>NC_133457.1:6160000-7500000 GCF_048565385.1 Saimiri boliviensis | reverse complement strand
CTTGGTACCTTCCTCAAAACAGAATCTCTGCAGCCCAAGACCTCACTCACCCCCTATTTTCAACAGAAATGGGACCAGATTCTTCAGATTACAGTCCATAACTCCATCCTCTTTGTTCTTGCAAACATTTAAACCAAAATCCTGCTGGATGCGGTGGCTCACACCTGTAATCCCAGCACTTTGGGAGGCTGAGGCAGGCGGATCACTTGAGGTCGGGAGTTCAAAACCTGCCTGACCAACATGGTGAAACCCCCGTCTCTACTAAAAACACAAAATCCTGCCGGGCATGGTGACATGTGTCTGTAGTCCCAGCTACTCTGGAGGCTGAGGCAGGAGAATCACTCGAACCTGGGAGGCAGAGGTTGCAATGAGCTAAGATCACACCTCTGCACTCCAGCCTGGACAAGAATGAAACTCCATTTGGAAAAAAAAAAAAAAAAAAAATTAAATCCGCTATTGCCCTCATCAGGGCTTACTGGGTTTGTTTACTTCCTTATGGTTTCCCTCACTAAATTATGAGTTGCTCAGAGATAGAAATATCATCTTTACAATGATGGGCACATAGTAGGATCTCGACAAATATTCACAGAGTGAATCCGTGAGCAAATCAGTTGAGGGTTGCCTTTGGGGCTGGGGGAAGTGCGTAAACCTCAATCATATGTTTAAACTTAAAAAAGACCTTCTGGCCAGGCGTGGTGGCTCATGCCTGTAATCTCAGCCCTTTGGGAGGCCACAGTGGGTGGATCACTTGAGGCCAGGAGTTCAAGGTCAGCTTGGCCAACATGGTGAATCCCCGCCTCTACTAAAAATACAAAAATTAGCTGGGTGTGGTAGCGTGCACCTGAAATCCCAGCTACTTGGGAGGCTGAGAAAGGAGAATCACTTGAACCTGGGGGGTGGAGGTTGCAGTGAGCTGTGATTACTCCAGCCTGGGCTAGGACTCCAGCTCGGGGGAAAAAAAAAAAAAAAGCCTTCTCCAGCTTCCCCTTGTAACTGACATTGACATCACATTTCCACTTTAAATTACTTCTTGATGTTAGACCACAAAAGCTATGCTATTATTTTAAGAAAGACCCTGATCAAAAGCATATCTGACAGTTGGAGGGAAAAGAATCTCCTTTGTGAAGCTGTGTTTAAAAAAAAAAACAAAACTGCTTCTGTTAATTAAAAAAAGACATAAGAAAACTTGTTTTCTAAAATCATAGACCATCAGAAACTTTACTGTTTGAAATCACACTTAATGAGAATGAAACGCCTCATTCTTGCCTGAAGGAGCTAACTCATTTCAATACCAAAAAACACCCTGAATTTCCAGATGCAGAGCTACAGATAAAGGTTTTGCTCGCAACATTCCACATTTATCTTAACTTTGTAGTTTCTGATGAAACAAGACAGTTTCAGGCTGAATGTCAACCCTTTTATCCGCTGCCCTGCGTTGCTTCGAGCTAGCACACACTGCTTCATTTAAATTTTACCTAAACTCCACCCCTCCCACAAATACAGTAAGAAGCCTGTGTCTTCCTTTGTCAAGTGAGGTGCCTGCTGGTTTCTCTGACATGCGGTCCCCCTTGGTCGCAGGTTAACCGAACATTGTTGAATGGTAAATATGCCCTTGGTGATCTTCATCAGCTGAACTTTATCACATCTAGTTAATTTGTTCATAACACAGATTAATCTATTGAAGTTGCTAGTGATTGCCATGAAAAGCACTTAGAGATAGATCCTGAGAAGGCTAGGCAGGTAAACCTCAGGCAGGAGCTAAGCCAGAATTTTTTAAGACCTAGAGGCTTTAAGAGTATGGTAGACTTTTGGAAAGGGCGAATGTATGTGATGCACCTGAACCTAGAGTATAGAAAAGAGAGCAACAGCGAAACAGTCACTTGTTTTTGCGTGCCTTAAGTGGTAACTACTCAACTTACGGGAAAATTCCAGGCTTAGTTCCAGTGGGAATTGCTGACCACAGATCTCAGTCCACATACCACAGTTGGTCGAGGAATCGGGAATCACAGTTGACCCGATGCTGGCCAATCAGAGTTCTTCCTTAGGTTTTTTCCCCCTAACATCTCTAGTTATGAAGCTTTACAGATGTGTGCTAAAGTTTCCTGTTCAGCTTTGTGGGGCAGCCAGCCTGACCCCAAAACACTGAGGAAGGCAGAGACGAAATCCTGAAAACATTCAAGTGACTATATCCTGCCCTTTCCATGTGTTGGTGGTTTTTAAAATTTTTGTTTTGTGTTGTTTTGTTTTTTGGTTTTGCCCGGGTGTTGTCGTTGTTTATGAGAATCAATGTATTACCTTATTTGCTTAAACTAGCTCAATTTGAACTTTGGTCACTTGCGATCCAGGATCCCCATGACTTTTGCATAGACACAATTTAAAACTTTCTCCAGATTGAATGGAACTCTTACCTGAGTTTTATTCCGTCTCTGTCGATGCAAGCCTGCACTTCTTTTTGTCAGACAATGAGCACCATATAATTCAACCACATTTTCTATTTTCTTTTGCTACCAGGAATCATCCTAGAGCCAACTATAACACCCAGCATTGAACGTCTGCACATTCACAGAACTTATTCCTGGAAGGGATCTTACAAATTATCTAGTCAAACCTCTTATTTTTAAGAGAAAGCTGATGTCCAAAATAGTAATGATATGATTAGCCCAAGGGAAACATAAGCAATTAACAGTCATTTTCTTGGGTAACTGGCCAAGAAAATCACTACTCACTTTGCTCCTTTTAAATCCTCTCAGCTCTTTTATCTGAAAACTGCCTTAAATTAAAATGTTTCCATTTTCATCTTCACTGATGGGACAGCAAAGAGTAGAGAATGAAGGAGTGACCTCAGGAAAGAGTGGCAGAGATAATGAGATTTAACTAAGAAATTAACACTATTCAGACCCTACCAAAGCCTGGAAGTTTACATAAGAAATAAAGTTCACAGTGACTTCAAAAATGGATGAGATTATCGAAGAACCAGGGAATTTTAAGGCTGGGAAGAGAAGATTTGGTGCTAACCTCAAGAATTCCTAAGACTTGGTTACAGTTCTAATGTTCTAAAACTTAAATATCTATATTTCATTTGTGCCTAATAGAATGAATCCAGCAATACTAGTCACAAATTTGTAACATCATGTATTCAATAACGACTGTGTAAAAACCAGGTTGGGGCAGAATTTAGGATGTAAGCTACATCTCACAACAACATGGGTAAGAAATGGCAAAAGGAGAAACAATGCAATAAATGTAGTCTGTGATTCAGGGTACCTCTTTGAGAGAGAACATACTAGCAGCCATAAAGAAGAAGGGTAATTGTCAACTCCATGTACCAATATGAGGCCCCCCCCAGGACAGCATATGCTTATTAGTGAATAAACTTCTGTTGGTAACATCAGCCTGGTCACCCTCTCAAATTCCTCTTGATCTGGAAGCTGAAAGAGATACATAGGACCATACAGTCTTGTTCCCCAACCTCATTCCCTGAAATCACAGAGATTTGAAGTCCTTCTTCATTTGAGATCAGAGGAAAAGGCATCAAGGACCTTTAAACCATTCTTCTCCATCCCTACGCCCCAAAACTGGATCCCTGGAAAAACGAAGAGCCCCAGTTTTCACCAACAATGCTGGCTAAGTATTCACAATTTAAGTGGCACTTCACTGGCCTCTTGGAATTCAAGACCCAAAAGTTATGTTCATTGGAGAGACAAGATTTCCAAACCTATGACAAAGAGCAGACCAAGAAAGGATTGTGAAACAAAACATAAACAACAACAACAAAAGATAGCTAACTTTATACAGTCAAAGCCTGAGCTTTTAAATGGTCAATTCATATGATATCATTATTTTCAAAACAGCACCCAGAACGTTCAGTAATTCTGTAACACAACTTCATCAGAAAACAGCTCCAAACCCATTGTGGGGAAAAGATAATTTTCTGTGTGTCTTTATCCACTAAATTTATCTATTTAATGTTTAGTTGGATAGACCTTGTGCAAGGATGAATACTCCTCTCTCCAAAAAAATGCTTAATTATTATACAATGATTAGTTAATAACAACAAAATCAAGAGGTCAGGAGATCAGTGATCTCAAGGTCAGCCATAAGTTCAACCTCCAATGACAAACATAGTTCACAACTTAAAATAATAAACATGGCTCTCTACAATAAATATTCTAATAAATGTAATTCCTTACAACAAACTTCCTCAAGGTTACTTTAAAATACTTTTTCAGAAAGTCAATGATCTTTCAGAGGTTTATATTAAGTAAACTTTTGACTACCACAAGAAGTTGCCTTTTAATAAAACTGACTTAAACCCAAAAATCAAGTTTATTAGACAAGATCCAGGCTAAAAATAATTTTAACCCTATTTTTTTATCTAGTGTGTAAATATTTTCTAATCTTCCTACTCTATGTAAAGCAGTGTGTTGCCTTCTCAAAAGCACTTGCATTGACAAAGTATCACCTTTTCAAATTTACTGCTATGGAAATCCACTTTCATTTTAATCAAGGTTATGTCAAAGAATTTGTGGCTTATTATTTAATTCCTACAGCAGACTAACAGAGCATCAGTGAAATTTTCCCATATCATGGATATGATGTGGTGAGTAAATTCTTTAGAACACTTTTCCAGAAACAATATGGTATGTGGGCTTTAGCTTTCATCAGTGTCCTAGGAGAAGTGAATTGCCTTAATCTGAAAAGTCAAGCAGCATTTCATCAAAAGGCCACACAGCAGATACAGCTACAACCGGTGCTTCAGCTATCTTTATCTCCAACATTTTTTAAATTCGCCTACTGGCCATTGGAAATTGATTTTCTTTAGGGAAATCTATAATGTTCTAGATATATGGATTTGATAGAAATATGAAAGACACTATCATCACACAAACTGGATATAAAAATTTGGCCAATCCAGTGTACTTTAGAAATATTGCCTAAGACTTGAGTCTCCAAGTTTCTGTGTCCATTCACCGATTTGGAAGGATTCTTGGTCCCTTCGCTCTAACTAGATGGTGATCCAAATCTTATCCCTAGAACATTGTCTCATTGCCTTCTATCGAGCCTTTATTTCATGCAAGCAAGATACTATCAGATCTCCTATAAGACAAAGAATTAACACTTTCTTGATCTTGCTGAACAGGTGATCTCTAAACTAACTCTAATTCTAATCCTACTCTACCTGTTTGCAACTGCTTAAATGTAAGTATCTGGTTAAATTCATTCTGAGACTCGCTTTATTTTAACATGACAGCAAAATTGTAAGATAACAGACCTGTAGCTCTCTCTTCTAACTATTGAACCCTATAGATACTAACCAAAAACAAAAATAAAATAAAAATAAAGAGCGTAATAATTCTGAACATCCACATGAATTTAAGTCAAGCTACAATACTGAATTATCTATCCTTATTTTATTGTTTTTTTTTCCCTGCTTATAAATTCCTGTTATAGCAGGAATTTAAACAGCTTATAATAAGACAGCACTATAACATCCCAAATAATAAACCCAAAACAAAAAGAGAGACCAAGCAACAATAAAGCAAGAAAGGTGGAAAAAATAAAAAACTGTTGGCTAAGGAAATACATAGCAATTGAGCATAGAACTTAGTTTTGAATAAAAATAGTCTAATGATTGTGAACAATTACCTCATCTTAGGTCAGATTGCAATATCGGGCCATCTGTCTTTATTTTATTGATTGCTTTTCCCTGCTTAGTTATAAGAGGAATTTAAATCGCTTATAGTAAGAAGATACAATAATACCTCAAATAATGAACTCAAAACAAAAAGGGAGAGACCAAGCAACAAAAAAGCAAGAAAGGGGGAAAATAGCAACCAAGAGAGAAACATAAATGACATAGTTGGTCCATGGTGGCTCATGCCTGTAGTCCCAGCTACTTGGGAGGCTGAGGCAGGAGGATCACTGGATCCTGGGAGGTGGAAGTTGCAGTGAGCCAAGATTGGGTCACTATACTCTAGCCTGGGTGACGTTCTCAAATAGAAGAAGAAGAAGGGAAAAAGGAAGAAGAAGAAAGGGGAGAAGAAGAAAAGGAGGAGGAGGGAGGAGGAGGAGGAGTGGAGAAGGGATGAGGAGAAGGAGGAGAAGGGGAAGGAGGAGAAGGAGGGGAAGAAGGGGAAGAAGGAGAAGGAGAAGGAGAAAAGAAGGAGGAGAAGGAGGAGGAGGAGGAGGAGAGGGAGAGGGAAGGGGGAGGGAAGGGGGGAAGTGGAAGGGAAGCGGAGACAGAAGAAAAGAAGGAGGAGGAGCGGGAGGAGGAGGAAGGAAGGGGAAGGGGAGACAGAAGAAAAGCAGGAGGGGGGAGGAGAAGGAGGGAGGGGAGAGGAGGGGGGAAGTAGAAGGGGAAGGGGAGACAGAAGAAAAGAAGGAGGAGGAGGGGGGAGGAGGAGGAAAAGGAGAGAAAGAAGAGGAGGAGGAGGAGGAGGAAGAGAAGGAGGAAGAGGAGGAGGAGGAAGAGGAGGAGGAGGAGGAGGAAGAGAAGGAGGAAGAGGAGGAGGAGGAGGAAGAGGAGGAGGAAGAGGAGGAGGAGGAGGAGGAGGAAGAGGAGGAGGAGGAGGAGGAAGAGGAGGAAGAGGAAGAGGAGGAGGAGAAGGAGGAGGAAGAGAAGGAGGAAGAGGAGGAGGAGGAAGAGGAGGAGGAGAAGGAGGAGGAAGAGAAGGAGGAAGAGGAGGAGGAGGAGGAGGAGGAGGAAGAGAAGGAGGAAGAGGAGGAGGAGGAGGAAGAGGAGGAGGAGGAGGAGGAGGAAGAGAAGGAGGAAGAGAAGGAGGAGGAGGAGGAGGAGGAGGAGGAAGAGAAGGAGGAGGAGGAGGAGGAGGAGGAGGAGGAGGAGGAGGAGGAGGAGGAGGAAGAGGAACAACGGTGTGGCAACTCCCCCTAGCTCTCTCTTGCTTCCTCTCTCGTCTTGCAATCTGCGGGCTCTCCCTTTGCCTTCCACAGAGTGTAGACTTCCTGAAGCCCTCACCAGAAGCTGGGCAGATGTTGGTGCCATACAGGTACAGCTGCAGACCTGTGAGCCAAAGTAAACCTCCTTTCTTTAACAATTACCCGCTTCAGGTATTTCTCTATAGCAATGCAAAAATACACTAAGCTTCCTCCTCAGAACCCAAAACCCTTGATATGCTTTCTGAAAGCATAACGTCCAGGTTATTAATACAAACAGATAAGCACATGTGAAGGTTTTACTCCACTCATTAATGAAGGGACTAGCAGAAAGACAAAACCAGTTCCATAAGGAGGAAAGAAACCTGGTTTATATGGTCAGTGTTAAAAGTATGCTGAAATAACAGTTAAAGTCGGATACAATACTAATTAATTTCCTACAAGACAAACAAATGATAATCTTTGGGATTATCTTCTCCGACAAAAAAAAAAAAAGTTCCTTTTCAGTTTAATGCAACTTAATCTTTAACTTTTCAGAGCTGTAAAACAAATGGGCTCTAATTAATTCCGAGTACTTAGTCAAAGAAAATTACATTCCCTAAGAGTCAGAATACCCTGAGGCAGGCTTATTAGAAAGTGCTCTAGCATGGTATTAAAATGTCAGGCAATGACCTTTTTGCTTCGTTCCCAAATTTTAGATAATTTTCCTGAACAGTTTCTTTTTTTTTTTTTTAACTTCAGTCACATGACCCGCTTTCCCCTCTGACACCACTACCATGGGTAAAACCCCAGAAACACCCTCCCTCAGACACCCCTTGCAGCTGGGGCATATTCATGAGGTTTTCTCTGACCATCCTGATGAACTCTGTTTTTGATGGCATAACTTTCTCTGATGAACCAAATTCCCAGCAATACATAATTTATAAGTAGACTTGTATATTCACAAGCCTTTAGGGTGTTTTAAAAATTATTAAAGAGGCCTGGCATGTTGGCTCATGCCTATAATCCCAGCACTTTGGGAGGCTGAGGCAGGCGGATCACGAGATCAGGAGATTGAGACTATCCTGGTCAAAATAGTGAAATCTCATCTCCACTAAAAATACAAAAAAAATTAGCTGGGCATGGTGGCATGCTCCTGTAGTCTCAACTACTCGGGAAGCTGAGTCAGGAGAATCGCTTGAACTCAGGAGGTGGAGGTTGCAGTGAGTCTAGAATTGCACCACTGCACTCCAGCCTGGCAAAAGAGCGAGCCTCGTCTCAAAAAAAATAAATAAAAATAAATAAAAATAAATTAAAGAAATATAAAGGATATTTAGCATTAAATGAAAACAATGAACTAAAAATATAGCCACAATAGCTGCTGGCATTCAATACCTAGTTTAACAAAAAGTGCTTCTCAAAACATCTATAATTTCTTACAACATAATGGAGATACCAGTTTGTGGGTGAAGCAGAAATTTTTGGACCTGCAGACCAAAGGATCTCAAACCTTAGTATGTGTAAAATCCTCTGGGGAATTCTGATTCCTTAAACGTGGGAGTGGGGTTCTGTTGGCAGAATGCCTTCAAAACTCAGCTGTTCCAGCTGGTGCCAACCTGTGAACTTTCTACCATATGCCAGAATCTACCATTCCCCAAACCACTTCCCAGTTTTCTTTCAGTTTTCTTTCTGAAGGAGCCAGGACAATAAGGCCTGCTGTTTAGTGATTTTTTTTTTTTTATTGTTTTCAGGCTTTAAAATATAGTTTCCATCTCTTGCAATGAATTTGTTTCCTTTTTTATTTTTTTTTTTTTTTGGTTCATTTTATTTAAATTTTCAGGTAGTTAGCTCCCCTTTTATATTATCTTTAAATTTTTTTTTCTTTCTTTTTTTTTATTGCGTTTTAGGTTTTGGGGTACATGTGATGAACATGCAAGATTGTTGCATAGGTACACACATGGCAGTGTGCTTTGCTGCCTTCCGTCCCCTCACCTGTATCTGTCATTTCTCCCCATGCTATCTCTTCCCACCTCCCCACCCCCCGCCCCTCCCCCATTTCCCCCCAACAGACCCCAGTGTATAGTACTCCCCTCCCTGTGTCCGTGTGTTCTCATTGTTCAACACCCGCCTATGAGTGAGAATATACGGTGTTTGATTTTCTGCTCTTGTGTCAGTTTGCTGAGAATGATGGTTTCCAGGTTCATCCATGTCCCTACAAAGGACGTGAACTCATCGTTTTTGATGGCTGCGTAATATTCCATGGTGTATATGTACCACATTATTACCTGTTCTGGAGTGTTCCTCCAGAAGCAAAGAGCAAAAATTCTACTGTTGTGATGTACTGATTCTAACTAATCGTAATCATTAGTGTCATGCATTTAATCATTGGCTCTTCATTTTAAGACTTTTAATACAAATTTCATTTTTAAAGAAAAAATATCAACCCCAAGTGATTCTAGGTCTTGCCTTTTTTGCTTTCTAGTCCATAAATTCCTCAGCTTCTGCTTCCTTCACCACTTACTCATTTCATATGTTGGTTCATGGGAATTGGCAGTAGGATAAGGGATTTAGAAACATGTACATGACCTGAGTATTTTCTTCCCCAACGCCACCCGGGCAGGAAGGATCCACACTAAGATGCCTTTACCTCCCTTCCAGTCAACCCCAGGAACTCAATACAAATCATTCATTTGGCACAACAGAGGAGGATACAGTTGGGCGTTCACAGGAAGAGGCTGTTAGCTGGGATTGAGAAGTAGACAGAAATGTCCTGAGACTATACCCCTGCGGTGTAGTCACACAGCCAGGGCTCTCTACATGCACTGAGCCCCAGTGGATTGCGGGGTCAGTGGCAATGCACCTCCGAGGCAGGCATGTTTCACTGGAGTGCTGGGAGCCAGCGGGGAGAAACAGCTCTGAGCCTGGCCACCCTTAAGGAACCAGGAAGCCACAGCCCAGGTCGGAGCATCTTGGACTCAGTACCACCTCCTTGCCAAGCTGAACATTCTCATTTGACCCTGGGGAGATGAGGAAATTACCTCGAAAATGTCTGGGGTTGAATACCCTACCGCCAGGTAGAGGAAATCTTAAAAGCACTCATCACGTGGACAGAAAAAAGGTACAGAGAGGAAATTTAGACTATGTATCACTGAAGCAGGGACTCTGAGGCTTCTTGACCTCGTGATCCGCCCACCTCGGCCTCCCAAAGCACTGGGATTACAGGCATGAGCCACCGCGCTGGGCCCAGCCTCGGGAATTTCTTTACAGCAATGCAAGAATGGCCTAATACAAATACTCAGTAGTAAAAGTCACAGCTGCTACATTTACAGGGTTCACTGATGAACTACTTCCTCAAGAACAATTTTACCCATCAGCAAAGGTGTTTTGCTTCCTGTTTCTAAATGTATTCTTTGATAGAAAGTTGAGATCCTAAGGTTAAAGCTTGTTTCTGTAACTTTGCTTTGAGGTCAGTGGTGGAGGCTGGGGTTGGCAGAGGGATTTAGACCAACTACACAGTGTCCTAGGAATTTAAGAACTAAGAAATAAGAATATGATGATATGCAATCCTATATAATAAATACATATTCTGCTGTCTGTCATCATTGTATTGATGATTCATTTATTTATTTCAAAGTACCTGCAAAGTACCTGTGCAGTTGAATTCATTTTTTAACCTTTATAGTACACAAAAAAAATACATGTGCCAGGGTATTAATAGAAAATCTAAAAAATTCAGAGAAGCCTGAAGGAGGTAGGCTCAGTGGCTCACACCTGTAATCCCAGCACTTTGGGAGGCCGAGACAAGTGGATCACCTAAGGTCAGGAGTTTGAGACCAGCTTGGCCAATAAGGTAAAACCCCATCTCTAATAAAAATACAAAAAAAAAAAAAAAAAAAAAAAAAAGCCAGGTGTGACGGTGCATGCCTGTAATCCCAGCTACTTGGGAGGCTAAGGCAGGAGAATCACTTGAACTCGGGAGGTGGAGGCTGCAGTTAGCCAAGATTGGGCCACTGCACTCTGGGGGACAAAGTGAGACTCTGCCTAAAAAAAAAAAAATAGAGAGAGAAGCCTGAAGAAGAAAGAAAAACCAACCACAATCCCACCACCTAGAAATAAACTCCAAAGTCCATTTTTAAAAGGAAGGTATCCTTCCTTTGCTCTCTGAAGGCTGTTTTCCTTCTTACTGTGTTCAGGAGCAGTGTAAGACGGGCTTGGTGCTGCTGAGAGAAAGAGAAAAGACTCCTGCCCAGTGGGCAGAGATGTAGAGATGAGTTGGCCACGTGACCTGTCAGTAGCTGAGCTTATCTCTCTGATCTCTACATGGTGTGGGCCACAGACAGCATTTTCTTGGCATGTCTTTGCTGATTCAGAAGGATAAAGATTGAACTTCCAAAAATTTTAGCCTCTGGCCCAGGCTTCTGAACATAAAAACTGGAGATGAAGATATCAGCCTCTCTGCAAAGCTCATTCAAAACCTGGAATGGATGAGCCGAATCACCAGAAGAAAGGGAAAAACACTCTGAGTTTCCCTATCCATTTAGGGTTTGGACCAGAATTCTGACTTCTGGGAGCAGTTACAGTCCAAGAACATGGATCCAGCCCACCCTCCATTGGCCCAGATGTGCATCTCCGGGGCTGCATCCTTTCTGAGAAGTATCTTTTTCTCTAACTGGGAAAAAGACAAGTGTCTTAATTAAAGCAGTATCTTAGACACAGGGACTTGGAGGCAGGTGATTTATTTGGAAGTTGATCCCAGGAAGCAGGAGTGAGGAAGTGTAGAGTGTGAGATAAGAGGGAAGGAAGGCCCACTCGAGGCTGTTATGGAGATTATTGCTGCTGTAAGCAAGTAGGTCTTGATCCTATGATGACCTCCAGAGAAGTATACAAATGCATCCTAGGACTGTCCATCTAAAAGACAGGAGGCCAGGATCTCTTACTACAGTTTTCTGTTCCTGTAAGCTGAGGGTGGTTTCTAAGGCCATCAACTTCAGGCTAAGCTTACAAGAAAGCCCAATGGACTCCCTTAGCATTAGAGAAAGCCCTGGATTATAAAGAAAGAAGACCAGGAGACACACTTGTAAACCAAAAGTAAAATTGTAAGCCGCCAGCCAGGCCCAATAGCTCATGCCTGTAATCCCAGCACTTTGGGAGGCCAAGGCAGGTAGATCACTTGAGGTCAGGAGTTTGAGACCAGCCTGGTCCACATGAAAAATCCCTGTCTCCACTAAAAATTCAAAAATTAGCCAGGTGTGGTGGCTCATGCCTGTAGTCCCAGCTACTTTGGAGGCTGAGGCAGGAGAATCACTTGAACTCGCCAACATGGCGAAACCCCATCTCTTCTAAAAACACAAAAATTAGCTGGGCATGGTGGTGCATTCCTGTAATCCCAGTTACTAGGGAGGCTGAGGCAGGAGAATCGCGTGAACCCCTGCAGCAGAGGTTGTGGTGAGCCAAGATCATGCCATTGCACTCCAGCCTGGGCAACAAAAGCAAAACTCTGTCTCCAAAAAAATTTAAAAAAAAACTAAACCTGTGTCTTCTGCTGCCTCGCACAGTGCAATGTATCTTTAGCCCCAAACCCCACTCATGACAGGAGTACACTGAGATCGTCCCCTTTTTCTTATAAAAAGTTCTACTTCCTTGGCAGCCTGGAGCAGCCTCACACTTCCATTGGGGATCCCTGTTGCTGCTGAGAAGCAGGGTGTGCAGTCTGCGTTAAGAACCCGAGCACTGGTTCCTGGCTTCTTCACTGCCTGTACATGGGGCCTTGGACTAGTCTTTCTGTCTCAGGTTCCTCAACTGTAAAATGAGGTAATCATAGTACCTAATTCATAACACTGATTGAGGATTAAATGAGTCAATGCTTGTTAAGCACTTAAAAGGCTATCCTGTATTTATAAACCACTCAACAAATTTATCCAGTGCCCATTCACCACATACTTATCCAGCACCTACTTTATAATGGGCATTGTTCTAAGTTCTGGAGATACAGCTGCAAATGAACCAACAAAGCCCTTTCTCATTCCTTTCTTAGACCAGTGTTTCTCCATCTTGAGTGTTCATCAGAATTACCTCAAGGGCTTATTAAAACACAGGTTAATAAGCCCTGCCCCCTGGGCCGAGCTTCTGATTCCATAGGTGTGTGAGACTGAGCATTTGCATTTCTAGCAAGTTGATAGGCAATGCTGATGCTGCTGGCCCATCTACCGCACTCAAGAATCATTGTATAGATTTAGTTTCCAGAGTAGGGGAAGCAAAAATAAGCAAATACAGCACTTGTCAGATAGCAATTAGTGATATGGAGGAGAGCACAGCAGAAAAAGGAGGGTGTGGGTTACTGCTTCTTACAGGGACAAGGGAAGATTTCTCTGACAAGGTAGCATTTAAGGGGAGGCCAGAAGGAAGTTAATGAACAAGTCAGGCATTCCAGAGGGAGGGAATCCAAAGCAAAGGAAAAGCAAATGCAAAGGCCCTGGGGCAGGAGCCTGCATTGGGAAGTCAGGGCCACTGTCAGCCAGGAAGACACCTTGATGTCAAGCATGCTAGCAGCACAGCATGGTAAGTACAGCCCAGAAAGAATTTCAGCTCTCCCTGCTCCTTGTCTGGGTACTTCCTGCAGGGCACCATCTACACAACAGAGTGTAGTTGCTCTGGGAGGGTTCAAGAAACAGCACAGAGGTCTAAGTGGCTGGAGCTGAGTCAAGTGAAGAGTAATAGGACATGAGGTGAAGCCATAGGGTCTGTTAGGGTGGATGAAATGGGAGCCACCAGAGGGCTGTGGGCAGAGAAGGGACATGACTCAACTTCGAGTCACTCAGCCTGCTAGGTAGAAAACAGACTGCTGGAAGGCAAAGGTGGGAGCAGACCAGCCACCGAGGAGGCTGTAAATACCAGTTTTGTAGAAGTATTACTGCAAAGAGTGGCTTCCCATAATAAGCCTAGTCGTGCCCAGCTTAGTGGGGCAGCAGTTCTAAGAAATTCTTTTTTCTCCTCCCTCAGCTAACTACTGTGCGTTGAGTCAACCACTGTACATTGCATTTTTCCATCATATTATTTAAAGTCTCAAGAACCCTATGAGCTAAGTATCATCAATACAGAGGAAGAAACTGAGGCCCAGAGAGATGAAGTACATTTCTCAAATTCTCACATCGAGGTCTCTTGGTCTCCAAAGATGGGCTTACAAGTCCTTGTACTGCCTCTTAGGTCATAGCTGAAGTACTGCAATTAACTAATGAATAATAAATTGGATCCAATTCAAGGTTGTCCCTAAAATAATGCCATTCTTACTTGCTCCTATGTTTTTGCGGGGCTAGAGAGGACGAGTTGAGCCAGTGAGTTAGAAACTTCATCTATCCCTGGTAAACCGAGGGAATCTTCATTCGAGAGGTTTTCTGGGGAGACTGAAAATGAAGTTTACGAAGCACTGTAGAGAAATGTCCATGTTACTACTGCTGAATAATAAACCACTTCAAAATGAAAATGCTTAAAATAAGCACTTTATTTTGTTCATGATTCTGCAGATCCAAAATTCACGAAGGGCTTGGCTGTCAGTTTTCTCTGTCAGAATCTCTGACGCAGTTGCAGTCAGATGTTGGGGGTGGTCACTGAAGGGTCCCACCAGGTTGGACATCCAACATGCCTCACCCCTCCCATGGCCAGCAGTTAATCTTCCTTGTTGCTGGGAGCTCAGCTCCATGCTGACTGGAGTGCCTATACATCATGATCTCAGGATGGTGGAACTATCATAGTAGCAGCTTTCCATAGAGTGAGCATCCTGAGAGAACCATCTAATGGCCTTTCATTATGTAGCCTCAGAAATCATAGAGCATCACTTCTGCCACAACTATCTGTCAAACATGAGCCAACATTCTCAGAGTCACAGGGGACATAGACACCTTCTCCTACTGGGAGGCATGTCAGAGAATTTGCAGACATGTCATAAATAGTCCACCAAGAAGCTGTCATCTGGCCTTATTCATCAAGCATCTGCCTAACTCATTCACCTTGCTAGCAAGAGGGTAAATCGGTACACTTTCCATAGGAGCCAATTGGAAATATTTATCAAAATTACAAATGCATATATCCTTGGACTGAACAAGTCCACTTCCAGTAATTTATCCTACAGATATAGTCAACCCAAATCACTGCAGGTCATCTTCAACACTGTAGAAGTGTTCAGAGGTAGGGCCAACATTATCACTAAAAAAAAGATAGGGCCATTTTCACAATTTAAGGAGAGCACAAAATTATTAGGTATATTATATAATGCTAATTATTATTACTTGTTCAGAATTATTATAATGCACCCAGAATGCTATCTGCTTTACACTGATTATTTCTAATCCTTCTACAATTCTCTAGGAGTAATTGCTTCTGTTTCTTTGGAGGTTTGGAGACTCACCCTAGGCCAGACAGCTGGTACGCAAGAGACCCAAAATTCAAATTCACTTCTTCCTGATTCTTTGTCCTGCTCTAGCTCATAGCAACATCATCAATCTCTAACGTTATCCACTTTTGCTTGAGAATCTCTAGTCTCTCTGCATTTCCAAACCACTACCCGATATAAGTGACTACTTCATTACAAGTTGTTTCCTGTCAGAAGTAGCAGGTAAACACATAAGATGATTTCACACAATTCTTTGAAGGAGGAGAACTATGGGATTTGTCTTTGTACTGAACATTCTCTTAGAAGTGGAAATTATCCTTGCAGTGTATAAATAGAACAAGCATCATTTTACATACCTTGTTAATAAATTCCCGGACGTTGAATCTCAGCACAGTTTTTCCTCATCACTACTCTTGACAACAGTGTTCAGCTGGAAGATTTGAGAAGAATAGAGGTTAAGACTTATCAGGAACTGCCCTTTCCTGTCCAAAAAAAAGGGCATTGGGGAATGGACATAGATGATGAGCAAAAATACTTTGTCTTTTCAAGTTAGCCAACATCCTAGCCACTCCCTGATCCTTCACATGTGCCATTGGAGGGAGCTGTCCATGGAAGAGGTTGCTCCATCCCAGTACCTCACACACACGTATGCGCACATACACGCATTTGCACCTGAAGTTTACCTCTGCTTTTTTCACTGAGATGTAACTGCTTGGAAAACCCTCCATCAAATTCTTTCTAAAGCTCAATGGATTGCTCACCTGCTCAGACATTATAATTACTGCACAGTGCCAACAAATTCAAACTCCCTCCATGGATAAAATAAATAAATAACTTCCTTATTTGGAAGTTCTTCTTAGGAAGCATCATTCACTCTCCCCCAACTTTCTTTCCTTCTGCCTCAGTCCCGTGTCTGATACCTTTGATTAACCAAATCGACTCCCCTTACTGTGCTTTCTGTGTGCTATTCCTCCCAGATTATGTTCTCTTCACTCTCTTCCACCTTTCCTAGGTCTACCTATCCTTCTGGGTCCAAATCTAAACACAGCTCTTCCAAGAGCCTGCTGTTGCACTCTAGCCCCTTATACCTCTCCCTTCCCCAGTGGCCTGTGGCACTTAGGAGCTTCATGATCCCACTTCATATTCAGTTGCCGAGGACCAGCAGTTGTAAAATGTTAGTATGCTTCGGAATCACCTAGATGCCTTTAAACAGATTGTTTAGATCCATGCCAGTGTTTCTGATTCAGTAGATCTGAGACGGAGCCCAAGAATTTGCATTTTTTCCAAGGTCCCAGGTGCCACCGCCGCTGCTCTGGGTCCGGAGGGTGGGAAGGACTGCTGTGGAGGGACAAGCACATTGCTTGCTAGCTCTGCGAACCTGGGCAAGCTCCTTAACTTCTCTGTGCCTCGGCTTCTTCAATAATATTGCTGCAGAGGACTGAAATAATGTCTTTCAAAGCTTAGTACAGTTCTGAGTGCATCGTAGGAAACCAACGTATGCCAGCTATTTTTTTTTCCCAGCAGAGAAGAAACAAAACTTCCCGGGGGTTACAAATATAACAAAAGTAACAACCAGACTATGGCTTCACAAAGCTCTGGGCTGCGTTTATTGGCCGGACTGCCACATCCTTTACCAGGGAGCGCCAGGGGAAAAAATCACACAAATCTTATTATTATTATTATTATTTTCGAGATGGAGTCTTGCTCTGTCACCCAGCCTGGGGTGCAGTGGTGGGATCTTGGCTCACTGCAGCCTCCACCTCCCAAGTTCAAGCGATTCTCCTGCCTCAGCCTCCCGAGTAGCTGGGACTACAGGCGCGCGCCACCACGCCCAACTAATTTTTGTATTTTTGGTGGAGATGGGATTTCACCATGGTGGTTCTCAATCTCTTGACCTCGTGACCTGCCCACCTCGGCCTCCCAAAGTGCTGGGATCACAGGCATGAGCCACTGTGACCGGCAGCCACACAAATCTTTACTCACATATTTAAGTCTTAATCTGGGAGGGACAACTGAGAATAACATTTCCCACACTTGTAAGACCCCTCCCAACCCTAAACAGCTGTGACTGACTCAACTTTCAGCTCTGAATAGCTAAATTTTCCAGCTCATTGTTCTGTAGAAATATTATTTTTCTTTACTGTAAGTTCTAATAACTATCACAAAAGACAAAATATCCCATAGTTTTTCCCAAATTGTCTTACCTTGGCTCTTCATAGGAAAAAAAAGAGCAAAACCAAAAAGGGATTGGGGGAAAATCTTAATAAAATTTTAGAGGATAATGTATAACTGCAAAACCAGTTCAGACTATCTTTGTTGGCAAGAATATGTGAAAAGAATGCCAGTGTTTATAAAATTCTAACCTATGAGGGGATGCAGCTTCTGTGCTCCTAGTCCAGCCAGAGAAAGAGGAGCAAGGAGGGCAGAAGAGTTGGCATCCAGCTTGGTCAGACTCTGCCTCACTTGCCCCCCACATGCACAGAATTGCAGGCTGGCCTCTGGCTCCATAGAGCCAGTGCTTGGTCAACACCATAGCTTTAGCAGCCAACATCTTGAGCCTGAACTTTTCCTGGGAACTCAGGGGTCAACAGGAGCAAAGCCAGAAAGTCTATTATGTCCTCCAAAAAAGCCCTCTCCTCACTGCTTCCTCTGCCAATCCAGATCGCAGTCTCACAATTCTTTGTAGACTTAGCATCTCATACGTGGCATCTGGGGCATGATAGGTGCTTGAGAAGTGCTGATGTGATTAATCAAAGTAATTAAACAAAGTAATTGTTGAAAGCTCTTTCTATCTGATATGATGGTCATGGTAAATTCAGGTAACACTTTTAGTCATAAGAAATCAATGTGTCAATACTGCAGAATGAACATTTTAATACAGTTGTGTAGTCAACAATCGCTTCTTTGTTGTGTAATGCATAATTCCAAAATATATCTGAGATATTTTATTTTAATTGTGTAATGTTAATTTACAGTCCATAAATGCATTTGTCTAAGAATCTGTGAATAAAAGTGGCTCATCTCAAGGAAAAAACAGAACACTTAATTCTTTAAATTGTACCTGAATCAAAAAAGGAAAACTATGAAATTTTGAAATGCATACATTTTACCCTGAATATATACACAAAATAAAAATATGAAGAGTAAAAATAATTAAGAAGTGTGTATGATGTAGGCATCAAATTTGCCAGATTGTGTTGCTTTTCTTTACACCTGTATCAGTTAGGTGTGATGATCGGATAAGCAGAACCACTAGGAAAAATATAAATAATAAAGGCTTTAATAATAATAAAGGCTTTATTAAGGGGATTTTAATTTATACAATCATGAGAGCTGGTTACACATTTATGTAAGGCCATTGTACCTGCATCTTGAACTGCAGACCAAGTCAGCAGGGCTGGATGTGGTAAAGGAAAGATGGATGTGAGGTGGGAGAGAGAAAGACCGGCAAGAAACATGTGAGGCTGAGCCAGAACCCATGAGGATGGATGGAGCCATGTCAGCCTCTCACTGTCTCCCAGTCTTCAGTGATGCAAGTGACCTGACCTGCAGGTAAAGCTGGTGCCTTCCATCACAGAGGCAAACACACACCTGAACCAGGAGTTGGAGAAGCTGAAGAAAGAGATTCAGTAGAATGAAGGAGCTGTGGGCCCTGCTGCTGCCCAGCGGATGATCAACAGTGAACATGAGCTGCCAATGTCCCACAGTCACCTTCCAGGTGTTAAAGACCTCAGCCACAGGCTCACTCCAGCCTGCCAATTCTCATGCAAAATGTCTTGTGAGGCCCACAATGGAGGAAGAGCATGCAGGGAAGGGAATTCTGGAGAACACAGTTCCAACTTAGATAAGTTGACATGATATAAATCCACCACAACACCAGAGTAGCTAAGACCCCTCTAGCTGTGTGGCCAGAAGTCAGATTCTCCTGCACCTTCTAGAGCTGCCTTGCTCTAGCTCAGAGAGGTTCTATGCTTGAGAATCAGATGGACAAGCTGGCAATCAACCCTGACTCTCAGCTCATTCTTTGCTGAGGAGAAGAGGAGCAGAGTTCAAATGGCAGCCTTATACATTTTGGCACCCATAACTCAATTCAGAGGGTTTTAGTGCCAATTAGAAAAGTGAGATGACTAAGGAGAGATTTCTGATGAAGTGCTTCAGAGAAGTTGAGGAATACAACCTAGTCGAACTTTAGAGTTGGAAATAAGACTGCTTAAACATCCCCCTGTGTGTGGAAAAATGTATACTTCCCAGTGATCCTAGCCTGGAGGGTCTGGGGAAAATCCCAAAAACTTAAATTTCAACTAACATCCAAAGACATTCTCATGCAGGTGGGCCTTGGGTCCACATTTCAAGAAATACTTGTCTAGAGGCCTGCACAAAAGAGAAATTCCCAAATCAACCCTGTCTGCAAAAGCTGGAAACTGTAGGATATTTATTTCAGTTGAGGGAACATCAGAGAACATCTTTATCGGAAGACAGCAGTGGGAAATAAAAACCTGCTATTTATTTTATCATGATGTTCTAAAGGTTATTTTAGAATTCTGTTTATTAAGGTTCATAAATGTTGCTCTGTTAATAAAAATCTTGATGGTAGCCAAATTACATCCTTCACTCTACTGAGCGGCCTCAAAGCCGCCAAAACTGTGCTAGCGTCACCTAGAGGCCCCAGGAGCACAGGCTGGGTACAAAGCCTGGTGTCCCAAGCCCGCACCTGTAGATGCCAGAACGTGACAGGAGCAGAGACAGCGGCAAGTAAGAAACTAAATTGGGAACAGCCAGTGCTTTGAAGTTGATTTTTTTTTAGTCATGACTAACTATCAGAACCTCCTGTGGTCCCTTCCCTGACTGCTTGCAAGAACAGACAGATTGTGGACTTGGGGATTTGACCGACTTGGTTTAAAGCCCTGCTCCATCACCTAAAAGCGACATGGATCAGGCTCATTTTGTGCCTGACCTCACATCTTGTTAGCTCATCAGCTTCACGCAGGGCTCATCACAGCTGCACTGTGTATCTCCCCATTTCCATCCCAATGCTTCTCTAAGGCGGAGAGGCTTGGAACAACTGTGGGAGCCTGTTAGTCATTCACACCCAAGCACACACCCCCGTGGTAAGGTTAGCCATGGGGACCCAGCCCCAGTCACAAATTCTTCACCCTCCTCTCACAGGTAGAGAATTCTGAGGAACATTCTACTCATCTTCTCAGAAGTTTCCAGGAGAAAGCAGAGGCAGCCATTCTTGCCCAGAGCAATGGCCAATTCAAGACAGTCCTCCTATTACCGTGTTAGTTTTTCCTCTCTCCATTTGCATTCCCTGAGATCACGTGCCAAAGTAAACCACCTGCACATAGCCCTGGTCTCAGACTCTGCTTTCTCAGGGAACTCAGGCTGAGACAAGGTATAACCTAAGGCAATTCATTTATCATCACAAGTTTGTTTTCTCAGCTGCAATATATTTCTCACAGGGGTATTGTTAAAATTAAATCCTATACAAAAAGCACTCTTCCCAGTGCCTGATCCATGACAGAATCCCCTTTAATGGGAGTCTCTCTTCTATCTGGTAGGGGTAATCTCTTTTTAAAGCTTGGCCATCATCGCCAGCACCACCATCTCCACCATCATCACTACCACCACAACCATCACCTTCTCCCCCCAGGCCATGTTACCACCACCACTACCTCCAAGGCTACCACCAACACCTTCTTCACCACCACCACTATAACCATCACTCCCACCCCGCATCATAACTATTACTGTTATCACAATCACTGCCATCACTACCACTATCACCTCTGCCACCATTGCCACTCCCATATTCATCACTGCTACCAACACCATCCTTACCCACACCACTCCTCATTCCACCATTACCACCATCACCTACCACCACTTCCACCACCACCAACACCACCTCCATCACCATGACCTCCAGCACACCCACGATTACCTTCGCCATCACTATCATCATCTAACTAACGAGTTATTCATTGGACAGGATGGATCTACCCCAGGGTGAGTCAATTCTCTTTAGCTAGAGAAAATACTACACATATCTCACTCCGTTACAACTGTATGTTAGGCTATTCTTACATTGCTATAAAGTACCTGAGGCTGAGTAATTTATAAAGAAAAGAGGTTTAATTGGCTCACAGTCCTGCAGGCTGTACAAACATAATGCCAGCAACTTCTCAGCTTCTGGGAGGCCTCGGGGAGCTTTTACTCACAGCAGAAAGTGAAGAGGGAGCAGGTACATCACATGGCCAGAGCAAGAGCAAGAGAGAGAGAGAGACAGACAGACAGAGAGAGAGAGAGAGAGAGAGAGAGAGAGAGAGAGGTGCCACAGACTCAGATATCGTGTGATCTCACTCATCACCAAGGGGATTGTGCTAAGCCATTCATAAGCAACCCACCTCCATGATCCACCTTTCACCAGGCCCTACCTCCAACAATGGGGATTATCTTTCAGCATGAGATTTGGCAGGGGCACAGATCCAAACCATATCAGTCTGCCTCAGCAAAATCTAAATACTAACTGATGTCAAATGTGTCCAACTAAACTTAACATTGATCAGAATGTTTTGACTAATTAAAATCTTGCTATTATTTTAAAATTAAATATTAAAATTAAAATCTTATTATTATTTTCTATATGTCTGTACTATATTCCTGTACCTTTCTAGGAGTCAAAACACAAGTATATGCTAATAATATGTTATAAAAGGTGTAAATAAGCTGTAGAAACCTTACAAATAAGTTTCTTTTTCATTTAATAAATACTTCAGTACTACTATATACTAAGGCATCTACTAGGCACTGAAAAATAAAGACACTTCAGGTCTTTCTCTCAGAGAACTTTCTGGCAAATAAATAGAGAATTACAATGAACTGTGGCCAGTTCCATCATCAGGGAATGCAAGGAGACCTTCATGCAGCTGGAGAGGAGGAGTGCTGTAGGAGGCTTCCCGAAGGAGTTGTCTAAAGAAAAAGAAACCAGCCAGGTGGAATTGGGACGAGGCATTAACAAACATTGCAAGAAACAGCATGGGCAAAGTCCCCAGTGTAAGAGAATGCATGGCTTCCTAGAACCACAAGTAACTGACTACAGGTCCACTGTGGCACGCAAGGGGACAAGTTGGGAGAGATGGCAGAAGAGAAAAAAGCTTGGAACAGATCCTGAAGGGAATGCATAAAACATTAAGGAGTTTAGACTGTTTTTCTACGTAATAGGCTTCCTAAAAACTTTTTTTTTTTTTTTTTTTTTTTTTTTTTTTTTTACCTTAAGAAGACATCCTTGGAACAAAGCTAATTCAAATCAAATCAATGTTTCACAAAGGGAGGAAATGTTTTCTGGAAGACGGTTACCCACAAGAGAGTGTGGGGTTTGAAGAGTATTAATATCTACTGTAGAGCTACTTCTCGCATATCTGGGGGTGAAACATACTGAAGTCACCCTCCTGTGTGGGCAGGCATGTATATCAGTTCCTATAAATGTCTGACCACTGTGTTGAGGGCTTCCTGACAGCCTCCTTCCTCTGCACACCCCCAAGCAGAGGCAGCCAGACCTTTGGCCCTTGCTGCCTCCTGGAAAAATATCATGGTTCATCAGCTCTGACTTTGAAATCATCTCCTAAGAAAAGCAGTGCTGCTAAGCCTAAACGCAACCAATATTTCCAGGCCACTAACATGAAAGCTCCTTACACATAAGAATGGCAACTCTTTTTTGGATCCACCACGTTTAACCTAGTGTACGGCTTGTAGTTAACAGTCAATAAATGTACGTTAAATGATCGAATTTAACACTAAAATGGTGTCAAAGTCAGCATGAGTGTATGTGATAAATAAATGCTTCAGTATTTGTAAGCCAAAAGAAAGCCTCTATGATACTAGCCTTTTCCGCTCATCAGGAATTAGTGGCTCAAAAGAATAAATTTTTAAATTCTCCTAAATATTCTTCTTCACCTTTTATCTTCTTTAGATAAACAAGCAATGAGAAAGTAGAAATATTCTTCTTAGTAAACAGGGAAAGAGAAACTAGGAAATACAAAGAGCCTGAGAGGACTGAGCCTTCCTGGGAGCCCCAGATGCCAATATATACTTTTTCCTTTTCATAAAAAGACAGCTTAGTACAAAACTAACATGAAATCAGTGCTTCATAGACTAAATTTCTCATTCTTTTCTGGAATGAAGGCTCTGAACTGTTTTAGTAGAAACTTAATTTACAGGAAGATGTTGGTCACCACAAAGATTAAAGAGAGAAAAAAACTAAAATGTTGGTATCTACCTGAAAGTTCTGAACTTTTCTCCCCTGTAAGAATGAATGAGCATAACAACTTTGGTAGGCTGTGTTTTCCAAAGATGGCTGCAGCAAAAATCTCTCTTGCTGCAGCCATCTTTGGAAAGGGTGTCTATGACATCTAAGGGTGTCTATGTCCCCTTGCTTTTGAACTTACTTGTAACCGATAGAATGTGGTGGAACCAACATTATTTGACTTTACAGGCTAGATCATAAAAGGCCATGTGTCTTCTACCTTGTTCTCTGGGACACTTGCACATGGAGCCCCAGACTATCAAATAGCAAGCCCAAGCCAGGCTGCCAAGCTGTGTCACAAAGCCAAACCACATGGAGAGACCGTGTGGCACTCTGGTCAGTGGTCTTGGTCTTTGAGTCTTCCCAGCCCTGGTGCCACACATGGGAGAAAACAAGCTTCAGATGATTCTAGCCGCCAGCTGTTGTGCCACCCCCAGCCTTTAGTCTTCTAAGTTGAGGCTTCAGACTATGTGGAGCATGGACATGTTGTCCCTGCTGTACCCTTGCCAACGTGCTGACCCACAGAATCCATGAGCATAATGAAATAGTGGTTGTTTTATGCCACTAACTTTGGGGTGGTTTGTTTATTTAGAGACATGGTCTGGTTCTGTCATCCAGGCTGGAGTACAGTGGTGCAATCTCAGCTCACTTCAACTCGACCTCCCAGGCGCAAGCAATCCTCCTACCTTAGCCTCCTGAGTAACCAGGACTACAGGCAGACACCATTGTGCCTAGCTAATTTTTGGTACTTTTTTAGAGACAGGGTTTGTTGCCCAGGCTGGTCTCAGACTCCTGGGCTCAAGCAATCCTCCCGACTCAGCCTCCCAAAGTGCTGAGATTACAGTCATGAGCCACCACACACAGCCAGGAGTGATTTATTACATAGTGACAGTCGATGGAACAGCAGTTTGCACATACTGAAGGCCTACTGTGTGCTAGCACTGTTTTAGGTGCTTTATACATGTTACCCTATTTAATGTGCACATAATCTTATAAGGTAGGGACCCATGATATCCACTTTGCAATGAAGGCACTCTGTCCTGTAGCACATGACCAAGATGAAGTAGAGCAGTGGCAGATGACACATTTCTGCGTTCATCTGAGCTGTGGAAATTTACATATCAACCTCAGATGACTTTCAACATATTTATCCTTAAAAAAGGAACAGATTTCCATATTTTTATGTATACATGCAATACACAAACATATCCTTACTATACGATGCACCAGACAACTCCTAAGCACCATTTCAGACCCTCTTAACCTCACCTGCCTCTTATTATAGCTGCTGCTGCTGCCAGTAGTTCTTTGCATGCTCTGGGCCACTTCCTGCATGCTCTGGGTCCTGCTGATGTAACCTGCAGGACCTCTCCTCCAGCCTATGCCACACACTCTTACCTACTGCCCTGGCCTTCCCATTGATTCCACTGCAGAACCCTACCCAGCACCCTCATGCAACCCAAATGCCAGAAGAATCAACATGAACATAGGCCAGTGGGAGAGACAGTTGGTGAATAAGTTCTTCCCGTTTTCTCCACCACCCTAGAAATTGTCCTAAGACTGAGCAGTTTTTAACACCTTCTTATGTGGGGGTCCTATGGGATTAAACACATCAGTCACACTTATAAACAGCCAATTCAATAACATCTTTGCATAGCTTTTCCCTCCTCACT
The DNA here is from genome assembly GCF_048565385.1 of Saimiri boliviensis. Taxonomy (NCBI): domain Eukaryota; kingdom Metazoa; phylum Chordata; class Mammalia; order Primates; family Cebidae; genus Saimiri; species Saimiri boliviensis. Next base: position 7,474,763 of record NC_133457.1, on the reverse strand, counting down.
GCCTCACAACTATCATTCCCCATCCCTGTTCCCTCGGCTCAAACTTCTTAAGAGCATATGAGCTGCCTTCTGGGGAACCCCAACTAAGTCATTTAGCATTCAAACAGTACCCAGGTGTACTGAACAATGTGAAAGTCCCCCTTCAGAAATGCTTTCGACACCTCCTTCCTCCCTCTTCTTGCACCCTACTCCCTCCCCACAGGAAACCACTACCAAGAGTTTCGCATGCATCTTTCTAGTCCCCCTTTTTGTGCATTTACGTATGCATACATATATGCATATATTACACATGCAAATAAATATATTTACATTTACATCATCATTTATCTTTTAAAACTCTTTTACAGATATTATACTAACTCATACTATTAGCATTATTGTGAATTTTTGTTTTGTTTTCACTTATCACTGTATCTTAAAGATCTTTCCAGGACCTTGAAGTGTGTCAAAGAAAAACTCATACATGAGTTATGTAACTAATAACATGTAGTTGGGGATTCTACATGCTATTTAATTGTTTTGTGTGTGAATTCTTTATTCACATGTACAGAGCCACCTGGTACAATCACCTGCTAAAATTGTAAAGGAACAAAAGCAAAAACAGGATTTATAAGAGATGAGAAGATTACAGAACCCACAGTGGCTTGTACTTGCACATTTTGGGGTAGAAAGTGTTTAGCTGGCAGCTGGCTAAGAAGCCAGTGTGGGAATTCTGTCCTTGCCTGGGCTGACCAAGCGTGTGGAGGAACACAATTTCAGTAATGTCTTAATCAGCTCCGGCTGCCATAACAAAATACCAAAGACCAAGGGGCCTAAACAACATAACTTCATTTCCTTTTAGCCTCTGGAGGATGGAAATCTAAAATAAGAGTGACAGCATTTTCCAGGTTCTGGTGAGGGCTCTCTTCCTGGTTTGTGGAAGGCTGTCTTCTTATCATGCCCTCCCATGGCAGAGACCAGAGAGAGGAAGCAACTTCTCTGGTATCTCATTTCAGAAGGGCACTAACCCCATCTATAAGGGTCCCACACCCATGGCCTCACCCCACACCCATGGCCTCACCTAAATCTAATTACCTCCTATAGGCTTATCTCCAAGTAGCAACACATTGGGGGTGGTAGCTTCAAAATATGAATTTTGGTGAGACACACTTCAGTCCATAGCAAGTAGTTCATGGATTCTTCATAAAATCCCAAAACTCTGATTGTGGAGCCTCAAGACAGGTGTCTCTGTGGAAGTTCTGACAGAATATCCAGTAGCACCTCCACCCTAGGCCAGCTCTATGGCATTTACCACAGCAGAATTTGTCCATCATTAAGCACTCAGAGCTGCTTAGTCAACATGTCCTCTTTCTGCAGCATGGGACACACCAGGGGAGGGACGAGCTTGAGAAGGCACTGGTCTGCACACACCCCCGCTCAGGAATACCCTCACTGTTGATTGTTAAATTCCTTGGCCCTTCCTACAAATGGATTTAGAGTCAGAAGCAGAAAAGCATAGTTTTAAAATTCAGGCTTGCGGAAGACTTAACGGAAACAGCACTGCCTCGGGACTCTCCCTGGTAAGTGGGAGGGAGACCTGCAGGCTTCTCCCCTCCTCAACTTCCTTAGAATTTCAGTCACTCAATCTCCATCATCATGTGGGATCCCCAAGCCATAACCTTTCCTACAAGTTTGTGAAAAAAACAGTGATGTTCACATTGATTTTGCACACAGATGACATATCCGCATGTATATGTTTGTATACTCACACACACGTACACACACAGAAAGAGGCAACGTTCATTCCGAAGACTGATGTGTAAGGACCGGGAAAGAAAACAAGCCTAGCCCCATGCCCAGCTTCCCAGCATTTAGGTATCAGGGCCACACCCTGCAAAACCCTGGGGAGCACAATTCCTATCAGAGCACAGGGCTTCTCAAACGCTCACATGCCCACTAATCACCTGAAGATACTAACTGTAATTAAAGGCTGATCGTGATTCAGCACATCTGGGGTGGAGCCAGCAAGTCTGCAGTTCCAACAAGCTCCCAGATGATGCTAATGCTGCTGGTCCAGGGGCCACACACAAGTAGCAAGATCATAATGTGGACGCATGGTGCCCCTGGAACTGGGCAGTGCACAGCCTCAGAGGCTATGGTCAGCAGCCCTGGAAGGCATGTATGTCTGCACCTCTAATCTATCTGCACCAGCTATGATCGCCTTGCCATCCTTTCCCTCCCCTCCCTACAAGCCCCAGCAATAAGGCCTTTACTCCAACTGTCCAAAACATTAGGCCCAGGGTTTTCATTCCAATGCATCAAACCCTGGGGAAGCTCTAGGCTGAGTCCCCGTCAATCCACCACAAACTGACCATGTGACTTGGAAAAGTCGCTAAACTTATTGGAGAGGTGTTCTTCTCTTTCAAATGAGTAGCAGTACCTATGTCTATCTGTCCATCCATTCAACAGTTATTGAGACCCACATACGCCAGGCCTTTAACTGACAGAGATCCCAGGTTTTGTAAAGCTTAGAGAAGACGTGTCTGAAACTACCTAAAAAGCAGAAAGTACTTCCGCATGAAGACTTGGGCGGAAATGTTCATAGCAGCTTTGTGTCTTTTTATTTTTTAATTGATAAAAAATTGTATGTGTAATGTACATTATATTGAAATATATGTATAAATTGTAGAATCGCTACATCACAGCAATCAATCTATGCAGCTTTATTCTCGATATCCAAAAACTGGAAACCATCCAAATGTCCAAAGACAAGTGAGTGGGTAAATAAATTGTGGTATAGCCATGCAACGAAAGACTACTCCGCAAAGAGAATTCATTGCCAATACAACAACATGGCTAAACCTCAGAAATACTCTGAGCGAAAGAAGTCAGACACTAGAGAGTAAACACTGTGACTCTGCATTTCTAAATCTTTAGGAAAGACAAAACTAACATATAATGACAGAAAGCAAGACCATGCTAACCTAGAGTAGGGAGGGCAGATACATTGATTTTGAAGGGGCACAGAGAACTTTTCAGAGTAATGGGACTCACAAGGGTGCATAAATTTGTCAAAATTCATTGAACTGTATGCATAAGACATGTATATTTTACTGCAATTTTACTTTAATAAAATTGATTTTTTAACATTAACAAAGTTACAGGAAGGACTGCATGAACGTTACTTATTATTCACATCGCTATTCTTATTCTTTTTTAAATTGCTGCCCAAGTGATGGCAATTTATTATTTCATTCGACAAACATTCAAAATTTCATAGGCCATGCCCTGGGGATTAAAACAAATGTCCAAGACAGCTCACACTGTGGTGAGCAAGACACTCAGCAGCCAACAGCTAAAAGCATCATCATTTGATAATTGCTAAGAGAGAGAGAAGGCAGAGGCTGAGAGGAGCAGTATCTAATTCAGCCTGGGGAGTCTAATACAGTGTCCCAGAAGAAAGGAAGCTTGAGTTGAGTCCCAAAGGCAGAATAAAAGCAAAGCAGGAGAGGAAGAAATGGATGTTTCAGGCTCAACTAGAGACAGGAGTGTTGAGCTTCGTGTATTGGGAGGATTCGGATTCACTGGGTGTGGCTGTGGGAAGAGATGGGAAATGAGACTTTAGAGGGATGCTTTTCACATTTAGCTGCTTCAGAACCACCCAGGAATCTGGTCATACATAGGTTTCTGGGCTCCATCCCAGAATGTCTGGGTCAGTAGGATTGGGCAGGGTCTGGGAATCTGCATTTCTGGGGTTCTGACAGGTAATACTGATGCTGCTGGTGCGGAGGCCTCACTTTGAGAACCACTGAACTAGATTTAGAGGGGAGTCACGGAAAGCTCAAGGCCCGTTCCCAGCCAAGCCGCTTGACCACGACTTCATGGCCTTGAAATTCAGCACTCAGGGGAAGTGGATCATGCTAAGGACAGCAAAGCCAGGGGTGGGTTTAGTTCCTTCCCTGAGACCCATCTCTGCTGCACTGGTCCCTGGCCTTGAAGCTTCCTTCCCTCTTAATCTCTCTTCTGTGACCCTTCGGGGTCACATTCTGTCTTTGATCCAGCAATGTGTGTGAGAACTGCCTCTCCAGGCTTTGCCATTGCTCACAGCTTGGAAGGAGACAAAGCTTTTCAGATTGTCTCATCCCAGGTGGATAATCCTGGAGTTCTCCCACACTCCCCTTCGGACTCCATCCCTGACTTCTCAAAAAAACTGTCAACTCTCACTGACCTCTTTTCCTTCCCATATAACAAAAACATGAAACAATCTCCCCATCACAAACACTGCTCTAAAACCCCCAACATATGAAGAGCAAAAAAATAACTGTTGGTCCTTGGTTTCTTGGTTATATTGGCTCACTTACTCTGATAAGGGACTAATTTTTTATGTCACTGACAGATTGAGGACATTAGAATTAGAAATAAGAGACGATAGAGTCACAGGTTTTATAAAAAGGAAAAAATAAAGAGAAATGAAAGAGAAGATCCTAGTAAAGGAGAATACAAGATAAGCTTTGTTTTCAGGCTAAGTGCAGTGGCTCATGCCTGTAATCCCAGCAGTTTGGGAGGCCGAAGCCGAGGCGGGTGGATCACCTGAGGTCAGGAGCTCAAGACCAGCCTGGCCAACATGGTGAAACCCCATCTCTACCAAAAACCACAAATATTAGCCAGGCGTTATGGCAGGCGCCTGTAACCCCAGCTACTTGGGAGGCTGAGGCAGGGAGAATTGCTTGAACCTGGAAGGCAGAGGTTGCAATGAGCCAAGACCGCTCCACTGCACTCCAACCTGGGCAACAGAGCGAAACTCCTTCTCCAAACAAACAAACAAACAAACAAACAAATAAGCTTTGTTTTCTAACAGATACAATAAACTTGGCCCATTTGAAATTTAAATTCTACCACGTAAAACTGCCATTTTTGTAGGTCAAAAACTGGGATATTTGCAAATTTACATGATTCAATGTAACTATATAGTCTAATTATAATAAATATGTACAATGTTACATATGCCTCAATTATTTAGAATATCTTAATTATATTTTGAATTACATATCTTAATTTTATATACTAATTATATATTTATTGTATATCCTGTATAATCATATACAGGATATAATCATATAGAATATACGTATCATGTATTTTAGGATATATTAGCTATACTGGAGATTTTATATATATATATTTTCTAAATCATATATATCCTAATTAAATAAGCTAATTATATAGATATATAAATCCAATGATATATCTTCTAATTTGAAACCTATTTTAATTACCTGTGAATATGTCTGTATATGTAGAGACACACATTAGGATATCTGTAAAGTTACAGTATATTTATATTAGAAGACGTGCACACATTTACACTCACTGAATTCAAACACTGGCCTGTAATTAAATTAGGATTATTACTGTTGGTCTTTTGTGGTTGCAGTACAGAAATATGTGAATTTCTGAGAGCATACCACCACCTTGTGTGTTTTTGCGGAAACACATGTGAGCATTACAGCAGCTTGCCTTAGAAGGGATTTGCAGTCATTCATGTATTTATGTATATGTATGTATTTACATTTTTTTCAGAGACAGGGTCTTGTTCTGTTACCCAGGCTGGAGTGCAGTGGCACAATCATAGCTCACTGCAGCTTCCAAGTCCTGGGCTCAAGTGATCCTCCTGCCTTCGTCTCTGAGTAGCTAGGACTACAGGTGCCTGCCACCACGCCCGGCTAAATTTTTTCAATTTTCTTTTTGAGAGATAGGATCTTGCTATGCTGCCGACACTAGTCTCAAACTCCTGGTCTCACAAGTTTCCCACCTCAACCTCTGAAAGTGCTGGGATTACAGGCACGAGCCACAGCACCCAGCCTGCAGTCACTCATTTAGTAAATATTTAGTTAACATCTACTATCGTTCTTGCACTGGGATAGATGCAGAGCACAGTGACTTCCGGTCTGGGAACTTTTCATGGCAAATGATCTCCATCCTCCAGGCAAAGAATGAAAATGTAAGAAGTAGGCTAGGGATAAGAAGTGAGTTGAAGAATAAATGTCCCACAGATCTGGGCCAACCACTGCTCAGTTCTAAACAGTTGCTCCAAGAAGGGAGTATGGGCCCAGCACTTTTTCCTAAGAGAAGCCAAAAATTCAAATGTTAGTGTAAAAATCCTTGATTTTTAAATAATAATTTATTCTAATTATTTCTAAATACCATGAGCCGATGTCTTGCATCTGTGGGCTACATTTAGCTCACATCCTGCCCAATTTGAACCCATGGGTTGTACTTTTCATAGTCTGTACTGTACGAACTTTTTATAGTTTGTACATATACACATATAATTAAAACCCATGGATTCCCTTTCCATCATTTTACTGTGGCTTCACAAATGAGCAGAGGTATATGCTGATGCCTGGAGATGCAATGGTGAGCAAAACCCCAAAACCAGACACAGTCCTCTCGTAAGGCCAATTTGACCTACAAAAATGGCAATTTCCTAATGCCTACATTCAACCTAATATCTAGAAAGAGAATGTTCTAGACATGTAATAAGCATGCCACTCTAGCATACCCATTAACCCTGCTCTGGAACACTTCTGAGAGGCTGCCAGTTTTGACTGACAGATTCTTGCAAGCCACAGAATAGAGATTGAGTCATAAGGCAAAACTAAAGGGAGCCAGGCAGTCATAATAATCCCCTAACCAAAGAGTTCAGCATCTCCTTAATCACATGTCAGCATTCAAGGTGGATGTCAAATTGGTAGAGGAAAAAAGTGTTCTAACACAGAGAACAATGACATCCCACACAGTGTTGATGGCTGGCTTACCTATTCACGGTGACAGGATAATTTAGAACTAAGAAAAGTAAATTAGAACCCACAAGATGACTAAAATTAGTAAGATTGGCAACCTGAGCTGGTGAAGATGTGGAGCACCTGGAATGCTCATACATTGCTGAAGGTATGTAAACTGGAACAACCACTTTGGAAAACTCGTTTGGACATATCTTATAAAGCTGAGCATTCCCACACCTTCTGATTTGGCAATTCCATTCTGAGAAATGAGGATATATTTCCAGTAAAAGGCATGTATAAAAAATGTTCTTAGCAACTTTATTCATAACAGCACAAAACTGGAAACAATCAAATGTTCATGAAGAATAGAATAAATAGCTGGGCATGGTGGCTCACACCTGTAATCTCAGAACTTTGGGAGGCTGAGGCAGGCAGATAACCTGAAGTTGGAAGTTCAAGACCAGCCTGGCCAACATGGTGAAATTCTATCTCTGCTAAAAAATACAAAAATTATCTGGGTGTGGTGGCACATGCCTGTAATCCCCGCTACTCTGGAGGCTGAGGCAGGAGAATCACTTGAACCCGGGAGGCAGAGGTTGCAGTGAGCTGGGATTGCACCACTGAGCTCCAGCCTAGACAACAGAGTAAGACTCTGTACGCCCCCCAAAAAGAATAAAATAAATAAATTATGCCATACTTACATACAATGGAATATTATGCAGTAATTTTTTAAAGAATGAAACATTGATAGTTAATACATTCAAAAATATAGATAAATCTCAAAGATACAATGATAAGTTTAAAAAGTCAGACTATCAATGTGCAAAAATCACAAGCATTCCTATACATCAATAACAGAGAGCCAAATCATGAGTGAACTCCCATTCACAATTGCTACAAAGAGAATAAAATACCTAGGAATACAACTAACAAGGGATGTGAAGGATGTCTTGAAGGAGAACTACAAACCACTGCTCAAGAAAATAAGAGGACACAAACAGATGGAAAAACATTCCATGCTCATGGTTAGGAAGAATGAATATCATGAAAATGGCCATACTGCCAAAAGTAATTTATAGATTCCATGTTATCCCCATCAAGCTACCATTCTTCACAGAACTGGATAAAACCACCTTAAATTTCATATGGAACCAAAAAAGAGCCCACATAGCCGAGACAAAAAAAAAAAAAAAACAAAGCTGGAGGCATCACACTACCTGATTTCAATCCTATTACTGAGTATATACCTACTACTGTGATTCCAATCCTATTACTGAGTATATACCCTATTACTGAGTATACACTACAGGGCTATAATAATCAAAACAGCATGGTACTGGTACCAAAACAGAGATATAGACCAATGCAACAGAACAGAGGCCTCAGAAATAATGGTACACATCTGCAACCATCTGATCTTTGACAAACCTGACGAAAACAAGTAATGGGGAAAGGATTCCCTATTTAATAAATGGTGTTGGGAAAACTGGCTAGCCATATGCAGAAAACTGAAACTGGATCCCTTCCTTACACCTTATACAAAAATTAACTCCAGATGGATTAAAGATTTAAATGTAAGACCTAACACTATAAAAACCCTAGAAGAAAACCTAGGCAATACCATTCAGGACATAGGCATGAGCAAGGACTTCATGACTGAAACACCAAAAGCAATGGCAACAAAAGCCAAAATAGACAAATGGGATCTAATCAAACTAAAGAGCTTCTACCCAGCAAAAGAAACTATCATTAGAGTGAACCAGCAACCAACAGAATTTGAAAAAAATTTTGCAATCTACCCATCTGGCAAAGGGCTAATATCCACAATCTACAAAGAACTAAAGCAGATTTACAAGAAACAAACAAACAAACCCATCAAAAAGTGGGCAAAGGATATGAACAGACACTTCTCAAAAGAAGACATTTATGCAGCCAACAAACATATGAAAGAAAGCTCATCATCACCGGTCACTAGAGAAATGCAAATCAAAACCACAATGAGGTACCATCCCATGCCAATTAGAATGGCGATCATTAAAAAATCAGGAGACAACAGATGCTAGAGAAGATGTCGAGAAATAGGAACACTTTTACACTGTTGGTGGGAGTGTAAATTAGTTCAACCATTGTGGAAGACAGTGTAGTGATTTCTCAAGGATCTAGAAACAGAAATATCATTTGACCCAGCAATCCTATTACTGAGTATATACCCGAAGGATTATAAATCATTCTATTATAAAGACACATGCACACGTATGTTTACTACAGCACTGTTTACAATAGCAAAGACTTAGAGCCTGGATAAAGAAAATGTGGCACACATACACCGTGGAATACTATGCAGCCATAAAAAAGGATGAGTTCATTTTTCAGCAGGTACAAGGGAAAAAAAAAAAAGATGAGTTCATGTCCTTTGCAGGCACATGGATGAAGCTGGAAACCATCATTCCCAGCAAACTGATGTAAGAACAGAAAACCACACACCACATGTTCTCACTCATAAGTGGGTGTTGAACAATGAGAACACATTAACACAGGGAGGGAAACATCACACACTGAAGCCTGTCGGGGGGTGGGGGAGTTAGGGAAGGGAGAGCAGTGGAATGGGGGGCTAGGGGAAAGATAGCCTTAGGAGAAATACCTAATGTAGATGACTGGGTAATGGATACAGCAAACCACCGTGGCATATGTATACCTATGTAACAAACCTGCATGTTCTGCACATGTACCCCAGAACTTAAAGTACAATAATTTTTTTTAAAGTCAGACTAAAATAGTATATATTATAACTGTGATTCCAACTGTATGAAATTTAAGACCAGGTAAAACTAATCTACAGTGACAGAAGTTAGAATTGTGTTTATTTCTGGTTAGAGGGTGGCATTGCCTAGGAGGTGACCCAAAGGAGGCTTCTGGAATGTTGGAAATGTTTTCTATTCTAATTTAGGTATGGTCAAATACATGTATACAAATGTATTGAGATATACAAGTAAGACTTGTGTACTTTATCCAATGATTATTATAACTAATTTTTAAAAGATTAAACAAAGATTAATTAATCTATGCCTCAAAGAATCCTTAGGGGCATAGGCAATTTGGAGCAGGATGTCTTAACAAAATAGTGTCTCTTAGTAAATTTTACCTAAAATTGCTCAGGCTGTTAGCCTTAAGAGAAAGCCCCAGGACCTCAGAAAGTGATCTATAAACTTGTATCACCACTGTAACACTTTAGAGAGAAAATGTTCCATCGTGGCCGATCTACTAAATTAGTAGGGGATCAGAACCCAGAGTGAAAAACTTTTGGCCCACCCTGGGAAGATCATTTTCCTCATAATCACCGAAGAAAATGGCATTGATAATATTCTCTAGTCATATGTCACTAGAGACATATGTTACAGTAACAAATTACCACAAACTTGGTGACTTCAAACAACACACATTCACTATCTTACACATCTGGAGCCCAGAAATCCTAAAACCAAGACACTGACAGGACTTTGTTTCTCCGGAAACTCGAGAGAAGAATCTATTTTCTTTCTTTTTCCAGCTTTTAGAGGCCTGCATTCCTTGGCTCGTGGTTCCCTTCCTCAAGTCACTGCAAACTCCGCTGCAGTTCCCACATCTCCTCCTGTTCTGTGTCTGATCCTCCTGGCTCCCTCCTGTCTGACACTTGTGATTAGGTCAAGCCTGCCTTGGATAACCCAGGACAATTTTCCCATCTTAGGATCCTTAATCACATCTGCAAAGGGTCCCTTGCTATATATAAAGTAGCATATTCACAGGTTTTAGAGATAAGAATGTAAGTATCTTGCAGGGGGCAGGGGACATTGATCTGTCTACCACAGAAACCTTCATGAAAAGTTGAGATTTTGCAGGAGAGGGGTTTGTGTGTGTGTGTGTGTGTTTTTAATTTGTTTTTGTTTTTCTCAAGACAGAGTCTTGCTCTGTCGCCCAGGCTGAAGTGCAATGGCACAATCTCAGCTCACTGCAACCTCCGTCTCCTGGGTTCAAGCGATTCTCCTGCCTCAGCCTCCTGAGTAGCCAGCATTACAGGCACGCACTACCACACTTGGCTAATTTTTGTGTTTTTAGTAAAGATGGGGTTTCACCATGTTGGCCTGGCTGGTCTTGAACTCCTGACCTCAAGTGATCCGCCTGCCTCAGCCTCCCAAAGTGCTAGGATTATAGGTGTGAGCTACCGTGCCCAGCCTTGCTTTTGGTTTTGTTTTTTTGCGTAATGTGGCAGATACGCAGATGTTCTGCTCAGATCCCCCCTCAAGAAAGAACTCACTGCTCAGCTAAGAAGAGCGTGGGAAGCTGATAGCCTTCAGTTATTATCTCTTCACGTTGGTTTCAGCCCGAAGGTGGAAGCATTCTCTCCTTGAGACAGCTCCTGCTATAGTTTGAATGTGTCCTCTCCAAAATTCAGGTTGAAAATTAATCACCAATGGGATAGTATTAAGAGGTGGGGCTTTTAGGAGGCAATTAAGTGATGGGGGTGGAGCCCTTATGCATGGGATTAAGGCCTTTATAATGGAGGCTTCTCACAGTGTTTGGTCCTTTTTTTTTTTTTTTTTTTTTTTTTTTTGAGATGGAGTTTCGCTTCTGTTGCCCAGGCTGGAGTGCAATGGCGCGATCTCAGCTCACCACAACCTCCACCTCCCAGGTTCCAGCGATTCTCCTGCCGCAGACTCCCAAGTAGCTGAGATTACAGGCATGCACCACTAGGCCGGCTAATTTTGTATTTTTAGTGGAGATGAGGTTTCTTCATGTTGGTTAGGCTGGTCTCGAACTCTTGACCTCAGGTGATCCGCCTGCCTCAGCCTCCCAAAGTGCTGGGATTACAGGTGTGAATCACTGCGCCCGGCCTGGTCCTTCTTACTCTTTCACTTTTCTGCCATATGAGACGCAGCAACAAGGCACCCTTTTGGAAGCAGTGACAAGCCCTCATAGGACACCAATGCCAGTGCTTTGATCATAGACTTTCAGCCTGAGAACTGTGAGAAATAAACCTACATTGTTTATGAATTATCCAGTCTGCGGTATTTTGTGACAGCAGCACAGACGGACTAAGACAGTCCCCAACCAGTAATCTACCAGGGCAGTGATACAAGGGCCTGGCCATTTCTGCCCCACCTTGGGACACCTCTAAAGAACAACATCTTCCCCCTTCGATGGGAAGAGACTTCATCAAGTCCGCACTGCAGGCCGGTGCACTCCCACTCTCTTTTACAAGTCTTACTGCAAACAAGACTCCTTTATGGACTCCTGACTCCATTTCATCTGTGATTCCAATATGTGACCTACAACTAGAGAATATCATCAAGACATTGCTTGAAAAGCAGATGCCACAGCCTGAAATGCACTGCAGGAAAGTCTTAGAATAATGCTGCCAACAGAAATACGATGTCAGAGACCTATGTAATTTCAAATTTTCTATTAGGCACATATTTAAAAATAAAACAAAGGTGAAACTTATTTTTAAAATATATTTAACTCAATATAGCTAATATAGTATCATTTCAACACGTAACACATGTAAAAAATTAATTAATGAGATATGTTTTCTCTTGTACTAAGATTTTGGGATCTGGTATAAATTGTATACAGTACCAGCAGCATTCCACAATAATAGCCACATTTCAAGCGCTTCTAAAGTTTTTCTGTTCACATTTTCCACCTACAAATTTCATGCCTTTTCCATCTTAACTAAGTATTTATCATGCACTGTAGCCATACCTTTTGCAGTTTGAGGTGCAACACCAAAACTAGCACGAATTTCTTTTTCCTTCCTCGTTACTTCACAGACAGGAGATTCATCTTACCGCAGATCTTAGCAATCTCAGCGTACAATTTTTTCTTTCCTTAGTAAGTCAACAAGTCTCACCTTTTCACTGAAAGGAAGCACTTGATGTCTTTGTTTTGGCTGATCCGATTGACCAGCACCCCTATTCTTGCAATTTGGGGCCATTATTAAATAAAGTAAGGGTGACCTGAACACAAGCACTGCAACACAGCAACAGTGAATCTGATCATGGAGACAGTGGCTAAAGGTAGTGTGCACAGCATGGATGCCCCAGAGGGAGGATTCACATCCTGGTGGCATGGAGAGGAGCAATGTAAGATTGCATCACACTACTCAGAACAACATGCAATTTAAAACTTCTAAATTGTTTATTTCTAGAATTTTCCATTTAATATTTCAGACATTGACCACAGGTAACTGAAACAGTAGATGAAATTGTGTGTAAGGAGGAAACTACTGCAATTGTTACCTTGATAGAATGATCTAGCCAGGCCTCCCAGGATGTCTTCCTCAGGGGATAGGTTAAAACATCAACAATAAAAAATGGGGACTGCCAGGCAACATGGCTGGGTAGGAACAGCTCCAGTCTGCAGCTCCCAGTGGGACCAACACAGAAGGCAGGTGATTTCTGCATTGCCAACTGAGGTACCCAGCTCATCTCGTTGGGACTGGATAGACAGTGGGTGCAGCCCATGGAGGGTGAGCAGAAGCAGGGTGGGGCGTTGCCTCACCTGGGAAGCGCAAGGGGCCGGGGAACTCCCTCCCCTAGCCAAGGGAAGCTGTGAGGGACGGTGTTGTAATACTATGTTTTTCCCACGGTCTTCGCAACCTGCAGACCAGGAGATTCTGTCAGGTTCCTACACCACAAGGGCCCTGGGTTTCAAGCACAAAACTGGGCAGCCATTTGAGCAGACACCAAACTAGCTGCAGGAGTTTTTTTCTCGTACCCCAGTGGCACCTGGAACCCCAGCAAGACAGAACCATTCACCCCCCTGGAAAGGGGGCTGAACACAGGGAGCCAAGTGGTCTATCTCAGCAGATCCCACCCCCACAGAGCCCAGCAAGCTGAGATCCACTGGCCTGAAATTCTCTCTGCCAGCACAGCAGTCTGAAGTTGGCCTGCGATGCTTGCGCTTGGTGGGGTGAGGGGCATCCACCATTACCAAGGCTTGAGTGGGCAGTTTTCCCCTCACAGTGTAAATGATGCAGCAGGGAAGTTAGGACTGGGTGGAGCTGACGACAGCTCAGCAAAGCCGCTGTAGCCACACTGCCTCCTCAAGTGAGTCCCTCACCCCTGTGCCTCCTGATTAGGAGACACCTCCCAGCAGGGGCTGACAAACACCTCATACAGGTAAGCTCCAGCTGGCATCTGGCAGGTGCCCCTCTGGGACGAACCTTCCAGAGGGAAGAACAGGGAGCCATCTATGCTGTTCTGCAGCTTCTGCTGGTGACACCAGGAAATACAGAGACATACAGGAAATACAGAGAACCCCACTAAGATATGCCTTGGAAGAACAACCCCAAGACACAGTCACCAGATTCACCAACGTTGAAATGAAGGAAAACATGTTAAGAGTCGCCAGAGGGAAAGATTGGGTTACCTACAAAGGGAAGCTCATCAGACTAACAGTGGATCTCCCTGCAGAAACCCTACAAGCCAGAAGAGAATGGGGGCCAATATTCAACATTCTTAAAGAAAAGAATTTCAACCCAGAATTTCATATTCAGCCAAAGTAAGCTTCATAAGCAAAGGAGAAATAAAATCCATTATAGACATGCAAATCCTGAGGGATTTTATCACCACCAGGCCTGACTTACAAGAGCTCCTGAAGGAAGCACCAAATACGGAAAGGAAAAGCTGGTACCAGCCACTGCAAAACTTACCAAAACATAAAGACCAGTGACACCATGAAGAAACTGCATCAATTGATGGGCAAAATAACCAGCTAGCATCATGATGACAGGTTGAAATTCACACATAACAATATTAACCTTAATTAACACTAATTAACAAAATTAACCTACTCACCCATACTGTGAAGATCCAAAGACGTAACTTTCACTACTACTGTGAGAAATAAATTTGTGAGCGAAGACTTGACACACATAAAGACCTCTGTGATTGCTCTTCTCTGAAGGTCAGGCCTTAGAGTGAGAACTGCAGTCATTGAATTGGGAAACCAAAATGCAGTAAGAGTAATTGGATCCCAGGATGGCAAATGTTAGGTGGCAGCCCTCAACCACCAAAGGCAAAGTGGGCATGGTTAATGTAACGGACAGAAGAGTTGAAGCAGCAATCAGAATAGTCTGAATCATGTAGACCTATGGCATCAGCTAGTTAATCATGGTTTTCCTAAAAGTGAAATAGAGAGGAAGCCAACTACAGTCTTACTTGATCTGTGTAAGGAGAAAAGATATGGGTTAAGTGAACACAATTCTGACCTGAATCATAAAAACAGAGAGCCATGGCCCCTCAGTCAATTCTCAAACCTGAGCTAGTTTACACATGTAGAACTCCTTGAAGACAGAGAGGTTAGGTCCTCTTGAGGAAGAACCCCAGCACACTGGCAAAAATTTATGCTGTTAAATTTGGCATCAGTATACATATACTCAGCAGCTATAAAAAAATCTCCACATTGATTCCCCAGCCTGTGGAATGAGGGCTATTATGGTGGGAAAGGCCAAATGGAAGCTACTAGAACTGCCTCCACTGAGGACAGAATAAACAAAAAGTAATATTGCTTTTTTGGAGGGATGACAGTCATTAGTGCCACCATTAAGGATTTAAAAGTTGCAGGGGTGGTGACACCCCAAATATACTCATTTAATGCTCCTATCCAGCTCGTGGAGAAGACATACGGGTTTTAAAGAATGATGGTGGATGATTGTAAGCTTAAACAAGTGGTAAATATAGTTGTAGTTGTACCAGATGTGGTTTCATTGCTTGAGCAAATAATACATCCTCTGGTACCTGCTATGCAACTGTTGGCCTGGCCAATCCCTTTTTCTCCATACCTGTTAATGAGGTCCACCAGAAGCAGTTTTCTTTCAGACGGCAAGGCCAGCAATATACCTTCACCGAGGGAGGTATATCAACTCTCTAGCCCTATGTCATAATCTGATTCACAGGGATCTTGATTACCTTTTCCTTCCCCAAATAAAAATATTACACAGTCTCATTCATGTGCGGAAGTTAAAAAAGTTGATCTCGTAGAAATAGAAAGTAGAATAGTGGTTCCCAGAGGCAGGGAATGTCAGAGAAGAGAGGGAGATAGTCAAATGTTGGTTAACAGATACAAAAGTACAGCTGGATGGGAGAAATACATTCTAGTATTGATACAGTTTGAATATGTGTCTCCTCTAAATCTCATGTTGAAACATAATCCCCATAGTTGGTGGGTGGTGTCTGGGTCACGAGGGTAGATCCCTCATGGCTTGACGCTGTCCTTGTCAAGTGAGTTCTTACAAGATCTAGTTGTTCAAAGTATGTGGTACCTCTCCCCACCCCTTGCTCCTGCTCTGGCCATGTGGTGTGCGTGTTCCCATTTCACTTTTGCTGGGACTTAAAGCTCCCTGAGACCTTGCCAAAGCTGAGCAGATGCTGGCACCATGCTTGTATAGCCTGCAGAATCATGAGCCAGTTAAACCTCTTTTTAAAAATAAATTACTCAGTCTCAGGTATTCCTTTATAGCAACGTGAGAAGGGCCTAACTGTTCTATAGCACTGTAAGATGACGACAGTTAACAACAGTTTGTCGTTTATTCTCAAATAGTTAGAAGAGTGGATTTTGAATATTTCCAACACACACAAAAATAAATATTTGAGGTGATGGATAAGCTAATTACCTTGACTTGCCCATTACACATTGAATATAAATATTGAAATATCACATGGTACCCCATGAATCTGTACAATTACTTGTCAATTAAAAATAATAATACTGGCCGGGCGCGGTGGCTCAAGCCTGTAATCCCAGCACTTTGGGAGGTCGAGGCGGGCGGATCAGCAGGTCAAGAGATCGAGACCATCCTGGTCAACATGGTGAAACCCCATCTCTACTAAAAATACAAAAAATTAGCTGGGCATGGTGGCGCGTGCCTGTAATCCCAGCTACTCAGGAGGCTGAGGCAGGAGAATTGCCTGAACCCAGGAGGTGGAGGTTGCGGTGAGCCGAGACCGTGCCATTGCACTCCAGCCTGGGCAACAAGAGCGAAACTCCGTCTCACAAAAAAAAAATAAATAAAATAAAATAAAATAATAATAATAATAAGGATGTGGTAGCTCATGCCTGAATCCCAGCACTTTGGGAAGCCGAGGGGGATGAATTGCTTGAGCTCAGAAGTTCAAGACCAGCCTGGCCAACATGGCAAAACCCTGTCTCTACAAAAAGTACAAAAACTAGCCAGGCATGGTGGCACACACCTGTAGTCCCAGAAACGCACGAGGATAAAGCGGGAGGATGGCTTGAGCCTAGGAGGCAGAAGTTGCAGTGAACTGTGATCACACCGTTGTACAACAGCCCAGGCAAAAGAGCCAGACCTTCTTTCAATTAAAAAACAAACAAACAAAAAACAAATATTGAGTTAAGCATGGTGGTGCGCACCTGTAGTCCCAGCTACCTGGGAGGTGGAGGCAGGAGGTTCATTTGAACACAGGAGTTCGAGGCTGCAGTTGAGCTATCATTGTGCCACTGCACTCTAGCCTAGGCAACAGAGCAAGATCCTGTCTCAATCAATCAATCAATCAATCAATAAAACTAATAAAGAAAAAAGGCCATGAAGACAATGGCCACATCCTAAGTGCGGCAAACTAGGAAACTGGAAGGAACCCACTTCCCTCTCATCTTTTAGATGAGAAAGAAATAATCTTCAACTTGTTTGCACCTAAAAATATAAATAAATAAAGCACATACAGAACCAAAGTTCAGTAGTATAAGTTGAGCTGTTACGTGTATCTGGAACTTACACTGTGAGACACCTTATTTCAAGGTGTCTGTCATCTTGGATCTCATGATACTGA
Organism: Saimiri boliviensis; assembly: GCF_048565385.1. Classification (NCBI taxonomy): domain Eukaryota; kingdom Metazoa; phylum Chordata; class Mammalia; order Primates; family Cebidae; genus Saimiri; species Saimiri boliviensis. The sequence goes on along the minus strand of NC_133457.1, from coordinate 7,457,173 downwards.
CCTGGATTCCGTAACAGGTTTGTGAAGACTAAACTTGTGAAAATAAGAACAATATGGTCTCAGCAAATAAGCAAAATGCCATGGATACATCACTACCTGTGGAGATAATACAGACCTCCTTCTTCAAAGACTGACAAGCCTGGGGAGAGAGGATGGGACTCACGTAGGTTTGTCCGAAACTGCATCTGCTCCAACTTTCTCAACTCATGTGTCCAGACAAGGGCTGATGGCCTAATACTGTCCCTGCTGGTGGCTCTGGTCTGACTCTGCCATCGTCCATGAGTGTAGTTTTAAGCAAGTTGAAGGCCACTGGTGTGTGCTTTCTTTCGACAGACATTATCTATCGAGCACTTTCTGTATGTCAGGCACTGTTCTGGATACTGAGGATAGAACAGTGGGCAGTTAACAAAGCAAACAAAATCCTTCTTCTCATGGAGCTGATACTTCAGTGGGAAGAGACATGCAAGAAAAACAGGAAGAGGGAAAGTCGATGTGTGCTAAGTGTCAATAAATGTTAAGTAAAATAGGGGCAGAAAAGCAAAGATAGATGAGTGTTGGGGGTGAAGTTGATCTTGGATAAAATAGTCAACAAAGGCCTCCATGGAAGGCAAAAAAAAAAAAAAAAAAAAAAAAAAAGTGAGAATCGCTCTCGATTAAGAGACCCCTGAAACATGTCCACCAAATGCAAAGCATAAGTCTTGATTACATTCTGGATTTATTTATTTATTTTTTTAAAGACCGGGTTTCACCATGTTGGTCAGGCTGGTCTTGAACTCCCAACCTCAGGTGATTGCCCGCCTTGGCCTCCAAAGTGCTTGGATTACAGGCGTGAGCCACCGTGCCCGGCTGCATTCTGGATTTTAAAAATGCCACTTAAACACATTTTTTTGGTGAAAGCTTGGAAGATTTGAATATAGACTGCATATTAGGTGATGGCGTAAAATTATGATTAATTTTTCAGGTAAGGAGATGGTATTGTTGTTATGCAGAGGATATCCTTTTCTTAGGAAGTTTATCCTGACAGTTTTTGAATTGTTTAAGTGTCTGTAGTTTACTTTCAGGTGGTTCAACACATAGAAGAACTAAAGCATATGGGGCAAAATATAATTGGCAAACATGATGAGGGTGTAAGGGTGTTATTACAGTATTCTTTCAAGTTTTATGTATGTTTGAAATTTTTTCAAAGTAAAAACTTGATAGAAAAAAAGATGGAATTTAGGGTTGTTGGAGTCGATCTGAGTTTTCATCACCAGGTGGTGCTAAAGCTTTTCAAATATAGTTAACAGCAAACAATCTGTTGACAGCTGCATATTAATTTAGGAAAAATGTGAGCGGGAGGAAAACAAATCAGGATTTAAAATTTGCCAATTTTACTCTTGCTTGCATTATTATATTTTACACAACTTGAAGAGGTTCAGCTATTCGTTTTCTGTCTCAGTTTCCGTCTCTTCAGCCTTTCCCATTTCCAGGCCTATATTTTCTTCTCACAAAAGAGCTACCGTGATAATTCCCAACACCAGATGCCACTGTGATCTACACTGCTCACAGAGTAACCTTCCTGCGGCGTTTCTCTCCCTTTTATGAGCTCCCTATTTCCCTCCAAATAGTTTCCACTTCTCAGCAAAGAATTTACAGTTTGATACCAATCTTCTTTTCTTAGTGTATCTATTATTATCGCCTTGCGTTAACGCTACTCAGGAGAAACATTGACTGCTGTCCTTTGTTTGTTTGTTTGTTTCAAATACATGTAATACACTTTATTGCCTCTGTCTGTTCTGCTTCGTAGGTCTCTGTACTCCCAGTTACCTTCTACCTATTGCTAGTTCAAAATCTGACCTTGCCCTTCATCAAAGCCTAGATTAAATTTCATCTCCTTCCAGACAATTTTTTCCATCACCTTGCTCAGAAATATTCCTCTTTCTACAGCACTTTTAAATTTTCTTACCAAACGGATACCTTTTGTATTACATAATAATGTGTGTACACTAAATTACAAACACCTTCAAGGTAGGCAATTTATGTTTATAGTCTTCAGATTGTGTTTAGTACTATGTGGCATTTACTAAACATCAGTGGCATTGACTTTCAAGGTTATACACAAGTAGTTTATAGCAGTGGTAAAAGTGCTGACCAGTTACCACCAATTGCCAGCCATACTCTGGCTGTTCATTTTACACATAAGCAATAAGGGGCCTCCATAGTGAGAACTCAACCTGGATAGAGGATGTTTATGGCTTAGCAGCCCCACCTACCAAAAAGATCATCAATCTGAAGTCAAATTTCCTGTCAATTTTACTCTGTCAAAACCCTTAATTCTTGTATTGTCATTTGATCTACATATTCTATTTCTAGGTAAAAACATGAGAAGAATGATCAAAGATTTCCTTTAAGAATATTTCATAGGATATATTTATAAAAGCTAAAAGTTCGAAGCAGCCTAACTAAGCAATAATACAGAGTTGGTTAAAGGTATTCTAATATACCAATGCAATGAATTACTATGGAGCTATTAAAAATGGTACTAAAGAATAATATTTAGTGGCATAGAAAGAGTTTCTAATGTTATTATAGGGAAAAATACAGCATATTGTTGACATAATGCTTTTTAATGGAAGAAAATATTTCCATAGAGAAAATGCTAAAATTGGTGGCAGAGATGTATTTCCAGATTTGGAAATAGATTTAAATTTTCTCTTTTGCTATCTTTTACCCCCCCACCCCAAGTTTTAACTCTGAGCACCTATATTAAGCAAACAATAAAAAAAAATTTAAGAAAGAAATTATATTCCTAATGTTATCCCATTGTGTACATTCATTAACGAAGGAAGAAATTTCAGGCCCTAACATTATTCCTTGGGCCTAACATAGAACCAGAAGACAAGAAGGCCAAATGATAACACCACAGAAGTCAGTATTAGAGGCCAGAAAAGGGCAGAAAGCCAGGTAGAAAAAGATGAGGTTTGAAGAGTGTGGTTACCATGCTCAGGAAAGGAGGGAGACAGGAATACAAGCAGGAGAGCCATAAGCATCTAGCAGATACCAAGAATGCAGTGAAATAGAAAAGCGACTGCAATTTAGACATCTAGGTCCCATATTTAGTATTATTGTTTCTTAGATAGGTAATCTTGAGTAAAGCATTTGTTTTCAAGGGTCAGAAAATACCTTGAAGGTGTTTTTATCCCCATTTTACGAGTAAAGTAGCACTCAGGAAATATAAATGAGGTCATAAATACATAAGCTAGGGCTTCTCAACTTTAGCCCTACAGTATTGGCATTTTGGGCTAGACATTTTGCTGTGGGAGCTGAACAAGCACATTTACGTGGGATGATAAGTGATGATGTCAATTTTAATAAAGAGGAAATTGCCCAGTGAGAAGGAAAGCAGGTGAGAGGCATTTTGTAGCTAAAGAAACTAAAATTTTCCCAATTTACATAAAATCTCCCTAAATACTCAGCATATATATCTCACTAAGGAATGGTTTCCCCTGGTAGGGACTTCAGAGAACTCCATTGCCTGTAGTTGGCAGGCATATATGTCCCAGGTCTATATAAGTCAAGTCAAGCCACTAGCATATAGAGCATCTTAGGTGAAAGATTTTAAGCTCAATCTTCGTCAGAATCCAGACTTTTATATCCTTCCTGTCTATCCAGATATGGATCCCAAGGGGGTTCCGATATGTATATGAGGATGAGTCATTGTCTCTGATGTGGAGAAGTGAAAAGGGTAGGGAAAAGGTTTTCTGACCCTGATAGAGCTATTTTTGGAAAGGGGAAGACTCTAAAATAACTCTTGAAATCATGATAGAATGTGAAAGTCTCCCACATTTGGAGTATATGTTGTTTGCATTAATCCCACTTATTTTTAAAAAGAACTATCAAGTATTTATTACTTATATGGTTTACCCCAACTTTATTTCAGATTGGGAATATTAATTAAAATAGGCAGAAATTTATGTTTAATTTGAGGGTTACTTTTTGGAAAAAAAACTTTTTCCATATGCAACTTAAAACACTTGCAGGCTTTTAAAAATTAGAGAACACGGTAAATAAAAACAAGAACAACAAAAAAGTAGAATTTGTATGTGAGTCTACCACCCACATACACCCAGTATAAATATTTCGGTTCTTAAATCGGGGGTTCCAAATCCAAGCTGTACATTAGATTCACCTGAAGAGCTTTAAAAAGAAAACTATCACTAGTCTCATCCTAGAACAGTTAAACCAGGATACCTGGTGGGTGGAGCAGGCCTGGGTCATTTTTTTTTTTTTTTAACTTCACAGGTGATTTTAATGTACAGACAGGGCTGTGAACCATTTTCTTAAATGAATGACAGATGAGTGCTGAAGCAGCTACGCCAAAATAAAAGACGCAGTGCCTTCAGCTAAGTGGTACTTTGGCTGTGGTTGGCAATTAGGAAATGAGAGTGGAAGAGAGGCCACTTGGTGTGCAGCAACCCTCAGTGGCCTGGCACTGCCCAAGCCCTGCCACTGCTGTCTGCAGTAAACAGTAATCAGTAATTTGGGCAGTAGGAGCTACAGATATTTTGCAAACAGCAGACAGTCAACCACAGAAGCAGGGACTGCCAGTTACTCTCTTCTTATAAATGACATAGGCTGGAATTTGTCACCAGAATATCACCATTGAACATACAAATCCAAACGGCCTATAAGCTTTGTTAAAAGCTCTCAGGTTAGCTAAGTAGTAGGCTTGTGTGGAGGGTGCAAGTTACTTTTCTCTGGCCCCAGTATGGCGGGCCTACAATAGGCTCTGGGGAACTAATTGTACAAGGGTAAGGGAAGCAGTAAGGAGGAGGCACACTGTAAGATCACGCTGAGAGAAGCATCAGTCACCCAAGAAAATCTGTCCATTAGCTACTGCCTGTGGAAAGAGAAGACAGTGGAAGGGAGACAGGTTGGTTGCTCTGTTAAGGTCTCAGGGGCTGCCTTTACCACAGTGGGATCTGCCACCAACTTTGCACAGCTCAGAGACGGGACCTCTCCAGTCTCTCCAGTGGATAATTAGCCCTTAGGGCAGCTACACACACTAATGCTACAGCATTTCTCAGAGTAGAAGAGCACTCGTCAGTGACCAGAATAATTTGTGTTCATTACTCAAAGGATTCCACCTTTCTTACGAAGGGAAACTAGAGATAATGAGTGAATATTTATTAAAATGTCAGTCTGGCAGATGCTTTACATTTTAGTATATTATTTACAGATGAGGGGAAAAAAGCATGGAGAACACTCAAGTTTCCAAAGCTGGTCGGTGTAGTGGGGGCAAGATTCAAACTCTGGTCTCTCTGGCTCCAGAACTGTGCTCTCTTTAGCTACTAGACTTCCCAGGAGACTGAACAAACATTTGGAAGATTGCTCTAGAGCTGAGAAAAGGGAAAATCATCCCGACAGAAATGTCATGAATGCTTGCACTGTACCTGTCCATTAAAGGGATAATAATAGTACCCACATAAAGGTGCTGTTGTGGAGGAAATTTTTTTACTGGTAAAACATTTAAAAGAGTACCTGGCACATAGTATATACTTAATTCATGCAGTGCTCATGTTGACAGGGAATTTATTGTCCACTGAAACATTTGGATTGTTAGAAATTCATTAAGCTAAGTTGAAATAGGGCCCCTCTAGCTTTTACCTGGAAGGAGTTCCCATCTGAAAATGGAAGAAATTTTCAGTGAGGCAGATTTTGGGTTGATGTAATGAAGTAGTTTCCAAAGTTTAGAGCTCTTAACAGGAACAAACTGCCTCAGAAGGGACAATTGTTTTTAACAGACTGTTTTTTAAGGACAGTTTTAGGTTCACAGCAAAACTGAAAGGAAGGTACAGAGAGTTCTCATTACCTCTCCCCGCACACATGCACAGCCTCCCCCGTCATCAGCATTTCCCACCAGAATGGTACATTTGCTACAATCCATGCGCCTACATCGACACATTATTGTTATCCAAAGTCCATAGTTTACGTTAGGGCTTGCTCTTGATATTGTACATTCTATAGGTTTGGACAAATGCGTAATGACATGTATCCACTCATATAGTATCGCGTAGACTAGTTTTACTGCTCTAAAAATTCTCTGTGAGGTGGAGTGATTTTCACAAGTTAAAATAACCACACACTTGGCAGAGAGTCCCCTGGATAAAATCCACAATTGCTGATTTCAGAGCTTATCTGTGCCACAAGTGGACTCTGAAATGCATTAGGAAATCACATGAACAAAGGCACATTAAACTTTGATTTTGTGCTACAGAGGTGCTGTTATTGACAAAGCCAACTTCAAATTGCAGAATTGCATCAGAATGTAAGCACATTATCTTGCACTGAATTCCACAAAGGAATTAATATTGCCATATCCTCAGATTACATTTGGCTCTATAATAGATAATCGGGGACCCCTCTCCTTTGTTACTCTGGAATCTATCAATATTTGTGTTAAAGTTTAGATTCTGACACTACGATCAAAACCAGCCTTCTACCAGAGACCCCTTCAAAATACTTTTCCTGCAATGAAGAGACATTGAAAAGAAGACAGAAGGAACCATGCTACATTTTTGTTAGGTTTGCTTCCAAGGTGTAAGTGAGATAAACATGCTCATTATTGAGCAAGATCTTCACCATGGGTTTCCTAGTGTAAAATGTTTTTGACGTATTTTGGGCTAATGAAAAACAACTATGCTTTGGAACAGACTTTAAGTGGGAGTGATATGTGCTGATCAGTTTGAAATTGATTTACAATTCATGAAGCCCTTGGATAGCAGAAAAGAATGGCAGCTGAATGAAGCAGCTTGCTGAAGGTCACAGGGATAATCAGTAGAGGTCAACAGTACATTAAGGCTGGGAATGGAGCTGGGCAGGGGCCCACTGCTACTGTTGCAGTGGCCATTTGGTCACAGGGAGTGACTGACCCTTCACACACGGTATTTTCATAGCCTTTGAGGTATTATCTGTTTTATATAACTGAACAGTTTATTCTTAGAGGTTATTATTCAAGTTGGATTATTTCTAAGACCAAACTATTATAATACCTGGGAACTATGTAGAAATTTACAGTGGAAAATTAGAAGTGGCATTTTATAGGCTATCTTTATAATATGCTGTGGGGTGTTTGTTTCTTTAAGAAAATGTTTCAGCCCTTCACTTTTAGATAAGTTTGCCTTTTTTGGGGGGTGGGCAGGGTCTCCTTCTGTTATCTAGGCTGGAGTGCAATGGCATAACCATGACTCACTGCAGCCTTAACCGCCAAGGCTTAAGCAATCCTCTTGCCTCAGCCTTTCAAGTGGTTGGGACCCATCGGCACGTGCCGCCATGTCCAGTGAGTTTGCCAGTTTTGAAGGGGCAGTTCCTTTGGCTTATTTAAACTCACAATTGACTTTCTTATCTTTCTCTTAAAATCACCTCTCTTTTTTTCAGTGAAGGTCGGCGCCACCTATTCAAGCCAGCCAGGGTTGAACATGAGGCTCAGAGCCATTGTGTCTCAGAATTGGAGGGGACCTTAAAGGACTTAGTTCAATCACCCATTTGGTGCTTGAACCCTTTACCATCATACATCTTGTGATTCCCCAATTATTTGGGCACTTAGTCAATATCAGGTACTATGCTCATTCTACCGAATGATAATTTCTGCCAAATATTGAGCATCTTCTAGAAAGAAAAAAGATTTAGCCATAAAAAAGTACAGCCTGGCCTAGTGAAGGAGGTAGCTGGGAACATTTTAATATGAGGCAGTGGGTGGTTTGTGGAGGTAATGCAGAAGAAGAAAAGGGGAAGAGAGGAAGGAGCCTCCTGTAGCTCAGAGGAGGCTCCAGGGAGGGAGAGTTGGGGCTGGCTTTCTAGAAGCGGAAACAGTAGAAATGAATCTTGAAGGATAAATAGGAGTGATCTAAGTGACTGACAGATGTGTGCTCCAGGCAAGGAAAGTACAAGGGAAAAAAATCCCAGAGGGACCATGTATATCTCTCTACATTGTGGTTTTCTCATCTGTAACAGCATTTACTTTATAGGAGTGTTGTATGGAATAAATAAGAAAGTATTTATGTTTATAATGGACATAGTAAATGCCTACCAAATTGTTATAGCATTATGATATTATTATAACTGCTAAAGTATATCTGTACAAAGATATGCAAAATAACCTTAGAGCCACCAGGTAGGCCCCTTAAGCCCACAATATTTTCCTGATAGACTAATATATTTGTAGAAAGACTGTCCAACCTGAAACTACCTTAGAACCTAATGATACTAGGTACTTAAGTTATGACAACTCCTCTTGCTTGCTGATAATCCATGTTAACCGAGAACGGTGTTGATTTGTCTTTTCTTGGGACCAAGTCAGGTCAACATGAGTCTCCAATTGCTTCACAACTTTATTTCCTCATTGTCAAATAATTTCCCACTCTGATATTAAGACCAGTCTCTTATCAAGTTTTAATAACACTCATATAGCATGGACTATGTGCTAGACACTGATCTTAACACTATTCAAATATTAACTTATTTCATTCTGATAACAATCATAGAAGGTGGCTGTTAGTATTATGATCACCATTTTTAAAATGCAGAAAGTAAGACACAGGAAGGTGAAGTAACTTGGAGCTAGTAAAGGGTTGAGCCCAGGTTCAAACTGAGGTAGTTTAACTCTACAGTTTCTGTTCTTTATCACCCCATATGCTGCATCCCTGAAGCAGGCACCTCTGGGACCTACAAGAATGACTTTTGAGCCCACCAGGCTGAGGTCAAACCCTGAATCACGGTAAATGTGGCAAGAATACGTCACTTTGCTGGGCGTGTCTGATTGCCTTTGGGAGCTGGTCTTCTGAAGTGCCTGAATATCAGCTTTGCTTGGAGTTTAGACTTTCAGTTCATCCTCAATAAAATAAAGAAAGCGGTGGGTCATCTTTTGCTTTGAAGATATCCAATGCAGTGGCCTTCACTGAGACTTTCAGCTTACCCTGCACTGGATCCAAAGTTTACCCTAATCTAAACAGGAAGGGAGGGCCCTCAGGTCTGGAAAAAAAAGAAAAATCTCTGAGATAAATAGCAGAATAGTTCTTCTGCCATATTTGGAACAAGGATTTACATTTCTCAGATTTAAAAGCGGTTTGTTTTTTTTTTTTTTCCCATTCCTGTGGAGAGTAGTATAGTTTGAGTTTGTCTCTCATGAAACAGAGGTGGCCAGTAGTCCACCATTACAGTTGCCCTGAGAGAGTCATACATAGAAGCCAAATTCTAGGCGAGTATACATTGCTCATTCCTGAATACATCTGAGCACAAATCGTGTCAGGCATCCCAGCCTTGCTGAACTAGGCAGAACTGTGTGAGAACCAGGACTCCTTTTGCCTTCCTAGCATAAGGCCAAATCAAAAAACAGATTTTCATTGCCCCTCCCTCACTGCTCACAGTCCATACTTGACCACTGAGGTCTTACCACACTGATGACAAAAAGAAGCAAGGACAGGTGAGTTGCTAAACCCCAGAGCAGTTTTAGCTTTTCCCCACACTTGCAGCCATCTTTAGGGTTGGGGAGAGCTTCCTAAGGCAGAGCCGAGATCTATCCTTAATAGCATCCTGGACGAGAACAAAGCTCAGGGAGCTGAGAACCAAGGAAAGCTGGAAAGAGAGAGAGAACCCCAAGAACCCTTCTTACTGAAGCAAGGGCTTTTGCCTTCTTGTCTCACGGAAAGCTGCATCTCCAAACAAAACACCCTTAGTGTGTTTTCTATCAGTGCCCCGTGACAGGTGGGTGAGATTCTGTGGAGTGGGGGTGGAGATGGGAGAGAGTAGAGACAGGGATGGTGTTTGAGCTCCCCGAAAAGTTGGCTTGTGCCAGAAACTCCTTGTAAAGAGCAAATAGAGTCATGGCTTCATCTTAGCTGCTCTTGAAATTCATAGATGAGGCATGATAGAGGGTATTACGGAAGTGAAGAGCATGGACTTGGGTTTCTAAATCTAGGAAATGGGAAAGCAGGATTCCAGTTGAGCTAGTTAGAATCCTGCTTTACCATTTACTAGTTCAGGGGTCTTGCCCAATTCACTTGACTGCTCTGTGCCTCAGTTTCCTCATTAAAATATGGTGATAATAATAACAGAGTTGAGAATTGTGAAAATGTTGAGGACGAGTGCGTATGACAGTGGCACAGGTCACACAACTCAACAAATCCACAGTTATAGTTGGAGATGTCAACATTTCTTAGTGATTGGCGGGACAAGAGGAAAGAAAATCAGTGTGGATATCTGAACAGTCTTATCAACCAAATGGACTTGATTCACATTCATAGAACACTCTGCCCCACAACCTCGACTACACAATTAGACTGTCCACCAGATGATTCAGCGCCAAAGTTACTGAAAGGATTGGTTTGGTTTTTGGTCTCTAATTGCTAAGTCAATATAAAATGAAATTTTATAACAATCGTAGAACCAATAGGACAGTGAAATTCTTGTCTCACTGTGCATATAGCTTATCTGGAGTTTTTTCCCTTTCCATAGTTCTCTATATACAGCATTTAGATGCTTTCTCCCTGTGGGAAGTGCAATTGAAGGACGCTTACCTTGTTGATCCTTCTTGAACCACTTCTCCTGGAACGTGAGGTGGCCAAGGGATGGTGACGGAGACTGGAAAGCGAATTTGAGGATGGGCATTGAATTTCAAAACATATTTCTACATACGTTTTCATTTGACAGTAATAGTAACGCAGGGGAAGAGGGTAGGTCTTTGGCATGTTGTCAGGCTCTCACTTGCTCTTCGTTTGCTAGGCTTTCACGGAAGTGCTCTGTTCTCAGAAACCGTCACCTGTTTCTTATTCTAGGAAAGTGATGGCAGGTGATGTGATAGTTAATTGTGAAGGACATCCAAGATTGTTTCTCCTACCTACAAAAGAGGCTTTTCAGGACCTATTAAGAATAACAGGACAAGGCTGGGGGCAGTGGCTCACACCTGTGATCCCAGCACTTTGGAAGGCTGAAGCAGGCAGATTGCCTGAGCTCGGGAGTTTGCGACCAGCCTGGGCAACACGGTGAAACCCTGTCTCTACTAAAATATAAAAAAAATTAGCCTGGTATGGTAGCATGTACCTGTAGTCTCAGCTACTTTGGAGGCTGAGGCAGGAGAATTGCTTGAACCCGGGAGGCGGAGGTTGCAGTGAGCCTGTACCGCTGCACTCCAGCCTGAGTGACAGACAGAGACAAATAATAACAGGACAAAGAAGGTCTTATCAACATAGGAAAATAAAAATGATATAAAAAGAACTATTCGTGAGAAGAGTGCGAGGCAGTGCAAGCAAATGAAGAAATCTGTACTGAGGTGGATGAATCATTACCCTGACTTCCTCTGGGTTTTTGCTTGCTGATTCGCTCCTGCTGAGATAAACGCGCTTTTGCAAGGCAGAATTGGAGGTGAGTAAATAATAAGGAGGATATTCGCTTTTATTATCACTGTACCCCACATGTCGGTTCAAGAAAATTCTAATGAAGAAAGTCCTGTAAGTTTCTTGAATTAGAACCCAAATAGTCTTAGAATTAAAAGAATGAGGGGTAGCTTCAGCACCAGTTGCTTATTTGATAAAACAGAAGAAGCTTGATGGAGAACATCTTGGTGCATTAGGAAAACAGCTTCAGGGCTCCTGCTGACAGGACAGTTTTTCCAAGTACTATTAATTATAATGCGTTATTAGCTAACTGCAGGCAGTGGACATCCTTTGCACGTTAACTAAAGTGCAACAGCCATGTAGCTAGTGGGGCCTACTCAGTCTTTAAAATTGTCTTAATCATTAGTGAATTAGTTAAACTATAACGTTAAGAGATAAAAATAATCATCGTTGTTGCTTGGAAACAAGTCTAAACTGGAACTGATTTTCAGAGGTTCTGAGTACAAATGTTCTTGACTGTGTAGATTGATGGGTGACAATGAACACAGAGTTCTAGACCCAGCCATCCTCACTCTGACCTCTTCAGGGTTACACAATCAGATCATTGTTACGGGTTTGATTTTTGCTTTGGAGCTGTGGTAGGGTGTGAGGGAGGGAAGATGGGACCATAGGCTTTACGTTCAGTTCTCAGTTGTTCAGAAATTTGCAATGCAGTTGGCAAATTTTTGAAACTCGTGTTCCTTTCAGTGCTTTCTTTTTTTGGATCATTTCACTGATCATTAATGGCTCCACCTGGGGAGGCCTGGAAATGATGCTTAAACTCAATCAAGCCTCCTTGGCAGTTCTGGAAAGAGGTTTTGAGTGTCAGCGCAGAGGCTGTGAAGAGAAGCTCAAATTGTGCTTTAGGATTATCTCTGGATTTTGATGATTGGCATATTCTTCTTCTGCTACAAATCACCCAGACTTAACAGAACAAACAGACTTAATTGCGTTGGTTTTGATTCATGTTTTGATGCCTGACCACAGGCAGAAAAACATGGTGGAAAAAAACCTATCCTCAAGTGACCTGAGATGGTTCAGTAAACCACTACCACAATCAAGATAAGGAACAGTTCCATCGCTCTCGCAAACTGCGGCTGCTTTATATGGCAGTCCCAAGTCCTTGCATGCACTCCTATTATCTAGTCTATGCTTTTACCCTTTCTAGATGTCTTATCAATGGAATCAAATTAGGTAGCCTTTTGAGTCTGGTCTCCTTCACTTAGCCTAACACATCTGAGATTCCTCCATGCTGCTACATGCATCAGTTGTTTATTCTTTTTTATTACTGAGAAGTATTCTATAATTTATCCGTCCATCAGTTGAATGATATATGGGCATTTCTGTTTTTGATGTTTATGAAAACCACTATAAACATTTCCACACCAGTTTTTAAGAGAACAAAAATTTTCTTTTCTCTTTGGTAAATATCTAGGTGTGAGACTGCTGGGTCTTAAGTGTATATATTTAACTTTATGACATTGCCAAACTGTTTTCCAAAATGGCTCTACCATTTTGCGTTTCCACCAGCAGTGAATGAGAATTCCAGTACTTTCTATCCTTAATAACACTTGGTATTGTCAGGTATCTTTCTCTTATTCATTTCCAAATTAATTTTTAATGATTAGAAAGTATACTTGGTATGATTTCAATTCTTTTACATTTGTTCAGATATATTCTGTGATCTATTTTGGTGAATGCTTCATGTATACTTGAAAAGAATGTGTATTCTACTGCTAAAAAAGAGTGTATTTTAAAATATTGATTAGTTTAATTTGTTTATTGGTCAGGTCTTGTACATCCTTACTGTTTTTTTTTGTTTTTTGTTTTGTATGTGTGTGCTTGTGTAAAAGTCTTCAACTACAGTGTAGATTTGTCTGTTTTCCCCCGTTCATTGCTATCAGTTTTTCTTCATATATTTTGGAACACTTGTTAGGTGCATATATATTTAGGATTGCTACATCTTCTTGGTGAATTGACCTTTTATTGTGTAAGATATCTCTCTATCTTCCATTGTATTTGTGGTCCTAAAGTCTACTTTATCTGGTTTTAATATAGACACTCCAGCTTCCTTCTTTTTTTTTATTCTTTTATTTTTAATCCCCCGTATATTTATATTTACAGTGGCTATCTTGCAGACAGAATATAGTCGAGTCTTACTTTCATGCCCCATTGCACAATCTGTCCTTTGTTTAGACCATTTATACTTATCATTATTGCTATAGTTGGATTTATGTCTACTATTTTATAGATTTTTTTTTTTTAGTATTCCATTTTTTATGTATTGATTTTTTTGGTCCTATCTCTTTGTATTGTTTTTATAGTGGTGGCTGTAAAGATTACAACATATATACCTAATCATTAACAGTCTACTTAAAATTAATATATTACCCACTTAAATAAAGTGTAGAAGCCTTAAAACCATACAGGTTACTTTATCACTCTGCCCTTATGTCATGGTGGTCATATGTATTATATCTATATGCACTGAAAATCTTACTAGATAATACTATAATTTTGACTTTCAACAGCAAGATATATATGTGTTTTAAAGAACTTAAAATGAAAATAGTTTTTATTTATTTTTTAAAATTATTATACTTTAACTTCTGGGGTACATGTGCAGATCCTGCAGGTTTGTTACATAGGTATACACATGCCATGGTGGTGGTTTGCTGCATCCATCACCCCATCATCTACATTAGGTATTTCTCCTAATGCTGTCCCGCCCCAATGCATACACCCCTGCTATTCCTCCCCTAGCCTCCTATCCCCCAGTCACCGGTATGTGATATTCCCCTCCCTGTGTCTGTGTGTTCTCACTGTTGAACACCTACTTATGAGTGAGAACATGCGGTATCTGGTTTTCTGTTATTGTGTCAGTTTGCTGAGAATGATGGTTTCCAGCTTCATCCATGTCCCTGCAAAAGACATGAACTCATCCTTTTTTATGGCAGCATAGTATTCCATGGTGTATATGTGCCACATTTTCTTTATCCAATGAGCATTTGGGTTGGTTCCAATACTTTGCTATTGTGATCAGTGCTGCAATAAACATATGTGTGCATGTGTCTTTATAATAGAATGATTTATAATCCTTTGGGTATATAACAGTAATGGGATTGCTGGGTCAAATGGTATTTCTATTTCTAGATCCTTGAGGAATCTCCACACTGTCTTCCACAATGGTTGAATTAATTTACACTGCCACCAACAGTGTAAAAGCATTCCTATTTCTCCACATCCTCTCCAGCATCTGTTGTCTCCTGATTTTTTGATGATTGCCATTCTAACTGGTGTGAGATGGTATCTCAGTGTGGCTTTGATTTGCATTTCTCTAATGACCAGTGATGAGGAGTTTTTTTTTTTTTTTTTTTTTTTTTCATATATTTGTTGGCTGTACAAATGTCTTCTTTTGTAAAGTGTCTGTTCATATCCTTGGCCCAGCCCACTTTTTGATGGGGTTGTTTGGTTTTTTTTTTTTTTTTTTTTGGGTTGTTGTAAATTTAAGTTCTCAATATTAGCTCTTGTCAGATGGGTAGATTGCAAAAATTTTTTTCCCATTCTGTTTGTTGCTGGTTCACTCTATTGATAATTTCTTTTGCTGTGCAGAAGCTCTTAAGTTTAATTAGATCCCGTTTGTCTATTTTGGCTTTTGTTGCCATTGCTTTTGGTGTTTTAGTCATGAAGTCCTTGCTCATGCCTATGTCCTGAATGGCATTGCCTAGGTTTTCTTCAGCAGTTTTTATGGTGTTAGGCCTCATTTTTAAATCTTTTATCCCTCTAGAGTTAACTTTTGTATAAAGTATAAGGAAGGGATCCAATTTCAGCTTTCTGCATATGGCTAGCCAGTTTTCTCAACACCATTTATTAAATAGGGAATCCTTTTACCATTACTTGTTTTTGTCAGATTTGTCAAAGATCAGATGGTTGTTGTGTGGCATTCTTGCTGAGGCCTCTGTTGTGTTTTATTAGTCTATATCTCTGTTTTGGTACCAGTACCATGCTGTTTTGATTATAGTAGCTTTGTTATGTGGTCTCTGTTTGGGTTCCATATGAAGTTTAAGGTGGATTTTTCCAATTCTGTGAAGAAAGTCATCGGTAGCTTGATGGGGATAGTGTTTAATCTGTATAATTAAACTGTTTGGGCAGTATGTTCATTTTCACCATATTGATTCTTCCTACCCATGAGCATGGAATGTCTTTCCATCTGTTTGTGTCCTCTCTTATTTCCTTGAGGAGTGGTTTGTAGTTCTCCTTGAAGAGGTCCTTCACATCCCTTGTTAATTGTATTCCTAAATATTTTATTCTCTTTGTAGCAATTGTGAATAGGAGTTCACTCATGATTTGGCTGTTTGTCTATTATTGGTGTATAGAAATGCTTATGATTTTAAACGTATTTTATCCAAATGTTGCTATTTGTTTTGTTTTTCCTTCATTCCTCAAGTTCCCAGTTTTTGGGGTTTTGTTTGTTTGTTTGTTTAATATTTCAGTTAAGCCTTTAGAACAGGTCTGCAGGCAACAAAAATCTGGTTTCCCTTCATCTGAAAATGTCTTTTCTTACTCTACATTACAGAAATATATTTTTGCTACATATACCAATTTATGCTTCTGTCAGTGTATGAGGGCCCTGTTTTCTTAGCACTTTTGCCAACTTCAGTAATACAGGTTGAGTATTCCTTATCTGAAATGCTTGAGAACGGAAGTGTTTCAGATTCATATTTTCTCAGGTTTTGGATTACTTGCCTTACACTTATTAGTGGAGTATGTCTAGTCTGAAAAACCGAAATGCTGCAATGAGCATTTCTTTTGAACATCATGTTGCTACTCAAAAAGTTTTGGACTTTGGAACATTTCAAATTTTAGATTTTCAGATTAGGGATTCCCAAACTTTCCATTTTAACTTTGCCAATTTGACAGGGAAAGCAATGGCATCTCATTCTTTAGGCATTAAGAATATCTGCCTTGGAGGTTGAAGTGAGCCAAGATCATGCCAGCCTGGGCAACAGGGCAAGACTCCATCTCAAAAAAAGAGAATATCTTCCTTTTGTTATATATGGTGAAATTTTTTTTCACTTTGTTATAAAAAAAATTAATTAGGCGTTTTTCTCCATGTGCCACTAATTGTTTTGGTTAGTGTAAGATAGGCACTTAAATTTATTTTACTAACTAGTAAATACATATTCAGCAACATTAACTTATATATATTTTTCCTTGTTTGAAATACCTACATTATCAAGTATTAATTACTTTTATTATTTATTTTAGAGCTAGGGTCTTGTTATGTTGCACAGGGTGGAGTTGAACTCTTGGGCTCAATTGATCCTTCTACCTCAGCCTCCTGAGTCCCTAGCTGGGACTACAGGCTTGTGCTACCACTCTTGGTTAAGTATTAATTACTTTTATATAGTTGTGCTCTGTTTCTGAGTTTTTAATATTGTGCCTGTGTATTTATATTTTATCATGTCACTGTTTTATAATGAAAACTTTTTAGTGTCACCAGATTTAGCAAATGAAAAAACAGAACATCCAATTATATTTGAATTTCATATAAACACCACATTTTTTAAGTGTATGTTCTTGTGTACGATTCTGAAATTGGCCAGGCATAGTGGCTCACACCTGTAATCTCAACACTTTGGGAGGCCGAGGTGAGAGGATCACTTGAGCTCAGAAGTTCAAGACCTGAGCAACATGGTGCCTGGGCAACATGGTGAAACCTATGACTACCAAAAATACAAAAAATTAGTCAGGCATGGTGGTGGCATGCATCTGTGGGAGACTAAGGTAGGAGGATCGCTTGAGCCCAGGAGGCAGAGGTTGCAGTGAGCTGAGATTGCACCGCTGCACTTCAGCCTGGGTGACAGAGTGAGACTCTCAGAAGGAAAAAGATTCTGAAATCTTATTTTTATTTCATAAATTTAATTTTATATTTAATTCACAAGCAATAACTGTGTATATTTATGAAGTACAATATGATGCTTTGATACATGTATAAATTATAGAATAATCAAATCAGGCTGATTAACATATTCACCTCAAATACCTATCATTTCTCTGTGATTAGTACGTTCAAAAATCACTGTTTTAGCTATTTTGAAATATTATAATATATTAAATACAGTATTATTAACTATAGTTATTATGTGGGATAGGTCACCAAAATCAACTCCTCCCGTGTAACTGAAACTTTGTACTCTTTGATCAATGATCCACCTGCACCCACCCACAGGCTCTGGTGACCACTATTCTACTCCTGCTTCTATGAGTCTGACCGTTTTAGGTTCCACATATAAGTGAGATCATGCAGAATTTTGTCTTTCTGTGCCTGGCTTATTCAGTTAGCATAATATCTTCCAGGTTCATCCATGTTGTCACAAATGATGGAATTTCATGCTTTCTAAAAACGGAATAGTATTCCATTTTGTATATACACTACATTTTAAACATTCATTCATCTGTTGATGGGCATCGTGGTTGTTTCCAAGCATTGGCTGTTGTGAATAATGCTGTGATGAACATGGGAGTATAAACATCTTTTTGACATACTGATTTCAATTCCCTTGGGTATATACACAGAAGTGGGATTGCTAGATCATGTGATAATTCTAGTTTTAGTTTTTAAAGGAACCTCTATATTGTTTTCCAAAATGATTATATTAATTAACATTCCCATGAACAGTGTACAAGCATTTTTTTTCTCTCCACATCCTCACTAACTCTTCTTATTCTGTCCTCTTTTTAGTAATAGCCAGTCTAACAGGTATGGGGTGATATCTTATTGTTATTTTAATTTGCAATTCTTTGATGGTTAGAGATACAGAGCATTCCATGTATCTTTTGCTTATTTGTATGTTTTCTTTTGAGAAAGTTCTATTCAGGTCTTTTGTCCATTTTTTTTTATTGCATTTTAGATTTTGGGGTACATGTGAAGAACATGCAAGATTGTTGCATAGGTACACACATGGCAGTGTGGTTTGCTGCCTTCCGTCCCCTCACCTGTATCTGTCATTTCTTCCCATGCTATCTCTTCCCACCTCCCCACCCCCCCATCCCTCCCCCATTTTCCCCTAAGGGACTCCAGTGTGTAGTGCTCCCCTCCCTGTGTCCGTTTTTAAATTGGGTTATTTGTTTTATTGTTATGGAGTAGATTGAGTTCCCTGTATATTTTATATATTGGCCTCTTATCCAATGTGTGATTTTTCATATATTTTCTCCCAAGCTTTAGGTTGTCTCTTTACTCTGTTTAATTGTTTCCTTAACTGCGCAGAAGCTTTTTAGTTTGATTAAATCCCATGATCTATTTTGCTTTTGTTGTCTGCACTTTTGGGGTTATATCCAAGAAATCATTGTTTAGACCAATGTCTTGGAGCTTTTTCTCTATGTTTTTTTTTCTAGTAGTATTATAGTTTCAGGTTTAGTGTTTATGTCTTAAATTTATTTTGAGTTGATTCTTGTATCGGGGATGGAATAGAGGTCCAGTTTCATTCTTCTGCATGTGGATATCCAGTCTGTTTTCCTTTCTTTCTTTTCTATTTCTTTCTTCCTTCCTTTCTTTCTTTTCCTTCCTTTCCTTTCCTTTTCTTTGCTTCTTTTCTTTTTTCTTTTTTCTTTCTTTCTTTCTCTCTTTCTCTCTGTCTTTCTGTCTTTCTGTCTTTCTTTCTGTCTTTCCTGTCTATCTTTCCTTTCTTGCTTTCTCTCTCTCTCTCTCTGGCTTTCTCTCTCTCTCTCTCTCTCTCTCTCTCTCTCTCTCTCTCTCTGGTTTATTTTATAGATACGGTCTCATTCTGTCACCCAGGCTGGAGTCCATGGCATGTTCATAACTCTCTGCAGCCTCAAACTGCTGGGCTGAAGTGATCTTTCTGTCTCAACCTCCCAAGTAGTTAGGACTACATCTGTGTGCCACCATGCCTGGCTAATTGTTTTTTATTTTTTGTGGAGACAAGATCTCATTATGTTGTCTAGACGGGTCTCGAACTCCTGGGCTCAAGTAATCCTCTCACCTTGGCTTCCCAAAGTGGCTGCAGTACTGACATGAGCCACTGTGTCTGATCCCAACATTTATTTATTGACAAGACTATCCTTTCACCATTGTATGTTTTTGGTACCTCTGTTGAAGATCAATTGACTACAGATGTGTGGGTTTATTTCTGAGTTCTATATTCTATTTAATTGGCCAGTATGTCTGTTTTTAGGCCAGTACCATGCTGGTTTGATATAGTAATTATACCTTTTTGATATATTTTGAAATCTCTGTGATGCTGTCAGTTTTGTTCTTTTTGGTCAAGATTGCTTTGGCTATTCAGGACTGATGCTTTTGTAAGAAAAGGAAGGGAAACAGAGCTCTCTTCCTCTCCACCATGTGAGTACACTAGGAGACGGGATACCTAAAAGCCAGAAAGAGCGACCTTACCAGGAACCAAATTGGCTGGCACTTTTTTTCTTTCGAAATTCCATTTTTAAAAATTATCATTATAATTTAAGTTCTGAGATACACGTGCAGAATGTTCAGGTGTGTCACATAGTTATAGATGTGCCATGGTGGTTTGCTGCACCCATCAACCTGTCATCTACGTTAGGTATTTCTCCTAGCTATCCCTCTCCAAGCCTCCCACCCACTGCTATCCCGCCCCTAGATCGCAACCCCTCGATAGACCCTTCTGTGTGATGTTCCGCTCCCTGTGTCCATGTGTTCTCATTGTTCATTTCCCACTTATGAGTGAAAACCTGCTGTGTTTGGTTTTCTGTTCTTGTGTTCGTTTCCTGAGAATGATGGTTTCCAGCTTCATCCATGTCCTTGCACAGGACATTAACTCACCCTTTTTTATGGCTTCATAGTTTTCCGCGTCGTTTATGGGCTGGCACTTTCATCTTGGACTTTCCACCATCCAGAATTGTGAAACATAAATTACTGTTGTTTAAGCCATCCAGCCAAGGGTGTTTTGTTACGGCAGCCCAAGCAGACTAAGGCACCATTTGAGGACTAAATTATTTGAATGTTGCATCGTACATCTCAGTTTTTACAATTTAACAATTATTATTTCTTTTTCACAAAATCCTACAAGTCAAGCATGCTGCCTTTATTTTCATTTTATGTAGGAGTAAATGATTGAAATTTTAGATTATTTGATCCACCCAAGATGACTCAGCTGTTAACTCCATAATCAGGGCTCAAGTTTATGGTGCAGCTAGTTTATAGGAGCCCATAACTGCTGAGGGTATGAGCTTATGTAATACTTTCTTTGCTGAAAAGAGCTAGTCCTCCTAATACAAGCAACCTCAACTTTCCTACTCTGTCTAAAATTGCCTCTATATCTTTGTAGATGTTTCTATCACCTTTCTGTCTCCTTGCTAATATAGCTACCTGTGATTTTTTTTAATATCAAACTTTCTCATGGTTCACCTGTTCTCCTCTCACTCACCCTAAAATTATTTCTCAATTTATTTTTTTCCATCAGCCTATACACACATTCTCACATTCTCCCATTGGAAAGAACAGAAATAGATTTGGAAGGGCAGAGGAAAAATTATCAGCACATATACTGGCATGCATGCCGATACTGCTATTTCTTGCTTTATTGATTTGGGTTGTTTTGTGTTGACAAGTTATTATGATAAACAATAATTGAGCTTTATTTTCTATACCTTCTCATTCTTCCTCTTCTCTCATACCTCATAAAATAGTGCTACTATGTCTTATTTCAAAACATGAATTATAACAATATCCAGTGTTTTCCATAATTATGTAAATAATCATCACTGCCAAGCCAAGTAGGGTATTATAATGTCTCCTTTCTTATGCTACTCTCTTTGCAGGACCTTATATTTTCACTTGTTTAGCATTCTATATATTTGTCACTATTTTTTTCTAAATGCTCCAAATTATTCTTCATGTAGCCACACACATCAGATAAGCCTTAAGTTCTATTTTCCCCTGGAACTTTCTTTTCCTTGCTTCAGTTTGAATTGGTTGCTTTCTAGGCCCTGATGCTGGCTGTCTGCCTGTGACTCCTCTCTTGGAACTTCATAACCCTGTTTTTTCTGAATCCCATGTCTTTTTCCCCTACTTTGTTTTAGTGAGATATACCTTCTATGAGCTTCATGAGAAAATGTCCAAAAGTGGTAAAATTTGGAATCCTTGCATGTCTTACAGATATCTTTATTCTACCTTTGCATTCAATTATCAATATGTCCAGAGACAGAATTCTAGATTGAAAGTGGATTTTCTTCAGAATTTCTTCAGAAGGCATTCCTCCTCAGCTTTTTAGTTCTGCTAGTTGCTGCTCAGCTATTACGTGTTTTTATGAGTTTTGTTCCTTTGTATGTGTTCTGCCTTTTCTTTCTAGATGCGTTTATGTGCTATTATGTTTTCCTAATCCCAGCTGTTCTAAAATTTCATGATGACATTTCGGGGTTTCTTCGTTTGTTTATTGTGTCTGGCATACAGTTAACTTTCAATCTCAAGTCTTGTTCTTCAGTTTAGCAAGTTGTCAATATAATGTATCTTTGATAATTTTCTTCCCTCCATTTTGCTTTTCCTCTTTCAAAACCTCGTTGTTTTCATGGTGGTTCCTCTGGGCTGATCCTTTGTTTTGTTTTGTTTTTTTCCTACCTTCAATCCCACCTCCAATAGCGTTTAGTTTGTGAATAAGTTATGTGACGGTTTTGAAAATTGGAACGGTTATCCCTTGTTCGTGGACAAAAATGCTTGCTTTCATGCTCAATAATTTGGCTGCAGTTGGGCATTCGGCTAGTTCTTTCCAATACCCCTTTCATAATTATCCTCCCACTTTGCAAAAGAAAGTCAAAATCCTCATTGGATCCTGACCGTCACCGTGGTGCACTGTCTCAGAGTATTAAACCTTTAGAGGGCCAAATAAAGAGTCTTTGGAAATCATTTTACCTATGCTGCCTACCTCAATTAAGGTGCCATAAGAAATTGAATTCAGGGATTGTAGAACTGGATAATGTCCTCTTTTGTTTAGCAGACGTTACCCAATTATTATTATTAAAGTACATTGCTCCTGAGGGAAAGATCAGTAAAGGTAAAGAAAAGAAAATATCTGTAAAAAATGTAAGAGCAGGCTTATGGCAAGTATCCATGCCTCATCAATGTTTACCTATGTAAGCATGGGGATTCAGACAGGAGATAGTTGTTGCAGGTAAGTATTAAGGTGCTTACTGGAATTGAAAAATTAAGTCAGATAGAAATTAAGTCTGATGTGGGAAATCAGTTTGACACTGAGAAATAGATTTGCCCATTGGGTTATGACAGACATTTTCCATGAACAGAACAAGCTAACAAGTGAAATCTATATTCTAATAATTTAATGGAAATAGAGCACATAATAAGATAGAAGAGTTTTATTTCATATATGTGAAAATGCATAAAATTAATATTTCAATTCTCCCAACTCTGAGTATATCAGTTTAATCAATGTGCCTCTAAGTAAATGATTCGACAATTAATATTTTGTTAAGTCTTTGCAAAGCCTTTTTGCTCAGAAAATAAGTGAGAGAATGACTGTAACAACAGAATAACAATTCTGATGGATTATTAAGTTATTTTATGATTAATTTTTATGAGCTTTTGAGGTATAACTTGGAAATGATTCATGCAATTGAATGACATTGGTCCTCCTATTTCTATCTACTTATTAATAAAAACAAGATTTTCAAAACTTACATACATATTAGCAAAAAGTAATAATAGAATTTATGCCAAATACTGCTTTATCTTAGCAATAAGGAATATCCACCCATTAATTAATTGAAAAATAACTGCACATTTCTCATTGAGATATGTTCCTAAAATAAATACTTTTAAAGTTTGATAAAATAGATTTTATCAAGATTTGTAGGAGAAACTAAAAGATGGCTGACTAGATGCAGCTGGATTGTGCCCTTTTCTCATGGAGAAGAACCAAAATATTGAGTATCCTTCATACTTTGAACAGATGTTTTGAGAGAAAAAAAAACCCACAAAATTTGATGGAGGGGTGACAGAAGACACCATGATTAAGGAGGAAGGAAGTGGGGTTGCCTGCTCAGCATCGCTTGGCATCAGGACACTGCCCCTGGATGTGGACCAGACCCAAGGAAGGAATGAGTAAAGGAACCACAGAGCACCACTGCTGTGGACCTCTGAGATACTAGCTACAGGAGCTCGCATAACACAAACAGACCTTTGGCCTGGCAGAGGGAACTACCTGAAGAACATACAGACACTGCATGAATCTGCATAAAGCCCCAAAAGCTTCAGTGTGCTGGGCAACTGGAGCAAAATGTGACTCTGGTCACCTACCCACCCCAAAGTTCCGTGTCTTGATCTAAGTGGCTACCACTCCTGCTCTTTGCTGGCTGGGAGAGAGCAGGGCAAGGGTGTGCTCACGTGCCCGAGAGAGGCCTCATCACCATTGCCACAGGACTATGGTTACATTGGAATCATGAACCCCTATGCCTGATAGTCCCTTTCGAGACTGCTTGACTGGCCTTCTGCAGCAGATAGGGGTGGAGGGTCACAGCATATCCTTCATGGCTCCCCATGAGTGATTTGTTGGTGGCCTGGGAGCAGTTCATCCCCCTATCACAGCCAGTGCCTGACCTTGAGGGGCAAGAGGACAAATTCGATGCTCTTGTCCCAGGTCCCCAGGACTTGAACACGTTACCCAGAAGTACGGAGATGAGATCTATGACCTGATTTTTTTTGCATAAGCAGAGTCTCCACTGTCAAAACTCAGAGAAAAGTATGGTATGGGTTCATGTGGTGGTGGGGAGCTGGGTGTCCTTCCCTTGGTGAGACTGGATGGGGAAAGGTATGACCCGATAGCTACAGCTTCTGCCACAGGGTCTAGAACACCTGGAATACCTTGAAAATCTGGGCACAGAAGGCTTGTTGGGCTTGTTGCTGGGTATGCCCCAGCCCCCTGCTGGGTTGAAAACCCAGGGCTGCCCCTTTTCCTGTGAGTGGGTTCTATGGCACAGTAGAGGCACTTGTACTCTTCCCTGGAAGAGTGGCCCTGTGGCCTGAGAGCTTCCCCAGGGCCCCATCAAGGCTGGTGCTCGGATCAGCCCAGCTTGGCCTGTTCTAGCCACCTTAGCAGTAGAACTTGGGATGGGACCCCTGGGAACCCTACTCCCTGCACATTGCCAGAGACACTCCAGTACTTTCCTTGATCAACAAAGGTCAAGAAAAAATTTTGCTGCCAGTGCTGCAACTGTCTCTCACAGGCAAGTGCTACCTCCTGGCTGGGAGATCAATCTGTACGACTCATCACAATTTCTGCTGACATTATTGTACAGTACTCGACCAGCTTTTAACTGCAAGTGCTACCTCCTAGCAGGTAGGGTGAACCGCAGAACTTTATTTCCTGCTGACTGCAGAATGAGATCAACCTCCTGAGACCTCTACCTCCCCATTTCTGTAGTAGACAGTGTGCCTGACCGTACAAACACACATCACACTGATACTACAACTTACAAACAGCTAGCATTTAAGAAAAACCCTACACTAAGCCTATCTATAACCATGAAATTCAGACTGTTGGCCTCCCGAAAAAACAGAAACAAACCCAAAGGGCCCTACCCAACATATGTAATAGTCATACCCTCAAGGAGGTGGAAAAAAAATCCACCCAAATGAAAATACATTTAAAAATAAGAAGTGACAGCTTTGACAGATGAGAAGGAGCCAGCACAAGAACTATGAAGAAACAGAATATTGTGATATCCCCATCCCCAAAGAACCTCACTACTTTTAGCAATGGATTCTAACCGAAATGAAAACTTTGAAATGACAGAGAATTGAACATTTGGATTGTAAGAAAGTTCAATGAGATCCAAGAGAAAGTTGAAAACCTATACAAAGAAATCAGAAAAAAGAAAAAAAAAAAACAAAAAAAAAACCCTGCGGGAGAAGAAGAAAAAGTAAGACACTTGGAAAAAATAAGAAAAAACAAAAACAAAAAAAACCCAAAACAACAACAGCAACAAAAACCCAAAGCTAGCAGAATAAAAGAAGTAACAAAGATCAGAGTAGAAGTAAATGAAATTGAGACAAAAAAAAAAAAAAAAAAAAAAAAAACCTCAACAAAAATGACATAAAGGGTCAATAAAACAAAAAGTTGGTTTTTTTGAAGGGATAAGCAAAACCGATAGACTGTTGGCTACTTCCACCAAGAAAAAAAGAGAATATTCAAATAAGCACAGGCTGGGCATAGTGGCTCACACCTGTAACCCAGCACTTTGGGAGGCTGAGGTGGGAGGATAGCTTGAGCCTAGAAGTTCAAGACCAGTCTGGCAACATAGTGGGATCCTGTGTCTCAAATGGAGTCATTCATTCTTCTTCTACTGTTCTTATTTAATCTTCAGGTTACTTTTTCTACTACTTATAATCCAAATAACTGCCAGATGGGAATAAAATTTGGGCTTAAAAAATCATTCACATTTTATTTCTAAAATGAGAATGGGAAAATACTGTGAGAAGGAAATGAGTATATACAACAAACGAATATCATTTTTAAAATGTGTTTTTTCCTACATAAATGAGGCAGCACCAAGCATTCAGAAATGTATTTATTGATAACAAACTATTGTGTATATATATACTTTTGACTCAAAGTAGTTTCTTTTCATGGTTGTTCTTTTTAACATGTACCAAAGAGAAAGTAGTAAAAATAGCAGCAGATGGATCAGAGTGGTTGTCAATAAATGTTTTCTCCCAGGTCACTAATACACAATTGTAATGAAAAAAAAACCCCAAATATTTATGTATTTACACGTGACTCATCACCTGTGCTTAGGACCCTGTATGCACAAGATATTGCTGAACTGCTATATTTGCTACATATGGAACAATTAAGCTAGCAATAAGAAGTAGTTTATGCATGTATGCTGGCCTACATGGATATACCTCTTATGCAATTACTGCGGATTATCAACAAGGTTTGGTCTTGTCTTGTGATTATAATTCTATTAAATTACATTTAAATATAATAGACAGAATTTTGTTTTCTAATTAGTATTATTCCAAGAAATAATAGTACATATAGACCCCGTAAAAATAACATAACTTATGCAAAAGCAAACAAAAAATGCAATAAAAACTCTTATAATCTTACTTAGAAATTTCAGGTTTGGATTTAGGAATTAGCCTAATATCTCTCCTGATTCTTTGTTGTTGCTGTTGTTTTCAGGGGAGAGTGTGAACACAGTCCCCCACTACTATAAATTATGCAGTTAGATTTCCCACATTTGGGGAAATGGCAGAGGTCAGCACATCCGGCACGTAATGGATGAGACTCGCTCTGGGAAAACCACCTTTGTGATCAGGTAAGTACACTCTCCTGATTCTTACCATTCCCTCATTGTTGTGAGATTGTTTCTTTGAAGAAACTATTATCTTGAACTTATGAAACTCCTTTTATTTAAAACAAAAATTTGGAACTATCTCATATATGCCAGTCCTTGATCCCAACAGTATTGCTATGAATACTAGTTTTAGGTAGCATGTATTGAGTACTCTCTTTGTACCAGGCACTACGCTTAGCACTTCGTGTTTAATCCTCACAACTCTCTGAGGTAGGTAATAGTACTGTGCCCATTTTACAAGAGAGGGCTAGAAACCCAGGTTCATGGAAGGCAAAAGACACAGATGGGGATATTAATACACTGGCCTTCCTGAAATCCCAATTAGACTGTGAGCTCCTTAAAGTGTAGGGAGAAGAAGCAACGCCTTATGACATCTTAGTTACATTATGGTGCCGACCATGTAGAGGAAAGTAGGGAGGAGGAAGCTAAAATAGGACATTTTCCTGGGAGTTATGACAGTGGGCAATCCTAGATGTAGCAGGTGAGTCCCAGACCATAAAGTCTAATTCTCATATTTCAAACGAGCTAAGAGAAAAATCACATTTGTAAAGATGTTAGCATATAGAAATACTTTCACCAAAATGAGAGAGCACCAGGAGAATTAGGTGTTTAACTCACACCTAATTTCCCTGGGATGAAATTTAATTAATTAATGTCAATTTTATTTTTTATTGTGATGTATACCACTGAAGACCTAGGATTTTTTATTATAGTAAGGTAATTCTTTGGTCCTCCTATAAAGCTTCTTATTTCCCTTTAATGTTTCTTTTCCACTCACATGAATCTCTGTAAGGAAAAAGTTGTAGAAGGGAAGCAACAGAAGGCACTTAAATTTCTCTGAGGCAGAAAAGTTCGGAGTCTGAATTTCTGGTGTTTGTGGGCCAGTCAAAATAGTACGTAAGCACTTAAAAGTGGTCTTTGGGGTTTTTAATTTAAATCTTTGCCACTTTATTCTGTTAGTGAATGAGATCAGGAATAGTGATTTTATTAAATCACATATATCTCCTATAAAAATGTTAAGCGCCTTTACTGGTGTTAATGCCGCGCTTCCCAAAGGCCATCAGCATCCGAAGAAGAAGCATAGAAAAGCCACGCAGGAACCATTGTCCTGTTCTTGCCTTATTCAGAGACCTTATATTTTTGTCCAGAGTTCACAGTTTAGCACAAAGATGTCCTGAGTTATTTAAGCTCATTTTGACTGTATCCTGAAGTTCCAAGTGAAAATAGTTTATCCCAAATTGGCCCAAAGGAAAAATGAATCAAACTGAAAAGAAACAATTTCTTGTTGTTTGGACTGCTACGTTGCATATAAGTGAGCAGCTTTAGAAAACAAGGCAAATGTTCAGTGATTGTTTAATTTTTTGCACTTTTAAAGATAACTTTTTAAAAAGTGCTTTTCTTCAGTACACATTAAAGGAAACATAAAGATTGATCAGTGCTCCACTTGGTGGAGAAAACAGCCTGCAGATACGTTAGCACCCTGCTAAGCTTTTGGGACCCATCGGAACTGTATTTCCATAATTGTAAAATTGACTGTAAGCTAACGTCTGTTTAATCATCTATGACTCAGGCGTCCCCAAACTTTTTACACAGGGGGCCAGTTCACTGTCCCTCAGACCATTGGAGGGCCACCACATACTGTGCTCCTCTCACTGACCACCAATGAAAGAGGTGCCCCTTCCTGAAGTGTGGTGGGGGGCCGGATAAGTGGCCTCAGGGGGCTGTAGTTTGGGGACGCCTGATCTATGTATTTCCAATTTGCCTGTGTTGGCAAAGGCAGATTGATGGTGTACAATACATGTTAGTAATGGCCATAGAGTAGTTTGGATAGAGTCTGTATACCGCTAAGACATAGAAGGAAATGTCGAAGGAGGGGATTATTCTATGTTAGGAACATACTGTAAAGCAATCAGTCTTTCCAGGAAAACTAAATAGGGATTTTGATAAAGTCTCAAGTTGAACATTTATATGAAGTTTCAGAAGCCCACACTCAGGAATGGTCCAACCCTACCTTTTCAACTTATTTTGAGACGTAGTAATTCAGAAAACATTTTTAACAAACTGATCAATCCTCTACTTCAAATTTCCTTACGTTAGATTTGATTAAACGTCTTAGAAGTTTGAGGTAATATACAAAATGTCTGACTCATGATTGTTTGAGTACCTGTGAAAACCAGGCTGTGCTCAATTAAAAAGCAAAACAAACTGTAACTCAAAGCCTTGTTACAAAGAACAGAGCTAAGGATACTAGAACTACCTGCCTTTTAGTGTAACAAAATATGCTAGCCTTTTTGGTTTACTTAATTACAGTCTTACCATCAAAAATATATTCTATAACTTAAAAAAATACTTTTTTGGGTAACATTTGATGACATTTCTGATGAGAGCACATAAAAATAAAACAATACTTCAAGATGTAGATATAAAATGCTCAAGGAATCGTCATTTAAAAGCAGACAGTTCCCTTACTGTTGCTGTTCATGTCAAAAAGCAGGGTATTTTTTTTTAAAATTTTTTACACAGTCTCTGTAGCTCCTAGGAATTTCATTTCTATGGCAGCTTTTGGCCTGTGGGCTGAGCCACTCTTCTTTTGGAATTCTGCAGCAATTTCCTCAAAAGACTTTCCTTTGGTTTCTGGAACTTTAAAAAATGTAAACAGGGTAAAGGCCAGGAGCACTCCAGCAAAGAGGAAAAACACATAAGGTCCGCAGAAGTCCTGGAGAGAAGGCAAACACAGACTTCCAATTAGCAGTTGCTTGACCCCATCTTCTGTTCAGTACATTTGTGAAATATCAGGCTGCTTACCGCAATGTACTGGAAACACAGAGCTACAATGAAATTGCAGGTCCAGTTGCTGAAGGCAGCTATTGCTAAAGCAGCAGAACGGGGTCCTTGACTGAAAAACTCAGCCACCATGAACCAGGGGATCGGGCCCGGCCCAATTTCAAAGAAGCTGACAAAGAGGAAGATGGCTATCATGCTCACGTAACTCATCCAAGATAACTTATTCTGAGGAAAGAACAAAACAGGAACAATAGCGGGGCTGAGATCATCGCCTGCTGCTTCCTTTAGCTAAGTAGCCTCTGAGTTCAGAGGCAGGCATGCATCTTTTTCTAACGTATTTATGTTCAAGCAAGTACAAATTGTTCTAGTCTGAGACAAATTACTCTAGTCGGAATCATGCTTAACTCTTTAGATTTAGATTTCTTCTAAGGAAATCCTCTGGATTAGGGTTTTCCTGTGAAGGAGGCAGGGCAAGGATCCAGTGACCTTTGTTCCTACTCATACCAAGGTTGCTAGGCAAGATGTATAGCTTCCTGTGAAGTAGTGGATGAGAATGCCAGGCTGGCAGAGGTCCAGTACATGCCCAAGGCCGCCCAGGCAGCCATGTGGCAGAGTCAGCATTAAAATCCAGCTGGTGCTGAATCCAGAGCCTATGGTCTAACCATGGGCACACGGCCTCCCTGGATGACAATAGAATTTACATGCTGATATTCAGTCTCTAAATCCAAGAAACTAGTTCATCTTTTCTTTATATATCTCTGTTGTATTTTGTGCCGTTGCTCTGGGTTTATTTCCTAAGTCAATCTCAAATATTTTTGAATACAAAGCGCTTTAACCTGGAGCACAGAGCTGCCAGGTGCCATCATAGGGAAATGAAAAACTTCAGTGCAGGCACCAAACTTACCAGCAGTACAAGGCCTACGGACATGAAGATGGCACAGACAAACATCCCGCTCATTCCGATTAGAAAGAGAGAACGTCTCCCTGCCTTCTCCACAAGGAAGACCTAGGGCAGTTTGAAAGCATATTATCTCAGTGTTGTGAGTCACAACATATTGACCGTTTACTTAAATCATTTTTACTGCCAAAGAGGTCATTTTAATTTATACGACAGGTAGGAGGCAATTCACCATTCCATTTTACAGGAGTGAGATTGAGGTGGGCAGTGACTCTAGCCCCAGATGGCAGAGTGAGTCTCAGTGGACAGTGGGTCATGATCAACTATCTGCTTAATTTAGTCACATTGGTTTGTGACACAAAGAGGAAAAACACATAAGGTCCACAGAAGTCCTGGAGAGAAAGCAAACACAGACTTCCAATTAGCAATTCTTTGACCCTACCTTCTGTTCAGTAAATTTGTGAAATATTAGGCTGCTTACCACAATGCACTGGAATTATACAGATGGAACCAGAATGTTTCTATTCCAGAATTATCACTTTGGGTACAATATTCAGAGACTGTACCACTGGGGTCTCTCCCAATAGATTCCTTGTACATTCAAAATGTGAAAGTTCCACGTTTAAACGTGACATTAACTTATTTTCTGATAATTATCCTAAGTTATGATTAAAAGGATTTGCGCACTACTGATACCTGAGACAGTGCGACTGTTCAGGTGTCGACTATTCTCATCCAACTTTCTCACTGCTTAATAAAGTCCTATTTGACCACTCACCAGGCAACGTATGGAATTTGATTATTGTAGCAAAATAGGCCTGCATTTTTCTGGTATGCTTAATTGGACGCTGTGCTGGGAGTGAACTCTTCATTTTAAAAGTTAGGACTTTAAAAAGCAAAGGGTTAAAATGCTGTCTTATCTTAACTGAGGAAATATGTCATAGATTCCCTTTGCTTTATGGACTTTTGCATTCATGTTAAGATTTACAATTAGTCAAGACCAGAGTTTTTATACTCTTGCTTGATTCTTGGAATACTGCCAAGGCTGGTGAGTCATTCTCCTCCTTCTCTCCCACAAAACTCCCTGTCATAATTTCTCACCTTGGTGCCTTCGAGTAAATTGGCTAACTCGTCAGCCTATCAGTAAATCAATAGCAATCCGATGTCTTTAGTATAGTGAGCTCTGACTCTGAAGATATCTTAGAAACATTTCGCCCACAGTGAAAGTCTGTTTATCAGAGGCACACTCATATCGGAGTTTTAAATCACTTCAGATAGGCAGATAAGCAAAGAGCCCACATTTAATTATGGAGAAGGAAGTTGGAAAAAAACTTTTCTCAAGTTCATAACATTTCTCTCTGTATATTGACCATTTTATTATGATGTTCAAGACTGGCTTGGTGATACCATGTCAAGCTACCGTAAAATACAAGCATTTCTTTGGGAATAAGGTCCCTTATTATGAACTCTGAAACTGCATGTCTTGAATATTGAATTGGCATCTGTCCCTGATTCCTGGTGTGCACTCAGGATGCGTGTGACAAGGGGTGAGACTTGGTCATTGGCTGGAGATGTCTGCCCGGTTGGAACCCTCCTCTTTGTCCTAGTGCCTCACACAAATCCTGGGTGCCTGATTGGAATATGGTAGCCACTGCTTCTCTTTCAGTGTCTTCCTGCCCCCTAGATCCCTCCGTATTTCTTTCTGCTTTTTTTCAGAAGATTACAAACCTTTTCCTACTAGCCCATTAGTATGGAAGAAACTACAGGATGTGGAACACAGTTAGTACGGAGTTGGGAAAGTCTCTCTTCCCCAAAACAAATGGATGTTCTTCCAAGTTGGTGAAACATTAATATATTCGGTGCATATTCTTATTTGCATATTTTTGTTTGAAAGTACACACACAATTTTGTAACACTGGTTAGTTTTGGGGAGAGAAACTGGATGACTGAGGGACTATCCTTTTTATACTTTTTGAACTTTAAAACAGCATTTCAAAAGTTAATATAATTAAAATTTCTAAATGTGATCTGTAGTCCTGGAGGCTTAATGAATGATAAGGACTGATTTTTAAAGATTATGTCACTTCCCTGTTCAACAACTTTCACAGAATCAAAGGATGAACTCTAAAAAGGTATATTCAAAATAATTAGGACACTGTCTTAAATAAAACAATTCCTCCCACACCAGTGGGGTTGGGAGCAGGGGGCAAAAAATGAAATTTTACAGGGGTTTTCTCTTTAGATTTTTTCAGAATTTCGGATACCTAATCTTGACAACTTGATGCTTTACATAGAAAATCTTATTATACACAAAATGTTTTAATAATCTCTAGATTATAAAAATAGTTGAAAGATTTATAAAAAAAATATTCCAGGCAACCAAAGGGTGAATAGTCTCTTGGATTGAACTTCAGGAACAGGTCTTGATTGATTTAGAGTGGCTTTTTGGTTTGAACAGGTCTTTATCTCTAAAGGTATTTCTGCAGAACCATTGGTGTTTCATTATTACCTGTTTTTCCTGCTCTTTCCAAGGTCCAGCACTGTTTAATGTGGTCTGGACAAACTGCCTTTTGATCTGGGCAGCCAGGCTGTAATTTATTGATCACCCTGAGGTAATAGTTAAGAGTTCATGTGCAGAGAATGAAACACGTGACTAAATTATATTGAGTATAGTATTGTGACCGAAATGGAAAAGAATAAACTTTTTGATATTTTTATCTTGTTGAACAAAGACAAAAATAAGCTCAATGACTCCCATTCTACAGTGAATTACATTAGTTGGGGAGTTTTTGTCTTTGTTGTTGTTTACTTCTTAGATTATTATGTTAAATATTCCTGTTGTCAGGGTATCGATTCACTTCTTATATAAAGTTATTCGGTTTTAAAAGAGTATATGACCTCTTTTTTGTTGTTGGAAGAAAACAATAACATTTCTAGTTACTATGTCACTTCCCTTGTAATATCACACATACTGTCGTGCGTCACCAGAAGCCACAACCTTGTGAACTACTTGGAAGCTCTGCCCAATGGCTTAATACCATTTGCTGAATCTGTTTAACTTTATTTAAAGGCTTAAATGTCTGTTAGAAAGGGCCTTGTTTATTTATTCTTTTATGTTTCCCCCAAGACACGTGATAAGATAATTTCAACTATGTAAAAAGAGGAATCTAAGTAGACGAACCAGTATCAATAGAAATGCCAACCTGTCAGCTAATCCTGAGGGGTTTATGTACCAAGAAAAGAAGAAACCTAGGAACCTGCACAAGGAAGAAGTTCCCTGTGCCCCCACATGAATTAATAATTCACAAATGAATGACTAAATGGCATCCCAGCAGTGCAGAGAACCAGTGATTCACCTTCTGAGTTATGCCTAATCTCAGTGCAGTGGTTGGCTTATTCAAACAGGAAACTCTTCTCATGAATCACTTGGGTTTACATAGAGCATGTGAACAATAAGTCATTGATTGCTTTTAGATCCTCCCACCCCCCAATTTCTGGACCAAGGAACAAGTGGAGTGTTTATCTAGGGCATTGACTTACAGAGACAGCAGTGAAAACCAGGTTTACAGCGCCAACTCCAATGGTTGCATAAACAGGTTTGCTGATACCAGCCGTCTGAAAAATGCTGGTTGAGTAGTAAAAAATCTGCAAAGTAAAAACAGTTTAGCCTTAATCTTAATCCAAAAGTCTGGTACTGATGTGTTTAAAGCAAGAAATATTTTAGATTATTTTTAGTTGTTTCTATGACACCATGCTCCCTAGAACTTCCTACAGATTTTCTCCTTCCAAGGAATATAACCCTCAGCCTTCCTTTAGTGCTTAAAGCTTCTGATTGCTTAAATGTCCTCTTTATATTTAGCTGAAAACTCTGCTACCGCATATTCTTTATCTTTTTTATAATAACTTGAAATGTTTTGTTAAAGTATACTATTTACAGAAAAGTACACAGAAATATACAGTTCAATTAATTTTCACAAACTGAACGCACTTGTGTAACTAGCACCCAGCTCAAGAGATAAGTTCCAGCCCTCTGGAAACTTCTTACATGTCCCTGTATCATTTATCCAAAGGAAACTGCTCTTCCAATTTCTGACATCATAGATAAATTTTGCCTACTTTTGTACTTCATGTAAATGGAACCAAATAATATATATCATTTTGTGCTTGACACAGAAACTATTATGTCACCTTAACTAAATGAGGAACTATTTGTTATATAAGAAATTCACGGCCGGGCGCGGTGGCTCAAGCCTGTAATCCCAGCACTTTGGGAGGCCGAGGCAGGTGGATCACGAGGTCGAGAGATCGAGACCATCCTGGTCAACATGGTGA
Organism: Saimiri boliviensis; assembly: GCF_048565385.1. Taxonomy (NCBI): domain Eukaryota; kingdom Metazoa; phylum Chordata; class Mammalia; order Primates; family Cebidae; genus Saimiri; species Saimiri boliviensis. Next base: position 7,422,382 of record NC_133457.1, on the reverse strand, counting down.
AACTCCGTCTCTACTAAAAGTGCAAAAAATTAGCTGGGCATGGTTGCACGTGCCTGTAATCCCAGCTACTCAGGAGGCTGAGGCAGGAGAATTGCCTGAGCCCAGGAGGCGGAGGTTGCGGTGAGCCGAGATCGCGCCATTGCACTCCAGCCTGGGTAACAAGAGCGAAACTCCGTCTCAAAAAAAAAAAAAAAAAAAAAAAAAAAAAAGAAATTCACCTAGGTTTGTCTTCATTAACTACAATTGAACAGTCAGGATGAGAATCAACCAAGCTTAAACCAAAATACCTAGCTGATACCTAAAGCAACACATAGCTGTATTCTCCAGACAACAAGATAGAATAATACTGTGTTAAAATCAGCCACAACTTTGGACCTTTATTCAACATCCTCTTAGTGAGAATCATCCTTATTATGTGTTGTGCACATTATCATTACCATGTAGTACTTCATTGTATTAATATGCCACGATTACTACTATTCTACTATTGATGAGTATTTAGGTAGCTGCCATTCCTAAATGCATAATTTACTATCCATTAGGCTGTCAGAAATCCTAAATTCAATACTCAATTCTAGAAGCCACTTGCAACTTAGTTTTTTTGTGGTGGTGGGGCGGGTATAATTATTCTTTTTCCCTCCTTTTATTTATTATGATTTTTGCCATTTGTCTTCAGCTTAATATTAAATAGACATATAATACCACTGATTGTTGACATTTTTAAAAATTGTAATTTTAGAAAACTTTTGAAGCAAAGCAAAAGTTAATGCTCACTCAATACATGTGTATTGTAGCAAGACACATGATGCCAACATTTTAAAATGTCTTTTAGCTGTTGATTATGAATAGTGATAATGAATAGTGATTATGAATAGTGCTGCTAGGAACATTCTAGTACAGTCTTTTTGGTGGAATATGTATGCATTTATAATTAGGAATAGAATTGCTGGACCATGGTGTAGGCATATGCTCAACTTTGATAGATATTGCCAAACAAAAACTATTGGCAAACAGTTTTTGAAAGAGGTTATGACAATTTTACAGTCTCATCAGCATGTATAAGAATTCTAGTTGCCATTGCCTGTAATCCAAAAAATTTCACTAGTCTCCGTACATATGGATAAATGTTGTTCACCATCTAGTAGCCTTTTAAAATTTAGTTATGTGTATATATTTGTAATAGCCTTCTGGGTCATTCTGTTATCCATCATCCTTTGTCACTGCTTCCCCACCTAACATGTCCCATTGCTGGTGCCTCTTTCCGAAGACAGACCTGAGGTAGAGGACTGGGCCGACGATGTTCAGTGCATAGAAGCTTACAGCACGCTTTACACTATCCCACCATTTTTAGGCTACCCAACAGCCTCAGGTTCAACATTTCCTTGATTCCTCTTTATTAAGTAAGCACTGGGATGGAAGCTGAAACAGTATGGTTCAGAGAAATTAAATTTTGTGCCATTGGATATACAGAAAGAGCTGAGATATGGGATGTGATTTTGGTCTCTGAGCCTCAGAGTTATACAGAATATTCATAAAAATAAACATCAAGGACCTCTTCAGGGAGGATGGGGACCACAGTGGAGTTTGTGGAGTGAGGTTCAGATCTCATTTGGTTTCAATGGATGGAAATTACTTTCTTTGCCTCCCCCAAGTGTCTACCCATCTCTCAATCAGCCCCAAAGTGTCCCATGTGGATTCGGCATTGGCTCACTATAGCAAATGTCCGATTTACATTTTTAACAGCAACAAAAGGGGAGAAGTTGTTTTCTTTATCTCGTTTCTTAACAAATGCTTAATTTTTTCCTCTAGTAGTTAATTGCCAGTCAAACCAACTTAGTCTGCATGATGCAGAGGTTTCAATGTGAGATCTAAAAGCTAGCTAGTTTAATGCTCGGTGTGTTTTTCAATCATGTATTGTCTACTGTTCTTAGTCATTAATATCATGCCAGTTTACTCTATTATTTATTATGTGTGCTATCTCCCTAAACAGAGTGCAAGTTTCTTGGATGGTAGGAAACTGCTCTTTGCACCTGGCTATCTGGTATCAGAAATCCTAAATTCAATGTTCAACTCTAGAAGTTCCTTGCAATTTTGGGGTGTGTGTTATATAATTACTCTCCTTTTCCCTTCTTGTATTTATTATGATTTTTGCTTTTTGCCTTCACCTTAATAGATATGTAGTACCATTGACTGTTGACATTTTAAAAGATCATGAAGTAATTTTAGAAAATTTGTGAAGTGGCCGTGCATGGTGGCTCATGCCTGTAATCCCAGCACTCTGGGATGTGAGGTCGGGAGTTTGAGACCAGCCTGACTGATACGGAGAAAGCCTGTCTCTACCAAAAATACAAAATTAGCCAGGCGTGGTGGCGCATGCTTGTAATCTCAGATACTCTGGAGGCTGAGGCAGGAGAATCACTTGAATCTGGGAGACGGAGGTTCTGGTGAGCTGAGGTCATGTCATTGCACTCCAGCCTAGGCAACAAGAGCAAAACTCCATCTCAAAAAAAAAAAAAAGAAAGAAAGAAAAGAAAAAAACTTTTGAAGCAAAATGAAAATTAATGCTCATTCAATATATGTTTGTTGTAGCAAGACACATGATGCCAATACCTTAAAATGTCATTTAGCTATTTAAACTTGTACCCCCTTGCCTTTCCTATCTTAGTTTACTGTGTTCTTAAGAGTTAGTGGGCATTCTTTTTTTTTTTTTTTTTTTTTTTGAGATGGAGTTTCACTCTTCTTACCCAGGCTGGAGTGCAATGGCACGAACTCGGCTCACCGCAACCTCCGCCTCCTGGGTTCAGGCAGTTCTCCTGCCTCAGCCTCCTGAGTAACTGGGATTACAGGCACGCACCACCATGCCCAGCTAATTTTTTGTATTTTTAGTAGAGACGGGGTTTCACCATGTTGACCAGGATGGTCTCGATCTCTTGACCTTGTGATCCACTCGCCTCGGCCTCCCAAAGTGCTGGGATTACAGGCTTGAGCCACCGCGCCCGGCCTAGTGGGCATTCTTAAACTCACCCCATTGATTCCAGAAAATTGCTGAGCCACGTGCAGCATTAGTGCCACTAGAATAGGCTGTCGGTAGTTAGAATTGGTGAAAAGCTGAATTATAGAGACTTTCTGCTCTCTTGATGCCTCTTCTCTTTCTTTTCTCATTTCATTAATGTCTTTGGTGACATCATCATATCCTCTGAGTCCTTTCAAGCCTGTGCCGGAAAATGATCAGGTTGAAACAAGTCAGGTCAAAACAAAAATAAATTTATTTTTATGTTAATGGAAGAGCTACATTTCTGCATGCCCCTTTTTCTTAATAGCATGGATGTTGGAAGTTATTTTTTGTTAAATTAAATCCTGCTCTTTGATCTAAAAGAAAAGCAGAACATTTGGTCTCATCTTAAGAGAAATAAAACTATGATCCTCATTATGTAAGAAGCATAATGCTGGAGAGATCTTTTAGAAACCTCTGGTTGAGTCTAGTGCCCTGTATATGGACTTCCGGCTTGAGATTAAGTGGAGGCCTATGGGTGCAAAATGATATATGCCAGTCATATAACGTGGTTTTGCACACTCTTCTTACATTTAATCACCAACTTCACGTGGAAGGCACTGCTTTACATATATATACACACTGTTTCACGTTGGCTGATAATGCCAAAACAACAGGAAGAAAGGAAAACCATCCACAGACTTACTTTTCTTTGCTTTGACTTCCTCATCTAACTTGATGTAAAGGTATCTGGGGCTTTCTGGACAGAAAAAGAGTAGCAGAGACTGAAGGATGGCTCGCACAGCAGACAGGCCAAGCAGGATATGCCACAGATCGTGATTGCCCAGGATAAATTCAAGACCAATAATCTGAAAATGCAAGGAGGAAGCATATCAACTACATAATACTTGGCTCTACCTTTTCCAGCAATTTGTTGAAAAAGTACTTTGGCTATTTAACAGTAGTGTCTGACAACTTTGGTTCAAGTAAACGTAAGACAGAAACTTACTTTTGTGTCTCCTTAACTAAATGAGGAACTATTTTTTATACAAGAAATTCACCTAGGTTTGTCTTCATTAACTACAATTGAACAGTCAGGATGAGAATCAACCAAGCTTAGACCAAAATACCCATTTGATATCTAAAGCAACACATAGCTGTATTCTCCAGACAACAAGATAGAATAATACTGTGTTAAAATCAGCCACAACTTTGGACCTTTGCTTGATATTTCCCTTCTTATATTACCCAGAACTTAAGTAGAAAGGGTTTTCGTAGATAGAACAATTACTGTGATGAGAGCTATCTTGGTGATTCCTATGGCAATAGTTTATAGACTACCCTCTGGATTGTCATAGGCATGGGGTCCCAGACTCCCTCTGATACCATGGTGCAGAAGGGAAGGACAGACCCAGCTGATCAGACGCTCCTGTGGCAATCACTTACGTATCAGATTCCCAAGTAAGATGCTTAAAACAGGGGAAACCCAGGCAAGCAGACACTTGAAGTTTTCTATTTCTTGAAATCTACATGGAATAATTTAACTCTAGAACAGCTCCAAAGTTAAGACCTGGTTTGCCAGGTCACCCCTGTGCTATCCTACCAACAATTCCAAGGGGGAAAAGTGAGGAGTGATAATAATTTACCTTTCAACTATAAAGTCTGTCTGTATACCACCTCTGCTACCACTGGTAGAATTGGCTTTTCTCTCTGTGCTGGTCTGCAGTGAGAGTGGACGATCAGGGACGGAGAATATGGATGAAGTGGAGGAGGTCCGGTAGGGGATGCAATAGAAGCAGTGGTACAGTAGAGGATGAAGTAGATGAACGCAGCAGGGGCTAAGGATGGGGAGTTTTTACCTGACTAACAAGAATGCCTGTGACAATCGCCAGCTGATGCAAAGTGCCAAGTGCGCCCCTCAGACTGGTTGGAGCAATTTCACCAATATACATAGGAACCAGGCCTGAAATTAGCCCTGCATGAAACATGAACACAAATGTTAAAGTGCAACCAGGACCATCTCGATAACAACAATTTGGTTTAAGTTCAGTATATATCTTCATTGAAAGCCCTTCCTGAGTTCATTGTAAGGGTGAGCCCTTGTTCCTAGGTATGGATGTAGTTTGTGCAAGAGGTATTTGATATGACCCCAAATGCAGTTGTAGTTGGAAATAGGAATAGAAAGAAATGCTTAGTCATGTATTTTGCAGTTCTTCATTATTGTCTTATTTAATTAAAATTCATGTTAATTTTTAGTTGACATCATAACACCTTAGGTTGTCTTCAGAAAAGAAACTGAAGAATGTTTCAATAATATTCTTTTTTTTTTTTTTTTTTTTTTTGAGACGGAGTTTCACTCTTGTTACCCAGGCTGGAGCGCAATGACGCGATCTTGGCTCACCGCAACCTCCGCCTCCTGGGTTCAGGCAATTCTCCTGCCTCAGCCTCCTGAGTAGCTGGGATTACAGGCACGCGCCACCATGCCCAGCTAATTTTTTTTTTTTTTTTTTTTTAGTAGAGACAGGGTTTCACCATGTTGACCAGGATGGTCTTGATCTGTTGACCTCGTGATCCACCTGCCTGGGCCTCCCAAAGTGCTGGGATTACAGGCATGAGCCACCACGCCCGGCCTTAATAATATTCTTAATCAGGGCTCATGGGATTAAAGGAAATCAGAACATATCTCCACCAGCCTCTTGATAGAGGTGAGAAACAACTTGCCAAAGATCACAAGCAACAGCATTAGTGTGAGAAATACATGCCCTATATGAATTTCCACAATGTAGAGGGTCTTCAAGATCACTGTTAAGGTGGTGATGAGGGGTGAGGGGAAGTGCAGAGAGGTAGAAGAGGTTAAGGATCTTAAGGACTCTTCCCCAGTTAGAAACCAGAGAAACTCAGCTTCTTTATTCTATTCACATATTGGGCTTCAGAAAATATAAAATGTGTATGATGAAAGACTTTTGGTACTTAAACAAATACAAAACATTTACAAACACTAGGTCATTTTGCCTTCTGAAGCTTTCTTAAATGCACATGTAATCCGTTACGTTGGAAACGGTGGAATGACCAGCCATTTGCTGACTGCATAAAAAGTTCAGAGACTATCAATAGGTAAGTCTGAATTAAATATCTGGCATTTTCTTTTTCTTTTCTTTTCTTTCTTTCTTTCTTTTTTTTTTTTTGAGACGGAGTTTCGCTCTTGTTACCCGGGCTGGAGTGCAATGGCGCGATCTCGGCTCACCGCAACCTCCGCCTCCTGGGTTCAGGCAATTCTCCTGCCTCAGCCTCCTAAGTAGCTGGGATTACAGGCACGTGCCACCATGCCCAGCTAATTTTTTGTAATTTTAGTAGAGACAGGGTTTCACCATGTTGACCAGGATGGTCTTGATCTCTTGACCTTGTGATCCACCCACCTCGGCCTCCCAAAGTGCTGGGATTACAGGCTTGAGCCACCGCGCCCGGCCCTGGCATTTTCTTAAATATTTAAAAATAGGATTTGCAGAGGCTTCTTCTTAGAAACTACCTGCTTATCAAATTGAAATGGATGATCTTTGTGTAAAAGATACTTTGACAATTGTTTCCAAAATATATATTTTTAATGCTTTGAATTGTTCTTATTTCACAAATGAACATTTATATATGTGATATGGCATCTATATTTCAGCTGAATTTTACAGGTGACTTTTTATATGTCGCCCGTTGATCTTAAATAAGATCTTAAATAAAAATCATTTATTTGGCCCTATTCTAAGCTGTATTAATTTTCTGTAGTACCTTATACTATACCTTAAGAATAGAATAATGTAGATAAGCTCACTGGTCTGAAGTCACATGAACCTGAAGTCAAATTATGTTTCCTATAATTTTTAGGAACTTTGACATTCAGAATAGGGCCAAACATAATTTTAGAAGATGGTCCGGGAGTACAAGTTAGTTGACTATGCTAGTTATAGGTTGTTTTACAATATGTTTGTAGTATTTATTTTTAATTTTAACAAAAACATTTTATAATTTTTTTCACATTGTATTTTTTTTAAATGGAGAGAAAAGAAAGAATAATCATAACTGGGACTTCGTTCATAGTGTTATTATCTGCATTTTATGGGAGAAGCAGCTGAGGCTCAGATTTGATATTTAAGGCCATGCAGAGACAGTGCCAGAATTGATTTGCTCTGAATCCAAAGCTCTTTCCACATTTGGGGTTGACTCTTTACCTTGATGAAGCTACACTGGCTTTCATTATTTGTATTAATGTTGAAAATAATAAAAAGATGTTTAATTAGGCTGTTAACTTGGCATTTCACACTCTTACTTCAACTGGTCATTGAAGATACATGGAATTAAAGTCTTTTCTGCAGGTGAAAGTGTTAAAATTCTTTTATATACAAATCCTATGTCCTCATCCCTCCTTCTCCATCCCCATGGATAGAAGTGCCTTGAAAAGCAACTACAGTTTGTGAAAGTGGGTTAAATCTCAACCTAGCACCATCAAAATCAGAGCTTCATTGGCAGAAGTTAAAGATTTAGTCATTTGTTTTAGAGATTGAATGATTCTCCCTTTAGTAAACCACATTCCCTAGCACTATCCTATTCTAGACATGACCGAGTGAAGCATTAGAGTGGTAATGTCCATAGGGAGAGAGAATCAGACAGAAGCAGCTGATATTTAAAAGTTTAGAATAAAGGAAGACGGTTCCTCCCATGATGTTTAGAGATTGAATGATTCTTCTTTTGTTCATAGTTTGTCTGCTATTGAATTGAATGATTCTCCTTTCGTTCAGTCTGCTATTTGCCTCTGAGTGTTTGAAAAGCTGTCTCTACGAACTAGTGACTCCCACTATTCAGATATAAACTTCATGCGAGGAGCCTCCTTCCTTTATTCTGAACTTGTAAATACCAGCTGCTTCTGTGTGATTCCCTCTCCCTATGGACATCACCACTTTAATGCTTCATTCGGTCATGTCTAGAATCGTACAGGGCTGGGAAATGTGACTTAGGAGCTGGGTTCAGAGTGTTAAGGTCTTGGCTGATAGAAGAGATGGAGACACAGCAGCCAGGGAGTCCATAAGGGCAGAATTAACGCTCTTGGTATAGCCATCTCCCACTGTCTGCTGTATCACAGCAGTAATAACAACAGCTAGCATTTACTGGTAGCTTACTGTAAGTCAGATTCTATGTGGAACATTTTACATGTGTTCTCACAATCACCATATAAGGTAGATATTATTGTCCACTTCATTTAATAAATGAAGAATCAGAGTTAAATAATTTGTCTGTGATCATACAACTAGAAATGATGTCATTGCCATGGACAAGAACCTTGATAGCATCATAATTCCTACTCACTGGTCCCAAATCCCCCTGACTCAGGATTTCAACTTTATGCTATTGCCTTTCCCTCTGTGACGTCACCCTAGACTCAGAAATATCCCTGAATGTTACCGCATCTGCCTGCAGAGTTACTTTCAGACAAAGGGGAGAGAAAGAGGGAAAGAGGGAAAGAGAGAGAGAGAAAGAAAGAGAGAGAGAGAGAGAGAGAGAGAGAGAGAGAGAGAGAGAGAGAATGTGTGTGTGTGTGTGTGTGTGTGTGTGTGTGTGTGTGTGTGTGTGTTTATGACTTACCACAATATAGTCCTGATATGCTTCTTCCAGCAATTATAAGTATATGAGATGGTCCCAATTTTGAAAACCCCATCAAGAGAGCTCCGACTAATGAAAGAATGTTTGCTACTAACATGGCTTTGATTCTGAAATTTTAAAAAAGCAAAGATTATAAATTCAGCATCAAAACTTGCTAAAGCTATTTGCTTTCAGAGCATGTTGAGATTTTTTAAACTTAAGAGCAATTATTTTAATTTTGCTATAAAAGTTGGGGAATTTTGAACCAAGATTGCTAATATGACTCATCTGTGGACTAAAGTATTAATAATAAGCAATATTTATGATAAGAGAACTAGCTTGTATCCACCTGATCTTTATTTTGAGACAGGGTCTTACTTGCTCGGTCACTCAGCTGGAGTGCAAAGGCACAATCATGCTTCAGTGCAGCTTTGACCTGCCAGGCTCAAGCCCGATCTCTACATTTTGACAGAGATGATTCAATCATGGTGATGGCTAGCTTAAGATAACACTTCTGACAGTTTTTCAAACAACTGCAAGTTGGTTTTTTTTTTTTTTTTCTTTTTTGAGACAGTGTCTCGTTCTGTCACCAGGCTGGAGTGCAGTGGCGCAATCTTGGCTCTTTGCAACCTCTGCCTCCCAGGTTCAAGCGATTTTCTTGCCTCAGCCTTCCAAATAGCTGGGACTACAGGCATGTGCCACCATGCCCAGAAAATTTTTGTATTTTTAGTAGGAAAGGGGGTTTCACTATGTTGACCAGGATGGTCTCGATCTCTTGACCCCATGATCTGCCCACCTTAGCCCCCCAAAGTGCTGGGATTACAGGTGTGAGCCACTGCGCCTGGCCCAAGTTGATTATTATAAAGAATAATTGTCTGGTGATAGCCAAATTCAATTCTGTAGTTGCAACCTATAACTTTTTTATTCTTTCAATGGTACAGTTTTTTAATTGATGTAGATAGAAAAGGAAATTTCAAAGTTAAATTTCCTTTATAGAAATTATTGGGAAGTAATTTAAAACATACTTTTACTTTAAGCCTTATCATAGAAAATTATAATTATCTTTATTTTAACATTGTATGCCAGCATATTTCCCAAATCTATAAATTAATAGTCACCAAGGTAAAAGACATAATAGAGCTAGCAACAAAAACAATTTCAAAATCAGATGAAAATTGCCAACATTTGCAGATATCTGTTACTTTTATTCCTAATTAATGGGAAAGTGAGGTACGCAAGCAGATAATGATAAGGCCAATAAATGTCTGAGTAGACAGGTATGAAAATGTTTGTGGCAAAAGAAATGTAAACACCCTTGTTATATTCTATTTCACTGCTTCAAACTTTGATAGGTGGGCTTTTTCTATGCAAACATCTTTAACACCAGATTTTTTTTTTTTTATTTTTCTGGAACATGAAACTATAAAGTCACATACTGCAGGGACTGTGTAACAGCCACATGATAGGCTAAATAATGTCCCCAGTAGCCTACAGCCTAATCCCCGGACTCTGTAAATATTACCTCACACAGCAAATGAGATTTTGTCCTTGTGATTAAGAATCTTGAGATGGAGAGATTATCTTGGATTATTTGAGTGAATCCAATGATGTAATCACAAGTGTCCTTATAAGGGTAAGGCAGAAGAGGAGAAGGTGATGTGATGGCAGAAGCTGAGATTAGAAGGTTGTGCTTCAAAGATAGAGGAAGGGCCCACAAACCAGAGAACTATAGTTTGTCGTTACAAGCTGGAAAAGGGCGAGGAATGCATTCTTCCCTCAGAGCCTCCAGAAGGAACCAGCCTTACTGACAGTTTGACTTTAGCTAACTAAAACTGATTTTGGAGTTTTGGCCTCCAAAACTATAAGAAAACATATTTGTGTTGTTTTAAACCACTAAATTAGGGGTAATTCGTTTCAGCAGCAATATGAAATGAGCATAAGGAAACTACTAGCGACTTAAACTCAAGGGAAACAGAGTGATTTAGAGCTGGCTAGCCCCAGAGCTACGGAGTAGAAAAACAGTTAAGGGGTGTTTAGTAGCTTAGACTATTGTGAAATGCTTTGTATCTACACAGGAACAGAGGACAAGCAAATTCAATAATTTACCTTAACAAGTTGTTACCACCTAGCTAATAGTCTCTTTTATTAGGGGGAAAAAAAGATTAACAATCATAAAAGAAATAGCCTGGAAGAATCTTTGGTGCCAGATTGCTCTAAAGTCCCCTTTCCCTGTCACCAAAGGATACTGGAGCACTTTATATAATTTAAATTCTTTTAACTTCTGTTCAGATATGAAAAATGGCCACAAATAAATAATTTAAAAAATACATGAAATGGCTGAATCAGGGGAAAAGAAACTTGATTTTACCTAAATATATGTCTTAAAATCTGACTCTAAATGTTTCCGGTAGCATAGGCTTCATTATTGTCATGGTCGTGGTCATTGTCATCATCGTCATTATCATAATCAAAAAAGGCCACGTTTGCTGTTTGCTTAATATATGATGTCATTCATTGTGTTAAACCTTTTATATTTGTTCTCATTAAATTCTCACAAAAATGCCACAAGGTAGGTATTATTATTTTGTTCGCATTGCAGATGGGAGGCAGACACCTAAGTAACTTGCTCATTTTCATACAGCCATTCAGGGACGGGTCTTGGACTTGATCTGTGTGAAACCAAAGGGTAATGCTGCATTTTAATGCCTTCCATTTTTGATAGAAAAGGATGCATCCATTCAAAGGCAAGCTACGCATATCTTCCTTTACTCCCAGTAGTGTGGATTGCACAGACCATATTCTTCTCGACTGTACCCTGGTGATTAAATTGTAAATGCACAGCTTGGAAAAATTGACCTTGCCAACCCAAAACTATAAAATGGTGGCCACAGACTTCTATTGTCATCTATTACACAACTGCAAGGAGATTTTTTTTTTTTTTAAGCAATAACGGAAGTACTACATTTTTATTTACTTTTAACGGATGGATAAATTGAGACTGGTAAAAATGAAAATCATGTCACTTCTCAATGAATCTCTCTTGAAAGATAATTTTATGGGGGATGCTGATAACTTTTGGCCTAATTTTGATGCTGAAATTATGAACTTTTGGGCTGTTATTCAAGGAGGAGCATTTTTCTACTAAAAGCTAGAAGAAACCTCACTTTTTGTTTACCGTAGGTCATTTGATACATGGTCATTTGACATTGTTTTGGGGTAAAACCATTGTTGATGCCAAATCCTGAGATTCAGAGGGTAAATATACCGACTCCATCAAATGTTAATTAAATGTTAACAGTAATGAAATGTTTTAGGATAAGTCACTGAACTTGTCAGAATCTTATCTCTAAATGAGGGGCAACCAGTGTTTACATTTTTTGTTCAGGAATGAGAAGTAATATAAAATACCAGTAGTTGCTAAATGATTTGTTCATATTTTAAAATGTAATTTAATTTTGCTTAATTTGATTTATTTAAATTTTTTAAATAATTATTTTTCCTTTTTCCTTTTGTCTGAATCTACTTACTAGGAAACAATTTACTTTAGAAATAAATAATTAATCTAGAGAATTCTCCATTTACTACTTAAGCCAACTTGATACACACTGAAATTATTTTTAATTTTTTTAATGATGAAATTCAGTTTATTAATCTTGTATTTTACAGATTTTTATTTAAAGTTCAACTGAACATCAGCACGTTGATTAAAATGTAAGAAATTGACCACTGTCTTTTATGGTGGAGAAAACTCCTTTGCAAATAAGAATAATAGTAAAACTTGAGTTACCATGATATTGTAGTTAAGAAAATTTACAGTCATTTTATATAAAAGCTCCAGTGTAAAAGGAAGAATTATCAGAATTTTAATAACTAGACAGCTAAAAATTATAATTTATAGTAGGAATTGAAAAAAACTAAGTGAATTGTAATCTAGAATTAAGTTAGTTGCCTGAATTGCTATTTACATCTTTAAAGGCATTTTCATTTTCTAAATTTTTCATGTTTGACATGTTATTTGTATCATGAGAAAAAAGATAATATACAAAAGCTGGACTCAAGGAGGAGAGAATAAATCTAAAAATTAATAATTTGATATTCTATTTCCTCTCTATATAGGGTGGGAAATCCCAACAGCTTTAGTACATTGCATAAATAAGTAAAATTTGACGGTAAAGGAGTTTCACTGATACTTTTAATCCAAAAAACCTAATAGAAACCCAAGTTATCATATACACCATGGAATACTATGCAGCCATAAAAAAGGATGAGTTCATATCCTCTGCAGGGACATGTATGAAGCAGGAAACCATCATTCTCAACAAACTAACACAAGAACAGAAAACCAAACACTGCATGTTCTCACTCATTAGTGGGAGCTGGACAGTGACCACATGGACACAGGAAGGGGAACAACACAGCCTGTCCGGGGTTGGGGGGCTAGGGGAGAGATAGCATTAGGAGAAGTACCTAATGTAGATGACAGGTTGATTGGTGCAGCAAACCACCATGGCACATGTATACCTATGTAATAAACCTGCACATTCTATACTTGTACCCCAGAACTTAAAGTATTTTTTTTTTTAAACCCAAGTGATAAATGGAGATACTCTTGCTTCATCTCTGGTTGGGGCTTTGAGATAGCAAGCAGTACCAGCAGCCAGAAACCACAGACCAGGTATATTGAGCAATTGGGAGTTGGGGATATTGACTGAACCTTTGGACTTAACTGATCCAAATGCCAAATTCTAATATAAAAAGGAAAAACTGGGTGTATGAGAAACAGTGTGATTTGGTGAAGCAAACAGTGGACTCCCAGGTTAAAAGCTCTCATTAGTCTCTTCTGCTAAGTTTCTGAGTTAACTGTTCATGTAGTGGTTTCCTAGTATATTTTATAACTTATAAAGCTAGAGGATCAAAGCAGTTATCTAGAAATACGCACAACACTCGCATTTGGTACAAATGTCTGAACAATTAACCAGACTGTTGCAACAGCCTTTTTCATTGATTTGATCTAACCTTGATAACATGCCTCATAGGGTCATGAGTTGAAAAAACGGCTTTAAAACTATTCTACAGGGCGCGGTGGCTCAAGCCTGTAATCCCAGCACTTTGGGAGGCTGAAGTGGGTGGATCACAAGGTCAAGAGATCGAGACCATCCTTGTCAACATGGTGACACCCCGTCTCTACTAAAAATAGAAAAAATTAGCTGGGCATGGTGGCGCGTGCTTGTAATCCCAGATACTCAGGAGGCTGAGGCAGGAGAATTGCCTGAACCCAGGAGGCAGAGGTTGCAGTGAGCTGAGATCGCGCCATTGCACTCCAGCCTGGGTAACAAGAGTGAAACTCGGTCTCAAAAAAAGAAAAAAGAAAAAACAAAAAAACTATTCTGCAAGAAGAAAGATAGTATTTTCCTAAAGAAATGTTAACAAAATGAGAATACGAAGGCTTCTGTTTATGCTTATTTATGAAATTTGCCTACCTTCCAAGTGTGTCCCCAAGCCACCCACCAAAGAATGATGCAATCATTCCACCAACTGCAAAGCTGGATACAGACAGGGACCAGAACATGGTGATTAGGTTAGTAGCTGCCACAGTCTCTTCCTCAGTCCAAGCGGTTGGTTCTGGGTTCATTAAGTATGTGATTGTGGGAAGTTCATCTGTACTGTTGATAACATAGTTGTTTATAGCTTTTCGGTCATCCAGTGGAACACCCAAAACATGCCTATAGTGAGATATTATTGTCTAGGAGATAAAGAAAAATAGCTTTACTATTTCAAACATTCTATGTATTTTTGTTTGTTTTGTCTTTAAAGTGTTTGTTACATATTTAAATAGGACCATCTCAGTTATGGGTTTTATGTACGTATAAACATAGGTAGATTTGTTTACAGTTGGCCATATCCTATAAAACAGAGGTCACAAATTCCATTGCCAACCAGAACCAGGTAGGAACAAATAAATGAAGGAAATATGTAATACTTTGATGACTAGAAGACTAAGATACATTTTCTACTATTTGGGACTAGGAGGGAATGGTCAGAATTGTAGAACTGGAGAGCATTTACCCCACCTAAAGGAGAAAGCTGTCAATGTGAAACTGATGTGGGACGACCGTTACTTTTTTAACGGAAAGTCAGGAATCTGCATTTTTATGCAATTTTTTTCAAGTTTTAAATATTGGCAACTATTGAAACTATTTCGCAGGCTAGGCTGGGCGTGGTGGCTCACACCTATAATCTCAACACTTTGGGAGGCCGAGGTGGGTGGATTGCTTGAGCTCAGGAGTTTGAGACCAGGCTGGGCAACGTGGTGAAACCCCATCTCTACAAAAATGCTAAAAATTACCCAGGCATGGTGGCACATGCCTATAGTCCAAGCTACTTGGGGGGCTGAGGCAGGAAGATTGCTTGAGCCTGGGAGGTTGAGGCTGCAGTGAGTCAAGATCAAGCCCCTGCACTCCTGCCTGGGTGACAAGGTAAGACCCTGTCTCAAATATATATATGTTCTGCAGGCTAAAAAGATACATTTTCATGCTAGTGTTACTTCTGCACAGCAGGATTTCAGTTGACTTATATAAGTATTTTAACAGAAGCGTAAAAGTGGATATAAGAAAAGAGTCTGGGAAAGATAAGATAAGGGTCAAAAATAAAGTTAGCATACAGAATTCAAACACTAGGTGGTGTGTGTGTTGGAAGTGAGCTATACATTTACCAGGAAACTTCCTAGCTGCCAGAGCAAAAAGAAGAAAACAACCAAGAATATTATTGATAAATTCCAAAGACACCAGTAAGTTAGTGGTCCTTGAGAAGGTATTAAGACCTGAAGGAAGTTTCTCCTGTGGGTCCTCATAGAGTTAAGTGTATAACAGAATGAACGACATGGAAAACTAAATTTCATGGAGCCATATTTTGTGATGTGCTTCAGTAGGGTCCAATTATACCAAAGTATAATTGAGTAAAAGGCCATCTTCCTCCCATGACATTCCGCTAAAAGATGATTTGGTCACTGTGTAGCATCAATGAGCTGGGAGGGTACTCTCTGAAAAGGACCCTGAAATGCAGCTGCTCTGGGTTACTAGTTACAGGCAAGACTCATTTGATAATGCCAGCTGAGTTAGGGGAAGAATCGAGCATCCTTTTACAAAAGAAGTCTGCTCAAGACATTTGCTTCTGGCCAGGCATGGTGGCTCACGCCTGTAATCCCAACACTTTGGGAAGCCAAAGTGGGTGGATCACTCGAGGTCAGGAGTTCGAGATCAGCCTGGCCAACATGGTGAAACCCTGTCTTTACTAAAAATACAATACATTAGCTGGGCATTGTGGGTGGAGCCTGTAATCTCAGCTATTTGGGAGGCTGTGGCAGGAAAACAGCTTGAACCGGGGAGGCGGACATTGAAGTGAGCTGAAATCACACTACTGTACTCCAGCCTGGGTGACAGAGTGAGAGTCTGTCTCAAAAAACGAAAACTAAAACATTTGCCTCTAGTGAAGGCTGCCTTATATGAATAATATGCATAGACAAAAAAAAAGGTGGAAGGAAACATCCAAAATGTTCTCAGCAGTTTGCTAATTCAGGTAGAATAATTATGGATAATTTTTTCTTAATACTGTCTTCAGTAGGCATGTGTAATTTTCATAACCATATGAAAGTGTGATTTTAAAATCCTTTCAAATAATCCCAAATGTCATTCAGCTAATAAAAAAGGCTTAAAAAATCATTCTTATTAAGTGGTGTTTCAGCAACTCTTTAAACACAGAAGGAAGGGTCTATATATAGAGAAGGCACCAACCTGGATGCCAGTATGGGGATCACTGTTTTCAGCTCTGGCTCTGGGACTTGGATTGCAGGAGGTGAAGCCTTAGCCTAAACTTCCCTCTAAGACTGCAGGGGATGGTTTAATTTTTTTTTTTTTTCCTAGAGATGGAGTTTCACTCTTGTTACCCAGGCTGGAGTGCATTGGCACCATCTCGGCTCACCGCAACCTCTGCCTCCTGGGTTCAAGCAATTCTTTTGCCTCAGCCTCCCAAGTAGCTGGGATTAGAGGCATGCACCACCACGCCCAGCTAATTTTGTATTTTCAGTAGAGATAGGTTTCTCCATGTTGGTCAGGCTGGTCTCAAACTCCCAGCCTCAGGTGATCTGCCTGCCTTGGCCTCCCAAAGTTCTGGGATTACAGGCATGAGTCACTGCACCCGGCCGGGGATGGCTTAATTAATGATGTGATAAGGTCTTCCACAAAAAGGGAGGGGCTCTATTAATCAAGTCATGGTGATGTTGAACTATGATGTTCAACTATGTTGAAATTCCAGGAAACCTGCTAAATTCGCATATGTTGTCATCACCCACACAAAAGAGATATGACTCTGGTCTCTTGACCACCAGTGCTATGCCCTGGATCTCTCAGCCTGCCACACTCATGATGATTGTAACATCTAATTGGATCACATCCTTCAGCAGGAAGCCGCCCTTTTCAGGTGATGGATTATGGTCAGTACACATTTCACATATCCACACCCTGTAGTATCTTACATTTTCCTTGGGACCTGATGTTCTAAAAGAAGCAGAAGAAATATAACAGACTTACAGAAGGTACCCCAAAAATATTTGTACCTTCAGTTTATGACACCTCTTCCCCAGGTTCCTTCTCTCTCTCTCTCTCATTAATTCACTCCTCTTTATTGAGTACCTTCTTTATGCCAACTACTGTGCTTGGCACCAGTGATAGGAAAAGGAACAATTCATCAGTCCCACCCTCAATGACCTCACAGTCTGAGTTAGAGCAGAGGGGAATGAGGGCTGTGGGAGCTGAGAATCACATACCTCTCCTGTGTATTCACTGAATAGCAGAATAGGGATGCACAAAATGTGTGAGGAAAATGATTGAAATGATTCGATTAAAAATTCACCCAAATTAAAAAAAAGAAAGAAAAACAAAAAATTCACCCAAATAGTCATCATGGAGAGAAGCCAAACTTTATTGAACTTCGTAAATATTATTCTGAAGTTTTACATTATTTTGCTTTGGATCACCTAGGAGAGACAGGAATGGTGGGGGAAGGACTATAATCTCTTTTAGTTTAGGGCTTCTTAAGGTTTTAATATAGACTGGAAATGGGCATAATAGGGTTGTTGGGAGGATCCAGTGGGGAGATCGTATGTTAAAGCACCTGGTGCAAATAAGCAGGTGCTCAAAACATGTGTGCTGAGTGAAACAGACCTCCTTATTCCCTGGCACTTTTCATTCATGTATGGCTGAGAGCTCTGAATGAATGCTGCAATAAGCTCTTTTTTTTTTTTTTTTCTTAGAAAGTGTCCTTCAGCACATGATATTCTGGCTGGAGTTTTCTGTGAGCTCAGCAAACAGCAGGGTCAGAGATTAAGAATTCTTTATTGCCTCTTTTCTTTAACCTGCAATTGTTAACTGAGGAGTCAAGGCCAAGTTATCAGCTTTGGAACGACACACATCATACCTGACAAGTCAGGATAACCGTGTGTCTCCCACGTGGACACCCCTTATTTCTGTGTATGAGGAGCATTTGATATCTATCATTGACAGAACCTACCGAAAAGAGAACTTGTATGCATTTCACTTGCCTGTTGAGGTGCATTTATCACACCAATGTCGTATCCAAACTGGAAGGAACCCAGTGCAGCAGTGACGACAGCGAAAACCAAGGTCCCAGTGACCTGCAGGGGGCAAAACACAGGGCAGGGAGACACCAGGCAATTTTAGTTTCCCATCTTTCTGGCAGGCTGCAGCTTGGGTTTCTTACAAGGTTCACAGGCTGGTTCTTTCCCCTCAGTATCGATTTATAGTATGGCCTGTGCTCCCTGCAGGCAGGTGTTGTTCATACAAAAATGTAAGCGCCATCATCATTTCCCATGCACTGCTAAAACTGAAAGAAGTTTGGGGCAGCTTCCTCCAGGGGAGGAAACAGACATTCTATTCCATATATGTGCATGACAATAACATACCTCTGCTGTCTATTCACTGGATACCAGAATAGGGAGGCATATAATATATGAGGAAAATGGTTGAAATTATTTGATTAAAAAAATCCACCCAAATAGTCATTACAGAGAAAATCCAAACTTTGTTGAACTTTACATATGTGGATTCAGAATCAGGACAGAGAACTGGAATTGCTGCTGATGGAAGGTAACTGCCAGGGTAGAAAGAGTCATTATATCACTGGGAGCAGTAAAATGAGATACAGTAATAAAGAAATACGGAGCTCTTTTGGACGTTGCCATGGTGACACAACACCTCAGAATTCATATAGGAGGCATTAGCTAGTCTTTATCATGATCTGCGTCAACATCTAGGGAAGGATACTTTTCAGGACTTGCATCTAGTTCAGCCTAGAACTGTAGGATAATGGACATTATTTTCTGCCCAACTCCATGTAGCTACAATAAAGCTGTAGAAAAAGGGCAGAACATTCATCCCCTTGAACTTATATTTACATGTCTAACTATCTCAGAGAAATCATACCATGCATACAGATACTTAGTGTAGCGTTTTTTTGTGTGTGCATGTGATAGCAAAATTGTAGAAAGAACCCAAATATTCAATGGGAAGTAGTCAATAGATTCAGATACATCATAATTCATACATCAGATACATATAATATGCTATGCAGCAGTTAAAAGGAATAATATGGTTACATGTACTGACTTATTTTTAAGTGGAAAAGGAAGTTATATAATCTGATTCATGTTTTGTAAAAGGCTTGAACATGAGTTGGATTAAAAAATCAGTTACTTGATTTGTGCATGATGTATATAATTTGTAGAATGTTTTCTTGAAGAACAAATGAGTTGATGGTCCTTAAGGAGGAATGTGAGGCTGGAGAAGGAGAGCAAAGGAAATTTTTCTTTATTCATATGATTAGACAGTTTATAAGGAAAATATTTCATGTGCATTTACATAATTTAAATTTTTGAATAAAAAGCTCAGGTTATGTAGGAAGTTTGTTGCGTAAATAAATGAGTCATGTCAACATGGATTTCGGTTCTCACTCTCGTAGTGGGTGTGTGACCCAAGCCATTTCCCTTACAGGCGCTTCAGTTTTTCTCTAAATTGTGAGATGATTTTAAATCCCCTTACCCTACTATAAAGCCCCAGTATAAAGAATAGCAAATTGGCCAGGACCCCTCACTACCCTGAAAAGCTGGAGATCAGGAATTTCACTAAGTGGTATCACAGAACCATCCTGGGAGCCCTTGAAATTATTTAGTCCAGTTGTTCAAAAACCATACCCTACTTGGAGAGCCTGTTACACATGTAGCTTCTTAGAGACAGCCCCAGACCTACTAGTGGATTGGAATCTCTGGGGTGGGGATAGGGAATCTGCAGGTTTACAAAGCTTCCAGCCCTTTTACTAATGTAGGGGGTATCTATACAGACTTTCCCTCCTAACATCTTCCTTCTCTGAAAGAAAGGACTTCAAAGTTGACCCAAAAGATATGGTCATATGATACATATGTATTGTCCAAAAGAATAATATGTATTTGATATATAATATTGTATAATATATTTATTAAATATAAATTGGCCATGCACAGTGGCTCACGCCTGTAATCCCATCACTTTCAGGGACTGAGGTGGGCAGGTGGCCTGACCCCAAGAGTTGGAGACCAGCCTGGGTAGTATAGCAAGACCCCTACAAAAAAGATCTCTACAAAAAAAGATCTTTACCAAAAAAATGTAAAAATTAGCAGGGCATGGTGGTGTACACCTGTAGTCCCACCTACTCAGGAGGCTGAGGCAGGAGGATTGCTTGAGCCCAGGGGGTCCACGCTGCAGTGAGCTATGACTGTACCACTGGACTCCAGCCTGGGTGACAGAGCAAGACCCTGTCTCAAAATATGTATGTATATTTATTTTGTATATTTATATATCATTTACATCTGATGTATGTTTATCACTTATATATTTATATATCATTTATGTCATCTATAAGATATATATTAACATTTATATCTATATATTAGATAAAATGCATATGGTTCCAGAGCTTATGCTTTTAACTTCTTGATTATTTTCGATCCCTCAGTCAGATACAGATATTCAAAATCCATGCACATCTGAAAAATCTAGGTTCATAATCTTTATAAATAAAAAGCTAAGAGTGGCTGCGTGCTGTGGCTTACACCTGTAATCCCAGCACTTTGGTAGGCAAAGGTTGGTGGATCATGAGATCAAGAGATCAAGACCACCTGGCCTACATGGTGAAACCCCGTTTCTACTAAAAATACAAAAATTAGCTGGGCATGGTGGCGCGTGCCTGTAATCCCAGCTACTCAGGAGGCTGAGGCAGGAGAATCGCTTGAACCTGGGAGGTGGAGTTTGCAGTGAGCCGAGATTGTGCCACTGTACTCCAGCCAGGATACAGAGCAAGACTTTGTCTAAAAAAAAAAAAAAAAAAAAAAAAAAAAAAACCCACAAAAAAGAGCCAAGAGCATACATATTCACAGAATTTATCACTTGTGGGTGTTTGGCTATTTGGTTTCAAGCACCCAGAAATCCCAAGCGCATTTTCTCATCACCTACCACACAAATCCCTTTCCGCCCACCTCCCAGTAGAAACTTTTGGTGAGGTCTCTGGACAGAAGTCCAAAAAGGGAAAGCCTATTCAATTGCTCATGTGTAGCTGAGCTGAAGAGGAACCTCAGGATCTTCCCACCACCAAGCCCAAGACCACAATATACTTCCCCAATCTTATCCCTGCATCTTCTTTTCTTTTGTGGCACTTGGTTTCTTAGTGACTGCCACTAAGAAATTTGACTTCCTGGGGGTTCTCTCCCTCTCCTTCTGCCAGAAAAACATATAATTTATTTCTCCTTTAAGTGTCCAATCAGAAACCATGCTAATGGTGAGCAGGGTCAACACAGAAATGGAAGTTGGGGTGATAGCGAACGCTGTAGCAGATTTACTTCCCTGTCAATCATCTCCATTAGTTCTCCCCTGTCACTTTAACTACACAGCCTAAGTCACAGCTGTGTTAACTGTTTCCACATTACTTTGACAAAAATGAAAGTTAATTTTTAAAGATGCTGGAGATCCCATCCTATTCCTTTCCAATCAAATTGTTCTAAGTCCTTACTATCGAAATTCTGCAGCTGTTTCTAAAATCAATTTCTCACTTTATTGGAATGAAAAAAATAGCAACTATGAAGGAGACAGGAGACTTTTGAAACATTTAGACATCTTAGCATGTTATTAAAGTCTTTATCTTCTGGTCTTCCTGGTGGCTTTTTGAGGGTTGGTGTGGTCTGCCACCCCAGGGCCTGCAGTTCCTTACTTTAACTCCCCTAAATAGAATTTCACCAGATTGGTCAGACAAGGAGCAATCTCATCCATTTTAAGCAGGTCACTTGAATTTCTGAGAATTGCCAACAAAAGTGATTATCCCAAATATCAAAATCTCTGAAATTGCATGCATTTTCTTTTTACTTTCTTTTTCTTTTATTTTCGGGTTTAACTCCCCTATCTGAACTCCGTGTTAAAATGCCCCACTTCTCTTTGTCTTTTCTTTCTCCAGTGTGGTGAAATGAAAAAAAGTAAAGTTTATAGTCAGCCTCATACATGGCTTGGTGCTAGTCTTGGTCAGAGACGGTTTTGTTTCTAAGAGGGTAATTTCTGAAAACAACTAAGTCTTAATAAGCCCCACCAACCTTCATTCGTCCACTCTAATCTCCAAGAAGTTGACCCAAAAATAAGTACAGAAGTTCTACTGAAAATAGCAAGAAATTAGAGAGGATCTTAATCTAAGTTCTGAATGGTTTGCCTATTTTCTCAACAACCCTGTTGTTGAGGTAGGAATTATTATTATCATTTCATCTATGGGGGAACTCACATGGAAAGAGTAAATAACTTGTTCAAAGGCCACATACCTAATAAGTGCAGAAGATCTTCAAGCCTTTTCTCTTAACTTATTCATAGGTTACAAGGTGTTCAGCTTGCTTTAAAAAAATGCCACCTTTATTAGGAGCTTATTAATCTTAGGTTAGAGAAACCGGACTCCATATTCAATTTAGAATAGGCTGCTGGATAAATGTGGAAGGGTAAAATAAGCAAATGGCCGAACGTCAACATAAAACAGAATGTAGTGCTTATATTGTGGCTTATAAGCCATATAGGGTCTTTTAGTAAAAACAAAGACATAGGATTCAGAAAAGCTACAAAAGAGTCTCAATTAGGCTCCTAACGTCACTGAGCCTGTTTCTTTGCCTATAAAATGGGTATAAAAATAGTTAATGCATAGGGTTACTGTTAAAACTAAATACGATAAATAATGTGGTCTTCCTATAAACAGTAAAAGGGCTACAGAACAAATGCACCTTTAATCATGTCTTTATCATCTCATTCATTTCTTTCGTCAAACAGGTGTCAACTTTTTAGACATTAACAATACTCTTTGCAAGAATACCACAAAGTACATGAAATTATTTCTATTTTAGAGGTGAGGAAACCAGGGATTAGAGAGGATTAAACAGCATGCCTAACTTCACACCGCTAGCGACAGGTACGCTAGTGTGGGAACCTGGAGCTGATGTTCTTAAACCCCACTGCTAATCAAAAGAGCAGATTTTCCAGCAACTACTGATTGACTAGATGGGGAGGAGAAGCTCATACTCTTTTCTTTAAATTGCGTGTCTCCAAAAGGCAAACCAAAGGTGATCTTGCATGCAACTTTGGAAAAAGCCAGGCACTTAGCAAGTTGCAATTTTTAAGTTGAAAGAGGCTTTAGAGAGCAATGGATTCTTGTCTAATTCCTCCATTCTTCGGTTGTAGAAACTGAGGTCTCACAGGCCAAGTTGTTTATGTTATTTGTCTGATTTCTATGAGTATTTTGGGCATATTCAGAGTGACAACTCAGGTCTCTTGACCCTCAGTCCCTTGCTTATTCCTACTTCTTTCAAAGTCTGGATAGATTCACAAAGCTGGAAAACATTGCACTTTACCTCAGTTCTCATTCTTTCTGGGTTACATTATTAGACTGTTCCTTGGTTATTGAGAAAACATCTACAACATAATTTCAAAAGCCCCTAAGGAAATTTAATGACAGTTCTGAATGAAGCTGCAACATCTGCTATATGCCAGACACTGTGTTAAGCACATTACCTTCCTTTTTGCAATATCTTCCAAACTTTATTTGATTACTATCTTCATGAGTTTTGCTAAATCTATGTACCACGTATGTAGCTGTTAACTTAATATTTGTCTTTATATTGACCTTAAAGTTCTAACTACTTAGTTTTATCCTGGGCTATAATACTCATGAAATCATGATGTACTAATGATTCTTTAAATGCATATTATATAAACACTATTTAAATAATATGTATCATTGGATTAAAACACTATATAATATGTATTTAAAGTGTTTATATATGTATATATATTATATATATATAAAGTGTTTATATTGTATTTTATCATTAACTTATAAGTACTGTTTATATAATATTTATTTAAAGAGTACATAACACTATTAATAGTTAATATAGCTATTAATGTTAAAATGTCATCTAAGCCTTTCTAATATCATCTCATTTAATTACCCCCAAACTCTAAAATACTAGTATAATTCCTGAATATCCCATATTATATCACTGAGCCTAAGTTTCTTTGCCTATAAAAAGGGTATATTATATGCCAATATGTTCATGTTTTGTCATAAAAGAGAAAACCCAAAGCTCAGTTAAAGAACTTAACCCAGGTTTCACAGCAGGTTAGTGGCACTGCTAGAACCCAGATCCAAGTCTAGCTGACTCCAAAGCCAGTGCTCCTAACCATGCCAGCTAATGACATGAAGCAGTGCTCACCAGTAATCTGCATCAGATCGCCACTTAAAGGTGATACCATACAAAGGTACAGATCGATTAACTTATATTATTGTGTGTACCTGGGGTAGGTGAGTTTATTTAGGAACCACGTATAAGGGAACAAGGGCACTATATCCTTTTTATTTTCAACTTTTTTTTTTTTTTAAAAAGTATTGGGTTTGAATCTCAACACTTTACTGGGGAATGTAGCCTTAAGCAAGTGGCTCACTGTGACTTTTCTCCGATTAGTTTCGTATTTTTGCCTGATAGAATAGCAATAACTCACATTTTGTTTCGTTGGTGGATTAAATGTGTAGATTAAATGAGATAGCTAGAGAGAAGTTGAAACAGTAGTGTAGTGATCATTCCATAACCTTCACCTTTAGTCACCAATGGTGAACATTCACCACATTGATTTAAATCTCACTCTGTGTGTGTTTGCGTATATGTTGTTTTGGCTGAACCATTTACATGTAAGTGCAGATATTTGTGTCATCTCATCCCTAAATACTTAGCATATACAAAGAACAAAGACATCCTCCTACATAATTAAATACCATTATTCTATCCAAGAGTGTGGCATTGATACAGTCATATTATTTAAGATGCAGTCATAGTCCAGATTTCCCGACTGCCCTCATATTTCCCTTATTGCTGGTTTTCTCTTCCCTCCACAGTCTGAATCATTTGTTGCATTTGGTTGTTAGTTCTTCTTAGTCTTTTAAAATCTAGAACAACCCTTCTACCTCTTTTGTCTTTCCTGTTTTTCATGATTAGATTTAGTTTAATCTGCCTTTGGTTTTTTTTTTGGGAGAGGACACATTTCTTTAGATATTACTATATATATTACCTATATTATATACTAGATATAATATGGTTTTGCAAAAATTACTCGAAAAGAGTTATGCAGACTAGTCGGTTCATAGAGCAAAAATCCTTAAAACCCCAATTACTGAATAAGAAACAGTTCTTCAATTTGCGAAGTAAAGAGAATTAATTTTGATCTATGGTAGCTGCACCCAACCTCCCCAAAATCCTCTATATGACTTCAATGTGCTCCCCTGACTATCTCCTCAAAACCAGACTTGAAATGAATGCAAAGCTGTTTTACCTTATCTTCTGTCATTTTACTAGTTGGGAGTCCTCCTATCAATTCCAGGTCTTGCGTGAGTGTGGCACATGCACCTAGCTCCTGCCTGTTTATTTGCGGCTCTACCTAGGCCTGGTTATGCATTGCAGGAGGAGGAGCAAGGAGAGGGAGGAGTTGGATTACTCAGACCTAAGAGTCCAAGTCTAATCTTCTCAGCAGCAGCTGAATATTGATGGGAATCTAATCAATAAGTGCTTTGCCTCAGCAACCTGTGGCTTCAGTGCCTTTGTTCCACTAGGACAGGAAACGGGAGCAGGTCCCTTAGACATAAGTTACAAACCAGAGGCACTCACCTTTCAAGGCATGTGTTGTGTGGCAGTGATTGGGAGCAGGTGAAAAGAGAAATCTTTGGAGTCTTTTGTAGAAGATCAAATATGCTGAGCTGCCAGGCTGTGTTGTGGAGCATGGGAGGCACACGGCACTCTGCGCCACAGAGAATTACTGCTGTGGATGTTTCTGTTTAGAGCTGGGCTGTGTGGCCAGAGACCATTGTTGACTTGAATGGTGACCTGAATGAGCTTTGGATAGTTATGGACTTGGGTTTGAATCTCAGCATTTTATGGGGGAGTCTATGACCTTGAGCAAGTGGCTCACTGTGACTTTTCTCTAATTCGTTTTTTATTTTTGCCTGATGGAATAGAAATAACACACATTTTGTTTTGTTGAGTGGTTTAAATGAGATAATATGTGAAAGTGTTTGGCATAGTCTCAACATATAATAAGTACTTAGCTTCATGTATGTCATACATAAATGAAGTATGTACTTGCTTCATGTATGTCAAGCATGAAGTATGTACTTGCTTCATACAAGTACTCTGCTTTAGTACAGAGCTCGCAAATAAATCTGCTCATATTGCTTGAGCTTGGGCCTTTCTAAGTAATCCTTAACGGTATCCAAACCCTGTGGGGGTTCAGAAGATTTCAAATTTATTGAGCTTTAAATGTGCATGGCAACTGGGGCCAGTGATTCCACTGAGGCTCAAATGGAGGCAATTCTCAGCAGAACAAAAATGTAACAAGCAGCAACAAAATGAAGGATATGATGAAGAATCAGTGAGAAAATGAAGGATTAGAGGAGACTCAGATTTCATCTTTTCATTTTGCCACCGTCTTTTCACTTCTGTTACCTCTGCAAGGTGACACACCTGAAATGTTTGGTTTGAGAAGAGAATTCAGTTCAAACCACAAATTTTCATTGAGCCCAGCACAGTTCCATGCTCTGAGATGATTGAAACAAGTCACAGCCTCCTCTTGCTAGGTGTTTATGACATCGAAGAGGAAACATATGTAATGCACACACAATACAATTGTTTCTTAGTGGAAAAACATGAACAAACATTAATAGTAACGATGGTTAATCTTTACTGAGGTCTTGCGTGGTGCCAGGTGCTGCTCTCAGCATTTGACGTGCATTAACTCGTTTAGTCGTAACATGAGGCACTCTGTGTCAGAGTGCCAGGCTTTGAAGGCAGACTGTAAGGCGCGCAGGCAGCCACGCTGACTTTCCGCATCGGTTTTGGCCGGCGATGGGCACGCACAGCTGCCAGAGCGGTCCACAGTCAGGAGCAGTTCCGTGGCATTTGCCAGTGACATGACATTCTGCAGGAGAGCGTCTCTGTGCCGCCTCACGAATGCTACTTGTGGCGGCTTACCAACCTTTGTCTTTTGAACCTGCCTTTTCAGAAACGGAATTTGCCTGGAGCGCGAGGGCGGCCGGTGAGCCTTTAACCTCTGGTGCTCAGCCCCGGGGGCGGCGCGGAGCGGCTGCAGGAAACCGGCCTCCTCTCCCACTGGGAGCGCGACCGGGTCCTGGGGGCGCCCTGATCAGCTTCCTCTGCTTTAGCCAAGACCCCTGTGGTTCTGCTCTCAGAAGTGAATGACTGATCTCCGCACCAACCGGGATGTGCTAAAAGTTGATCTCCACGCGGGGTAGGAGTGCCGTTCAGTTCTTTTGATTGCACGGGTTGCTTTTGCCCGCAGAGAACTGATGATAACGCGATTCCAGACTTTCAGGAGAGCGTGCCTTGGCACCCACCGAGGAGCTGCAGGTCCCAGCACTGGTGCCAGTTGCGCTCCTGGCTGTGGTGAAGTCAGGCTTTTTGCTGGTGGAGTGGGCGCTATTCATAACGTGCACGGTGCCCGCAGTCACCCGAATTCCGCTGCGTGGGGTGAAACCAGCTCTGTGTGGTTGTTCTTTAGGCTTCGTATTTAAAACCCTTTAGGTCACATTCGCTACTTCACTTTTTAATTCGATCTTAGAGGATGCCCAAAGTTCTAGGTGCTGATAGGACAGAAAAGACTCCTCTCACCCCCATGTTTTCATTGTTATCCTTTCCTTCAGTAAAATGAGAACCTCAGTTTTTTTTTTTCTCTCCTATAAATGAGGAGGGGAAAATGGGAGGAAAACCAGTTATTTCAGCGTGCTGCATTCCTCTCCAATTGGGTCAGGTATGGCTAAGTGCAAAGGCATCTCCTGGGAACAAATTAAATGAGGTCAAACTTGGCCAAGCCAGGAGTACAAGAGATTATCAGAAAGTCCCAGTCCCTGGACAGTCAGTTTGAGGCTGGGAGTGGTGACTCACGCCTGTAATCCCAGCACTTTGGGAGGCCGAGGCGGGCAGATGGCCTGAGGTCAGGAGTTCCAGACCAGTCTGGCCAACATGGTGAAACTCATCTCTACTAAAAAATACAAAAAAATTAGCCGGGTGTGTGGTGGGCACCTGTAATCCCAGCTACTTGGGAGGCTGAGGCACAGGAATCACTCGAGCCAGGGTGGTGGTGGTTGCAATGAGCCACGATCGTGCTATTGTACTCCAGCCTGGGTGACAGAGTGAGATTCCAGCTAAAAACAAAAAAAAGATTTTTGAGCCAAAGTTGTCCCTGTTGTAGCCCGCCAGAAAACGAAGTGGGTGGGGGGCAAACTCTTTCTCCCCTCTTCTTGCCCTCTCCACACCCTCTCCATAGATATCTCTGTGGTCTGCAGCTCTTCCCAGTGTGTCTGCACAGCCTCCTACCTGGCTTCCCTGCTCCCATTCCTACCTTGCAGTACCTTCTTGACACAGTGGTTAAGATACATTTTAAAAGTTAAATCAGATCGTAATACACTCCTGCTTAAAAGTCTCCAGAGGCTTCCCAATCACCCTTAGCAAGAAACCCACATTTCTCACCGCAGCCCAACAGGTTGACTTGACATAGGCCCTAAATGGCTCTGAGACCTTCTCCCCTTCCCTGGGCCCAGCTGCACTGGCCTCAGACTTGTTTAATATGTCCCAGGCTCAGCACGTTTGTACTCAGTCAACCGCTGTCAAAAGCACTTCTCCCTAGATTTGTATGTAGCCAGCTCCTTCCCTTTATTCAGGTGACAGCTTAGTGAGGATTCCCTAACCAGGCTTCTTAAGATAGATACCACCTACCTTCTCTAACTCATCCTCGGGCCTGATACTCTGCTTTATTTTCTTCTTAATGCTTAAGCTTGAAATTTGAAATTTTATTATTTGCTTGTCTATAATTGTTTGCCACTTTCCTGCCAAAGCTAAGTTCTACAAATGTGGAGATCTTGTTTTTATCCCCAGCGCCCAAAATAGTGTCTGGTACATAAAAGGCACTCAACAAGTACCTATTTAATAAATGAAGTCCGCAAGAGTTGCCACGAACTTTCTTGTGTTGGGGGAAGGGGTATCTCAGGCTGAGATTTGGACATATATTGATTTAACATTCCATAAATGTAGTATTTACTGAACATTTTGCTAAGCACCAGTTATAACAGTGAACAAAACAGAGTTAAGTCTCTGCTCTTGTGGGGCTGACGTTGTATGAAAGAAATTAAAAGGGTGCTGAAACTGAAACGGTTCCCCAGAGAACAGAACCAACATAATGTGTGTATATAGGGAGAGATTTATTTTAAGGAATTGCTCACATAATTACGGAGGCTTGGTGAGTCCAAAATCTGATGGGAGAGGCTGGTAGGCTGGAGACTGAAGACAGACTTGCATTTGGGTCTGAAGGCAATCTCCTGGAAAACTAGGAAGGGCAGATGTTACACACAAAGTCCAGAGGCAGTCTGCTAGGGAATTCCTTCTTGCTCAGGAATTAAATGTAAATGTCATCTAACCTACTTAAATGTAAATGTCATCTGAAAACGCCTCTACAGAAACATCCAGAATAATGTTTGATCAACTATCTGGACACCATGGTTCAGTCAAGTTGGTGCATAAAATTAATGATCACAGTGCATAACGTTTGAGATTGGCTTTTTTCACCTGTGAAATTCCTTTAAGATTCATCCAATTTCTTGTGCATATCATTAGCTTATTCCTTTTTATTGCTGAGTAATATTCAATGATATGGATATACCACAGTTTATGCATTTTACATTTGAAGGACATCTGGGTTGTTTTCATTTTTTTTTTTTGCTATTAGGAATAAAGCTATAAATATTTGTGTAAGAAAACTGTGTGCGAACATAAATCTTTTATTTGAGATAAATGCAATTGTTGGGTTATATGGTAGTTGCATGTTTAGTTTTTTAAGAAACTGCTATACTGTTTTCTAGAATGGTTGTCCTATTTTCCCACCAGCAATAAGTGAATGATTCAGGTTTTCCACATCCTTGCCAACATTTGATTGTCATTATTTTTTATTTTAGCCATTTCAGAATTTTAGCCATTCTGAAATGTATATAGTGATATCTCATTGTGGTTTTAATTTGCATTTCTTTAATGGCCGGTGATGCTGGATATATTTTTATTTGCTTATTTGACATCTGTATATTCTCTTTGGTAAAATGTCTTTAGATTGTTTTCTAATTGAATTTTTTGTTATTGTATGGGGTTCCATCTGGTTCTTGACCACCAAGGCTAATAGTGATAGCAGAGAAAGAGAAGTCCACATTCAAGGTATATTTTGGTGTGTAAAGCAGATAGGATTTGCTGATCATTGCTTTTGGGAGAGGATGGAAAGAGAGAACTCAGGATGATAGATAGTTTTCTTACTTGCTTACATAGGCATAAGCCACTACGCCCGGCAAAAAGTTTAAGCTTTTAGAGTGAATTAAAAACAGGGTCTGGCTCCGTCTCCAGGATGGAGTGCAGTAACATGATCTGGGCTCCCTGCAGCCTCTGTCTCCCGGGCTCAAGCCTTCCTCTCATCTCAGCCTTCCAAGTAGCTGGGACCACAGGTGCGCATTACCACACTTGGATGACTTTTGTATTTTTTTCACGGCAACACGGGGGTTTTGGCATGTTGCCAGGCTAGTTTGGAACTCCTGAGCTCAAGTGATCAGCTGGCCTCAGCCTCCCAAAGTGCTGGGATTACAGGTGAGCCACTATGCCCTGCCCCTTTGATTTCTTTGATCATTTAAAAAATTTTCAACATACCAAGTCTTGTACATGTTTTGTTAGGTTTACACCTAACTCTTATCTTTCTCAGTGATTTTAAATGGTATTGTGTTTTTAATTTTGGTGACCAGGTAGTCAATTCTAGAACATAGAAGTATAAATCATTTTTGTGTGTTCATTTTGTACTCTGAAATCTTGCTAAACTCATTTATTAGTTCTAGAGGTTTTTGGTAGATTCCTTGGGATTTTCTGTGTAGACAATCATGTCATCCAAATATAGGGAAGTTTTATTTGTTCCTTTCTGATCTGTATGATTTTTATTTCCTTTTATTTCCTTATAATATTGGCTACAACATTCAGCACCTAGGTTGAGTATGAGTGATGAGAGTGGACATTCTTGCCCTGTTTACAGTCTTAGGAGGAAAGCATTTCATCTTTCACAATTACATATAATGTTAGTTGTAGGTTTTCTGCAGATGTTCTTTATCAAGTTGAGGGGTTTTCTTTATTTCTGTTTTTCTAAGAGTTTTGTTTTTTTAATCATCAATGAGACTTGAACTTTGTTAAATGCTTTTTTCACACAAACTGATATGATCAGGTGATTTTTCTTCTTTAACCTGTTGATATGGTGAATTACATTGATTGATTTTAAAATATTGAATCGGACTTGTTTCTCTGAAATAAGATTCACTTGCTCATGATGTATGCTTTTAATATATTGCTGAATTCTATTTGCTAAACTTTTATTAAGGATTCTTACAACCATATTCGTGAAGTATATTATATCGTTTTCCTTTTTAGAACTGTCTTTGTCTGGTTTGGCATCAGGGTAATCCTAGCTTCATAAAGTGAATTTGGGAGTCAAACCTTCTCTGTAATTTTTTGAGGTTGTGTAAAATGGATGTTTGGTAGGATTCTGCAGTGAAACAATTTGAGTCTGGAGATTTCTTTTTGGTGGATTTTAAGCTACAGATTCACTTTCTTTAATAGTTAGAAGACTAATAGAGTATCTCGTATTAGATGAGTTACAGTATTTTGTTTTTAAAGGAGAAGTGATGTGTTTTGTGTATGTTGCCAAACTTATATATAGGGTTGTTCCTAGTATTCTGATGTCTGCAGGGTGTGTAGTGATGTACTTTGGCTATATTTCAATTTTAATTCAGTATAATATATTTTTACATTTCCTTTGAGACTTTGGAGATTTTCTAATTGTTGATTTCTAGTTTGATTCCATTGTATACAGAGAGAGAGCACTCTGTACGACTTCAATTCTTTTAAATTTATTGAGGTTTATGTCCCAGGATATGATTTATTTTTGTATATATATTATATATATATAATATACAGAGCAATGGGTCTTCCTGAAGCTTGTCAGGAGACCTTGCCACCCTTTGCTCCCTCAAGGACCACCTGGAGTCAGTGTTTCATTTCTACTTCTATGTTCTTCATCCTCCCTGAGCACCTGAAAATAATATGTATTCTGCTTTTGTTGGGTAGAATGTTCTATCAATGATGATCAGAGCCTGTTAATTGGTAATATGTTTTATTTCTTCCAGTTCTTTGTTCTAATTGTTCTGTCACTTGTTGAGATAAAGGTGTTGTAGTCTACAGTTATGATTAGGGACTTGTCTATCATTGAATGGTGAAGGTAGAAGTCTAGTTTGTCCATTCAGCCTCCATTGATACCCAAGTAGGGGGAAGTTTCTCATTAATGCTGGGCAAGGGTGGAACTTCCAGCTCCCCATGTGGTCTCCACTGATACTATGATGGGGATAGCCTGAGTACTGATGGACAATGGTGAAATTCCTGACTCTCCACCAGGCCTCCTCTGATAGGACTCTTGCGAGAGACATAAGGGTGCTTTGTTACTTCAGGTAGGAGTGGAAATCCAGGCTCCCCACAGAGTTCCCACTGATATCATTGGAGGGGAGCCTCATCACAGTGAGGAAGAAAGTTCTGGCTCCCTGTTGGCCTTCTCTGATACTACCCTGGCAGAGGCATTGGGGCTCCTTGCTACAGCCTCATGAGGGTGGAAATTTAGGGTTCCTACTTGGTCTTTTATAGATGGGGGAAGAACCACCATATTTTCTATTATGAGTGGATAAAATAAAGCAGTTATGATCTAAAAGTTTTCCACCTTGCTAAGTTTTCCCTTTCCCTGCCCTTTGGCTAGAGAGAGAGCAGGTTTTGGGAGGACTTTTTTTCCTATAACCAATTAGTATTTCTGGGTTGCTGGATTCTTCAATTCAAAGTCTGGGATTTATGAGCCAAAAAGGAAACCCAGGGAATTCACCACTGTTATTCCTCAGGTTTGAGAGTCTAGTCAGACTTCTACTTTTCATCTTTCATAGTCTTCTTGTATTTATTTTATGTTAATGTCCAGGGTTTTCAGTTGTAGTTAGAAGAAAAATTAGGGAAAAATATGTCTACTCCATCTTCCCCATACTGGAAGCCTTGAATCACTTTTAAACGCCTTTTAGGGAAAGAAATCTAATTAATTACAAATCAAATGAGAACAATGAAACAAACAAACAAACAAACAAAACAAATCAAACCAAACTAAGATAAAACAAGCAAACAAAAAGCTTTATAGCATTTAATCTAACTTCTCTTGGTGCAAATTCATACAAGAATCGAGAGATGTTATTGTTTTTCATTCTCTGTTTTTTGGTACAGCATATGCAGCAATAATATGTAGGGGAAAGAAAATGGGCTAAAAAAGTAGATAAATGCAGGCTCAGTGCTACTTTCCTTGCTAGATGATTAGATACCAACAGCCTACTCAACATTTTTACTTGAATGTCTGATAGGTACAATCTCAATTTTTTCATAAATAAACAGAACTCTTGCTCCTTCCATTTTCTATCCCGATGCTTCCTCACAAGCTTTTTCTAATTCATTAAATGGCACCAACAATCATTCCAAATCAGATACTACAGCCAATCCATTATACCTTCAGAAAAGTTCTGTCCACTGTGATATACCCTGAATCTGACCACTACTCACCATCGCCCTAGTTCAAAAGCCTCGAATATTGCAATAGTCTTCTAACCCCTCTCCTGTCTGAACTCTTGCTTCCTTTCCATTTATTTTCCTTATAATCACTGGAAGATGTTTTAAAAAAATAAATTAGGAAACACTTGCCTACTTATAATTCTTCAACTGCTTTTTATACAAATGAGAATAAATCAAAATGCTTAACTTGACAAGGCCGGAATGGTTTGATTCCTTGCTTACTTTTCTAACATCTCCTTCTACCTTCACCTTTGTTCGTCTTGCGGCAGACTCCTCACTGCTTGTGCATACCAAAGTATCTCCCCTCTGTCTGGAACACTCTTCCAGGATGGATACTTCACTGTCATAACTTAGGTCTTAATTCGGATATTCGCCCTTTAAAGAGGCCTCTATGAGCACGTTAGCTTAACACAGCACCCTCTCTCCAGTCACTTCTATCATAATTACCCGACTGTGACTTTTTCATTGAATTTGTTAATATCTGAGATCATCTTATTTGTTTACGTGTTTATTTTTGTTCTCCCCCCAGTTTAAGTTCTTTGAAGAATAGACTCTATTATGGTCACTGTTGTATTGTAGGCCCCTGTGATCTTACTGGTACACCCAGTAGGTGCTCACAGAAGACTGACTTGTTGATGTCAGGGCTTTCCTGGGAGTATGACATTTGCTGGCTAATTCATAGTTAGGCAATAGACAAAATTTGCCAGAATCCCTTTCTACTTCATAATGGAGTATGTTGTCTGGGTTTCAATCCCAGTTCCATCATGCTTAGCTAGTTAAAAGTCTCTCTGGTAGAGTTTCCTGATTTTTAAAATAGGGCACCTAACAGTGCCTCCTTCATAGGATGCATAAGGGTTAAATGAGTTCATACATATAAAGTGCCTGGAATGCTTAAAGCAGCCTGTAATAAGTATTTGCTACTATTATTAGTAGTACTAAATGTAGTTCTACGTTTCGTTAAAGGGCATTTTAAAAGTTTTTAACAAGGACACTGGGAAAGCAAATGGATCTGAAGGAAAGATGCTTCAGGAATTCCCTGACCCTGGTCAAAACATTGGAAACTGTGGTATTTATTTCCTTTTTAATTAATGACAGGATTCATCTCAGGAAACAGTTCAAACACATAATCTCTTGCCTACTGAGAGAGAAAGGAAAGAAGATTCAATTAATTAGTACAGACTTCCCACTGAGGGGTTACTGATGAGCAGCTTCAAACCTTGGAGGAGCCTATAGGACATCAGCATCCTCCCACTACAGCCTTTGTCCAGTGGTGGAAGATTCTGAGATTATCTTCAAACTTTAAACAAATAGCTAGCAAGGCCAGAGGCAGCTTCATCAATGAGCTAGCAGTTGGAAAGTAAGCAACACCCAAATCCTACCACCTCTTTCTAAACTGTTGAGCACCTCCCATAGTTCAGAACTTCACACACAGGGTTGTTTTATCCCTATAACACTGTATGAGTAAGATAGTACTCTCATTTCCCAGAGAAGAGCATGGGACAACATTTAAGGATCTGTCCCAAAGTTCTATGACTAATCAGTGGCAAAGTTGTGATTATGCATTGAGTCCTTCAACAAATATTTATATATTATCTTTTATGTGTCAGAACTAGAGATAGCAGTGAACCAATCACATAAGATTCCTGTCTTTTAGGAATTTACATTTAATGGAAATAGGGATCTATGTTTTAGAGCCTATGCTGAGAACACTTCAAATTTTCCCAAATGACACCCTATAGGAGATGAAACGGGAAATGGACAGAAATATATTGGAGCAGTTAACAGCAACCATAGCAGCCATAAATGTTTATCAAACACTTCCTAGGTACCAGTTCTTGTAGGCTCTAGTGACAACCGGGAAGGAAATTAGACGCAACCCCTATGCTCATAGAACTTTCCAAAAATGTTGGCAAACTCAAATTGCTTTAGAAGGTCAGGAAGGTAATCTAAAGGATTAAAATGGCTACACACTATGTTATTTCAACACAGATACACTTTGTGTATTAAACGACTGCACATACTCTTTGCTTTTCAAAGAAGTATGCTTTTGTTTGTCCTTAAAATGCAAGGCTCTCCTTGGTCTATCCTTTGTTTTCCTAATTTTGTTGGAGACATTCCATCATCTCTCTTTCCTCTTTACTATGGGTAAAACAGCAACACACATAGAGTGATGAATGGCAGCTGACACTTGGCCTCAGCCTCATAGAATAAGAGAGAGATGTTGGTTCTGTGACAAACTGGAGAGGCTGCTGCTCCTTCTGAGATGGTGCAGCTGGTACCCAGTCAAGATGGTTTTACCATTCAAGACCAGGAGATTTGTGTTGCCAGAGCAAATGTAAGCCATAAGTGAATGGTGAGTTGATTATTTTAAGTTCTCTCAGAACAGGTGAACCTAAGAGAAAAAGAAGGAGAAAAACTGAGGGGCTAGGTGTTTAAAGGCAGGAATTGTCTAAGCATATTCTCTTTCCCTGGAATCCTCCAGGGATGGCTCTAGGACTATGGATTCTGGAAAACTAATCATATCTTATAATCTAGATTTTCTAGTCTATGTTTTTCATGAAGTATATTTTCCTTCAGTAATCCCTGTTCCTCTAGAAAAGCTTCCAGGGGGGAACTAAGAGATGACTCAATGGCCACACCAAAGGGCTAAAGGGAGAAGCTGAGGGTCCAATGTCAGGATGGTGAATTTTCTGGGGACTTGAGTTAGTGCTGTGAGTTGTAGTCACCTCATGTGGGGACCCTTACTTTATTGCTAAATTGGGGGATGTGGGTTTATTTAACTATTATTGATTGATTGACAGCCAGGCTGGAGTGCAGTGGCACAATCATGGCTCACTGCAGTCTTGAACTCCTAGGCTCAAGTAATCCTCCCACCTCAGCCTCCCAAGTATCTGGGAATACAGGCACACACCACCACACCTGGGCAATTAAAAACTTTTTGTTTGTTTGTTTGTTTGTTTGTAGAGAAGGGATCTTGCCATGTTGCCAAAGTTGGTCATGAACTCCTGGGTTTAAGTGATCCTTCTGTCTCAGCCTCCCAAAGTGCAAGGATTACAGGCATGAGCCACTGTGCCTGGCAGATGTGGATTTATTTTTAAGGAAGCCTGTAGGCTTATTTCAAACAAAAATAGGAAGGTTTTTTTTAATTGCATTTTAGGTTTTGAGGTACATGTGAAGAACATGCAAGATTGTTGCATAGGTACACACGTGGCAGTGTGATTTGCTACCTACCTCCCCTTCACCTATATCTGGCATTTCTCCCCATGCTATCTCTCCCCAACTCCCCACCCCCCACTGTCCCTCCCCTATTTCCCCCCAACAGACCCCAGTGTGTGATGCTCCCCTCCCTGTGTCCATGTGTTCTCATTGGTCAACACCTTCCTATGAGTGAGAACATGCAGTGTTTGATTTTCTGTTCTTGTGTCAGTTTGCTGAGAGTGATGGTTTCCAGGTTCATCCATGTCCCTACAAAGGACACAAACTCATCGTTTTTGATGGCTGCATAATATTCTATGGTGTATATGTGCCACATTTTCCCTGTTCAGTCATCATTGATGGGCATTTGGGTTGGTTCCAGGTCTTTGCCATTATTAACTTGCTGCAATGAACATTCGTGTGCATGTGTCCTTATAGTAGAACGATTTATAATCCTTTGGATATATACCCAGTAATGGGATTGCTGGATCAAATAGAATTTCTATTTCTAGGTCCTTGAGGAATTTCCACACTGTCTTCCACAATGGTTGAACTAATTTACACTCCCACCAACAGTGTAAAAGCATTCCTGTTTCTCCACATCCTCTCCAGCATCTGTTGTCTCCAGATTTTTTAATGATCGCCATTCTAACTGGCGTGAGATGCTTTCTCAATGTAGTTTTGATTTGCATTTCTCTGATGACCAGTGACGATGAACATTTTTTCATATGTTTGTTGGCCTCATGTATGTCTTCTTTTGTAAAGTGTCTGTTCATATCCTTTGCCCACTTTTGAATGGGATTGTTTGTTTTTTTCTTGTAAATCTGTTTTAGTTATTTGGAAATTCTGGGTATCAGCCCTTTGTCAGATGGGTAGACTGCAAAAATTTTTTCCCATTCTGTTGGTTGCCGATTCACTCTAATGACTGTTTCTTTTGCTGTGCAGAAGCTGTGGAGTTTGATTAGGTTCCATTTGTCTATTTTGGCTTTTGTTGCCAATGCTTCTGGTGTTTTGGTCATGAAGTCCTTGCCTACGCCTATGTCCTGAATGGTTTTGCCTAGATTTTCTTCTAGGGTTTTTATGGTGTTAGGTCTTATGTTTAAGTCTTTAATCCATCTGGAGTTAATTTTGGTGTAAGGTGTCAGGAAGGGGTCCAGTTTCTGCTTTCTGCACATGGCTAGCCGGTTTTCCCAACACCATTTATTAAACAGGGACTCCTTTTCCCATTGCTTGTTTTTGTCAGGTTTGTCAAAGATCGGATGGTTGCAGATGTGTTGTGTTGCCTCTGAGGCCTCTGTTCTGTTCCATTGGTCTATATCTGTGTTTTGGTAAAAAGTAGGAAGGTTTTAAGCAGGTAATTAAGAAAAAGTGATGTGAAATACAAAAATCTTGGTTCTCCCATCCACATTCATTGGGTATGTCCACATGCAGTAAAAGATTCTGAAAGTCCAAGTCTTTCAGATTCAATGTAGTTGGACTGAAACAATTTAATAGAACCATGGTTTTCTGTGTGTTGTAGTTGTGTTAATGATGATTCTCATAATACTAATTATTCTATAGACTTTCACATTTCTAATAAATGCTATCTCATGGCATTCTCACAATATACTCTGAAATAGGTATTATTATTCTTCTCATTTTGCAGGCGAAGAAGCTAGTATTCAAAATAGTTTAGTGATTTGTTCAATGCCACATGATTAGATAGTGTCAAAGTTTCATATGAGCCTAGATTTATGACTTCAGATATTTTTTCTATATTCTACTATCTTTGTTACTGTGTGGAAGCCAGTTATAAAGATTATCATTAATGTGATCCACACCGCAGTGAATGTTTGCCTCTCTCTGCATTTATATGCTGTTGTGATCTGAATTACCAGACAATTACAGCTGGATTCTTGACAATTACAGGTGGAAACGAAAGTTGTTTAAACTACAAAATCATGAACATGTTTTCCACCAGATCATTCTCCTTTACCAGTCTTACCCACAATCCAAACAGAAATTTACCTGTCATATTTAGATACTCATACAATAAGAATTCCTATGATATCTTTCATGAGGAAAGATAAAATGGACTTTATTGAATGCATTAAAGTGGTTCACTTGAGATGATATAGTTTTAGAAGACACCTCTTGGAATAAATTAAAATAAATTAGTGGCCACAAAATGTTTCAAATTCAAGCCTTAATTAAACTTTATAAATCTAAGCAATATAAGTCTATATTGGACCAATAATAATTAGATCTCTATTTCTTAGAGTAGATCTTAGGGATAATTAAGCCAATAACAACTAAAGCCTGAGCTTTGATGTGTAGACTTGAGGGATGGCATTTGGTAAAGAGAAGATAATTTGTCTGACAATAGTGTGAATGTGAGTTGGGTGGGGTACTGGGTGGAACGGAAGAGAGAGGAGACCAAAAAAAAAAAAAAAAATGGAGGTTGGGTCTCTGGAAGAGCCTGCTGATGCTGGCATATTGTTTCTATTCTATTTAGGTGACACTCTGGGACTCAAACTGACCTCTTGAAGTTCCATAAGAGGCAGTGAACCTTTGTAGGAGTCCAGGGAGGTCAAGTTGTGGTCCAAGAGCGTCATGATCTGTATCTCTAGCCACAGCCATGCAGTGGGGAGCCTGCTAGGACCTTAGAAGGAATGTTTTGTGCTAGAACTAAGAGGGAAGAACATGGGGCTGGTTGTTGCTACCAGTTCTGTCTGTAGCATCCAATAAATAGGCCTATTTCCTTTATTTCTTCCCTTCGCTCCACCCCACCTCATTTTAAACTTACCTGGAATTGAATCAGTTCAATGGATCTATGTAGGTGGATTAGTAAGGAATTCATGGAGTCTTTTGCTAGCTTAGTGGTCACCTGGACAGACTCAGATGATAGAAGGTGACTAACCCTGATGTACACAGAGGCCCCTGGGATCTCTCCTTCTCTCTTTTTAAAGCAATCTGGTGATTTTTAATGTGCATAAATCTACTTTAATAAAAATTAAACAAATACTTATTAATGTTTACAAAGCTTAAATGGGAGTATAGATCTCATAACATAGACAAAATAAAAAGAAACAAGTGAAAACATTAAAAAAAGAGAAATCCAGGAGCTGTAATATCTGAATAATAAAATAGTAGATGCCAAATGCAAAGACAGAATATGAAAAGAAGTGATGATTACAGCAAGGAAAAAATAAAGAAATACAAATACCTGACTCTTCTTTAAGGAACAATGTGCGTCTCTGGATATAAAGTATTTTCTGAGTTCTCATGCTGACTGGCTGGCTTGCTGAATGAATGTACATATACTTACATACATACATAAACAGAAGACACAAAACTAAGCATGATCTGGTAAATGATGCAAATCCAAATTAATCTTACGATATTCTATATAAAAGGACCATATTACATGGGAAGAGAAGCAAGAAAATTTCATTTTCTTCCCCATGATCTCGATGTAGCTTTATTGAAAATTAAGTCACAAATTATAACACTCATTGGGGAAGATTTGCTTTCCTCTAAATTACAGTTAATAGAAGAAAGTTAATGTAGCGATTAATGTGGCTGCTCTTATAGCCAAATGTGATATGTGGCCCTTATTAATGGCAACAGTTTAATAAAGATTTGCTATTCCTGTGTTTAAAT
Organism: Saimiri boliviensis; assembly: GCF_048565385.1. Classification (NCBI taxonomy): domain Eukaryota; kingdom Metazoa; phylum Chordata; class Mammalia; order Primates; family Cebidae; genus Saimiri; species Saimiri boliviensis. Next base: position 7,381,595 of record NC_133457.1, on the reverse strand, counting down.
TCTTGGGCCCATAAGTTACATAAGAACACACAAAAAAATAGGTTATTTAACATTTCAAAGGTTCTCGTTATTTTCACACATGCCATATTTATTGAAAAGGACAGAATACATTGAATTTTACAGTATATTAAACTTCATCTAATTTGAACATAAGAAAAGACAGGCAAAATATCTGACCAATTTCTGAAACAGAAATTACTATTTGATTAGTGCCATTACAGAACTGCTGGTATTTTATCATGTTCTTTTAAAAAAATTGTAGTAAGAATGCTTAACATGAGATCAATCCTCTTAACAAAATTTTCAGTGTACATTACACTATTGTTGACTATAGATTCTGTGGGCCCTCTTGAGCATGTCCCAAAGGCAGACCTCTGGCCGCCAGGTGCAGGGCAAAGGAAGCAGCCCTGGTCTTGGGCTGTCATGGACAGCGGTGGTGACCCTAGCTTTCCACTGACCCACTTTGGGGCTACAGGTACCAGATAGAAAGTTACCTATAGCTTATATGTGGGTAGGTGCTGCTCCCACTTTTTATTTGCTTCTTCTCCTATCAAAAATAATGCTTCATTTTAACAGCAACTTAAATACAAATACCTGCGGCCACAGTCACTGGGAAAATTTTATAAAATACAGGTGAAACTAAAATGAACCTCTGTTGCTCCCTTGACCCAGATGCATTCTCAGAGGTCATCTCTGTTTTGGGTTTGGTGAGTATCTTTCCAATTCACCACCCTCTTTGAACTTTCTACTCGTTTCCCTAGTTTCTGTTTTGATAAGATTATTTAATTCTCAAGAAGCTTCCTGTTAGTTTGCGCTTCTCATATGCCATGGAGTCTGAATACAAGTGACGTCCAATTTCTCAGTCCAAGCTCAGGTGTCTGAATACCCTTTCCCAGCATCCCTGCTTGTTTAAGAGACAGCATGAGAAAAGGACCAGCTGTGTTATCACCTCTTCCAGGCCAGATGATGCTGGTTGACTCCCTTACCTTGTGGACTATGGCTTTGGAAAGGGAGAAGTGTACCCTTCCTGGAATGGTTTTATATCTCTTCTGAACCCAGAGCATCTTGTTAAATGGAGTTCATGTTCACAAGAGTTTGCAGCACTGGACCTGGGTCAGGAGACCTGGTTTGGTCCTCTCTCTGCAAGGGTTGGGCTATTTGATCATGGGCAAGTCTTGCTTAACCACTCTGATCTTTATCTGTAAAACGAACTAAATAATTTCTAAATGTCCCCACTTGCAAAATGGGGATAGCGTCTGATTCATGGGATTGCTGTGAGGATTAAATATGATACTGGGGATATATTGCTTAGGACAAAGCCCAGCACATAGTAATTACCTGTAAATATATCAGCTGTTATTTTTTTTTTCGGCTTAGTTTTCGTGATTCTTTCTTCTTAATTGAACATCCTCTCCAAAAGTTCATATGGGGTCCTGTGACCCTCTGGGGTGACTAGTCAGGTGAGCGCCACTATTTTTTTTTCTTTTGCCTGGAGCTTATGATATTTGGCAGTAAAGTCAGTTTTCATTTAAAGAGCTAGGGGCCACTTACTGAATGGTCAGTCTTCTGGATCTGTAACATTCATGTCATGGAGGTTTGACAATCTGTGGCAAATTCCTTTGACGCGTGTGTATCTGTGGCAGTGTTTCAGTGAGCACTGTCCTAAGTAAGTAATCATAGGGCAGTTCAATCTAAATTGAACGGTGCTGTGGCATGCAAAAAATATTTGTTTGCCATCCTTGAGTCATAAATTAAATCTATTAAGATTCTCTGTCTCTAACCATTTTTCAGTCAAATATGCCGAAATGACCACAGTGCTCTGGACGGCATCTTTCTGTTACGAGTTTGAGTGTCTTTCATTTCTGTGGGTTAATCATTTTCAGACAGTGTTTGTGCTATTTTCTACCACTGCCTTCTATACCAGCTACTGCCGATTTGCAGGATGCTGAGGGAGGCTTATGAGGTTGACATAAAAAAATGGGATCGAAGATCATGAGGTTATTGTTGAGGTTTAACAAACAATGTTGCTCTGTGTTGTTGACCAATAGGTCACCAATAAAAGAAGCACTGTCAGGGAGAAACGGTTCTTGTGCTAGCTGTTTGTCAGACACAGAGGAGTTCCAGGAATGTACTGTTAACAAGCAGATGGTGATGGTGCAACTCGGTAGTGGACAAGTTGTTGACTCAGGTCTTCCGGCTCTTTACAGAGACGTTGAGAGTCAGTGGCAGGACTAGTAAAAATAAGCCCAAATAGACTTCCCTGTCCCTGACAACTTAAAGTCACCTCCTCTCTTGGAGCAGAGCAAGTGGATTTGGTCAAGTACTGTGTGATGGCTGGTGGGGAGAGGAAGCAGTCCTTCCTTTTTTTTGGTGTTTCAAATTAGAATATGAAAAACTGAAGGTCAGTGCCTCCCTGCAGTAGTTAACCCAACTTCTGCAGTTCTAGGACCTATCTTATGAGCTTCTAGGGGTATTTGAGGCAGTTGCAGAATGGAGCCCTCACATTTAGTAGCCACCAGCTCCTCTCACTATGTGAAAAGGCCCCGTATCCCTGCTTTTCCCCTCTCCCTGCATCACTCTTTTTTCCCCTCTCTCTTATCAAACTCTCCTCAGGTGGTCTATGCTGAGCTGAAGGGGGAAAAAGCTTTGTTTTGCTGCAAGAGTGCAGGTACCCGCTTTTCTTACCTTGATCAACTGCAAGGATGTAGCCAAGCCTTAGGAGTGGACTCTGTTGCATACACCAAGGCCATTCCCTTTGTTTTGCCACTGATGGGAGCAGGAAATTTCGTGTGTTTCTTAAGTTGGAGAGCTTGAAGGGTCAGAGGGTCAGATGGGGTGGAAAGAATACTGTCCTGAGGATGTAGATGAGCATTCTTGTTTCAGTGCTACTGCAGCCCTCCAGCCACCTTGAGCCACTCGACCACTTGGGGCTGTGGTCTCTGCGGGCGTTAGTCTCTAAGTTCCTTATATATATGCAATGTTGTGCTTTCAGGACAGTAAAAGAACACAGCAAGGATAAGGGGGTAGGTCTGTGGCTTTATGCTAAAGGGCAAAGAAATATTCTGAGTGTTGCCATAGCTAAGTATCTGGAGTGACACCTTTTTTTTTTTTTTTTGAGACGGAGTTTCACTCTTGTTACCCAGGCTGGAGTGCAATGACGCAATCTCGGCTCACTGCAACCTCCTCCTCCTGGGTTCAGGCAATTCTCCTGCTTCAGCCTGCCGAGTAGCTGGGATTACAGGCAGGCGCCACCATGCCCAGCTAATTTTTTGTATTTTTAGTAGAGACGGGGTTTCACCATGTTGACCAGGATAGTCTCGATCTCTTGACCTTGTGATCCACCCGCCTCAGCCTCCCAAAGTGCTGGGATTACAGGCTTGAGCCACCGCGCCCGGCCTGGAGTGACATTCTGTTCTACTTCATTTCTTGTGATTACAGCCCCAGCCAAGACACAGCCCTAACATTAGAGCGTACCTGATCTTTTGTTCTCTTGATAGAGCACCCGACCCAGCTCTTTCACTGTCCTTAGATTTCTTGCTAAGCGAAAATTCACTTAGCATTATAATTCATTAATTTGCTACTGCAGAGCCAGCTCTGACAAGGAGATAACTGCTCCAGATGCCAAAGCACTGAAAGATGGTTGTTTGAAAAGTTTATTGGGTAATGAAATAGAAAAGCATCTCAAATGCCAGATGCACTAGGTAATGCTTTGTCTGATTGTCATTGTCAACTCCTGCTAGGGTTGTAGCTGGAATGTTAGTGGGAATGTAGGAGGAAGAAACAGTTTGGGGAAGAAAACATGGCTTTGCCACAGAAACTTGATTGGTAAGGCTAACTTTGAATCTGAGGATGGGTGTTCTTTCATTGAGGTATAGTTGTATTGATTTATAGATTATATATATTGTTTTATATATTGCTTCTTTTAAACATTAAAGCTTAAGAAATGAAGCAATTCAATATAGGTCAAAATGCACATAATAGAGATAGAAACACAAAGGTACGAGATGGAAATATGCATCAAACAACAGAGAGTCAATAAAAAGTAGTTTGATTTTTTAAAAAGGGGAAAATATGATTATGAGTGTTGAGAGGGCATAGGCAACATACGTATGTGTGTATATCTGTATCTATAATCTATTTTTCCCTCTTTAGATATATAGTACATATTTTATTTAAAACAGAGCTGTCCAATCTTTTGGCTTCCCCAGGCCACATTGGAAGAAGAATTGTCTTGGGCCACACATAAAATACACTAATGATAGCTGATGAACTAAAAAAAAAAAAAAAATCACACAGAAAATGTCGTGATGTTTTAAGAAAGTTTATGAATTTGCGGGGGGCTGCATTCAGAGCTGTTTGGGACAGCAGGTAGGACAAGCTTGTTTTAAAACTAGCAATAATATTCTTTTTATGTATGTATTTTCTAAACTTTCCCTTGGATTTTATGGGCATATTATAAGAACAACTGTATACAAAGTTTAACAGGTCTGATTTGGAAATAGTGCAATTGTGAGGCAGGCAGGAATGGTCTCATTATCCCTACTTTAGAAAGAAGAAAATGGGCTTGGAGAGCATTTTGTTTAGGGTCATCAAGCTCTGACTTAAGATTTTATTCTTCCATATATTTTAGGAATAATGTCCCACTTCTTAACTTTCTCTTTTTCACTTTATTTTCTCCTTTTCTTTTAGTTAAAGACCAAGGAACAACTTTTCCCAGGGTGCTGTCACTGACATTGACACCCTTGATTTTAATGTCTTAGGGACTAAATGGTCTTTGGTGAGATATTACTCAGGTTTTCTTTATTTCAAAGAAGAGTCATTATTCTTCAGTCATTATTATTGTAGTAGTTTGGCAGAAAACAAACACTAGACTGGTAATCAAAAGAGCTGACTTCTTATTTAGCTTCCACAACTCCCCACCCTGAGTTCCTGAGCAAGTTATTTCTAACTCTCTGAGTCTCTGTGTCTCCATTCGTAAAAGATGGCAGTTAAATATGATGAGCTCTAAATTAAAATTAAAATTAGGGAGAAAAAAATTAAAATACAATGAAAAAATAATTAACATACTTGATATAAAGCATAATTAGAACATGCTAGAAATAGATAAAACCAATGAAACAAACCAAAATCTTAAGCGTAAAAAAGAACATAAATATAGATTAAAAACTTATAGATAGGCCTGGTGTGGTGGCTCATGCCTATAATCCTAGTACTTTGGAAGGCCAAGGTGGGTGGATCACCCGAGGTCTAGAGTTCGAGACCAGCCTGGCCAACATGGCGAAACCTCATCTCTACTAAAAATAAAAGAATTAGCTGGGCGTGGTGGCAGGCACTTGTAATCCAAGCTACTCAGGAAGCTGAGTCAGGAGAATCGCTTGAATCTGGGGGATGGAGGTTGCAGTGAGCCAAGAGTGGGTCACTTCACTCCAGCCTAGGCGTAAGAGTGAAACTCAGTCTCGAAGAAACAAAACAAAACAAACTTATAGATAAAATGTAAAAAGAGGAAAAGGGTTAAAAACAGGTAACATACAAAGGTAAATTCAGAAATTTAAGCATAAAATGTTCAAAGAATAAGTTAAGAGAAGTATGAAGAATTCAGTCATAAAGAGGTAGAAATCGATGGCTACCAAATAAAAGAGAAAGGCAAACGCAGGTGCAGAACAGTAAATAGATTAGCCAGAAGAAATGAGGAGACTTGTCTAAAAGATAAATGTTAGTAAATAAGTAGTAACGACATTTTTTATCTCAACCTAAGACGAAGAGACAATAAAAAGGATGGTAAAGGGCCAGGCGCAGTGGCTCAAGCCTGTAATCCCAGCACTTTGGGAGGCCGAGGCGGGCAGATCAGCAGGTCAAGAGATCGAGACCATCCTGGTCAACATGGTGAAACTCCGTCTCTACTCAAAAAAAAATACAAAAAAAAAAAAAATTAGCTGGGCATGGTGGCACGTGCCTGTAATCCCAGCTACTCAGGAGGCTGAGGCAGGAGAATTGCCTGAACCCAGGAGGCGGAGGTTGCGGTGAGCCGAGATCGCGCCATTGCACTCCAGCCTGGGTAACAAGAGCGAAAACTCCGTCCCCCCCAAAAAAAAAAAAAAAAAAAAAGATGATAAAAATCAATGTTTGAAAATTACAAATCAAAAGGGGGTAAGCATAAAAAAAGAAAAACCATTTAAAGCAATGTAAGTATAGCAAAGTATATGAAAGTAAGGCAGAAATAATAGCAATAAAGTATGCTTTTTAGGGAGTATTTTTTTTAACAAACGATATTAATTTCAACAAAAAAGAAGAAAATGATCTGCCTCGAAGAGCAGCTGGTATCATGTGTCCTTAGCAGTCTTCTGAGCAGATGTAACGTGTTGCAGTGGTCCCCAAGGAAATTCAGGCCTGTCATGGATAGTAGAGGTCCTGGCTGCCAGGAGGGGTGTGCCCCCCCAGTGATGAAACTTACCCAGGGCGTTTCATTGTAGATGTGGAGCAAGGTCAGTGAGCCAGATGGCCCAAGGGGCTTGTCCAGCAGACTCTTCTTTCTTTTTCTTCTTCTTCTTTCTTCTTTCCTCTTTCTTCTTCATCTTCCTCCTCTTGTTCTTCTTCTTTCTTCTTCTTCTGTCCTCCTCCCCCTCCTCCTCCTCCTCCTCCCCTCCTCCCTCTCCTCCTCCCCCTCCTTCCCCTCCCCCCCTCCTCCTCCCCTCCTCCCTCTCCTCCTCCCCCTCCTCCCCCCTCCCTCCTCCCCCCTCCCCCTCGTCCCCCTCCTCCCCCTCCTCCTTCCTCCTCCCCTTCCTCCTTCTCCTCCCCTTCCTCCTCCTCCTTCTCTCCCTCCTCCCCACTCCCCCTCCTCCCCCTCCTCCCCCTCCTCCCCTTCCTCCTCCCCTTCCTCCTTCTCCTATTCCCCTTCCTCCTCCTCCTTCTCTCCCTCCTCCCCCCTCCCCCTCCTCCCCCTCCTCCCCCCTCCTCCCCCCTCCTCCCCCCTCCTCCCCCTCCTCCCCTTCCTCCTTCTCCTACTCCCCTTCCTCCTCCTCCTTCTTCTCCCCCTCCTCCCCTTCCTCCTCCTCCTCCCCCTCCTCCTCCTCTCCCTCCCCCTCTGCCTCCCCCTCCTCTTTCCCCTCCCCCTCCTCTTCCTCTTGTTCTTCTTTCTTCTTTCTTCTCTGAGTCTCACTCTGTTGCCCATGCTGGAGTGCAATGGCGTGATCTCAGCCCACTGCAACCTCTGCCTCCTGGGTTCAAGCAATTCTTCTGCCTCAGCCTCCTGAGTAGCTTGGACTACAGGCATGTACCACCATGCCTGGCTAATTTTTGTATTTTTAGCAGAGGCAGGGTTTCACCATATTGGCCAGGCTGGTCTTGAACTTCTGACCTTGTGATCCGCCCACCTCGGCCTCCCAAAGTGCTGGGATTATAGGCGTGAGCCACACCACACCCTGCTCTAGCCTTTCCTTTAAAAGCCCCGCTTTGGACAAACGATAGCCACTAAGATGCCTATACAACATGAGAAAGAGGTGGTTGTTTGGACACACTTTTGATGTCTATATAAGCTGGGAAAATGCAGAATTATTCAGAGAAGAAGGAAAAACTCCAGAAGTATAGTTTCTTCAAGTGTGTGATGGGGGGTTGTCTAGGACTATGGGCATCAAAATGGCAGATTCCCGCTCGCAGGAGAATGGCGATGGTCAAGAAGTTTGCCTTAGTAACAAGCACTCAGGTAATTCGTATGCTCAGGAAAGTTTGGGTTGGTGGGACCACACAACAGCTCCACGCACCAAAGCTGAGGTTCAGCAAGGAAATTTGAAGGATTAGTTCTACAGGAAGCAACTAAAAAATGCCCAGAATTATGTGCATGAAATAATCCACTCACGGGGAAAGAAATTGGGGACTGGGAGTCAGGTGGGGAGCTACTACCACCAACACATAGTAATCTTCGCCATTCCTAACAAAGGGTGTTATTCATTCACCAGGCATTGCCCACCAGAGGTCAGGCCACTGGCTGAATCAGGAAAGCCCTGCAGCATATGTTAGGAGTATGGGGACAGGAGTCAAGACAGAATGCTATACATTGTTGAATTAAGTTGAAGCCTGAGGATCCCTCTGTGTTTGAGACTTTACATGGCAAATTGTAACCTGACTTGATACATAGATTAACTAGAGGACTATCTTAGGAGTATACGTTTGTAACAAGTGGCTGAGTCTTAGGCAATCACAGCAGTTTAATTTGAACTGGTTGGCCACCAGCTGATTCCAGTGAGGAAAAACACAGAGTAAGCTGTCATTGTATGTCCCTGTTTTCTGGCCATAAATGTCATCTGACCACTTTGCAGGCTTAGAGTTCTTTGAACCTGTTCTGGTCTTGAGTGAAGGCTACCCAATTCTAAAACTGAGAATAAAAGCCAGTTAAGATCTTTCAACTAAATTTGTTGTAATGCTGTCTTTTGACAACATTCATATACTTAGATTTCCTGCTCCACTAGCACATTCTTTAGTTGTATTGAATGATTTCCCATTTCTATACCCATATGCTCTTCCACTCCTCTGTGCCTTTGTTCAAGCTGCTCCCTCTGGCTGGAAAGCCTCTCTTTTTTCCTCTCCCAATGTCTCATGAAGGCCATATCCCTTCATTTTTGTCCCACGGCAATCCTTGAGTCCTCTATCAAATGACTGATTCTGCTTTTTGTCACTGTCTCTGTGCATGTTTGTTTCCTGTCTCCGGCCTTCCTCATCTCCCCTGCAACCTGGGGAGATCATTTCTCCATCAGCTGTTTCTGCCTCAGCATCCAGTGTGAGGCCTGCTACAGAATAGGCAACTGATAGATAAATGACTACTTCACTTTCCTTCACGTCGATAGTACATTCTGCTTCAGTGGCTCCTCAGAAGCCAGATTATAGCTGCCCCAAATATTTTTTAAAAATAAGATGGCATATAAAAAGGTAAAAAAAAAAAATACAATGATGATATTATTCTCTGACATCTAAAGGTGATAAGGATGAAAGGTGAGACCCCCTTCCATACTCTTGCTTCCTGGCCTCCACCTCCTCCTCCCCTCCAGACGGAGGGTGAAAAAGAAATAAAAAACCAAAGAGCTGGGAAAATGACTCCCTTTTCAGTTTCCAGCATCTCTCCTATCTGTAAGCCTTGAAAGAGTTGCAAATGAATGTTATCCCTACTGACTGGAGCCCAGTACTGGGTCATGCCTTCACATCTACTCAGCCCAGGCTCCCTCCTGGAAACACTTCTGCCAACTAATAATTTACTGCCTTTGTCTTGCCTCTGTAAGCCCCTTCCCCAGCTAGTTCACACTGCATGTGAACTAGCAAATCAATGAAGCCAAAAGATTGTGAGGTCGGACGTCCAGCCAATGGACAATGACATAGTTTTACCTCAGTTTCCCCTTTAGCGTTGTAAGCCTATAAAAGGGGAGAGAAGCTGCTTTTTGGGGAGCTTGGTGAATGAGGCTGTAGCCCCCCACAGCTCTTGGCCAAATAAAAAGCCACTTCCTTCCCCATTTGGGTGTTTGGGAGGTTTGCTTCTGACCACTCCTGCTTCAAGGGCAGCCTGATTAAAACGAGCTGAAACAATGATCAGTAACATATTACTGACATTAAAACAATGCCATAAAATACAACCAGAACCAAAGGGGGTTTTCAGGGAAAACATTTACAGTTAATATCTAAATCATGGGCTAGGGACCTCAGCAAACCAGGGGTTGGGTGTTATACCAAAGTGTCCAACACCACATCTGTATACCAGGCATTGTAGACTAAATGACTCATATATATAAGTAATTATTTTTAAAATGAATGTGGCTTATAAAATGCAGCTTTATTTAAAAGTGTTACTAAACTTTTTGTTGCTTTTTTGTTTCTGAGGTAGATATGAGGTGAACTCATCATACTTTTAAAAACTGACAATGAATTTTTTTTTTTTGGCAAATAAGGTGACTAGGATGCAGTTAGTTGATGACTTCTGAGTTTTACCGTGTCTTCTGTTTCACAGCATATCCACTGTGACGGCACTATTGCCTGTAGAGGTTTCTTAAATTCCACTTACTTGATGAAGCTAGCAACATAAATCTAAATCACGACACCAGGCAGAGTGTCTGCTTTGTTTCCAGTGCTGGGTGATACTCTTGGGTTTTTTCCTATCAATTTTTGAGATGGGCAGTATATTTCTATACTGAAATAAGGTCTGGACTTTTATAAAATTTCTCTACAGCAGTTGTTACCATATATTTTTAGATTGTATTAGCTGGGAAAAATGTCAACAAGAAAACTGAAGTCTCCCCCACTGATATGGTTTGGCTGTGTCCCCACCCAAATCTCATCTTGAATTCCCATGTGTTGTGGGAGGGACCCAATGGGAGGTGATTAGATCATGGGGGCAGGTCTTTCTTGTGTTGTTCTCATGATAGTGAATAAGTCTCATGAGATCTGATGCTTTTAACAAGGGGAGTTTCCCTGCACAAGCTCTCTTCTCTTGTTGGCTACCATGTGAGCTGTGCCTTTCGCCTTCTGCCACGATTGTGAGGCCTCCCCAGCCATGTGTAACTGTAAGTGCAATAAACTTCTTTCTTTTGTAAATTGCCCAGTCTTGGGTATGTGATTTTCAGCAGTGTGAAAATGGACTAATACAGTAAATTGGTACCAGCAGAGTGGGGTGTTGCTGAAAAGATACCCCAAAATGTGGAAGTGACTTTGGATTTGGGTAACAGGCAGAGGTTGGGACAGTTTGGAGGGCTCAGAAGAAGACAGAAACATGTGGGAGAGTTTGGAACTTCTTAGATAATTGAATGGCTTTGACCAAAATGCTGATAGTGATATGGACAATGAAATCCAGGCTGAGGTGGTCTCAGATGGAGATGAGGAACTTGTTGGGAACTGGAGCAAAGGGGACTCTTGTTATGTTTTAGCAAATAGACTGGTGGCATTTTGCCCCTGCTCTAGAGATCTGTGGAACTTTGAACTTGAGAGAGATGATTTAGGGTATCCAGCTAAGCAGCAAAGCATTCAAGAGCATTCAGTTTTAAAAGGGAAACAGAGCATAGATGTTGCAAAAATTTGCAGCCTGACAATGCAATGGAAAAGAAAATCCTATTTTCTGAGGACAATGTCAAACCAGCTGTAGAAATTTCCGTAAGTAATGAGTAGCCAAATGTTAATCATCAAGACAATGGGGAAAATATCTCCAGGGCATGTAAGAGACCTTTGTGGCAAGCCTCTTCCATCACAGTCCCAGAGGTTTAGGAGGAAAATACAGTTTTGTGGGCCAGGTTCAGGGGCCTTCTGCTTTGTGCAGTCTAGGGACTTGATGCCCTTCATCCCAGTTGCTCTAGCTGTGATAAAAGGGGCCAAGGTACAGCTTAGGCTGTCACTTCAGAGGTCGGAAGCCCCAAACCTGGGCAGCTTCCATGTGGTGTTGAGCATATGGGTGCACAGAAGTAACAACTGAGATTTGGGAATCTCCACCTAGATTTCAGAGGATGTGTGGAAACACCTGGATGCCCAGGCGGAAGTTTGTTGCAGGAGTGGGGCTGTCCTGGAGAACCTCTGCTAGGTCAGTGTGGAAGGGAAATGTGGGGCCAGAGCCCCTACGTAGAGTCCCTACTGGAGTACCACCTAGTGGAGCTATGAGGAGAGGGCCACCTTCCTCCAGACCCCAGAATGGTAGATCCACCAACAGCTTGCACTATGCACCTGGAAAAGTCACAGACACTTAACACCAGCCCATGAAAGTAGCTGGGAGGGAGGCTCTACCCTGCAAAGCCACAGGGGCGGAGCTGCCCAAGACCACGAGAACCCACCTCTTCATCAGTGTGACCTGGGTGTGAGACATAGACTCAAAGATCATTTTGGAGCTTTAAGATTTGACTGCCCTGCTGGATTTCGGACTTGCATACGGCCTGTAGCGCTTTTGGTCAACTTCTCCAATTTGGAAAGACAGTATCTACCCAATGCCTATACCCTCATTATATCTAAGAAGTAACTAACTTGCTTTCGATTTTACAAGCTTATAAATGGCAGAGACTTGCCTTGTCTCAGATGAGACTTTGGACTATGGACTTTTGGGTTAATGCTGATGACATGAGTTAAGACTCGGGGGGACTGTTGAGAAGGCATGATTTGTTCTGAAATGTGAGGACATGAGATTTGTAAGGAGTTAGGGGCAGAATGATATGGTTTGGCTATGTCCCCACCCAAATCTCATCTTGAATTCCCATGTGTTGTGGGAGGACCCAGTGGGAAGTGATTGAATCATGGGGGCAGGTCTTTGCTGTGCTGCTCTCATGATAGTCAATAAGTCTCACAAAATCTGATGGTTTTAAAAATGGGAGTTTCCCTGCACAAGCACTCTTCTCTTGTCTGTTGCCATGTGAGATGTCCCTTTCACCTTCCACCATGACTGTGAGTCCTCCTCAGACATGTGGAACTGTAAGTCCACTAAACCTCTTTCTTTTGTAATTTGGCTGGTCTTGGATATGTCTCTATCAGTAGTTTTTAAATGAACTAATACAGCCGCTCAACCCCAAACCTTGTGAAGAACAACAAAACTATAAACTTTTAATTTTGCCAAACTAGAGCATTTAATAAAATAGCCATTTATTATCAGCATCAGCTCTCAAATACATTGTAACACTAAAATGAGGGCACACCATCTCCAAATATGATGATTTTTAAAAACGAGCTTTTATAGAAAACTCACTATGCTGTCCTTTTTGGTCATTTTTCCTTGGACTAGTGATAAGTTAGGCCTGAGCTGTCTAGGCTTCCAATTATGAATGGCTATTCTAGTGAGAAGGAATGAGATGGGAGAAGAGTATCAAGTTGACCTGAAGGATATGCTGTTTCTTTCTGCTCCAGTGATGCCTTCTAGCTCTAAATCTTTCAAATTTTCAACTGCTATCTCTCTTATTAAATAGGCTTAATAATAAAAGATAACCTGAGATCCATGGAGCACTGGGTACAAGGCTGAAAATGTTCCTAAGACCGTGATGCTGCTGATCCCTGCCCTCATGACTTTACGGGTAAATTAACGTTGAACTTTGGAAATGAAGATGATTAATTTTTGAAGGGGACCCTATATCAAATTGATATTGTCACAGAACATGGATTTGGTTGCTTACAAAAATATAAAAACATGTATTTAAACTGTTGAGTCACAATTTTAAAGAAGACCAACACTATTTTTTTTTTACATAAATTATTGAGAACTCATTTTGAAAATGTTTACGTATCTTAACTGAAGTTTGTGATAATCTAGGTTATTCACAATGACTGTGACACCCTGTCCCATTTCTTAGCATCATTTTCATATTTGCCATCTATCTGTGGAACTAATGTCCTGTATTTTTCATGAGGATTTCAGGAATCTGCAACTAAGCACCATGGAACTCTAAAATGCTTTTGGTCCTGGAAAGGTGAAGAGCTTGATCCTGGCTATTTAGCATGTATTACACACTATCCTTAATCTCAGGAGATTTGTGAAAAGACACAAAAAGTAATAAGAAAAGCAAAAATCTTTCACTGTTATATTCTTCATGTGATATCATTTCATTTTCTTCTTTATTTTTTAAAAAGATTTATTAAGTGAGCAGGAAAATACATGATTGAACAAATGGGAACTACAAGGTGTGCCCTTTACAAGACTGAGTGAAACAATAGATTAATCAGAAGGCATGTGTCAATTTTCTACAATGAAACTTCATGCAACATTCAGTGGAGCTGAATATATACAGATGTTAGAGGCTTCCCAGGGAGGCAGAATTGTTGTCACTTGGAAGATTGTTAAGACCCAAATGTCATTAGGCTGTCTTCAAGCTGCATTTGGCAGGAGGATATTTTCACTGTTGTTTACTTCTTGTTTCAGAAAAAAAATTGTCATGGTTTTTAAGCATTTAGACTGGAAAACAAAATTCAGAATCCCCACCCACATCCAATAACTCTGCATTTATTGCAATGCCAGTAGCTTAAAATGGATCATTATCTGTAAAAATGTAAGAGTTTTGAAATGCTGCTTTTCTCATGGTTGTATGTGGCAGCTCCTCTTATCATCCTGCAACTTGGCCTGTTAAGATGATTCATGGAGCAAGAAAGTATAGCCAGGGTCATAGCCAGGTGTCTTCCATCCACAATAGCCTTCCAGGAAAGAAAATCTATAGAGTTCTCTATTTTCTATAGGACATCAAACCTGTACTTTTATCATACAGACTTTGGAGATAGTGGTGGTTTTTTTGAAACTGAAATCAACCATATAGTTTTATACCCTTTAAAAAATTCCAAAGCTCTGTTGTTTATTCTTTCCTTCATCCAACAAATATTTACTGAGTAACTACTATTTGCCAAACATTCTTCAAAGCACTGGAGATGGACTAGTAAGCAAAGTATATGGTGATAAGTACTACAGAAGGCCATAAACAGAAAATGAGTGGGGGAATGGGAGGTTATTTGGCACAGCGCTCTGACAGTAAAGGAAGATTTGTACAGAGACTTGAAGGAAGGGAGGCAGTCAGCTATGTAGGCATATGAGGGGAGCTTTGAGACTGAGTGACAGTAAGGGCAAAGCCTCTGAGACAGGACGTGCTTTGAGGGTGCTCTGGGTGAAGCAAAGAGGCCAGTGTGACTTTAGCAAAGTGACGAAAGAAATAGATGAGGTCCGAGAAGTGGCAGTGGTGGCTGAGGTGGGGCCAAATGACAATGCCCTCATAGGCCACTGTAAGGATGTTGACATTCCGGGCGATGGGAAGGCACTGAGAGACTTTAGCAGAAAAGTGCCATAACCTGGTATATGTTTTAACACCATCATCTCAGGCAAGAAGTGGCTTGTACCCAGAGTGGACTGCGGCTATATCCTGAAACTAGGGAAAACAGGATTAAAAAAGAAATAGATCTGATGTGGTATGTGAAAGCAAAAAATAAAGGGTAGCAAGATTTTCTGGTGGGGAGGAATGGAGCTGCCGTTTCGTGGCACAGGGAGGATTATAGAGGGAGTTTGAAGACACACTGTGGATGCCAGAAACTGTGGCTAGTGCTGCAGCCTATACTATTTTTTCCCCATCTATACATAATTACGATACATTTTAATGTATAAATTAGGCACAGTACTCTTGCACTTTGGGGCCATTGTTAAGTAAAATAAGGTTTACTTGAACACAAGCACTGTGACACCAAGACAGTCTATCTGATAACCAAGACAGCTACACAGTGACTAAGAGGAAGGTGTTTACGGCATAGATATGCTGGACAAAGGGATGATTCATGTCCTTCGTGTGATGCAGCAGGATGGAACAAGATCACATTACACTACTCAGAATGGTGCACAATTTAAAACCTATGAATTATTTCTGAAATTTTCAATTTAATATTTTTAGACTGCAGATAATCTCAGGTACCTGAAACCAAGGAAAATGAAACCATGCATACGAGCGTACTACTGTGTATCGATGGGTGAGCATGTCAAGTTTGAGATGCCAATGGCACATCCAAATGAAGGTGCTTCATAAATTAGACAGTTATATGCCAGATTTGGCATTCAGGAAAGAGGTTGGGTCTAGAGATTAAAATGTGGGTGATGTAAGCGTCCAGCTAGTCCTTAAAGCCCTGAGACTGGAAGAGATCACTTAGGTGTTGTCAGCGTATGGATGGTTTTAAAAGTCCCGAGACTGGCAGAGATCACTTAGAGGGGGATGCCCAGGACTGGAGCACTCCAAGATGTCAGCAAAGGAGATTGAGAAGGAACAGCCAGGAAGGTGGGAGAACATGAGGAAGATGTCCCGGAGCTGAGAGAGCATTTCAACAAGGGAGTAATCATTAACCGTGTCAAAGACTGCAGATAATCAAGCAGCACTGAAGCCAGAGACCTAACCATTGCATTTGAAAGTATGGAAGTCACTGGTGTCCATAGCAAGAGCTGCTGTGGTAGAGATGAAAGCCTGATTTGAGTTGGTCCAAAAGACCAAGGGAGGAGAGAATTTAGAACAGTAAGTACACACAGTTCCCCCCAGAGAATTTTTCAGTGAAGGGAAGCAGATAAATAAGATGGTAGTTATGTTACTGAAACACCAGGTTTGGCCCAGGTCCCGCTGCTTGGCGCACAGAAAACCAATCACTGAGATGACAAGTATTGCCAAGGAAGTAGGCTTTGCTTTGATCAGGTGCTGTGGCCAAGGAGATAGGTGCTCAGTCTTAAATCCATCTCCCTGACTGATGAAAACTAGGCATTTATATACAGGGAAGAAATGTAACAATGTGTAAGAGGCAAGGAGGCATCTGGTGAGTTGCAGTTCTTTGATACTTTTTTGAGAAGCCTGAAGGAAAACAAATACAAGTTTCAAGCTTTAACAGCAAAGGGTGAATTTCTACGGTTTTATCCCAGAACATCTGTCTTTGGGAATACTGGGCCCTCTCAGTTAAAGAGGGTAATGAGGCCAAGGAGGGTGTTTAAGACTGGGGATTCTGCAGCATACAGAATACAGCGGAATTCAGAATACAGTGAAATAGAATAGAATAGGGGATGCAGAAGAGAAGATTCGATTTCTGGGGCAATGATCTTTATTTGGTGAGGTTGAATGAAATTTACCTGGAGCAAATAAGAACTGTCTGCTATCACTTAAGAAGCCAATGTAGTAATTAGTAGTAAGTTTCACTGGTCAAGATCAGGGAACTGAGAAGCCAGGATATTTGTAGGACTAAGTGGATATTGAAGTAATCAAGAATGATGACAGGATGATGGTAAAGAGAGCAACAGTGAGGGAAAAGTGAAAATTCTTGAGCAATGAGCAGGAGTAAAAGAGGGTAATGTAGGGACCTGACAGGCTGATGCAAAGGGCTTCAAAACGGTGAGTGTTCAAGAGGAGGAAGTGAGAATAGTCTGCAAGTAGCAATGAGGAACAAGGAGGCACCCTACCATTAATGCTTTATCAGTCATATTTTGACAAAGGTAGCATATTATATTCCAGGGCATGGCAGTGACCATGTGCAAAAACCTATCCGTGCATTTTAAATGACTGCTTGGAATAACTGTAGAAAATATTTTCTCAGTGATTTTTGTATGCAAGAAAAAAAATACCTGAAAGTAACCAAAAGCTTCAGACTGGAAAATATGCCAGGAAGATTTTCTTCTCTCATTCTCAGGTGAGGCTATAATGTAGTTTTAGCAAATTTTTGACAATTCAAAATACTTTTGAAAACTGGAGATTTAAAAAATGTAAACAATTGTAGGCGCAGCAAAATGGAAGTTTTCCCTTCTGATATTACACATTTGGCATCTCTCAACAGTTATATTAACATAAGTAAGGCAGCTAAAACGTTCAAGTATAGTTTTACAACATCCAATTTTAACAACTCAATTTGTAATCTTTTGCCTCCTGCTGCCACCTAACATTTGAAATTTTGATTCGGGGTAATGCCCAAGGTGTCTTAAACATACCATAATAAGTACTGCTATTCCTTAACACTTACCCCAGGGGAAGAGATAAGAGAAAGGGGTAGCTGGGTATGATATTTGCTATGTACAAATAATGATCCATTGCCGGAAATGAAAACTCACCTTTCCACCAGCATTTGCTCAGCCTCAATAATGCAATGCAACTTGGTGCTGATAAAAATAAACCATTAAAACAAAACCCTATCATGCAGGGAGTAAGCTACTTTGAAGACATGTACACAAACTCAAAAATCTGTTAACTTTAGGACTCTTTTATTTTTAACTGTATTTTCTACTTTTCATTGAAACATTTGACATCACGGGCTCAGAAAAGTCCAAGATTTTGATCTGGATTTGAAATAACTCCAACCTTACCCAGGGATTGTTTAAAAAAATGCTTTTATGGGGATTTTTATTTTGGTACATTCTAGCACTTCCTGGAATGGCAGGTCTAGAAGAATAAAGTTCAAAGCACAGGGTTAGGATCTCACACTGTTTAATGCTAAGGAAATTGTTGAATATTCTAGTTATCTATGGAAAAAATCCCAGGATAATGGTATAGAAATGAAACGATGTAGAAAATATTTGGTAGAAATATACTAATTGTCAGTTTTGAACATGCACATTCTCAAGAGGCTTTCTTCTTTGCTGGGACCCCTGAAAAGTGATCAGTTTTACACCCATTTTATTTGAGATCCATGAACAGACAGCTCACTTTAGGGTTCCTGATATATAGTGGCCAAGGACAAAATGTAGTGGCAGTTATGAGAAATATTAGCAAGTAAATTAAATCCAATTTAGACTTTTAGATTTTAGATTTATGTTGCCACTATGTAGTCTCAGGGGAGGTCAGGTTTTGGTTGGTTGGTTCTGTTTTACTTGATTTAGTTAGATTTACATTTTTGAAGAGTGAACTAAAAGGTATCTAAGAAGTCAGAGGCTGTTGAAATGATCAGAATATGGTATCAGTGGAGATTCTGGAATATAAAGAGCACAGTAGGGTCATTCAAAATTGTCATCAGCATGCTGTGGATTTTCTGTTTTCCTGCAGTTTAAAATTAAAATTTTATCAATAACTATCTTCTTTCTTAAAAAAATAATGTAGCACATCTTACACCTTAAAGCAATCAGCACAAATAAAATACAAGTGATGCCTGTTCAAGCAGACTTTCAAAGACAGCACACACTGTTAACACAAAGAGCTCTTCCACGTTTCAAGAATACAGTGACGGGAACTGGTACACATAATAGTAGGGAAAGCATATATATAGATTTTTAAACTTCACGGAATGTGAGACTTTAGCCGCTTCCATTTCTGGCAGTGGATAAAACCAAACTGCTTCTAGCTTGAATTTCACATCTTTCTAATCTACTGGACAGGAGGGACCAGAGACACCAATTACCAATGAGTCACAAGAGCAGACAAAAAATTGTTAGTAGGTCTTGACAACCAGGAACTAAGGTGTTTTTTAAAAAAACATGTACTGAATGCAAAGTATATTAAGAGTGTACCATAGAAAACAATGTCAAAGTGTTAGAGAAATGGAGCCTCTGTCCAGGCGGCCTTGTGAGATTTTACCCATAACTTAATCTACCCTGTTTAATAAAAATAATAGTTCTAGGTCTTCTTGAAGGATTGTTTACAAGTCTTCAAGAAAAATAATGAGATCTATGTAAAATAGAGCTGTTAGATTTTATGTGGAACTTACTGCAAGCTGTCTTCCTTTGTCCTGTGTGCTATGACAATGGTCTGGCTGGAAGTGGCAGGGGGAAGGGCCTTATTATCTGAAGGAACTTCATAGGTCTTCCATTCCTGCTACCACTGGATGTAGGAATCCATGCTACAATATCCCTGACTGGCACCCAGGCATGATGGTCACCTGTCAGACCCCAGACCTAGACTATGGTGTGGGCCAGCTCAGTAGATTTTACTGGATGATGATCAATTTAGAGCAGTTAAGAACTGGCAGATCCAGTGAACTTCCTCTGAGGGGACGGCTCAGTTTCTCCATTTTCTCTTTGTAGGAAAATAATAAAATGAGCCAATTTCTAGAGATAAAATCACCTATAAAAAATCAAAACTAAATATTTTGTTACTGAGATATTATAAAAATAGACTAAGAGCCACCATTTGTCCCCTACCCCAAAAAGGAATTAAGGCAATTCAAAAAGTTTAGATGAGCCACAGGAACACCATTCTGACATATTCTGCGTGACCCAGGCCTCCTTTTGTCTGGGCTGGGCTCTGGTCTGTCTTGCTGGAGGAAAATTTATTTTTGAAGATAAAAGCTTCCAGGAATTCCTTAAATATCTTTTAAGAAGCATAGATTTCTGGGAGGCCCTTTTAAACTTAGATTTGCCTTGTACTCGGTATAAAATATTAGTACAAAAATATAAAAGGCATGGCTTGATGTTTAACATCTGTGTTTTATTGTTGTTGGCACCAGAAAAGCTCATGTTCTATGTTATGTCACTGTACATACTGTAAACAAGACTGCATTAATATTGTTTTCTTATGATTTTTTGTTTCAATGAATCTAGATTTTAAAAAATACATTCACAAACTACCTTATGTTTAAACACAATGATTCCCTTTTATTTCTTAACTGTACCCAAAATCCCACAATTAAAAAATCATTTAAAGCTGTGTGTTTCAAACTTATCACTTAGAAATAAAAACAAAACAAAACATAAAAACAAAGATCAGTTTGCAACATAATTTAAAGAAGCTTCTGGTTTAAAATACCACAGCAGCAATATAAAGAGTTGGTGGCAATCACATTCGGGAATGAAATTGAAATCAATATATTTTGTCCACATCAGCATCCAATTACAGTAGTTGTTAAATTCAATCCAGAAAGTTATTGCTGAATTTGTGGCATGGAATTTGAGAAGGTAGTATTGTTCAGCAGCACAACCACAGCCGTAAAAATGAGAACAGGAGGATTTCATTGCTTTTGAGAGCTAAAGGGACCATAAGGAAGATAACTTGCTGATCGCCTGAAGATAGATAATCCTCAGTTACATTCCTGGGTATTACCTGCTTTAAATAAATGCAAATGACAACCACCTTTACAGGAGAAGCATAATAATGTATCCAGAAACTAGAATGTTTCCCCTTCTCTTCCCCATCTTGCCCAAACCACTAGATGGAAATGGCTCAATTTTCCTAATGTGTATTTCGTTCTCATTAATAGTACATCAGCTGCTCATGTATTTAGGCAAAATCAGTAGGATCATGGTTTTTTTTTTTTTTTTTTTTTTTTTTTTTTTTTTTTTATCCGTTTACAGTAATTATTTTCTCCAGAAACAAGCCACATTAGTTTTTGTTATTGGATTTCCCCCAGCACCTCCAATTTTTTTAAGAAGAAAAATTTGGTCAACTACTGTTTTGTTTTAAAAATGTGAGATGCACCTGAGATTGCCAGCTGAGCTCTCTATATGTCTCCCGGAGATAACACTGCTGTGATGAACAGTGAAACAAAAACAAACAAAACGAGGTAGGTTAAAACAGGAAGCGCAACACAGATATTGTTTGCAACACCTCGATACCACAGGCGGCCATGCTTGTAGCTTTGGAAAAAAAAGTCCCAGTCACGTGAAAGTTCAAATCATTTGATTAAGAGTTTATAAGGACACAAGTCAACCTGAACTAAATACATACATATCTCTGCACAAATGTTGTTTACCGTGTGTTGGGTAATTTGGAGGAAGGAAAAGTGATTAGGGTCTCAAAATTTTGTCCAAAGCCTTGCTTTCAAGTTCTCTAAAATTAGAGCCAGTGATGCCTCCTGTATCTGAGGCAGGCTTAGGAGTCTAGTCCGTTCTCTCACCCACCCAGGGAGAACACAGGCAGCTCAGAAACATCATCAATTTTTTCTGTCACAGTTTTCATCTTGCAAAAGTGGCATGCTCAGGAGAGGGCTGGGAATGTTCAGAGCCTGAATATTGTCTGCTCCCCAATTCCCAGAAAGAACTCAACAAAATCTCAGTCCTAATGAAGCCCAAACCAAGTGACCTCTTGGCTAGGAGGCTTTGTGCATTTTAAAAAAGAATATGTAAGCTTGTTTCCTAGAAGCTCTTTCTGTGTGACCCCATCTGTCCTCCCATCTTTTGCCCTGATCGGTTGCATAATAGCTGAGGTCCCTCAATTGCTAGGCCAGCTCAACTCAATGGCATCAGTATCCTATTCAACACCCTCCATTTTGTAAAGAGCCATATAAAAATATGGCCTGTCAGATTCACAAAAGTGGTAGTTGATTTTATTAGACTAGTAGTTTTAAGGCTAGTAGTTTAGCCATTTAAAATGTATTTCCCAAAAGAGGGGAAAACTAGTATTTTTCTTCTCTTTTAAAAACTCATTAGCCAGTTGCTATCAAAAGGCAACCTTTTGGGTTGGTGAAGGCAAGAGAGTTCTTAAATTACCCCACTATGTAGTTATGGCCTTCAGCGTAAGGAGATAAGGTACATTTATTGTGCTATCTCTCATCACTGGAAACTGGAAATTTTACAACATACCATATACTTAAAACCAGTAGGCAGACAATTAAAAACAGACTCATTTTCTCAATATGCATTCTTTCCCCATTCTTACAGAGTAAAGGGGTAAAGAAAAAAGGTAAAAATTGAACACCCACCATAACACAGCTTAATCGTTAAGAGCACACAATATTTGTTTCTATCCCTAACTCCGAAGGGCACATGGTCCATCTCTGTCCATAGACAAGGCAGCATTCTTGGGGATCTCCTGGAAATTCCTGCCACCTTTTTCTCTCCTCCTCAACCAGGCTGCAACATTGAAAGATGGACTGTTTTGGGAGGGGCGGAGGGAGAGGAAAAGGGAAAGCGATATGTTCGACCAAGCCTTCTGATTCTGCCTCTAGACTGGCATTAAGTCCACATGAGTTATGTTCTTTTAAATTAGAAATAACGCCATGAAGATAAGTGCCAAGTGCTCTTCTGTTACCAGTTCATCATGGAATTTCTGTTGAGGGTCATGAAAAACACTTGGCTACTTCCTCCAGATCGCACGGATGCAAAAAATACCTGTTTGAAATTAAAAAGAAGTTAGTTCAGCTGCATGGTTTTTTCCCCTCTTTTCTTCAACCGTCCATCCATTTTCTCTCACATGTCTTATCCTTGCCACGTGTCAGGTCTTAAGACTTAATGGCTCGTGTTTATAAAGTGCCTTTGGATAGCGTGCATCCTATGTAAAAACTCCAGCCTTTATTCCTACAATTGTTATTATTTCTTATTGTGGTATTGGCCTCCAGAGATGCTAAAGGGGCTATATCTTGATTTGTAACATGCTCACTTTTTAAAAGGGAGTTTCATGCTAGCATAACATGCTAAATTTCTGGCCTAGGACTCAACAGGATCTTTGCTAATTTCTAGAAAGGCACAGAAGCTTCCCCTCTCTCACGCATAAATGACAAGAAAGTAGACTTAAGGATGGAGGGGAATCCCTTCACATTCCCAAAGTCAGGGAGGAGTTTTAGGTCTACTGGCTATTACACAATTTCAGATTTCAATTGTAAAATTTAAGATAAAAACATTAAACTGTGTGGTCAGATAGGGCAAGGTATTTAATGCCTACTTATTTTGGCATTTCAAGAGTTAATGCCTGGTCTCTCTCTGCTGATGCTGGCATATCCCAGGGCAAATGAGATCAGAGCATTAACAAGTAGAACCACAGTCCATTAGGTCTGAGTCTGTTAAGTCATTTTATCAATTGACAAACAGGAGAAAAATTTGGGTTACTGCTCGCTTGAGCTGAATGTTGAATGGAAAAGAACCACTGCCCCAGGGAAATAATATTTTGGGCTGTGGCCTAGCCCTTGAGTCAGCCAGTACCTAACTTTGGTCTGAGGCATTTGCTTCTGTCACTAGTATAAAGTCTCTGCTACTTCATTTCCACAGCTCCTTCGGAAGAATGCCGTCTCCCAACAGCAACTTCTTAGGAAGGTCTCTGGAAATGCTCGACATTCAGCTAATGCTACATATGAAAGTAAAGCTACTCTTAGGGTCAGTGAGTCAAAACGGAGAAGGACGGAGAGGGCCCATGGAAAACCACAATGAAGAAAAGAAAGGGCTGCTGTCCCCTCCAAGGCATGTGCCCCTGGCTGTAAACCTTGCTTATCAGACGCTGGTGTGGTCCCAGCCTACTTCTAAGGGTATGGTATGGTTTGGAACAGGCCTGCTAAGGTAGATTTTTTAACTGGAGTATGGATATCTATACCCAGATCGCTCCTAGGTTTTTGTTTCTTAGAGCCTGGGTGGGAGCTGGAGTTTTAACTAGGTTATGTTCGTTTTCTGAGAAACTCTAAATGCCTGGAACCATCTTTGCCACCTGCAGCTACTGTCCACCCAGACCACATCACGTCAGAGTAGTAGGCCAGGGTTGAATATAGTTTAGGCCCACGTTACCAGGGTTGGACTAACGCCAACCCGACCTCTGGGGAACTGGGGTGGACAGAGGGATGTACAAAAATTCAACCCATCATACTGTTTTTCTATAGGCTCTATGTCTGTGGCTTTGGGGACAGCATTTCTATGTTGGCCACAGCCACAAAGGATGAATTCACAAATGTTGTATGGCTTAGCTACTAAAACCTTGGGGCTACTGTACAGGGAGGGTAAGGGAGAAGCAGTCCTGCTGCAGAATACCCCTCTGAGGTGACTGATCATGCCAGACGGACACAGCCAATTTCACTGGAAAACAGTTCACCTAAGACATTTCAGAAGAAACATGGCTGGAATGACACAAGACATGGCACTAGTTGAGTTTGCGATTGTGCATTCCTTAAGGAATGGGTGACATTTTTAAAAGGCTTATATTTCTGCATGTCAAATGTTTTGCATTTAAAGGTGAATATAAGGTGATTGGTTAGGTCCTGAAAGTGACTTTGTGAAAAGTCTAAAAGTAGAAGCATAAAGTTGACCCACTGTGAGATGATTAATGATGGGCCAACTGCTCTAAGTGCTTAGGAGAATTTGGGGTGTCTGCTGAGTCATCATAAGGACTTTAGGCCATAAAAATTTCTAAGAGGTTTACAAGAAATTTCTAGGTGTTTTTATGTAGTTTTTGACATGTGAATATATTGAGTGTTCACATGAATCAAACCAAATAATGCCATTTCAAGATAATATTGATTGTTAACACAGATGTGATTCAAATCAGTATAAAGGAAAATGAAGGTTTCACAGGTACCTGGTGGTCTCTTAAAATGCAAACACTAATGCAAATGTTGAAACGGATTTACCTTATCATTTCTTTCACATAGAAACTTTAACCTTTGAGCTCGCTTATGCATAAATACTCCATCCAAATGTCCTGTTTCCACTGACCGGATCTCAATAGCTTTCTCGCCCCAGCCCATTATCTGATTGGAATGAATGTAGGCTGTCAAAAGGAATTTCCAAAACTGCATTAAAAACATTAGATGGGCAATAACTCACAGCATCTGTTCACATCTTAACCACAAAAATGACAAACGACTTGAGATAAATGTACAAAGCAAGTCTTACAAGAGTTATTCACAGACTCTTTTTTTGTGTGTGGAATCAAATGGTTGTTTCACATTTCTTGATTTTCGTTTCATTTGGGGGGTGTAACTGCTGAAGGAGATAAGGAATGGTTAACCTACCCACAGACGTGGGCATTTCTCCCCACTGGAGCACCACATCCTTAGTTATCCGGCCATAGGTGTTTACATACACCCCCTCATCCTCATAGCAAACAAGCATTTCCATTCCATCTGTTTTAGGCAAGATGACAATAGCATGAGGAGTGATATTGCCCTGAATCTAGAAGACAAAGAAAGGCCAAGCATTATTCTTTCTAAGAATAAAGTAACACCTCGACTGTTCATCTTTAAGAACTGCAAAAAAAAAAAAAAAAAAAAGGCTTTTCTTTATTTTCATTGCCACTCTAAAGACTGAAACTTGCTTTACTTTTACCACTGACTTTTAAAATACCCTGGTAAATACAAACTTAGTCACTAGATTAAGAATTCAATTTACCTGTTCCTAAAAACAGCATGTAAACATATGGCACACCTGCTATGTGCCAATCATGGGCCTTTTACATAGGTAATTTCTAGTACCTAGAATAGCTCCCCAAGGTAGATGGCTTTGTTCACAGTTGAGAAAACTGCTTCTCAGAAGGGCTTTGTGACTTGACCAAAGCTGTGCTAGTATTTGGTGGTAGAGTTGGGATTTGTGTACATCTTGCTGACATTTTTTGATGTGTTTTCTATTAGCACGACCACTTCCAAAAAAAGATGAGAATGTAAGCCAACTGACTCTAATGGAGGTAGCTTAAGTGGGGTCAAAATGACCTCCTACCAAAATCATCTGTGGAAAAATATATATATATATATGGGTGTCTAAATGCCAGAATAATTAGAATAATTTATGGCTTGCTTAGAAAAAATATTTAGAATTACCACTCATTTAAAAAGATTACTGTTGAAGTAAGTGTATATCAATATGTTCTAGGAAAGGAAATGTGTTGTGTGTCCCCTGGTTGAGAATGCCATGGCAGCCCAACATGTGCTTGATGGATTGGAATAAGAGAGTTGAGGATGATCACAGTTATGCCCTAGCTGCCCCACCAGGAATGTGAGCTGTGAGTCCTTGTGTGCACCTGCATACACATGAGTTAAAAGCTGTAATGCAGCAATGAATCGTGTGTGTGTATGTAATGTACTAAAACAACTTTTTTCAGTTATTGTATTTCATTAGAATAAAGTCTTCAAATTCTCAAAATACCAGTCAGCAATAGCTTCCGACATTCCTGATAAATAGTTTCTCCTGTACATTAGCCTTTGGAATTACACATAGGACACACAATTTACACTACACTAATTCTAATAAGCAAATCCATGTGCAGTGTTTCCCTTTATATTTCAGGCAATATGTCAGGATATTAATATGAATACTTTAGGGCTCATAAGATCTACAATTTCTTGGGCCCTGTAACAACTGCTTTAGATCCATTACCTCATTTAATACTCATGACAATCCTATGGGATTATGGGATAAGACCTTTTATCCACATCTGAGGGTGCCAGGGGCTGCCTACTGTGTCCATTACTGCAAAGCGAATACATTCTAGACCCAGGGTACAAGCGCCACTGTGTCTGACTCCACAATACCACACTGTCCTAAAGCTGGAGAGGGGAACTAAAAGCAGCAAAAAAAGAATCTTCTCTAATAAATTAGTACCTGACCATTGGCTTTCTCTAACATAGAATGAACCAATTTCCCTTCAAAAAAATGAAAGTGGAAACTCATCTACTGAATATATTTCATGCCCTTGAAAGAAAAATATCATATTCATTTTAATCTAAAATCCATAGAGACAACATATAAATGCCAAATAATTTCTATTATGTATTCCCCAGCTTTAGCAATTGATTTTATTATTTTTATATATATTTTATTAAACTATATAAAAATTAGATTTATATATTTTAGTTATTAAAAGCAGTCTATTTAATGAAGAACAAAAGTCCATCTGCTGGTTAGTAAAGTTTGCATGATTTCTAATAAAATATGCAAAATAAATCTCTTTCTATATGCATGTTGTTGTACAGAGGGCCCTTGAAAGTCTACTTCTGGGTACTTACATGAGATGGTATGTAGATATCATAAGAGTTTCCTGAATCAACATCAATTACATGGAAACCAGTATGTGAACCAAAAATAACCTTTAATCTTTGACCTTCTTCTACTGTGAGATCAACTAGTAGAGGCTTATGCTGGAGATCTGCAAAAGACTTTAAAAATCACTCCATTAGTATCTGTGTCACTCAAAGAGGTATCTTTTTTTTTTTTTTTTTCCTTTAGCCACTGTCTAGAGAAAGTTAACTTGTAACTTTATAAAAATGAAAAACGAGAAAATTTCTCTTTCAGTTTTAGGTCTGTTGATATTCTGGCTCTAGGAGGAAGGGTCTAGCATCCATTTGTGCCCCTTTATCTACCCTTTGCCCTCTAGGGCAGAGACGTTTAAGTTGGTGCACAGGTGTGAATTTTGATGGTGTTACTGTATATTAAAAATTTGGTGCCTGGGTTTTGCTGTTTTTTCCTATTTCTGGCCTTTGTTCTCTGAAAAAGGTCCAGTCACCTCTCTAGCCCCTTTCTTTCCCATGTGGCAACCAGGCCCACAGCAACTACCCTTTCAGAGACAGTCTGGTCAGCTCTATTCTCAGCTTGCTCAGTATTAATGGGCATGCTCTGGTTTGGATTTTTCTTCAGTGAATGAGTGGGGATAAGACTGGCACTTTCTCTTAACTCAGTGTTGGAATCTGAGACTTGGGTTTGGGTGATAGAGAAAGAGGTGGGAGTGGAACATCACAAGAGTGGTGGCTTGCACTGACTATTTGGGTTTAACTAGAAAGCAAAAAGAGAGGTCTAGCCAAGTCTGTCAAAATTCTCTGTGTTTGAATCCAGAGCCCAAGCCCCAACTAACTGTCAAGTGTTCCTCTGTCATTTTCCTTTGCTATTTCTTCACTCCACTGCACTGTACATTTACTGGGCCTTGAGATGTGGGGGAGGAGTTGTGAAACTACAATTACCTTAGCTATAATGCCTCTGCCACCTCCCAGACCCTTCCCTTCTCATCTTTTGCCAACACCATTCTCACAGCATGGAAAGCTCTAGCCTCCTGTCCTTGTCCTATGGGAAGGCTTGGCCTCCTGCTGCTTCTACTCTTTCCTGTTTAAGTCTTTGCCTTTGCCCTTTCCTCTTTCTGGGCTGGATCTGGTCACCAGAAAGAAAATGTTGTACTCTCTCATGTGCTCTGGGTTGTACAATGATGGCAGCAACTTCACAGCAAGAATGGGAATTTGATTGTAAAGCTTTTGTGGCGACAGATTTTGGTAGACCAGGAGTACCACCTTGGCTTTTAGGCATGATCTCTTAATTGTTATTATTAACCTAATGCATTCCATTTTCCCCATAAAAGTGAGGTTATGGAGGGGAGCCTATCTCCATCGCTGAATCTATTTTCATGAGCACATTACAAATAAGCCATTTGAATTAAGGGAACAAGATAGAAGTGATTCAGCTCTGAAGTGGGCCTACATAGTGTTCCCAGGGCAGTCTTGCCCTCCATGGCTAATGTGGCAGAAAAGAATTAATAAAGAGCCAAAGGGAGATACCGGTCATAAAGGTGGGGAGAAAAAGTGAGAGCCAATGAGATATAAAGAAGTAGACAGACAGAAGCTGAGAGAGAGAGCGAGAGAGTGCACATCAGCAAGTGTGAGCACACAAGAGAGAAGATAAGTTCACTTGGGCTATGGATAGGTTATGTGGCCCTGAACACATCTGGGTCCCTGTAAGTACTGGTCCTCCTAGTATTTCGGTGTCAGCTTCATGAGCTGGGGTCAACAGGACTAGCATCTCCCCATCCCACTCCTGGCAAATCTCATGAGTGACCCGTCCAATCATAGTGGGTACAGACTTAGACAAGGGAAAAAATGAAAAGACAATCAAAATAGGAGAATGCAGAGAAACGAGGTCATTTCCCTAAGTTAGCACTGGGGCCATACAAGCATCACCTGAGTGTTAGGGACTTCGTCCAGAAAGATTTATAAGGATGAAAAGATTTAGAGGCTCAGTTTAACTCTGAGATTCAGTGCCGCCATTTGTCTGCCTTTCTCCAACAAAGTACCAGGAAATACCCTGGCTTAGGTGGTGGCTTTACAACAAACGTCATTGCACAAGATCATGATCAATGATATGCCTACTCACCATTCTAAATGCCTTTGAGGATGATGACTCACAGATCTCAAGGAGGAGGGCATACCCCATTTTTTTTTTTTTTTTTGAGATGGAGTTTCGCTCTTGTTACCCAGGCTGGAGTGCAATGGCACGATCTCGGCTCACCGCAACCTCCGCCTCCTGGGTTCAGGCAATTCTCCTGCCTCAGCCTCCTGAGTAGGTGGGATTACAGGCACGCACCATCATGCCCAGCTAATTTTTTGTATTTTTAGTAGAGACGGGGTTTCACCATGTTGACCAGGGTGGTCTCGATCTCTTGACCTCGTGATCCACCCGCCTCGGCCTCCCAAAGTGCTGGGATTACAGGCTTGAGCCACCGCGCCCAGCCCATACCCAAATTTTAATCTAATTTTATAGCACTTACAAATACTCAGTCTTTACTTTTGAAACAATAAACCCTAGAGTACCTACACTTTCAAAACAGGTTTATTATCTATATGAAAATTGGTATTGGTCTACATGGGCAATTTTGTTAACTGGTAGAAACTGAAATTTTTTAAAAAGGACATTTTAGATAATCCCATGGCTGCTTACCTTAAATGCCATGAACTTATGATATGGTTTAGGAGCCCAAGCATATATTTCCACAGCATTCTTCAAGGCAATCACCAAAAATTTGATCCTTTCATATTTAACTGTAATAGAAAAATTATGAGTTAAAAAGTGCATCAGTTTATTCAAGTTTTATGTATTAAGATGAATGAATGTATAAGCAACAATATATAAATTTAAATATATAAACCCGAATTGAAGGTGATGTTCCTGGTGTAGGATTTTTTTCATAGATACTGATTTAGCTTCCCATTAGCAAACTTTGGTTGGCAGAATACTTATGGACTTTGCTATATATTGTAGACTCTTTTCATCATTTAGAGATGTAACTGCTTACAACCGTCTTTAATGCTAGGTCTAGATGTTGATATTCACTGTGATAAGAATGTGCATAATTTCCTTCATGTTAGCTTGCCTGGGTTTTACATTCACCCAGACTTAAGTAGCTGAGAGCTGATGTGGCAAAATGGTAGAAAAATTAGCAAATAGGCAGACATAAAGGCTGCTGTTTGCTTATTACTTATTATTTATTTATTTATTTTATTTTATTTTTTTGAGACAGAGTTTCGCTCTTGTTACCCAGGCTGGAGTGCAATGGCACGATCTTGGCTCACCGCAACCTCCGCCTCCTGGGTTCAGGCAATTCTCCTGCCTCAGCCTCCTGAGTAGCTGGGATTACAGGCACGTGCCACCATGCCCAGCTGATTTTTTGTATTTTTAGTAGAGACGGGGTTTCACCATGTTGACCAGGATGGTCTCGATCTCTCGATCTCATGATCCACTCGCCTCGGCCTCCCAAAGTGCTGGGATTACAGGCTTGAGCCACCGCGCCCGGCCTATTACTTATTATTTATATTTCAATTACTAAATGAAATAATTGCTTGTTTATACTTCTCATGAAAGGGGGTGTTAGGAGCCTTGGGTTCTGTTAATGACTTATTTTTAAGGGATCCGAATACTTTGACAAATCCTTTTACTCTTTAGAAAGACGAAATATTAAGCATTGTAAATTCTATGGACAGAAACTTGGTTAAGTGACAGAGTCCCTATAATGTTTTTGCCTACATAAAGTAGTACTCAATAAATGCTTACTGAATGGATGAATGGACGAATAGACTATTGTCAGGCATTCTCTTGATTACTCTTACCTTTGTGTGTGTCTCTGATACAATAATAAGCAATATTTACAGTGATGGCCTTGAGAGGTTAAACAATTCTTTAAGTGCCTTCTAAATCTTTTGCTATTAAGTATAGATTCTAATTCTTAGAGAATTTGTAATCCACAGATGGTACGCATGGCAGTCAGTTTGATAAAATAATCTCAACAAACAGAATATTCTGAGTCCTAAAGAAACTAGGTAGGAAAAAATTTAATATACTTAAATGACATTAAGTTTCCAGTTATTTGCTTTATAACTCTTCATGACATAAAGTGTTATTATACTATTTTTGCTGACATCTTCACCTGAAACCTAGGAAAAGATCCACAGCACTAGGCATTGAAGGAACATACTGCAAAATAATAAGAGCCATATATGACAAACACACAGCAATATCATACTGAATGGGGAAAAGCTAAGAGCATCCTCCCTAATAACTGGAACAAGACAAGAATTTCCACTCTTATCACTCCTATAGTACTAGAAGTCCTAGCCAGAACAGTCAGGCAAGGAAAAAAAAAAAAAAAAAAAAAAAGGCATCCAAATTGGAAAAGAGGAAGTGAAATTATCTCTGCTGCTGACAGGATCTTATGCCTAGAGAACCCTAAAGATTCCTCCAAAAGACTCCTAGAGCTGACAACTTCAATAAAGTTTCAGGATACAAAATTAACGCACAAAAATCAGTTACATCAATAATGCTCAAGGTGAGAATCAAGAATTCAATCCCATTTATAATACACACACACACACATCACACACCCCTAGGATAATACATTTAAGCAAGGAGGTGAAAGACCCCTACAAGGAGAATTACGAAGCACTGATGAAAGAACCATAGATGACACAAATGAATGGAAACACATGCTCATGGATAGAAAGAATCAATATTGTTAAAGTGACTATACTGCCAAAAGTAGTCTACAAATTGCCAATGGTTGTTTTTTACAGAATTAGAAAAGACAATTCTAAAATTCATATGGAACCAAAAAAGAGCCCAAGTAGCCAAAGCAATCCTAAGCTAAAAGAATAAAGCTGGAGGCATCACATTACCCAGCTTCAAACTATACTGTAAGACTGTAATAACCAAAACAGCATGGTACTGACACAAAAATAGACATATAGATCAATGGAACAGCATAGAGAACCCAGAAATAAAGTCACATACCTACAATCAACTCATCTTCGACAAAGTCAACAAACATAAACAATGGGAAAAGGACACCCTGGTAAAATTGGCTAGCCATATGCAGAAGAATGAAACTAGACCTTCATCTCTCACCATATAAAAAAATTAATCAACGATGGATTAAAGACTTACATGTACCAAAAACTATAATAAGACCTAGGGAAAACTCTTCTGGATATTGGCCTAGGTAACATGTTTATGACTAACACCTCAAAAGCAAATGCAACAAAAACAAAAACAGACAAACAGGACTTAATTAAGCTAATGAGCTTCTGCATGGCAAAAGAAACAATCAACAGAGTGAGCAGACAGCCTACATGATGGGAGAACGTATTTGCCAAACTATGCATGAACAAAATTCTACAAGGAATGCAAACAATTTAACAAGAAAAAAAAAAATCCCATTAAAAGGTGAGCAATGGACACGAACATACATTTCTCAAAAGATGACATATAGGCCGGGCGCGGTGGCTCACGCCTGTAATCCCAGCACTTTGGGAGGCCGAGGCGGGTGGATCACGAGGTCAAGAGATCGAGACCATCCTGGTCAACACGGTGAAACCCCGTCTCTACTAAAAATACTAAAAATTAGCTGGGCATGGTGGCGCGTGCCTGTAATCCCAGCTACTCAGGAGGCTGAGGCAGGAGAATTGCCTGAACCCAGGAGGCGGAGGTTGCGGTGAGCCGAGATCGCGCCATTGCCCTCCAGCCTGGGTAACAAGAGCGAAACTCCGCCTCAAAAAAAAAAAAAAAAAAAAAAAAAAGAGGACATATAAGCAGCCAACAAACAGATGAAAAAATGCTCAGTATCACTAATCATCAGAGAAACGCAAGTCATAGCCACAATGAGATACCATCTCACACCAGTCAGAATGGCTATTACAAAAAAGTAAAAATAAATAAATAAATAAAACAGTTGGTGGCGACGCTGCAGAGGAAAGGGAATGCTTATACACTGTTGGTGGGAACGTAAATTAGTTCAATCTCTTTGGGAAACTGTATAGAGACTTCTCAAGGAACTATAAATAGAATTACCATTCTACCTA
This sequence comes from Saimiri boliviensis, assembly GCF_048565385.1. Classification (NCBI taxonomy): domain Eukaryota; kingdom Metazoa; phylum Chordata; class Mammalia; order Primates; family Cebidae; genus Saimiri; species Saimiri boliviensis. The sequence continues at coordinate 7,348,457 of NC_133457.1, read as the reverse complement.
GCAATCCCACTTCCAGGTAAATCCCAAAGGAAAAGAACTTTTTTTTTTTTTTTTTTTTTTTTTTTTTTTTTTAAATCAAAAGGGCACCTGCATTTGTATGTTTATTGCAGCACTGTTCACAGCAGCAAGGTCATAGTATCAGTCTAAGTTGTCTGTCAGTGGTTGATTAGATAAAGAAACTATGGTGTATATACAGCATGGGATACTATGCAGCCATAAAAAGAATAAAATCACACCCTTGGCAGCAACATGGATGGAGCTGTAGGCCAGTCTTCTAGGGCAACATAACTCAGAAACAGAAAGTCAAATAACACATGTTCTCACTTGTAAGTGGGAGTTAACAATGGGGTGCATGTGGACACAAAGCTGGAGATAATAGATACTGAGGACTCTGAAAGGGGAGTGACAGGTTAACGGCTGAAAATTTACCTGTTGGGTATAATGTTCACAATTTGGGTGATGGGTTCACCGGAAGCCCTAACCTCACTATTATGCAATATACCCATGCAACAAACCTGTGTATGTACCCCTGAATCTGAAATAAATTTTAAAAAGAAAAAAATCCCTTCAGATTTTGCTGATTTTCAGGGTGAAAGAAGAAATAAATAAGTTCATATTTTAAAATAAATTTAAAATAGCCTTGAAAATAAAATTTTATCTAAGCACATACAGGCTCAGAGAAATCAAGAAATATCTTAGATGACTTGGAGATACAATTTGCTTTTCTTTTTTATTCTAATTTTATACTTTTAAAATTTCACAAGAATTTGAGCATACTAGAATAATTACGTGCCATAAAAAGATCTCAGTGTTGTTGTGGCTGGAATTTCACAAGGAAAGCAAAGTGGAGCCTGCAAGTGATTCTTCGGATAACTAAGGCAAACGGTATTTCTGAAGATTAAGCTGGTCTCAGTTTTCTGAAAGAGAATTACCGGATTTTGCTCTCTGGTTACATTTCACTTTGCCTGTGTGGATATAGATCAGCCTACTGATAGGAGGACAGCGAAGAGACGGCGATGAAGAAGGGCCAACAGTAGATGTGCAAGTCAAATAGGATTCCCGCAGCCTGGTGTTTTTGAGAAACAATTGTCAGGTGTATGCAAGAGATAATATTCAGAAATTTTATATTATTTCCTGCAATGCATTTTATTGCTCTGTAATCATATAGTAAGTATTAGTTCATGAACACAAAATCTGATCACTAGAAATCTTTGGACTAATAAATGCCAAGTAATAAAGGCAAAATACTAAAAAGGAAACAGCTTCGAAATTGTTTCTATTGCTTTCCTCTGAAAACATGGACTGTTCTCAAAGAAGGAAGCTCACTATTCTCAAAAGAAAACCAAATATGCATATGAATCTGAATTCTATTTGGTGTGAGAATGATAAGATGTATGTTTTATACTTTGCCAAATTATCAGATTGGGGACAGGAAAAAATTAAAACTCCAGGGCATCCGACTAGTATCAGATAATTCTGATTCCTGAACAAAAATGCACAGTGGAGCACATAATAGCTTGCACTGCTACCCAGCATGCTATAGAAAAACGCTCCCCCATGTGGTCTTATTTGTGAATAATGCTGTGTCCTTTGAAAATCCATTCCTTTTTTTTTTTTTAAACAAATACTGTGGCTATATATGTTTACAGACATTAATATTTATTTTTTTCCAAAAGCTGCCTTTTATATTTATCAACACAGACATTATCTGTGTTGTAAGGTCAGAAGCTTTTTTTTTTTTTTTTTTTTTTTTTTTTTTTTTTTTTTACTTTGTAAAACTGTGAATGACACATTATTAATAAACGTTGAGGAACATGTCCTTTCAGGCACTAAACTTTCAAGTTCACTAGCCAGCCCCAACACTTCCTAGTGTTAAGGTATGTGGGAATGTCACTTGTACTGAAATTAGAGGAAAGGGAGGTAGAGACTCTGCTTCAGAATAGAGAGTCCTCTTTCTAGTTGGCAGAATATGACACACTGAAGTTCTTTCTTTCTGAGCTCTTGTTTATAGCACGCTCCTTCTGTCTTTAATACCCTTGATTAAGATTTCAGCCGACATGATGTCAACACACATGACTGGATCCACGTGACTGCTTAACATTTCAAATGTGTCTGATACTTTTCTGAGACCTCATCATGGACTCCTTCGAACTGAAGGTGTCTAAAGTTCCTCTGCGTCTCCTTTATTGTCACTCCTTATGCTAAATAATTAATGCATTTTATCCAGTATACATTTTAAAAGCCTCCACATATTTTCTTATTTTTATCAACTATGCATTGAACAAGTCTTACAGGTACCTATTTTAAAAAGCCAATTCTACAGCACTTGTGAAAAACAAGTCCCTGCTTCCCTGCTGATTCCTCCTCCCTAAAAGCAACCACTTGCAACTCTTTCAACTACTTCTTTCAGCAATTTCCAGATTTCCAAACCATATGATTATAACGTTATTTCTTCACTTTTTTTTTTCAATCACAGACATCATTTTCTGACTTTGTAGTATGGAAAGGATTTAATTTCTTACATCATTTCCTTCTCTCTTTAGCTTCTTCTATTTCTTATACATATACACATGATTTACTCTTGTAAACTCTAATATAGTTATATTTTAAATTTTTGGTTAAATCAATATCAAGTATTAAAATTATTACTGTTCACAACTGAGGCATGTAGTATACCATGGTTACATTTTCTTTCTTGTTTCTTCTCATTTTTTTTTTTACTTCCTTATTTTCTATGTATCTATCTCTAAGCACATGTAAAGTTTCTGCTAATAAATGCCCTTCAATATGCTCAAACACGGCGGGTAAACTATTTATACCATTTTATTTTTCATGGAGACATCTGTCCTGGAACGCTGCATTGTCCTCGTCACCATCATTCTGGGTATTTTTTTCAACTTCCTGGACTACCTGGTTATTTATTTCGGTGGAACACCATCCTCCAGTAGCTTCTTGAGAAATGGTGCATGAGATGTAAATTTTTGAGACCTGCATGACTGAAAATGTCTTTCTGTTGCACTCAAAATTGACTGATGGCTTGATGGTATGATGGTTGATTTCATGTGAACTTGACTGAGCCATAGGGTGCCCAGATATTTGGGTGTGTCTGTGAGCGTATTTCTGGATGAGAATAACATTTGAATCAGTAGAATTGATAAAGTAGACTGCCCTCCCCATTGTGGATGGGCCTTATGCAGTTATTTGGAGACAAGACTAGAATAAAAAGGCCGAGTCTTCCTGCTTGGTTGAGCTAGGGGACATCAGTCTTTTCTGGCTTTCAGACTTGGACTTAGAAGCATCGGCATTTCTTGGGTCTTGAGCCTACCAGTGCTCAGAGTAGAACAACAACATCAGCTCTCCTGGTTCTCAGGCCTTCAGGTTTGAACTGGACTTATACCTTTGTTCTCTTGGGTCTTCAGCTTGCTGACTGCAGATCTTGAGACTTTTCAGCCTCTATAGTCATGTGAAATAATTCCTTATAATAAATCTCTCTCCCTCTCTCTCTTTCTCTCTCCCCCCAATATATATATATATATATATATATATATATATATATATATATGCACACACACACACGTGTATATATGTGTATACATATATGTATGTATATGTACACACACACACATACAATCTCCTTAACTGTAACACAGGTGGGCTATAAAATATTAGTTGGAAATAATTTTGTGGGGAATTTGGAAGGCCTTGCTGTATTGTCTTTTAAGCTTCTATATTGCTGCTGAGACATCCCAGGCCACTCTGATTCTGGGTCTATTATATGTAAACTGTTTGTTATTTACTTATAGTGTGACAGCCTTGATAGTTTTAAGGACGTTCTCCTTTCCTAGGTATGGAAATATTGTGTTATGTCTTTTTGTGAGTCTTTCATTCAGTATCCTGGACACTCAGTGACTCCTTGTAATATGAGAATTCAAGGCTTTTAGTTCTAGAAACCTTTCTTGTATTCTTTCTTCAATACTTTCCTCTCCTTTCGTTTTTTATTTTCTAAAACTCATATTACTTAGATTTTGAAAGACTTGTACCGATCTTTTTATTTTCTTATATTTTCTCTGCTTTACTTTTTGTACTACTCTTTAGGAGAATTGCTTATCTTCTAACACTTTTATTACATTTGTTTATTTCTGCCAATACATTTTAGTTTGCATTTTTTTTTTCTTGGCCTCTGAATGACTTCCCGCTATTTCGCTCTACCTTTTTTTTCTTTTTTAAATATCCCACTTCTTGTTTTATAGAAAGAAGTTTTCTGCTCTCTTTAAAGTTACTATAGTTTCTTCCTTCCTTCCTTTCTTTTTACATTTGCTTCCACTCCTCATTACCCATGTTTCTTCTAATGTCCTTCCTTCTTGTTTGTTTAGGTTTCCTTCATATTTGTGAATTTCTCCACCCCCCTGGTACAGATGGGCTTATCAACTGCTGGGCTTCACTTCAGGGCAGTTAGGCAGCAAGGTTTTTTCATGGCACTTCAAATGTTAGTACCTGTACATCTTTTCTTTCTGGCCCTTTAGTTTTTCCAAAGACAAATCTTTCAGTCTCTTCCTAGGAAGTATATGCATGGCTATTTGGGAGCTAAACAGGAATAAAGGGAAGTGTATGTGTGTGTATTTTCACAAGTATTCCCGTCATCACACTGGCTGTATAAACCTTTCATCTTCTGTTGCAGTGGAGAAGGGTAGTGGCCTCACTGCTCAGAGGTGGAGACTGAGTTCTGGAAGACGTGCTGCTCATGAATTTTCTAACAATTCTATTTTCAGTCCCATCTTATACATGCATTTCCACCTCAGATTCCTCTGGGGCCTTAGTTCCTGGGCCTTTCTGGCTTCTGTTGGATTGATTTTGATCATTTTCCTCATTGCAGATTCAGAATTCAGAATTTCCTGATATTCTGAGTCTTTTTCCAGTCACTCAGCTACTCTTGATTTTATTGACATCTCTTCTCTTCTCTTGCTCTCATAGGCTTATGACATTTTTATTCTTTTCATTTTAATGTCTTTGGAAAAAGGAGATATAAATGTTCAAACTGGAGCCTAGGACTTTACTCTGACTGCACTCTTTCAATTTCATCAATCTTGCTTTAAAAATATATATAAATAGTGTTGAAGGTTCCAGCAACATCTGAAGCTGGTCACACATACATCATCAATCTGATAGAAAAAACTTAACTAAATAAGTCTGATTGACTAAATTAGACCAAACTTAACAATTCCATGTCTTGAGACTTACCAACTTTGTAATGTATACAGCCTTCCAGGTCCCCAACGGTGATCCAGCCTTGTTTCTTTTCTACTTCTGGGTCATTATGTAGTATTCTGTTTCTTAACCATGAAAGATAGTAAACTCGTAGCTTATTCTTCTTTCCTGTTGAAATAATTGAGCTTTAATTTCAAATCCTTGTGATAGCTCTCACTCTTTCCTCCCCCTCCTCCATTTATTTTTATTTTATGTGTATGTGTGTTTGTGTGTGAAGGCATAATAACCAGTGTTCCCAGCACTTTATCATTAAAGTGGTGTTTCTGCCATAACTTATGGTTAAAATAGCTCTAAGTGTTTTAGACACATCACAAAATTACAACGTCTTTATCTTCAGGTGGTTTCTTATTTGAGCATGCTGCCCTTATTCTCTTCCCAATGCAAAGCAGTGTCTGCTGAACTTAGTAAGAGCTAACTCTTCAACAGTGGTTGATCAGAGTTCCAGAACATTCTAGATCAATCACATGAAGAAGCATTGACAACGGCATTTTGGCACCTGCCTTTCCTTCATCCTATACCCTAACAACAGATGTTAATGAAGACCCTCTTATTTATCTCTTCTACTACTTTGAAGATGACAACTGATAGTAGTTTTATATCACTTAACCAAAAAAGTTATTTTGAAAGAAAACAAGAAGATAATTTGGCTTCAGAAAATAATACTGGACAAGTTTATGGTGCTGAAGTTACTGAAAGGAATACTGAACAAAAATAGAAAAGGAAAGAAAGGATGTGGATTTGAAAACTTAAAGTTCCTTTTGGCAAGGTGATCTTAGAATAAAGAATTCTTAAGATAATAATAAAAAATCGAGACAATATTGAAGAGTACACAAATAACAAAACTTAATATGCTCCATTAGATTATTTGCACCAGATAAAATGTCTATTGGGATGACTCTTCCTAACTAATGATAAATTTAGCACTATGGGTTTTGGATTTGGGATAATTATTTTTCTTTATCTTAGGCTTTTAAAGTGTTTTATATTTTATAGATGAATATATACAAGCAGAAGAGAATTTATTAAAGCATTGCACATGCATTTGACAGGAGAGCACATTTGTCCCCTAAACTCAGGGAATCATGGTGTAGTCAGTATTCATTTTTGTAGCCTAAGGCCTGGAATACACAGTGATCACAATAGCTAGGATTGGCACGAGGGTCAGTGTTTCCTCCTTTCTATGCCAATATGAATCCAAGGTTAGTTCAAGAATCTTTTGCTCCTATTTTTATTTTATCCTTTCCCATCCGTGCCTTGTGAGAAAAGGAAATGCTTACACCGTTAAGAATGAAGATGTGGCCGGGTGTGGTGGCTCACACTTGTAATCCCAGCACCTTGGGAGGCAGAGGTGGGCAGATCGCCTGAGGTCGGGAGTTCAAGACTAGCCTGACCAACATGGAGAAACCCCGTCTCTACTAAAAAATACAAAATTAGCTGGGCGTGGTGGCGCATGCCTGTATTCCCAGCTACTCCGGAGGCTGAGGCAGGAGAATCATTTGAACCCGGGAGGCAGAGGTTGTGCTGAGATAAGATCGCACCATTGCACTCCAGCCTGAGCAACAAAAGCAAAACTCCATCTCAGGAAAAAAAGAAAAAAAGAAAAAAAAAAAAAAGGAATGAAGATGTGTCACTAACAACATAATGAAGCCTGAATCTGAATTTTCTGGCTTGCGTTTCCACTTTTGGTAGGTGACGGGCAGATACACAGTTTTAATTTTGATTTGGTAGTATAGCAATCAAGAAAGCAATTAACCAGAACAAAGGACTACATGGAATTAAACTCAAATGATAATATAAAGTGAATTTACCTGGTTAACCTTATTTGGGGAGAATAAAAAGAGATGAAACTGAGCATTCAGTGGAAAGGTAAAAGAAAGAGGAAGTTTAGTGACAAGCAAAAGCATTTTGTCAAAATGGAAGTACAGTTGAAGAGATAAACTTTTAGGTTCAAACCAGTATCCCTGTATTGTCTCTTCATGAAACAATGGCTGAGCATAAATCCATGTTCTCAAACTTAGCTGAACAATGGAAACACCTCAGGAACTGTGAAAGCTATTGATGCCTAAACCCACTCCTAGAGATTCTGACTCTGGTCTGGGGGTACAGCCTGGATTTTCACATCTCCCCAGGTGATTATAAAGTGTAGTAACAAGTTGGTTCCATACTAGATGGAATGGAAGGGGGAGTGAAGTGTATTACTTGTTAGACTCCTTCAAACACCATCAAAAAGAAAAAAAAAGAACTTTTTTCCAACAAAACTTCCCTCTTTTAGGTTGCATTTTTATCAGTAACAAGGCCTTCACTTTAGTCTCCATCTTTTTTTTTTCCTTTGTAAGGCTCTTTTTGGGAATCAGAAAGCTACAGAGTATTGCAGTAATGATTCCCACACTCAAATGTCTTTGTAGACTTGATCATCCAGTGTGCCAGCTGCACCTGCCAAAACATCAGTGGACTGTAAGCAAGAGAATTTCTTGAGGGAAGAGACCAGAGAAATTTCTGCTTACTAAATGTCTCTCTTGGAAGCCTGCATTTTGATATTCTGTCTGTATATGGTAATAACTGGAGTTCCAAAACCTAAAAACATCTGAAGATCTTTGCTGAGTCCTGACAGACATAAAGAGCTATAAATATATAGCCTTTGTGGTGTGTCTGTGCCTAATTCAGATTCAATGCAGAGATGAGAGACTTCTTTTTTGGAGGTCACAGTCTCCAGTGTTACAAAATGTGGGCATCCTCACTCTGGCTATACTACAATACTTTAGTGTGTTGCTTGTTAGCTGGGAAGGGCAGAGCTAACTGTTTCTGCAGAAAAGGGGTGGTCACCTTTCCCACCTGTTTGGACCCGGGGGACTCATCATCTTAGTAACATACCTGAAATTGTCACAAGGACATTCAGTCCCTCTAGCACATCCATCTGCTGAAATCGCCTCCGATTGATCAGATTATAGACTTTGCCTTGCCCACTTCGATCCAAAAGCATCAGGCCATTTTCAGTCCCCACCAGAAGGTTTACACCTGTAAATTTAAGAAGCACCGTAAGACTGACTTTTCACAAACTTTAATCTTCTGCATCGAGGTTCCCTATAAAATCTAAGAAACTGCGACTTGTAAATATAAACTAATGAACAAGCAGGTAAATATAAACTAATGAGCATAGAAGTAGAAGCTCTGACGTAATAATTAAATCATTGTACTTCCGGTAATAAAATTACAATTTCCTTTTATAAAGTTGTAGCAGCATTCATATGCCCTATTTACTACCTAATGCAGAGAGTCCTTGTCAATGGGAGCCTTAGGCACAGATGTGAAGCCAGCATAATTTTCCTTTATTCCTTTCCTGGAACAACCACTTCTTTCTTGGCTCTCCCTGTAAACCTACTTCTCTTCTTCCCCAAGGTTCACCCCCACCCCTGGGCAGTGATTTCTAGCCGACCCACCTTCAATATGCAATGGAAATTTCATTTCCATTATCCATTGGAAGAAAGGCCCTTCCTCTTTCTTGAACCAAAATTTAACTATCTTATGCCCCTTACCGTCAAGTTTCTAGTCTTCTTTAGGGAAATTATAAACCCATTCAAGAGAAGTGTTAATAGCTGGAGAGTCACGGACATACTCACTTTAAGGGACTTCTCAGGTCTCTAAATCTAGTGCAGCCCAACACCCATGCAGTAACCCCCATTACAGAAGCACAGGCAGGTAAGTGGTTTTGTCTGGGTAGTTGTAATCCTAAAATGTATTGCTCGGGAAATTTATCATCCACCCCTCAACACACACACATTGAGATGCTCATTGTGCAGTGTACTATGTTCATGAATATGTAACTCTCTAACTTATCTTACTTATTTGTACTTCTATCTTCTGATCAACACAAATGTCTGCTTTTTTTGTCCACATATTAATCCTTTCAATAGTAAATGTGGCTATCTTGTTCTCTTCTGTCTCTTCTCCAGAGAACAGAGCCTCTTTCATGAAATAGTTCCTAGGCTTCATATTCTTCCCTACTAACATCTCAAATGCTTTCAGCCTTTTAAAATTATAGTTCCCCAATCCAAGCCAACTATTTTCAATGGGTACATAGGGGACATGTCCTTCCTTAATCTGTGTGAGATGTTCATAGTAACATAGACCAAGACTTTGACAGAATCTCATCATGCCTACCCTGAATCTGAGGTCAGCTAAAACCTGCAGATATTTTTCATAAGAAATGCAGATTGATGTTTTAAATTAAAAGGCAAAGTTCATCCTATTATTTGTTGTTCTTTTCAAGTTTTATCTTGTTATTGCTAGTGGTATGACCTTAGATAATTCACTAAAATACTCTGGGCTGGCTTTTCAGCTTGAAATAAAGGTTTATGCCAGTATGTATGCTCTTATTCCCCTTGCAGGATGTTGTATGGATCATGGAGAATGAACGTGGGGTATATCAAAAAGTGCCAGACACAACTCACCTCTGATTGATCACATTTTAGACCTTGCCTTGCACATTCAATGTATCAAGTGGTAGCTAGTTCTCTTGTTGACTTTAGCCTGTCAGTATTGTATGACAAGGTTGTTCTGAATCTAATCTCATCATCCCGGCTAGTAGGGTATCAGCTATTTCTACATATAAAATTGCTTTTGTTCTCTCCTGAAGTCAAGATAGTCCCAAGCTAGGTCTCTGATAACTATCATTCAACCAGTGTTCTTTTGATGACAAGATCCGTGGGCTTTTCATGTTTGAGGGTCAGTTCATTAATGAGTGGTTATTTAAAAAAAAAAAAAAAGCACCAACATACCCCACAGAGCTGCACAAAGTATTTCTGAGTTGAATCGTTTCTTGTATTTTCTGATTTCTGGTGTGTCACTATGAGGCCGAATGTTGGTTGGGTTTACGTTTACCACTGAAATCTTTCTTGCTTCATTGAGTTTGGCCTGTTCTTGCCTAAGAAGTTCGCTAGTAAACAGAGCTTTGAGAAAAAGAATCAGAGAAGTCAGTGGCATCTTAAAGATAACCTATGAAGATATGGAGATGAGACTTCAAAACACTATGATTTTTCCTTGTTTGGTTTGAATTATAGTAAAGGCAAAGAAACTCTGAAACTCTCCGTATTTTACACTTTTTAAAAAGTGAATAAAATATAAGTCATTCATCAAAGCAGTCTTTTATTCATTAGCAAAACAGGCTTATAGACACTACTTGCATAGCTTAGAAAGTTGATATTAATCTCCCCAAATTAAATACACCATCCGCACTCCTATAATATAAGCAAAAAAGATCTACTTTTTGAAATTCCAGATTATCAACTGAAAAACTATCCTAAGCTGACTTTGATGATTAATTACTTGAAGAACATTAGAAAGCAAGACTCTCCTCTAAATTAGCCAGATTTTTGTATTGGGAAGCAAACACCTAGAACTCAGCACAATGCACCATGCACTTATTAAGGGCCTACTGTGTGCAAAGCATTGTACCCAGAAATTGTTTTTGGGGAAATATTTGGTTATGTTCAGAGATCACTGAGGAACAGCCTTCCTAGGGTCTCTATGTACCCCTGGGTCTACCAGAAACAAAACAGAAGAGATGGCAAAAAAAAAAAAAAGAAAAAAAGGAAAGAAATAAGTTTGTTTAAGGAGTCCTACAGAAATAATAATTTTTAACAAATCTTCCTTTTAAGACAGGATGTAAGGAGTAATCGGATTAACTACTGAACTGAGGATTAATTTTCTTATCAGGCTGTAACAGAAGGAAGACGAAGCTGTTTTTAAAACACTGGGCCCTTCTTGCCTACCTGCAGCTGACGATTCCTCATCCTCTTCATCTTCATCAGTGGGAGACGTCTGGTATACTCTGGGGTCCACAAAGGGGGTGAAGGAGGCTTTGGTGCTGCTCCCCATGCCATACTAATCAATAAGCAAGAAGATTAAGAATCACAGATAAATATGCAGGAGTAAACAATGCTAACACCACTGTGCTTGAGCTGTAAAATGATCGAGGATTGTTCAGGGTATTCAGGTGTTCATATTCTAGCACCCTAGTCAGTGCGTGCCTCTCTCCAGCTTCTTCTGGTGTTGATTATTCACTAGCCATTGTGCATTTGTAGGACTCCATTAATTATCAGACTGCAAGAATTTCAGTGAGAAAATTACATTTTGAACCACATACAGCACCTTAAAATCTGTAGGACCACTGTGGTAACAGAGCTTACCTCTCGCTTTCAGTAAAGGCAGTCTCCTATATTGACCACATGGTCAATATGAAAATCTGACACAATTGGCAATAAACTAAGTCAGCAAGCCTACACAGCAGCACTTGATCCTGAATGCAGAGTCAACCCAAGGAACTTTCTCTTGGGAAGGAGAACTTTCAGCCCTTTCACTCTGGCCTGGTGATGCAAGGGGATTGGTGTTGCCTCCAAAAGTTTTAAAATCATTAATTCAGGGATGATATTATTCTGGAATTGAAGATTTTTTCTTCCCATGACAGTTTCCTTAAAAGAATAATGACATATACATCTTTATTTAGGGACTTCTTGAGGATATTAGGTTTGTGGGCAATGTACCTTGAAAGCTTACTTTAAAAAATGAATCTTAGGCTTGGATAGCACCGTGAAAACATGATGTCAGAAGTAGAAGAGGGAACAGTTAACTCAGTATCAGGGTTTCATGTCACAATATTCTAAATCTGAGTTTTGCTGAATGAGCTGCAATCATGTCAGTCATGTTCATTCCTTCTACTATCTTATTCCTACTTCTACTATTCCTTCTACTATTCTTATCTTTTAACATCACAAACACATCTGTATTCAACATAATAAGCACATCTTTTTTGGATAAATGTTTTTAACTAAAGGTCATTTCACTTTAGTTTTACTTTTAGGTTTCTATTTAAAAATAAAACCATCCAAGACCTCTAAAAATATAAGAAGAAAACAAAGATCTAATCTGATTTAATTCAAGATTTCCTCTCCCTCCTCTGAAATCCAAACAATTCCATCCTCCTCAACATAGAATTCCCCTACCAAACAGAACACTTTCACATACCTGTTCTCTTTTGATATTTAGAAGATGTCTGTGAAAGAGGTAGGGCAGGTACTAACATTTCCACTTAGATCTGGGGCAGCAGCAGAATTTTAAACAGTGTTAAATCTTTTTTTTTTTTTTTTTTTTTTTTTTTTTTTTTTTGAGACGGAGTTTCACTCTTGTTACCCAGGCTGGAGTGCAATGGCGTGGTCTCGGCTCACCGCAACCTCCGCCTCCTGGGTTCAGGCAATTCTCTTGCCTCAGCCTCCTGAGTAGCTGGGATTACAGGCACACGCCACCATGCCCAGCTAATTTTTTTGTATTTTTGGTAGAGACGGGGTTTCACTATGTTGACCAGTATGGTCTCGATCTCTTGACCTCGTGATCCACCCGCCTCGGCCTCCCAAAGTGCTGGGATTACAGGCTTGAGCCACCGCGCCCGGCCTAAACAGTGTTAAATCTTATGGGGTTCTCTTTGGTACCAAGGGAGATGTTCAGGCAGAAAATGCCCACACAGCTTGAAGTTAGAATAGGATGCTGCACTTTGCAATATATCGCTGTGTTCTTTTCCTTGGGGGTATGCAAAGCTCGTCTGCTCTACAACTTTAGAATTTAAAGGGTGCATCATAAAAACTCAGTGTGTAGACAGTGTCAAAAATAACAGTACATGTACTTTATAAACACATTTAGGGCCTTATATGTGCTTGATAAGACTATTAATGAAACGTGACCATACACTGTGAGCTTATCCAACTGGTGTCAGTCATCACTGTCCGTGAGCACTACCTACAGATTTTGTGTTTATTCAGACATTTTCCTGGGACTGTTTTTACACAGGAAAGATAATACCTAGTTTCTTCCTTCTCACACAGTTTTGAATTTCTGAAGATGAACACTTTAAGAACTGATGTATTTATGAATTTTTTTCCACAAGCAAATCATTTAAACTTTGTTTTACTTAAGCCATACTTAGTTTGATTAAATTAATGTAAATATAAACCTCAACAGTTGGCCTGGAAATCTGTATAGCCTGAAGTTTCCATGAGTAGTCTAGAAGATAGGAGGACCCAGTTCTGGTCTTAGATCCGTGACAAACCAAGTGTGCGTCTTAGGCCAGTCACTCAATCCCTGTGAACCTCAGTACACTCATCTGTAGAAACAGGTATTGGTTCAGATGATATCTGGGAACTTTTCACTGCTCTGCTTCTACGATTTCTCTATTTGAGTAATCTGTACAAGCAGCTCTATAGTAGAAACCAACCACTCAAGTTTCAGGGAGCTTGGCAAAACCTCGTTCTTGAAGAGATCATGGTTTTAGAAATCCAGGAAGGACAGCAGAACTGTTATGTCAGCTGTTGCCCAGCACCTACTTCAGTCCCAGAGTCCATCTCCTGGGAGTGGGTTGAGACGCGCCCCAGGCCCTCAGTCGGGGTTCCTGCTGGAGAGTGGCTCTGCTGCACCAGGTCAGGGAGGTTGATGTGGCCAGCAAAGCCATTGCTGTCACTGTGGCCAGATCGCTTCTTCTCTCCAGACGTCTGAGGGGGAATAGCACGTGGGGGCAGTTAGAGAGGGAGGAAAAAGGCCATAGGGTGACATCACCCCTAACCCAACATAGGTATATGGGGCTCTACATCAATCCACTAGCGCCTGAATAGGTGATATTCAAATTTCTATTTTACTTAAGAAATTAATCTTTGCCAATATTTAGTTTATGGATTGACTCTGAAGCCTTATGTTCCTGCATGAGTTGCAGACAGTGGTCACATATGGCATGGGGGTCCCATGTACAGAGGGTGATGCCACAAAGGGGAGGGGCTGAGCAGGGCCCACACTGGGAAGCTCCTCTTTTTAGTGCTTGTGCTGTATGCGTGTACCCCTTAACTGAATTTACAGAGCATATTACCAGGTTACAATGAAACAAACCCACACAACAGAGAAATGACCCAAAATGTTGCTGAAAAGCCGTGAGAAAATCCACATGCTCTGGAGTGTGGAATACTTCAAGAAAGTGCAGAGACCAGACTTAACACAACTCACACGGCTGTTTGTCATTCACAAGGTCAAAACAATGATTAACTAATCAGATCTGTCAGGAGTTCCAAATATACTGACCTGATCTAGAATATTATTTGAAAATACGGATTTACAACTACTATCATAAATGTTTAATGTCTCAATAAATAACTATGGTGCTTTGTGATGTAGCCAGTAACAAAACAAAGTCATCATGACTAGCAAAGCATTTAAAACATTACTTCTAGTGACCCTTTTTAATGTCCTTTAAAGTTTTTTTTTTTTTTTTTTTTTTTTTTTTTTTTTTTTTTTTTTAAATGGAGTCTCACTCTGTCTCCCAGGTTGGAGTGCAATGGCGTGATCTCGGCTCACTGCAACCTCTGCCTCCTGCGGGGAGGGGGTTCAAACCATTCTCCTGCCTCAGGCTCCTGGGATTACAGGTACGTGCCACCAAGCGCAGATAATTTTTGTATTTTTAGTAGAGATGGGGTTTTACCATGTTGGTCAGGCTGGCCTCAAACTCCTGACCTTGTGATCTACCTACCACCTCAGCCTCCCAAAGGGCTGGAATTACAGGCGTGAGCCACTGTGCCCAACCAAAGGTATTTTATAATGTATGTAATATTAGTGCAGTAGAAAAAAACGCATGGTTTGTGAATAAATACACTGTATTAGGTGGCATGCTTTACAGTTGTTACTGATAGAATTACATGACCTAGCAAGTTTGGAAACCATTGCACTGGAGAACAGTCTCTACCAAAAAATCCTGGGGAGGAAAGACAGGATTAAAAGACAATCTGGTTTCCAAAAGCCAGTGCCCACATTGTAGGACTGACTAGAGTTACACTTTTGGATTTAACTTTTATGCAACTGGTTCAGTGAGGATTCTTAGAGCAGACCTCATTAAGTAATAATTTCCCTCTCTGCCTTTTCTTTCTTTCATTCATTCATTGACCCAATATTTTTTAGTGCCTACTAAGTGTAAAGCATTTTACTGAACATGGAACAGCTGGGAACAAAGCAGGCACATTCCCTACCCTCTTGGGGGCTGGTACATGCAAGGGTTCATGCTGTTTCTTTGACCATCTCACCAGCCTGGCTTTTTACTTCTAGAGCTTGTCATGGAGTTACAATTATAGCTCTGCACCTGCCTCTGGCTTCAAGTGAAAGGAGGTATTTCTTTTTTCTTTTTTTCTTTCTTTTTTTAAATGAAACAGACTCCCAAGCTCCTGTAATGGTACATGCAATTGATGTTTCCAGGAAGCTTGACAGATAACTGGAAAGCCAAGTATCCTCTAGGTTTCTCGGCAACATGCTCCTGGACTACGAGCTGTCCTGGAGAGGGGCACTTTCTGGATTCATTTTGTCACAGTGCCCAGCACTATCTTGCATTAGTGCCTCTTCTTAGAGTTTAGCATTTCCTTTTCTGGATGACATTTAGAAAGTTCAGTCCTAATACATCTTACTGTGCACTATTTCATGTGTACTGGGCCATTTCTCCTTTCTTTTAACTTCTGTTCAAATACTGAAAAGCTTTTAAACATTTCCCCAAACTTCTCTTTAGTATAAATCACATCTCTTTAGAATTTTTTTTTTTTTGGTTTCTCTTGTATCAGCAGCACTCTTTTTCAAGCCAAAAACTGATGCAGACATACTGGTTATCAAAGAAAGACTCAGAGAGGCTAACAATGGGAAGTGGCTCAGATAGTCAGAAGCTTAAAGGAATCCAGTAGCAGGCCCTGAGTCTGCCCACTTCTGAGTTATCACACTTTTGTTCACTCCACCAGCACCTTCTTATTAAACACTTTCTGTGTGTCAAGTACTGTACTGGAAACACAAAGACAGATGTGTAAAAAGCCTTGCCCTCTAGAACTTCTTTAACAGAACCCCAATAATGTCTCATCTTTCTCACCATTCTCATGGGGATTGGCACAAAGATGTTCTGTGTGCCAATCCCCACAGAACTGTGCCAAGAACTGTGCTAAACACTTTATATATGACCTTCCATCAATTATCCTGCCTTAAGTGACGTGGGCTCTAGGTGGTTTGAACCCAGCTGTCTGTGGCAGAGCCCAGGTGCTCTGGGCTGCACTGTTGCATTAGGGGGGCCTACTCCTTCACAGCAGATTGAATCAGGAGTGGACGCCTGAGCCCAGAGGGACCAGATTCCCACTGGAAATTAATATTAAGCCAGAGAGACACGGGTCCATTTCTGCTGGCAGTTGAACTGGGATGTGATGAATATCTTGCAATGGAGGAAGCAGAGAGGTGAGAGCAGGAGCACGCAGAGGGAGAGAAAGCTCTTCTGTGAAGAGAGAGAAGAACAAAGGAGAAATGTGGAAGAAAGCAGAGATCAGGGTAAAGAGAGAGAGGCAGCGAGAGAGCCAGAGACCTGCCCATGAGATGCTGCCTGAGCTCCTGTCTCAGTCCTTCAAAGAGGCTCAGCTCACTTTTACCTTTGGGTTCCTTCCATGAAATATCCTGAATCTTCCTTTACTTCCCCATTTCTGATATCTACCCTCTCCCTACTTAAAACAACTCTCCCCCCCCTTTTTTTTTTGCTTACTCTGTAGTAAGTGGGTTCTTTTACTCATTACTTATAACCAAAAGAGCCTCCATGATGACAAGCTAGTGTTCTGGTTGAGTGAGGAGGATCATCACTGAAGAGATACCAGCTGATCCCAGGAAGGTGCTGTGGACAAAGGTCCGTGGAGTCCCAGTAGAGGCTTATAGGAGAAAAGGAAGATTGAGCACAGGGACCTGCTTGGTGAGGTGTGGGCAGCAGTGGAGAATGCAAAATACCTCTTCCAGCAGATGGGCTTCCATGGGCAAAATGGCAGCTACAGCTGGTGTGGTGTATTCTAGAACTGAGTAAAAAGTGGTCCTGTGGAGCTCTAGGATAGGGATAGGTAGAACCATGGGTTAAGTGTCTGTACTACGAGAGGAAATTTGTGCATCTGACAAGATCATGAGTGTTAGAGCAGTATGTTCTTATAGAACCGGCTAGTCCACTCCATGAGAATGACAAGATGAGTGAGTTCTCCTTAATGTCCATCTTGGAGAACTGTACTAATGGCACCCTATAAGCTAAATCTTATTATAATAAGTTTTTATTTTATTTTCTTTTGTCAGGGGTAAACTTTAATCTGTATTTATCTTGTTAAAACGTGTACATTTAGTAATTCTCAATTCAAGGTTCGATGATGGTTAATTTCATGTGTCAGCTTGACTGAGCCATGGGGTGCCTAGGTGAAACGTTTTTTTTTCTGGCGTGTATGTAAGTGTTTCTGGATGCAATTAGAGTTTAATTGGTAGACTCAGTAAAATAGATTGTCCTTTTCAAACTGGATGGGCGTCATCTAGTCTGCTGGGGCCCTGAACAGAACAAAAGGCAGAGGAAGAAGGAATTTTCTCCCTTTTTGCCTTCTCCACTGGTTCAGATGGGACATTTCATCTCATCTTCACCCAGCTTCAGACTGGGATTTTTATCAACAGCTTCCCTGGGTCTCCAGCCTGCAGATGGCAGATCACGGGACTTCTCAGCCTCCGTATTTTATGAGCTACATCCTCGAAATTAAGCAGTCTCTTGGCCGGGTGTGATAGCTCATGCCAGTAATCCTAGCAATTTGGGAGGCCAAGGCGGGTGGACTGCCTAAGCTCAGGAGTTCAAGACCAGCCTGGGCAACACGGTAAAACCCCATCTCTACTAAAATACAAAAAATTAGCCAGGCCTGGCGATGTACTCGGGAGGCTAAGGTAGGATAACTGTTTGAACCTGGGAGGCAGAGGTTGCAGTTAGCCGAGATCGCACCACTACACTCCAGCCTGGCTGACAGAGCGAGACTCTGTCTCCAAAAACAAAAACAAAGAAACAAACAAAAAAATAAAGAAATAAAGCAGTCTGTCTCTCTCTACATAGGTAAATCTTCTCTGTCTCTGGAGAACCCCAATTAATACAGATTTTTATTTTAAAAACCCACATTTGAGGAAGGCAGAATTAGAAAGGGAGAGTACAGAAAGATGTTGGGGTCCTTAATAGATCAAATTCCTAAAAGACACTGACAAATGCTATTTTCAAAGTGACAGGCTGTGGTCATAGAATACTGGAGTGCTATAAATAACATGGAGCCATTTGGGTGTGGCTGGCAACAAACTGAAAATGTGGCTCCAAATGTCTACTTGCAGGTCCTGAAGACTCAAGCAAATTTTAAACCACATTAGAAATTGGAGTCCTTTTATCTGGACTCAAATGGCAACTCATTCCAGAACATTCTCCCTCATGTTGTCCTAAGTGGTAAGTTATGGGGAGAGAAGCCTTCTACACGTCCATTGAAATTATCCATTAACCACATTGGGAGATTTATATACCAGCACTACACAGTGTCAATTTCTGCAGCCAAGTCCATTTTTCATTTCAGGTATATGTGAAAGGACTCTTTAAAGCCTA
Source organism: Saimiri boliviensis (assembly GCF_048565385.1). NCBI lineage: Eukaryota > Metazoa > Chordata > Mammalia > Primates > Cebidae > Saimiri > Saimiri boliviensis. Next base: position 7,329,733 of record NC_133457.1, on the reverse strand, counting down.
CCTGAAAGATTCAACAAGGCCATAAAATGAAATTCTAGCAAGTGGCTTTGTGAACTAGTCTTCCAGTTATAGCCCCACTGCCAATTATTATTTCAAAGGCCTTATTCATCTGAAAACTACTGTTCCTTCCTTTCTTACAAAAGTGAGAAGCCTTTGCCTTTTCAGAGAGGAAAGTCTGCTATAGAGTTTCCCAACTGTGTCCTGGCTGAAGAGGAAAAACAGATGACATATGTTTATGTTTCAGAGGGAGGACTGGATAGTGATAACAAGCAAAACGGGAATTCAACTCTAAGGAGAGAGTGAAATAAAATAGTTAACATTTATTGAATGCTTATATTTACTAACTCAAAATCGCAACCATCTTATAAGTCGTATGCTATTATTTATAAAATTTTACAGATAGATGGATGCAGGGAGAGGTCAGGTAACACTTGCCCCATGTTCTCAACCATTTCTTTCCTTCCAAGTAAAGATCTACACTCAAAATTGCATGGTGATGAAGAAGTGAAAAAGAAGACAAGACTGAATTTAATTTGTCAGGGTCTTTCCCGCTAGCATGGACACAGTGGGGAGTTACTACATGTCAGAAGGACAGATGAAGGGAACGTGAGCGGCCCCCAAATGAAATGATGTTCCAGAGCTTAAAAAAATTCAAAGTGCCAAGGTATACTTTTGAAGTAGATCTGCGTATTTCTTTGTTCTTTCAATAAAATAGCTTAATGGTCATTTTAATGTCAATTTAACTAGATAAGATGATATCATCATTTCTTAGAACCACTGAGCATTTTCTACATGAAATCCACAAAGGTAAAACCATGGGGAGAAGGGACATAACAAGGCCAGTGATCCTATTATTCAGAGAGACGACTCATTTCTGTTTTCCTGTTGCAGGAAACCTCTGGGTTTGCAGTTTGATATCCTCAGGCCCAAATCCCATATTCTGATTTGGATAGCTCCTCCTGAAGAGTCTGGACTCATGTAATTAAGTCACACTTCCAAAGCTTAGAAGAATACAGGAAAGGAGGCAGCAGACAATTAAAATCACTCGACTATTTAGAATCACAGGTTTCCCTCCAACAAGTCCCCATGCTGAAAATACACGCCATAGGCAGTCTCTGTCACAGCTTTAATGTAAAAACCACTTAAGAAATGGACTTCCTCTGTTGACAGATGACAGATTGAAAACTCTGATGACAGTTTTTATATCAACTTACCTCTCTAATCATCAAGGTTCCTTCTCTTGAAATACTCCCGCTGAAAGTGTCCGCATGAGAGGTCTCCAGCCCATGCGTCCCCACCATTCCCACATTGTACTGCTCGTTGCTCCCTGGAGCTCCTGTTGGTCTGAGATGAGAAGGAACGACATTCATGGTAATGTATGTTAAATATATCTGTTTGCTGTCCATGTTATTTTTGTTATGGTAAAACATACGTATTAATAACATAAAATCTACCCTTGTACCAATTTTAAGTGTACATGTCAGTCGTCTTAAGAACATTCCATATGAATTTTAATGTGTGCTGATGTCTGGGCTGGCCCCACTTTTGCAGTATCCCTCTTAGCCTGTACTCTGCCCAGTAGCCAGCCTGAGCAAGTGTTTGGCTTTACATGGAAAAACCACTGAAGCTGCCACCAGGCTCTGCAGGATCTTCCCGACTCCAGCCTCCTTCTCTGACCAGCAGACACCCTGACCTGCTTTTATACATGCCGTTACTTCTGCCTGGGAAACTCTTTGCATTCTGGCCTTGGTTGGTTCCCTCTCATTCATCTTACATGATGCTTTCTGTGGGAAGTCTACTGTTAACACCTTTGTCTTATCACAGCAGCCCCTCTCCTTTTCTCTTCACTCTTTTTCCTTAATAGTTCTCATCACAATTTGCAGTTATCTTATCTTTTGGATTCTCTCTTTCTCCTTCCCTCTCATTGCTTGTGAGGGCAGAGTCATCGTCTCTTTTCTCATTATTATATATGCTTAGTACCCAGCCTAGAGTTGGCACATACTACGGATGCAAAAAAATAATCACTAGATCCATGGACTTTATGCTTCTATAAAAAAGAAATATCTACTAAGAACTTTCTGGCTTACTGGGGCATACATTCACTAGGAGGTTTAACTTAAACAACATTCAGCCTCTGCAATCATCCTGCATGGTGGTATACTTATTTTCAGTTCTTTTCTTGCTATTGTGTTTACGGTATAGTGAGAGAAGGTAGCAGGATCTCTACATACTCCCTGAGAACACAGACGGATGTTTCCTGTGTCCCATAGCACAGAGCATAGTGCGAGGGCTCACAAAATGATGACTGCCCATAGTGAGCTCCATTCTCTCAGGAGTGCCTCATTTGCGTGACACAGAATTTCTCTGATTTAGGAACTCAGGGGAATTGAGAACCACCCAGGTCATGCGGTTCAACCACACGTTGAGGTTGGTACAACATGGCTTCTGGAAGGATTTTGGTTGTTAATGCAATACTTGTTACTCTGTTTTAGCATCTACCTCTCTTTTAAAGTGGGTTCTCTTTAAAAACCCACTTTAATAGGAAAGTTATCAAGGCTTATTTCTCTCTAGGCATATTAATTGCAACTTTTATCATTTCATTCTTTTTCATTGTTTCTTATATATTTAAAAATATTTCTGGCCTCTTGGATCTTATGAAAGTCCAAAGAATTACTGGAATCATCCATCTAAGAGACAAGAAATACACCAGATTTATGATGTCTCCAGGGGCAGAGAAAGACATATTTCAAGGATTTTTATCCAAAACAGACGGGTGAAAAGATGACAGGATGAGTCCAGACAAGAAAATGTATAGTAAGAAGCTTACATTGCATTTACTAAACTGGAGCAGTGGATTGAATGAATCTAAATATGGGCTAGAACTGATGTGTTAAGGAAGAGATTCCAAAGAGGCATTTTCAACATTTCATTCCTAGAAAGGAACTTTCATTTATTTTTAAAAATGTATTTATTATACTCTAAGTTCTGGGGTACATGTACAGATCATGCAGGTTTGTTACATAGGTATACACGTGCCATGGAGGTGGTTGGCTGCATCCATCGCCCCGTCATCTACATTAGGTATTTCTCCTAATGCTAGCCCTCCCCAATCCACCCACCCCTTGCTATTCCTCCCCTAGTGCCCCACCCCACCTAGGCCCTGGTGTGTGATGTTCATCTCTCTGTGTCCATGTGTTCTCATTGTTCAACAACCACTTATAAGTGAGAACATGTGGTGTTTGGTTTTCTGTTCTTGTGTCAGTTTGCTGAGAATGATGATTTCCAGCTTCATCCATCCGAAAGGAGCTTTTAATAGTGTTCCAGAGACATGGAAAAAAAATGAATTCCTGGTGTTTTGATAGAATCGTAAATCATAGTTTTCAAACTATCATTTCTTCACTCATTTGTTTATCTTGTGTGAATCTTTCCTTTTCTTTCTTGCTCTCTTCTCTCTTTCTCCCTTTTCTTTCTTTCTTTCTTTCTGCCTTAAGTACTTGTTTGGGACAAAATGATATAAAGCCAATAAATCAATGAAATATTTATAAAGAGACTTCCATGATGGGAGCCACTTTTCTTCTTTTTCAGACAGGCATTCATTGCTATTGGCAGGGGCTCAGTTGGCCTGGTAGCATCTGCCAGGTTGATGCTCACACAATCAAATTCTCCTGTCCTAGTCAGACCTGCTTCCTCTGTTACCTGAACAACAGTTATCTTGTTGGCCACCACATCTCCAATCCTATCCACCTCACAGCTGCAAAAGCAAGCCCTCCAAAACACAAGTCTGATGAAGTCCAAGTCACTCTTCTGCTTTCAATGTTCAGTAGCTCCTCATCAACCACAGGATAAACTTGAAGCTCCTTACTGTGGCTTATAAGCCTTCCATTATCTGGTTCTTGATTGTCTCACTAACCCAGTTTTTTAATAAAATCCTGCCCCAACTTCTAACTCTACCAGCATTTAACTTGTAATAGTTTCCTATGCACATTATGCTAGAAAATCCCTGGTGACTTTAGCCTGCCCTCTCTACCTGGAAGATTCTTTTCTATTCTCTGCCACCCTCTGGCTAACTCATTCTTTAAGCTATAGTTCTCCTCCAAACCCATTCCAGCCTCACTGGAACAGTTCAGGTGGCTCTCCACTCTGCTTCCATATTGCCCTTTGTGCATCTCTGACACTGCATTCAACACACAGTCCTGCAATGATCAGATCTCATTAACGTTGGTATCTTCACTGCCAAGCATGGTGCCTGGAATGTAGGTAGTACCTAATGTTTATTAAATCATTGAAGATCTTGGGTCAAGGGCTTTGTTTAATGTCTAGCAGAGAGCTCATTCAGGCTTATTGTCAAAATACAGCTCTTCTGTGAACTGATGAATAATTGGCTATCAGGATATTATTTGCTTGTTTAAAATGTCCTGAACAACCACTGTTAAGTTTTGCAATCTTATGGAATTGAGTTCACTACGATGTGCCAAAATACTTTTCTTATAATTGGGTGGTTATCATAGAATAACAAAAAATCTATTTAGATATGGCATAGAACTTTACAGAAAAAACTGTTAAACTTAATGTATACAAATTTTAAAAAAAATAATTGAGGAGATCAGAAGCTCTCAGGAAAGAAAGTTAAAAACTATGATAAGAGAATCTCATCATATCACAAATGTATGAACAACTTCAGTGAGGAGAAATGGGGAGGAAAAAGCACTGATTTAAATAACCTTGAAAATGAGTGGAGTCTGTAAAACGAAAGGCAAGAGGAATTGTACATAAACACTGTACACTCTAGTTGACAAAGCTGTTTCCCATGAGAATGCAGGTTAACAAATTTGATATTGCTATACAAAAATACTGGATGTGCACAATTAAGTAAATGGGTGGTTAATATGGTGTGTCTGTGTTTTCAACCAAATCTCATCTTGAATTATAGTTCCCACAATCTGCACATGTCCTAGGAGGGAAATGCTGGGAGGTAATTGAATCACAAAGGTGCGTCTTGCCTGTGCTGTTCTTGTGATAGTGGCTAAGTCTCACAAGAGCTGATGGTTTTATAAAGGGCCGTTTCCCTGCACATGCTCTCTTGCTGGCCGCCATGTGAGACATGACTTTGCTCCTCCTTTGCCTTCCACCATGACTGTGAGACCTCTCCAGCCATGTGGAACTGAGAGTCCATTAAACCTCTTTTTCTTTATAAATTACCCACTCTCAGGCATTTCTGCACAGCAGTATGAAAAACGACTAATACAGTGGTTGATGGCAGAAGCCAGGTTTCTGACTGTTGGAATGGAAATTTATAAATAAGCAAGGGGAGGAGGTGAGAATGATCCATGTTGTTGGGATGGATTAATTGAAGATGTCAGTGTGAACTCATGTTTAACTTAATACAGATACAGATGGCTATATACAGAAATATTTGTAAATATTCATATATACATGGGTTAATGTACACATGCATATATTTCCTTGCTCTGTTAGCTGAGAGGGCCTAAAACAAGTGACACTGTAGTAGCAATGAGCACACTGGGTGCCTAGATATTGGTTTCTAATACCATCCTCCAATAAAAGGAATCAGGGCTTACTGAAGAAGTAGCTGATTCCAGGACTGGTATAGGAAATATACAAAATTAGTCTGGATTGGAGCATGTTATAGTATCAGAAAGTAAAGAGTGTTCGAATGCACACACATGTACATGCACACCAATACACACATGGTGGTGGTATGTCAGTCAAAGAGGCACTGGAGCTAACTGAAAGAGCTCCCAATGGTCAAAACTGGAAAATTTGAGCAACAAAATAAAGAAGTATTATGTCCAAGCAACAAAATAAAGAAGTATTATGTCCATGACTCTATGCTGTTATAAATGATAGAATAAATAAATAGAGGAGACAAATCTGTGCAGAAGAATTCTAAATAAATTATGTAGTTACACTACCCTACAGGAGGGAAGCATGATTCCCCACTCCTTAAGTGTGGGCTGTGCATAGTGGCTTCCTTCCAAAGGGTACAGAATAGAAAAAAAAAGACAAATAAAAGAGTCATTTTACAGTGGAGAAATCTTCCCTTTGGGAGCATGTGCTGGTATTTGAGGGACGATACTAATACAGAAAGTTGCCTCTTTGGCTTGGTTGATGAGATGCAAATTAAATTAAATGCCTTTCCTTCCATCTTTGCATTCTATAAAGCTTTTATTCTTTTTTTCCTGATCATAAAGTAGTACATGCCCATTATATAATTGGGGATATACATAAAATAAAAATCTCTCATAACTATATTACCCAGAGGTAATCACCTCTTTAATTCTGGTGTATTTCCCTCCACTCATTATTTTTCTATGCATGAGGAATTGGGAAATAGTGCAATTGGTTAGGGAATATAAACTTAGCTAAGTGCACACTCATAAGGTATATCTTATCAAATAAATGCAAAACCAGCATAGTACATAGAAAAAAGCTATCGTTTTAAACATCGGAAACCATGGCTGTTTGTCCAAATGGCTAGTGCTACCTTTCTGAGCAGCTCTTCTGTGTTTACTTCATGGTGGGAACTGTGCCACAACATATTATTGTTTTCTGCTTTAAAAATATATAGCATAAAATATAGAGGTTTACCTTAGCAAAAGAAAATAAAGGTAATAAAAATGTATGTAAGAGGCACTGTGGCCCCCATATACTCAATCCTAAATAAACTTGTTTTATAATGTACTTTTAATAGTGTGAAATTTCTCAGGCATGCAACCATCATGTTGTAGAACAGACTATATATATTTTATATGCAATATAAAAATACATATATTTACAAACTGAAGTAAACATACACACATACACGTGTACCTTTCTTTTCTCACATATGTAACCACATATTTTAAATGTTCTTTAATGGATGACCATTTCCATCTAAAATTTACCAATCCCTTCAGAACCATGTCAAGTCTTGCCTCCACTATCAGCATTCCATGATAGCCTCAGTTTATTATTTCTTACATAGATTATAGTAACAGAGCCTCTGAATTGCTTTACCAGTCTCTAGTCTGTTCCCGTTTCAAATCGTCTTGCTGAAATGATCTCTCTCAAATATAATACTGAATTCGAGATATGTTCAATTGTTTCCAGTGGCTACATAATAAAGTGCACACTTCTTGGTCTGATTTCACTAGTTCAGACTCCCCTCCATGCCATACACCATACGTTCCCATCAAAGTCAACTTCCTGTGTCTTTACTTCAACTCTTCCACCTGCTTATGATTCTAATATTACCTCAGGTTTTTTTTTTTTTAAATCTTGCTGATAATTATTTGCAGAGAATTAGGCTATAAACCCTTCTTCAGAGTCAGAACTTGCAATTTCAAATCAGTGCAATCAAATGTAAATCATAGTCACTGAAGACCCACTGTATTCGATCCCATGCAATGGGTTAAGGGTAATAGAGATGAGTAAGGCACAACCCTTACTCTGAAAGATATCCTAGTCCAGAAAAGGAGAGAAAGACATAATAAACAATCCTGATTCAAGGCACTTCATGAAGATGGAGGAATACACACGAGATACACTGGTAGCACAGAAGAGGAGACAGGCTCTACCTGTGCAAGCAGGGCTGTGAGTAGGTGATTTCTAAAGGAAAAGGAAAGTGCTGGACAGCAGACTGCAGCACAGTCTATTCAGGAAATTTTAGAAAGGTGGGTGTTTCTGCAGCGGGGAATAAGTCCTAGATTTGCCTTTAAAGGTAGAAAGGTGAATACCATTAATAGCCTTGCAAAATATGATAGGGGACCTAAAACCCAAATGCTAATTAACATTTTTCCCAAACTATCTTTGGTTGTTTCTCCAAATATTTATATTAGCCTGCAGTTTTCCATGCGTAATTTTGTCATTCTCCAACTAGAATATAAACTTTTGGAAGACAAAATCCAAGTACGAACTTAGGAAATCTCTCAAAGCCCTCTGCAAGATGGCTAACATATATTGAGAGTTTTAGCAATCTTTTAATTTCGTAATCTACTCTCGTCCTGATACTTGCATGCTCAGTGCTTAAAAGGAATTCAAAACATCTGTCAAAATAATTAAGCAATTCTGAGTCAAGACAAAAATTAAAAGGGCCAGCATGTTTTGCAGAAATGATCTGGATTAGTGGTTTTGCCTCTAGAACAATTTTATTTACTTTTTAAAAAGGCACTTTAATGCAATTTGTTTCGAAATGTCATATTTTAGCATATTGACAGTTGTCAATAACTGGGTCATCAACAGCAAAATAAGTATGGATTTTTCAGCTATGATAATTAGATCTGCCTCTTAGAATTGCTTGTATGTAATGATGGTTAATCAGCAGATAACATTCCCTCTAGACGGTCCAGCCCTGCCTCTCCAATCGCTGATGAATTGGACAATAATTTGTGACCTGAAATGGCTTCTTTTCTATATAGAGTCAGTGTGATCTGATGATCAATACTAGTAGCTGAGCCAAAGAAATAGAGGTGATTGAAGAGTGAATTTGGATAAAATAGCTTCTCATTCTATCAAATTCATAGCAGACCAGGGCAAGGGCACCTTGTGTTATTAGCGGGACGAAATGGGGAAGCAACAGGTGCTTTCACAGGATCCATGCCAATGAGGAAAAAAAGTGAGCTGTTCTCTTACCTTTAAAAAAAAAAAAAAAAAAAAGGAAAGAAAAGTTAAAGGCTATAATTACTAACAAAAATATAGGTAGGTATAAATATACATATAAATACATAAAAAGAGAACTGCAAAGAGACTGACAGAAAGTATTTAATAAAGAAACAGACCACAGAGAAATGAATCAAGAAAAAGAAGCCATCAAGAGAATAAAGTAGAAAATCATAACAGGGTATATTTTGAAACTTTCTCTGCGTGATTATCTGACTCCTGATTCTTTTGCTAGGATGGTAACACATGCTGGCTTGTGTATTTCTCCTTACTTATTGGTGGTAGCGGTCGTAATAAAATGTATGTTTCATGTTGTTAATTTTAATCCCTAAATGTCATTGCCCATGATTTCACTCTTTCAGTTCTAGGGGGAAGGGCACGTGTCAATGGTCTGGTTGTCAATATTGTTTGCCCTTGAGATGAAAAGAAGAAAGAAATAGTCACCAAAAGGGCAGTCAATCCATTGGCAATAGATAGGAAAAGTGTATGCAGTCCAGAAATACTACATATTATAAGTGATTGTCCATAGAGAGAGATAGGAACTATGCTCCCACAAAAACCGAAGTCCCCAAAGTCAATTTACCTCGACACAGACCCATATACAACCTTACATTTCACTCATATTTTTTGTCCTTTTATTTTGGAAAGCTAGTCCCCTCCTGGTCTATATTTTAAAGGTAGTAAAAGGATGGGTTCATGCCCTTTGCAGGGACATGGATGAAGCTGGAAACCATCATTCTTAGCAAACTGACACAAGAACAGAAAACCAAACACTGCATGTTCTCTCTCATAAGTGGATGTTGAACAATGAGAATACAGGGACACAGGGAAGGGAACATCACACACTGGGGCCTGCTGGGGGGCAATGGGAGGGACAGCAGGGAGTGGGGGGATTGGGGAGGGATAACAATGGAGAAATACCTAATGTAGATGATGTGGGGATGGATGCAGCAAACCACCATGGCACGTGTGTACCTATGTAACAAACCTGCATGATCTGCACATGTACCCCAGATCTTAAAGTATAACAACAACAATAAATAAAATAAAAGTAGTCCTCTTACATCAGTCTGGGTATGTCGCTGACAGCCACTGTCCCATCATGGGTCTCGCTCTCTCCATCTTCCTCCTCTTCCTCACTACTTTCTGACTCCTCACTGGAGGAGGAGTAATCGGTCACCTTTTTCATTGGGCGGTTTGTTTCTTCAATTCGGAGTTCTCTCAGTTCTTTGGCTAATGCCGTCAAATCCTATGAAAGAAAAGTTTATTCAGCATATGAATGGTAGATACGACCAAAGCTACATCTCTCAGCAAATCAGTGCTCCAGCTTAAGCAACAAGAAAAAAAAGCTCTATATAAAACTGTGACAAACATAGTTACTGCATGGAACTAAGAAAATGATGTTTGTAGCGTGTAGAAGCTAGAAAAGAAAGATGAAATCAATTTAAACTTTGTTCAAAACCAATAGCTAGACTGAGACTGTTCAGTTCTGAATATATATGTGTACATATGTGTATGTGCATTGTGTGTATACACATATATACCAACATTGGGTTCTTATTTTATTTTGGAAAGGTGAAACTGGTCACCCCCAGAGTTAATGGGAAAAAACATGGGATTAGAAATTGTACCCCAGTATTCTGGGACTCCTGCCCAAACCAGAGTATGGCTTTTCCCCTCTTATGATTGGTACTGTACCAAAATCTAGCATCAGTCATAGAACAGAGCAATTCCCAAGGTTCCAGCTACTACAATGACTCATTTGGTGTGTCATCATTCCCTGGAGAATAGAGGTACCACATGAAATCATGGCCCATCCTAAAGCCTAGCGCCACTGAAATTTACAGCCACAGAGGAACAACAACAACAAAAAGAGTTCTCTTCCAAAATAATAGGTGTTTCATTTTCTTTTGTTTTAAATTCCAGTCATCTGGCAGAAGTCCTGTTGGAAAACACTAAAATGAAATGTGCAAATACCAAAAGGAAGAGATAATTTTTGAGTTTTCCATGAGTATGATGAAACCTTTAGTATTATGGATGTGATGATGTGGTATTGAATCACCAGGCAGACTGCAGGCAGTGTGCTGAATATCCGACTCCCTTTTATTTTACATGCTTTCAAAGCAATGCAGAGGGAAGCAGTTCTGCAAAAGCATGGCCGCTCTAATTTGCATGGGTTAAACTGCCCATGGCACACAGCATGCAATGAGGAAAAAGCAATTTGACATTAGTCTTACCATTTCTCCCTATATTAGTGACCCATGTGGGAATCAGAGCATTCAGTGAGAGACAGGGGATTAGGGAGAAAGAAACTCATTGAAAAATACTAAATCCCACAGTTTTCTATGGCCATATTCTCTCTTTATTTCAATCCAAAAATGTACACATCCAATTCACCTGATGTAGGATTAGAGCAACCTGTGTGATAATGCTATTTGGTCATCTATCCTAATTGCTGAAAAGAAAAGCTGTGGTAAATGTGTATAGTTAAATTATAATTTTATTTTGAGAATACAAAAAAAAATACATTTCTCTACTGCCACTTGTATGTCAGGCATTACTATTCTAGTTAACATTAGGAAAGGAAATACTTTAGGTGTTTTACTTGGTCTAGACATTTACACAATTCACAGTGTTAAGTGAAGGGTCTTTTCTTTCTAATATCCTACAAATCAAAGGGAAAGCAAAATGACTTTTAAGTTTGTCTTGATGACACCTGATTTGAACCCCTTAAATAAAAGGAAGCTTCTAAAAATTCAACCTTTGCACAACATACAAAAACACACTTGCTAGGGCTTTTGCACACATGCACACTCACACATGCCTCAATCTCAGTGAATGTGTTTGCCCCACCTGTGAAAGTGAAAATAGAATTGTATTTAAGAGGCCCAACTGTGTTTAAATATCGTGTATATTATAAAAAGAAGAGGGAATCCACAACATAGGTATAATTTTATGCAAATTTATTTCTGGTTCCTTTGGCAATTAGCCAAAACAGGAAAGGCTAATATGTGAATTTCAACTTTTACTTATTTCCTCCTGGCAATTGTCAATGCTTATCTTTATCAAATGAAGAAGAAAGTGAAGGGTATGCTATTTTTGATTGTTTTGGGAAAATAAAGTCTAGATGTTTGTTAAAGCTGTGAAAGAAAAGGATATTATCCTCTAAATCAGTAAAATAATGAAAAATTAGACAAATTTGTTTTGTATTTTGATGCCTATTATTAGGACTGTGATAAGTCTCATCAAAAAATATAGCTAGCATTTAAAATGTTACTGTTATTAAGAATTACATTTTATATAACTTAAAGAGAGAATATGGTTTAAAAGAGTTTATTCCTATTGTCAGTAATTCTGAGTAAAATATAATACTATTGGCTATGATTTATTTTAATTAATGATACATTTTCCTCAGAGCTTTATTCTTCTTATCTCTGACATTTCAAAACAAGGCAAAAGAAATTCTAAAAAAATCAAAATTATTTTAGAAATATTCAGTCCACAGGCTACTGATTTTTAAAAAACTTTCACTTGTTAAAATGACCTAAATTTTTCGAATGCATTTTCTGATTTTTTATTGTATTTAGAAACACTTTAAAGTGCTGAACTGCTTTATAATTTTGCTTTTAATTAGAATTTTTTGCTTCTGTGTTACTAAAAAGCTCTCTGCCCTGAAACATTAGAAATAATTGAAAATTTCCTTTAACTATTAACAGTTTGGTGGTGAGACATATATGAAAATCCCTATGAAAAGGTAAAAATAATGAGTAATTCAAAAGTAATACCAGTAGTCAAAGAAAATTAATCTTCCATTGCTAAGAACCTATGCATTTAGCTGAAGTTCTGTTTCTTATCCATCCAGTATTGAAAAATTTATAATAGCAAAGTTATAGAAAATAAACACAATCTAATATTGACACCATTGGGCTCAGTTCCATTTACATATATTTTATTCTCTGACAGTACAAATTTTCTCCATATAATGAGCCTTCGTGGTAACTTATTACTTAGCCATCTCAAGACTGTAACTAAAAATTTTTAAAAAGCAAAATAAAAGTGCTATTTAGCATGAAAATAGCTATGAGAATGTATAGCTAAAAAAGAAATATGGCAAAATGTTAAGATTTTTTTTTTGGCTACAGAGTAAATGTGAAGATAAATAGCTAAGAGGCTTCTTTAACAGTTTATAAAATCAACTAGATATAATTTTTCATTCAACAAAGCTTAATTTAACAATTATGCACACCTTAACTAAAAAGACACTCTTTTAGGTCCCTTTTTAGAAACAACATAGTTTATTCAAACATTAGTTCAATTTTTGAACTATTATTTTGTTTAAAAATTTTTAGCTATTGTTTTTCTCTCTGTATTAAACTAATTTTCTTTTTAGGAACTCTAAAGATATGACATTGGGCAAGCCACTTAGGTTCAGTATCCTCATCTGAGGGAAAAGGAGGTTGAACCCTTAGTTACTGCTCAACTTCCATCCAATCTAAATTGATGTGCTCTGCAATTTTTGATTCCTACATAATAAAAAAAAACAGTGATAAAACAGTGTTTTCTTATGTATATAATCTTTGTTCACATGTTTAATTGTGCCAACAAAAAAGAATATTTATTTTCAAATACTAAATAATTAGACGATGCTGCAAAATCTCATATTCCATTAGAAAGTAATGTCAAATTAATGTACACTCCCCCAAATTAATTTCTATAAAAAGTTAAATCATTTAATTAGCAATCACAAGCAGCAATATTTCAAAAATAATTTTTAGGTTTTTCATTTCAATCTCAGTTATCTAAATTGCAAAAACATTCATTGAGAGGGAAGGCCTACAAAAACCTGTGGATGGAGAAGGTAGAATAGTATAGTTCAAGGTTTCTCAACTATGGCACTGTGGATATTTTTGGTCAGATCATTCTTTGTTGTAGGGAGTTCTCTTGTGCACTGCAGATGTTTGGCAGCACCCCTCTGCTCTATCCACAAGATACCAGTACCACAGCCTCCCACTCTGAAGTTGTGACAACCAAAACTGTCTACAGACTTTGCCAAATGTCTCCTAAGGGAGGAGGAGTGGAGGAATCAGCCCTGGTTGAGAACCACTGGGTTAGGTAGAACTACTTTATCTTAGTGGTTTGGATCAGTGATACTCAAGAGATTGGGATAGTCACCTGGAGGGCTTTCCAACCACACAGGGCTCCAGAGATTGTGGTATGCAGCTCAGAGCCCCTCAATTATTTATAATCATTTACACATCCATTGCCCCCTCTCTTCTCTGTCCAGTGTGGTACAGTACGCTGAAATAAATAAAGCAATTTTTCAAAGCCTAAAATATTCTGGGTTAACCAGATGAAATCTGTAAGAAGCTTTGCCTTAATGACAGCCCCTCAAGCCAATTTCTGAACTCATGTAATTTCTCTTGAGTTGTGCACACGCACAACCATTTTATTGGTAACTCTAACTCCAGAACTTCACTGTCTTTCTTTACCTGTTCTGGGAGCAAAGTGGCAAAAGTTGTGATAATCCCTGTACTTCTCACTATTATGAGGGACAGGGACAAGCAAGGCCATGGCCCAGAGCAATTAAAAACACTCCCCTCTCCCATTTCTTTTCTTTTCTTTTTCTTTTTTTCTTTTTTTTTTTTTTTTTTTGAGACGGAGTTTCACTCTTGTTACCCAGGCTGGAGTGCAATGGCGCGATCTCGGCTCACCGCAACCTCCGCCTCCTGGGTTCAGGCAATTCTCCTGCCTCAGCCTCCTGAGTAGCTGGAATTACAGGCACACGCCACCATGCCCAGCTGATTTTTTGTATTTTTAGTAGAGACGGGGTTTCACCATGTTGACCAGGATGGTCTCGATCTGTTGACCTCGTGATCCACCTGCCTCGGCCTCCCAAAGTGCTGGGATTACAGGCTTGAGCCACCGCGCCCGGCCCCCCTCTCCCATTTCTATAAACGCCATCCAAACACTGCAAACATGCAGAGTCTCATTCTTTTAGAAGCAACAATCCTTCATCTATGATCATAACTGTTTCAGTCACTGGGTGGTGAAGTGGCCATAAGTCTGAAAAAGTGGGGCTCTTTGGTGAAGACCAGACGAATAGAAACATGCTTCTCACATGAAGCCAAAATAGCTTCATGCCTCTGGCCCAAACCTTAATCAAACCCTTGGCTTTCTATAGCATGTTATACATCAAAAATGCTTTTACACACATTACCTTAAATGATCCTGAACAATCTTGTGAGATGGGGAGGTGTTTTTATTCTCATTTTACAGATGAGGAAACTCTGGCCCAGAGAGGTTATGAGACTAGTCTCAGCCATTTATTTACTGGGGGAGCCAAGATTTGAATGCAGCTTGCTGACCCCAAAGCCAGTGCTTTTTCCATATAATTTCACAAAAATGTGCTCAGCAGAGTTACAGCCTTAAAGCCATGATGGTAGTCTTTAGATTCCATGCATTTAGGACTCTTTGCAAGGCCTGGATCTTAAAACAACAAATTCTACTCTGCTGTATTCATGCAGGTCTGACAAATAGCAGTAAGGCAGTCATCCTTCTTAGCAAGCTACCTACGATTGACAAAGCCATATATTTTTCTAATGGAAAATGTCTCCACAGATAAGGAAGTAAAGTCACTTAACTCTCCAGGATTCATTAACTAAAGCTGATGTTGCTGCTGATGCTGTTGTTAATGTCCCCCACAAAATTAATCTAACAATACTAAGTCCTTGTTCACAAATCACACACTCTAAATTTGGAGTGCCCTAGAATGATACCTCTTTTCTTGTTAGTAAGACTGCTGAGAGCCATTCACTAGCACGGCTGGCATGTTCCAACATGTTTTCTGTTGGAAGATACTGGAAGGAGAAGCTGCCATTAATAAAGCATGAATATTCGTCATTTGCCAGACTAAACACTGGAAAAGTGACACTGTAGTTTAGAAAAAGGGTTTCTGAGGCTATATGGGGAGGTCTGAGGGTCTTAAAGCTGGCCTCCATTGAAGGGGCTCTCCTCCCAGCAGATTGCTGCAAATGAGTGGTCTTCAAATCTGTGCTCCCATTGGCCACCTTTCTGAATGTCAACATCTGGAAATAAGTTTAATATTTGCATTTTGTGAACACATGACCAAGAAAAGGTAATACTAACCTCATCTATAGCTTTTTTATAGCTCTGAAATGAGAGGAACCCAATCCAGAAGAATCCACAGAAGGATGAAAAGCCAGCAGAGAGGCAGCAGATTAGACACAAAATTGGAGTTGTTAGTACACAACTGATAAACACAGAAAGGCAAAGAGAATGTCAACCCAGAATGATGCAAATCTCTTCATTACTCTCAGTATATGTCCTTACTTTAAGATGTTAAAGAGGGTAAACCAAAAAAGCTTCATGTTCATTTCACAGAGAAGATTCTCAGATTTAAATAGACTAAGTGGATAGTAATTCATTCCAAATTAATTATCAGCTTTCAAATTTCAGCCTCCACACTCTTACTTCTTTAAGGCTACTTGCGGGTCTATCATACTACAGCAGTGAAGCCAGAGATTAAGTTGTTAGGACCCCTATCGGACCCTGCGTAACAAGTTTGGTTCCAAGAACCTGGTCCTGGAGGCACGAAAAATAGCAGCAAAACTGTAATATTAATTCATGTGGAAAATCACATGGGGAAAGAGAACAGATCAAAGAAATTCATAGAAAATGCCCAAGTCTCTTTAACTGCTCCTTTCAACAACTTTTTGCCGAAGTTGCTGAGTAGAAATTATAGAATGATATGAGTTGTTTCTCTTTCTGTGTTATTGTTAAAAGACTGCTAATGATCAGCAAATATCCAAAGGCAGAGGAGGCGATCCAAGATATCTTTTATTCTTTTTTAATCAGGTATGACTTTTTTTCTGGACGTTTCTAGCATCCGTGTTTACTAATTTCAACGATTTTTGTTCATATCATGAGTGTATCCCCAACTACTTAATCCTGTGGGTTCTCTGGTAAATTAAGAGTTCAAAACTCTTGCAGAGAAAAGCACTCACAGCTGGTCGACTGGGCCGGGTAATGTCCCTGGATTCTTCTGGTTTCACCTTGGCAGGCTCATGAGGGAGAACAGGTGATCCTTCTGACTTACTGTTGGCTAGAGGAAAAAACAGAGGACCAAGAAAGAGATGGCCATCAAAAAGTGCTGGCTGGCTCAAGTTCTGAATGAATCATCTGCAATGAGTCATCACATGGGTATTACTCAGTGGGCCTGTGATTCACTTGGGCAAATCCTCAAGCACATCCATGAAAAATATAATAAATGTTCAGGCAAACACATTTAGGCTTGTCACCTGGAAGTCACTAGTGACAATTAAAAAACAAACAAACAAACCTGTAGCAAGTACCACCACCACCACTTACTGAGCATTTCTTATGTGTCAGGCATAGAGAAAATGCTTTCTATGTCAATTATTTCATTTAACCCTCGTTCCAACCCAATGATGTGGCACTATTTTCCTATTTTACGGTGGAATGCAGACTTGCAAAGATGGCACAGCTGTCCTGAAGTCACACTGAAATTACGGACAGAGCAGGAGTTCTGTCTGATTTCTGAAAGTCCTATTCTCGATCACTACGTTAAATGAAGCTAAGTTAAGATTCTGTGCTTGCTTTCGTCTTTTACTACTTGTCCAATCAGGTTAGGTTATTTTGATGAAATTTTGTGAGACGAAAAACAAAAAAGAAACCTATTTTATTTAGCGGAATGTTTTTAAATTGGGGATGGGAGTGGTCTCAGCACTTTAAAAATGAAAGAATGAGGTGAGGGCAGAAGAAGGGCCTGAGACTGGAGGTATGAAGCAAGGTCGGGGACCCTGACAGCTGCAGAGCGAGTGGCATCTCTGCGGTCTATGAGCCTACAGGTAGAGAAGATACAATTTAGGGTTGGAGAGGTTGTTTTTATTTTTTTTTAAAGTGGTCTTTCTTGGACAGGGACATACTGGGGATACAAGCACCCTTTTAATCCAGAAAAACAAGGGGCTGAAGGAAATAAAAAGTAAGCCTGATCAGATCAGGGAATTAAAATGGTATGTATTTAAGTTTGCTTTATATAAGTGTTTGCTCTAAAAACATGGAGTTGCCTATAAATGGAAAAAAGGTAACAGAATGGCTGTTTTCTTTCTTTCCTACATGTTTTTTAGAGACAGGGGTTCTCTCTGTCATCCAGGCTGAAGTGCAGTGGGGCCATCATAGCTCCCTGCAGCCATGAACTCCTGGGCTTATGCAATTCTTGCGCCTCAGCCTCCTAGGTACCTAGGACTACACGCATAAGCCACCACACCTGGTGGTTTTCTAAATTAAGGAAATTTATATTTGGACCAAGGCAACAAAGACATATAGTAGACAGCTCTGAGATGTGCCACCGATATCAGAAAAATGCATTTAGAGGCAGCTATTGGCCAGTCCATATCCCAATTCAGAGACGTGAACATCAATCACGTTAGATATCAAGCTTTTCAAAATGGAAATACAGTGATTTTACTTATGCAACACCCTGAAACGGTATTAGGAGATAAAATAAGGGTAATAGGAGGTGGCATGTAATACAGTCTAAGAAAGAATAAAGAACTGGAGGTTTTCATCAGACAGAGAAACTTGTAAGTATGTCAGTATTTCTCGAATTGCAATCAAAGTACTGGTCATTATCACTTGGAAGCAAAATTATCTTCTGAAGAAGTTAATTCTGGAAGAGTGAATTTTAACTGGCTAGAAACATGTATTATTATATATCATCTCCTGAACTATAATAATGTTTTTCATAGGCTTCCCCATTAATGGAAACTAAACAATGATAAATAATTTGAGGCCGGGCACAGTGACTCACGCCAGTAATTCCAGCGTGGGAGGAATTACAGGCGTGTAACTCTGGGAGGCTGAGGTGGGTGGATCACGAGGCCAGGAGGTCAGGACCATCCTGGCCAACACAGTGAAACCCTGTCTCTACTAAAATACAAAAAAATTGGCTGGGCATGGTGGTGTGTGCCTATAGTCTCAGCTACTCGGGAGGCTGAGGCAGGAGAACTGCTTGAACCCGGGAGGCGGAGGTTGCAGTGAGCCGAGACTGTGCCACTGCACTCCAGCCTGGCAACAGAACAAAACTCTGTCTCAAATAATAATAATAATAATAATTTGAATTATATATTTAAAGAGTCTAATTTTTACCTAATAGGAATAACCAGGAGTCAAATACGTTTTTTAAGTCAAAGATTTTCTTTCCTTCTTCAAGTGTATTCTACATTAGTCTTTACTGAATTTCATTTTGAGAAATACATGGTTTTCTGAACTATGTATGTGAACTATGTTCAGAATACTAAACAGGACAATTGGTGTGAATACAAGACATCTGCAGGTAAATGAAACTCTGAAAACTGGCAATCAAATGGAAACAGAAATTCAGGTGACTGGTAAGTGACTGTATTTTCAAGTAAGACTAACATTTGGTGATCTCCCTGGAAAACTCTGGTGTCTCAGATTAGAAAGGATTTTGTCCACACTGATGGCACACACATAATTAGGGACAGTGACTCACTCCCCTGAGGAGACTGGAGTTGAGAGCAGTTGAGGGGCTCTTCAGGATCACACAGTGGTGGCCATGCCTGGACCAGAGTCAGGAAGTAACTAACCTTGTTCCCTGTCCACAGCTTTCCTCCCAGGCAGTGTTGCCAGGTAAAGGCAAGAGAAAGTTTTACCTCGAACTCTGGTGCGTTCACTGGATCCTGCTTGTGATCCAGGCTGGGAGCCTCCTTGGGAGCTGGGCTGGGAGCTGGGGGTGCTGGAGCTGGAAGAACTGCCGCTGCTGGTCCTCTGCAAGGGGCTCTCCAAGATGGGCTCAGTTCTCCGGAGATCAGGGTTGCTGTGTAAGTGGCAGAACACATTGGTTACACTCTTCAGACCTTGCCAGTTTTGCAGATCACATATTTGAAAAAGGTTAATACCTAAAATATATAAGGAACTCAAACAGCTCAATAGCAAGAAAACAACCCAATTAAAAATGGGGAAAGGACCCAAATAGACATTTCTTAAAAGGAGACATCCAAATAGCCAATAGGAATATGAAAAAAAATGCTCAACGTCACTAATCATCAGGAAAATGCAAATTAAAACCACAGTGAACCAGTCACAGTGGCTCTCACCTATAACTCCAGCACTTTGGAAGGCTGAGGTGGGAGGATCACTTGAGGCCAGGAGTTCCAGACCAGCCTGGGCAACATAGCGAGATTCCATCTCTACAAAAAATTAGCTGGGCATAGTGGCATGTGCCTCTCATCCCATCTACATGAGAGGCAGAGGTGGGAGGGTCACTTGAGCCCAGGTCAAGGCTGCAGCGAGCCATGATCTCATTACTACACTCCAGCCTGAGCAACAGAGCAAGACCATGTCTCAAAAAATAAAAACATTTAAAAAATTGAAAACCCCCACCAAACCACAATGAGATATCACCTCACACCTATCAGAATGGCTATTCTCAAAAGACAAAGAGAGTGAGTGTTGGTGAGGATACAGAGAATAGGGGAGCCTGTACCCTGTTGGTGAGAATGTAAAATGGTACAGTCAGTATGCAAAAACAGTATGAAGGTTCCCCAAAAAACTAAAAATAAAATTATCACAGGATCCAGAGATTCTACCTCTGGGTATATATCCAAAGAAAATGAAATCAGTATGAAAAAAAAATTACTGTATTGATGTAGCTTACTCCCACGCTCAGTGCAGCACTATTCACAGCAGTTAAGATATGGAATCAACCTAAGTGTCCACCGATGAATGGATCAAGAAATTATGATCTCTTTCTCTCAAAAAGACAAAAATATTACATGATCTCACTTATATGTGGAATCTACAAACATGGAATTCATAGAAACAGAGAATAGGATGATAGTTGCCAGGGGCTCTAGGAAGGAAAGAGAGTAGGAACATGTTGGTCAAATATTACAGTATCAGTTGGACAGCATGAATAACTTTTAGAGATCTGCACAGCATGGTGACTACAGATAATAAGGGGTACCTGAAAATTGCTAAGAGAGATCTTAAACACTGTCATCCCAAAAAATGATAACTATGTGAGGTGATGGATATATTGATTAACTTGATTTTAGTAATCATTTCACACTGAATAAATATATCAAACCATCATGTACACTGTAAATATATATATACCTTTTATTTGTCAATTATACCTCAGTAAAGCTAGAGGGAAAAAGATATTGCCATTGATAGACATGAGCATAGTCCAGTCCCCAGCGCAAAGAAGTAAAGAGAGCACTTATAAGATCTTGAGAGGAAGGGATCAACGGAAGATGACAGTCATGCCTTCCCTTCTAGAGTTTCTGACCAGATACTGAATGTGGACAGGATGAACTCTTGTTCATCACATTAAAAGTACTAGCTCTGTGCCACATATACACCATGGAATACTATGCAGCCACACAAAAAAAGGATGAGTTCATGTCTTTTGCAGGGACATGGATGAAACTGGAAACCATCATTCTCAGCAAACTGACACAAGAACAGAAAACGAAACACCATATGTTCTCACTCACAAGTGAGTGTTGAACAATGAGAACACATGAATACAGGGAGGGGAACATCACACGCTGGAGCCTGTCAGGGGGTGGGGGACTAGGGGAGGGATAGCAGGGGATGGGGAGGTGGGGGAGGGATAGCATTAAGAGAAATACCTAAAGTAGATAACAGGGTGATGGATGCAGCAAACCACCACAGCATATGTATACCTATGTAACAAACCTGCACGTTCTGCACATGTACCCCAGAACTTAAAGTATAACAAAAAAAATTTCATAGTACTAGCTCTGGATGGTCAATCTTCAAGGAAGGCTTATAAACATTTTTTTCTGTGTTCATTGTTAAAAATGTTGAAACATACTAAAAGGGAAAAAATAAGGAAGCAACACACCTAATCTCTGTACCAGGAGATACTCAACTATATTTTACTATTGCACATGATCTCACTTATCCGTGGAATCTACAAACGTCAGACTCATAGAAACAAAGAATAGATTTAGAGTTGCCAGGGTTTTTTTTTTTTTGTATATATAGAAGCATATTCTATATTCAGTTTTTTCTTTTGTCTATATGGAAGCATACTGTATATTCGGTTTTGCACTTTTTTTCCCCTTACCATCACTGTGAGCATATTCTTATGCTTGTGTAATAGCTGTATTGTCTATTACATAGATGAGTTAGCTTGACCATTCCGCTACTATCAAATAATAAGGTGCTTCCAATACATTGCTGTGACATATAACCGTGAGATGATAATCTCCCTGCACACAAATAACCAATCACATTTCTATTTCCTGCAGTTAGAATTGTCGGATGAACAGGTGTAAGTTTGGTGTGTGTGTGTGTGTGTGTGTGTGTGTGTGTGTGCGCGCGCGCACGCGTGTGCATGCATGTGTATGAATGTATAAAGGTATGACTAATTTTCACTGAAGTAAATGTGATGGTCCATTTCACTCTCTACAAGATTTTATGCTAAATTCTATCTCATTATTTAAGTGCGATTTAAAAAAGTCACTATTGAGATAGAAGAATTTTTATTCATGTTTATTTGCCATTTGTAATTTCTTTTCTGTGACTTGCTTAATTAAGTCCTTTGTTCACATAGCTGGTGGAGTCTTTGTATTTTTTATTATTTGCTTGCAGGAAGTCTTTGTATACTTAGATTATTATCAAAGTTTTTGAACATTATTATAAAATGCTAATTCAAGACCAAATTTGTTTGTTGGTAGGCTACTAGCCTCCCTTTTATAAAAAGGTATTACTGTATTGGTCTTCATATCTTTACTGCCACCACAAAAGCAGTATCCGTTCACTCGCTCCGTTGTTCTATACCAGGCACTGGGTCAGGCATTTGAGATTTGATAATGAACAAGACACAGCCTGTGCCCTCTGTGAGCTTAGCTAGATACACATAGCCCATTTCACACAGTGAGCACAGAGCCATATGGAAGCATGAGGCAGGACCACCTAGGCCAATTTTGGCTATCAGGGAAGCTGTACCAAAACATAAGACATTTAAACAGTGGTGGTGGGAGGCAGTTGCTGAGGATTTTATGATTTTGTTGTAAAAAAAAAAAATAAGCAGCATTCTCAAGGTTTCTATAAAGATCTTCCTTTAAAATGTGTAACTCATAGGACTTTTTATTTTTGTTAGATTTACATAGTGCTGGGCATGGATAATTTAGGGAGACCTGAAACTCAGAGCTCAAATCTATTGCCACTCAGATGCTGAGAAGAGAAACATCTAATGTCAGCTCCCTGGTTCGAAGAGCTTCAGTTCCCCAAACGGAATTTGTTAACAGCCACCATACAGCTATGATTTTAATGCCATGGGATATTTTATTAAAACATAATTTTATGCTTTAACTTTGCTCTGCCCAGTTTAAGAGTACCAAGTATGTATCAGGTATTCTGTACTGTTTTGGATATCAGACGTTTCTCAAATAAATTTGAAAATGATACGTCCCCAGGCCGGGCACGGTGGCTCACGCCTGTAATCCCAGCACTTTGGGAGGCCGAGGTGGATGGATCATGAGGTCAAGAGACCGAGACCATCCTGGTCAACATGGTGAAACCCCGTCTCTACTAAAAATACATTAGCTGGGCATGGTGGCGCGTGCCTGTAATCCCAGCTACTCAGGAGGCTGAGGCAGGAGAATTGCCTGAACCCAGGAGGCGGAGGTTGCGGTGAGCCGAGATCGCGCCATTGCACTCCAGCCTGGGCAACAAGAGCGAAACTCCGTCTCAAAAAAAAAAAAAAAAAAAAAAAAAAGATACGTCCCCTTCCTTTGAGACACATTTAGTTTAGTCTACCAATAACCCGCTCACCAATGGCAATTTTATAAGCAGCAATTAAACCAAACAATTTCTTTCTGGAAACTCAAGAATCTTGCTTTGTGGTAATGTTATCTGTGAAAAACATTTGATTGAGTAGGAATAGACAGTGACTATGGAAAGCGTCAGTGAAAAACATAGGTAAAAATAAATTATGTTCTCATGATTCATTAATTTGATCACATAAATGTAGACTCTCACAATATTATCTTTGAAACTTTTTGTGGTAAAGGGGTTGCAAAGTCAACTCAACAGTAAAACCAGTTGCAGAGTGATCATTGGTAAACTTAAGAAAAACTTCCAAAATTTGTGAAATTTTAATGGAATTATTTGTGAAGTAACTATTTTTATGACAGTTGTTTGCATCAAATTGACTAAAATAGATTTGGATCCATACCGGAAATACTCTTCATTTAGAAAATGTCTACAATGATAAATGTGTAATACTTCTGAGATAATCTACATTTCAAATTTTTCATTTTTTAAAAATAAAGAAACAATCTCATTCCTTTTAATTCCCCAATAGTGAATTTTTCCACACCGCCCTCTTTTATTAAACAAGAGTGGTCACAAATTATTATGTGTAATTAAATAATTCCAAAAATATCTGCACTAAAAAATGTACTGCTCACCAACTATGTTGCAGATTTAAGAATGATGAGCATTTTAAGGTTTGTTGGGAGTTGCTTTCATTTTGTTGAACAGTAATGTAGTATTCTTTGTATTAAAAACAAAAAGCCCGTTGAGAAGAGGGTAGCTGGTGATAGATGCTCTGAGTTTTCTTCCATGGTGGTTCTGGTGTGGTAGCAGGATAGAGCTACTTGTTCTAATGTAGCACTCCTTTGATCATTTAGCCAAAACTTTTGTGTTAAGCACCAACTTTGTGAGACTTACTGGACCAGCATTAGGGATGGAGGAGAAACCCAGGTCGCAGGGCATACAGTCGAGTGCCAACATAATCATGGAGATGGGATTTATGTCGTGGAGACAACAGGGAGCATGGCAAAACTGTATGTTGTGTGTGAAATAGACTAAGTATCATTGGAGTTGGGGGAACAATTAGTGCAGACTGGAATGGTCGATGGCAGTGTTACGAAGGAGAAAGAACTTGACCGGGCGTTAGAGCAGGGAGCAGGAAGGCTGGGGAAGAGTCAGAGCAGACACAGGGCTGGGTTGTTTTTCCTGATGCATGTGGGTGCAGAGAGGACACCAGCCAAGTCGAGTACCAAGTCTGGGTTTGGAAACCTGGGAGAGTAGAGTGATCAGAAGAAAAGGATCAGTTGTCTAACAATGGCCTTCAAAGCCTAGAGGAGAATGTGTACCTCCTGTGGTACCCGTGAATGACTGACCAGGAGAGAGGCAGGCAGACCAGTTAGAAGGCTGCTGCCAAGTCAGATGCTGAGGCTGGGGCAGGGTTGTCCTGTGTAAAAAGGACCATGGGCATTAGCAGAAGCAGCTGGGATGAGCGTACGTCCTGACTGGGCTCAGAGTCTCTTCCTGTGTGAAGCTAATTGGATCCCATGGGCATTAAATCCCTGACTAGGACCTCATTAGTACAAGTTCTCTTCACCAGAGCTAACCAGTATGGATGCTGATCTTAATAGGTTGCTATTTTTGCTGCTGGAGACTGAAAGAAGTATTAGTCTCTATGTTACCACACAGAAATGGAGAAAACTTTACAATGCCTTTTCTACCTTTTGGTAAAACATGAGTGGTTTGAGAAAATGTCATGCTGTTCACATTTTTCTCTCCTTTATTATGTATTAAATCATCTGGCCTTGGGGCTGTGGGGTCTGTGATAAATGCTCTTAAGAGGATCAATTTCAGAAGAATCCCATGAAATAATAGATATCCCTCGTTCACATCTTAACTGAGCCTATTCAGATCTGAAAGTGTAAAAACCTGAAAACATGCAAATGGATTTCTTTAAATGCTAACTTTTAGTTCAGATATTTGCTATCCTGCAGATAATACTGTTTGGTCTATAAAACACCCAGTAAAGTGAAAATGTGGCAATTATTCCATTCATTTGAATCATAAAAAGTCAAAACAGAAAATTGGGATTACAAAGTAATTTTGTGGCCCAAATACTTGGGCCAAGTCTTTAATTAACTGGCTGACTGCCAAATTTCACTTTACTTTGTTCTTTGATGACACAGCCAATGAGAAGAAATGAGCCATAAGAAAATAGGTTTGAGATGGGACAGGGAATTATTTTTTGAAATTAATCATTTAGTCATTGGGTTTGACTGGGTATTTCTGAGTTAATTTGAATCTTTTCATATTCTGAGTGTAATTGTTTGATCAAATTATAATTTACTTTAAAAAGAATACATGCATCAATGTTAAGGATGAAAGTGCCTGGGATATTTAAAAATTGTTTTTGTTTTTGTCTTTTTGAGACGGAGTCTCACTCTGTCTCCAGGCTGGAGGGCAGTGGTGTGATCTTGGCTCACTGCAACCTCTGCCTCCCCGGTTCAAGCCATTCTTCTGCCTCAGCCTCTTAAGTAGCTGGCACTAAAGGCACATGCCACCATGCCCAGCTAATTTTTGTAGTTTTAGTAGAGAAAGGGTTTCACCATGTTGGCCAGGATGGTTTCCATCTCTTGACCAGTTGATCTGCCTGTCTCCGGCTCTCAAAGTGCTGGGATTATAGGCGTGAGCTACCATGCTTGGCCTACAAATAGTATTTTAAAATGACCAAATCAAATCAAATCTTAATTTGAATTCAACTGATCACCCTCACAGCATGAGGCATTTGGGAATTTATATAACAGGTGAGAATTAACTATTGATACTGCAGTCTGAGCAATTCCCAGCTACATACGCATGAGAAGGAAGGGCAGGGAACAGTTGTATGGGGTCAGGTTGACTGTGTTGTTTCCCAGACTTTAGCCATCTAGGAAGGGAACTATCAAAAGCATCTGATGACACTAGGTCTAGCTCCAGAAGGGAAGTGTTTGCTATATAAATGGGTCTGATGAGACAACAGCTTTGAAAAGGTAGTGATTGCCACAACCTAAGCATAAAAAACAGTAAGATAAAGAGGAGCTGTTCACAGACTCACTAAAGCACATGGTGAGAGTGGTGGGGACAAAATGTGCTGTGTCAGTTGACAAATCGAGGGCTCTTTTGCCTTGGGAAAATGAGGCAGCAAAGCAAGCTGCACCCATGCCAAACAAATTAACCCAGAATGGTGCTGAAGAATGTAGACTTTGGTACAAGGCTCTTAAAGCTCAAATCTTGGCTCTACCACTTACTACTTTTGTTTACCTTGGACACATGTTAGTTTCAATTTCTCCTTCTGTAAAATGTGATTATAGTTAGCACCTCACAGAATTGTTACACTGTTTAAATTGGTGTGTGTGTGTGTGTGTGTGTGTGTGTATATATATATATATATATATATATATATATATATGTATGAATGAATGAGACATATACATATGAGACATATGTGTGTGTGTGCTCCAGAGGTGTTCACTAAATAAAGAAATAAGTAATAAGTTGCCCTAATCAGGCAGAAGGCAGGGAACTGCAGGCATTGCCCAATAACACTTTTTGACCAACCGATGGCTACACAGCTGTATCTGATTAATAATGTATATAATTAAAAATATCTTTTCTATAGGGCTCTTTGATTTGATGTGGTGCATATGGACAGTGCAAGAGTGACATAATAGGGGCTTTTTTGGGGAGAAGGAAGGATATTCAAAATAGTAAAAGCTTTACTTTTGTTCTCAAGGTATAGGTACATGCTTACATACGGACGATTTTAACTCAAAAGCCTTCTATTCAGGGCAGTAAGTAGTTTACTGATTTAAACATTGTTTCCCAAACTATCAAAAAATATCACACATTCTGCAGTTACTATAAAGCATCTTGCACCTAATAACTGGAGTTCATTACTCCTAAATGCAGGAAGCAAAAACTGAGCTTCTTACCATTAGGCTTGGCCTTGTTTTTTTATTTAAAAATGGATTTAGTACAACAATGGTTTATCTCTCACTCACATCACAATATACACAGGTAGAACTGCTCTCCTTGCTGGTTCTCTAAGTGGTGACTTGAGGGTCCAGGAGACACTGTTATGTTAAACTTGTGGCCTCTAAGTTTGCCACAGAAGGAGAAGACAGAGGTTCTGCCTCTTTTAGTTAATTCACATATTTACTTCAAAGCAAAATAAGAAAGTGAGGCAAGAAATATAATTTTGCCCCTACTAGTACCCGGAGTCCCAAAGAGCAGCAGTTATATCATGACCCCTGGGCCCTAGAGTCAGGCAGTCTTGGTTTGGGTCACTGGGTCCCAGGGCCACATGCAGCTTCAATGTATATTTGCTGAATTTAACAAATGAATTAAAGAATGATAAGAACAAAACATCCTGAATCTGTCCCTTACTAGCTGTGTAATTTTTATCGGAATTCGTTTTAACTTTGCTAATTTTCTAGTCACCCTTGGGAGTCACTTCAAAGAAAAGACTGGGCGGAAACACAGAACATTGAGTACAGGAAAGCTTAGAAGCACTGTAAAGGACAGATTATTCAAAAGCAACCCCTTTTGAAATGGCTTTATGGATGGGTGGTCGTCTGACAAATGGCACAAAAAGAACTATGAGGACTTCATTAGGACCAACATAGAGTAGCAGGGTGTGTCACAGGAATGGCAAAATCACATCTGTTTGTGTCCGTGTCCCTGTGGAGTTCCTTTCCATTCTGACTCAGGGCTTAGCCAAGTGACTTGTGATGGCCGATGGGCTATCAGCAAAGATGATGCAAGCAAAAGGCTTCAAAAGTCCTTGTGCATTGGAGCTTTCCGTCTTTAAATGTTCTTTTGAGATCATCAAAGGGTAAAGAAGCCCAGAATGAAAGACCACGTGGAGCAAGAGGTACAGCCGACCCAACCACTCAGTGCAACTGCACGAATGAGCCCCGGCGAGAGCAGCACAACTCCTTAGCCACCCCACAGCATCGTGAGACATATTAAACCGTTATTCTTTCAGGTCACTAAACATGTGGTGATGATACTGTGCCACAAAGGTGAGCTAAAGCTATTGCTATCACAGTAAATCAACCAAATCCTGAAGCTTTTAAAAACGCAGTGCAATCTAGAGCCGGAAATCTGATTTACCTCTGAAATGGTGGTCACATGGAGATACATGATAGCATAAAAAGGGGTGTTCTCTAGGACTGTCCTATGTGCAGAGAGGAGGCTTCTTCACCCCCTACCCCTAATCTCTGACTTCTATTGTAGGTAAGAAATTATGACCTCTTAGCAACCTTCCTCCCTTCCTCTGTAAGTAGAAAAACGTTAGCCGTCTCCGACAAAGTCAGCATTCTTTGGATAAAGTATAATATCCAAGTGGTTCCAAGAGAAAAAGCTCATTATTTTGTAAGCCACTGATGATCAAATACCAATTATCTTGGGCCTTAATGTCATTAAAATAGCACTTCAGAGGGAATGAAAGCGGCTTTTTATTTCACTATATAATGATAGTTCTCTCTCATTTTGGTTGACAGAAGGAAAAAATACTTAAAGTTGAAATAATACTTGATCTAAAGAAACTAAAATTCCAAGCAACTGATCCAATGAACAGAACCCCAAGGGCAGGGTTCAAAAGCAGCAGCAGCACTGATAATTAGGGATTGATTGCTGCTTGAAGAGGGGTACTGATAAAGTTCAGGCTGGCAATCCAGCACTAACTACTTCCTCTGGCTGCCTGGTCACAGTGGTCCTAGTCTTCCTCAGTGGTGCTTAGCTGCTTAGCAACATCAGCTCAGTGTGAACCTGACAAGTCGCTGGGGAAAAAAAAAAAGGCTCATTCAGAGCCTCTTGCAATTGGTAATTCCAAGCAGAATGGGCCAGCATCTTTGCCCTGAAGGGATTCATGTTCTTAGCATAGTTCCAAGTTATTGCTGGGCTGACCCTTTCCCTAAGGCTTTTCATGTGAAGAGGAAAATTAAAGCTCTATGATTTAAAGCATTCCATATTTTAAAGATATGTGCATGTAATCACAAGCTTCATTTCCAGTCATTCTCGCTTACTAGCAAAGGAGGGTCCTTTTATTGTGAACACAATGAAGAATAAAACAGCTTGCCAAAGCACATCCTTTTTATAGCCCTCACAGAGGCCATTTGCTATTTCAGTTGATCCTAAAAAGTGATGTATTCATCATGAAAAATCTGAGGGAAGCTTGATGAACTATAACAGCAAACAGCATCTGTTACCATAGAAAATCTGCTCAGACACTGTAAAGATATTGTTTACTTTCCAGCTTCTTGAGACCTCTACACCAACCAGTGGAAATGGATGCAACTTCCTGACTGTAGGAATGTATATTATTGATAGGAAATTCTGGAAGGAGGTCACAGGGCAAGAGTAGAAGCATAACCGTATTTCAGTGACCTTCGTAATGCCAAAGAGGCAACTTCCTCGTAAGAGCCAGTCCTTACTATAACTGCCAAGCTGGAGAAGCTCTGAAGTTGGTCACTATTTCCTTGGTGATTGCTTTGTAATGTCTCAGTGGTTCCCAGGGCATGTTTCTTGACCTGATGCTGAAAATCACCTCGAAACAGGCCGTAACAGGTCATTTTGTTCTGTTGACTCTATAAAGTAGTCTCTGAAGTATTGGTTTACGGTATTGCGACCAGATTTATATTTGCAATTTTACTCTCAGGTTTTAAAAACTGTCACCTAAGGTACGTCTGATTGGTTTCTGGGTTGCCCCATTCATTAGTTAATTAATTCATGAGCCCCCACTGAATACTGATTTCTCTGAAAAACTACTGAAGAAATAAAAGGCATGTGTTCTGGACCATCAAAGTTTACAGTGAAGGTGGAAAGTCAATATGTCTCTGAAGTGAAAAAAGAACACAGGCATTTCTAGGAAAGCAATAATGACAAAGGTGGGTAGGAGCTTTTACTTTCACCTTAACCACCTTCCTTCCTTACCTTGCTCTGATGGGTTGAGATCCTAATCTGGGTCCCAGAGCACTACCATTCCCAGGAGAATTCTTTCTGGCTAATGCTGGGGATATAGAAGTTGTTCTTTGAGGCACCTGGAAGAAACCAGAATTCAGAAATATTTTCCACAAAGTAGCTTCCTATCATCAGGAAATCCTCCTCTCCGATGATTTTCCAGAAGCCACAGAAACTATCTGAAACAGTCAAGAACTATCTTTCATTCATTCCTCAAAGAAATATTAAACTCCCTAAATGAAATCAAACAAAGGTCTACTGGCAAAAAACAATGAGCAAATTCAGCAACCGTTAAAGAGGATCATGCTCAAACTTAAAGACAAATTTAATGGTAGGTCAAGCTAATAATTTTGACACACTGGGCTAAAAATAATTGACCTCTCTTCTCTTGGTTGGGCGAAAGTGGTGAATACCAGGAATCTCTTTAGAGCACCATTAACTCATTGGAAGTTGCATCAGCTGTCAGCCACCCAGATAAAGCCAAGTTCCACGTTTAGCTTACATCACAACTAATAAACAGGTAAGGAAATTATGAAATCTGGTGAGAAACTAGAATATCAGGACAGAGCTTGGGACATAAGTCACTTGTTGGTGAGCTCAGAGAACCTACTACAATAAATCCTGAATGTTTCTACTTTCTAATTGATTTGCAATTATGTACTAAAACCAAAAACCAAAAGCACTGTGTTTTGGTCAACTAGTGAACTTAATACAACATGATACAAAGCAGAATTAATACTGAAAATACTGGAAGGATCTTCAAAAAGGCTGTGTAAGTACCAAAAAGACCTGGGAGGAAAATGTATTATCTTATTTGGCAGGAACCTAAGGTAGAATTCAAGTATATCCCAATTTATAAAACAGACATTTAAAAAATGAAATTAAATATTTTAAGTGCACTAAAGGTGCCCATTATTTAAAAGAATCATAGTATGAATCCTAGCATAGAAATTGCTTTCAGTGTAAAGGGTCATCCTTGGTTTTGAAAATTTAATTTTATTATTCATTTTAACATAAAGATGAGTCAGTAAAGCAGAATCACCAAATCAGTGCTGCCGCCTGTTCAAATTAAATATTACTATTACTATTACTATTTTTTCTTTTCCTTACCATAAATGTAAATAGTTGTAGAGAAAAAAGAGCCAAACAAATTCTTAAAACCTAAGTTTTTGAATTCATCTAAAATATTCTCCTAGCTTTATGCATGTATGCCCGCATATCTTTAGAGAGTGGACCAATAACTTCAATTTTCAGTTTTTCCATTGATTGTGTCTGCTCCTCTGCCCACTTTATTTTCCGTACTGACTTTGGCTCCCTATGTACCCCTTTTTCTGATGGCATTTCTGCTTCTGCAAAGAATCCCAAAAAAGTATTGGCTATTTTCAAAATAATGGGACTCAGGTTATAATATCCTTTTGAGAGGAAGATAAGGAAATATATTTGTAAATCATTGAGTAAAAGCTTCTTTTTCTTCTGGAATTAACAGTGGCATTTTCTGGAAATTGTGGAACATTCCACTTGTCACAGCCTCTAAGCTAAGCTTAGGAAAAGGGGGGATTCCTGAACCAGGAAGAATCTGATGCAAAAAAAAAAATCTCAAGTATTTTGAAATACTTCCAGATTGTCTGTAGCCAGATGCACACAGCCACATTCCAGAACATTTCTTGGAATGAGTAATGACTTGGTATAGGAAAACAGAAGAACCCGGACTCAGAGATGTTCTGTCCCGTGGAACGGCTGGTCATTTTACCACAAAGATTTTCTTCAGTAGTTCATTAAAGATGAAATTAAATTATGACTGGGCCTAGAAAGAGCTTTCCTTAAAATGGGGGCAAATAAAATATCCTAAGAACAATACTGTCTTCTGAACCCGTGAAATCTGGCTTCGCTTTGTGTTGTTAAAAATAGGAATACATGAATTCTCTACTTTTTATCTGGAGGTTTTCCATTGTCTTGATGTAGATACAGTCATCAGTGAAATATCCATTACTCTGTTTCTTAATATGGACAGCAAAATAACAGTCTGGAATACTTGGGGTTGAGAGTTCTCATAGAATAGATGCTTCAATCTACCTGAATTCATTTATTTTGGAGGGGGGAGAAATAAAGGTCAGACATGGTAAATAGCAATCCAAATCTTAGCTGGGAAATGAAGAGGGGCCAAAAGAAACGTGAGAAGGGAAAGTACTTGGACGTTGTCACATTCTCCACTACTACAAAAGGCCTGGAATAGTGGTAAAAATCATCATCATCAGTGATGCTGGTGATGATAAAAAACACCCCAGTAAATACTACCTTTGGTGGAACGTCTTCTTCCTGTCGTAACCAAGAGCTTCGGTCAAACTTTTCAATGCGAGTGGGGAGAGGAGGGTTTTCAGAGGTGGGATCTGAGTTCTGGCGTGGCATCTCCACGCGGTGAGAGGTCACGTTCAGAGCCTCCTGGAAGCCAGAGAGGCCCTTTGTGGGCTGCTCATGCACTGACTGGGAGGCGGTCAAGGCAGGTCCCTGGGATTTTACAGCTACCAGATGTGGGATCTAAGCATCAAAACAACATAAAAACAGCACTATTAGAAGAGAAAGCAGATTAGCTAGTACACCTCAGTCAGCTGAAGGAAAAAAAAGTTCAAGGGCACAAAAATTGGACTACTGAGAGTCTATCACAACTATATATAGCATGTTTTTAACAGCTCTTCAAAATATTCCATTGGAACGATATGTGGGGCTGACACAAAGTTAAACGATTTACTTGGGAATGCTAAGTCAGTGGAATAAGTGAAATAATAACAATAACTACTGTATATTTAGTGAATATTTATTGACCAGCAATACAATGTATTTTATAAGCACTTCTTTTCTAATATTATGAACTTCCTCCTTCAAAACCCCCAACTTTCACTTTGGAGAGTATTGCTCTGTAAAACAAAAACTGCTCAGAATATCTGGCTTGCTATGAACTCAATGAGTCCATCCTGAGGTGGATATAATCATTTCCTTCATTTTACATCCGAGCAATGTAACGTGCAGAGAGGTTAAGCAATACCCTAGATGGCACAGCTAACACCTGCTGGAACATGGACTGGAACCCAGGCATTCTACACCCATAGGCCACATACCTAACCTCTCTGATGTTCTACCTTCTGCCGTGCCGGCTCTTACCATCTATGCTGTCATATACCTCTCGACACCAGGATGTAACTTTTTGAGTTAAGTATCACAATTGGGCCAACTAGGCATGTGGTAATATTGTTCATGCGGGGAAGACAGGCAGTCTTTCAGTGAAATTGCGGCTCGTAAAGACAAATCACTAAAATCTAGAGTGCAGAGCACCACTTTGCCGTAGCACTGCTCACACCTCACAGACAGTGCTTATCTAAGTGTGTCCCCTATTACTTCAGGAAGGTGAGCTCCCTGGAGACAGGAGCTATGTCTGTCCTGCTTGTCATCGTATCCCCTAGGCTAGCCCTGTGCCCAGCATGGGGAAGGTGTCCCATAAATCCTCGTTGGGAAAAAATCTAGAGTGCCTTCTAAATCAAACTGTTAATTCAACAAACATTAGTTTAATATCTATTTTGTGCAAGGACCTGTCAAATCCTACTCGATTTGAAATTTAAGTCCTGGAATACTATTAATAGCAGTTCAGAGAAAATCCTCAAAGCCAAGTTTAGCTGAACATTAGTTACGCTTCTACCAGAATAGAAACCATTGGATTTATATTAATGTTAAATATCATTAGATATATTAAATAATAATATTGGCCAGGCACAGTGGCTCATGCCTGTAATCCTAGCACTTTGGGAGGCCGAGGTGGGCAGACTGCCTGAGCTCAGGAGCTTGAGACCAGCCTGACCAACATGGTGAAAACCCTTCTCTATGAAAATACAAAAAATTAGCTGGTTGTGGTGGTGTATGCCTGTAGTCCCAGCTACTCAAGAGGTTGAGGCAGAGGTTGCAGTGAGCCAAGATCGCACCACTGCACTCCAGCCCAGGTGACAGAGTGAGACTCCATCTCAAAATAAATAAGTAAAATTATATATATATATATATATATGCATATACAGGCAGTGCTCGACTTACGACCGTGGTCAGGACGGCAGAACTGTCATGACACGATTTGGTCGTAAGTTGAGTCGGCTCTATGTACAGTTGAAACGGTGCACGTGGAGATGGCCGTGCTGCCGGAAGCTGGTCCCCACTGTCGTACGCCCAGCTGGGCAACGTTTGCGCTGCCAGACACGGAGCAGTCGTGGCTAGCGATTGTGGTCGTAAAGTCGAATGGTCGTAAGTTGCATAGGTCGTTAAGTTGATCAATACCCATATGTATATATATATGTGTATATATACGTATATATATATATGTGTATATGTATATATGTGTATATATATGTATATATGTGTGTGTGTATATATATGTATATATGCCAAAAAAAAAACCCCACACCACACAACCCCAAAACTGAAGCACCTGAAGAATGCTTAAGTGAATTAACTGTCACAGAATATCTAGATTTTCACTCTCTGGTTGCTCTCATGAAGTAAATTTTTCCTCTCTTCTTCCCTTTTAAAGGCCAAAGTACCTACCAAGGTCAAAGTCAGGGATTTTAAAAGAGGATATTTGTATATTAAAATAGAAATTCCTGTAAAAAATGTATCTTTTTGTGGGTTAGCCATGAAAGAATTATATACAAATGTAAAACAACCGAGAGGAAGATACGGCAAGCTGGCTGGTGCTGAAAAATCTTGGACTTCATTCATTAAAGGCAAACTTAAAACACAAAGAATACTTGATTTTATCACTACTCTTTCAACTCCAGTTCAAACAGCATTGCGTATTTCAAAGGTGACTTTAAAATATTTAATGGAAATCTTAACACAGATGGATTCCTGGAAGAAATTTAAGGCATTTGGCAGAAGAAACTATATTATCTTTATTTTTCATGGAATTCCATAATCTATTTCACTTCATATTTCATTTTAGCATCTATAACTTAAAAGTCCTGTAGAGCTTCCGGAAACCCTCTCCTTTCCTAAAAGTGGAGTAATCTTTTATCTTTACCATACAGCTGTAAATAGCCATTCTCAAACTCCAAAGTAAATTAGAGGGCTTGTTAAATTACAGACTGCCAGGCCTCCCCCAACCCCGGAGTTGCTGATCAGTTGGTCTGAAGTGGGCCCAATAATTTGCATTTCTATCAAGTTCCTGGGTGAGGCTTGATGCGGCTGGTCCAGTGATTACACATTGGGAACCACTGGCTTAGAAGATGCGATTTTACTTCACCAAGCCCATTTAATTTTTCCAGTTTCAGGCTCATGCCAAAGTCCCAAGAAAATGAAATCTTACATATATAGATATAGTATACACATACACACACCTCAAAGCTCTCTATGAATTCTAGTTTGCATAACTGTAACTAAAAGGATGCTTGTTCTTATCTTGCAGAAACTCCTGTGGGTCCCCAGGGAGGCCAATTTACATAGAAGTGAGTTTGCGGCTGCCTCAAGTTTAAGGGTGATGTTTTTTTTCTTTCTTACCTTTTCTTCTACTCTTCAATATTGGTGAGTATAGAAATTCTATATTAAGGGTCATAATTTGATCGTCTTATGCCTGAATCCATGTTCCAATTCCCTAGGCTTTTATTTATTTATTTATTTTTTGAGACGGAGTTTCGCTCTTGTTACCCAGGCTGGAGTGCAATGGCGCGATCTCGGCTCACCGCAACCTCCGCCTCCTGGGTTCAGGCAATTCTCCTGCCTCAGCCTCCTGAGTAGCTGGGATTACAGGCACGCGCCACCATGCCCAGCTAATCTTTTGTATTTTTAGTAGAGACGGGGTTTCACCATGTTGACCAGGATGGTCTCGATCTCTTGACCTTGTGATCCACCCGCCTCGGCCTCCCAAAGTGCTGGGATTACAGGCGTGAGCCACCGTGCCTGGCCTAGGCTTTTAATAGGTTTTCTTGTGCACCCTATTGGGATGCCTGATGGAATGGAGGAGAGACTGTACCTGGGGATCGACTGGTCTGAGCATGGGGGGTGTCCGAGCAGGCTGAACTCCACTAATGCTGAAGGACTCCGACCTTGGGGGCAGGTTGGGGTCAGATATCCTGTTGGCAACCTTGTGAGGCATGGCGGGGGAACTTTGCCGGTTGAGCCTTGACCGTTCTTCTACCTACAAGCCAAAAAAAAAAAAAAAAAGACAGCCTCAATGTATAGAAGTAGATTCACCTTCCAGCAAGGATTTTCTGTAGTCACCTGCACAGCCATTTGAATCCTCTGATCAACTGATTTTAAGAAGCCAAAATTCTCTGTTTCTGCTCTGCATCAAGAATTTGAAAAGAGCAAACACTAGCAACAACAACAAAAATGTAGAACACCCCCGCCATCACTCTCTTATTACCCATTATCTTGTGTTATTCAGTTAGCAGGGAATTTGTGAGCTGCTAAGAGTTTGCATCGATTGTGATGTTATCTTACTGATTGGTCATAATGTCATGGGGTCAGTGAGGTAGACAGTTTGCACTCTAGACAATCAAAGGGAATGGTAACGTGCATTTAGATGGCTTGGGGAACACAGAAAATTGCTTTGGGTTGACTCATGGGACATGAGAGGAAGAACAGG
Source organism: Saimiri boliviensis (assembly GCF_048565385.1). NCBI lineage: Eukaryota > Metazoa > Chordata > Mammalia > Primates > Cebidae > Saimiri > Saimiri boliviensis. The sequence goes on along the minus strand of NC_133457.1, from coordinate 7,292,604 downwards.
AGGCTGAAGTTGAGAACCTGCACCCTCCGTTTCTTTCCGTGTCCTGCTGATAGGCAACTGGGTGTTCCAGGCTGCACAACTAATAAGTGTGGCCTGTTTTAGATAGATTTCCCGTGTCACTTTCTTTTTCTCTCTTTAAGGGTCTTTCTTTCCAGTTGTCTTTCCCGCTTCCTCAAATACAACGGCCCCCATCATTCTTTCCTGCCCAGCGTGGACTCCACTGTCTCGCTCTCCCCCTTCTTCCTTCCTGTTTCTACACATGTGGGGTTTATTCTTGCTTCCCCTCTTACTCTCTTCCCCTCTAACCCTGCTTCTCTCAGGCTATTTCATTTCCTTGTCATTCCCTTTTTTTTCCAGAGTCTCTTTCAGCCCAGCGCAGGTAACAGATCCCGAGTGCGTCATGGGCAATGCTCACAGAACTAGTGAATGCTCTTTTTAAACAGGTAATCATTACCCTTAGTACATATTTACAACAGAAAGATTGTCGTGGAGGGCAGTTTTAAAGAGGAATTTAGATAAACAAGATGCACACTATAAGATACAGCTTAAGATCTTAGACGACTTTAAAAATTCTGACTTTTCTTCCAGATCTACTGTGTCCTGTCCTTGATTTCCTCAGGACCAGTTTGACTGTTGTGCTTCCCAAAGCCACCAGGACAATGCAACCCTTCTCCCCACACGGATGGCCTTAATTCTCTTCTGCTGACTCACTGTCTGAGCGTTTTAAGAGCCCCCATGCAGGTGTTCAATATTCATGTCTGTTTGCATATTTTTTATGTAGCAGTTAAAAATCTTTATTCATTTTACTGTCTGATTTGACATAAAAATTTGAAAGAGCTATTTTCCCTCATCCTCCCTATCCAATTTTGATTTTTTCTAGCGGCAGACTCAATCAAATATACAAAGCAAGTCTGTTTTTAAACTCATATTAATCTCACATATTTTAACACAATAAGATGAGCTATAGAATGAAAAACAGCCCTCTTGCCTCTACTGAGAAGTAATGTGAACATTTATTCCCCCACCATGGCTGTGCAGGGTACATACAATTGGCATCTAGTTGACTTCAGTTTTGAAATCCCATGCACCAGGAGCTTACCACACACCAAATAAGATTTGCTGCAAAAAAGCCAGGAATATAAACCAGAACGTGGATACTTTGTGTGTGCATGTGTGCAAAGCATTACATCAGCAATAGTTATTTGGCTATTGCATTGAGCAAAAGAACAAAGCCATCTTTGAGATAAGACCACAAAGAAGAAAAAGTCCCACAAAGACAGCAATAGATAACTGAGATCAAGGCATGCAGTAGATCACTTTTTCAAATGCCAAACTCTTTGAAAGAAGGTTAATGTTTCTAGACCACTGGAATTGGGCAGATATTATCCATTTTCTTATTTTCAGAGTAAATCATTAATAGATAAATCACACACAGGCATCCTTCAGAGTCTGAACCCTCACTATCCAAACCAACTACTTGTCACCCAAAATTCAGGAACCAAATATATGCTGAGTGAGGAATATTTGTAATTATTAGTGTGGGCTGTAACATACACTGAAGGCTTTAAATATACATTAAGGGACAGTGTATTAAAAACAATAGTAGAAAAGTTTGCCCCCGAAAACTCTATCTTGAGCAAAGAAACCATTTTTGAGATAAAGAATTCTTTTGGTAAGTATCAGCATCAAGGCTCCAGTCAAAGCATCCCTGCTGCTAACAGGGTTACAGGCCACATGGGCCCTAAAGCTATCATTAGAAATGAACAGGGCAGAAATTAGGGTACTGGTTTTCATTGGCAATTAATGGATTTTATTAGTCATAGATGTTGCTAATGTACTTCTAGTAAAAATTTCTTATGCTTTGTATCAGTTAGTTTACATAGTAAATTCTATCTTTAGTATATTTCAGTTTACACCATTCTAAAAATATATGGCGTAATTGTTAACACTTTGAAAATTATTTCAGGAAGGCTCCAATGTACTGAAATTTCCTGGGTTGAAGTTTGTTCAAAGAAAACTGAAAATCTAAGAAAAAGGTGTAACGATGAGGCATCTCTTTACATACTTTGTCTCAAGAAAACCTAGTCCTAAAGTCTTTAGGAAGATAACGCTGCCCAAGTGTCTTTATACTGCAGCATCATCTTAAGAATTGGAGCAAAGGATCAAATCAAACATTGGAAGCGGCACTTCTAATAACAGCTTCAGAAAGACAAAGAGAAAGTCGGATAGCATATCTAAGCAGACCCTTTTCATTATTTTCGTACTAGACAAAGGCCTGTCCCTGGTTTATCACAACTTATGTCTACTAACTGAATGGGAGATGGATATGCGGGTGAGACAAAAAAAAAAAGAAAGTCTCCCTACAAACCCTCTCCCATCTAGAAGAATGATACCTGTGATTAAAAACTGGGAACAAGAAGATAGGTTTCAACGCCTGAAGGTGTTCAAAAAAGTCCGGGAACCAAGTTTCTCCTCCAACTGCCTGCTTCCAAGAAGACATAAGATGCCAGAAACACCACTAAAAAGTGTCCCAGTAACATCAGATACAGACTGTCAAGGTGCTAGAGCACCACAACAAAAGACATCTGTTATGAATGATTTCATAGAAGAAATTATCAGAAATACAGAGAATATGATTAGCACAGACTGATCAATTTCACTACAAAAGTATTTTTTTTCTTATTAAAAAATCATTTCAACATGAAAACTAAAATAACTTTGGAGAAGTTTGTATAACCTCTGCAAAAATGCTATACTGTTTACTATAGCATTACAGAGAGAAAGAAAAAATAACTGGTCTTAGAAATAAAATTCTTCTCTAGACAGATCTGTGTTGTCCATTGCATAGCACGGGGATAATGTCTGGGGCCTCTGATGTGTGTATATATATATAGGCTATATGAACATAGACAACTTAAAAATAAATTTGTTGATTACAGGATTTCCAAAACAATTTCAAAATAAATTTTTACAAAGTTAAAACAGATATAAAGGGAAACACTGTGTCAATGTCAATTGTTAAATGGTTTTTTATATTTGAAAACAATTTTAGATTATAGGAGCTCACTTTACAATAATGAATGACATCTGAGAATTTCAAAACAAAATTGGAGAAGTAATTTTTAAAATGTTGACAGCAGATATATATTTACTATGTCATATGGGTGCATTCTAATATTTTATAGTATGTAGAGTCCACGGGGTTTAGGAAGGTCTCAAAAGGCTTTACTTAAGAATTAGTACATGGTAAATTCGACACAATCATACGGGAATGCTATTTTTTCCCCCAACTGGACAAAACAGTTTGTTTTTTGTGTTTATTGGCAATGTCGGAGAAAGAGAAAGAAGCCAATAAGTATCTTTTAAGTGCTCCTTAGATACTTTGACCCTGCACTCACTAGTCACATAAAGAGCAGAGTGATATAGTTGGGCCAAACCACCCAGGCAGATGGTTACGGAGTAAGTTTGAGGACACCCCTGCTCTGGGTTACCTCTGAGCACAGGGGAGACTCTCATGCATAAGGAATGCTTAAGATGCAATCTTGTCTGACTCTAAGGGCCTGGACTATTTTCCCAGATCCACTTCTAACCAATATTTCAGAAAAAAAGCATAGATCCCAGGGTGAACGAAGCATATAACTTAAAAGCAAGGAAGCTCTTAGAAAGTTAATACAGGAAATAAAGAAGGGCTTCTCTATCACCCGGGAGAGGTGGGTGAAGAGATAGGAGATGTAAGTGAATTGGTCATATGAAATCCAGACCAAAACGAGACCAAACTCTTATTCCTTGAGAGCTACAGCAGTCTTGGAAACAAAATATGAATACATTGAATATCGTATTTCATTTGTATTTGTGTAGTATGTAACTTTAAATGGCACATGCACATTTTGCCCATGAGCTTCCTAACTGAGAGGCAGATGTACAGATGAGGAAGCTGCATCTCAGGAATGCAGGAGACACACCCCAGGTCAGGCAGCCAGGAAGCGGAAGAACTTGAACTTATACATAGTCCTATTTCCTTCCAGGTCTTTCCTATATTAAATCACAAGAGAGAGAGGCAGAAATGGAGGAAAGATACACGCCTTCTAAATGGTAGTTTGAGAACTTTAGTTATAAGCCAACTCATGTAAAAGAAAAATAAACACTTTGGTGTAGATCAGAGAAATTTGGATGGAGAAGCAGTTTTTAGATACAGTGATTTCAAAGTCCAATGATCCAATGGAAATAGAGAGATATCTTGGCCCTTATCAGATCATTGTTTGCAAAAACAAAAACAAACAAGCAAATACTCCAAGGACTGGCATATATCACAGAAAGAGAATATGATAGAGTGTTAAAAAAATTAAAATACAATCTTACACAATATTCATGTAAACAAAGCATTCTTTCACTGTTGAGCTTCGGTGCAATTTTTTTTAAGTATGTAGGATGGAAAGGGAAGGGGAGCCCACACAGTTACCGCAGGCCCAGAAAATCACATGCCATTTAAGGCGCAGGAGAAAGAAAAAGAAATTTCCATCATCCAAAAAGCAAGGAAGAAGACCTTCAAATTCTGCTGACGTTCAACAGGACAGCATACTGATGTTTTCACAGTACGTACCTGACTTCCATCCCAACTCAGAAACGTCAGATAATTTGAAAGCAGTGAGAATGCTCTCAACCTGTCTATGTGTTTATGTATTTATTTGAAACAGGGCCTCACACTGTTGCCCAGGCTGGAGTACAGTGGTGCAATCACGACTCACTGCAGTCTCAACCTCCCAGGCTCAATTCCTACCTCAGCCTTTGATGTAGCTGGGGCCACAGGCATGCACCACCATGTCCAGCAAATTTTTTATTATTTGTAGAGACGAGGTTTCATTATGTTGCCCAGGCTGGTCTGTAACAACTCCTGGGCTACCAAGGAGTCGTCTTTTGCCTCCAACAGTGCTGGGATTATAGGCATGAGCCACTGTGCCTAGCTCCAAGCTATCTTTTTAATGCAGAGATATTCATGTTCTTTTCTGGCTAAAATCTGAAAATCAAGGCCAATGTGACATTCAGGACAGAAAGAATCCTCAGTAAAAGGAGGGAGGGAAGAGCTCCACAAGATTTGCAAATGACTGAACCTTTTCATTTGCTCTACAATATCCAGCATATTAATCAGAAAGGTACTGGGAAATGCAATGATCACTTGTGTTTTACAAAGTAAAGAAACAAGAACACAGAGAACAAAGCAGTATAAGATCATCACATTGCTGATGAAAGACTGTTGATTTGGAATGAGGGACAGGACAAGTAGGTGGAAAAGTAAATAAAGAAGGAAAAAACAACTTGATGAGAAGGCATAGAGCTGAGTTAGAAAACAAACACTGGAACAGATTACAGAAGAGGTGGCAATAGGTAGAAGACAGCTGGGTGATACCTTCAGTGGCACATGGGGCAAAATAGTCCAGACCCTGTACCACAGGAGACAGTGGCATGAGCACAGAGGGTGCATTCGAAAAAAGAAAATGGCATCCTTTTATTTTACCTCCAGAGAGTTTAACCCAGGTTTTCTTATCACTTGATAGTTAAGATACCGATAAGCTATGTTCGTATCTAATGTATATTACTGCTTGGTCACTTTGAGCCCCACCTGCCTCCCTAATATGAGAAAAGACATCTGTAAATAATGCTTTACGTGAAAAGTTCATACATTGCTGATGAACAGCATTAAAAGATCAAGAATATAAAGATCCTTGCACTCATTTTTTATTCCCATTTTAAGTGGGTGTTAAAAAATGATGACTCAAACCAAGGCAGACAATTATTTGTTCTTATTTGTACATCAATTGCTCCAGCCCTAAATTTAGCACCGTCTCTCTCCCTCTATCAACTGAATGTTTCGTTTTTCCTCTAAAATACGATCACCCACTCTAAGACTTGGGAACTGTTTCATGAATAGACAATAGTTAGTTGGAAGCTGGATCATGTTAACCACACCCAGGAGCAGAGGACTAAATATGAAATCCCCAAAGAATGATCCCATATATCTCCGGAAACGCATGAAGCCCAAAGGAAGAGCACCAGATGCCAGGAAGCCAGGGACCTTGGAAGATGTCACCCACCAGAGATGGCCCGGACTTATGGTGACTGGGGAACCTCACATCGGGAGTGCTTGATGACACTGGCATGTTGTCTGCATGCTCAAAGGCTGTGTTTCCTTTACTGCTAGGAGCCCGACCAGGAAGCATGAGGGAATTAAGAGGTCTAGAAAACTGCCCGGATGACATCTGCAAAGATCTGCCTCCAGGAATCCCACGTCTCCTGAAAGCTTGGGAGCTACGAACTAGTTCTGAACAGAGAGGACAGGCCAGTAAATTTAGTGATGAGGACAAATAGCAACTGGAAAACAATGAAGTCAAGGCAGACAAGTTCAAATCAGAAGGTGCTGGGTGGAGGCTGAATGAAGGAAGTGAAAACTGCTCCGTGCTTTTCCCCCGCTTCTGGTACATTTGTGCATGAGGGAGCTGTCTCGGGGAAAGAACAAATTCTGGAATGTTTTGCACAAAATCATGATCTTTTCCAATGGGATCTGTAGGTGTCCCTCTTCTAAACTCATGCTTGGGGCCGGGAACACTGAAAGCCAAGTGGTCATGCATGAAGGAGAGGTCACTTAGCGATGCAGCATTTCTTAGAAGAGTAGAAGCACTTGTAAAGATGTGCGAGTTCATGCTCTTCCTGCCCCAAGGCCTACATGAATCTCTAAGACCCTCCTAAATTGCGGTAATGGACAACTCGGGGCTTGTCACTTTGGAGATACTGGGAGAAGACACACAAATGACCTTAGATCCTAACTCTCGAGTTGGGCTACATCCTTGAGAGCAAGATGGCTTTGGAGATCTCACTATGGTTCTCGAGACTTCCTGAGGCTTCAGTTGTTCTTCCAAACCAAGTCTAATAGGGCAAGCTGGTCCATCTTCCTTCCATGGGTGATGCTCAAACAGGAGTCTTGATCTGGAATCATTAATTCCTGCAGGTGCTACTGCCATTAGCTTTTTAGAGGCTAGTTTTTCAGTTTTCTGAATACCTGCCATGGTCAGGAGCTGTGGGTCTGGCTTAGCTGAGGATTTCAACTTGGCATGGCTAGAAAATGGTTTAACAGTAGAGGAAAGTGGGGCATCTCTGCCAGCCAAGAAGCATGTCAGCTGCTGTTTAGCAGCATAGTGATTTTGCTTAGCTGGAAGAACAGGTGGATTATTAAGGGGTCGATGCTGTACCTGGGAGTAGGATCACAAAATTGAATTATTGATCTAAGAGAAAGAGGCAGATGTTAGAGACATAGGTAAATATGGACCATGTTTACAGATATAAGGGAAAATGATAAAAAAATTCTTCATCTCACATCAAAACAGTTTTCCACACACTTAAAGTTTTAAAAGAAAAAGGTTATTTTCACAAAAAAGTACATGATCAATATAAAGGATTTAAGCAATATGTAAAGGTTCAAAAAAGGTTTTAAAAATCCATTTTTAAACTTCCTCCTCCCGTAAACCACTATCATTAACATTAGGACAACATTATGTCAAGCATTTTTCTGGACATATGTCAGAAAGGATAGAAAAATAAAAAGAAATATTTTCATAAAAATAGGATCTTATATAAGAAATCTGGTTCTAGTAATATTGTATTCTAGATAACTTGAAAAGAGCTTGAACTATCAATATCTAAAGATGCTAGATAAAAATACAAAATAACCCCCAAACATCCTTTAAATGGCTAGCTATGATCACAATAAAAAACAGGAAATCACTAGATGCCAGAAATAATGATTGAACTGAAAACCTGAGTGTTATGCACATGACTTCATACAGTGACTCCGTGGAAAGGGTGCTGAACTGGCTGGAGTTATTATTTTGTCTGTTTAATCTGTTTGGGTATTACCCTTTTTTCCTCTCATCAAAGCAGTTTTTGTTAAAATAGCTCATCATAGTGCTAAGTTCCTGAAAATCCTTTCTTAGTCCAGTAGTTAAGCAAATGAAAGAAGTATGTGTAGAAAAAACACTAATGACCTCGGATCCTGAAAGTGAATATCACCACCCCAAGTCTCAGGTCAACTGTGCATCTGTTGGTACCACAGTGAACAAAGTTATGTTAGCACAACGTTAATGATCGGGAACAGGGTGCAGGCACGGAGAGGAACTGATTCTTCCTAGAATTTTATAAATCCTTAATCACATTATTCAACAAAAAGGTCACAAAAATCTTTATGCCACAAATTCAATCGGATTAGTATCAGAAAAAGGTTTTTTTCTATCTTCTGTTATTTCCTATAAAAGTTCATTGCAACCACAAAGACATATAAGAAAAGAACCACAAATGGGGGAAGGTATCTTGCTATTTCTCTAACAGAAATAATGTTATGGTTCTTCCAAAAGCAAAGCATGTGCCTTACAATGAATTGTTTCCCAGCTTTGCAGCACTGGGTTGACTCTCCACTTGTACCAGATGAACTCATTAGAGTCAAAAGCCTGGCCAACAGGGTGAGGCTACACTTGCTTACTTACCTCCTTGGCCCATGCTGGCTTCTCACTAGGACTCATTCCTTCTTTGTAATGGTACAGTGGCTTCTTCTCCACAGGCCTCTGCTCCTGCCGCTGATGCTGAAGGGAAACTAAATAGTCTCTTTCTTGCTTTAGCTGCCTTTGCAGTCTTTCTGCTTGTCTCTGTTCTTCCAATTGTTTACGCTTATATTCCTGTCCAGATCAGGAAAGAGGAGCAAATAAAAGTCCAAATTATCACATAGAAATCACCAGCCAGTATCAGTTAAGCATGCAATGGAGGCAAAATAATGCTAAAACACAAGGGATCTTAACACTAACAGAATGACAGGAAGATGTCAGGATGTGCCACAGAAATAAGCTACTGCCTTGTGTTCGTATCTACATCAGAACGTAACATTTAATGAAAACACGGTTGCTTTAAAATGGCAATCCTTACCAAACTGCATCAGTTACCAAGTGACTTGTCCCTGATGAATTGCAAGTGACAAAGTGGCAATAATGAGGTCATGCAAATGGTCGGCATACAACTCCTAGGAGAAGTCACCCACTTCCTGGTCTCGTAATTAAACCACTCAAACATGTACAATTAAGTAAAAAACTAAATAAAAAGCCAAAAATAGTGCCTACATCATCTTTTGTGTAATAAAACTTGGACCTACAAAGGCCATTAGCAAGCTTACGTACAGGCTAAAAAATATCAGAATGCCATTAAATAAAAAGTTCAGTTTAAAAAAATGCACCAAAAAGCCTATCTGGACAACAGTGCTATGATAATACTAATAAAAAAAAGTACTGTACTTAAGTAGAGGCTGCATGAGCAAGGGACACAAAATGTTCCCATCGTAAGGGTAAAGCTAACAGTCTATAAATGAAATATGACTGTAGAGCTGGTGGGTTCTTATGGGAGAGGTGTGTTTTGCTGTGATTGTATTCCAGCATGTTGCAAATGACCTTATAAATTACTCTGCAATAAACACAGTGGGTCTCAAAAGCAGTCTGTACTTATAATAAGGCTAGATTCATACTCAAGTTTTACAAATAAATGGAGTTAATAAAGAATGCATAACAACTGTATTAAATGTATTAGGACTCAGCAAAGTCAATCATATTATGTATTACATTTCTATGAGATTTCTGAGGCCCCTGAGGCTTGGAAGATCCCCTCTTCTGGACTGGCACATTGGAAGGACACACAGACACACAGACACACACACACACACACACACACACACAAACACTTGCAAGATGAACACAGAGCAGGTCAGCTGGCTCTTGGCTGTCCCATTACCAGAAGTAGAGCTTGTTCATGCAGTAGCTGCTGCTGCAAGATCTCTAACTGTCTCTGCTCCTCCTCTAACTGTCGCCTGATGTATTCCTGGAGCGGCAGGCAGCACAGAATTCAGAGGACCAGAAAGAAAGAGAGAAACGAACCAGTAATTTCAAAGGTGACAAGAACTGCTAAGTAAAGTGTAGAAGAAAGGAAGGGAAAAAGTACCCAAATACCTCCTTACAAAGCAGGAAGGGTATGCCACACCGAAGCAAATGCATTTCAACGTAGCGAAAAGCACAAGCCCCTCTACTTGCAACAGCTGACTGAGATGGCTCCGCATTTTACTGCTACCACTTGGTTTTAATAAACCCAGCCACATGTAAAAGCTTTTCATTACAGGTTCCTCTTTTTATGGACTACCTGGAATTAACAATGCTATAAAGTTCAGAGGCTCCTGTGCAAGCAGCAGGGATAAGACAATTGTTGAATGTCATCATGCACTGTCTTTGTGATGGAACCATCCTGCAGAGTTTCACTGTGCTGTCAGAATGTGACTGGCAAAGAGAGAGGGGCCTCCATCAATGACTCAAAGTCATAAAGACCAGAGACGGCATGAGTAGAAAAGCTCTTCTGAATCAGTGAAAAGTGGGACTTGGCTGATTTTTCATGTTTCAATGCTACCTTCAAATCAGATACCCAGGGTTGGGAGAACTGGAAGCTCCAGGTATGTCAGCGAACTCTGGCTGGGTAGGAAGCAAGGCTGAATGGGTGGGCATTGCCAAAGCTGTGCATTTGATTTCTTGAATGGGTGAGCATAGTTGCTTGAGGAAGAGTAAAATCCCATGTAAACTGAGCATTCCTCAGAAAAGGTGACCCATACTCCAGAGACGGCTGGTGCTGGGGCTCCCGGGGACCATCGGCGGGGTTCCTGGTCCCAGCTGTACCTGCTCATGTTCGGCTCGCCGCCGCTCCTCCTCCCGGCGCATCTGCTCCTCATAGTGCCGGCGCTGCTCCCTCTCCTGCTGCTTCCGCAGCTCCTTCTCTCGCCTTTGTTGCTGTAGGGCAACAAGCAGACAACCGTGAAGGCAGCAGGCCCCGCTGGGAGGTGCCAGGGAGCCAGCAGGAAAAGCTGCTGAACCCCAGACACAAACTTTTAATGAGAGATGCCTAAAGGCTCCAAGGATCTTCTCCCCTGGGGTACTGGGGCGGGGGACACTGGCAGAGAGGGGGTAAGAGAGAGATTCAGTGTCATGTATAACTTCCTGCCATTTACCGTGTAAGTGGACTCTCCCCAAGAAGTTCCTGTGAAGTGCGTTCTCCCCACGGCTGGTGAGGATTTTCAAGTCAGAGGTGGGAAACACCAATGCAAACCAGGTTATTTATGACATATCATCAAGCTCTTCATGAAATTACTTCACAATGCTTAAGTCATTCAATCTTTTTGACACTATGTAACACAAAAACTTCATACAGTATGTAAAAGTCAAAGAGGTGAAGTGACACATTCAAAGCCATAAGAATAGATGGTAGAGGGAGCGTTAGGATTTCCTGACTCCCACCTAGTCCCCTACCTTTTCTCACATATCATGCTGCTTGTCTGTGTTTTCTGGAGTATCCATTATTAAGTGTTAATTTCAACTTCTTACTCAGATAAGACCCTTACGCTTGGGAGCCATCATCATCATCATCATGTCAATCATCATCCTCACCTCATGCAATGACCATGCCTCCAACAGTGGGCAGTGTGATAAACAGCTTACATGCTTTATTTCATTTTATCTCCACTAAACTAGATGTCATTATTATCCCCATTTTATCTGAGAAAACTGAGAGATGGAGAGATTAAATAATTGTTCAAGGTCACACCCAGTAAGTGGTGGGGCTTGATTTCAAAGCCAGACAGTATGACTCCAGCATCTGAGCTCAATCATTACAGAAGATCAAGAAGCCAGAGGGGTGACAGAAAGATGACAGAGTATCTTTCTTCATCATAGTCTCAGGAAAGGAGAACATTTTAGAAGTTATAACTAGGCCAAGCAGTTACAGGAGCCAGTGGTTCTTAAGTAGGGGCATTGCCATGACCCATCTCCGGAGCACGTGCAACTATGTAAGGGCATGTCAGGAGTATTTCTGCTGGTTTCAATGACTGAGGAGCACGACTGGCATTAAGCATGAGAGGCTGGTGATGCCAAATCTCCTGCAATGCACAGGAGTGCCACACATTACCCAGCATTTTCCAATATATCACAGCATTAGTGTACCTTTCGAGAGAGGCGGCAGGCCCTTTGTGTCAGATCCTGTATTGGCTTTGGGATTTCTTTTTTCTCAAATACGAAGTTCAGGGGGACATACCGGGGGCGGGGGCGCATTCCCTTGTAACATTCTCAACACGACTTCGCTGCATGGCTCAGGAAACATGAGGTATCCAGAGTAGATAAGTTGTGACTGTCTCACACTGATAAGTTAGCTCCATACAACCAAGGAGAGAGTTTTATACACAAATTCTGTGGCTCAGCCCCAGCTACACCAACCACAGATATTCAAAATGCCAAAGCAGCCCCCGTGGAAGCCTTCCTGAGGGAGCTCCCATAGCAGTCCTCTGGACCTGCTGTCTTCCAATAACCTCTGGGTCTTGGGAGATAAACTATCTCTCTTAAGACTCAATTTCTATCTCTTCCAAATCAAAAATTATTTGTCCATCTTGGATTGCAGGCAAAGGGGAGCTATTAGAGGACTTCATGCAGCCAAATAACTTGATAGGACTTGCATTTTCAAAAGGCCTCTTTAACAGCCACGGAAAGGGGCAAGACTAGATGCTGAAAAGCAGTGCGAGGCCACTCTGAGGATCTGGGCATAAAAAGATAGGACATCGATGATTCCAGCACAGGCAGACTCAGAGTCCGTGTTCACAGTCACTGCTGAGTTTGGAGACGTAGCCAAGAGGAAGAAAGACTAACAACTATACTGATTTCTGGTCATTCTCAGAGGATGAGGTCCTATTCATCAAGTCCATGGAGGTGGACACCAACTTAGAGGTAGAAATTAGAATTAGGCCAAAATAGGCAGGATTTTGTGATGATAGGTTGTAGGAGGGCAGATGAAGTTCCAGGCCCAGGGGCACACTGGATGATGGGATAGAGAAGAGCAGGAGAAGCAGGAATGGGGTGGGCACCAGCACGAGGTAAGTCCCAGACATGCGGGTATTTGTTTTACAGAATAATAATACAGGGAGATGTGAGCAGAAAACATCAGCATCGGCACCGACTGAGTGATTTGGATTGCAGACCCAAAACAGAGATATTTCCAACACTCAACCAAAGTGAATCAGTGCCAGTACAGAGAATAAAATAATTATGTGTACAGATCTGGATCCTGGCAGGAAATAGCCCTAATTTAGCTAACATTTCAAGTTTCTTACTCCAACCATCCATCTCTTTCTTAAGCAAAAGGAAATAATCAAGCCCTTTGAAGAGTTAGCTGATTTTTATGTGAAGGATTTGTACATTTTAAACCCCTTTGCCAGGAATCAATACTGTTTTATAATTACATGCCACTCAGGCCCCTGTGCAAGGTGTATACAGTATTGATTGCAACTCAAGAGTGTCTGGGCTTCCCAAGCACTCTGCAGTTTCTGAGAAAGACACTCAAAAGTAACTCATAATTAATAATGATCTCACTTGGATCAGCCGCCGCTAACACATGGAGGCATCTGCCAGGGCTTCGGTTCCTGTGGTGAGGCTGGAAAAATAAATCACTTTCCCAACCTTCTCAGGGCACCCTGCCAATTTCCAGCTGCTGTGTCTCAATGTTAATGCCACTCCTGAAAAAATGTTTGCTTTCTCTCCTTCTGTGCATGGGGCTGTTTGAGGGAGGGGATGTACAAAAACATGTCAACGCAAGACCAAGTCCCTGGCCTCAAGCAGACACCTTTACAAAGCTTTGATGACTCTTGCTAGAAGCAGCTCTCTGAGGGCAAGGCCAGTGCTTGATTTCCGCTGTACCCCAAACCCGCATACGGGGGCCTGGCACCTGGCAGGTGCACCTAAGAGTTTATTGAGCTGAAGAGAGTAAGAAACTTGAGAGACAAGATGACAACACAGGATCCTCTTAAATTTCTTTGCAGAATTTTCCCTCCGATCCATACCGGTGGTATGGCTACCTTTCCATACCTTATAGCATGGTTATTTGAGTGTGTCTTACCAACTCTGTGACGTAGATTGAAAGCTGTTTGTGGGCCAGGTCTCTGTTCCACTTGTGTTTATCTCCCGTTGTTTCCCTATCAGGCCAGCCACCACTGGTATTTGTCGTGTGGACTACTGCAAATTAGATAAGTAATGGAAGAGGGGAAAGCCCTGCAGAGCTTTGTACCAGACCTTTGCTCTTTGATGCCCTTCTCAGGTAGCTCTTGTGGGTCAGGACATTCTTTCATGTTGCACACAGACAGAACTGGAGAACTTTTTCTAAAAAGAGTCACCTACAATTGGCACTGTCGTGTACCTATTTGTCATCTTAGAGAAAGGCATGAAAAATAAAGCAAAAAAAAAAAAAAAAAAAAAAAAGGGAAGTGGAGAATCAAATAGTATTGCTAGATCTTATTCAAATTATGCATAGTGAAGATACGGGTCCTGCTATCAGAAAAGAATGGCTTCAACCAATTACTCTAAAACTGTTGGCAGATTCTCCACCTATATGGAACTGCCTAGAAGTATATTTTCATCCACGTCTTCTTGTAGGCATTGCCAAAAGTGATATTCCCTAAAACTGGACATTCAGGGGCTTCTTATAATATGTTTCTTAATTTTTTTTTTTTCCTGGTGGGGAGATGATGGATAGAACCTTCTGTTAAAGCTTTCCAGGCCCAAACCGTTGTTGCCTTACTCGATGGGGTCGGTAATCAGAGCCTTCTTGCCCCTTCTGTCTTCTGTTGGTGTTCACCAAGCATGATTATTTTTTAGTACAATTGTTATTATTTTAAAATATTTAAAATTTCTTATTTTAAATATTAGAGAAAGGCATGAAATATTTAAAATTTCTTAAATATTTATGATTGAGATGTAATAATTGGACATATTTATGGGGTACAATGTGATGTTTAGATACATGTATAAATTATGTAATGATCAACTCAGGGTAATTAGCATATCTATCATCTTAAACACAACATTTCTTTGTGATGAGAGTATTAGAAAACCTTTTATAGCTATTTTGAAATACGTAACACATTGTTAATTCTAGTTATCCTTTTATGCAATAGAACCCCAGAACTTAATTCTCTTGTCTAACTATAGCTTTGTACTCATTGACCAGGTCTCCCACCACTACCCATCCTCTGGTAATCATTATTCTACTGTCTCCTTCTGTGAGAATGACATTTTAGAGTCCACAAGTGAGATCATATGGCATTTGTCTTTCTGTGCCTGGTATATTTCACTTAATATGATGTCCTCCAGGTTCATCTATGTTGCCGCAAATGACAGAATTTCACTCTTTTTTATGGATGAGTGGTACTCCCTTGTGCATAAGTACCACATTTTCTCTATTCATGCATCCACTGATGGACACTTGGGTTCATTCAGTTTCTTGTCTATTGTGAACAGTGCTGCAGTAAACAAAGGAGCACAGCTATCTCTTGAACACACAGACTTCCCCTTCTCTGGCTATACACCCAGTGGTGGGATTGCCAGATCTAGGGATCTATTGGGGGCAGTTTTGATTCTCCCTATGGATGCTCCCCTCAGGCTACCTCTAGGCAGAGGCTGTGTGGCTGGACTTTCAAGCATGTAAATTTGTTCGTTGATCTTCATGAGGAAATAGTAATCTTGTCTCCCCTGTTCAATACATTTATCCTAAATTGGCTATGTGGAATTTTTGATCTGTAAATTCTTGTCAGATAATATCACCTCAAACTTTAAATTTTGAACTGTTATAAGAGATCTAGTTGTAAGAAATAATCCTCGTGTATGTTCCTCACGAGGACGGTGGGGTCAGTCTCCCCCCAACCCCATAAATGCTCTCCTTAGATTACTTTAGATAAGCAGAAAGGTGTGCACCTACACCAGGGTGTTCCAGCTCTTGTAGAAGTGACTTTGATGAACTGCAATGCCATAAAATTGCATTTCAGGATGTCTTCAAAACAGCCGAATAAAGCTAACCACCGCGTTTATGCCAGGGATATTGCCTCAGACATTATTCATTGCACTACTTCCTAGCCAAGTGTACAGTTTTCGGCGTGATCTCGGAAAGCTCGCCTGAGTAACTGGCTCACTTTTATCTGATGGACAACATGAATCTCAACCCCTTCACATCGGTCCCTTTTCTCAAGTGTCAGTCCTCAGGGCAGACTGGTGAGCGCCACGGGCGACAGTGCTGGATGCCATGTTGTGCAGGCATTCTGTGCACAGACCCCGCTCCTGCCTGCATCTGTTTCCCCCTTCTACTTTATATTCCCTTCTACTTGTCTCCTTGTTTATTTTACTTTTAATTGCTTATTAATCCCTTTAAGCCACCTTAAGTCCTTTAGGAATAAAGAAAAGTCATAAGAATACAAGCCAAAAAACGAGAAGCAAAGCTTGGTCCTGGTCCATCTTTTACATACATCACATTTCCCATTATATGGACGCAAGTGATATCCACATCCGAGAATTAATATCCTATAGCTGCCATGCAATGTGGCACTGAGAGAGGGGAGTAGGGAAGAGACGCAACAGGGTTGGAGAAAGAATAAAATGGTTTGGAAACACTAAGACTAGATTCTGGTCCTGTGCTGCCACTGATATGAAAACTGAAGACCACATAGCAGTGCTCTTTAAGTATGTGTTTGATAAATGAGTGAATGTTGTTTGACCTTGAGTAAATCTCCTTCAGCTACAGTTTCAACAAGGGGGTAGATTAAATAATCTTGCCAATCTGTTCATTCTAAAAGTCTGAGCAAGGATATGCTACATTGCCAAGCAAAAATCTACTACCCATTCAGAATGAGAGTGAAATGAAGCAGAATTCTTATTTGCCCTTGGAGAGCTCCTGTTGCTTTTCATCTTGGGTGACCTCCTGAAAGTGGTGAGAGGAAACCCCACTGTGACTGTGGAAGACCTGAGCTGGCCTCCAGAGGCCAGGAAAAATGGCTGGTACAAGATGAAGTCAGGCTCCTTGGAAAGTACCTCAAGCCATCCCTTCAACCTAGGGGCTCTCTGTTCAAAGACACTCAGAATGAAAGGACCCAGTGTGGTCTTTTGATTGACTGCACATCACACGTGCCCCCTCACTTTAAATAGGACTGTTCTGTAGAAGCTTCACAGGAGCTATACTTGTGATGAGAGGCATTCCAGCTTCCAGGCATTCTGTTTTCCCATTTAACATTTGCTAAAGTCTTAGTTTTGGAAAAATCATTGCAAACCCATGACTATAGAAGGGCACGATTCCTTATGACTAAAACCGAGGTTCCAGATCTTTTTCTCTGGAAGGACTCAGAGTGACGGAGCAGCAGTCTGGCACCTCTGAGTTCATTATATGACAGTGACATAAAAATAAAAGAGTAACTATGAATAATAACGAAGAACACTTACATGGTGCATCCTATGATTCCAAGCATGGTCCTCATACTAACTCATTTAATTCTCAAACCATTTGAGGCAGGTAGTACTGTCATCACCCCCATTTGACAGATAAGGAAACTGAGGCACATCGAGGCTAATATCTTGCCCAAGCTCACTCAGTTGTTAAGTGCAAGGCCAGGACTTATGTTGTGTCTGGCTCTTGCCATGCTGCCTCTTATGGGTCCACAGGAAGCAGGTAGACACATCCATACATACAAAGTCAAAGACACTGTCTAATGTTTTTTAAAGTTGCCATTTTTCCCTCTGTTTTACTCGTTCCCTACCTTTTCTTCACAGAAATAGTAACCGGAGAACATTGAGAAAGCGAGACAGGCTGGACATGCCTCATTCCTTTCTTTCTATACCTACTCACACCATGAGAGACAAACTATTCAACCTAATCTTTGAGAGCTTTCCTAAAAAATTAACTGCCTAAGTACAGGCTTTTCTTTATGTTCACAGGCCACACTTTTGATCAGCAGACAGCCCCATGGCTAAGCACTGTCAAGCACATGTCTGTGAGCTGGTCTTTATGTGCACAGAAAGAGGCACGGCAGTTCTAGACAGACTGAGCTTCATGGAGGCTTCCGGAAGAATTCTCATCCTGCCTCTTCTATGGATGCTAGTCTATGTGATTGCTCACAAGCTCCTTATTATCTCTTAACCCCAGTTTCTCCAGGGAGAACAACCGCATGGGATTTGCCAGGTGTGAGACAGAGGAGCAAGAATAGCCTGATGGATATCCCTAGTACCTATGACTCTGAATTTTAGCGTGAACGTCAAGTGCAGATGAAAGCCCCAAATTCCTACTGTCATCATTCTGAAGTCTTAGGATGAGACCCTCAGACTGAGTCCTATGAAGACAAGCCAGTTATAAACCAGTTTATTAATACAGTGTTTACAGAGAGGGCAACTCCAGTACTCCCGAGATGATTCTAAAGATGCTAACTTGTATGTAGAAAGGTTGCAGGAACTGGTAACATTTGGAGAAAAGCATTATTATTGTCTGCACACCTTTCTGGGGCAGACACACAGGGCACTTCAGTTTTATTTGGCACAACTTCTGTTAAGGCAGGGATATCACAATAACTTGAATCAACAAAAAGATAAATTTTCCAACATTAGAAGTTATTCAAAAATAGAATGTGCTGCCTCAAGCCCATGGACATACAAGGAGAGATTACACGTGAAACAGATTAAATAATCCTGTTTGAAGAATACAGAAAAAGGAATCTTTGAGAGAAGAATGGGCTGCGATCACCTTTGAGGTCCCTAATATTCCCCAGCCTCTGATTCTATAAAACCACTCACTAAAGAAAACAAGAATTGAAATGAAAGCAATTCAATTTAAATGTCACGTGAAATAAGATTTCACGTGAAACTATTTTGTGGTCATAATTCTGTGGTCAGAAATAACTAAGAAAACTGTGGACACACAAAACATATAGACTAACTGTAATAAAGGAGGTTCTGTGAAGACCCCAGGCGACAGAGGGTAGTCTGCGTGATGTCCATTCCACGTAGGCACTAAAAAGCCATCCCTACTTTCCATGCAAGGTACTCTAGATACACCAAGGATCAGCAATCGCCTAACTCCAGGGTTTTCTTTTTCAGTATGAAATGCTGTTAAGTATAAAACCCTAGTATACCGTACCTTCCTATGTCTTAAAAGTTCAGGCAGGAGCCTGGGCGAAAGGACTTCAGATTTCAGTAGCATTTTACACTACAAGATAGGGATGTCTGCTCAACTTCCGCACTTTGGCAGGAAACCCCTCCCATTACAGGATCCAGGTGACAAAGCAGACGAAGTCAGAACTCCTTTGGCACATAAGTTAAAACAAGAAGCCCTTCTGGGATCCACTGGGAGGTAGGGTTCCTGATATTCATGCAGATGACATGGCTCTCTGAAGCACAAGTGTGATTTACACGTGCATGTGGTTACTGATCATTATCCAAAAAAGCCCATGGGCACGCTCCGTCCTAGACAATGAGCATCCAGTTTGCCAGGCTGGTTCCCAGCTGTTTCATAATTTCTGTTCAGTTAGCGAAATAACAGAGCAAAAGCCCAGCGAGAAAGTGTTCAATCTTAATGACATCCAGGAATAAAGAGCTGGGCTGCCCCCAACTCGCCAGCCAGTGCTCACAGGACACACTGGGACACCTGTGGTTAATGATGAAGTGAATTAAGGGCCACTTCTGGCAGTGCTGATGTGTTAACATGCCAGGCTCTGAGATGGGGAAATTATTCTTGCTCATGGTACTTTTTTTCTAGCTTGTGGCCTGGAACAGTGGTCCGGTGGGCGGAAATGCTGCACTGGCACAAGCCCACCCGATTTTCCAGTATCCTGCTTCTGCCCTCCGTGCTTGCTCGGGCTGCATTCAACTTCAAGCCCTGAGAATCTGTCCTGTAATCAATCCAGACAGTGCCAGTCCCCCAATTTATTCTGGGGAAAGGAAATAAACATTTGAACATAATCATCGATAGCAAGTTTCTGTGTGCCCACAGCCAGAGCTAAAAACATTTCTACTAGATACACATAGGTACAAAGGGATAGAAGGGAAACATCAGTCATTTTGTAAACCATGAACAGAAAGCAATTATATTAGGGGAAAATGACATTTTATGTATGAAGTTTGTCATATTTTCTTTGGGGCTTATGTTTATTCTTTTGTTCAATCAATATTTTGAAATTTCAACAACAGCAGCAGCAGCAACAAAAAAGCCCTTGCCCTGGAAAGAGATGACCCAGCAAGCAGCAACAATGTAAGTAATGAGAAACGGGATTCTTCCCTTCATGTGTAACACTCCTTCAACTTATTCAGGTGTCTACTCAGGGCCAGGTACTGTTCTAAGTGGTTTGTATGTATTACATTCCATTTTATAAATGGTCCAACTGAGGCACAGAGAAGTCATGTCTCGCTCAAAATTACAAAGGCAGTGCATGGCAGGGCTGAGACTCAAACCTAGGCAATTTCTTACTGAATCGCCATACTCTCAACCTTTTCGGTGAAAGGGTCACTTGTAAGGTACTATTTCCCTGATGCCAGAAGCTGATTATTCACTCAGCACAAGATCTACGGTTCTCACGAACTTCACTTAGCTATTGTTAGGAAATGAGATTTCACGCAGCCACGTGGTAGCAATGATGGGATCATAATGAGACGGTGTTGGAAATGACAGCAAGAAATACTGATAAGATAATCCATCAGAAGGCAGTTTCTCCAGGGAAGGTCGTCTAGGTTTTACTGGGGAAAAAAAAGACTTCCTAAGGCAGCAGTTGACATTACTAAACAAGACATCTGCAAAAGGATGAAGAATGGGCTGCCTCCTTACGCCAACAAGGCCAGTACTGCTGGTTCGGGCACCAGCAGCTGGACAGCCCAGCCAGACATAATGAAAGTGTGCTCTGGAAAAATGCCTTCAAAAGGGGATGGAGAAGTTGAGGTTTTACACTCAACAGGGAAGGTACATTAAGGAATTAAAGAAGACAGGGAATGGGAAAATGCCATCTACAGAGAGAACCATTGAAATAAAAAACAAAATTAACAGTACTATACTTGGAAATCATCAGTTCCAAAATAACAATAAAATATTCACCCAAGAATATCAATCCAGTTTTTGTGTCAGCCATCGTGTCAAGCCCTCTGTATGTATGGTTTCATTTACTTCTCAACATTCCTGAAAAGTAAATCTTATTTTACCAAATGTGCATGTAAGGAAGCTGAGGTTCAGAGAGGTTAAGTAATTTGCCCAAGACCACACAGCTACGATTAATTTGGCCTTGGCCTGCAAAGATAGTGTACTTTACCTCTACGTGAACCTAAATCTGGCCATCTAATAACTATTAGACATACATCATTAATAACTGAATTCCTTCCAGTATTGTAACAAATATTCTTCCCAAAGCATGGAAAGATGCTTACTTATTTACATTTATTTTAATAAATCCAAAAACGTTTTACTGCAACACATACAGAAGTTCAAATTTGGATATTCATTTCTCTGACTTCAGACAAAGGCATCCACACCAATAATAAGAACAACCAGTATTTATTGAGGGCTCACCATGTGTTGGTGATGCTGGCAGGCTTTCTATGAATTAACTCATTTGATTTTCACAACAGTCTTGTGAGGTAAATGCTATTGTTATTTCTAGCTTTACAGATGAGGAAACTGTAAAACAGAAAAGTTAAAGAACCCACGCCACATGCCTAATTAGAGAGAAAGCTGGGATTTCACCCCTAGACATCTTAGGTTCTAGAGTCCATGTTATTAAGCAAACGACAACTTCACTCTCAAGAGAATTTTACCACATGCTCTGCTGTCCCAGGACTTTCCAGAGCTTCAATATGCTGTCCTGTACTGTGATTCTTAAAGAAAGTTGCAGCTTCCCCACCACCTCTCCACGTTTTTTTGTGGGTAGGGGTGTCTAGGAGCATTTGGAAGAAGCCAGTAAGGTTCTGAAGAATGACCTTCCACACTAGTGGCTTCTCTGGGTTTGGGCTTCTGCTTGCACAGCTGCTGTGAGACTGGCTTGATTATGCTATGAGAAAAGTGAATGGTGACCAGGCATGGTGGTTCATGCCTATAATCCCAGCACTTTGGGAGACCGAGGCAGGCAGATCACTTGAGGCCAGGAGATTGAGACCAGCCTGGCTAATATGGCAAACCCCCATCTCTACTAAAAACACAAAGATTAGCTAGGTGCGGTAGAGCATGCCTGTAATCCCAACTACTGGGGTGGTTGAGGCACAAGAATCGCTTGAGCCCAGGAGGCAGAGGTTGCAGTGACCTGAGATGATCACACCATTGCACTCCAGCCTGGGCAACAGAGACTCCATCTCAAAAAATAAAAAAGAATTGGAACCAAAAGCTGACAACCAATGGATGAGCATGGAATTATGAAAAGTTCCGACACAAGCATAACATGGGTCTTGTTAGAAATATTTAAGCTGAATTTGACAAGTCCTCAAAAGTGAGGTCTGTCCAGTTTTTGGCAGTCAATAAAGTTCTTTCATATCCATTTTTTTGCGTTAATCCTCAGAACGACTTTGGTGGTGGGAACGAGCTTTGCTACTGACCTCCCTGTAGGGCTCAGGAAGTGGAGGTGTGGGGAGAGAAAGGAGAACTGCCAGGGGACGCGGGGACTAGCACACGGTGGCCCTCAAAAGTTGGCGTCTTTTCACTCCAAGTGCAGATCTGCTGACTCCCTGGCCAGGCTGCTTGAAATGAAAGCATTTCTAGGGAATACTACCTAAAAACTATGTTTTAAATATCCTCTTTGTCATTTGAAACCAAAAAGATGCTCCTGTCTTCCCAACTTCTGAGTAGCATTCTTCAGAGCTGGCCCCTTTACCTCCATCCGTACGCTTGAATACTAAATCTTTTCATCAGACTCTCACTGTGTCCCTTCCACTTCCTGATCAATTTTCTCTGCTGTCTTTTCCTTGCCTATTCTGAGTTCTCAGAGCTCAGGCTCACACTCTCTTCTCTTCTCATGTGTACTTCCCTTACTACAAACCAGTAATTCCTATTTTCCTATCTTCGCCCTCTTCTATGGCCATCTCTACATAATCCAGCTGCATGGATTAGACGACGGCTGTCACTGTCGGCTGCTCTTCCTCATCCCTAATGTCTAATCAACTTGCACATCCTGCAAGTCCACAGGCTGCATTTGTCTCAAGCGTGCCCACTTTTCTCAATCCCCACTCCACCATCACCTGTCCAGAGCATCACCCCCTCTGGCCTGGACTGACTTATCTCCTCCATTTCCTCTTGCTTCTTTCTAGCACTTACCCTGCGACAGCCAAAGTTTCATTTGAAAAAGGCAGATCGGATGGTCTTCCCTTAGTGAAGACACTTCAGTGGTTTCCCGTTCTTCTTAGAATAAAATTCAAAAGTCATCAACACGGTCTACAAAGCCCTGCCTGACTGCACCCTGCCTTCCCTGCCTGGTATCTCTCTGTGCCCCACTCCCTCCTCTAGTGAAACGCTGACCAAGCCAGGTGAGGCTCCCACCCCGTGGCCTGCTCGCTTAGCAGGCCACTCTCCTCCACCACGGCAGGCATTGCCACGATGACAAATCATTACTTGGTGGATTATTTGCTTAGAGCCCATTTCCCTCACAGATCGAATCATCACAATGGGAGGCTGTACATCTAGCGTCTAGCATGCTGCCTACACAACACAGGTGTTCCCTAAGTATCTGTCAAACGACTACCCACAGACCCAAGGAAAAGGTTTTAATCCAACTTCACACTTAAAAACAACAACAACGATTGAGTCCAGCATCCTTGAAAGCCCCAGTCACTCGCAATAAAAAGTTAGAGGCTTATAGAGGGTTTACTTTTTAGACTGCCAGGATCTTCTTCTGTACATGATGGCTTCACGATTACTGGCCAATAAGATACAGGAGAGACCTCTTTAAAAAAAATTCATGAGATGGAGCCAGAGAAGCATATTTTTTGGCCAGGTAGATCTGGTTATTTTTACAACTGGACAATGCTAGGATGGTCTTGAAGGGTGCTACATGAGATGTTGGTGTCTTGAAAAACTCAAAATAATAAAACTTACTACCAGGGAGCAGGTGCTTCTGAGGCCTGTTTGATTCATTCCTGTGACTTAAAGACACTCGTCCCCAAATGAAGGTATAGAATGCTCTCAACAATTTGAAACACATAGACATCAGTAATATCATTTCAAAACTCTTGAGCAGAATCAAACATCACCACAAATTTGCTCAAGGTTGCCAGAGAAGAAGCCTCGACCCCACAAGGCTCCCATTCTTGGATCCTGACTCCATGATACAGAATAAAATAAGTTGTATTTTATTTATGCCAAGTAATAGAAATTTTTATTGAGCTGAGTAAAAATAGAAGAGGTCTTCCTTGTACTTTTTCTCACTATTGATGGGCTCATTCACTTTAGCTTGGGCTAATCAAGTTCCTGGAATTTAGTTACAGGTTGTATTTCAACACTGGTCAAAAGCTGAGTCTTCCCTCCACCATTTAATTGACCTGAAGTCATGTCCTTTTCATAAAGCTGATAAATGACCACATTCCGTATATGTTCAAAGTCCTTCTAAGAATATACAGAAACTGATTTAGAGCTTAGCCCAATCCACATGCTTGCTCATAAATAGCAAAGGATGTCCAGAGCTTCCTTAGAAACCCTCTGGTGGGAGGTGACAGTTGAGATGACCAAATACAAAAGCTACAACCTATGTAGTCCTGTGTGACTAAAGGGGTAGCTAGGTGGCCGTTTTTTTTTTTTTTTTTTGAAAGTAGGAATGTTTTTCCTACAAAAGGAAAAATCACTCACAATGAAGCTGAATTCTCCAGCTGAACTATGGGCTTTAACAGTTTCTATGTGACAATGTAGTCCAAGCTCTTACTCAGGACACCAGAAACGCAAGTGGTCACCAGAGGCCAAGGAAGCAGACATGGATGGAGACCTGGCAGGAGCAGGACACGACAGAAGAGTTCCTGGTGGCAGAGAATGTCACGACTTAGGGGTTCAGAATTTACAGCTGTCTGAGTACTTAGTATTCCTTGTTCTTTTCCACTGTGCTATAGAGTAAGATGAAGGATCGAAAGAGAAAGCTGGTATAATCTGTCAATGCCGTGGTGAGAAGCATTGCTGCTTCTGGTGTGGAACCAAGGTTTATGCCCATAGGAACACAGAGCAAAAGGCTTGTGTCCTCATGCATGCTGGCTGACGTCTTCTGTGCAAGCCAGGACTGACAGAGTGCGTCTCTGTGGATGCACACACCTCAGTGAGCTGAACTCTGACTTGCCCCATGGTAGAGGTTCAAGCAAATGCCACAAGAGAAGAGACACAAGGGAGGCCTTGGCAATATCTCTGACAGGGAGCATGAGACGGAACCCAGGTCAAAGGTGAGCATCTGTTGGGCCCAGATTCTGTGCCCTCATGCAGAAATCCTTAAACGTTCAGGGTAAAAGACCACAGACATAGAGGCCAGATGAGGGATGCGGACAAGCACATCAACTCTGACTTACCAGTGGAGAGGCAGAGCACGTGGGGTGACTTGATGCTTAGGCTCTGCAGGCCGGTCCTCTGGATTTGAAACTTGGTTTTCTTCTCAACCTTTAGCAAGTTATTAACCTCTCTAAGACTCAGCTGCATTATCTTTAGACTGGAGATTATTGTGAGGATTAAATGAGACAATTTGTGTAAAGTTCTGAACATGGTGCCCTGCAACATGGGACCGATTACTTCCCTCCCTGAACCTCAGTTTCCTCTTTGTCCAATGGGGATTATATGAGCTTTGCATGAGAGATAATGGATCTATGAAAAGAGATAATGACAGTAGATGAGACACTGGCTAGAAGCACGGCATCCTGCCTGGTACTTGACGCACTAAAATCACTCAGTAATTACCACCATTGAGTATTATTGCTGCTGGTCTGAAACTGATATTCGAGGGACATAATGCAGTTGATGGGATTTACTGCAAACTGGAACTGAGGCCCTCACTGATTTAAACCAGGGAGGCTGGACCTTGATGTACCATTTAAAAAGCAATCTGCTCCTGGTGACTGCAATTCACCACCCTTCTAACTTTGCAGTGGCCACCTGACAAAGCAGGTGAATTGCTGCAAGCCCGTTAATGAGAAGCAAGCTGGCGTTTGGGAAACCTGTAAAATTACTATCCCATTACCGTGGACTTAGTGCACCTTACATCTGCTGCCCAACCTCCCCAATAGCTGTGCAGTCTCGGTTTCCTAATCGTCTAAAGGCTTTGATTTATCTGGCAGAGGAAGGAGGCCTGAGAGATTGGGGCAGAGTTCTGGGAAGAAAGCTTTAACAAATGTCTGTAAGACCACAAGGTGAAGGTCTGGCCCAGGACAAGGCAGGCAGGAAACTGTGGCTAGCAGTATGGCTCTCACACAGATAAGCAGCGTCTGCTGTTGAAGGCAGGTCTGCCCACAAGCTGGCGGACAGGCCCTGGGTCCTAAGGGATGTCTGGGAAAGGATTTGTGAAACGCTCTTGCTAGCATTGAGAGCATCAATAGGCAGGTCTCACTCTTCCATAGTTGAAATTCCACTTACCTGCTTATTCACTGTGATCTAGTTAACGCCTGTATTTCACCTCTCAACTACTGACTCATTCATTCGTATATGAATGGACTCATTCCACAAATGCTTATGAAGCACATACTACACGCTGGAGTTACATCAGGGAATAAAAGAGGTAAAATCCCCTTGTCCTGATGGAACTAAAATTCCAGTAGGGACATTCAGGCACATAAAAAGACGTGTGGAGTATGTTTGAAGGTGCTAAGAGCTAGGTAAAAGTAATAAAGCAGGGAAGGGCAACAGGCCGTGCTGGAGGGAGGCGCTGTGACTTTTAAGTAAAGCTTGCTGAGAAGGTGATTTATGGCAAGACAAGAAGGGATGACGGCCTTCACCCGCTTTTCTGAAAGACCGCAACACCACAAAAAGCAAAGGAAGCCTTTTGTCTGTAAGAGCGTTCAGGACTTATCTGCCTTTGTGGTCAAGGGTGGGATGTGAGTTCCCGGGGATCACCTGGGGAGGGACCACAACTGAGAGGCTTGGGGTCAGAGGTGGCTCGAGCCGGTCCTCACCTCCTCCAGCCGCCGTCTCTGCTCCTTCTGCTCCTCAATGCGCTTCTGACGCTCGGCCAGCAGCTGCCTCTTGTGCTCCTCATTCTCCCGCTGCTGCTGCTCTAGCTGCTGCCGCCGCAAGGCCTCGGAACGCTCCTTGTTGGCCAGCTGCAGCCTCAGAAAGTCCCTCCTCAGCGTCGACTCCCCTGGCAGATTCAGGATGGAGCTGTGGGCAGGAGAGAGTGATCAGGGATCCCACATAGGGCAGGGGCCGTGGCTACCAAGAGGCCCTGGGGGAAGAGGACAGCAGGGCAAACGACTCACCCCCACACAGGGAAAGAAGAGCACAGGCTCCTAGGCCCCCCACGCATTCAACCATTCACCCCAAAGAAGTAGCATCAGGGTAAGAGACCTGCCTCCCTTTCAGTTTGATGGTGGCACGAAACAAATGCCTCCATTCATAGACGGATGTCGCATTCTCCACGTTGTCAGCTTCTCCAGGACTGTCCACACCACTCCCTCACCCTTGGGACGTGGCAAAGATTTGTTTCTCAAGACTTCAGCCACTGTGCCAAGCCCTGAGCCCCGGACTGGATTATTTTCAATAAAAATGGGCAATGGTGAGCAGCAAGGGAATCTACTTAAACGATCAACCTCACCCACACCACCCCCACGGGGCAGAGGCCAGGCTGTTCCTGTGAAGTCATGATGCGCCAGCAATGGAAAACCCTCGAGTCAAGGTCAACACAGAGCCAGGATCTGAGCCCAAGCTTGCTACATCTAAGATAGAGTTTGCCTGACTGCAATACACTTAAAGGGCTTGGCTTGATGACCCAGAGGGTGCAGCTGGCAGTTCAGCCCCGCTCATTGGTTCCTAGGTTCTGTTTAGGAAACAGTTCTCTCTTCTGCAAAATGGTGGTTGTACATGTATGTGTGTGCATGTGACAGAGAATGAGAGGACATAATTAAGCTCTCCCTACTCCGCTGGCGGTCCAGGGCTGGCCTACTCCCAGGTGAACAACTCACAGTTACAGACTCCTTGATTCTGCACAGCAGCCTAAGAGGGAAATGACTTCTATTTGTTTATTCAAACCTAGCCCTTTTCATCTTTCTGGAAGCTTCCATTTGAAATAAATCTATTATACATATACACATACATATATATATTTACATATATATGTATATATGTATGTTTACTATACATATATTCATATATATGTATACATGTTTAATAGACTTGTTTCAAATTCATATATATTAAACATACATATATACATACATATATATGAAATAGATTTCAAATTTACTTCCATTTGAAATAAATCTATTAAATATACACACACACATATATATGTATGTTTAATAGATTTATGTCAAATATACATATATATACAGAGCACCTGCTACATGGCAGTCACTGTAGTAGGCTCTAAGGATATGGCAGTTGCTAGATAATTTCTCTCTTTAAAGTTATCTTCTTGTGGGCAGACATACAGACAAATAACTTCAGGTATTAACAGACTCTAGAGAAGACAAAAATTGTAATTGTTTAAGAGTGAGTGGTGGGGAGCTGGGGTAAGCTTTGAGGCCCTATTTTAGATGAGTGGTCAGGGAGACCTCTCTGGGAAGGAGGCAGTTGAAGAATGTTCCAGGCAGAGGGAAAAGCAGGTTTAGAGGCCTGGGGTAAAAACAGGTATGTACCCTATTTTTGAGCAACTGAACACCAGCCCAGCTTCCCAAAGCAGAGTGAATGAGAGGGAGAAGGGTAGGAGAGGAGGTCAGAGAGAGAGGTGCGGGCAGTGACAGCCATGCACGAACGCACGGGAAGGTTTTACGCAGAAGAGTCACATCAGCAGATTGGTTTGGCTGTTGAATGGATGACCCTGCGAGAGGTGCAAGGACAAGAGTGGCTCTGGGGTGGAGACACCACACAGGTCAAGAGCAGTGGGGATGGAGAAGGGAAGGAGTATTTGGGGGTAGAGGTCATGAAGCCTGTTGACAGCTCTGACACATGGAGGGACGAACTGCAGGTTCTGTCTTGGCTGCTGGGTGATGGTGGTGACGAGAACAGGAATGAGGAATGCTGGGGGAGGAGCAGGTTTAGCGGCAGTTGACAAGAGGATCAAGGTTTGGTTTTGGAGAGTGGTTAGTGTGCTGTGTGAGATACCGCCATGAAAAGACATAAAAAGGCTTTGTTTGTGATGTTGCACAGACAATGCTTGGCATCTCCTAACAAGCCTTCGCTAAAACTTAGAGCCTCTGTGTCAAACTCTAAAACAAACCCCAAATGATGGTACTTATCTACACAGGCCAATTGCCCTCTGCAAAGGGAAGGGGGCTTGGGAACCCAGCCTCCCATGCACACTGCTCCATTAATATTAATTGATGTTGAATCAATGTCAGAAGATCTGAGCTGTGTTAGCGACTCAATGATTAACTCTGTGTGTGACCTGGTTGCCACCCTTGAGCTGTCACCTCATTTCTAAAATGAGATAACTACTGTCCTCCTCTGTTTTTCAGGATTTCATGAAGATTAATTAGACACGTCCATAAAAACAGGATTTGAACATCATCTTTAACACGATAAAATGCCATGTGATAATTATGGAAGTGTGAAGGGGTGGCTGGGATGGCTCCCTACGTCACCCTTCACGTGCAGTTCAGCAAGTGCTAGAAAGATGGGGTTTCTCAGTTCTACAGGAAGCGGTCAGAAGGCTGACACAGTCATCCAGGTGGCTTTGAACACTGGCATACAACTTCTCTGAAAGCGGCGCGTTTGGTCCTTTGCCTTTCAGGAATGTTCATTTTCTCTGTCACTACTCGGCAGTCATCTTTATGCAGCTAAACCGAGGGTATATGAGCTCGTATACCCAGCTATACGAGGGTGCTACGTATCAGATGGTAGGAAAGAATTCTCCTTCGGTCTTTGACCTTGAGGAATCCTGTGGCAGGTGAAGACAGAAAAACTGGATGCCTCTGAAGGCTCGGTTCTATCTTCTTATAGAGGCTTCGCAAGAATCCAGCCCAGTAGGTCTGAGTTAGCATAAAAGAACAACACGGTGTCTGGCTCTTTCCAGCAGTAGTGGCTAAGCTGGCCCCTTTGCTGGTCAGAAAGCTCCCTCAGTGATACGGGAACTGATCCTTCTGGAGCATTAGGGTCCACTCCTTAGATGGCTTGAGGAAGGAAGCCATACCTCAGTGAGTCTTCTGCTTGAGCAGTTCCCTCCAGTCTTACTTCACAGGTATACCACATGGCACCATGGATATATGCCTGCTCCCCTTGACTCACCAAGCTGAATTCGCTCACCAAAGAGAAATCCTGGCAGTGCAACCACTCTCACCTTAATTATTTATAAACACAGGCTAGACGAAAGTCAGAATCAAAGTCAAGTGGAATTCAAAATGTAGGCATGACAACAAAACAGCACTGGGTTCTGGGCTCCAACAGGTGACAACAGGAATGGCCCAAATGTATCTGCTTGGAGTTCATCTCTACATATCATTTCATTTCTGGAAATCACTTTCTCCCGGATTAGGCTGCAGTGAAAATACCAACGTATGTGACAAGGACAGTGGTTGCCTGGATGGGTTTCTCAAAAGTAGGAAGTAACCAAGTGAACAAGGCAAGTTCGAAAATGCAAAGTTGCTGCTTTAAGTATTTTTAGTCCTGCATTGCCAAGATAATTGCCTTCTACCCATTCTACCTGTTACATCTGTAAGAAAACAAATGCTTAGGCTAGAGACCATAAATCTTGTGGGACAAGATAAAGAATATGCTGATTTCCACATTTTCGTAATGTCTGCCTAGGGAAATTTTCCCAAATTAATGAATATGTTCAATGGGCAATAAATTAAATAAGATCACCCTGGTGGATTCTTTAAAACGAACCTATAAATCAAAAGGAAAGTGAATTCCACAGAAGCACAATTCAGAATGTGAACATGAGAAGACTTGGCTTTTGCTCTCATACCTGGGCTCTCCTGAGTCATTCTCCTCCTCCTCTTCCTCACTTCCGCTGTACTCATACTCTGTTTCATCTAAAGAAAGACCCCAGCGTGTTAGTGCACAAGAAGATGCTATGGCTCAGTAAAGCCCAACCCCGTCTCTTATATATAAATAAATTGATGCCCAGAGAGTCGTAGTTAACGGAGCGCTGGAACAGCCTCCAGGCTTGTGGTTTAATGGTTCCCATCAGTATATGAAATTAACCATATTCAAGACTGTCTCAGCTGTCTCTAGATATTTGTCCCTAGTGCCTAATGTTCACATGAAAGAGAAGATAAAGAATTAAAATAATCCTTTTCAATTTTTTCGTTAATTTATTTTCAATTAAAAAATAATTTCTGTTTTGTTAATTCCCATTATAAAGTCACACATATCAAACCCATTGGCCCATTTGTAACTTACTGATGATATTAACCATTTTTAAAGTAGGATTTTATTATGACTTACATGGACTCACAAACTGTCTTTAGATTATCTTGATAAATGCAACAAAGAAACTTTCGACAATAGGTACTATTAAAAATATATAGTTAAAATGTGTTTTGATTGATCCACTAGGGACAATCATTTACTTCAGCAAAATGTGAAGCAGTTTACATAGAGAATGAATAAGACTGAGGCTTTGCTTTGGAAGAGATCAAATCTAATGCGTGAGATGAGTAAATATCAGAGCCTCCATGATCGTCAAGAAAGGGAATTAATATTTGGTGAGTAGCTCTCATGCCAGTCACTATTGCTAGATATTTTACTCTGCTGTCTCATTTTTCATAGTAACATTCCAAAATAGTGTCTGTCTTTCAGAGAGAATACTGAATTACAAGAGGTTAAGTAATATAACCAATGTTATCTCATTATTAAAAGGTCAATCTGGGATTTGGATTTAGAATTCAATCCAGAACTTTTCCAACCTAAGAACCAGTGCTCTTTCCAATATATTATATGCTAAATAGCAATATATATAAGGAGCAATGATATATCAGAGAAAGGAGCAGCTAGTGCCACTGGCCATAATGGAGGAAGGAACAGTGAAGTCTTTGAAGAAAAAATGAACTGGTCCTTGGAAGGTCAGTGGCTCCTGTTCAGGCAGTTATTAGCTGGCATTGGTGGGAAAAGGACATTCTAAGCAACATATCCACACGAGTAAGGCTGGCAATATTACAGTGCATAATATGTTCAGGAAATAATGAGCTGTGAGTAGTTAGGTAGGTGCCTGGGCATGAGAAAGCCTGATGGAGGGAGAAAGGCTTGCAGGGACAAAACGGCTCACTGATTCTTATAAATGCCATGCTGAGAACTTTTCTATGGGCTATGAGGAACCCTTGGAGGAGCTTTTAAGCAAGGGAAGATGTCACATTACTGCTATCTCTTCATAGCTGTAGGTTAATAATTGCAACCTTGAAGGTATTTGCACATCCCTAAAAAGGAACTGAAACTGCAATTTAGTTATGTTACCACCAGGAGGCAGTAGTCACACAGTGAGAATGCTCAAATTTGATAAATATACCTTGTCTTTCACACTATTTAGCCATTCATTAAAAGAGATACTGAGGCCGGGTGCGGTGGCTCACGCCTGTAATCCCAGTACTTTGGGAGGCCGAGGCGGGTGGATCACGAGGTCAAGAGATGGAGACCATCCTGGTCAACATGGTGAATCCCCGTCTCTACTAAAAATACAAAAATTAGCTGGGCATGGTGGCGCGTGCCTGTGATCCCAGCTACTCAGGAGGCTGAGGCAGGAGAATTGCCCGAACCCAGGAGGCGGAGGTTGCGGTGAGCCGAGATCACACCATTGCACTCCAGCCTGGGTAACAAGAGTGAAACTCTGTATCAAAAAAAAAAAAAAAAAAAAAAAAAAAGAGAGATACTGAAAGAAAGCCAAAAGTTGGATGAGTTCAAGTGTATTTTAGGTATGTATGAAGCTTTCAGACTACTTATTTAAAAAATATTAGTTCACCAAAGTATCAAAAACCTGCATAAAGCGTTTTAATGCTCCACACTAAAAATGTAATATTTCAAATTTTTCCAAAATGAATATAGGATTTCAAAGAAAAAATGTGAAAATTTTATCTAATAAAGGAAATTACAGCAAGGAAAAGAAGCATACAATGATTCCAATTATTTCTACTCTCTAGGGTAAAACCTTCATTTGTCAGGCTCCTCAATTTAATATTTAATACTTCACCAAAATTTGGTTTTGACTGCTTTTATATAACTGAGTTAAATTGGCATGTGTCAAACTATCTTAGGGAAAAAAATACCAGGTTAAAAAAATCATAAAGCAATGCAAAGTAGAATTGCTTTGATTCTACCAAAAGTTGGTGATAGAACAACTAAGAAGTGAACAGTAATATAAGAGCAAACTTAGTCATTTGATTAAATTGAGCAAATGGAATGAGATCTCATTTGCCCAAAACCCCTTCCTTGGGAGCAGAAACAGGGGACTAGAACTGTGATTCTGGTGGCCCTAAGCCTAAACAGCATTAGATTCCGTAAATTACCACATAATTCTTGAATACACCTATTGCCACGAATCTTACTTTTCCACGCTGCGAAGGACAAACACATTAAAAGTGATCTATCTTCATGGTGTGGTGAGTTCTGAGTCACGTTCCAAAGTCTGTGCCCCCCAAAATGTGGAAACAACCTGGGGTGCTGGTGTCACCCACTCTCATCTATGCCCCTGAAGGAGATGGGCCATGAGTTCTCACAAAGGACTCGGAGTAAGTAATGAAAAAGTATGGGTCAATAAGTAACTGCCTAAATAAGAATAACTTATATTTACTGACTGCATCTACGTCCTGGATATTATATCAAGCATTTTAAATGCATATCTCATTTAATCTTTGCAAGAATTCCTGGCAATAGATATTATTAGCATACTCTCAATCTCATTTTAAAGATGAGAAAACTGGAGTGGTGTTCACAGAACTGATAAGGGGCAGAGCTAGAATATGAACCTAGAATACGAATCTGAAAACAGAGTCTGAGCACTTAAACTATGCTATATATTAACAGTATAACAAAATGTCCTTTTTAGAGAAGTTGGCTTTTAAGGGTTGCATGTCTCAACACTGCCCTAAAATATTCCATTAAAAATTCTGACTTCATGGAGTAGCCCAAGACCACCGTGGACAAGGACCAGTTGGAAAATCAGTCCTGGAACTTTTAGAGTTTGACCTACATATTTCTCTTAATACTTAGTTCTTCCATCTTGAGCTAGCCTCCCAGGTCCTTAGGGTCTAACTGACATCTTATTAACTGCAGATGAGTCACCTTTTTGGCTTAGCTTCATAACCTCCCACTCTTGAGTCTAACCTGATCATACACTCCTTCAAGTCCCTGATGCCAGCTGCAGGAGACTTCTTCCCTGGGGCCAGGTTTGGTGGCCCATACCTATAATCCCAGCACTTCGTGAGACTGAGGCAGGAGGATTTCTTAAGTTTGGGAGTTCAAGATCAGCCTGGGCAACAATGTGAGACTTTGTCTTTACTAAAAATTAAAATAATAATAATAATTAGCTAGGCATGGTGGTGTACACCTGTAGTCCCAGCTACTTGGGAGGCTAAGATGGGAAGATCACTTGAGCCTGTGAGATAGAGACTGTAGGGAGCTACGATAACTCCACTGTGCTCCAGCCCAAGCAACAGAGAGAGAGAAGAGAGCCTGTCTCAAAACAAACAAACAAACAAACAAACAAAAACAAAAAAAAAGGTGCTGGGTGGGTGGTTCATGTCTATAATCCCAACACTTTGAGATGCTGAGGTGGAGGATCCCTTGAGCTCAGGAATCTGAGATTAGCCTGGGCAACAAAGAAAGAGAGAAACTCAAGAAAGAAAGAGAGAAGGCCGGGGGATGTGTGTGGGGGAAGGGAGAGAGGGAGAGGGGAGGTGGGAAGGGAAGTGGGGGTGGGGGGGAGAGGGAGAGGGAGAGAGACAGACAGACAGAGACAGAGAGACACACAGAGAGAGAGAGATATCTTCCTGGAATCTTCACTGAGATTTTCTCCTCCTGCCTTAGCGCTCTGCTGATCTCCAATCCAGTCTTGATTTTCATACTGCTCACCGCCCCCAACCCTCATCCCCAGCTTGTGTAATGGGTATTAACTGCAGAGGCAAAGAAGAAAGGAAACACAAATAACAGAGGG
Source organism: Saimiri boliviensis (assembly GCF_048565385.1). Classification (NCBI taxonomy): domain Eukaryota; kingdom Metazoa; phylum Chordata; class Mammalia; order Primates; family Cebidae; genus Saimiri; species Saimiri boliviensis. The sequence goes on along the minus strand of NC_133457.1, from coordinate 7,257,479 downwards.
GCAACCTCTGTCTTGTGCTGTCTGCTACCCTCCACTGCTGCCTCTGAACTCCAGACGGGAGAGAAACGGAGAGGAGGGAAGCAGGAACAAGCACATCTCCATGTGCCTCCCCTTCCCTCCTGGGTCCCGGGCCTTCCTCTCCACTCACTGCACTGTTGATGCTCAGCTTTCCAGCCTCACACTGCCTGTGACTGTCATCCTCCCAGCTCCTGCCTTCTACCCACAAAGTACTCACTGCTCTCCTCTCCATTTCTACCTTCCCATCCTCTTAACTTCCCCTACCTCAGCTAACCATTGAACCCGTTCCAGACCGTGCAAGTTTGTACCTTGGTCAGGGTGCGGTCAACATGCTAGTCAATGTCCAAGAACAAATGCATCTCCCTTTAGAAAGGTACCGTTTCCTCCGAGATAAACCCTGTGCTAGAGAGGCACAGGACAGGGGAGTGCTGGTGAGAGATACCATACCTATGATTACGGCGGCGAGCCCACAATGTAGTAGAAATCAATGGTGGACTTTAGCCATGATTCACGAGTTATTAATTGGATAGCAAAGTTCAAAAGAGATTCTGACATTACTGGTTACAAAATTTGCTTAATTCAAGTTCACTTCACCATATAAGAATCTCACTCATTTCTACAAAGGGCTCCCCTTACCCATCCAACCTTAGTTTCACTTCGGCTTGCATTTTCTGTCTCATTTGGTAGCTCACTTCAATGTTCCCTAATACATAGTATTAGCATAGCATTTCTATGCTAGTTGAAAATGTAAGCTTCCATTCAAAAAAGGAGGGCACAGCCTGAGACCCCAAGTTTGGACTTAGGTTTTTTCAATGATGCAATGAAAGCCAGTGACATACAAGAGCTAGAGTCACAAAGATGTGTTTTTGCATACATAATATAAGGAAGTGTGTTACATGATCCTCAGCTCAAAATCTGATATTCTATACCGTAACCCTGGCAACCTAATGATCTTTTGTATCAGTGCAACTATAAAAAAAATTATTTCTGACTTCTAAATAACAGAATTAGAAATGAGCCTCAGAGCACATAAACTTAAATGTTGAAGAATGTCAGCATAGAAAAATGTCAAGTAGATGAATTTTTTTCTTGAGGTTATCTGTCTTCTATAGAGTTTTAGTCTTCTAAACATGAATATCAATTTGAATTAAGAAAATCACTTGTCATGTTAAAGCGCTTCATAGTATCACTCAACATGACTTTGTTCAATGCCTGGCAGAGGTAATGTTTCTTGCAGTTCCGTTTTTTTCATGAAAGATTCTACTTCAGCAGCCTCACCCCATTGATACCCAGAGGCTGTGATCTCCGAGACAGCCCCTCACACTAAGGAGTAATGCAGGCCCATTTGAAATCTGCATAGCCACCTCCAATACATTAAGAGCCCATGAATGACTCCATCTTTTGTTTTTGTTGCTGAAATACGAACGTGCATCTAACCTTTTTCTCCTCGCTTCTTCTTTGTTCTATCAATGTGGTCCTTGAGTTGAATGCGGACCTGTCGCTCATTAGGTTGGTCTCGTATAAACGGGTGCTTCATCAGCTGTTCCGTTGCTGGTCGCTGGCCGTGATTCTTTACCAAGCAGCTCTCAATAAATGACTGGAATTTTTTTGACCTGCCAAACAAAAGAAATGAATCCACAGATAAAACCGCGATCCAAAGAAAAGCAAATGTGTAATTTCTTGAAATGTTGGGATCTGTTTTTCTAAAGGTCCAATTGGCCGGCATAAGGATCATCCACTAATCACAAAACAGGTGTAGCCCTGCAGCAGGCACAGTGGGTTCAAATGCATCATCATCATCATCAATGTGCAGCTGAGGTAACAGAAGGTAGTTATACACATGGAAGCATTTTCACACAATTTATATATAACATTACGCAGCAGACCAAAAGGAAGCACGGAAGAAAAGGACCCCCATGGGAATCACATCTAGAAGGGGTATTGGAATAAGGGAACCAGAGCTGGGCGTTAAAGAATTAGGAGAAAATCACTCTGGGGAAAGGACAGTTCAGATGGAGGAAACCAGTGAAAAACTAATACTAGGATGAGAATAATACATGTTGGGGGACACTGAGATGATGAGACGAGCCACTTAAATGAGGCAGAAAATTCAAGCTGGAGAAAAGTAAAACCAACGTTGGGTGGGTAACAGGGAGTACATTTTGTAGAAGTAAGCAAGATTCTTATATGATGCTGTGAACTTTGATTAGGCAAATTTTGTAACCAGGAGTTTCAGAATCACTTTCGAACTCTGCTTCCCAATGGATAAGAACAGGCTCTACGTGTACCTTTGTTGTTAACTCAAGGACACAGACATTTAACTTTAAAGAATTACGATCACACCCAGAGGCAAATTTATCTCCCTCTAGAAAGGCAATATTTCCTCAAAGATAAACCCCCCCGTACCAGAGACCTGGCTGGGAGAGCTGGCGAGAGAGAGCATACCTACGAGAGAGCAGTGAAGTCCACAAAGTGGCAGAAATTAACGGTGGACTTCAGCCATCATTCAGGAATTGAGCATGCATGTTCCTGCTGAAAGTTCCAAGACATTGCTCAGAGTCATAAATAGTTAAGCTCATAACTCTAGAGCAGTCCAGGGGACCTTGGTGAAACAGGTCACCCTTCCCGTCCCGCCCAGAGCAGGAATGATCGGTCTTGTGCTCTCTGTTGCCCTCCTGTGGTGGACAGGGAAGACACAGGACAGGGTCCCAAGATTGAGCCTCTGCTCAGCGGACACTGACTGAATACAGACTCTTCAGGCCTGAGAGGTGCCTTCCCCACACACAATGGGGAGCGTGTTCTTCAACACTCAAACAGGACAGGGCACTTCTGTACACATCCATCTCTTTTTTTGTTTGTTTGAGACAGAGTCTTGCTCCGTCACCCAGGCTGGAGTGCAGTGGTTCTCTGCTCACTGCCTCCCGGGTTCAAGCAATTCTCCTGCCTTAGCCTGCTGAGTACCTGGGACTAAAGCTGCCTCCAACCACGCCCAGCTAATTTTGTATTTTTGGTAGACACAGGGTTTCTCCATGTTCATCAGGCTGGTCTCGAACTCCTGACCTCAGGTGATCCCCGCTCCTTGGCCTCCCAAAGTGCTGGGATTACAGGAGCGAGCCACCGCTCCTGGCTTGTATGCACCACGCTCTGTTGCCACCCAGGTCAAAGCAGCTTTTCATTTTATTCCACTGGGTTTTTTTTTCCTCTCTAAGTTTCTAAGCTACATTCAAGCTTTTAAAATATTTTACATAGAAGTAAAGGTAGCCTACTGTGCTTGAGGTCACCCCAGGAGGAATCAGGGTTGATTAGACCATGGACTAGAAAGAGTGACAGCCGGACGCTCTATGCACCTCCTTGTTAAGTGCTTCTGTGCATATCCTTGCTTCTTCACGCTGAAAATCCTCAGCAGCGTCAGAGGTGCCTGAGCCATCTTTGCGTCATGAACGGACTACCTGATCTGCATGTTTGGTGCATGAGTGAATGCATGTGGGCAAGAGTTGCAATACGGCCACCTTCAAGTCTCCACTTTTGAGGGGCCGAAAGGGAAGTCTGGAGAGTGGATATTCTTCTCTTTCTCAGATCAAACAAATACATCTGTGGAGGCATAACTATGATCTCACCCAAGAAGAAACCTTGCCAGAAAAAGGTGATAAAATAAAGGGCACTCCTAAGAAATGAACTGAAGAGAATGAGGTTAACCTGCATGAAGATACAAAAAAACTCCATATGGTACTTTTCCAGGTAGGAAAAAATCAGTATTAAAAAGATGAAAACAAAAATTAGAAAGGTATGAAATATTTACGAGGAACATAAATGGCAGTTCTCTCTTTCTTGCTGGAAACTAAAAGAAAGTGCTTGTTTTGGTTTGTGTGTGTGTGTGTGTGTGTCTCAGTCTGTCACCCAGGCTGGAGTGCAATGGTGCCATCTCGGCTCACTGCAACCTCTGTCTCCAACGTTCAAGTGATTCCCTTGCCTCTTTGCCTCCCGAGTAGCTGGGACTACAGATGCGCACCACCACACCTGGCTAATTTTTGGATTTTTAGTAGAGACGGAATTTTGCCATGTTGTCCAGGCTGGTCTCAAACTCCTGACTGCAGGTGATTCGCCTGCCCAAGCCTCCCAAAGTGCTGGGATTACAGGCATGAGCCACCGTGCCCACTGAAGTGCTTGTTTTTTATAAAATGCTCAACTAACTGTTAGAGGATGATAAATAAATCACCTTCAATTTAAAATTGAGATCAAGATTTAATAGACTATACATTCTATTCCCTGATACTGACTTCCAAAAAAGAAAATAAACGAAATCTCCAGATTTCCAGAATCGAAGTGTTGAAGTTTAATGAAGTTAGTTATTAAACAGAGTTGTTTTTCCCAGTATGCCTTGCTGGGAGAAAAACCTCAGAGATATTCAAGAGAATGATTTTGGGCCTACATGTACAGCATAAATGTACTTTAAACTCATTAAAGCACTCAGCAAACAGTGAGGTCATATTCGATATAGGTGAAGTGTTTTCACATGGGCTTACATGTGCAGAGCTACAAAGCTGGTAATGTATTTCATATCTTCTTCAAATGGTATCCTTTTAAGAGAAAATAATGCTTACTTGAAACGAGTCTTCAAAGAAGGATTCATAGTCTCTTAAGTTAGCATGACCAAAGAATCAATATGCTTAATTATACACTTATTTAAGAGTGAAAACACTTCACCTATATTGAATATCACCTCACTGTTTGCCGAGTGTGCTAATGAGTTTAAAGTACATCTATATAACTTTATTACTTGAATCTCTCCTGATGGTAATTTAGTTCTGTTTCTTATAAAATAGAAACACCGAAGGTTAGTAATACTAATTTCCCAAGAGCTGGCATGGAGAAATAAATGGCAATGATTGGTGCCTATAGTCTGAGAAGACCAGCTCTACTATCAGAGTCACTAAATACTTGATCTTCCCAGCTTTAACCTGTTTACATGTTAAATTGCATTGGGGAAATTAAAAATGCTGGAAAGATTGTCACATCGGTCATTATAACCAGTTGGGCTACAGTGTTTGGTAATCACCATTTGACCTCAGAATGTGCATCGGCCCTGCCCTATTTCCCAGAGCTACCCTCTTCCCCCATTTTGAGTTGCATCACTTACTAACTTGGACAAATTATTTAACTTCTATGAGCCTCAGTTTACCTGGCTGCCAATGGGGATATTATTGGTACTTATCTCAAAAAATGTTATGATAAGTGAATTAATTCACTTAAAATATTGAGAACAGTGCCTGGTATCATAAATGCCGTATGTGTGCTTGCTGTTATTATTTTGATGACTATGATGGCATTGCCCCCAGCAACCCCTGAGCATCACTAGGCTTAAGGAACACAGCATCCATCTTTAGGACTGAGGAGCAGAAATCCCCACTTCTGGCCAGGTGCGGTAGTTCATACCTATAATCCCAGTGCTTTGGGAGGCCAAGATGGATGGATTGTTTGAGGCCAGGAGTTCAAGACCAGCCTGGGCAATATAGCAAGACCTTCTCTCTATAAATAACAGAAAAAATTAGCTGGACATGGTGGCATGCACCTGTAGTCCTAGCTACTTGAGAGGCTGAGGTGGGAGGATCATTTGGGCCCAGGAGTTTCAGACTGCAGTGAGCTATGATTGCACCACTGTACACTAGCCTGGGTGACAGAACGAGACTCTGTCTCTAAAAAAAAGAAATCGCCATTTCTGTTGAACTGAGTAAATCTAGAGTTTTTTTTAAAGGGAATTATTTCATATACAGATTAAATATGTTAGCGGGAAAAGTCAACTGGGCTATTACCTTCAAGGGGGGTGCACAAAAAAAGTTAATGTTTAAAGTCTGTGTAATCGTTTTTAGCTGGATTTTAATAAAGTCCGAAGTTCAGTCACATTACTACTAGCAAATTCCGTCTATTTGAAGGGTTTTCTGACATTTGCTCTGTATTATTATTTTATTTAGAAACACACACACACACACACACACACAAACACACACACACACACAAGCTTTGTCCTATCTCAAAACAAAAGTCTGACAACCCACCAAGAATCAGAACTGGTGCCTCATAAAATAACGGGGGTGATTTTAAACCTTGGAGCAAAAGGAAGAGGCTGGGTCCAGGCTGGCTCTCCCAGTGAGGAGCCTAGGACTAGAGCAAATATGCCCCTTAGCCTCACTGGCCCTCCACATCTGCATCTGGAGCATGAGCCGCTTGGACCAGTGGAGCTTATATAGATAAGCAGTTATGATTTTTTCTAATGATCTCAGCTGAGTGCTGCTTTTCCTGTGTGGGCTCTTCAAATGTAAAAGGCCTGTGAAAAAGTCTAAGATTCACCATTTTGTACTTGATGGAGCCATTCCTGTTCTTCTCCAGAAGGCCCCGGAAGGAAGCAATGGCACTGAGATATATTTGTGAGGGCAGGTGAGTGTGCACGAGCAGGGTGGCAGGAGAAGGGAGGGGAAAATCTTTTGAAGGAGATGGTTTACCCCTGCGAGTGGAATCCACCCACACACAAGAGACAGGAGGAGAAATTGGGAATCCCAGTCTTACTATTCACTTGCTGGTGCAGACATAGGGGTAGAGGGTGAGAGTATCTTTGGTTTCCTCTGATTCAACTAAGGGTACAATCCTCCCAGACAACTTATTATTAAATGCCTGAACATTCGATGGTGCCCTAACTTCATAATCCCTTAGCACAAAGGACCCTCCTCATCATACGAATAGGGAAGGAAGAACGGGGCTTCTGTGAGTGGTGGTGGCCTCTTTTTCCTTCATGGTGACAGTGGAAAGGGCAGCACCACTGCCTTTACTTCTCAAATCTTGAAGGCACAAGTTTAAAAAAAATTCACACTAAGAGACAGTTTATGCCTTGCTTGTTGCAGACTCGGTCATGTTGAAAGCAATGCTCCATCAAATGTTTCCCATGGAAAGAGTTCATGGCCCTGCTCTACAATGGTTCCCTCTCTGGTCATGTGTTGATAGATACACTGAGAATAATGCATTTAACCTGATAACTCGTTTAGGTAGAGAAGACCTGGAAATAAAAGAACATTTTGGAGTTTTGCCTCTTGGTTGGGGAAGGGAGTCTTTTCCTTTAAAAAATAAAAAATAAAAAATAAATGAAATGTTTCATTTCCTCCCATACACCAGAGTCTATTAAAGTCAACCCTAACTTACTTCAAATTACTTTTGACCTGCTCTTTCAAGATAAAATACTTTGAAATGTTTAAATATGTTCACTTAAAAACTGGTGGAATTGTATTACAGAGAAATGGGAGCCATGCCTGCCGTCAAGTGTCAGGTGCCTGGGGGCTGCAGCACCCCCTCTACGAAGGCTGGGATGGAGATGGGAAATGGCACATTCCCAGGGCTTTCCATGCCCCAGGCACTCTCTAACAATCAGGTCACTTTTCCTTTCCCCGTCTAACAATCCCAGGCCGGTTCCCACAGCTTCCCTACCCAGCTTTCCTTACGCATCAAGGGAAAGGCGTGCAACGTGGCAGGAGGTGGGGGAATCGGCCTGGACTTCTCGCTGTTTCCCAGCTTCTCAAGCTCCCTCCGGCATTATTAAAATTCGTTCTTGTCAAAGGTCTGAAGCAGAAAAATCAGCTTGCCTTGTCCTAAAAGTTTGTATTTCTTAAAGTCAGCACGCCGTTGATCTTTTTGGATCTCTGTCAGTGAAAACCAACACCGTAGTGCAAGGAGTGCGAAGTCTCTTCCTACACTTTTCTGTGGGGTCGGGCTGGCCACAAAAAGGGGCGGTGCAGATCAGGGTTAAGATGAAAACGGGAGATGTCTACTCACCAACCGACACCGGCTTCTGAGTTGGGGAGAGGTGGCGGCTGGAGCAGAAGAACAATCCCTTGCCCTCAATGGGAGCACGAGCTACTTAGGCAGGCAGTTCACTACATCTTTGCAAGGAAAAGGCCAGAAATCTAAATGTAATGCTCAACTGACAGATTTTCAGGTGTTGTCAATTAATACACATATTTTTAAAACGGGGTGTATGACCACACTGTGACAGCCAAATAAAATACATCTGTGGAGGGCCGGTTTGTCCTTCTCTATGGAAAAGCTCAGAATACGTGTCCAGCAGCAGTAAAGGGAGAGGAAGATACGAGAGGGCAGGGAACAGGGTAAGTAAGGCCCACTGTATGCAGCAGACTAGCTCAGATGTCAAGCAGGAACCTGGCAGAGGGCTTTGTAGTGTCACCGTCACTTCCAGCAAAGAGAACTGAGCCAGCCCCTCTCCCCGGGAGTCTGATCCAGGGAGAAGAGAGGAAGCAGGGTGTTGGGGTGCTTTGCCGATCACATGATGTGTGACGCCCAATGGAAGGGCTGTTGCTGGGGAGAGAATGGTTGTCTTGTACCACAGTGACCCTCTGCAGAGGAAGGAGGAGCAGGGAACGCTCTGCCTCCTTGTTACCAATAGCAACTCTCACTCCCCTGGCAGGGCCCGGCAGTTCTGAGGCTGCCATCCCTTTTCTGGCTGTTGCCCTCCCTCTTTCTGTGCAGCATGCCTTTCCTCTGTTCCACCAGGGTGGCTGTCATTAGTAGATGACTGGTAGTAATTAAGGCTGTCCCCTGTATGTGGGTGGGTGGGTGGAAAACATGAGGGCCCGGTCAAGCGCCTGGTCATGAAGGGCTATGGAAAGGGGCAGAAGGATCCTGTCCCTTCACGGTCTCATTGCCCAGGACTTATCTCTAGAAAAACGATAGGTGGTCACACGTGGTGCAGGAATTGGTCTCAGTGCAAGAGTAATCAGAGATTCAAGAATGTATCAGGGAGGATACATCATTTCCATAGGAAGAAAGGAGGAAGCAGTGAATTTTGGTTATGGAATGATAAGATTAAAAGATCCAGACTATATAATTATCTCAAAAAAGTCAAATGTCCACCATCTGGCTTAACCGGTAGAACTGTTTCCCAAATGTCAGTCATAGCCGATCAACATAATTTTTGCCATACCTCACACGACTCATACTGGTATTCACGCAGTAGTTTTCTTTAAAGTAAGCCACCATTTTATGTAAGTTTATTTAAAGGAAAAGTTATAGCGCTGCCCCAAATAAGAAGCCAGTCTCACCTGCCATATGTGAAGACAGGAGTAATAACAAAGAAACTGCAAATGCTCATACACGTGCCAGAGAAATAACCTCAAACATTACCCGGTATGTATAAAACTTAGGGAATTACTGTTGTAAGAAACAGAATAGAAATCAGCCAATCTGACAGGCTGACTCTCTAAATTATCACCCTCTCTGATGGTCTGTTCTGTGCTGCCAGGAAAGACATGACTTGGGGTTAAAATCAAAGAGCTTTCATGTTATTACTTGGGCTTCACTTCCGCATTTTGGCTAATAATTTCTTACCTTGAAGGTGGGGGAATAAAGACTTACTGTACAAATAGTAGCTACTCACTATGGACTATAAGATGAATGACAGCATATGGAAAGTCATTCACCAAGTCATAATATGTATTAGTCTCATTCTATCAGCAGGACCTAGAGATTAGAGCTAATCCAAAATCGAATCAAAAGGAAACCTCACCCTTAGATCTGCAAAACATTGAAGACCAAACTCACCACTTCTTAGACTTCAGCCGAGGTGCTGGGTTCCGGGGGATGAGGAAGAGGGCTCTCATAGGGTGCATGTCACAGAGCGCTACAAGAGACCAAAACAAGGGCCAGATACAGTTAGGAGGCCAAACCCAGGCCAAGCTTGTCTTGGCTGTGCAGGTAATGCTGCCCGATGACCCACTGAGTTTATACACGACCAGTAAGCACAAAGTTGGAAAATCCAAATGCTTCCATTTGATGAGCATTTGAGAGTCAATGTCCACTTACAGGAGTCTCATCAAATACAACGTGGTTTATATAGCTACTGCTAACATTTCCAGTGAATACACGTCTACTTCACGTTTAAGGAAACTAAGTTAAAGGATCAACAAGCAGCCATCCTTGCTGTGAATGACCACCTGACATTTAAAGTAAATAACATCAGATGACAACTACAATGGAGAGGGTAAGCTATTTTTAATTAGTAAAAGCCAAAGCCATAAATAAAAGATATTTGATTATCCAGGCTATTTCTTTCACTTGACAGCCCATCCAAATGCAACATTATCTACAGATTTTTGGAGTCCAAAACACCAGGGCCTAATTTTCTCTGTTTCCAGATATCCCGAATGGTTTTTCAGGTTTTGTAAAGGGTTTTGTTTCATTTTGTTTTTAAATTCACTGGCCCCAGGAAGCCCAGAGGATTAAGTCACACAGAGTCTGGCAGAAAAACAAAGTTATAAAAAGATCTCTTCTTGTAAACATGACATTATCGTTTATAGCGAAAGCACTCATATGTTCTTATTTTAATAAAAACATTTTATTAGTTTACTTTTCAAACATCTGGGAGCATTTCTACTTTGTAGCTAGAATAAGAATATATGCTCCCTGAAAGCCAAAGGATTCTGTGGGCAGAAGTTTATTTTTAGCCCTGTCTACCACTCATCAAGAATAACATGGTTTAGGACTGCAATATATTATTTTTCTGATTCACACATGCCTATTAGCATTGTGAATGAGGGCAATTTTGTCAACCAGCACGCCAAATCAATCATGCTACAGATGAGTTCTACCAATTCTAGACTGAAAAGTAAGAAAACGATGAAGGTAAAAGTCGTAAGTGTAACGACCTGTCGTGCAGAGAAAGCTCCTATTTTTTTTCCTGGTCCTTTGACATGCAGACACCAGGGATATTACTGTGGAAATAACTACGTGAATGCAGATGGGAAGGAGACGGGCAGAATGGGAAGTCACCAGATTGCTATGCAAGTCTGACCCTGAGTAAAGGAGAGAGGGAGAAAAGGTGGGTGGACGGATCCCACACTGTCCTGCGGGTCCTGCAAAGTCATAGGGGATCACTTGGGTGAAAGTTGCCTATAAAGGAATCTTGTATCTCCAGGAAAGGGCCTGCCTTAGTATCCCCACTGTGCTAGGTTACTGGTGGGGAGTGACCTTTGAAGGGTGTGTCCTGGTGCCATTGCAGCAGCTGGGGCTGACAACCAGTTACACTTCCTATATGGAAATCGTGAGGCACAGTCTCCTGACAGAGACACTCTGCCAGGTCCAATACTCCAAATCTCAAGGAAATGAGATTCTCAAGACTGCTGGAGCCCTGGCCACTCTGCTTCAAACAGCAGGGAAATCCAAAATTCTAAACATCAGTATCTTAAGAGGAGTGATAGCAATTGAGGGCAGTCTTTGTATAACCTGTGCTCCGAAAATTAATTTTGAATTTCCATACATTGGCGTTTACAGTTTTGTGAGCTGGTCACAGTTTTATGTCCGATGAGGAGTCGTCAAAGGACAAATGATATACGGAATCTGTAAAACGAACAACACTCTCCAAAGTATGCTTTCTTTTTCTTTCTTTTTTCTAATAAAAACAGGATTCTCCCACTGCTCTGAAATGAATGGATTCCTGGTTGATTTAAGATGACTCTGCTTTCTAAATATGCCAGCTTGAATCCATGCAGGGCTCGGTGTAGTGGAAGTAAAGCAACTGCAGCTCCTGGCAAGGAAACTTCAGTACCTGCAGAGCAGACCAGCAACAGATTTCACCCCAGAGGAAGGTACTTACGCGGAGCACCTTCTGCCATTTCGATGGCGGTGATTCCCAAGGACCACAAGTCGCTCTGAAAAAGAAGGGGCAGACACACACATATATTCAATCGATGAAAGAAAACTTGGTTAAACCCGGTAATTGCTTCAGAACTGCTGGTGGGAAAGGCATTCATTTGCCTGTTTACAAACTTGTTTCTTCCACTAACCTTTGAAGCAGAAACAATCTTACTCACTTTTCATTGATAACATCATTCACGGAGTTTGGCACATGGCAGCTTATCAATAAATGTATAAAAACTGAATACAAAAATGTTTACATTAATTCATTACTGAAATTTATCTGTAGATTGATGCATATGAAATTGCTGCCATCCAACTGTTTATAACACCAACATCGAGCTATAATTGTCATATAATAAACTACACATAAAGTGTACCAGTTGATAAAGTATGACATAGGGACACTCCTGTGAGCTCATCACCACAGTCAAGACACTAATCATATCCATCATCCCCCAAAGATCTCATTTGCCTCCTTCCTTTCCTGCCCGAACCCATCCCTACTCTTCTGTGCCTAGGCAACCAATGATCTGCTTTCTATCACTATGAATTAGTTTGTATCTTCCAATGTTTTATCTAAGTGAAATAATATATGTGGTCCTTTGTATTTGCTCTCTTTCACGTAGAATAATGTTTCTGAAGTCCATTTGTGTTGTAGCACATATCAGCACTTCACTCCTTTTTATTGCTGTCTGGTATTCCATTCTATGGACTTCTCACTGTTTTTGCATTTGGACTGTTTCCAGTTCGGGCGATTACAGATACAGCTGCTGCAAACATTGGTGTACAAATCTGATGGTATAAGCTTTTCTTTCTTTTAGGTAAAGACCTGGGAGTGAAATGGCTGGATCATATGGTCAGTGTTATTTATATTCAGTTGTTTTTAACCAATGAAAACAGCAATTTCATATGGTTTTACCTAATAAGATGAGGACGGGAGACTTTCTGATGATGACATTCACTGACGTCTGTCTAGTGCTTAGATCAGAGTTGGGCATAGTAGGAGGTACTCAATATATTTGTTGAACAGATAAACCGTCTATTTGTAAGTAGACTATTATGTAAAATAGAGACAGTATATATTTATACTATTTCTTATGCTCAGACTTTTATTCTCAGAACAGAATTTTCTAGGCCAATGCCTCCACTTCTACCTCTCCATCTCTAACAATATTCTCCTCCCAAACTCTGTGTCTGTGGCTCAATAGTCTCTAAATATTGCATGGGAGAGGGCAAATCAAGAGATAGGGAAAACCTGGTTAGAAAACACCAAAGAGAGGCTTGCTGCCTCAGTTTCAGAGCAGATTGGTAAGAAAATCTAATACCAAACTTGGTTCAATGGCCCACATCCTAATTTAGATATCTCATTTTAAATACCTCATGCATTTTGTACATTTTTCAAACTTCTCTCAGAACAGAGTGATCAAAGTTAAGTTTCCTTGCTATTGCCATCAAACAAATGTCAAGGCCACGTGAAAAAGAGTTGTAACTGGAAGAGAGCTTCATAAAATTCATAACATTCATGTTGAGTCAATCCCTAGAACTAAGTTTCTCAATATCCTGTGAGTGACACTCAGGGCTGTTCAGTAATTGGGCAGAGGACCATACAGTGTGGAAGAGGTTTTCTAGGGCATCTAGGCTCTTGCCTGAAGTGCAGTCTACCTGAGAGCAGGTGGCTGGAGCACATGTGTAACCTCACACTAGGAGCAAGGACGATTCTTTAAATGTTCCCAGTTCTCAGTTGAACTGGGAATAGCAATGCACTTTCACCACACCAACATTTTAAAACTCCAAGGAACTCTTGGCATACAACACAACTCACAAAGGCAACAACCCTTGTCCCTTCTCTTTGTTATGTTTCAAGATGTACACAGATTTTCGTTAAACACAGTCTGCACCCCAAATTTCTCTAGCCTAGCAAGTGACTGAGTTTCCCGGAGGCTCTTGGTCTCACTTAGTGAGATTGTTTCCAGAGGTGATGGGGAAGGCTCAGCCCATCGATTACAAGTTGGCTCAGGAGCAATAACTGGTAAAGATGAAAACACAGTTCTATTGCACCTGGGGTTTTATGGTTGACAGACAAAGATAATCATTTGGGAACATGACAGAAACACTGAGTCATTCACTGTTCAGGAGACTTTAAACAGAAAACACAGCAAGAATAGTCTGGAAATGGTAGGTTGGCTCTAAAAGTACCTGTGCTATTTCGATAAGACTCTAGTATCTCCAGGCCTTGGTATTTCTACCCCCATTTAGCCCAAATCCCTAGGAATTGAGTGTTTCTATAGTGTGAAATAAGGTACAAGTAAGAAAGGTCTACAGAAGGGTCAAATTTAAATAGCTTTCAAGTCCAGGAAGCTTTGGGCTAGGTTGAAAACCCGTATATGTGAAAGAAAATGATGGTTCTGGGATAAGAAGAGCTCAAGGCCGGGCCTCAGGTGGTAGAGAAGGAAAATGCTCAGAAGGCCCAGACACACTTCTACCTTTGGATCTTGACTCGAGTTGTTCCCTCTGCCTGCAGCACCTCACCAGTGATGTGCTGGCTGATCCTCCTCCCCAAAGCCTGCTCAACCCCTGTGTTCTCAGCGAGGACCACCGGGACCTTCCCCCAGCACTGCTTGTTCCCATTCCCCTTCCCCATATTTGTCCTTCACAGAACTACCTACCTCTAACACACGACATGTTCATTCATCACTGATTTACCATGTTTTGTGTTCACTGTTTCTGCCCTTTACCTCCAACACACATACACAAGAGCATAAGGGCCACAGGGCAAGGATCTTTGTTCTGTTGTCTGATGTATCCAAGCTACCTAGAACAGTCCCTGGCACACAGTAGGCCCTTCATAAATATTTATTGAATGAATGAACAAATGAAAGATACATGAGAGAAAGTAGCAAAACCTAAGGTTCTGGGGCTGGTAGACTCTTTGTAGATAATCTAGCCCAGCCTTTCATTTCACAGCTGAGGGAAAGTGACTTACCCAAGACCAGAGAGCAACTTAGCAGCTGGTTGTAAACAGAGTTAAGTCTTCTGCCTCCTAAGCCAGTACTCTTTTAACTATCATCATAATGTAAGGACTTGAGTATTTACCATTTTTTCCCCTTATCATATGTTTAATCCATAAAATAATTACTTCGGATTCCTACTTTGTCCATATGACCGAAGGTGCTAGCAATTCAATAAAGGTGCCAAGATTCAGCGAGGTACTCCAGTTTCCTACTATAAAACTGGCCTCAATTTCCCAATGGCAACACGAATGGTAGAAAGAAAGAAATAGACAGGTATCAATTGGCTGGTTGATTGAGATGAAGTTTCACTGTGTTGCCCAGGCTGGTCTTGAACTCGTAGACTCAAGCAATCCTCCCACCTGGGCCTCTCAAATGTTGGGATTATGGGCATGACCACAGCAGGCTGAGACTAGGCCTTTAAATCAGGCAGATCTGGATTCAAATCGAGGTTTCTAACTTAGCTACACGCAGAGCATTGCTCAGAGCTTGGCTTTTCAATTGCACAATGGAAATAACCGTGGCATGCATGTATTGATCAGGTATGCTGCTAGCACAAAATCCGGCACACAGTGGGGCTCAAGATGATTGATTTCCTTCTCCTCCACTGTCAGGTGACACTACCTTTGCTTGCCCAACTTAGTCTTCTATGATTTCCCTCCATTTAGTTGTGGCAGAAATTATTTATTGGCTGACCCAGTGGTCATTTTCAACCCTCGTTTTTCTTGCTGCTTCCATTTCAGAGTACAGCAAAGCCGCACTTGCCTAGGCTGACTCCCTACAGCTAAGGATGGCGGTTAGGGATGTGACATAGTTCTCGCCAATGAGACATAAGCAAACATCTTCCGGGAGCTTCTGCTTTTCCTCAAAGAAGGGACAAATATACCTGGTGGCTTGCTAACTTTTTCCCACTTCTTAGTGCCTTAAAGAAAGAGTCACAGTATCCATCTTGCAACCAGGCATCAATAAGCCAACAGATGAATGACACCAGGACAGAAAGCTAGGAGCTTTGGTTTCTGAAGACATCAATGAGCCATCACATCCAACCTGACTGCCTGCCTCTAGATTTCTGGTGGCATAAGAAACATACAGACATATACAGCAATAATTTGAAGAAACATATTTTGGCAGTAGGAAAATGGAGACGTCTCCTTTGTTAGGTAATCCTGGATTTATCCCCCAGGAAGCAAGAAGGTTTAGGGCAAAGATATATACTTTATTTGGTATGCATCATCTCAGGATCCCTCTTGGGCAGCCTTTCCCTAAGTCCCCAATCACCCCTTTCAAACCAAGAGTCACACCACCACAAATACCTGTGCATACTCTGGTAAGTCACACGACCTAGCAGATTCTGCTGCTTCCCTAAGCCTTCATTTGATACCATTGTTAGGATCTTTTTTTTTTTCTTTTCCTGGGGTTCTCTTGTTTTCTAAAAGGAACATTTATATTCCTGGTCATATATACCCAAAGCTGCTTGTAAGTTACAATTAACTGCCCAGGCTAGAAAGCCATAAATGTCCTTGACAAGCCTTGTTTAAGCCTTTAGATACATTAGCGAGTCCCAAAGACACTTCAGAACTTAAATAAAGGAGAAAAACCTCCAATTACGACTGGCAAGACAGATCACAGGAGACGAGAAAGAAAAGAGGGAAGAACAAGATGAGGAGAGAGTCAGGGAGAGATAAGTTTCGTTCATGGCCATGGTGTGACTCATTTTGGCAGGAGCTGGGTAATTCATTATTCCAGAGGTGCTGTGCAGCCTAGCCTGTGGTGTGATTAATGGCCTAGCACTGTGTGCATTACAAACAGAAAAGACAAATTCTAGTGCCTTTGGGAAGTCAGAGGCAAGACAGAACTTCTGGCTGCTAGAAAGGGTGGGAGCGAGGAACAGCTGATACACAAGCAACTTGAGCAGGGCAACAGAGCATTCCTTTTGGGGCTGGGCTGCTCAACACAGTGAAGAAAAGCAATACTTTCAGATGTCTGAACCAGCCACACAAGAATGAGAGGCAGTGTGGCACAAGACGAGAACCCCAGTGTGCACCGTGAGGTAGAAGGTATGCTTATGCTCTGCAGCAAGACCCACTCTGACACAACTAACAACTCTGAGCCCATTTTCTCAACTGCAACATGAAAATAACACATACCTTGCAGGCTTGGGAAGAGAATCTAATAAGGAAACATATGCAAAGTGCCTAGGATACAATGCAGTACACGATGCATTTGGGTATTCAACAAATGTGGGTACAGATAGATCCTTAGGACCAGATATCACCAACTGGCAGTTCAACCAGCAAACCAGAGTCAGGTCAGATGGCAGGGAGCTCTGGTACTCAATGGTGCATAGGGAGGTCACAGGGACCGTGCAGGCATAAACAAGCAGCTTACAGGAAACAAACAGGAAAATGTGTGTCTTCTCTTCTCCTCCAGACTTGGCCTCCTGTTTTCTATTGCTCCGTGCCGGCAAAGCCTGGTAAGAAGTCAGACAGACAAACAGAAAGGAGGACAGCTGAGTCCTAGCCCCGTTATCATAAAGCACAGGGCAGCATGGCAGTCCAGAGTGACAGACAATAGCTTAGTAATGGGCACAGCCAGCATAGTGTATTCTATCAAGTTTCACAGAACAGAAAGTAGTCTTTTGTTGGGTGACTTACTTGTGGTTAGTTTATTCTCTTGAAATATTCCAGGTGGGGAAAAAAAATTGACACAGTGTATGCATGGTCCCTAGGGATGACATCTTAACTGAGTGGCAAAAGTTACAGAGAAGCAGATTCTGGCTCAATGCAAGCAGAACAATTAGAGGTGTGTTTTTCACAACACAAATTTGTGTTTTTGTCAACACAAATATGAGGTTGAACTATATGAAACTGTTGCCTTTTAGGGGTAAAAGATGGCCCCAAATAGCAATACTTCCATATGATAACATAAACACAAAACTATCATATATTGAGTACTTCTCAAGTGGTGGGCACTGTATTAATCCCTTTATATAGATTCTCATTTTATTCTATTATAACCTCAGAATAAACAATTTATTATTCTCATTTTATGCAGGTTTAGGAAAAGTTAAGTAACTCCCCTGAAGTAATTTGCAAATAGGAGGCAAAGTCTAAACGGGTCCTATCTGACTTCAAAGGACTGACTCTTATTAATTATGTTATATATTTATATACTATGTTATCTAGACAGAACTCAGGTGGTGAGTTGTAGTCACTGAAGTGGAGATAGTTATTAATAATTCCATTTCACACATAAAACAAACTGAGGACAGACATCTTCAGTTCTTTGTCCATTTTCACTTGTTATGTGACCAAAGGAACAGTATTAGAATAGCTTACTTTCTTCCCCTGGGGATCAGCCTATTGCCTGGGAAAGGTACTGGCTGCGTTTGACTCAGGAATCCTTTATAGATGGGTGTGAACAGGGAGCCACAGAAATATGTTGAATAGGGTTTCCGGTTTCCTGTTGGTGACACTAATGTGATATCTGGGTCATCTTCCCTCTGATTGAATAGGGAGGACTTTTGTTTGAATCTCAGTAGGCAGATGCCAGGACTTGTGTGAGAGTGTCAATGCATCATTCTGCAATCTGAATATTGTCCTCTCAGGTGACACCCTGCACGGAGGGGACTCTGCCACTAGTTAGGTTGCTCACTTTATTTCCAACTGAACCTCTTACTTAGAAGACGTGTCTCTACCCTGCCTGAATAATGCCAATTATCTGTGACACAGGGGAAAAGAGTACTTGCTCTACAGCGAGAGCACAATATTCACCCAAACCCTGGAGGAGACACCCATGTCTGCAAATAATCTGCAGCACTGGTGTGAAAGTCTCATAAACAGAGTTTGGGCAGATAATCAACAACATTGGCGCAGATCGGGCCTGAGTACAGGAATCCGGTAGGGAGTTGGATGAGGGGGACACCATTTCACCGTGCGTCGCTTACTTCATCGGCTTACGTGAGAGCAAGGCCTGTTTATGGCAAAAATAAATGTAACAGGGCAGAAAGAGATAAAAAATAAAAACTGTAAGTTTTCCATCCACATGCACTATCCAAAATAAATGCGATTAAGTTTTTCCAGGTTCTTTATAGAGTTCACACGTGTGTGTGTGTGTGTGTGTGTGTGTGTGTGTGTGTGTGTGTGTATCTGTCCGTCCGTCCGTCTGCCTATCTCCATGGGGTAGGAGGGGTGAATAAGACTACATTATGTGTACTATACTGTGGCATTCAGCCACAGAACTTTCTTAGTGGGTGGTTCTGTTAAAGCAATAAATACACAAGACTATAAAATGCTTGGCAGATCCCATCCAACCAAAATGAAATTCAAAGTAGGTTAAAAAAAATTTAAACAGCCTAGGCATTTTGAACAGTTTTATTAATTTCAAATCTTTTGAATGCTTATTATTAAATGGGAAAGCTTTCATTATTGCCCCACATACTTATCAGGGAAATGAAACCTTTCCTTTCACTTGAAGTGTTTTGACAGAATTTCTGAAAACAAGAAAGGAAGGGCCTCCAGGGGAAAGCCAGCACACTAGGCAAATGAGATTCTGGCGCTCCTCCTTAGGAGAGGGTCTATTTTCAGTGACTTACTTACTGTGCCCAGTAGATATCACACAAAACCAGACTCTGTGATAAAAAACAGTAGCTCTTCAGACTACTCTGTTACAGAAGACTTTATATTGTCGGGTTACTTTAGGTTTTATAAAAAGTTATAGTCATTTTTAAAGACATCTTAGACAAATCAAATAATAATAAATAATAAATCAAATAACAAAACTAGGCTATACTCTTTTCTTTTGCCTCTTGTCTTTATTTTGCAGGAAGGACTTTTGTGGCAAGAAATCTAATGAAGTCCAGTGGGCAAGTCATCCCTTATTCTAAATCCACACTCTCAGCTCAAAGTGGCTATGGCACATGAGGGGCCAAAGTGTTGACATCAACTTTCTGGGGCTGGGATACACCAGTGGGCCAAGCGGACCACCAAACACACAGTGCCAAGTCCTTGGGTTTTGATGGGGTCTCAAATGAACCTTCTATCAGAAACTGCATGCACAGATACAGCTTGACGAATGACTTATACACAGTGGATAGTCTCTAAATATGCACTGAATGAATGAATACATAATTTTGAAAGTCAGCATTTTGTCAGGCTGTCTCCTGGTGACAGGTCACAGTCTTAAGAATATTAAACAGAAAAGCGGATAATATATGATGCCAAGAAAGAAGAAGTCAGGTTATTTAAAGATTAGCGTCTTCTCCGGCCCACAGTAAAACTGTCTTAAGTGGATGAAATAAATCTGCAAAGAATCCCCAAACCTTCCACCATACCCCAACAGGGTATGGCATGGTTTTGTTATTTGATTTGTTATTTACTGATTATTTACTATTTGATTTGTCTAATATGTCTTTGAAGACCACTATGAATTTTTTTAAGACCTAAAATCATTCCATATGATAAAGTCCTCCGTAGAAAAGTCTTCCTTATCCATGCTTTTGTCACCCTTCACCTTACCCATAGCAAATAGCCAACGAAGCTCTTATTCCTGCCATGACTGTTTCCTCCTCGTGCACAACCTACACTTACGACAATCCTGTTTAACTAATTTGCACTAAGGTCTAAATGACCGACACAATTGAACCTATTCTATCGGGATCCTTTATGTTTTAATAAAACAAACAAATTCATCTTCAATCTTTTTGATGTCTCAGGATACTTTTATAGCCAGGTGAACCTCCCAGTACCTCTGAAATCACTGTGCAGTATGACGACCTCTGTGGTTACTCACGCACTGGGCTTTGCCCATACCTAGAGTTCTGCACTGGTCTCATACCTTTTACAATGATCTTAAACCATACTCCTTAGCCATAATCTGAGGAAAGAGGACCCAAATATCAGTTTAACTCCAAGCTTTGGCTTGGCCAGAAGGAAAGCCTCTTCTAGGTACCCTACTGAAAACAAGTCAGTTTGTAGGCACCTACTTTATTTACATAGCAAAAGTCCCATATGTAATGGAGTCAGTCATAATACTTAAAAGATTAAGCACAGGGGCTGGGCTAGGTGGCTCATGCCTGTAATCCCAGCTGTTTGAGAGGTGGAGTGGGCGGATCACTTGAGGTCAGGAGTTCGAGACCAGCCTGGCCAACATGGAGAAACCCTGTCTCTACTAAAAACACCAAATTAGCTGGGTGTGGTGATACATGCCTGTAATCCCAGCTACTTGGGAGGCTAAGGTAGGAGAATCACTTGAACCCATTAGGCAGAGTTTGTGGCAAGCTGAGATTGCACTATTGTACTCCAGCCTGGGAAAAAGTGAAACTCTGTCTCAAAAAAAAAAAAAAAAAAAAAGAAGATTAAGCCGAGGGTAAAAGCAGCAAACACTGATTCCCCATGGTATGTTACATAGTAGTCTAGAATATCTGTGGCCCAGATGTAGACTAGTTAGCACTTGTTAGGTATAACTATGGTTTGAAGAATTGCTTATAGCTAATCATGATGAACATATCTGGCCTGGGATGTATATTTTGTAGTGTCTTCTCTGAAGGGATTTGCAAATGGAATTATTTAAATATGCTTATCATTAGCAGTTTAAATAAACAACACTTTTTTTTGGCAGGAGATTAATTTTTAACTTGGCAGCTGTTTTCAGACAGATTGTTGTCAGGTTATTACAGTGACTAACTTTGAAGGAAGGAGGAAAATTATGGGGGATTATAATGTTTTCAGACCTCCAAGCTGGCAATTCCCCAAAGAGGCAAATTTTCTGTCAACACTGAGATACGGGGCCTCAAAAACGTTGCAATGTTTGCATCTTTGAGACCTGATTTCAACAATAGCCCCACATGTCGAGAACAAATAATATTCCTTAAAAGTGAAATTCTTCAAATACACTGTTCAGTTGGTAAATTGGAGATGTATATGGAAGTACACTACAGAGGAGCAAGTTAATATATTGGAAAGAGCTCTGTCCAGAAAGTTTGGAGACCCGCCGGGCGCGGTGGCTCAAGCCTGTAATCCCAGCACTTTGGGAGGCCGAGGCGGGTGGATCACGAGGTCAAGAGATCGAGACCATCCTGGTCAACATGGTGAAACCCCATCTCTACTAAAAATACAAAAAATTAGCTGGGCATGGTGGCGTGTGCCTGTAATCTCAGCTACTCAGGAGGCTGAGGCAGGAGAATTGCCTGAACCCAGGAGGCGGAGGTTGCGATGAGCCGAGATCGCGCCATTGCACTCCAGCCTGGGTAACAAGAGTGAAACTCCGTCTCAAAAATTTAAAAATAAACAAATAAATAAATAAATAAATAAATAAATAAAAAAGAAAGCCTGGAGACCTGCATTCAGGTGCTACCTCTGAGAAGATCACTGACTGGGTGAGCACCTGCAGACCTCTGCCTCAGTTTCTTCATCTGTAAGATAAGAGTATTTACAGAGGATCACTAAAGTGTTTTGGTATAAAGTTCATGCACCTCTGAAACCAGCCCGGGTAGATCAAGTTTTGCCCAAGGTGTCCTGTAATGTACACAAAGACCGCGGGGTGTCTCTCTACCGAATGCGTAGCCTGGAAACCCACACACAGTTCCTAGATCCCACTGCCCCCACTTTCATTGTCTTGACTTTCAGTCACAGTTTATCAGAAAGCCAAGCCACCTGACAGTCCAATAAAATTGAAGGGCAATGACCCCAAATTCTGTTTGATTATTAGCTAGCAGAACAGAAAAGAGAAGGGCTTCTTGGAGAAATCTACTTGAACACAGCTTTGAATTTATTAGCAATTTTCTAGCTTATAATATAAAGTAAAACGTCACAGGTCAAATCTCTATGAAACATCAGGCCACATGACAGAAATACTATAAAGTAGTCACCAATATTCCATTTGATTCCCTCTCATAAGAAATAAAACCTAGATAATAATACTTTGAGCATTGTAGAAACGAGTAAGTCTGAATATCCTCAATCAGAAAAAGATGACTCAAGACAACATCTTAGTTTAACATAAAAAGCTATCATAATAATCTTCGAAAAACCTAAACCATAACCAAAATGGAAATCTGTTTTCCAATAATAATAAGAGAAAATTTAAAAAATACATAGAAAATGAAGCAATCATATAGAGTAGGTGAATTAATTAAAAAGATCCTCACTTGAAGAACACATGGACACAGGGAGAGGAACATCACACACTCACTGGAGGGGTGAGATGGGGAATTAAGGGAGGGATAGCATTAGGAGAAATACCTATTCCAGATGATGGGGTGATGGGTGTGGCAAACCACCATGGCACGTGTATACTTATGTAACAAACCTATACATTCTGCACATGTATCCCAGAAATTAAACAAAAAAGAAAAGAAAAAAAAAGATCCTCACTTGAATGTCTCGTAAGTCTTAAACTCAAATAATGTTTTTCAGTTTTCCCTTGGGGGGTCACATAAATCATAAATATAAAGGCATATGAGAACTCTCCAACTGCATGACCCCGGATAAGGTGGTAGGCATAGTTTTGAAACATAACAGAGACGTCATACCTTGAAATCATATGTGGCGTCTGGGTTTTCGTCACAGGCAATAACTTCTGGTGCCATCCAGTAGGGAGTTCCAATGAAAGTATTCCTCCTGCCCACTGTTCGATCAAGCTGGGCGCTGACTCCGAAGTCCACTATTTAAGAGAAGACAAGTAAGTCAAGTCTATGATCTTAAGTTTTATATGGCGATACAATGAATGTGAATTATTTTATTGTGGTAAAATATAAATCACATAAAGTCTACAGTTTTACCATTTTAAAATGTACATTTCTGGGGCACTAAGTATGTCCACACTGTTGTACGACCATCACTACTATCCACCTCCAGAATTTCTCATCTTCCCCAACTGAAACTTTGTACCTATTAAACAATAGCTCCTAATTCCCCATTGCCCCAAGCCCTGGCAATTATCGTTCTACTTTCCATCTCTATAAATTTGCCTATCCTCACTACCTTGTATAAATGGAATCATACAGTATTTGTCTTTTTGTGACCGGTTATTTCATTTAGCCTAATGTCCTCAAGGTTCATCCACATTGTAGCATGTGTTAGAATTTCCTTCCGTCTCAAGTTCAAATAATATTTCATTGTATGTATGGACCACATTTTGTTCATCTATTCATCTGCTGATGGGCTCCTGGGTTGCTTCACCTTTTCTATGCTGTGAATATATGTTTTTAAACTGCATGTAAAAATGGATGAAGCGTTACCAATGAGGAAGGCACAAAGAGTTATGTTTGGTTACACCAAGGCTCCACAGGGACCAAAAATAGGTGTTATAGAAAAAAGTAAGCTTGGTTGTCATAAAGGGTAGTATTTGGGGGATACAAGAAAAATGATTAAAAGCAAAAGTCTGGAGTGAGACTGCCTAAGTTTGTATCACATTTCTGCCACCTACTAGTGGTATGACCTAGGCTAGTAGATCCACCTCTTTGAGCTCCGGTTTCCTACTCTGTAAAATTAGGATGATATCTACATAGAGCTGCTCTGATGTTTATGAGAGATAATCTATGGAAAATGGTCATGTACACGGCCTGGCATATAATATACATTCAACAAGTAACTGTTAATTAGGGATGTAAGAATGCTCTCAGGATAGCTTATCTAGTTGGTACATATATAACTGCTTAGCCTACATAATGTATACTTTTGTTTTTAAAAGAGAATATTCATGAGATGAGAAAGTTTGGCCCCAAATGCTAACTAAGAAAAAAATGGAAATCATATATTTCAACAAGGAGACAGAGCAAATGTTTGGGACATAAACATAGAAGATGTTTAAATCTCTTTGAAAATATACAATCATGTGGACAGTGATCCTTTTCTAGATGACAATTCAAATATCCTACTGGATATTTGTCAATTCGTGCTCTTACTCATACACACCAAGCAGGAAAATTCACGTAGTAACTCTCTAGTTTATTTGGACAGTCCCAGATTTGTTGCGGAAAAAGCGCTAATGGAGATGCCAAAAGAAAATGATTCTCTGACTGATGGACTTGGGGATAATCAGTACGCACCTAAAGTAGAATATTGAGCATCCATTTTTGCACAGGAGCCCAAGGTAATAACAAAATCAATGTAAATATAAAACTTAAGCCTATGGGAATTATAGCAGGAATTGATTATTCTAAATATGCCTGTGTATGTTTTAATGGGAAAAAAGTTGGGTCCTAGAGCTCTGTTGTAGCAGCAACAATATAAACAATATAGGAGCCCATTTAAAAGTTTGTCACTTCTAATCTCTACTGAAACAAAAAAGTCTCAATTATTTCTACATATTGATTAAGCAAATGGTTCTGTTCCTACATTATATATATTCATTCCTCAGAATGCCTTGAGAAAATATTTTTTTAAATAGACAAATATTTTCCTATTTTTAGGGTAATGCCCTCCAAATCCACAGTGACAAATTAACATTAATTTTTTAAAGCTGTTAGTATAATAGCATCACTTCCTGCAATACCGAAGCTCACAGGATTTTGCTCTTACCTAGTTTAACTTCTGCATTTTCAGTCAGCAAGACATTCTGCCCTTTGATATCTCGATGAATCACTTTATGCTGGTGGAGGTGACTCAGCCCCTGGAGTGATGGAGAGTTAAGAAGGGTTAATAGGAACATAAGCCAAGACACAAACAAATTATTTCAAATGTTAATGACCCAAAAAATTTACACTCACCCAGACATAACTTTTCAGAATTATAATCACATCTTTCATGTGTTCATAGTGCTCTTCTAACTGTAGGTAATTGATCAATATAAATTAAAATACACAGGCAGTCCTCGCAATGCAAGATGCTGTGTTTAATGAAATGCTTGCATATCGGGATCTAATTATCAGGTATCCAGGAATCACGCAAGTGACAATATGGTTCCGACATGAACATGTGTTTCAGTTAATACTACCATGAAAAGCAAGGACTGCCTGTATTTGCTAGTTTGAAAAAGAACCATTTACACAGTCTCTGTACAGAAAACAAACCTGATTTAACTGAATCCCTGCAGAATTTTTGGCAATATTTGAATTTAAAAGTTAAAATTTACTTTTTGTTATATGATTGATTGATTGATTGATTGATTGAGATGCAGCCTTATTCTGTTGCCCAGGCTGGAGTACAATGGCACAAACTTGGTTCACTGCAACCTCTGCCTCCCAGGTTCAAGCGACTGCCTCAGCCTCCAGAGTAGCTGGGATTACAGGTGCCCGCCACCATGCCCGGTTAATTTATTTTAGTAGAGACGGGGTTTCACCATGTTGGCCAGGCTGGTCTTTAACTCCTGACCTTAGATGATAAAGTGCTGGGATTACAGGTGTGAGCCACAGTACCTGGCCTAGTTATACAATTTTAATTAAGCACAGTAAAATATTTCTCAGACCAGCCAAGAAATTTCCCACCGGCTGTAGCCAGTATGCTTCACATTTAAGAAGGAATACAATTTCTATTTCCTTTGTTGGCATTTAACACTGTCATTTTTAGTTTATGCTAGTTTATTCTATTTGTGACTTTGTGCTCATTATGTGAGATAATTATTCAGTGACAACTAAACCTGTTTGTGTTCCACTTCTTCATGAATTACTCTGTTTTTGGCTTTTTTGTGGTGCGAATTCTTTAACCTACAGACTTACTCTAAAGTAATCACATAGTTTCCAGATAAATCATAATCTAAAATAATCTAAAATTGGAGACTTAAAGTAAATTATTTTATGTTAACACTTGATAATTCAAGGCATTGGGTACACAAATGTTACCACTTTATTATTTATACTTTTTAATTTTTCTCCACAACAACAAAATCATGGTATGAAAAATGGAGTTGACACAAAAAGAAACAAAACTAGATATCTGAATTCTCTTGTCAAAAAAATTCAGCCTGAAAGTATAGATGTCCAAAAAGACCCATATATACATTTAGAAATATCAGGAAACATAAACTATGTTATAGAAGGGTTTGAGGCACTAGTGCAGGTCTTAAAAAATTGCCTTTCTTATCTGTTCAGTTTGTCGCAAGGTAGGCATCTAGCAGATTTAAATGTGTGATTTTCACAGTATTTACATATCCCATAAATCCTTAAGAGAGGGACTGAAGATCCCTTTCTTTCACCACTGAAGTGGTTGAAAGCAGAAATTAGAGCATGGAAGTGAGCCAAAAGTTCTTTTAATTAGATCACACAATGCATGGAGGTCATCTCTAAAACCTCTTGTGGCCAGACACCTTTGGGTGATCAAATGTCTCTTTCAGTGAGTCATGTCTGAAATGCTGATATCATTCCAGAGAAGGTATTGGAAAAAGGAGGAATACCACTGTTTTCACACATTGAGAGGTACTGAAACATGCTCATGTGATGAAACATCCCTGCTACTTTTAGAACCATGAAGATTAGATCAAATGACTGCTCCCTTGTAGGGTTCCCCAGCAGTGTGGAAAGGCACATTGGGCAGAACCAGCCCTAGAGACCTGATAGGTTCTTGGCACCCACTGAGTGGTCAGGATGATTAAATAATCCATCATGCTCTATCTGACTGAGCAAAATTTTAAGTCAGAAATTCAAAGTAAGTTTGCATAATGGCCCATCAAAACATGGAGATAAACATCAGATGTGGAGGACATTGTTTTTTCTCAAATTTTGTATTTTGTGTTCTGTATAAGAACACAAAATACAAAATTTATATTGTTGTCTCCTTGTTATTCCTCAAATTTTGATTTGTGTTCTGTTTAAGAACACAAAATACATAATTTATATTTTTGCCTACCCAAAGCCATGGGGGTCTTTTCTTAAGAGCTTTAATTTTTATATTTTTCCCGTTTACATCTATAACCCAGATTGAATTAATTTTTGAACATGGTATGTAGCTGTTGTCAAGTTTCATGTTTTCTTACAGACAGTCAATTGATCAAGTCCTACTTATTGATAAAAAGCACTCTTTCCCATTTGACCCAGCAATCCCATTACTGGGTATATATCCAAAGGATTATAAATCATTCTACTACAAGGACACGTGCACACGAATGTTCATTGCAGCACTGTTTACAATAGCAAAGACCTGGAACCAACCCAAATGCCCAACGATGATAGACTGGATAGGGAAAATGTGGTACATATACACCATGGAATATTACGCAGCCATCAAAAACGATGAGTTCACGTCCTTTGTAGGGACATGGATGAACCTGGAAACCATCATTCTCAGCAAACTGACACAAGAGCAGAAAATCAAACACCGTATATTCTCACTCATAGGTGGGTGTTGAACAACGGGAACACATGGACACAGGGAGGGGAGCACTACACACTGGGGTCCGTTGGGGGGAAATGGGGGAGGGGTGGGGGGTGGGGAGGTGGGAGGAGATAGCATAAGGAGAAATGACAGATACAGGTGAGGGGACGGAAGGCAGCAAACCACACTACCAAGTGTGTACCTATGCAACAATCTTGCATGTTCATCACATGTACCCCCAAACCTAAAATGCAATAAAAAATAAAAATAAAAATAAAATAATAATTAAAAAATAAATAAATAAATAAAAAAGCACCCTTTCCTTTGTCACAGACTAGGTATCCATATGATGTGGGTCTGTTCCTGGACCTTTGATTTTGTTCCTTTGGCCATTGCCTCATCTTGTAACAATACTGCTCTGTCTTAATTTATTAGTAGCTTTATAACAAATCCTGATAACTGGTCACATAAATCCTCCAGTTTTGTTCTTCTTCCTCAAGATTGCCTTGGTTATTATTGGCCCTTTGCATTTCTATATATATATATTTTTAAAATCAGCTTTATCAATTTCCACAGATATACCTATAGGAATTTAAACTGGAAGTTCAATGAAACCATGGATCAAACTGGGTAGAAATGACATCTTTACAATATTGAGTATTTGAATCTGTGAAATCATATACACCTCAATTTATTAAGGTCTCCTTTAATATTTCTCAGTAATATTTTGTCATTTTCAGGATAGAAGTCATTAACATCAATGTTATAATTTTAAAATTCCATTTTCTATTTGTCTTCTGCCTAATTTGGTTTGCATTTAATGGACAGACATCATCTTCTTATGCCTTCCTTCCTTTTTAAGTTGTATCCATTTCATCCATCCACCTAAATCATATAATCTATCTTTCAAAGGCATATCTTGAACACACAGTTAAAAAGTTTTAACTTTTGTTCCCTTAAACCTAGAAGGCAGAGCTTATAAATATTAATGGCCAGGAAGATCCAGTAAGAATGCTCAGTAGACATATTAGTAGGAAGGGATGATTAAGCTATTCTGAATGAACTAAAATATGCCCAATTACTTTCTTCTTCCTGAACTCAGTTCAGCAAATATAACACTACTGTCTAGATTTCCTGGTTGGGACAACTGGTCAAACAGGCAGTCTTGTTCTGCTATTTTGATTAGTTTAAGTGATTAGGTCTCAAAGATTTGTTTTAAAGGTAAAATAAGTTAAACTAGGTTGTATGTATAGGAATGACTAAAGTCACACAATCCTTATAAACTTTATATGGTGGGAAGGTATTACTCTGTTAAGAATAATATATTAGTTATTAACTTTCACAAACAGATAAATGAGTGATCAAAATTTCTCTTAAAATAATTCATTTCCTAAGTGGAACACTGTATTTATGATCTAAAATCAGCTTTCTGATTGGAAACAGCATTCAAAATGAATCCCTTTTTAAGCAAAATCACCCAATGTTAACCTAAATGAAAATATGCTCATCGCTTCTCTCCAGAATGGCTCTCACATCCGTTAGAGCAGACCTTCGCACCAAACCACCACCACCACCACCGACAGGATAAACTTTTAAAGGGTTGTTGATATGCTTATGAATTTCATTAGAAAGTCAGAACAAAGTTCAGTCCCTCCTAAGAGATCATGTGTTGCTTGAAGGATCTGGGAGGTGGACCAGACCCCACTTGTAACCTACCCGTAAGATTTCCCTGCAGATGTACGCGATCCACTCCTCTTTCAACGTGTTACCTTTCGTGTTCTTGATCAGGTCGGTGACAGAGCCAGCACCACAAAATTCCATCACCAACTGGCAAAGGAAGCAAACAAACCATTATTTTAATGATGCTTCACGGATTCTATTAAGTTGGGGTAAGAAACCACAAGTAATCGGCTAGCTTGAAATGCCATTCCTGCAAAGAAAAAGTAATCATAAAACAACATATAAAACACAAGCTTTTACCTTCATTTACTCCCAAAATGATAGAGAGGAAAGACTATTTTTAAATTTTTCAACCTGTAAGTTATAGTTGGAAGTTGAGGAAACTCTCCATATTCTAAGTTATTTTTTTTTTGTTTTGTTTTGTTTTTGAGACAGAGTTTTGCTCTGTTTGCCAGGCTGGAGTGCAGTGGTGCAATCTTGGCTCACTGCAACCTCTGCCTCCAGGGTACAAGCGATTCTTTTGCCTAAGCCTCCCGAGTAGCTGGGACTACAGGGGCCCACCACATCCAGCTAAGTTTTGTATTTTTAGTAGAGACAGTGTTTCACCATGTTGGCCAGGATAGTCTTGATCTCTTGGCCTTATGATCTACCCACCTTGGCCTCCCAAAGTGCTGGGATTAGAGCTGTGAGCCACTGCACCCAGCCTCTAAGTATTTTTTTTTTTTTAATGGGAGTAGGTAGGTGGCTCAGACAAAATTAATAATCTCTCTGTTTTTACTTAGCAGTCAAATTTTCACATAAATTAGGTTTATTCCCCTATCAGAAAGAACTATGGTTCTCTAGGTGTCCCAACCTAAGGTTACAGAAGTGCACACTGTTTATGTTATTGGTTTGTAAGTGGCACTGTAAGCTGTCAGTGTGGGGACTATCTGTTTTTAATTAACTTCAGCGAATGTTCCCAGGAGATTGGACACACCAAATAAATTCAATAAACAATAAACTCTAATTTAGCACCTTTCATCCAAAAGCTCCAAGCACTCTATAAATATAAACTCATTGCAGTACTTAGCAACTTATTAAATAGGCAGAAAATAAACATCGCCCTTACTTAATGGGATATAGAGACCATGTGGAAAAAAAAAAAAGAGTCATCTATGTGCTTTTACATGCATTTTTCTAGGCTTAGAAAAACACATCCATTTCCAGATTTTCACCTTTAAAAATATCTTCAACAAAGGTCACCTTATTAGGTACTTACATATTTTTTAATGATTATATAAAAAGAATTCATAATAACTAGCAATCAATTCCTGACTTGGTAATAGAGACAGAACTAAATGGATCCTCAATAAAATCACATTGATGGCTTTGGCTTTGTCCAAATCGACATTCCTGATATCAGCACTGTTTCCACGTCCTAAAAGATACTTCACCAGGCTGCAAAATCTTTAGGCAGAAATTATTTTTTTTCTTTTTCTCTGTATACCTAATAGAAATCCAATACAATTTCATGAAATGAGTTTCATGAATAAGTTTCCAAAGCTTGTTCTGATTTGTCTTCGTATGATTCCACAAAGGCTAGGGAAACCTTTCCACCTTCTCCAAGAAGCCAGGGAAGTTGCAAGACCTATAAGTGTTTATAAGGAAATTTGGGAAGTTCCACAAGTAGACGACATTCCAACCAGATAAAACTTGGTAAATTACAATATGTAATAGCCCAGAAACTACCAAAGACCACAACATCATGTCAAAAAGGATTCAATTTGACGAGACTCCAAGTGGCAAAAGATGGGATAATTCGAGCATCTATAAGAATAATAGCTGTAATGTGAAGAAATACTTTAAATGCTTTTAATTAAACGCCTAAATAAAGTCACCCCCCTCCAAAGGATATGACTGGCACTATTAGAAGAAAATAACAAACCAACTTTGAGAACTGACATATAAAAGGAAAGACTGAGGAGTTTATACTGCCTTTTTAGTACAAATCTTACCACTGGGTAGTTGAATAATAAAAGAGGGAAAGTTTCTCTTCATAAAAAGTAGGTATTCCATGTAATAAACGAAGAAAACACGGTAGAATTAGAATGCCACTATTGTATGCCTCTTAATAAGCTAGCAGACTCAGGCAGTGATCATCAATGACTGTTAATATTTTTTAAAAGTAAATATAATTTGCCTCTTGATAAAAGAACACACATTACCTAGGAAGTAGTATTGCCAAAAATAAAAACAAAAATCTGAATATGATCAAGCTTAGCTCCAACCACTGATTTACAGGAAATTCAGAGAACTGAGGAACATGTAACCTCCTGGAGATACGTTCAATAAAATCTAGACCAGGATGTTAGTCAAGACAAAGAGTTTTTTCAATACATAGATGGCAAGGGAGGGAAAAAAAGAGATGGAAAGAAAACCTATAGATTTAAAAACACTTAAAAAGATATACCAACAAATTGCAATGAGTGCACCTTATTTAGACATTGTTTTTTTTAAAAAAAAGATGTTAAAATTTTTGAGATAATTAGAGTTCTGAATACAGAGTTAGATATTTGAGGATACTCAAGAAATCTGGTTAATATTTTTAAAGTATAATAATGGTACTGTGGTTTTATAAAAAAAAAGTTATCTTTTAGAGGAAAATGCTGAAATACTTGTGAATAAAATTATATGACAGTTTCTTCCATAAATAATGCTGAGACTACTGGATATCCACATGCAAAAAGTGATGTTAAATCTTTACCTCATATCCTATACAAAAATATTAACTCAACATGGATCAAAGACCTAAATGTAAGCGCTAAACCTATAATACTTTAATGAGAAACCATAGGGATAACTTCCTTTGACCTTAGATTTAGCAATGGCTCCTGAGATATGACAACAAATCTACAAGCACCAAAATAAATAGAAAAAATTAATTTTATCAAAATTATAAACACTTGTCAATGAAAGGATAGTATCAAGAGAGTGGGATAAGTATTTATCCCCACAGAATGGGAAAGTATTTGCAGATCATATATCTGATAAAGGTCTACTATCCAGAACATATAAAGAACTCTTACCACTCAATAACAAAAAGACAAACAACCCAATTTAAAAATGGGCAAAGGACTTGAATAGACATTCCTCCAAAGAAGATATACAAATGGCTAACAACGACATGAAGAGGCATTTGATGTCATTGGTCATTAGGAAAATACAAACCAAAAACCACAATGAGATACCACTTTACATCCACTAGGATGGATATTAATATAACAAGGGGGGAAAAAGGCAGAAAATCGCAAGTATTTGTAAGGATGTGGAGAAATTGGAACCTCTATACACTGCTAATGGGAATGTAAAATGGTGCAGTCACTGTGGTGAACAGTTAATGGGTTCCTCAATAAGTTATACACAGAATTGATACAAGACTCAACAATTCCACTTCTAGATGTATACGCAAAAGAATTGAAAACAGGTGTTCAAACAAAAACTTGTACATGAATGTTCAAAGTAGCACTATTCACAATAGACAAACAGCAGAAATAACCAAAATGTCCATCAACAGAAGAGATAAACAAAATGTGGGATACCCATACCACAAAACATTATTCAGGCATGGAAAGGAATGAAATACTGATGCATGATACGTGGATGAATCATGAAAACACTATGCTAAGTAAAAGAGAAGCCAGACAAAAACAGGCCATGTATTGTATGATTCCATTTATGTGAGATATCCAAAATAGGAAATCCATAGAGACAGAAGTAGACTAGTAGATGCCAGGGACAGCGGGTAGGGAGTAACAGGAATGACTATTTAATGGGTACACAGTCTCCTTTTTGGGTGATGAAAATCTTCTGGCACTAGACAGTCATGATGGTTGCATAACATTGTGACTATACTTAATGGCCATGAGTTATACATTCTAAAGTAGTTAAAATTTAGGGAAATTTTATGTTTATGTTAGCAGAATTTTAAAAAATGATATAAGTTTTGTTCCAAAATAACTAGAGGGGGCAAAGTAGATGGGCATGTAGATGGGCATGTGGATGGGGTGGAATTGGCTACTGGTTGAAGGCTGTTGGGGCTGGTTTGGGGCATATAGGTGTTCACTATACTGTTCTGCCTTTTTTGGTGTATTTTTAGGAGTCTCCACAATACAAAGTTAAAGAAAGTCCCATACGTAGCAAATCGGGGTTCAATGCCAGCAGGGTGGACCAAAGAAACATCTGTTGGTAGCAGGAAACGAATATTTTCCCGAGTGAGCAAAACATGTTTATGTCCTTTCTCTAAGTCTCATTTTGAAAAGCACATTGACCAGGCCTCCTGTGAATACATCCATCGCTCCTGTGTCAGCTAGAGAAAATGTCCCACCACTGAGCTCTATTAGGCCATGTAATTACAGCTCCCAAGGAAAGCAATGGAAGCCCAGCATCTTGACTCTTTCAAAATTAGATTGGACAAAATACTTTCAAATATTCAGTAGGAAACAATCCTACTCTAGCCAGGCACTACTGTCAGTGATTTCTGTAATTTCCCTTTCCATTCAGCTCCAGCTGAAGGCAGCTAAATTCTTTTCATCTCACTATGGAACAAAATGATTGTTAAACTATATAATGGGATTTTTAAAAAAAGAAAGAAAAAAACCTAGCACTTGCTAGCAATCAGTTCCTAGAGCCACACAGCAACGCTGATAATTACTGCCACCACACAGCAGGGACCCTCCCTCTCCATAAGTAACCGCATCACATTAATAAACAGAAACAGAGCTCAACATGCCAAGCTCAGCAGTGATAAGTCAATAACTTCACGTCTCACAAGAAATAATGGGTCGTTAACATTTTCCCAAAAGAAAGTTCTCAAAGAGTTTATATTGGGATAATAATACTTGCTAACATTTACTGAGAATCCACCATGTGCCAGGCACTGGGTGAAGTGATTTGCAAATGCTTCGTTCATTCTCCTTCACCTAACTTCCTTTTTTTGTATTTGGAAATACAGCTCAGTTATGGTCTGTACCTTATCCATAGTCTACACTCATACTCACTCATGAGCAGGATGAAAGGATGTTGTCTCTCAATTATTAGTAATGTGTCCTTGGGTATGTTCCCTAACCACCCTGGGCTTCACAGTGTCTCTCTTCCCACTACTACCACTCTGATAAAATACAAAATAAAAGCATCAACCTCACAGCTTTGATGTGAACATGAATTGTGTTTATGGATATAAAGCTCCTATCAGCCAAAAAAATCTCAATGTTTTTATGATGTTTCTATTCTTTGGTCTATTCTGCATTTATAAAAATGCAAAAAGAGTTTCTGACATGGAAGATAGCATCAATACCTCCCTTACGTCCACTTTGCTTGGAGGATGAAGAGACAGGGATGAAAGATGTTTGTAAAAGGCACTGCGGACATTTTTCTAAAACCTCTATTAATAAAAGAGCACCAGTGACACTTGTCTCTTTTTGAGACAGAGTCTCACTCTGTCACCACGCACCAGGCTGGAGTGCAGTGACACAATCTCAGCTCACTGCAACCTCCGCCTCCCAGGTTCAAGCAATTCTCCCGCCTCAACCTCCCAAGTAGCTGGGACTACAGGTGCATACCACCACGCCCAGCTAATTTTTGTATTTTTAGTAGAGACGGGGTTTCACCATGTTGGCCAGGATGGTCTCGATCTCTTGACCTCGTGATCTGCCAGCCTCGGCCTCCCAAAGTGCTGGGATTACAGACTTGTCTCTTTTTCAAGTTTGTACCACACAGCAAGAAGACATGATGGTGCATTCCAGGGCAATGGATCTTTTTATTTGGAAGACAGTGGTGATGGGGGTGGGGGAATTTAAAAGGAGTCTTATATTTGAAATTTTAACTTAACACCGCCTAAATAAATAACTGGGTTAGAAACTGAAATAAACATGCATACCACTTTCGAAGAAAGAAGGAAGATCAAGTTCAAGGTGGTTGGGGGCAGGATAGGGACTAGGCCTTGTCCTGGAGAAGGTGTCCAAAAAAAGCATAGTATGAAGCAACCAATTTATCAGAGAAAGGAATTGCTTGGATTATTTAGACATGGGTAGCTATTTTGTCTGAATAACAAAAGTTGGTTTTTAAAAACCAAATAGTTCTGACACTTCACAATTCGCATGGTTCATTGTCAGCTGTTTTTGTCAGTTGTCACATTTCTGATAAGTAGGATGTTTTCTCTTAGAGTTTGGTGGGCGGTTACTTAGTATGCCTTCCTGTGCTTCTCTCCTCTCCAGGACAATATTTAAATAAAGAGTCTTCAGCCTTGGCTGATCCCAGAAGACATTTCAGAATACTGAGTCAGCACTGAGGTTGTCTCTTCACAGAGACAGGGGACCTTCAGCATGGAATCACCAGATGTGATCCGCATCTAAACTTCCCTTTCTCGCCCTAATAACCTCTAAAATAATTTTAAAAGATTTATTCTCAAAGGCAGTCAAGGGTTTGGATGATTCCTGGGGCCCCTAAAGTATTCACTCACTTGCTAGTTTATTGTTTTTTAAGTTCCTGTAATGAGAAACGAAGTCTTAGGATGGTATTTTAAAACTGCAGACACTTACCCAGAATACCAAGAATTCCTTGTCGGGAACTAATTCCTCCTAAATGTCACTAGTCAGTCACCCACAAAAATAAATGACTACTAACAGATCCCTTCTCTTTTACAGTAAAAGGAGGGGTCGGAGGCAGGGGGCAGGAAGAGGAGCAAGCGGGAGGACAAAGGTCTTTCTAAAGTGAGAAGAGTTTGCACCAAACAGTTTAAAGGGCACCCTAAGAAAATAATAGGAAAGAGAAACTTACAAGAACACAATTCTGCAAAGATTTAACTCGGAAACATCAACGAGGCAGGGAGTATTTTCATCATGTGTGGCTGAAAATAACCACAGATCTCGTCTGCATGATTTATGATGGTGTAAACAAAGTCCAAACTCAGTAACTTTGGTACAGAAGGCTGCTTTATTTGCAAAAGGTAGTTTAAGTCTCAAAATATAAAATGTCTGTAGAGAAATACAAAATACAAAAATTGGTAGGTATACATATGAATGCATGTATCATTTCAATTAACTAGAGTAAAGCAAATCTTGGGAACTTCATGTTTGAAAAAGCAACTTCAATGGCCTTTTGCATTCATTTTTAAACTAGCATGTACAGTATGTGAAAAAAAAAACCTCTTGGTTTCTGAATTATATTTTTAGACTGGGAAAGAGAATGCTTAAACTGTAAATTTTAAGACGTCCAAAGATAAAAAAAAATGAGTTCCAAGGATGGGAGGTATCCTAGACTTTATAATAAAGCTCTGGATAGTGAACAACTCTACCCCTTGAAAATGACAAGGGCAGTTTGAATATACTGAGCCAACTAGTATCTTTAGTAACAAGAAGTCTGCCCAAAGGACAGGCCCACTACAAATGCTCAAGTTGCCTATGTCTAAACAGACGGAAAACCCAGAGTCAGCATGACAGCATTCAAGGAAATGTTAAGGACATTAGCTGCATCTTGTATTTGGTGTCTGGACTCAAATTCCACAGTATGCATGCAAAATCTTCTACAGATTTTTTTTTTTCGGTGGGGCGGGGAGGAATAAGTCACTACATGCCAATTTTGTCCAAAGACCCAATCATAGAAGCTAACTTTAAGATTGAAGAAATTTGCAACTCTGCATGTCAGAATGTTACACCCAAATAGAAGAATGTGTGGTGAGGAATGGTGAACCCATTTCTAGACAGGTTGAAAATAGGAAAAGAAAAGAAATTGCTAGCTTTAGAGCATTTAGGACTAATCATCTTGATTGCTGAGGATTTTGAGAAACACAACATAAAATAGGATCATAAACTTTGGCTCAAAATGTATCTGTAAAAAGGAATCAGAAGGGTTGTATGGACCATTAGCAAAATAAGCTTGGGTACATATAAAGTCTTCCTTTTGCTTAGACGAAAGGAAGTTTAAACAAAGTTCAAATGAAATTTTTGGGGCAAAAGAAGACATCGATTTCATATTCTTATCAAAGAATCACCCATTAATTCATAAAATGGCTCTATTAAAGTTCAACTCAAACCATTTGCAACATATTAAGT
Source organism: Saimiri boliviensis (assembly GCF_048565385.1). NCBI lineage: Eukaryota > Metazoa > Chordata > Mammalia > Primates > Cebidae > Saimiri > Saimiri boliviensis. The sequence goes on along the minus strand of NC_133457.1, from coordinate 7,219,748 downwards.
TCCATGTAACTTCATATCTGTGTTTGTATCTGTGTAACTTATCTTGTGTCTCCATAGGTCTTGCAATGTGGCAGCTCTGAAGCTAGGAGACTGTTTACAATAATTTCTCTCACCATGTTAGGCATATATATGGTATACGCTAAACTCAAATTCAATCTGCCAAATTCAACCTTTAAAAATTTCTGCTCACAAATAACAAGTAAATAAATTCCCCAGAAAAGGGACCTAGACTCTTTATTTGAAGAAATGGAGTTTTTACTTATAAAAGTAACAAACACTAATCAAAACAAGTTTTAAAAGCCTCATTTCTGATACACAGCACTAACAAAAGATAGTTATTCAAAAGATTCAGCCATGAGTGGTTAATTCTTTTTCCTACAAACTTCACACAAGGGTGGTTAAATTTTTGAGGGCATTATCTGCAGTACCTAACATTTAAATGTTAAGACAATGAAAATTGAAGTGGGGATAATTTTTACCAAGCCAAGATGCTATAGCAATGTAAATCCAAAATACAGCCGAAGTAGGTTTAGGATTTGTGGCCAACATCAGTGCAGATTCTGAAAAGGACCTTTCATGGGTAGTTAGTGGGTGTGTTTCTTAGCTCATCTCAGCATCTCACTCTGAGATGACCTTACGCAGGGCTGGGTAAGTAACATGAATACATGAAATTGAGTATGTGTGGAAGACAACAGGGGATGTTGGGGCCTCTGGTGCAAATTGGAATGATATGTGCCCTCTAAACAGCTGGTACACTGCTCTAACATATTGCTGCTATTTGAAATTTCAGGCCCAATATGTCTAGATCCGATTTTTTAAAACTTTTCAAGGAATCCAGACTTTTCTGTGAAACTGTTCAATTTTTCTAATGTTGGCATAATTAAACCACCACTACCTTATGTGAACCAAACTTAACATATTTATTGTGGCAGCATTTAGCCTCCAGGCTGACAGTTTGCCAACTAAGAACTAGTCCAACATTACCATTTTTTAAGGTACAACCCAAATGCCAGAGACACTGGCTTTACCGAGGCTCGACTCTGGGTCTCCAGATTCCCAGGCTGTTCGGATCTTTGTCCTTAAAACGCACACAGTATAATTTCTTAACTCTTGGCTCTGCAAGTGTATGGTGTTAAAGCCTGATGAACAGCTAACTGAGTGATTACTGGGCGAAAATCTGTTATCTTACTGGACCGTCCTATATATCAGAAGATGATTACAAATTTATTTCCTGTTACAAGATATTTTAGTCCTGTATTATGGCGGTATCAAAAATAGACAGCAAAATATGTGAGTTCACATTCTAATTTTTGAGAAATTAGTCCATTTAAGAAACAGTACTTTTCACTCTCTCCCGGTGTCTGAAAGGCATGCGGCTAAATGGAGAGCCTCTCATCACTGATAGGCAGCAGAATGAGATGTTGTGTGTCAGAACTTGCCTTGTTTCCGAGAGATCGGAATCTTTATTGAAAGGGCTCTCTTTTTTGATATCCGGATCAGACCCTGAGCAGTTGATAAAGGAGAATTGCTTGGCCACTATCAGAAGTAGTTGTATTTCCACAAAGGGCTAGTGTTAAACAAGAGTTTATCTGCAACAAGACTGATAGGATTCGAACAGATTATGATTCAATCAGACACCTGCAACAGCATATATACTGGCTAGTGGGATATGTGCAAACCTGTCCTCAGGCCACAGCAAAGTAAATATCTGGGGAATATTTCATGTAGTATGAATACAGGGAATAAATGTTAGAAAGTGCTGCTTTTGGTTTCTTTAAGCCATGTCTTTACATAATTCATAATATTTTTATATAAACGTAATCCTAACAAAATACCATTAGTACAAAGAATCAATTTTCTATGACCTTTGCAATTATTTGATAAAACACTCCCGAAGCGCCTAATGCACTTTTCAAAATGTATTTCTTAGAGTGTACGGCACTCTTATTAGTAGCTAACAGGTCTTACTATCCTCTTTGAATATTGGGTAAACAGAGGAATACAAATTAGAGGTGAAGTCAAAATAAATTTATTCAAACATAAAGCTTCAGACCTATTTAGAACATCAACTTCTGATACCAGAACTATTTTTCAGGAACAAAGGAGAAGAGTGTAGTTGTAGGGTTTAAAGGCTTGATTCTTAAATCGGACAGCTTGGGGTTAGCTAACATACTGGCTTCATCACAGACTTGCTATAAGACCTTGGACAAACTTCTGAACTCTGAGCCTAGTTTCCTTCATCGGCAGAGTAGGGATAATACTTAATTTGCAGAATGGTTGCAAAGATCTAATAAGATAAAATGACAAGGTAAACAAGTACAGTTCTTGGCACATGATAAGCAGGTGATATTACCTACCACTGTTCTTATTAACACAGAATGCCCCAAATTTAGTGAGTCAGAAGCCTTGGAATAAGTATGTACTGTTATTCTATGACTGTGTTTCCACCAATGTTGTAATCTGGTATTAATTTCCTAACTATTGTGTTTCTGTCTTTCCTTTTCCTAGTTCTTTCTTGATTTGTCACCACATAGAAGAGGAGCAACTAGGAAAAGAAATGACGCTTTTGCCCTCATGAGGTCTTCCATAGCTTTTATCTTCATCTCCGGTAACAAAGAAGCTACCGGACAATTGCTGGAGGGGATGGTCGGAGCAGCCCTCTGCATAGACACAAGTCTGACAAGTGTTATGCCCTTTGTCCTTCACACCTGGCAGAATATAGGGGCTGTAACTGCCACATTGTGTCAGCTGCAGTTAATTGCATTTAATTGAAGTAGAGTAAGCCAGCAAAATTCCTCCCCATGGGGTCCCGTTTGGAACTGCTCACTACTTGTAGATCCCCCTTGATCAAGTTCGGGCAGGGGGTTCACTTACTGAAATGGTTTCCTAACGCCTCTCCTGTTTCTCTCCTTGACCCAGCTGGTCTATTCTCAACCCGGCAACTGAAGTAACCCCTTCAGTATGTGGGTCAGATCCCATTCCCCTCATTCCACCTTCAGCATCCTGCATGGCTCTCCCACTTAATGCAGAGTAAAAGCCGAGGTCTTTCCAATGGCCTGCAAAGCTCTGCATGATCTGGATCCAGGCTGCAGACTGCTAACTTCTCAGAAACACAGCAAGGGAGCTCTCTGGATTATTTTTATGCGGGCACTGATCCCATTTATAAGGGCTCCATCTTCATCACCTGATCACCTCCTAAAGGCCCCACCTCCCAATACCATCACATTGAGGGTTGGGATTTCAATATATGAATTTTGGGGCACACAAATATTTAGTCCATAACACACTGCAACCCTTACCTGCATTCCCCATTAATACTCTAGCAGGCGCTTACCAGCTTCCAGCATCCTCTATAATTGTCTTCTTATATTTATTGTTTGTAGTCTACAGCAAGAATGTAAGCTGCATTAAAATAAGGACTTTGATCAATTTTGTTAACTGTTATATTCTGAGTGCTTGGAAGAGTGCTTTGTGCCTAGCTAGTGCTTGATATATATACATATATGTGTATACATATCATGTATATATATGATATAATATACATATACATATATATAGATGAATGAATGACTATATGGAAATATACATGTTCTCACGTATGTGTATACATATGGAAGAACAAATTAATGACTGGGGAATAAATAAATGAACACAAACACATCAGGCTCTTGCTTCCCAGTGACAACAGCCATCTCCATGACAAGAGCAATTGACCAGGGTGAGAACTACTGGGAAGTGACTCATTTCCAGAGTACAGTACCTCCCATTAACACCATTCAGATGCCAACAGAGGCTTGCTGCTTTCTCCAAGTACCTACCTGAAAATGAACTAAAGATTTTGCTCATTTAAAAAAAAAAAAACTTCCAGGGAGCTTTTACAGAACTACCGACCAAGCTGAAGTGTTATGTTTTTAGGATGCCTGCATTCTGGTCCTGCATCATCCACTAATTAGTTTTGAGGCCCTGGAAAAGTCAATTAACTTCACGAGGACCCAGCAAAGTCTAAGAGGACTAATTCTCCTTCCAGCTTAAAATATCTCAGGATCTGGAAACAGGTAAAAATGAGTCAAGCCCTGCTTGACCACCCCTCTCCTTCCCTCAACCACTGATTTGTAAATAAACACCCCAATTTTAATAATTCAACTTAACATGAAAACCAACTATCCTATCTGGCCCATGTCACAAAATGAATGAAATTAATAGTTAGGTGTGGTTCATCTAGAAATAGCTGTCTTAACTCAGGTAATAAGCTGAGAGGTGTTTCTAAAGCTATATTCACGCTTTATTTTAATTTAGGATCATAGTCCTGATCAAAGAAAAAAACCTTTCTAATGACAACTTTAAAACAGCAATGATTCCTTGTATTATGAATAACGCTGCAATAAACACAGGCACTCAGATGCCTCTTTGAGATACCAGAAGTGGGATTTCTGGATAAGGTAGTTCTATTTCCAATTTTTTCAGAAACCTCTGTAGTATTTTCCATACGGCTGTACCAACTTACATTTCCACCAACAGTATACAAGGGTCCCCTTCTCTCTATATCCATACCAACAATATACAATTTCTTTTTTTTTAAAACATTTTTTTAATTTTAATTTTTTTTTTTTGGTAGAGATGAGGTGTCACTATGTTGCCCACGCTGGTCTCGGATTCTTGGGCTCAAGCAATCCTCCCAGCCTTGGTCTCTCCAAGTACTGGGATAACAGACATGAACCACTATGCCCGGCCAATAAACAATTTTTATTTGTTGATTATATCTTAATAGAATTGGGAGAAAAAAGTCATGACAGTGGTTTTCCTTGGGGTGGCAGTGATTGAGAGGGATCACAAGGGGGACTTTCCAGGTTGCTGATAATAAACTGGGGGATAACAGGTATCATTCTCTACGTGTCATCTGCTGCAGCTTCTGGCAATTCAGGGTCATTGCTAAAATGCTAAATTGTTGACAATGTAGAATTCTTTCGGAAACACGAAGACAACTTAACTCATGCCACCTCGTCATATCCTGTTGAGTCTTCAGGGCTTAGGGAACCTGAACTCTCAAAAGTACCTGCTGCAACCATGTTTTGTTCTAACAATATAATTTTCATTCATAAACCAATGATTTTGTCAGCATCATACCACCCAGTGCCTTCCAAAAGCTGCAGAGGGAGGCAAAAGACACAATCCTCGTCCTCGGAGAGTGGATGGTGTTTATAAGGATCAAGGACAGCCCAGTGGCAGCAATAACAAAAGCAGCAGCAGAAAGGGTTCAGATGCTGAGCTTAAGAGAAATTTCAAGCCAGGTTCAGTGGCTTGCATCTGTCATCCTAACACTTTGGGAGGCCAGGAGTTTGAGATCAGCTTGGGCAAGAAAGTGAGACAAAAAATAAATAAATTAGCTAGGCATAGTGGCATGCACCTGTAGTCTGAGCTACTCAGAAGGCTGAGGCGGCAGGATCGCTTGAGCTCCAGTATTTAAGGCTACAGTGAGTTATGACTGTGCCACTGCACTCCAGCCTGGAGGGCAGAGCAAGACCCTGTCTCTAAAAGAAAATGTATTAAAGAGAAAGATTAGGGGGAAAAAGCAGGTATAAAAGAAATATGTCTTTTAAAATTAAATTACTAAAATTACTACCTCAAAATAAATATTTTCAACAGTTAGTATCCATTATTTCAGATATTCTCACCATGTCGCTACATGTATATTTTTCCACAAAATAAAAACATACAGTATTTAGTTATAACCTCTTCAAAAGGTTTTAAAAAGTCCTTCTATAATTGCTTTTTTGTGTTTTTGTTTTTGTTTTTGTTTTTGTTTTTGTTTTGAGACTTGAGTCTTGCTCTGTCACACAGGCTGGAGTGCAGTGATGTGATCTCGGCTCACTGTACCTTCCACACCTCCCGAGTTCAAGCGATTCTCCTGCCTCAGCCTCTGGAGTAGTTGGAATTACAGGCACCCACCACCATGCCTGGCTAATTTTTTTGTATTTTTAGTAGACAGTGTTTCACCATGTTGGTCAGGCTGGTCTCAAACTCCTGACCTCAAGTGATCTACCCACCTCAGCCTCCCAAAGTGTTGGGATTACAGGCGTGAGCCACCATTTCCAGCCCCTACTACAATTGTTAATGCTTATCCATTTATAAACGTAGAGCTACATCATTTTAATAGTCTGGAGTGTCCCTTAAGTGACTTCCTATTGGTTAACTTCTACATGCATCTCTATGTAGTTACCTAAATAAATGACCTTATTTACAAGACATTCCTGCCTGTGGAAATACTGAGTCAAAAGTAAGGGACTTGCTTTGGCAGAGTGTGTGTGTGTGTGTGTGTGTGTGTGCGCGCGCGCGCGCGTGTGTGCATGTGTGTGTGTATGCATGCACGTGTGCATGCCAACTGCCCTTGAGTTAAGTTGAACCAGTTTTCATCCCATGAGCAGTGGGTATGAGTGTTCATTTTGGACATTATCATTAAAAAAAAGTCTTTGCCAATCTACTAGGCAAGAAATGGTATCTATTGTTTTCTTGTGGATTTATAGTGCTAGTAAGAATAACCTTTTAAAAGTATCTATTGGTAACTGATATTTCTTACTTTTTTGGTTGTAAACTTTTCCTTAACCTTCCTATTATTAATTTCATGTTTTTCCTATTGATTTATAAAAATGCTTCATCTCTGAAGATTATGAAATTTCTTTGCACATTATATATAAATGTTTTTACAGTTATTTGCGTTTTTACATTTTTGTTGACATTTAAAAAATGTATATAGCCAAGTTCATCAAAATTCTATTTTATATCAAAATTCTATTTTATGATGTATTCTTTTGTTGTCATATATCTCTCTTTAGGATTATATAGTCATATTTATTTTCTCTCACTACTTTTATATGTTTAATCTTCATATTTACATGTATTATACATTTAGAGGCCACAATTAAAACCTTGCTGTAACTTGTTCAGAATCACATAAACTATATAAAATGTGTTTACCATCAAATTATTATTTTTTTTACATTTGGAGATAAGTCTTATGGAGAAAAAAAAATCCCAACAGTTCTTTTCATTTCCAAAGATTGAGTATTCATATTAAATGACATGAAAATCTTGTTTTATAAGCAAACAATTTTATATCCTTTTTGGTCACTGATTGCATGACTGCATTCGGAGTCTATATTCTGTCTTCTCCACTGGACTGGAAATGTCTGACACATTAAAAGAGTTACTTTTACCCAACACTGAGTACTTTGGGAATTCTCCATGGAATAGCTATTACTAGATCTACACAGTTCAGCACAGTACTTGGCCTATAGTAGGCTCTTGCTAATGCGGTAAAATTTTTTTTGTTAGGCACATACAAAACCTCTGGAAAATGAGCAAGACAGTAAGTGGTTAAAAAGGTATTTTTATAAGCATTGATATAACAACAACAGGTGGGATAAACAGAAACAAAGAGAGAAAGAGGGGAAGGAGGGACAGAAGGAGGGAGGGAGAAAGCTTGAAAGAGAAGTGGATCAACAAGTAAGAGTCCATTGTAAAGTCCAGGCTTCCTCTGAATGGGCCTGTACTAGGGAAGTGATTATAACATTGGCAAGGGAAGGCCAAACCAACAGAGCATTATAATCTTGCTGAAGGACTAAGTGAATAAAAGTTCCAACGACAGAAACCAGCAAGGTGAGAAAAAGGCAATCTGGACTAGGCAGAGCAGCGACAGGGTTTGGTATCAAACACAGTAAACTTATTGGTGGGGCAGCCAATGCGAGCTGCCTCTTCGACTGTCGAAGATAAAGGACTGGGCATATATCTAAGTGGACTGGGGAAGCATGAAACGGGAACAGCCTTTGCAGAGTCCCTGCTTGGGACCAGACACTGTATTAGAGATTCTACATACAGAGTTCAAGTTTATGTTTCAGAGTCTCCCACACGTTAGTGATAGACGAGGAATCTCACAGAGCTTGGTTAGATCCCAGCTCCATCACCGATAGCGATGTTGACGTTGAAACAGTTTACTCATTTTTCTCTGAACCTTAGTTTCATCCTTCAAGAAATTAGAAAAATAATAATACCTAACTCAAAGAAGCAAAATAAATGATACGGTTCATAAAATGTACATAGCATGTTGCCTAAAATAAAAACACAATTAAATTATGTTTATTTTACAATTTTATTGTGTTTTTATTTTTGTCAATTAGTAGGAAAAAGAAAACAAAACAGAGAACTTAAGAATTGGCTTTGGGGATGATCCAGATTAAGGACAGAAGGAATATTTAGAGATACTGAAAAGACAGGTATTTAAGGAAATGGGAGAAAACCCTGAAAACACTGTGTTACGGACATTATGGTGGCTAAGGGTTCAAGAAGGAGTTAATCAAATTTAGTCCTGAGGATAGAAAAATGCATCATTTGACCCTGTTTGTTCTTCACGTTATCAATGCCAGCGTGGACAGCAGTACATACCCAAAGTTGGTCATCCATGCCTGGTGGGTTCTTTTTGATAAAAGCACCATAGTATGTCGCAATATTCCGGTGGTGAGAATATTTCTTCAACATGTTAATTTCTTGTTTGATTTCTTCCTCTTCATCCTGTATGAGAACAATATAAACATTCTGTCATGAAAATCCATTGTTGTTTGTAAGATTTGGTTTTTCAACACCATCTGAATTCTTTCCTTTAAGTTTTTTCTTCTTTGGTAAACAAATGAGCATAATTATTACATATGAATGCAAAAAACAATTCTGAAAGATAACATATTGACAGCCCAAGAGAGTCTTCTGTTTGCACAACAAAGAGACATAGCACAATCTGTTGGAAAACAAAACAAAAACGCCCCAAACAACCCCTCATCTCTTCGCCTAGAAGAGATCACTGTAGAAAGACTACTGAGATAAAATTCACTGTAGGCCTCTGGGAACTACATTCATCAGGTGTGTATTACTGATTCTATCTGGTATAAGAAAGATTGAGGAAAGTGAAAAATATTAAAACCACGGGCTCTCAGAATTCAATTTTGTTAGGTTCATTTTCTTTGAAGCCTCCTTTCATTGAAGTACCTGACTGAAGACGATGAAAGTCAGATGGGAAAGGGGCAAAGGTAAGTTCTCTAGATCTAAGGAAGTTCACAAAGCAGGAGTACCCACCTCACCTTCAGGAAACTCAGTGTAGAAAGAAAGGGGGCAACATGGTGGTGCTGAGGATGTAAAAAGAGACAACTCTCTTACAGAGTTAGTTTCTTAATATTCAGGTTTCATTCATTGTGAATTTTGACTTGGCGTCCACCAACCCGGACCCTTTTAGGAGCTCCTTGCAGTGCTGGTGGAGGTGGTGTGACCTCCCATCACTTCGTTTTCTTGATGCGTACATATTGGTTGGACTGCAGAACACTGCTTTATTGTTGAGGTTGGGCGAAGAAGTTTCTACCCCAGGATAACTTTTTAGATGCAGCCGTAAGCTGTGACTATCCCCAAGTGTAAGATGTGACATTACTATGACCTGAAATACCACCCACGGTGTCCCGTGTGCCTACTCCCCTCCAGCTGCACTGCCTCCTTCCAGTGTTACTGGGACTTCATGCAGTCTCTTGCATGCTGTCTTCTTTCCCCGCCTCTTCTACACATAGTTTCTACTCACCATTTCTAATTGAGTTTAATCGACATTCACCAGGGATCTCTTCCTTAATTATCTCAGGCAATGTCAAGTCCCTCCACTGCATCTGGTCATAGCCCCCCTACACTCCTTCACATACCTGCTGTATTTGTTGACGTCGGTATGGAGGTATGTCCCATGATTACCCCATTATTTGACTCTCTTCTCCATATATTGTAAGCTCTCCTCTTCAGATCTTCAGATCTCAGTTCTATAGTTCCTTCCCCAGCAAAGCTCCCTGATCTGCCCAGTTTGGTTCTAGCCCCGTGAATCATCATGTATCTTTTCCTTCGTAGCACCTATCATAACTGCCACCCACATTTATCATTTGATTAAGGTATCTTCTCCTTACCAGTCCGTAAGAACTGTGAACTCAGGAATCCTGCCTGCTTTGTTCTCTGTAACATGCTTAGCACCAAGCCAAGTGTCTGTGAATAAATGCAACTAAAAGAATGAATACCTGCAAAGACCCCAATGCCTAGAGCAGCATTAGTGATGTCAGATGTTAGAAGGAACAGGTAAGAATAGGGTGAGGAGAAGAGCGAAGTGCTGACATTTGCTGACCATGTTTACTTACTAAAAGAGGCGCTAGGAAAAACAAAGGGGATTTGCAAACCTCAGAAAGTAAAGCACGTTACGTACCACACGGCTTAACTAAGCTGAAGACTAGGTAATCTCGAAATAGAAACTATGCTTGGGATGCTGAGCTAAGGAGAAGCACGTGGCCGGAACAGCAGGGAAGGGAGTCAAGGAGTGAGATGGGGAAGGCACGCTGCTGACCTATTCTTCCCCGCAGCCATCAGAAACTCCCCACGCCTTCACTGCAGGTCATGGAGCAAATGACCTTCACGGGCCTTCAGCTTGTTGAAGGGTCCCTACAGCGCACCTCCAATGACTTACTAGGTGCATATTAGCTATTTAAACTTGCTGTGTGGGACCAAATAATTGCGGATGAATGTAGGATGTGAGCAGATATACTTTGGGGAAGCCTCAATAGAAAGGGAGAAAACCGACCTGAGGGTTTCTGTGGCCAGCACAGCATCCACAGCTGCTTCCACTAAAAATGCAACTACGTGAGGTAATAAAAGACACGGATCACTTTCCAACCACAACCTGTCAGTCTTAGTGTCAGTCACTCTTAGTGAGAAATCAGGCTGCTTCTCCAAGTATTTACCGCTGGCCTTCTGGGTTCTTAGCAGCATAGTGTGTGATGTGGGAAAGACAGGGGAGGGAGCCACTGCCTATAAAAAGCTCACCATGTCATTAAGAAAATAAGAACTCATAAAACAGGTTAGATAAAAGCAGAAGCCACTATGTAATTAAATCCAAAATAAACAGTACTGAAGGTCAGAATAAAGTCAGTACCTTCTCCATCATTTTGCAAAGGTAAACTGAGGCAACATGACTGTAAGGAAAGCATATGCATTGAGCATGGGATTAGAAAGATGAGGGTGGGCTGATGGGGTACAGGCTGAGTTTGGGCACCCTTTTTTTCTGGCTGCAGGATCTCAAGAAAGTCACCTATCTTTGGTGAGCAAGTTTTCTCATTTATAATGAGATAAAGATATTATAAATCCCAGCATTTTGTGGTAATTAAAGCAGGTGAGTTAGAAAGTGTACTACAAAGTAAATGTTATTACTAATCTAAGGAAGCAAAAAATAAATGAATAAATGGGTAGAGGGCAAAAATGTAAGTCACTTGAGTTTTAGGTTTACATTGCACTGTTTCCAAACACCATTATGGAACCACTGTGGGTCATGGTTAGGTAGTTCTGAAATATAAATCCTTGATCTTGATCTTATGCAACCTTTTAAGTGAGCATACAATTTAGCAGGCCTTCAGGGCTACTGTTTATCCAGATTTTTACTCTAGGGCACAGATGGCAGTAAGTTATTCAGTGAAATAGAAAAGAAGGCTCTTACTAGTGAGAAGAACTCATTTAACCATGCCATAAACAGTTCAGCCTCTCACAATATGGCCCATCAAGAGAGACGAGTTACAATGCTTTCCAAAGAGACAAAGAGAGCAATGCAGGCTAGAATTAAACTAAAAAGTTATAAGGGAGGAATATTCTCTATTTTGTAAATGTACTATTTCTAAATCTTAAATATTAAGCAGAAGGATCAAGCTCTCTGATAAACTGGGAAATAATGAAAAATAAAGTCATGGTACCAAACTGTCACACATTTAAAGAGTAACTTCAATAAGCCAAGTCTGGTGCTCTAGGAATAAGCATTACTTAAATCAGAAGACTTCAAAATTCAGCCATATTCCTTGTGTTAACCTCAGCCATAGCATTTAAACTCTCCAAATGTCAGTCATTTTTAGCTATAAATAGGAATAAAAATACCTATGTAAGCCACTTCTCAGGGCTTAGAAATTGATTAAATGCTTATCTAAATGTAGCTTTAGTTTTAACATAAAGAAGATTTTTTTTTTCAAGATCACAGGATCTACTTGTTGCTTAGTATTTGTGGTAGAATGAAAAAGAAAATGGCCATGATATGTGGCCTACCTGCCTCTCGAGGTAGAGTCTGTTTCTCTTCTCCTTGAACCTGGGCTTGGCCACATGACTTGCTTTGGCCAAGGGGACATTAGGAAATGTGATGGAGCAGAGGCCTGAAAAGCAGCTGTGCTTTGAGATTGGCCCTCTCCTACTGCTTGTCAGAGAGCCCTTTGGCCCCCACGTGAGAAACCAGGATTGGCCTTCCAGAAGATGAGAAACCATGGGAAGATAGGCAGTTTTCAAACACAAATAATTCCAGTGGGAATTATCTATTTCCTTGCATTTGAAACCACTTTTAAGCCACTGACCACCTCTGATTGCAACACGATTTGTCACCATGTGGTCATACAATTTTACACAGTTGGTGGGAGTGTAAATTAGTTCAACCATTGTGGAAGACAGTGTGGTGATTCCTCAAGGACCTAGAAATAGAAATTTCATTTGATCCAGCAATCCTATTACTGGGTATATATCCAAAGGATTATAAATCATTCTATTATAAAGACATATGCACAAGTATATTCATTGCAGCACTGTTTACCACAGCAAAGACCTGGAATCAACCCAAATGCCCATCAATGATAGCGTGGACAAGGAAAATGTGGCACCTATACCCCATGGAATACTATGCAGCCATAAAACATGATGAGTTTGTGTCTTTTGTAGGGACATGGATGAATCTGGAAATCATCATTCTCAGCAAACTGACACAAGAACAGAAAATCAAACACCACATGTTCTCACTCATAGGTGGTTGTTGAACAATGAGAACACATGGGGAGCATCACACACTGGGGTCTGTTGCGGGGAACCAGGGGAGGGACAGCAGGGGGATGGGGAGGTGGGGAGGGATAACATGGGGAGAAATGCCAGATATAGGTGACGGGAGGATGGAGGCAGCAAACCGCATTGCCATGTATGTACCTATGCAGCAATCCTGCATGATCTGCACATGTACCCCCGAACCTAAAGTACAATTAAAAAAACCCATATAAATAGCCAAAGCCAAAACCTCATGTAATGTTTACTGTGTACCAGGGGCTATGTATCAACTATCTTACTGAGCACTCAAAACAGCTCTATGAAGCTGAATCCTATTTTACAAACGAGTAAAATGAGTCTCAGAGAAGTAACTTTCCCAAGTTCACTCATATTTTAAACATTAAAGCTCAGATTCCTTCCCAGATTTGTCTGACTCCAAAGCCAGTATTCTTAATTCTATAGAGAAAACTACTAGTCAGATGATGGGCAATTATCCATGGTGACCAAAACCAAAGTTGTTAATCGGAAGAATTTAAGAGCATCAGAAGCCAGGGCGGAAGAGAACCCTGACTTTAGTCTTCCAATTAAAGGAGTTTGTTAGTGTACAATAATATTTGCTTAGGATTGATTTCAAGAAATAAAGAAGGGATTTTAAGTTGCATATTTATTACACAGGGGAACACACTTTAAGTACCCATGATACGCTAGGATATAAAAATGGAATAAAACATTTGATATAGTTAATATGCTCTGAAATAAAGTCTGCCCAACATTTAACTCTCAATCCATGGTGCAGGAATAAAACCACATAATTCCTACAGCAAGTCCAAGGGACTGGTCAGGATGAAGTCTAGAGAGAAGCATACGGTGTACAGAGTCATAAATACCACTACTCCATAGATGTGTGGACACTGGCTAGAACCATCTCTGCTCCCGCTCACCTGCTCTGCTTTCACAGCAGCTGTTGCCATGAAGCAGGTGTTTGTGTTATCTATCATTCTCACCCTCAGCACTGACTGAATGTGGCAAAAGTAAGAGACAAGTTATTATTAAAGAATCACAGCCTATGAGAATTTGAAGGGATCATCAACTATGATCTAGAATGTAGTTTTTAAAAAGTTTCTAAAATAATTTGTAATAGTGAAATCCCTCCCTGCAATAGAATTTTTTCTTTCAGGATGCTAATGTATAGCTGACAAAAACTAACTTTTTTGAATCAGTAAACATTTATTTGTTTAACTATGCAACATCTACTTAAACAATTAGTCAATGACAACAAAGAAGTTGTTCTAGTGAATACAAAATTAGAAATTTAAAGTTACACATCAGCTCCAATATCTTATTAATTTTCTTTTTTTTCCAGTTCTATAGGAGGGAGAAAAATCTGCATTTCCTAAGATAAATAGTGGAAATAGTTAAGAGCATGTCATGAAATTTTAGCAGGATCTTCACAATCAATGATATTCTGCACATGAATAGGGTAACCTAGCAGCCTAGATTAAGAGGCAGGCATTTTCCAGTGTGTTCTAAGTTGGTTTATAACATACAGTTTGAGGTCTGCTTTTTAAATTCGTTTATTAAAGGTCAAAATATATTTAAAATTAAATGAGAATTAAGCATGTAAATCACCTAAAATTATCTCAGGGTCAAGTTATACACCTTTGGGTCTGTTTCCTTAAATCTATTATATCTAATAGATTGTAATAAATAATTACAATAGACTACTAAATAATTAGATGTAATAAACCTATTACATCTAACAGATTTAAACAAACAGACTCAGAGTGGTCCAATGAGTTGTCTAAGTCTCTGTCTCTTTATTGTAGCATTGATAGGACTTTGTTAGGACATTCTGCAGGCAGCACTTGGATTTGCCATATATTTTAATTCTAAGTTAAATCAATTCATTCAAGAATGATTTACTCAATCCAGCAATTCTATTACTATGTATATATCTAAGAGAAAACAAATCATTCTGCCCCCAAAAATACATGCACTCTCATGTTCACTGCAGCACTATTCACAATAGCAAAGACATGGAATCAACCGTGGTACCTATCAATGGTGGAATGGATAAAGAAAATGTGGTATGCATACACCATGCAATACTATGCAGCCATAAAAAGAAATGGAAGCATGTCCTTTGCAGCAACATGGTTGAGCTGGAGGCTATTATCCTAAGCAAATTAATGCAAAAACAGAAAACCAAATCCTGTACTTCTCACTTGCGAATAGGAGCTAAGCATTGGGTACAGATGAACGTGAAGATGAATTACTACATGGGGAGGGAGGTGGACAAGAGCTGAAAACTGACTGTTGGGTACTATGGTCAGTACCTGGGTGACAGAATCATTTGCCACAAATCTCAACATCACACAACATACTGAAGTATCAAACCTGCATAGGTACCCCCCAATCTAAAACAACAGTTGAAAAAAAAAAGTAAAGAAGAAAGAAGAATTATTTACTAAGTGCCTTCCATATCCTAATCATAAGGCTAAATGCCAATAATATAATCATACTACAATAGGCGTAACAGATTCAAATTCTGCCACAATGAAGCTTACTACAGTTTAGTGGAAGCCACAGATATGAATCAAAGAATCACAGATAAATGCAAAATTACTACCATAAGAGTTATGTGGTAGCTGATCTAATTAACTTCAAGAAACTCAAGTTTGAGCTGAGTTCTTAAGGCAGGGTGAAAGTTACCCAGCTGGGAAGGAAAAAAGAGCATGTCTGGGAGGAAAACATTTTCCTGGCAGAAAAAGTGTTTGCCAAGGCCATGTAGCATGTTGTCTACTTTGGAGGCTTTTGGTGTCAAAGAGAAAAATAAAAATTGTCTGCAAAATACCTGGTAATAATAACAAACAATATGAACTGAATACTATGTTTGACATGTTGTTTTGAAACGCTTTATAAATAACTACTAACACAGTTACTAACTTTGTGAGAGAGGTGGCATTATCCACATTTATGGATGTAGAATAGAGAAGGTTAAGCAATATGTCCAGGGTCAGAGGGCCAGGAAGTGTCCTTTGTAGGAACATGGATGAACCTGGAAACCATCATTATCAGCAAACTGACACAAGAACAGAAAATCAAACACTGCGTGTTCTCACTCACCGGTGGGTGTTGAACAATGAGAACACATAGATACAGGGAGGGGAGCACTACACACTGGGATCTGTTAGGGGGACTAAGGAAGGGACAGCAGGGGGTAGGGAGTTGGGGAGGGACAACATGGGGAGAAATGTCAGATATAGGTGATGGGGATGGAGGCAGCAAACCACATTGCCATGTATGTGCCTATGCAACAATCCTGCATGTTCTTCACATGTACCCCACAACCTAAAGTGCAATAAAAAATATTAAATATATATATAATACATATATATTATATGTATATAATATATAATATATAATTATATATAATATATATTTTTATTTTATATCATTTTATTATATACATTATATATAATACATATATATTTTATTATATATATTATATATCTTACATATATTTTTTTTCTTACTGATCCAAAATGTCACCAACAAAGGTGACATTTTGGATCAGTAGGAAAAAATATATATAATATTTATATATTTATCCACATTTTGGATCAGTAGGAAAAAAAAAAGAAAAAGAAAAAGAAAAGCTGAACTTCCCAAGTCATTAAATAGAAATCCAAAATATTGATGAAGTCAAGTCACAGAA
Organism: Saimiri boliviensis; assembly: GCF_048565385.1. Lineage (NCBI taxonomy): Eukaryota > Metazoa > Chordata > Mammalia > Primates > Cebidae > Saimiri > Saimiri boliviensis. The sequence continues at coordinate 7,203,139 of NC_133457.1, read as the reverse complement.
GAGCAACAGAGCTAACCAAGAGAGGACCTAGTAAAGTCCAAAGAGGGGAATAAACGTGAGGTGGGAAATGCTGGCAGCATAAAGGAAGGGATGGACCTGCAAAAGGAGACCCTGTGTTCCACCGCTGAGGAGCTTGGTTGGAATTCAGGATCTGAACAGTCCAGTCCGTGATTCCAAACGCCCCAATTTCTGTGTGCCAATTTTCTCATCTATAGGCATCTCCACCCCACTAGAGGGCTAAGGGAATTAATTATATTTTTGATCAAGTGCTTTGAGGTACACAAAAAAACGTCACCAGTGAATACAAGCTATTATGATATAAAAATATTTTTAACAACTACTTCTCACCTTTATTAGTTTCGAAGTATAGACAGTAGACCCCAGGCCTATTTTTCACTCTCAAGCAACGTCTCTAACATGTGAGAATACATATGTGACAAGCCCAACATCCAGGACCTACACCCAGTATGCATGAATATGTGCAGAGACCCAGACATATAAGCCACTAAAAGGGGTCTAATCTGTATGCAAGATGAGGACAGATGCTAAAATGTGCATTGAGTGGGCAGCTCAGTTTTCATTTTTAGAACCCTAGAAGCTTTCCAAGTTCTACATGCCGTAGAGCATACAGAATTGAAGCGCTGAAAATAGTCCCAAAGGTGGAGGGTATCATGAAGACAAAAAAGCCATTTGTTTATCTTTTCTCTATTGAAAGTTTTGACCATGTGCTTGATCAGACTGTTCTGTCTGCTAAAGACATCTATGTAAACAGCCCCAAAGTAAAAGTCCCAAAGAGCTGTCCAGAGGGCCTCTGTGGCAGAGGAGCCTCAGATGGGAATCCCCAAGCTTTGAGGACCCTACCTGAAGGTAAAGCTCCCAAATCTGGAAGTGTACCTCTTCTACACCTTCACCTGGCTAACCATGGTCTTCTCATCCTGTAGATCTCACACAGCTGTCACTTTCTCAGAAATCATTTATTGGCCACCCAGCTAGGTCAGTTTCTTCTTAGATTCTCTCTTCATACTCTGTACACTCCTTCGAAGCTAATCAGAATTGTGACTGTGATTGTTTAACTGATAAATGTCTTGCACTGAAATATAAGATTCCAAAAAATAGTGTCCATGTCTGTCTTGTTTGCTGGATGACTCCGTAGCACAGTGCATTCATTCATTCTTAAGTGAATAAATGAATAAAATCTTGTGACTTCAGCCTTCAGCTTCTAGAATCTAGCTTTACTTTCTTTCCTGGATCCTGCACTAGTAAGCCATTTTTATAGCCACATACTATTCAGGGTAAGGCTAACAACTCCATAACTGAGGTGGTAAAGGCAGGACGCGTGCAAACTATTTACCCGTATCAGCAATTAACTAACAGAGGTATGGCGTGTAGTTTACAGATCAGGGTGTCATCAAAATCTACAACTATAGGATTTTAATGCACACTCTAAAATCTTCTTTTCATTCCTACTGCCTATCTTATTTAGTCATTCAATGTATCTTACTGGCACTAACCATTAAAATCATGTATTGAGGACCTATTATGTGTCAGGTACAAGATATACCTCCCATTTAAGCCTCAAAACAATTTTGCAATATTAACTAATAAGAAAACCGTGGCTCAGAAAAGTAAGGATTTGCCCAAGGTCAAAATCAGTAAGGAGACGGTGGAATGTAAGCCCAGCTCTCTGAATCTGAAGGCCATGCTCTCGCAATACTCTCCCATTTCTCATCCAATAATCAGATGTCTGTGAAGAGTGTGGGTATGCCCTGACCGGCTGGATTTGAATTCCGACCCTGCCATTTATTATTGGTGAGGCATGGGTAACTTTCTTGGGTTCTCTGTGCTGTCAATTCCTTTGTAAAACAGATGTAACAGGAGTATTCTCCTAACAAACATTGTTTTAAGGATTAAACTAGTACATTTTACGTACTAAGAACAACACTTGTCACATAATAAATAATCAGTATTAGCCCCTTTTTTGGCTGTGGCTATATTCATTATTATTAACATTCTTAGTATGTGTATACTATTAATTATGCCACTGAACTGCCTCCCTTTGGGATGAAAGAATCAGATATACTTGGAACAATGTGTCCCCCTCTTCCAAACAACCCAAGATGAAAAGATTTTTCTTTTCTTTTTGTCCAATTTCAGCAAACATTCACTGAGCCCTTTAATGATGGGCAAAACAGTCTACTAGTGGGAGAAGACCACTTGCTTAATCTTCAGAAAGAGATGGAGGCTGGTCATAAGCTTCACCTCCAGGAATTCAGTAAGACAGAAATAGGAATTCAGTGAAGCGGGGCTTAGCATGAATCCTCCTAGTAGGCAATCAATCCACCATGCTACTCTCCTGTTCAGCTTCTGGCTCTTGAATTAGCTCTAGTAGTAGTTTGAGAAAAGGAGCCAAGACTTAACAGTCTCCTACCCTTGGTTAAAAAAAAAAAAGGAAGAAAAAGAAAAAAGCAAACCTCCTTACATCTCTTTTACATATTGGGTTTTTCCCTAAGACTATTTGATCAAAGTGTTCTACTGAGAAAATTAAAAACTAAAAACCTTGTAAACTCCTGTCACAGTACTCAATTTCTTTATGACCTGGCCTCCTCTAATGTGTCTAGATTTATCTTGTATCAATCCCTTCTTGGCACTTTTAACCTCGAAACCAAGCCATGTGCAGCTTCCAGAACATGCCCTCTCAGCCTCATGCCTTGGCACTGGCTTATTCCTGGCTGGGAATGTCCTCACCTCAGTGCCCTCCTGGGCTTCCTCAGTGAGGACTGTCTCCCCACAGTTCCACCAAACTTCCCAAGTAACGTTATTTATACATTCATAGCCTTATCATGTGCACACGCTTTATTTATAAATATCTAGGGCAAGGTTGTGTTGCTGTGAGCAGGCAAAAGACCATTTTCTTCATCTTTAAATTTCCAGTGCCTGCCATAAAGTAGATGTTTAGTAAATGTTTGTTGAATAAAATCAGTGAAAAAAGAATCACATGAAATTAAACACTACATTAATTGAAGACTGATAACAATGTGGTTAAGAGGATAGAATTAAAGGATGGAGTTACATTGCTCAGGGTGAAATATTCACACCTTCCTTTAACAGCCATGTTATATTGAGCGAGATACTTAGAATGCCTGGGTTTCACATCTCTAAAATGGGGCTAATCATGGAACCTGCTTGGTTAGCTGCTGAGAGAATCAAATGAATTAATATATAGAAAGTATTTTAAAGAGTTCTGGCACACAGTAATCACGAATTCAGTGTTAGCTACCATCATTATTCTTTTTGATGGGAATATTAAAAAATGTAACTAGAGAAACCCATTACTGAAGGGCCAAATCAGTTTTGAACACACTCACTATAATATATGATTTTATTGTCATAGAATTCTCCTGGTTTTGCCCACTCAGCATCTTTCCCACCCTTTTCTACAATAGCTCTCAGGTTTTCCTTTGACAAATCAACTCTCTGTCCCTGTGGTAGGTTCCAGAGCCAGGCATCCAGGCCAGACATGAACTGGAGAGTCAGAAATTGGCTCAGGGATGGGGACATAGCCCAAACTGGACCACTGACATTTAGACTGGCACCTTTGCTGGGACCAATGGCAATGAGGTAATGAAAACATGAGCCTGCAGCTGCTGCTGAGAGGAAAGCAGAGCCCACAGACGGAGACAGACAAAATCCTGATCATGTTAGGTGATGCTCTGCCTCCTGCTGAGGCTGTGCCGTTTTTTTTTTGTTTGTTTTTTGTTTTGTTTTTGATTGTTTTAATTCATACAAGCTAGTAAATTCCCTTTCCACCTTCATTCAGGAGGTTTGTTACTACAACCCCAAACGTCCTGAGTAGTGTAATCACAACCAGTCATTGTAAAAGGAAAAGCTTACAACATTAGTATTTCATTAAGTCCTATATGCACGTCAGGGCGTCATTGTAAAGGGCCTACTTTACACTAGAAATTTGTATCCAAATGAAAATGGGGATTATTTAAAGGGTTTCCAAAGGAAAACAAAAACCCCCAAAAAACAAACAAACAAAAAAACAAACAAAACCATAGCTCCTTCACACATGGTGGCCCAAAAGAAGTAAATAAAAGACCCTAGAAAAATAGTACTCTCATTTTGATGTGTGTGACACTCCAAGGAGTTTATAGAAAAGGCAGGTTTTGAGGCTACTCCAGAAATCCTACATCAGGCCCAGGAATTTTCATTTCTCATGAGTACCTCAGGGGTGCTTACTGCCCACTGATGCTGATGGTTCACTTTGAGAAACACTACCTGGGAGGGTCCAGCTCCTCCTAGATGCTGTAAGTCATTCTAGAGTACAAAAATGCAGCTGAGAGGTAAACCCCAGACTCTGACAAAATAGAGAAATTCCATAATGACTTCATGAACTAGAAGATCTTCAAGGCCAATTCTGAGTTTAAGCATAGATTCTGAAGATGTTGGCAAATTTGCTCTAAAAATCAGCTCTAAAAATGGAAAAATATAAGCATTATGTCCAGTTCTCTCAATGGCTATTTTATATAAAAAAGGAAGTGATATACAATAAAAACAATTTAAAAATTGATTACAAGCTTATGGCTTTATCAGTTTCATAACAATAAACTATAGGAACTTTGCAGTAGGTCATATCATACAATTAACAAAGATGACCTTTGAGAATTCATTTCAGTTTTTAACAGAGCAGCTATAATGAGTACAATAATGAGTACCAATAATAATTGGTAAGAAGCTTTTATAGCATTCTGTAATACACAAAAGACAACATGGCAAAATAGAATAGATTGTTTTCTAAAGGCACCATGTGAGTTTCACAAAGAAAATCTTATGTTGACTGTGACGTGTACAGGGGTGATATGAAAGTCACTTGACGTCACATCAGACACCACAAAAATTAGAAAACCATTTTCTGATGTGCATCCGTGTTTGCCTTGGTTAAGTCAGTAGTTAAATAATCATCAATGATGTGACTGAATCACAGAAACTAGCCCTCCTCTATTGGAGTTCCCTAAGAGAATTAAGCCTAGATACTATAAAGCATCCACTCTGTGTAATGGATTGACATTCTTATGCGTGCTGAATGGCCTCTGTACCCTCCTTGAGAGAATTAAGAAGACAGTCTTTCAAATCATCTTCTGTAGGGCTTAGATGCCTAATGAAACCCAGTTTAGAAAGACTAACTGACACTCCTTAAATTGAAAATACATACTCTGGGACAAGTAACCGGGTAACTTTCCATTCCAAGCAAGGTGCTCTAGCAATAGAAACAGTAGTTCTCAAGTAGTTTGTGGTTCTACTTGTGAGGCTTTAAATTGTGGAGAGTCATACTTTGAGCATCAATATACATTTTATGCACTGAGATTAATGACATCAGTGGAACTCTCAACTGTAGTTCTTCAGAACCACACAAGAGAATTTAATCTACAGCATGAATGCCTTGGACTCCTTCCACAGCCATTAATTGTTAAACTGCCAAGCTCATCTCATTATGCAGAGATCCTATTCAACCCAAGGAGAATACAGTAGTATGACTTCAGCTGCATTGCACAACAAATTCTGATTTGTTCTGTGGTTTGAGCTTTGTAAAATGTTTACACATTTATAATGTGTTTCTATGTGGAGACTGATAGTATCCGGTTTTAATTTTTGTGTCACATCTGGCTAATCGACCATTCCAATATCCACTCTCCCTTCATTTCTAATAGAATCTGGATTTTTAACTGCACACATTAGTAGAATAAAAGACTACATTTTCCAGCTTCCCTTGCAGCTAGACATATGCAATGAAAGCAGAAGTAAGTATTAATGTTGTATAGAAGTAGAAAATATTTCACTGGAAGGGGCTCTTTTCTACCCTTCTGCTCCCCCTTCTCCCTGTTTTTTTGCCTGCCATAACGTGTGATCAGCAGAAATCCGATAACTATCTTGAACCATAAAGCAACCTTAACTGTGGAGACCATGCATTAGAATGATGAAGCAGAAAGATAAATACATCCTTCACTCTACCACACCACTGACATACATTCCTGGGCTGTCCACCTTTAGACTCCTTTAACATGAGAGAGCAAGACATTTCTATGACACTTAATCCTCTGTTATTTAGAGTTTTCTTAAACCAAATTAACATAATACACATGTAATTTGTTATTTAGTAAAGGCCAAGTGAATTTAATAAACTAATTAGGACTAAATATTTGAACTTTTATAATACCTGAAATGGAAATAATGTATTTAAGACCAAAAAAAAAATTAGTACTTTATCTAAGGGTAAACATACAGGAACAAAATTTTTTACTGGTTAAAAACATATATAAATTTTTTTTAAATTGCATTTTAGGTTTTGGGGTACACGTGAAGAACATGCTAAATTGTTGCATAGGTACACACATGGCAGTGTGGTTTGCTGCCTTCCGTCCCCTCGCCTGTATCTGTCATTTCTCCCCATGCTATCTCTTCCCACCTCCCCACCCCCTGTCCCTCCCCCATTTCCCCCCAACGGACCCCAGTGTGTAGTGCTCCCCTCCCTGTGTCCATGTGTTCTCATTGTTCAACACCCACCTATGAGTGAGAATATACGGTGTTTGATTTTCTGCTCTTGTGTCAGTTTGCTGAGAATGATGGTTTCCAGGTTCATCCATGTCCCTACAAAGGACGTGAACTCATCATTTTTGATGGCTGTGTAATATTCCATGGTGTATATGTACCACATTTTCCCTATCCAGTTTATCATCTTTGGGCATTTGGGTTGGTTCCAGGTCTTTGCTATTGTAAATAGTGCTGCAATGAACATTCGTGTGCATGTGTCCTTATAGAATGATTTATAATCCTTTGGATATATACCCAGTAATGGGATTGCTGGGTCAAATGGGATTTCTATTTTTAGGTCATTGAGGAATCGCCACACTGTCTTCCACAATGGTTGAATTAATTTACATTCCCACCAAAAAATATATATATATATATAAATTAAAGAGGAATTTAGATCAATGATAAGAAAAAGAAAGTCAGAAGTCAGTACAGTGTGGTACAAACAATAATTAACGAAAGGAGTATTATGGTAGGTAACTATCATACAACATATACTTATCAAAGGTAACAAACTGAGCCCAAAAAGTATGGGTTGAAGTTTGACATACAGACATACTGTGTGTCTTTCTTATTTATGTATTGGTTCTTGATGCTTTTGTGTGACCCATTCATTCTATGTCTGCTTATGTTGAATAATCAATCTCCGAGCTGAATGGAAGACTTTGATCTTTTAGCTTTCATGTACAGCAGACAGACATCTTAGAAAAATCCCCAGGACAACAGAAAATTATTAACATGCTTTGGTGTCCAGTGAATCCTTTCAAGTCTCATTTTTGCTGTGTACTCTTGAAAAGGCATTAAAATATTTTAAATAGGCCTAGTAAAAGGATCAAAAACATTAGATTGCATTTAAAATAAAATCTACTCCTTAGATTGCTTTTGATTATCCAGGCAGAAAGTTTGTTTCAGTGTTGCTCTATAGTGACAAGAATTTGTGTTTATCATGATTATTTGATCAGCAATATTTTGTTTTGGGAAATATTCATGTTAAATATCCTACCAAGATCTTAGAGCTAACCAAGCTCCTGTCTACTCCAGTGGTAGGCGGACCTTTGGGAAAACAGTTAAGACTCATTTCTTCTGTATAATCTCAGTGTTATTCATTTAATACCTTCAAATCCTTGTTCTGCATTCATATGCAAATATCGGTAGTTGTGTTTATGTAAATTATTGGCACACAGTATTCACTCTAACTACATAAGGCAGTGTGTAGTATCATATGTAATTGGAGTGATATACCTATGGCCTCTTCAGTCAGCTATTGCATACTCTTCCATATGTTAACCACAAGTAGGGAAAGATTATTTTTCAGGAAAACAATTTTTTTAATCATTAACTTCTCTATTACAAATATACAGATGGTCCCTGGTATACAATGGTTCAACTTAAGATTTTTTTTGACTTACAGTGGTGTGAAATCGACATGCATTTGGTAGAAATTGTACTTCAAGTACCTATACAACCATTCTGTTTTTTACCTTCACTATAGTGTTCAACAAATTACATGTGATAGTCAACATTTTATTATAAAACAGGCTTTGTGACAGATGATGTTGCCCAACTGTAGGCTAATGTAAGTGTTCTGAGTATGTTTAAGGTAGGCTAGGCTAACCTATGATGTTCAATAGGTTATGTGTATTAAATGCATTTTCAACTTACGATATTTTCTACTTATGATGAGTCTACCAGGATGTGACCCCATGGTAAGTCAAGGAGCATCTGTATGGCTATTGAGATGGCAAGATAAAGATACTTACCCCTGTGACATCCATAACCTTAATGGCTGCAAGCTGGCCTGTTTTGACATGACGACCCTGTGAAGAAAAAAAATAAGATTTAGTTCTGATGACCAACAGTAGCATTCAATTCAAACCATAAAGAAAAACTGCTTGGATCGGAGCTGTACTGTGTCAATGGGGGAAGACAGAAAGACAGATATGCACAGAAACATCATGTTAAGTAGATATTTTTATTGTGTAAAATATTTTGTGTTTCTTTCGTGAAACGTCCCAGTCACTTTGTTTATTTTCACAGTGGGTGTCCAGTTAAATTAAAAAAATGCAATGTTGAACAATTTGGTTCTACCTCCTCTCCAAGGCATTTGACAAGAGCTTATGTGAGAGGAAGACTCACATGAAGGGGAGCTAGGCCTGCATGGAGAATACACAAATATCTCTGTGTGTATTTTCTGTGTATTCTGCATGGAGAATACACAGAAAACACTCAGTAGAAGAAGAAACTTTGGTTTCCTTCATTCTTAAAATATCTTGTAATGGTTTCAGCTGGATATGATTCTGCTATCGTTCATCTGAGATTATTCACTTATCTTTATTTTAAAAAGAAGCCTAAAATAAAAGAGACAGCAATCAATCCAAATTTGCGATCAAGGACACAGTGTTGAACATTAGCGACTGCTTTCCCAAGGTGGGCACCTTTGGTCTTTAGAATCACAATGAAGCAGCAATCACATGGCAGAATCAGAAGTGAGTAGGGTGCGCCAAGGGGCACGCTCAGAAAAGAACTATTTTCTCTTTGCTCCTTGAGAAAACACAATGTCTACATATGACTCTCAGACAACAGCAAAGATGGTCATACTTATGATGACTTCTATGTGAATTTTATATATAGCTCCCAAAATACATTTTACTTCTTGCTATTAGGCAATAAAATGTAGCTTCTAAGATCAGCTGGGTTCAGATCCTAGCTGCATGACCTTAGGCGAGTCCCTTAACCTCCCAGGCCTCAGTTTCCTCATCTCAAAACTTGAAATTATAATACCTAATGCGTAGAATTGCAGGGGGAACGATATGAGATGACGTATAAAAAGTACTTGACAGTGACACAGGCAGTCTTGCTGTCAGCGGATGCTGGCTGTCCTTACATGTGCTCGCGTCTTCCGATTAATTTTAAATGTTGTCTTCCTTACTAAACGATATGTTTCATAAAGGCAAGGACTGTGTCTTATCAATGTATTTCCAGCACCTGGAATAGTGAGTGCCTACCCCGTAGATGCTGTGGCATGTGCATGAATTAACAACAGGTAAGGAGGCATATGTAATTGCGGCGTGGAGAAAGCGTTTGGCCTGGTGCGATCTAGATTCAGTAGTTGAGGTTGGTGAAAACGTGCTAGTTTAGTGGGACCAAATTTTTTAAAAATTGTGGTAGAAAACATCATTGGGCCAATTTTGTAACCGAGAGCTCCTATATCCTCATGCTCTTGAAGCTTTTACCTTTTTCTGCTACTTCTCTCCCTTACCACCCTAACTTTCCCCACTCCTCTGGTCCTTTAACTTCTGCACACTCTGCCTGTCTTCTTTTCTTCTCACATATCTCAGCTTTAAACATCTATTTACTCTGATTCTGGTGGTGCTTCCTTCAGCTTTTGACCCACATTCTGCTGCCTTTTTTTTTTCTCCTTACTTAGAAAAGAAGACAGAGGAGACAGTAGGTCATAATCCAATATTGTCACCGACACAGCCCCTCACACTTATTTCAACTTTTCCTGAAATCGAGGGAGAGGGTGGCATGTTACCCTGTAAAGAGGCCTGGACCACAATCCCAGAGGCCCAGTTCTTGCCCAGGCTCTGCCCAGGACCTCCGGACGTGTCTGGACCCTCATTTCCCCATCTACAAAGTGTGGGAGGCTGGGCTCAGTGGTTAGTGCAGAGGGCGATGAGTCGGTATCAGCACTACCAACTCTTTCCATTCCAAGGAGCTTTTAGAAATTTAGTTTTCACAAGATAGAGAAGTACCACTGCTACAGAACCAGGAACACTCACTTTCTTATGGAGCAGCAGCGCGACCTGTCCTGCAAGCCGTATGTCAATCTTGCACAAGGAAAAAGTAGCAAACCGCCTCCTCTTTTGTGTCTGTGATGCCATCATGATGATTCTTGCAAAGGAATCCATAGCTTTGCAACCAACAGTGGACTTTAAAGTAACGGCTATAAATCATATCTTAAATAATGGCTGTTTATCTATTAAAGCACTGAAAGCAGGGAGGGGAAATGTAGGCAAATACGGAGGGTCTGTCTGATATTATTCAGCTGATTAACCTTGAAATTATTTTAATGGTGCCTGTAACAGGATACAGGCAAACTGCTGGGCATGGCTCACAGTGCCCTCCGGAGCTGACCCCTTTCTGCCACACCATCTTGGTAGGCTCCCACCTGCTCTTACTCCGTGGACCTTGAGAACAAACGCTTTGCACTTCTGTAAATGTATTGTTTCTTGCCTCTCAGATGCTGTGTTTTTCTTGTTCTGGGTTGCCCTTTGCCTTCTTGACTCCTCAGAAAACTTACTCTCTCTTTCTAGATTCAAGTAAAGTACTCTGTCCTCTGACACCTCACTGTTGATCTCTCATCACCTCCATCCATCGATGAACACGTCCCTGTGTGTATCATTCCAGGGACCTCAAAGGATCAGTGTCCCTCTCCCTCTCTGGTCTTCCTTCTCTCTCTCCCTTCCTTCCCCTGTGGTTCCGTTTGCAGTACTGCTTCCCAAATAAAACCTTAAGCGGAACTCCCCTGGTTCAAGCCATGACTTGACCACTCAACTCTAGTCTGCTCTGCCTCGCAATCCCTCATTCCTGAGGGGTCCCTGAGGCATGTCTACCAGCAGGCAGTTTGAGAGACTTTGCACTAGATTTTCAAGCCCTTACCAAGCAGCAAATCTTCTGAGTCAATAATTTGTTACAAGGATACCTCAATGCCCAATTCTTTCCATTAGCAGCCTGGGACTGAGGTAGCTTGTGGTACTGACCCAAGGCCAGAGATGAAGTGGGGTAAAAGTGATCTGTGTCAGGTAAAAGCGATCTGTGTTACAAACGCAGGCAGTGGGCAGTTCTTGTTGAAATAAAATCTCAGCTCTTCTAAAAAAAAAAACTTAGTATACACGGTTTTTGTTGTTGCTATTTTTTTTTTTTTAAGTAGCCACTAGAAACATGGCAGAAGTTAACACTGGAAAAGAAAACGTTATGTTTCTTCCATTTAAAATTTCATTTCCAAACTAAGACAGCAGTTCTCAATGGGTCTGACAGATGACTGAATAATACACCTTGGGATGGCAGTTTGGGCCTACATGAGATCCTGGAGGTGGAACAATTAGCCTCAGATCACTCCCAGGCAGAGGGATCCCCATGCTCTAGAGCAGGAAGGATGCTGTGCGGTCATACTTTACTGATCAGGAAATGGCCATGAAGGAACACGCCCAGCATGAGCTGCCTGTTACATAAGGCCAAGTTACGATCTAGACGAGGGCAGACTTGGGGGGAATGGCAGCGAGTCAGCCGACCTAAAGCTCACTAGGAACCTGAGGCATAGTCATGGTAAGACAGTTTTTAAAGAAGCAACTTTATAAAATCTGAAATGCATTGGGTAGGAAGACCCCCTAAGAGCCTAATCCAATCCTCTTCTTTTAGCGATGAGGCCAAAATCTCACAGCTAAACTCAGGACACCTTCTCCTCTATCCTACTTCTACCGTCCGGCTCCCAAATCGCAAATTTCTATCACCAAACTTTAAAAATAATTTTTAAAACAAACTTTTAATATTTTCCTTAACTTGCGCTGAATATCAAAGTAGTCATCTCTGCGTGGCATAGAATTTTTAACTGTGTTTTTTAAATTTGGGGACAGTGTAACAAAGGGGATGTTATTACAATTGAATTTTAAAGAGAAAATGTAATATTACCCCCCAATGCTAACTTATTTTCTAAGAGAAATTTAAAATACAAATATAGACACCATGTAGATTTAGATCTAAAATACATGTTTCAAGCTGGTGCAGTGCTGCTCGTCTGTACTCCCAGCTACTTGGGAGGCTGAGGCAGAAGGATGGCACAAGTCCAGGAGTTCGAGGCCAGCCTGAGAAACACAGCAAGATCCCATCTCTAAAATGAACAAATGGATGAACAACAACAACAAAAATACATGTGCAACCAATAACTAAAAAATAAATTCTGAAAAGAAGAAACCTAAAAGGAGACAAGAGTTAAAAAAAATTCTCCATAAAAATTAGAGAAAATGTTCTGTCAGATTGCAGTTGCTGAGTCATTTTTTAATAAAAGGATGAACTAAATGTTTTTTTTTTTCCTGCTGAAATAACCAATAATGGCAAACACTAGTGAACACACTAAATCTAGAAAATTAAAACTGATATCCTGGTAGGACCCTCAAGCCTAATGTCAGTTAATGTCCGAAAGCATAAAAAGCCTGTCCACCAGAAAGGAACGAGGAAGCCATCAAAACAAGGGAGGCAGAGCCTTGGGACCACTCAGTGCTGGGGGCATGGCTCAGCCCGGTCCTCCGACATACTTAGGAATCTACTCTGCTCCCCTCCTCCCTTCTTCTTTCTCACTTTTGAGGTAATGAACTATGCTGATCCTCGTTCTATGTAAAATAATTCAACATCCAGGTGAAATCTAAATCACTCAAGTACTATCAATATGATACCCTACCCCTTCCTTTAACTCCTCCCTAAAATGAACGCAAGAGAAAACAGTTTTGCTTTCATAGTCACATAAGCCTTACCTCTGTTACTGTTATTTTCTAAGGAAGAGCAAGAGGATTTTTCAGCTGCTAGCCTAAGGCTAGCCCGGAAGACAGAGTGCTTTCATTTCTAGGTCACCCACATACATTAGTTTCTGGCAAAGCACATAAGCAAACCATCTTTGTTGAAAATTCAGACATTCTTCCTACCATCTTCATCCTCCTGCCCAATGACCCTCATACACAGGAGGAGAGTGGCTCATTCTCTTTCGTATTTACCTTAGATTTAATCTCTGAAGCCTTCTTCAGTTCCCTAATTGCAAATGAGTACTCCACCTTTGTGTTCCCGGTGCATCCTAACCCAACCCCACTGATCACAGCCAGCACCGTGATGTTTTCAAAACATGCATCACCAGAACCATGAAAATAAATCAAATCAAAGCAAAAAAAAAGCAGAATGTAGAAGACGTAGTAATGGCAGCTATTGTTTTATGTCTCACCTTTTCTGATTCATTCTATCTATCTATCTATCTATCTATCTATCTATCTATCTGTCATCTATCAATCATAGATGCTGCAGTGCGCCACCAAGATTCTCAAGTACAGACGGAAGCACCTGGCAACTCTCAATCAGGTCTCTCTCTGGGGATGGCCCTTAGACAAAGAGCCACCCCACCCAAGGTCATGCTCCCTCCTAGAGACAGGTGAAGGACTATGGCAACTTGGATAGGATATCCTTGGAAGGACAGAAGCAGTGGAGAATGTGGGAATGCACAGAATTCAGAGAGATTCAAGAGGCCTAATGAAGAGGACTTGGGAATAGATTGGACATATATTTCCCTTGTGCCTTCATAGTGCTTTCCACAGCAGGGACTCAGCAAATATTCGCTGAAAAACAGACTGAATGAAGGCATGAGATTTGAGGGCTGCGTTTGGGTTCCTGGTACCAGCCACATGTCTACACCAGTTTCCCCTAACCCCGCATTTCCCCAGCCACAAAGTACATGGGACCAGACAGGGTGAGGTGGTAAGCAGAATTATAATCGTTTTGCTGATAAATAAAAAGCTGGAAGATGAATGTAAGTGGATAAAGTTCTTTTCAACTCTGCAGAGAGACCAACTTACTATCCCTTTCCACAGATCACAGAGAAACCAGGAATTAGTTTTAGTTTTACTTCTGAGCTGTCATGATGAGAACAAACATGAACTCTGGTTTTCCGCTCTCAGTTAAGACTAAAGCTTAGTTAAAATATCTATCTGGACATCTTTAGGAATGCTACCTTTCTTTGATACAATATGCCTTGAGGCAAAGAGACAGACAGACGACATTATGAAAAGACTCCAAAGATCCTTATGATCAAGTAACATGAATGTTCATGAAATATACTTGGCACAACGTCCATATTCCTAAGTCGTGCCCAGGTTAAATGGAGCCTTTGTGTTTCCACGGCCTACATGTGTCATTCATTGGTGGCTTAAAAACCCTGCTCTTCGTATCTGCAGAACTGTGATCCCAACTTCACGGTTCCCAGACTCGCAGCAGAGGTAACGCAAGGTACCTACTCAGGATGGTGCCCAAGCAATTGTTCTCCATCTCAACACCACTCACTGTGAATTCCTTTGCTTGGCACCTCTGAGTGACGAAAATGGATTGTTTTCAAGATTGTTCCGGGGTGGGCCAACCGAAAGCTGAGACTTGCTCACAGACATGAAGTGGGGAAGGAGAGACTGGGTTTCATTTTTCTTTGTTAGAAACTAGGATTCTTCAGTCTTCATGGCTGCCAGCTTGGCTCAGTTTATAAATCAAAATGGATGCTCAAAGGGAAAAAAAAAATCAAATAGTCACAATTTTTAGCAGACAATAGTTAATGTATGCAGATTCCGTGGCAGGGAGCCTAATGCCTGTACCCAGGAAAGGCACGCACAGCTGAAGTGACAGCAGTGACGAGGCAGACAAGCTGAGGGGTGACGAGAGCTCAAACGCAGACGAGCCAGCCTCTGGGCCAGGGCCTTGCGCCAAGAACACACTTCCCAGTAACCTCCCCTCAACCCAAAAATTGAACACAAAACCAAAGCTCTCACGGGCTCTCATCTAATTTATGCCACAGAATTACCACAATCTGTGGCTTTATTTTTATTTTTTATTTTTTTCAGACGGAGTCTTACTCTGTTGCCAGGTTGGAGTGCAATGGTGCCATCTTGGCTCACTGCAACCTCTGCCTCCTGGGTTCAAGCGATTCACCTGCCTCAATCTACCAAGTAGCTGGGATTACAGGGTCCTGCCACCACACCCAGCTCATTTTTGTATTTTCAGTAGAGACAGCGTTTCGTCATGTTGGTCCGGCTGGTCTTGAACTCCCTACCTCAAGTACTCTGCCCACCTTGGCCCCTCAAAGTGCTGGGATTGCAGGCGTGAGTCACCGTGCATCTGTGGCTTTCATACATTCATTTCTGGAACAACTAACCCCCCCTTAGATGTGGAAGCTCAAAAGATGGGGACAAATATGTACATACAGCCAACTCTTCAGCCTCTCCAAATACCCCACACTCCTTCCCACCCAGCACAATAGGCTCCTCTATCTCCTGAGCCAAGGATGGTACCTGAGGTGATAAACAGCATTCCAAACCCTAGTACCTGAACACCAGTCCAAGGTGAACTTTATACACAACTCCAGTAAAAGATGAAAAATCAGGCCGGGCGTGGTGGCTCAAGCCTGTAATCCCAGCACTTTGGGAGGCCGAGGCGGGTGGATCACGAGATCAAGAGATCGAGACCATCCTGGTCAACATGGTGAAACCCCGTCTCTACTAAAAATACTAAAAATTAGCTGGGCATGGTGGCGCGTGCCTGTAATCCCACCTACTCAGGAGGCTGAGGCAGGAGAATTGCCTGAACCCAGGAGGCGGAGGTTGCGGTGAGCTGAGATCGCGCCATTGCACTCCAGCCTGGGCAGCAAGAGCGAAACTCCGTCTCAAAAAAAAAAAAAAAAAAAAAAAAAAAAAAAGGTTGAAAAATCAGTGGTGATTTTTTTCAGAAAATAAAAGGTTTTCAACTTAAGCAGGATTCTTATTTTTGGTGTTAAAATGCCCATTAATGAAATGTTTCTAACTTTTAATAACCCTATCTTGGTTCCTGATTTTTTTTCCCAGTGAGATTTTAGTAATCCATGAAATCTAAGAATCCAGGAAAAAGTATTTTAAAATACATGAACATAATAAAAAGGTTAATAACCCTCTAAAGACACAAAGAAGCTTCTTGATGCAACCTGTAAGAACTTAAATGTGAGGGAGTAAAGCCCTTAATAACTCACAATAGCGTGTATGAACTGTATGGGAGCCCACTTCTCTCTGCTCTGGGTCCTCTATGTTCCCAATACCCTTACAGTGCAGTCTTCCAGGTACATGACTTCTGCATACTAGAACAGAAAGCCCCTCAAAGGCAGCAACTCCACATTAAGCCTGTTTAATCCTCTGGTATTGCCTAGGATAGCATCTTGCAAAGGGTAGGTGCTAAATCACACTGGAAAACATCAAGTTTCTAGGCCTAGTGAACCTTGTAAATTGCCACAAATCACAATGAACAGAGATTCCTGTGACCCATCAGGGGCTACACCTGGGAGAATCTTGATAGAATTTGGGGAAATGTCTACTTAATAATGTCAGAAAGCTTAAGAGAAAAGAAGACTGTAAGAATGGCTGACGGTATCATAACTGGAGGGGAAAGCCATGTGATTTGATGACAGTGTATTGCTTAAGGAAGTTTTGTTTTCTTTTCCAAGTGTTAACTAATAAAACTAGGTCACTGAAATAGGCCCTGGAGGCTTGCTTAGAGACATTAGCATTCTGCATGTCTAATCCCAACAGTTTACCAGAGGAAAGGGTCAGAAAGACAGAGATGCGTCAGGAGAAAAGCAAGGTCCGGACGCTGCCCTGCCACCATCCTTCCACTTCTGCCCGCTCTCTTCCCGAGATGATACTTACTAGAGGCAGGATGCTGCAATGTTCTTGGACAAAGAGGACTCAGTTTTAAAGATTTCAGATCCATAGCGTCCTCTCTAAGGACTACTTCATGAGGCAACTCTGTCTTCCCCTCAGGATGCCTGGCAGACCCTTTGGTCGCTATATCCCACCTCCCAGCTGTAGATTAAGAAGATATATTACAACTTCTCCCCTGGCCCTGCACGGGGTTTGCCAAATACACCCCGAAGCTAGCCCCTGTTGTCCGAGATTTACAACCAGGTGATTGCGAGTAGACAGGGTTGGCTTTGGACCACAGACAAGATAGGCTGGGAGTTGGGGAAAATAGGTGATAATCATAATAAAAAGGCAATAGTGCATTTCACTTTGCCTAATGTATGGCTTCGATAGGAAGCCAGTCCACCCACAGGGCTGTCTCAGTCACTTAATAGACGTTTGCAGCAGCACCAGGAGCAGTCTCCTGTTCAGAAAGAAAAAGGACCACACTGGAGTCGTGAGAAAGAACAAAGGCAAAGGACCACAGTGTTCCCAGCTATCATTCTTGGGGCGGCAGGAACACAAATGGGGACCCATTTGGCTCTTTATTTGGGCTGTTGATGAATAAACCCTCTCCCACAGTGTCCTCAAACCTCCAGCAGTTTTAATTAAAACAAAAAGAAATGTCAGCAGGGAAAGGACTGGAATATAATTAGGGCCCACCAAATCTAAAGTAATATGGGGGAAAAAGACTGGTAATGAAAGGGAAGCTTTCAGGTTCTTACTGAATCCTGGCTCTGTTGCCGACACAAAAATCAATTTCAACAGGCTTTAGTTGTATCTGAGCTGGAACACAGTGACAGATAAAATTTAGTGAGCAACTTACTGGAGTCATAATGATTCCCACGGAAAAAAAAAAAGACTACAATGAGCACTCCCAACCAAATCTCTCCTCTGTAAGAATGTGTGTGTTTTTTACACATACATATAATGTATACATAATTACTAAAATTATATCTAAAATTTATATACCTAAAACATACATAGGCTGAGTGTGGTGGCTCATGCCTATAATTCCAGTGCTTTGGGAGGCCAGGGCAGGAGAATCACTTACAGCCAGGAAATCGAGACCAGCCTGAGCATCATAGTGAGACACCGTCTCTACAAAAAAATTAAAAAATTAGCCGGACCTAGAGGCATGCACCTGTAGTCCCAGCTACCGAGCTGAGGTGGGAGGATCACTTGAGCCCGAGAGTTCGAGGCTGCAGTGAGCTATGATTGTGCCACTGTACTCCAGCATGCGGGATGGAGTGAGATCCTATCTCTACAAAAAATTAAAAATAATATTGTACATATAGAAACATACATTATATACGTATGGAGGAGAATTTTAAAAGTATATTTTTATCCTGAAAAGTGTAAATTCTCTCTCTCACACCTTTTCAATGGTTTTCAACGGGGCAATTTTGTGTCCCAGGAGACATGTGATGATGTCTGGAGACACCCTTTGCTTGTTATGACTGCAGCTACTGACAACTAGTGGGTGGAGGTCAGGGATGCTTCTAGATCTTCCATAAATGCACAGGACGCCACCCTTCCCTAACTACCAATAATTGGGCCCAAAATGTCAATGGAGTCAAGGTTGAGAAACCATATTTTAAAAGAATTTGACATTTAATACGTGCTCAGTGAATGCTGAAGTCTATGAAATGTCAGATTCCACAGTAGGCACTAATATTACCAAGATCAAAAGATAAGGTCTTGACCTCAGGGATCACCCATGGATTAAGGGAGCACAGCAGATGAATTGTTCTTTCATTGCTTAATAGAATCTTACAGGTGAAATCTTTTCTTAAATCCCAAAAATGTATGTTCTTTAGGAACACAGGCAATTCTATACCCAGTGACTTTTGAGATCACTTTTTAACTGGCTTGTGTGTGTGTAAGAGGCCAATGATAAGACTTTCCCATCGAAGCAGCATAGTCTAATTTTTTAAAAAAAAAAACCTGATGAGGTATTATTAGGACTAAATGTAATTTGGTTTATTATAACTGGACACAATTCTAGCTAATTATATTAATTTTAGAAAGAATACCCTATTTTCATTTTAAACCAATATTTAGGTCTTACTAACTCTTCATACTGTGTGTTCTTTCCTTCCTCTTAAAGAGTTACCTATAGTTTTAAGTTATCGGCAGCTCAATTCAGAAATAAATTGTTTGATTAAAGCACAAATCATGTGAACTTTTTTTTTTTTTTTTTTTTTTGGAGACAGTCTCACTCTGTCGCCAGGCACCAGGCTGGAGAGCAGTGGTGAGATCTCGGCTCACTGCAACCTCCGCCTCCCGGGTTCAAGCAATTCTCCTGCCTCAGTGTTCCTAGTAGCTGCGACTACAGGCGCGTGCCACCATCCCCAGCTAATTTTTGTATTTTTAGTAGAGACGGGGTTTCAACATGTTGACCAGGATGGTCTCGATCTCTTGACCTCGTGATCCACTTGCCTCGGCCTCCCAAAGTGCTGGGATTACAGGCTTGAGCCACTGCGCCCAGCCAATCATGTGAACTTTTAAGCTCAAAATGTCATGGTCAGTGACAAGAGGGTAAGTGTTTGCCTTTAGCCAACATAAGTTCTTCAAATGCAGGGATGTAGGAATCTTGCAATTGCTGTAAGTGATCTGTTTCCAAGAAATGGAAAGCAAAATTCATTTTTTTTAGAAAAAATAAATGAGCAGAATTATTTTATTTCACTGCTACCATTCATCACCTTTCAGGTACTTAAGGATTAAAGAACTCAAGATGGTCAAAGAGTTCTATAATATCCAAATATAGATTCTCCACAGTGTATGAAAGAAATAATTATGGCCTATTAATTGTTCCGCCTGCAACAGCAGAGGACCCAGATCTCTGCAAAGGCTGAAAATTTCTCTCCCCCTCCAACAGATATCTTCTGTGTCAGCACAGACTGCATTCGCGATTGTCCTTTCTGAGCAAAGACCTGCCTGTTGTTCTTTGGGGAGGAGGGTGAGAAGACAAAAAGGACATTAGAAAACTGAAAGTTGTTTTATAAATGCAAGATGGCTCTTACGTATTCACAGTCTGTCAAAGTGATGGCCATCACACACTATAACAATTTGTCAGCAAACACGTCCATCCCTGGGAAGCTAGTTGCTGGGAGTTAAGTAGTCAAGTGTCTCTCAGAAACCTGTACTCTCCTGTCAGGACGATAATGCTGACAATACTTTTGTCTGAAATCTTGGGGGAGGGGAGAGGGTGAAATGTGATCACACACTGAGAAAGAACAAGGGCTCTTTTAAGTAAATATGATATGCCCCAAGCTCCGGGTAGGCCTGTATGGAAGGGTAGCTGACTAGTTAGTAAATGCATTGATTTACAGCTAAATTTAGCTACAATCCAACTGTGACCTGTCGGGCAGCTTCATCTCAAGGAGGGTGAGTTTTCCCTGACTCCAGTGAAATTCTTCTCTCCATCACATTTTCAAGCCTCCCATTTAGGCTGACTCATCAGAGATCGTGAGACAGGCAAGGAGAAGATCTCGCTGACTCTTGGCAATCTCCTCTTCTCAAGCAGGTATTTCACAGAGTCTAGGAGAGAACTGCCTATCTGTGGCTAGAGCTTTGCAGGCCCTGTAGAGGATGTGGAGGTTAAGAGGAAAGGCTTTCGAAGAGGTACGAGGTTATACCCACTAACTGTGTAGAAGAGATATAAAACAATCAGCTCACTAGTTTGCAGTAAGGATTAAATTACATATGTAGAAACACTTGGTAGAGTGCCTGGGTAAATGGTATGATCACAGCGCTTTTAGTGTGATTATGAGGTTCCATTTCTGTTCTCTTCTGCTGCTGTTCCTCCCACAGTCCCCCCACTCACCCACACTGCAGGTCTAGTGTCCTTCTCCCTTTCCTCCAACGTACCACGGGGACTTTACATGTCTCTTTCTTCTGCCGCACTTGAATGGTCGCTGCCTTCAGGTCTTGACTCAGATGTGTCAGAGAGTCTCAAATGACTCTTCTCCAATAGTCCTTTCCTGCCTGCTGTATCTAAAACTTCAGCTCAACCTTAACTATTATCATCCTCCTTCCTTGCTTTACGATCATCTAACAAACTAGGGGGTTTATTTATTTATCATGCGTACTGGGCATTTCCTACTCTTGAAGGGAAGTGTCTTGAGGGCAGGAGCCTCTCTTTGTCTTGCTCACTATTCCATCTTCAGTAGCAGATCAGTGTCTGCATGGTGGGCACTCAATCAGTAAGTGCTGTGTGAATGAATTCCCAACCTCTTTGTGGAAACACATTTCCAAGTCCTTTTTTTTTTTTTTTTTTTTTTTTTTTTTTTGTTTTGTTTTGTTTTGAGATGGAGTTTCGCTCTTGTTGCCCAGGCTGGAGTGAGTGCAATCTCAGCTCACCACAACCTCCACCTCCCAGGTTCAAGCAATTCTCCTGCCTCAGTCTCCTGAGTAGCTGGGATTATAGGCATGCTAGTTTTGTATTTTTAGTAGAGACGGGGTTTTTCCATGTTGTTCAGGCTGGTCTTGAACCCCCAACCTCAGGTGATCCGCCCACCTCAGTCTCCCAAAGTGCTGGGATTGCAGGCATGAGCCACTGCATCTGGCTCCTTCTGTTCTCTTTTAAAAAATTCATAGCACTTCTTACTTGAAGGCATAACAACTCTGATAGAACAAGTACTGTTAACAGACTTTAAAATGGAGGCTCAAAAAAACCCAAGATTTTTCCAAGTCATATTTTCCTTTTACATTGGCCTTGCATATAAGTCAAGGAAAGAATAAGGTATTTTCTCTTTTTAAATTATATTTAAACTTTCTCTAAAACCTAACGGATAAAGAACAGAACTGTGAATTAAAATACCTAATAATCAGAATATATTTTCTGCCTAGGAAGATGTATTTATGTAAATATATCTGTTTTATTTAAATATTAATAATATAAAGTATAGAAGTAGAGGTAACTGAATCTCTAAGATGTATTTCTGCTAGCAGCAGCTAATAGATCAACCTTACAGGGAGCAGTTAAGAATGAGGCTGTGTGGCCGGGAGTGGTGGCTCACGCCTGTAATACCAGCACTTCGGAGGGCCGAGGCGGTGGATCACGAGGTCAAGAGATTGAGACCATCCTGGTCAACATGGTGAAACCCCGTCTTTACTAAAGATACAAAAAATCAGCTGGGCATGGTGGCGCGTGCCTGTAATCCCAGCTACTCAGGAGGCTGAGGCAGGAGAATTGCCTGAACCCAGGAGGCGGAGGTTGTGGTGAGCCGAGATCGCGCCATTGCACTCCAATGACAATGAGCGAAACTCCATTTCAAAAAAAAAAAAAAAAAAAAGAATGAGGCTGGCTTTTTGAACCAAAGAGAACATTTGATCATCTTTCCCTGACATAATGTGGAAAGACAGAAACTTTGTCTAAACTGTTCGGACCTCAATCAGCTAAGGTCACCTGCACAAAAACATGAAAATTGCCTTTCCTGCCTCCTCTTCCTCGTTTTCAATTGTGAAATAGGTGGAGACATATGATCAAAGATCCACAAGCAGAATCTCTTCTAACAGCACCTTATCTGAAAATTTCAGGTCTAATTTCAACCTAGTTGCCAGTACCTGATTTCAATCACATTGGGTGGGCCTTAGGTACTTGCCTAGGATACAGAAGATCAGTATGAATCTGCATTTTTTTTTTTTTTTTTTTTTTTTTTTTTTTTTTTAGCATTTAACTCAGCAGTCTTGTGTTTGCAACATAAATAGTTTACTTCATTGATTGCTTCTGTCTGCATGAGGGACATTAAAAAAATAAAATCGGTGCTCATTTAAGCAAAATAACTGAACTGCTGGCCTTTAATAATTAAAATATACCTTATAATATCCCGGGAACTCCTAACCAGAAAATCTGTCTTAGATTTAATAAACCACTAAGTAACAGTATTTAATGCCAATAATAACATAATATTTATTAACCACTGATGAACATTCAACAGCTATGTACTTGAATATTGAACCGTATGTAGCAGTCATACATATGATGCTTTAAAAGATTGAATTATACTTCTTAAACACATATTTCTGTTTTTACATTTTTAAACATAAAAAATCATTTTGAGAAGAATACATTTAAGGAAACAAATTCAGAAGCCATAAAAAAAATCTTTGGAAATAATAAATGCATTGGATCTAAAGGAGTAAAAATACATAGCTTCTATTTAGAATTTGATCAGTTTTCAATTTTTCAGTAAGGTTCTAGGCAAATCTTTTTAGCTCTCATGGATTTTATGAAGAAGAGAAATAGAAATAGTTGTTATGCCTCTTTTTCTTTCCAGAACTAAAATGCAAACAGGAGTGTCCAGATAAGATAAGTTCTTATGAACTCCACTTTCAGTAGAGTTGTCTAACCTTGACAACTCCTGCCGAGGGATTCACACACAGCATAAATACATACACTATTCCACTATTAAGGAAAAGGCAGCCAATAAAAATTTCCTGAAAGGGCATAATTTCTGTAAGTTGAAATGTATTCCAGTGCCCTTTGGAATGTAGTCAAGTTTTTACAAAGAAATGCCTTATGAAGAAAATCTTCTAATTTTACATAAAATGAACATAATATTTATAGTAAGTTTAAAAAACAACACTACCTTCTTACCCAACTCACAAGCCTCATTGTTACACGACTCCAAAAAGCACCCTTCCCCTTGTTTTCTATATAAATGGCATCCTTCTGGGGTTGAACATGTTGGTAGCCCTGTTAATTAGAAGTTAAATAATTCACAGACTACTTACTGAGCAGCTATTATATATAAAGCGCTGTATTCATTTCTGAGGGACCTGAGTCTTAAGTCAATTTTATTACTAAATTAAATTTCTTGCACAGAAAATTTAGTTTCATTTTCAATAGATTTTACTCCTAAACAAAGGTTTATGAAAAAAATGTGTTTTCATTTTTCCCTGTTTGTTCCATTTTCAGAAGCTTTCTCAAAATCAATTATGACCAACATCAACTCATGGCATCTTATTTGGGGGAAGACATCACTAAAAAAAAATTTCTAATATATGGTCTTCAGGAAATATAACAATTACCTTAAAGAAAAATCGTGAGAAAAGAAATCCACCTTTATCAACTCATTGAGAGAGAACCACTGATGTTAGATACAGAATATTTGTCCCTAATTTACTTTGTAAGGTCTTTTGAGAAAAGCTCAAGTGCAGAAAACAATTGAAGAAGATTGCAATTTTGTTTTTTTAGAGCCAGAAATAAAATTTTAACTTTGTACTTAGTGCTATACTATTCTCAGGAGATAACTCATTTACTCAAAAAATCAGGATTCTAATCCTTCTGAAAATACTTATTCTGGGGGAAAAACACTTTTCTTAAAGAGCTTAATAAATGATAGCAAAAAAGAGACTTCCTGCCTTCCAATTTATTTTGTACTCGCTAATGTATTAGCCAGTACAAAGTCACCTTCCATCTAGTCACATATTATTTCTACCATGGCTTTAAGTAAATATACTTTTAAGAAAATTGTTTTTGAACTCAAAATTTAATCTATTGGCCTCTATGTTACAAAGGTGAGATAGAAATGAACTTTATTATTGTATTTCATTAATTGAAACACCCACCTTTGATATACTTCACTTACTAGAAAAATCAACTCAATAGTGATAGGATGACAACTGCTTCTCTTTAAATATTTTATATTTATTATTAAAAGTATTTAAATTTAAGCGTTTTAATAAGGAATAGGATATCACAGGGGCTTGTCTAGATTTCAACAAAAGACCTGAAATTGCTATAAGATTATGAAAAGGGAGCAATCCATGAGAGGTAAAGTATTTGAAATATTTGAAGTACTGAGAAATATCTGTATAAACTTTATAACTGCTATTTTGCATTTAACTATACGAATCATGATTCATGAGCAATTTTTTCCTCGATTCCAATACTCTTGGAGACTCTTAATAAAGGCAGTATTAAAGCAAATGACTGGAAAAAAAAAGAGGCCTGAATAAAGATGCAGTAGTTCAGACACGTTGTACTTCTACTTCCATTGTGTATAAAGGTGCCAGCTCTGTAGGGACTTGGGCCCCAGAAAACAAAAACTTTGAACTTTCACTCTTCAACACTCCACTTAGGTAAGGAGGTAATTGAAACAAATCCCACCTCCT
Source organism: Saimiri boliviensis (assembly GCF_048565385.1). NCBI lineage: Eukaryota > Metazoa > Chordata > Mammalia > Primates > Cebidae > Saimiri > Saimiri boliviensis. Next base: position 7,177,922 of record NC_133457.1, on the reverse strand, counting down.
AAATCAAAGTGAGAGAATTTAGAGGATCCTTTGAGCATGATCTGGAATGCTTTGGTGAACAGCACAACTATGGAAAATTGTCAAGACATTCATAATATCATAGGCTCAGGAATGGGCTGATTAAAAAAAACCCATAATAACATACAACTACATGAATGTCACCAGAACAGCTGATCACTTTATCATAATAAAAATTAAAGAAACAAAATTTAAACCATAATTTAAATTTTTAAAATTTTCTTATGAAGTAGATTTGTGAAGGTGATTAAAGGGCCAGAGTTATCCAGGAAGGTTGGGACATGTTTTTAAGATACTTTTACAAAAAAAAAAAAAACAAAAAAATTAGATCCTCAACATTTTGGTATAATCAAGGTGTTATGGTTATTCAAATGAAAGAGGGGAAGAATAGATTGATTTTTTAAAAATCTGTGTACTAATTTTCAGTTTATGTATTTCTTTTCTGTTGATCATCTCATTTGCTTCTGCTAACTTTCCTCTGTTCAAGGATTCTCTCACTGCTGAATGCCTAATACAGATCTGAATGAAAGCTACTTCTTGCCTTCATGGAACTTATAGTCATGGTATTCTTTTGTTATACATTTTAAGTATTATGACTATTTTGATTTAAGTAAATCAACATCAAATCCCGTTAGAAATAGAAAAAGAGAGAGAGAGAGAGAGAGAGAGAGAGAGAGAGAGAGACAGACAGAGAGAGAGACTTGGGGAAAGGAGTAGACAAAGAAGGGAAGTAGATGCTTGTGTAGGGCAGCCTTGAAAACACACAGAAAGGAAAGAGCAGGCCTTTGGTATGTGAGGGTGCCGCTTCACATAGAGGGAAAAGAGCTCTGTGTGAGTGACTGCGGAAGACAAAGTGCTGCAGGAGGGGAGATAAAGGTTGTTCTGCCCTATTCCCTGAGCCTAATTTGCTTAGATAGACATCATCCCAAAGCTATTTTCAAGTCAAAGATACACCTTTGAGGCAACAGTGGAAATTAAGATGACTCCACAACCGCAAGTGATAAATTAGAGCCCACTGACACGTGGGTAGAGAACCAGACCACGGCCCCCCACCAAATGGCTTTATATTCATACTTCCAAACAAAACAAATTCTAATCACCTCAGCAAAAATAGGGGGCTGAAAATAATAAATAGTGCATAAGATTCATAGCTGGTAAATGAAAATTAATAGCTAATATCTACTGTATTACTTTCCGTTATAAGCATTTTACATACATTAACTCATTACAGCCCGCTATGCTGTTATCCTCATCTTAAAGATAAGGAAACTAATGCACAAAGAAGTTAAATGACTTGTTAAAAGTATCTATCATTTAACATAGGCAGCATCTCATTTGACTTACTACATTTTCTTTATTGCTTCCTTTTAGTAAACACAAAAAATATTTCTAAGAGATTTCACTAGATTGAAAATATTTTCAGGAGTTCACTTACAATCTTAGTCTTTCTAGCATTAGTTTTCCCCTCAGTATCTTGAGTTTTCAGCTATGATTTCTCAAAATGGGGTTTTCAGAAGGCAGGAGGTGACTTCAGTCTAGGAAATACAAGGTTTTCAGCGGCCTTGCAGCTTGAGAAGTTGATATTATGATGAACAGATGCCCAAAAGTTCCACAGAGCAACCAACTCAGACTGAGCTGAACAGAAATGGTAGAAAAGGCATGACTTTAATTCAGTCTTAAAAGATCAGAAGAATAAGATCAGGGGGAAGACAAGGAAGGGTATTTAAAGCACCACTGATCAATGTATGATGAAGGGCTTGAGTCTGTGTATGGCTATGACATCACATGTGTGTAGAAAATAGCAGGATATGCAATTGGAGAAGACAACAAAGTCCCAGTCAAGAACAGCTTCCTGTGTCACACTAAGGAACACGATGTTAAAGAAGTTACAGGCCGGGTGCGGTGGCTCACACCTATAATCCCAGCACTTTGGGAGGCCGAGGCGGGTAGGTCACGAGGTCAAGAGATCGAGACCATCCTGGCCAACATGGTGAAACCCCACCTCTACTAAAAATACAAAAATTAGCTGGGCATGGTGGCGTGCACCTGTAGTCCCAGCTATTCGGGAGGCTGAGGCAGGGGAATTGCTTGAACCCGGGAGGCACAGGTTGCGGTAAGCCGAGATCACGCCATTGCACTCCAGCCTGGGTAACAAGAGCAAAACTCCATCTCAGAAAAAAAAAAAAAAAAAAAAAAAAAAAAGAATTTACACTGGGAGTCACAGGATCACCCTGGATTCCAGAAAGGTCATCCTGTCACCATCTTCTCCATTCCTTCCCCACCTCCATACCCACTACCATCCAGCTCCAGGATTGCAGTTCCTCTGTCCTCTACCAAGATTTGGAGACTATTAATCTAGTCAGAATCTGAAACAAAGACTGGCAGAGAAAAGATAATAGATCCAAAGAATAAAAAGAATCAACAGGACATGTAGATAGGGTTTTGGAGAGTTGAAAGAAAAGACCTCTAGGAAATTAACATCTCGGTGTGTACAATCTAGGTGGGCAAGGGTATCATTCTTTGAGAAAGAGGATTCAGGGGCAACCATAAAGATGGCAGGAGGTGGCTTCAGTTGAGGACATACAAGGTGTTCAGGGGCCTGGCAGACATCCAGACAGACGTGTCCATTGGTCAGTCCAGTAGAGAAGGCTAAGTTTCAGGAGGTCAAGCCGGTCTATGGGGACGGAAGGACTCTCAATGAACACCAAGAAAAAACCACCAGGGGGTGGGAACAGAGAAAGTAGCAATATGACTGCAAATCAAGGAAAGAGAAAGTTTCAGGAAGGAGGATGTGATGGGTTTTTAAAAGGAGGGTATGGTGAGAGCCAGTGCTATGGAAGACCAAGTGAAATAAAGACTAAGAAGAGCTCATTTGATGTGGCAATTATGAGGCCCCTGGGACCTTAGACAGCAATTCAGGGACAGACATCAGTTTGTATAGAGTGAAGGCAAAAATGGGAGGTGAGTACGTGGAGGCAAAGAGGGTAGAAAAAGTTGCTTGGTCTGAAAAGAGATGAAACTATTTCTGAGGTCTTGCTGAAGATGTCTTCATGCCGGGAGGAAAGAGGCCATTCCGGGCAAGGGAGAAGACAACAGAAACAGCAGGAGGAGCCCTGTCACACAGAGGAAAAGGTCTTATACTGAGGTCGGATGGAAGAAGGTAAGAATGCAGAAAGAAAATGAGTTTGGTAAGAGAGACAGAGGGAGACCTGTGGGATAGCTGCCCAGTGACGGATCCCTCTCCAATGGCTCTACTTTTTCTAAAAGGCATGGAAGAAGGCCACCTGTGGTGAACAATGAAGGCAGGGGCCGTGGAAGGGAGTAGAGGAGAGGGGTGGAGACTGGGAGTAACTATTCCAGGGAGCAGGAGAAGGAGCTGAGCAGGTACACTTAGTTGATTATTAAGCAGCACTGAGTTGAGCTGTGCAGCCTAAATGCGGAAAAGTAAATCAAACAGCTGGACTGGACTTAAGGAAGGGTCTGCAAGGTGGATATTCTGGAAGAACAAAGGATAAAGGAGATACTGCATGTTGGCTAAAAATGATTAAACTAAGGAATCACAGGGCCCAAGGCTGGAGAGACAAGTTGTTCAAGTTTCATAGGGACTAAGAGACTGACAAAAGACCTGAGGGTTTAGTCAACACCAAAGAACAGGTGTGCAGGGTGTGAGGGAGTACAAGCCGGAAGCATCAAAAGCTGTGGTCTGAGACTGGGATGCTATAAATTTCAGATTTTAAAAGCAACACAGACATGGGTCATGAAAAGTCCAGGTTGTAAATCTTAAGAGTGGGACGTCATTCCAGGTAATAGCAATACAACTATAGCATCAATATTATACCATTTTACAAATGAGCCAAAGGCTAGATGACTTATCCAACATCACAGCTGGTTAGTGGCAAGGCTAAAGTTTCAATCCAAGTCTTTGCTGCCAAGTCCAATGATCTTGTCATGAAAAATCATTTTACTTGGTACCTTTTCTTTCAACCTTTGAATAAGAAATAATAAAATTGTGATTTTGCTTTCAGACTGGGACCAAGTTATAAATGAAAGAAAGCTATAAATCTGACTTAAAATGCAAGAAGTAACAATTTTATTTTCAGGGCTCTGGTTATTACCCATAGTGTAGAAGCTTATGAAATTCTGTTAAAGTGTATCTTTGCATAGTGTTTTCTTATTATACAAATATTAAAAGTAACTAGCTATTGAACATGGCAACAAAAATAGTCAAGAACCACTTTATCTTATAAAACATAAATCCAGCTTCCAGTGGCATGTCTGCTATTATTTCATGATTCTGGTTCCCACTCCCGATTAAGTCCAAGGCTGTATCAGGATGATTTAGGAAGATAAAGCAAGGTTATAGCACATATTTTCAACCCAGGTACCTTTAGGCATACATCCAAATGTGAATATCAGATCTGTACAAATGTAAATAGAGCTGTCATTTCCTTTGATTAAGAATCACTAAAGCTCTTCATCGCCATTACTAGACAAGACCGAGTGGCCTCCTGCCAACTTAAGGGTGCTGGAGGGATGGGGCAGTGGTGTGGAAATGGCAAATTAGGGGCCTCCTGTAGTGAGTTACTGCTCACCAGTCCTGGGCAGCCCTTAGAACATTATATATTAAGATACATATTCAAACGGAATGACGGTGGTACACATCAGCATAATTCACCTTGAATAACTCATTACAAAAAGAAGAACAAATGTCAAATTTGCTACCTATGATATTAGCTATTACTGTCTTTTACAATATATATTAAGTGAGGAACCTGCAGGAAACCATATACTTTGGACATTCTCACATAGAGTTACTCCATAGCTATTTATTTCATCTACTCTTGAGGCCAGTAGGGTCTTCCTTTGTCAGCTGGAAAAATCCAACCCATCCAACCCAACCTACCAAGCCTCTCTAACGATTCCTAGCTATCCTGGTTTCTCACTGAGCTAGTAGCTAATAGTTAGCTTTTACTGTGTATTAACTTGTCAAGCTAAGGTATTACATGATTACCATTTAATCTCCACGTTGGCCATGTGAAGTAGGTGCTATTACCACCCCCATTATACTAAGGAAGAGGGCAAGGCATAGTCCCAAAGTCAGCCAGCTGGTAAGGTCAGGCTGTTAGCCATGGCCGCATGCTTCTTTCTGCCTTTGTTACTCTGCCATTCAAATTTCATGCAACCTCTGCTCTATAGCTTGATGGCACATGTTTAGGAAGAATTCCCATGTGCTTCATTCCATACTGATCACTCCCTTCTCAGAAGTAGCTCATCCACACCTGGATGGAAGCTTTGCTTTCTAGTAATGCCAGCACCCTCTAAAATTCACAGGGCAGGCCTTGGAGAGACTGACCAGTCTTGTTTGTCTGGGAAACTGGCATTGATGGATGGGAAAGCTTCTTTGCCATAGTGAGATTTGGGTTGAAGAGCTTCAGCACTTTAAACATTCTAAGATGTAACCTAAGCCCTAGCCCCCCCGGGTCCAGAAACGGATTTTTAGAAATCTAAATTATGCCTTTCAAAAATCTCATGTCCAAACCTGATAGAATTGAAAAATTAGAAATAAAAAATATTAGAGACATTCATGTCCACTGATATTAACCCCTTCCATCCTACTCCACTAAAGTCATGCGGCTAACTCAGAAGAGAGTAGGAGCTCTAACACCTTCAGCTGTGGGAGGTAGAATCAACATAGGCCCTGTGGTCAGAGACCCTCAGTTCTGTCACTCACTGGCTGTGACTATGGGAAAAATCACTCAGATTTCTTCAGTTTCCACCCTAAAACCAGAGAAATGATACTTAAGGCTGTTATAAGAACTAAAATAGCTAATGAGAAAGTTTTATAAACTGTATAGTGTGCTAAAAATGCTACAAATTTCCATTTTTATTCTACATTTCGGATTTCTGACTTTCATGACAGAGGCTTGTTGCTATCTTGCAATCCTCTGCTGCAACAATTACCAATTGATGGTGTCCAAGACCACTGTCAAATATAGTATATATTATTCAAAGATCCCAATACCAAATGATCACAAGCCTAGTGTGTTATTGTGTCTCAAAGGGAGTGATCAAAGAATACTGAAGCTCTGATCTAAACAACAGAATAAAAACCAGAATAACCCAACAAAGGGTATCATGGACACACATCAACCGCCAGACAGGTTAAAGGTGGGCAACATCCTATGAGAGACGAGACTAAACTCAAGCACATGTTGGAACCTGCCTATGATCTGGAAAGAATAGCAGAGACAGGACAGAGAGCAGAGACCAGCGACAGCAGAACCAGGACACAGATATGAGAACTTCCTAAAAGATGACAATCTAGGATGTCAGGAGTCCTCTGGTCTGTTCTAAAATGAAGCTGGTTACTTGTGTTGTTAGGGGCCGAGATGACGTCTGAACACGTCTGGATAATAATTGGGATGATATGAACGGATAGCTAGGCCCAGAAGTGAGAAACAGGTACTGCCCTGATAGTTATCAACCTTCCTCCATGGTCAGGATGAATTCCTCTGTCATGGGCAGGTTGGCTGGGGCTGAAGCACAGAGCAAGCGCCATCGCAAAGTGCTCCTTATTAGGATTTTTTAAAATCTAACTCAGACCCACAGACTATATTCATTTAGTTGGGACCTAAATTATCAAGAACTTGTATCCCACACATATACTATTTGACATTTAATATAAATAATGTAGCCAATTTTATTTAGCAAGACTAGCAAAACTTGTACTTAAAATTAATATTGTCTCTAGGCACTAATACCACTGATGTTTCAATCATTCTGAAATCACCTACATCACATCTCTCTGAATATTGAAAAAGGATATAGCTCATCTTTGTGAAAGAGTATATTTAATTTTTTACATTTAATACCATTCTAAACTGGTAAGGAAGGCAGAAGATTGAGTTGGATAAAACTGTTAGAAAGTTAAAATGGTAACAGATCGAAGAGAAATTTTGTGGTTTGTGCATTTCATCACCAAAGGAAAGTATCTCCCAAATATGTAGGGCAATTGCAACATTTTTGAAGGAAATAGGTACAAGTCTCTACTTTAAGGGAAAGGACATTTATTTGCATAGATAAAATCTGATATGTGTGTGTGTGTGTGTGTGCGTGCGCGCGCGCACGCACGCACACACGTGCATGTGTGTTATGTCTCTTTACTTAGCAACCAAAAAAATCTCCTATGTTACCTTCAGGCACTGTTTCCCCTTCCCTATGTATTACAACTTCACTGCAAGCAGTTTGTGGGAGAGAAAATGCCTCTGTTTCCCCTACGTTCACCAGTTGGTTACAGCCTTGTGTTGGCCATGCAGTAGGTACTAAATAAATATGACTTTTAAGTCTCAAAACTTAACTATATAGATAAAGTGTGCCAAACACATGAACTAGAAAGCTCAAGAGATATGAGCAGCCGGTGGAAAATTAACATGTTCACTTATACAGGCAGATGTAATTAAAAATTACGGGAGGAGAAGAGAGGGATAAACAAAACCACCCCAAAACTCACATCTTGTGCTCGACCTTGTATCTGGAAGTGTCATAAATTTCCATTTTATAGCATTAGGAAGCTGTCTTATGATAACTGAATGTGGCTAACAGGCATATTGAAATACAAATGTGCTATCTGTGCATTGTTCTCCTCACTTAGAAGGTAAGAAACTGAAGCTGCTGGGCGCGGTGGCTCAAGCCTGTAATCCCAGCACTTTGGGAGGCCGAGGCGGGTGGATCACGAGGTCAAGAGATCGAGACCATCCTGGTCAACATGGTGAAACCCGGTCTCTACTAAAAATACAAAAAATTAGCTGGGCATGGTGGCGCGTGCCTGTAATCCCAGCTACTCAGGAGGCTGAGGCAGGAGAATTGCCTGAACTCAGGAGGCGGAGGTTGCGGTGAGCCAAGATCGCGCCATTGCACTCCAGCCTGGGTAACAAGAGTGAAACTCTGTCTCAAAAAAAAAAAAAAAAAAAAAAAGAAACTGAAGCAAACCTGTGGCCTGCCAATGGGAATTAAATTAGAGCAATATTTTCCGTCATTGAACGGCTCTGGTTCTTTGACATTCACAATGTTCACTTTGATGTAAGAAATCAACTAGGTTAGTTTTATCTGTTTATCTGGGAAAAAACTAATCTGGGTTTTGTAAGAAAAATAATGGGGTAGTGGGATGGGGAGATCATTTGGTTCCCAATGACACCATCTAAAGCCGGAAGAACATAAAAATAAACAGCTAGGATTTCACCGTGTAAGACAGAAATAATGGGCACTTCAGAAAATTTAAATGGAGTAGGGGTGTAGAGAAGCATTTCATATTTTAGAATGCATAGGTTTCTTGAGGCGATGGAAGCCCCATTTGGTCAACTTTACGAAACAACTAAAGCATCTGGGAATATTAAACCACAACTTCAAAGCTGTTCCTCTTGTGGCCTCACTGAGGTGGGAATGGTCTCTGATTTCAGAAGGCACCTCTCACTCTGGCTTACTTCTTTCACTCTCCCATTTGGTTGTCTGATAAATCCAGCTAAAAGCACAATCTGTGATGGGACCTCAATTTTCTCCTCCGTATCCCAACACTCACTTTAAGCTTGTGACCAAATTGCTGAGTTAACCTCTTTTCTTATAGATCTGACTGACTTAAAAAAAAAACCAACAAAACAACAAAAAAAGACAAAAACGAGAAATCAGAAGGCAGCATTCCTCCTATCAATCATCTCGAATGTCACACCTAGGAAGTTTAGGCTGGACAGACCATCAGGACCCTAGGATAAATTGAAGTAACAAGCTTATCACCTTCTCCCAAATCCCCTCTGAACAAATCACCCTTTTGCTATCCTCCCACGGGGAACTCTGATCAACCAAATCTAACCACTCTTTCCCTTAAAGATCAAAACTCACAAAATTAAGTTAAAAATTCATTCTTGAAGGTTGGAAAATATCAGGAAATGTCTTTATCCTGCACATTAAAACTTGCAGAGAAATCAATAGAACAAAGAATGTAACTAGCTGGCCTTCAATAATTTAAATAAAACACAAAACTAGCAGAATTATGAAGTATGTCTTCCAGCATCCATTTTTCTGGACATGACTCAGACAACCAGCCATTTAAATCCCACTTTGCATTTAGTGTTTTTAATGTCTGCTCTTAGATACTTAATTCATACCAAAGTGCAAATGATCAATTACTACATTAAATTTTCTTTTTCTTAAGGATGTTTATTTTAGCGAGAAAATAATAGTAACTTCCAGCACTTGTAGAACAACAGAACAAAGACTTTTCCTAGCTCATTTGTATTGATCTTAATGGAGCCTGTCTGTTACTTAAGACATTCTACAAAAGACCCCAAATAGTCTTAAAAAGATGATTTGACTTTCTTAAGGACCATTCTCCAAATTCTTCTGACCCGAAGACCACACTACACTCTTCCTCTATCAGGCTGCCACAAGATGAAGGAATGATGAACTAATCCATAGAATTTCAGCCTTTACCTAGACCAGTGGAGAATGCAGTTCTTAGGGTTTTAATATTTGCTCACCCTACCCCATATAAAGCAGAGTCTCAAATATAAACCCAGATTTCCTGCCTGTAACTGTAAATTCAGTTTCTGGATACACGTCACCAAAATGAACTGTTAATACAAGCATCACCCAGATGTTTTGTAGTATTCATATTAATAATCCGATAAGCCTCTCTTATGAGTGGAAAACAATGATATTATTACTGATCAAATTTCCATTACTGGATAAAGACTCTCAACTACTGAGTAATACAGATACCTATGCCTATCCATCCCTTTACAGCTAACGTGTAAGGGCTAAATGGAAATCCTGGTGGTATAGCATTTATCCATCATTTTGTGACAATTTGTGGGCAGATAACACAACAATACTCATTCTTTTAATTCAATTTCACAATCAGAAATAAGTGATATGTAAAATATAAGTACAGAAAAGCTATTTTCAGAAAATATGATCTGATTTTCACAGTTTTTGAACAAGCAAGATAAATATGCTGTAATTCGGAGTATGGTAATAGCTTTGGGAATTGTGTTCTGAGAAGTAAAATAAAAAGGGATTTAGTATGTAGATTAATCACATGGCTTTTCCCAAGATTCAAAATTTTGAGAAAGCCATTTTTAACGATCTGAAAATCACTTAGAATTTTCAGCACCTTCCTTATCTCTTCCCCTAATTTTGGTTCATAACCACATCTTATTTTGCTGGATTGCAACTGACTTTGGGGTTGCAATATGTCTTATCTGATGTTGATTCAATTTAGACAATAAAGGAGTAAAGTTCCTGAAAGAAACATCTGGCCAACAGAACCTGACATGGGCAGAGACACTATTAATCATTATTTTGGGTTATGGAAAATCCCTCATTCAAATAAACCAAAAAAAAAAATCTTCAAAATCTATCCCTCTAGTCCCCATGAGGAAACAGATTTTTCTAAAGCTCTCTGGGTGACAAATGCTGTCTGGTTACAAGCAATACTCCATCTTAGCCTTGGCTAAGATGGTTTCAGAATCAAACTACAAATCATTTTGAAAGTTTCCTGTTTTGCAAACTCCGGATACAAGCTAAAGCGATTTTTCTCTCCACTACCTAGGCATCACCTGCTCATCAACGGATTTTAAAACATCTTGCAGAAGGAAATCTCCAAAAAAGGTAGCCTAAGTAGTTATCCACGATACTACCTCTTCAAAAGCAGCAGAGAATAAATACAAAGTAGTCTGATTAGTCAAAAGACAAAATGAATACAAGCCGAGGTGCCTGAACACGGGCAAACGAATGTTTGGTGCCACAGGCCCAGAATAACATAGCTCACTTTGCCACACATTCTCAGGTGTCATGGTTCTTATCCTGGAGTGCCTTTAAAGACCCCAGGTGTGGCTGCTGCTCAGTGTCGCAGAAACGTTCTTCTGTTTGGAAGGACACCGAAGAGCCACAAACGCCACCAACAGTTTCTCTACCTTCTCAGCCCTCTATGGTTTTGAAATTCAGCCCGTCTCTTTGGATTTATATTCATCATGGGTATGGCTTAGTGGTGATGGGGGAAGGGGTCTAGTTCTCCAGGAGGAACTCAAAGAAAGACCGTTCTAGAGAACCACAGAAAGACAGAGAGTTATAGAATAAAATATTCGGAGCAGCCAATAAGACCACCATTTGCTACTTTGCCACACAGAAGAAAAAGAAGGAAAACAGCTCCCAAAAAGGCAAGAAAGAGGAGTACCCAGTGGTTCACCCTCTTGCCCGTTTTCAGCATGGCTGTTGTTTTGACATTTTTCCAAGCCTTGTTTCCCCCCCCCCCCCAATTATTTTCTTTGAGTCTGATGCCTACTTCACTATGCATGGGAACAGAAAGCAAACTATTAGAAATTTTCACACTGCCAGAAATTCAACAAGTGAGTCTACAATTCCCAAGGCCCAGGGCCCAGAGAAATACTAGCTGAGAATTAAAATAAGGAAAAAGACGATCTATAAAGAGGTTAATTAGCTTATGTGGTACAGTCAAGAGAGGCAGAACATTTCACTGGGAAAGAGCCAAGATGTCCCAATGGGGAGATTCAATCTTCTTAACCAAACAAGACGCTTGGGGAACTCTTTTCTGCAATACTTCATGAACACTGAAAAACAAATGCCACAGACATCAAGGACAGAGGACTGGCCATGAAGAATCATGGGAAGCTACTTCATAAACACTTCAGAAAATACGATTTTGTTCTCTGGCCAATTTCCTCTAAGCTTCAAGGTCAGAAAGAACTTTATAAAAGGTGACTAGCTGAGGAGTCATCTGATTTACTTCCTACTGACCCAAAAGAGAAGCCATTTATTACCACTGGCGGGAGTGGATGAATTCTGGTCATCCCCATTCTGACTCTGGAGCTTCTTTGTGGCTGCAGTAGGGCATTTGAGTTTGAGGTCAGGGATCGAAATGAGCTGAATGCTCACTCGGGATAGAACAGTACGCTGGCCTCCCCATGAAGAGAGAGTCCTGTGCACTTCCTCACGGGTGAGTGTGTGACTGCGCTTTCAGTTTGGTATGAAAACATCAGGAGCAGAATACCTCTGGTGCTGAGGGACAGTTCTACTTTCCAAGGTCTGCACACTCTTTAGACTTAAAACGCACCCACTGGGAACTGTTTACTCTGGTTTTAAGGTGGAACTGATATGACAAGTGGCTGCACAGAAACGGGCCGGGAGAGGAACCATGAAGTCGTAGAGGAGGCAGCCCTGGGCCTATTTCATATTAAAAGAAGACTGCTCACCAGTGTATAGTACTCTGCCAAGGCCCTAGAGAGTCAGAAGAAGCCAGGAACCATGCTGTAGAACCAAGGAACGTGGTGCTCTAGGGCTGGGAATTCATTTGCCACAGGCTTAATGTAAAAAGAGGTTCAAATGATCACATGTAACTGGCCATTATGGCAGCATGCAAATTTACTTAGCGTTACAGAAGTCCAAATTTCAGCTCTGACTCTACCACCACGTGACCAGGACACTTTACCCACTCTCAGCCTCGGTCTCCTCATCTGAGAATGATAACACCTCCCATCTCAGATGGAAGCCGGGACAGAATGTATGTAAAATACAAAGCAGATGCTCACAACGTAGTAACTATCGTTGCTGCACATCTTGTTTGATTGTATTTATGCTGATCACAGCATTCTGTCCTTGTGATCTGGCTTCTCAGAATGGAAAACAGCATTCTAATGACAATAAAAGCAGGCAGAACATGTCAGGTACTTGAGAACCCATGCCACTTTAAAAGCCCAGCTAGGGTTCCCACCCACCGGCAATGAAGAGCCAAGGACACTGTCCGCGAGCGCCCCTTCTCTTGGGACATCAACACCCCATTCATCCTCACCATAAACTAAGCCACACTTGATGTGACATTCTGGAGAGCAGGCTACTCTTTCATCCCAGCTCAGACTCTGATACATTACACTGCCCGTGGGGATGGAATTCCACATATGCAGACAGAGACACAGCTTCTCGAAACACCTCCTCAGTAACAAACTGCTGTTGGGGTTCTGGTTTCATTGCTGATGAATCTCATTCCTGAGTACAAGTCACAGAGCCTTTTATGGTTCCTGCATTCAGAAACTGTCCCTAGCCACTACAGACAAACACATCATCTTGTGCTTACAGACCGGTGCTAGTGTCGCTCATCTTCATTTTTCCACCACAGTGATGACTGATGCCCTGTGATTTCATGAAGAATAATGGCAGTGAAATGAAAAGCATATGTGTCATCTCTGGGAAAACACGTGGGTAGTAAAATATAGCTGTACCAAGGCTTTGTGGCCATAACTCTTAATATCTCTGCACAACTGGAAATGATTTTTAAAAACCTTTATGATTAATATTTTATCTAGAACTCCTACCTCTGTGGAGGAATAGAACAAAGAAAATGTACATCACAAAGAGCCTTCAGCATCAATAAATAAGAAAGCTTTAAAGAGCTACACTATTTCACTAATGATTTCCCCACTGACCTGAATCAACTTGCAGAGAGAAAAGGCAAGTAATAAAAGCCTACGAGATGGAAGATGACTCATTTGTTTCTCCTTCTGGCTGTTTTCTAATTCCCTTTACCTTTTTCCAATGCCCCATGTCAAAGAAAGAAAAGCCAACAGGCTCTCCTCAGAACTGCCTGTAGAAACTACATAAGCCACCCATGAGACTGGTAAAGAAAAGCCAAGTCAGGCTCCTCTTGATCAGGGTCAGCCAAGCTGCAACTTACAATAGATAAAAAGGAAGCTCTTCCAAGTCAGGCCCGATTTAGGACTTTTCTCCATTTCTTCCAGGGACACCATGCCTGGACTTGCCCTTCTGCCCACTCCTCATGGTTCCCATAATTTTTCTTATTTATTTTTTATGTTTTATGTTTATTATTATTACTATTATTTTTGAGACGGAGTTTCGCTCTTGTTACCCAGGCTGGAGTGCAATGGCGCGATCTCGGCTCACCGCAACCTCCGCCTCCTGGGTTCAGGCAATTCTCCTGCCTCAGCCTCCTGAGTATCTGGGATTACAGGCACGCGCCACCACGCCCAGCTAATTTTTTTGTATTTTTAGTAGAGACGGGGTTTCACCACGTTGACCAGGATGGTCTCGATCTCTCGACCTCGTGATCCACCCGCCTCGGCCTCCCAAAGTGCTGGGATTACAGGCGTGAGCCACCGCACCTGGCCCGGTTCCTATCATTTTTCTTTCTGTTCAACTGACCCTCTAAGAAACTCTACGAGTGAGGCTTATCTTATTGGTGAAGTATCAGCTAAGACAATTCAATGATGATCATCTCATAATCTCAGTAACCAATTTCCTCAATTTACTCCTTGGACTGCTCAGGAGCCTGTTCTCTCTCTCACGCACACACACAAAATAATGAGACACACATGTGCATACACACACACACAAACGTACCACTGAAACCTGACTTCTTATAAACGTTCATGGGTCTATCAACCTTATAGTGTGCTGTAATGATATATGTCAGGTGTCCCCAAACCACAGCCCGCGGGCCACATGCAGCCCCCTGGGGCCATTTATCCGGCCCCCACCGCACTTCAGGAAGGGGCACCTCTTTTACTGGTGGTCAGTGAGAGGAGCACAGTATGTGGCAGCCCTCCAACGGTCTGAGGGACAGTGAACTGGCCCCCTGTGTAAAAAGTTTGGGGATGCCTGATCTATGTTTTATGATTTTCCTGTGCACAGCTTACATCCTACAAAGTAAAGGACAGTGTGTTTTATATAGGGGTGTGTGTGTATGTGTGTGTGTCTGGCACATAGTGTGTGCTTCATAAATGTTGGAGGAATAAATCAGAAACCTGGACCTTACATTCAGGCAGGGTGTTGATAAAAAGTCGACAGGATAGTCCCCATATTTAAACATAACCTTTAACCAGAAGGCAGCCATATGAGTCTTTCAAGAGCCATCATTAGGAATCTACCCACCGCTGATGGGATAAGATTCAAGTTTTAGGTTTAAGCGTCAGCAATTGTCACTTGGCAATTGGTAACTATTCCCCAACACTCTGCCTGGTGGCCTAGAAGCTGACCCCTCACAGGAGTCCAATCAGGACCACTGAAGATGTGATGAAACTCTAACACTGAAAAAAGCAGATGGAAAGGATTCCAATGCCTTACACTTTGCTTCACCTCATGTTGGAAAGACCTTAACACTCACAAATGGAAAGAAAGAACCCAGTAGATTACTATACAATAAGAGGGAAGAGAAAACAAATTGCCTGGCTAACCTCATGGCCAATGGTAGAGAATTAATGAAAATCAAGGCAAAAACTAGAAATTGGTACCCACAACTGAAAAGCACCATCTCTTATTAAGCCAGGCACACTCTATAATATCTTGGAATCCTAATTCTGAACGTTGTCGTTGTCTGATTGCCCTTGTCCCTACACAATGCTCTTCAAGATGTCCATTACATCTCTCTCCTTGCCTTCATTCACTAAAGCCCTCAAGGTGTTAATCTGTAGTGCAGAGCTCGGCTGGCTCATGCCATATAAGAGGATGTGACAATTCTTTGCTTGTCCAACCTTTAGTTAGCTTTCTCAATCTCCTCCTAGGCCTCCCCGTGCACTTCCTTGTAAAATCCAATTTTAGCAAAAGAACTCTGCTAAGTCAATTTAGCCAGAACCCTCTATCCTCAATAGCTGATCATCTGATTATGCCCCTCATCCTCCACCATGCCCCAGGTGATGTCTGATCACCTGGGCCTGTTTCTAGTAAGAATCCTGTTAGTTTACTTAGCCAGAATCCCCCGTTCCCCAGAAGTCACCTCTTAGTAGTTTTCCAGCTGCTAACCCCCACACAGCACCTTGGCTATAAATTCCCACTTGTACAAACTGCGTTTGTTGGGGCCATTATCTCTCTCCCACTGCAAGAAGCTGTTGCAGTGGTTCATAAACCTTCCCGATGGCCTTGAATAAAGTCGGCCTTACTGTGCTTTGCCCAGTATCACTGAATAACTTTTTTCCCTAACAGATGAAAACCTGGGGAAATGGCATCCCTTCCCATCCCCACCTCCTCCTCCTCAAGACACACACACATTTTAATGAAAGCATTAATTTCCAAGAGGGGAAGGATGTGTTGATTTGGCCGGGATGGATGGAGAGAGTGACTAGGGTACAGAGGCTCCCATAATTAATAGCATCTTTGTATCATGAGTTCTCTGGAGCTAAATTGACATGCACTTGAGAAAACAAGAGGGTTGAGCTCAGCTCACAATGGTGGCTGCACCATCTGGTTTCCAATGAGTTGTTTTTAGCTAAATTTTCAGTTAGGCTCATTAAAACCTAAGACACTTCAGTGTTTAGTTAACAAATGGGCTCAAACAGCCCATTTTAAAAACTCAATAGAACCTTCCTTTCCTCTAGTGGCTAAAATGCTTTACAAAATTCCTTTGGGTCAAATGGGATGTTTTTCCAAAGCTAGTTGTTTAAAGCTATTCCTAAATAACTTCTCACCAGATAACGAGGGTTATTACTGAAATACTGCAAATTTTATTTTCAAATATTTTCCTAGACTCAAGGTGTATCTTACATCAGGTATTTAATAGAAATCTAGGACTACTAGCATTAGACTACTTAAAAGCTTATGAGTCACATTTCAAAGAGGTTTTGTCTGTTTTCCTTTCTTCCTCCAGCAGAAGCCTACTGTGTGTAAGGAATGAGGATCTCTGCCTGGTCTGCAGCCTCAGCTTTAGCGCCATGCCCCTCCTCCCAACTTCCCTCGTACAAGGCTACTCTCGTGCCGTTTATGGCTATAGCATTTCTCCTACCCTTCCATACCATGGCACACCTTTACACATTTGCTCATACTAACCGCCTTTCCTATGCTTCTTAGTAAACAGACATACGTATTTTATGATCCAGCCCAAGCATTACTTTCTGTGTTCAAGTCTTCCTGATATTTCTGATTCTACCTGATCCCAGGTAGAATCAATTGTTTCCTCTTTTCCTTATACATAATTTTTTTTTTTTTTTTGAGACGGAGTTTTCGCTCTCGTTACCCAGGCTGGAGTGCAATGGCGCAATCTCGGCTCACCGCAACCTCCACCTCCTGGGCTCAGGCAATTCTCCTGCCTCAGCCTCCTGAGTAGCTGGGATTACAGGCACGCGCCACCATGCCCAGCTAGTTTTTTGTATTTTTAGTAGAGACGGGGTTTCACCATGTTGACCAGGATGGTCTCGATCTCTCGACCTCGTGATCCACCCGCCTCGGCCTCCCAAAGTGCTGGGATTACAGGCTTGAGCCACCGCGCCTGGCCTTTATACATAATTTTAATCACAACTTCCCACTTACTTATTTGCATGTCTGTCTCCCCTACTAAATGTCACTCTACTTTCAAACAGGAATCCCAGCATCAATGCTAGTTCCTGATAAGCAATCAAGAAACGTTTGTTGGTTGGATGGATGGGTAAGTAAGTATCATTTTTGCTAAAATCAAGGCAAATAGCCGTGTCATCATTCCAAGTGTAAAGAAATCTATTTTAATTTCCTGTCTTCCTGCGCTAAGTGCAGGAAGACTTCCTTGTATAAATAATGACTCATTCATTCAACAATTGAGCATCCAATCCTACGGGTCATTGCTTCAGGTGGTGGGGCTTTAGCAATGGGTGAGGCAGACAAAGTCCCTTTTCTAAGGAATTTTTTTTTTTTTTTGAGACAGAGTCTTGCTCTGTCACCAGGTGCCAGGCTGGAGTGCAATGGCGAGATCTCGGCTCACTGCAACCTCCGCTTCCTGGATTCAAGCAATTCTCCTGCCTCAGCCTCCCGAGTAGCTAGGACCACAGGCACGTGCCACCACGCCCAGCTGATTTTTGTATTTTTTTCAGTAGAGACAGGGTTTCATCATAGTCTTGATCTCTTGACCTCGTGATCTGCCTGCCTCGGCCTCCCAAAGTGCTGGGATTACAGGCGTGAGCCACCACACGCAGCCTCCAATAAAGTTTTAACAAGTAAATAAATAAATGCAGACCATTTCAGATAATGGTGTGTGCTATTCAGAAAATAAAACAGGAGTCAAAACACAAGGGCGGGATGGTTTGTGGGGAGGAGACACAAAACCTTGCTTTGGGTAGAAAAAGCTTCTACGAAGTGGTGGAATTTGAGCTCTTTCCTGGATAACAAGATGCCGGTGATATGAACAACTAGGATCCAATATGAATACTATTATTTGTAAACTTTTCTATCCTAACCCAGCAGCGGGGTCAGTGGTCAGCCACTCTGGGGTCACTGGGAGCAAGATGATGGTAGTGGTCTTACTCTGCTCACCTCTCCAAGGGACCTTTCATGACTGTGCTGATGAACCATCCTATAATGAGGGCAGACTGACCTAGAGGCTTACCTTCCCTTAGTTGTTTTAAAAAACTGTCTGCTCAGTTTGATTTCATTGACCTTTTTAATAAAACAACCAGATTTAGTGTTTGCCTGTCCTTCTCACGTACCTCTCCCATCACCTCCCACCCTGCTCTGCCTCCTCTGTGCTATCAGCCAGAATGTCATTCTTTTTCACTTTCATCTGAATATTGACAGAAAGAACAAAAGCTAGTGTTTCACATCTCGATTTATCTTGTCCCCCCCAGAGCCCATAAATCAAAAATTCTACACAACTCCTTAAAATACTCTGAAAGATAAAAGATCAATATCTAGAAGCAATTTCTCTCACGCATTCAGAACAGAAGCAACAAGTGAGAAATAAAGCTGCCCATTTCTGACCTTGGAGCAATTTCACCTGCAGCATTTGCAAAGCTCTGTGGTTAAAGCACTGTGGAAAGCAGTTACGTTCATATACCTATGGAGAACTGAAAAAAAAAAAATGCAGCTTTTTACTAAGCAGTCAGTTGCCTACCAAAAAACATTCTTCTCTTCTTCCTTGATGAGGGAATCTCTATTTCTGGTTCTTGTATAAATCCTGGTCCATCTCCATAATCCCAGACCTCTTGTAAGTGACTTGGGTTCAGGGTGGTTGTGACCTGGATGAGTCAATGAAGTAGGAGACCTCTGGAAAAATTTCCCTGCTGATGAAACACTCATAGAAAGAGACAGCTCTTTTCATGGGGTTGGACATTATCATGGCTGCATCTGACATGGAACTTACAAAGCCATAGTGACTGTCCAGGTAAGTGAGCCTAAAGACAAGCCGAAAGTCTTCCAACTGATAACCACTGTCATCCTGAGAAGTCACGAGGCTATATCGTCAGCCTAAAAACAAGTGAGTTGGGCTACATAAACTTTAAGGTCTATTCCAGCTCAAAAAGTGTGGGATTCTCACCAAGGCGCAATTTAGTGCTATTTTAGTTAGCAGAGCCAGTGTGGACATATGTGATACTACCTGTAAAAAAAACTCTGCCAGGTGACCAGAGACTCATAGGGAGCTTTATTCATAGGCGGATATGAATTGGGATTTGCATGCCCAAAGGCTTTCAAATTTAACTTTTGGAATGAATCAAGAATCAGAGCAGGTTAAGGACGGGCATTAGGAGAAACAGGAAGTTTACACTGACTGTGCCAGACTGCAACTCTGTCAATAGAGAGGAACAATTTTGAGAGGAGAAAAAGGGAGGGGTTTTAAAAATTCCAATGATGTTACCTTTTAAAAAATCTCCATTTATTCATTTATCCATTTGACAAATTTATGGAATACCTACAATTTGATAGGCAATGTCCATATGCAATTATGTACAAAAGATGCAATTCCTTTCCTAAAGGAGCGAACAGTAAGTGCGGTGAAGATCACAGAAAAGTAAAAAGATATTACAGTTATTTCTGACAAGAGCCATTATTAGAAGAAATCCCAAAGGAGTATGGGAGGCCAGCCAGGGAAGGAGTGCTTACCCTAGGATAGAGCAAGTGATGCAGAAAAGGCTTCCTATGGAAGCAACCATTAAACTGAGACTTGAAGGAGGAGGTTACAGAGGGCAGGGTGGGAAGAGGCCTGGCACATTGACCTGAACACAAATGTTTTAGTAAGGCTGGAGTACTGGGTATGAGGCAGGGAGCTATAAAGCTAGAGAGATAAAAGCTGGGACCAGGTCACATGAGACATGCTTAACGGTTTGTAAGCTTTTATTAGCACTTGAGAACACCATGAAACAGAAGGAAATTTGTCGACAATTTTTCTACGATTTCTAAGGCCTCCATCCCAGGTTCCCTCCAGAGGCTCTCAAAGTAGAAGAAATCCCATAAGCTTGCTTCTGCTGTGGAATCAGTGAATGACACAGCTTAAAGTAGAATTTTGTGTTTTAAAGGGAGATAATCTCTTAACACAGAAGAAGGAAAGTATACCCCTGCAATGGTAAGGGGATCTTGGAGATAAATTTAGATCAGCTAAATTTGCAGGTAGGGAAATAGAGGCCCGGAAACACTGTGAAATGTTCTCTGAGTTCACCCATGGCATTTCAGACCTCTGCCATCAGAGGGGTGGTGGGGCTCCCTTCAGAGGCTGATAAGTCAGGCCCAGTAGGCTGCCAGCTACTGAGAACAGTCACCCTTTCCTTACCGAACACCCTGACCAGAAGTTCCACGTGGCATGGCATGGCACACGAATAGACGCTCATTAGGCATCTACCAGACGAACGGAAGATCCTGCTATTTCTCATGCAATTTGGGAATGTGAAAGTGAAGCCGGGTACTTCCCAAATGCAGGCACCAAGAAGCAGAATATGGTGCATGAGTGTATTTTCAAAGGAAAAAGCTGGCAAATGACAAAAATCCAAGAAAACGGGCACAGCCGCTTGCCATCTGAAGAATCAGAAACTGAAAATATTTCAAATAATAGAAGCAAATCTAGAGAAATTGTGACTTAGGACAAATTTGGATAGGATTTCTAGGCAGATGCTGTTTGGTTTTACAGATGTGTGGATGCTCATTTTCAAAACCTGCACTGACTTCTTTTTAGAAAGGCCACAGGCTAGGAAACCTTCTCAGTGGAATGGAATTCTTTCATCTTTAATGGCACAACATGTCATTACACGAGCTGTGTGGTCTCAGACCTGCATTAATTTTGGGAGACACAGATTTTAAAACTGGTGAAAAAAAAATTGGAAGAAGGCCACTGTTAAAGTGTTTAATTTCTTTGCATTTGCATTTCAAGCAGATGCTACCAACAAAATACATATGCAAGAATGGCTAAAGGTTGCAAGGGAATGGTAATTAAAATCATCTTTATAAGGTGATTCATTTTGTGAAAGCTACCAGAGCTATGATAAGCCAATATTAATGTAATTAATCAGGGTTTCCGGGAAAACAGAGGGAAATGGAAATTTCAGAAAGAGACTAGACAGTGGTTGAGTCCTAAGGAGAATTGATCTGAGTCACTAGTGATTGGCTTTAAATAAGCATTATTTTTTTCCTTTCTAAAATCATGAGAAGGCCTAGAATTATCAAATAAGAATCTGCAGTTGGCTGTTCAGCTATCCCGTGGCTCCTGTGGCCCCCAGACACAGGTGGCCAGGCTGTCATGTGCCTCCAATTCAGACACGACATGGCCCAGCGCACTTCCAAACGCAATCTAGAATCAAGAGGTGGCAGAGGCAAATGGGGCAGGGGCCCAGAAAGCTGTCGGGGTTGATAAAGGAAAAAAAGGTGGAAAAGAAGAAATGCAAGAAAAGATGGAGAGAAGTTAGGTGACAAGAGAAGAGAAAAAGGAAGAAAATAGCAGGAAAGGAAAGGTTTCTCTTCCACAGTCGAGATCACTGTTGACAAAGGACTGTGGACGTGAAGTTTAGAAAATGAAACAGAAGTAGTGTAAGCTGCTAACATGTCCAGAAATTAAATTGTCATTCACTACCCTTCCCAGGAGGTAACTGCTAAGGAGATAAAGGATTCCAATATTTTTTTGAACTGGAAAAAAAAAAAAAAAAGGCTCCTTCAGGGTCTAATCCATAGGAGTGGGAAAACAAAGCAAGAAACTTCCGGAGGCATCTTTCCCTGTTCGTTTCCTTTCCTCTTTTCTCACAGGAGAGAAGAATGAGTCTTCCATAGGTGCTCCCCGCCCGGGCTGTCACCTGGGCACACAGAGATTGGGCTCCTCTTGATGTATTTGAAATGCTTACTTAGGGTCTTCAGACCTCATTATGTCACCCTGCTCCACTGCACGTCTGTGAGATTTGCCAAGTTACCGCATTCAGCAGAGTTGTGAAATCTGCATGCTTCCATGGGAAAACCAGGGCCTTTGCAAGAATAGAGTACGTTTTACACAAAAGGAACCAAGCACAAATTTGGTAAAACAATCTGAAAAAACTATAGAGTGCCTTGAAAACACTTCCTTCCTCTGGCCTTTCTTGAGAAACCAGGAGTCAGTATCTTCCAAGTTGAAAAATCAGTCCAGCTTAAGTTAAACTGGCTTCCTTCTGTTCTCCAAAGTAGATGATTATCATATTTGACTATTTTCACTGAGAGTCTGTTCAGAACAGCCTGGCCAGTGTAAAATCCAAAAACATTTCACTCTCAGATTGCCATGTAAAATGTCTCTCTTATAATGAGAAGCCCTAGACAAGGCAAATGGCATTTTCAGCATTATAAATTTTTTTCTAGTGATAAGAAACTAGCACATAAATCCATGCTCTACTTCTTAGGATGCATTTAACTTTTTTAAAGGATTAATTGATAAATTATTACTCTGAATGTAAATTACAGGAGAGTTTTTGATCTAACTATCTTAGTGTTACGGTAGTATTCACTCCATGTGAGTCACGGTAGGAGAACCGGTAAATACAGAATTGACATCTTGCTAAGAGGAGCCAAGAGGTTCTCAGCAATCTAGCCAAGGCTGCTGGTGCGAGGGCTGCTCTCTTCACCTGGCGTTGTTCAATTCAGTACCAAAGAATTCCTGGCTCAGCAGGTTCTAAGAGAAAGTGAAGGACCTACCTCTTCCAACATGAAATAAGATCCAGCAAAGAGAATATACTTAATTCAGAAAAGCAGCATGGCAAGATTGGACGGAGCCTGAAATCAGAACTCAGATACTCCTGGGTCTGACTTAGCCCTCTCTCCATTGGCTACATGTACATAAACTGAATGTTCCAGTTACGGGGAATGGACATGAGTTCAAAAATGTGCTAGTGTGACTGTAAAATGCTGTGTCTTCTGCTGGGCATGGTGGCTCACACCTGTAATTCCAGCACTTTGGGAGGCTAAGGCGAGCAGATCACGAGGTCAGAAGTTTGAGACCAGCCTGGCCAACATGGTGAAACCTGTCTCTACTAAAAATATAAAAATAAGCTGGGTGTGGTCTCAGGTACCTGTAATCGCAGCTACTCAAGAGGCAGAGGCAGGAGACTCAGCTGAACCCAGGAGGCAGAGATTGCAGTGAGCCAAGATCGCACCATTGCACTCCAGCCTGGGTGACAAGGTGAGATTCTGTCTCAAAAAAAAAAAAAAAAAAAAAAAAGCTTTATCTTCACTTCATCTTTCTGACTTCAGAGACTAAATACTTATATGGAAATCAGCCTACTAATAACATCTCATCCTATGGATAAATTACAGTGCCATCCATGAGCAAAGGACTGGCCATTATCTAGTGACTGTAACCTTTAGATAGGGCAAGAGAAATAAAGGTAATTTTTTTTACCTAACTGATATGTGAAAGGAAACACAGCAAAGTTCTCCAAGTTTCAGTTTCCTCATCTGTGAAACTCGTTCATTTACTGAACAGGTTTACTGAGCTCCCACTATGTGTGCCAAGGTCTGCACTAGGACCTACGGATTCGACAGTATTCAAGAAAGCCCTCTGATCCCTCCCTGCCAATTGCAAACCTTGCAGGTGGCCCCAGACCCTCCGCAACCCTTTCATTGTTCATCAGAAGAAATTCAGCATGGCCTTTCCATTTCACCACATCAAGACTACACTCTGAGGAGCACTTCCGGGAGAGTGTCTCAAAACCGGAACCTGATTGGGAGTTGATTTGTTCACCATTTAAAATACATTTGCTCCTCATTTACATCCTCGTCGAATATTACGCTCCCCGGTGATACAGTCTTTCATTGACCAAAGTTTTAGCCAGGCTCGTCTAAATCCTGCTCCCAACTAGGCCTTGACTTCTCCATTTCCCTGTGTGTCTTGATGTTGCCTAATTTTAGGAAAAGTCCTGACAAGTTGGTTTAGCCAGAATCCCTCACCTCTGATATCTGATCATCCCCCCTCAGCCCCCATCATCCCCCCAGGTAATATCTGCTCATCCTAGCCTGCCTTCAGCCAGAATCCTGTGAGGCCAGTAAGCAAGAACTACCCTACTCCCTCAGTAATTTTCTATCCATTGCCCTCCCCATCCTGCTACTTGGCTTTAAATCTCCACCCTGCTACTTGGTGTATTCAGAATAGAGCCCTGTTCTATGCTAAAGTCTCTTTCCTTCTATTGCAAAGGTCCTGAGTAAAATCTCTTTGTACTGCTTTAACTGATGTCCAGCTCTGGTTTTCTTTGATACCAGTCATCCAAACCTGAGCATGAATTACTTCAATCACCCCATGAAATCCAACCTTGAGCAGAGACTAGCTGTAGGAAGGAAATGGAGTCTTCCTTTGTGAGAAAGAGAGAGAGAAAGGTAATCAAAGAAAGAAGGTCTGGGCGATGTGCCGCAAGGGAAGGCATTGGACAGGTCGAAGATCCAGGCTCCAGGAAGTTACGGTTGGCAGCTCTCACAAGTACTTCCATAGTCAAAACAACGGCTGCTACATGGAGTGCTGCAAATTAAAAGGCATGGCTCTGTCACAAGAATGTATATTTCCCAGAAGTACATTCCCTCCACAGGAGAAAATCCATCTCACATTCTTTTTCGGAGTAATTGAATTCTCACTTGATATAGCCCGTTGGAGTTACCAAAGTTTTCCTATTGACATCTCAATACAAAAATATTCAGGATTATTCAAAGCTCATTTGAAAAGCCTAAAAAATTTGTAATTAAAAGTACAAAATGGCAGCATTTTGGCTACTTGAAAAAAAATCAAACTATAATTTTTCTTACAATGCAAGGGAGTAATACTGTCTGTAATTTATTTAGAGAGTAGCTAGTATAATGCAGGCATGCATATTAAACACTCTGCATTTCATTTCATCTGACTAAATGAATAAATACATTATAGCATCCAGACACACAGTTGAAACATTTCCCCGAGTATTCTTTAAACACAATGTGCAAGATTGCAATGGCATCATGACTGATAAAAATGACAAAGACGCTGTTAATCAAGTAAATACAAAGCAGCAGCATGAATTACTTATGCCAATAATATTTGTAACCATACAAATTATATATTGATGTTATACTAGAGTGTTTAGTGTCTCAGCCAACATACATCACACAATGTTCCCTCAACCTCACTGCTCCTTTTCCTTGGATAGCTTTAATTCAGTGGCAGCACTCAAAACAGAACCACAGACACAGTATCGGCTTTTTGTTGTTATTGTCTCAAAATACGATTTCTTTCTTATTATAAAATAGTGATCCCACAAAGCACAGCTGGGGCTGGTGTTGCTTCAGAACTTCCTACTTGAAAGACCACTGAAACAGCCTATGCTAGAGAGACTGTAGTTCCACTTTCCTTCATGTTTAGAGAGGTGATATGTGACAATCACTGCGGAAATGGTCTTTACTGACTCTTGCATCAAGGTCAGAATAAATATATTTTAGGGGAGGGGCTGCTAAGGCAATTCTTCTAAGTCAAGGACCACAAAGATTTTTCTTCATTAACCTAAAATAAGTTTCAGAGAACCTTAAGCATACTGAGTAAGAAGCTTTTTACTTCATCTATGACATCAGTCATACTCATCTACACTGATTCCTCCATCTCAATAGAAAATACGTTCGCAACATGGACACAGGGAGGGGAGCACTACACACTGGGGTCCGTTGGGGGGAAATGGGGGAGGGGCGGGGGGGTGGGGAGGTGGGAAGAGATAGCATGGGGAGAAATGACAGATGCAGGTGAGGGGACGGAAGGCAGCAAACCACACTGCCATGTGTGTACCTATGCAACAATCTTGCATGTTCATCACATGTACCCCAAAACCTAAAATGCAATTAAAAAAAAGAAAATACGTTCGCAACACCACACACATATTCACACATGCGTACACACCCACATTTACACACTCACTTTGAGCAGTTCAATTTCTACTTGGAAACTGTGAAGATAATTACTTTTCCTTAGCTAATCCGATCTTTCTAAGTTTAAAAGGAGCTACTCAGATACTGCCACCGTTTGGCAGGTCACCTACTAAATTTTAAGTTCCTCAAGGGTTGGGGGCAAGTGGGTCATGGGAATACCCTCATAGCATCAATATTTAAAATACTGTTTGGTTATTAAGTTGGAGTGGATCCTTAATGAGCAACTGGACCACTGAGGAAAGGCTAGAAGACAGTACTGCATCTTCCCCCCTGACAGCTACTTCTCTGTTCACACAGAGATGGAATATACATGGAGCACCACTATAAAGCAACTCCCAACAGGGAGTAGAAAGAGGCCAGACAGAAAATGCCTGGTGACTTCTCCAAAAATATCCATATCCTTAGTGGGACATTCCCACCTAAATATCACAGCAGCAACTGAAATCAGACCCAAAGTAAAACTCATCTCTAATCTCCCAACTATTTACCTCAGATCCTTTTTATGACTTTACATGTGTTAATTTCATTTCCTGAAATACCTGTTCCCACCGTTTCTCGCTCCCCTTTCACCCCTGCCCACTGCCCCAGCTCTTTCCTTACAGGTATAGTTGTTAGCGGCATAAAATCGGGGTTGAATCCTACCTCTACCACTGTCTAGTTGGATGATTTTGGGAAAATTACTTCACACTCGGTGCCTCAGTTTTTTAACCTACACAATTGGGATAATAAAGCTTCCTGCTTCATAGAGCTTAAATGAGTTAACATATGTAAGATGGTTACAATAGGGTCTGGTATGTAACGAGTGGATTTTAAATGATAGTCATTATTGTTCCTGTTATTTCATTTCACAGTGGTACTTTGCAAGTGTATTTAATGCAATGCTCATTTGTTTACCTTTCTGTCTCTGGTACTAAGCTGAATTCAGGGATATTTCTCATGCACTCTGCATTCTCTGACTACAGTGCCTGATACATGGTAGAGACACTACACCTCAGGGGGAGGGATTGGGTTCTAGCTTACCCTAAGAGGACAAGCTTATCCTTACTATGCCTGAGTTCAAAACCATAGTCTTCAAGCTCTAACAATTCTCTTCTAATTGTGCACATTTTCCTAGCTGTGTTGCCAACTCTAACAGTTCTGGCATTTACTTGCACTTCTGCATTATTAGAATTTTCTAAGAACCAGATATTTTTTTTTAAATATCTTTTTAGAAAAATTGTCTTTTTAGAAAATAATAATTATTAGCTTTACTCCAAGATCATAAACATCAAGTTCAAGTTCCCCTGCCTGGTACTGAGACTCATTTACAAGAAGATCCAGACACCTTTCAGACATCATTTTCATGACCTATCCAATACACACCCTCTAACTCACCTCATATGCCCTGTCTCCAAGCCTGTGCTAAAGATGGGCCTTCATCCTGGAAACACTTATGTCCATCTGTTAAAATCTTATTTGTTCTTCAAGATTAAAACCAAATGCCATTTCCTCCATAAAAACTCTTCTCAAAATTAATCTCTACCTCTCATATATTCCCAGAGCTCTTTTTACAGGGAAGCTACTTTATTAAAATATTTATGACTTTTGACTTTTGTTATTTACATAGATTAAGTTCTTAAAGGAAAGGGACTGTGTCTTAATCATGTTTAAATCCAGAAATGTGCCTAGAGGAGTGTTCTATGATATATAATTTTCAAACCTGAATTTAAAAGGAAAAATTAATTGCAAGATGCCAGGACTCACATCTGTTTACAAGAAAAATTAGATTTTAAAAAATTAAGTTCCAATTACGTTTCATTCTCCTGATTACCTTTGAGCGTTAGATTCTTGCCTGAACCCCTTAAAGCCTTAAAGTCTCCTTTACATCTTCTCCTTGCACACAACAGGCACTCAAAACATTTGTTAAACTTGATTGTTGAATTGTTTCATTCTGGGAAGTTTAGGAAATGGTCCAAAGGAGTCCATGTGATTATAGCCACCACCTGGAGATGGCAAAAGCACTGCATGATGATACTGAGAGAAAAGAATAGACAAACTGGCTTCCTCTGCTGATCCCTGGCCACCATGCAAACACATGCATCACTTACAGACTGTCTTTGACTTTCCCCCATCCCACCCAACTGGAGCCATGACTGGTGTTGGGACTAACAAAGTCCTCCTGTTGAGGCCTGCAGGGCAAGGTGTGGGTACCAAGGGCTTCACCGACAGAGAAGGCAACTGTAGTATCAATCTCTGGAGAAGTCCAAGATACAGAAGCCAGGCCTGAGAAAGAAATGTTCACCTTTAAATTTTGAGCTAGAGCTCTTCAGCTATGAATTGCTAAGGGGTCTTTCCTAAGACGGCACCCTATAAATCAAGCCAGCTGGGAAGCCATGAAGGAAAATCCCTGAAGTGTCTGTTTTGTCTTTTGATGGTATCCTATAAATCATCCACGTTTTTTTTTCACTTCCTTCATCTTTTTTCTTTTCTCTCCTCTGACTGCACATTTTTAAATAACCTGTCTTCAAGTTCACAGATTCTTTCTTCTGCTTGATTGATTCTGCCGCTGCTATTTTCTCTTGCGTTTTCATTTCCTTCATTGTATTTCTCAGTGCCAGAATTTGATTTTTTTTCCCCATTATTTGAATCTCTGTTAAATTTCTCATTCTGGTTACTTATTGTTTTTCTAATTTCATTGAATTGTTTCTCTATGTTTTCTTGAGGTTCTCTGAGTTTCCTTAAAACAGTTATTTTGAATTGTTTGTCAGGCAATTCACATATCTCAATTTCTTTAGTGTCAGTCACTGGCACTTTATTTTGTCCGTTGGGTGAAATCAGGTTTCCCTGATTGTACTCTTATGGCCATGTACTGATATTTGTGCATTTGAAGAAGTAAGTGTATACTCCAGTCTTCACAGATTGGCTTTGTCTGGGAACACCTTCGACAGTCAGCACAACCAGAGATTCTGGTCAGGATATCTGATGGCTCAGAAGCCCATGGCTGCTGGGGCCAGCATGGCACTAGCACAAGTTAGAAGCTCAGGGGAGCACCAGGGCAAGCTGAAAGCCCCAGGCCATTGAGACCTGCCTGCTGCTGACAACTGTCTAAATTCCAGGGCTGCTGGAGTCAGCGCACTAGAGATACAGACCAGAAATCAAGTCTGCTTCAAAAGTCTGAAGCCTGGAGCTACAGGGATCCACCTGATGCCAGCATGAGTCTGGAGGGCCATGGAGGCCTTCCTGGTTCTGGGCTTCACTGTAGTAGGCTTTGTTTTGGGGTCCAAGGCAAAGTCCTATGCTCACTTTCCTCTCTTTTCCCAAAGTGGACAGTATCTCTGTGTTGTGCTGCCTTGGGCTGGGATAGGGGTGATGCAAGTGAATAACACAGAACTGCCCTCCTACCCTCTTCAATGCATCTTTTCATATTATTGTGCTACAACCAGGTACTATGATTTCTCATTTAGTTTCCTCAGCTCTTAAAAAGATATTTTCATGCATGGATAGTTCAAATTAATGTTTCTATGGAGAGATGATCACTGGAGAGCCCTATTCTGCCATGTGCCCCTCTCCTCAGCCTACAGCTTTTTGATAACTTTTTAACCTTGAGAGTCTCAAAACTTACCATGTGGGTATATGTTGCTCAAAAAACCCTAACTTTGTAAAAAAAAATATATATGAATAGAGCCTAAAGAATGTGGTATAGAAATGATAAGAGATGTTATGACAACTGATAATAAACCTTGCAAATTATTTTTTCTGTTTTGGTTTCCCAGGAGGGATAGTAGAGTGACAATATCTGTGAATTAGCAGTCTAATTTACTTTAAATTTTCATGAAGAAGCCTGAAACAACAATTAAGACATAAGTCTTCCTAAGAGGCTAAGCACAGTGACCCCCATCACCTTATTTCTCTACCTCATCTTACAGAATATAGACATATATCCAAAAGGAACAATACGAAATTGGAGTGAGAAAGTGAGTTAGCTACTGTTTTCAGAAAGGTTTATTTCTGTGTTTAAAGTGAAACAAAAGCCCCAGGGCCCTATGACCCAGAGGAAGACTAGCCTATGAGCATTCTTTAAGAAATAAGGAAAACCTTAGCAAAGAGAAAGGCACACAAGAAACATGAACATCCCCATCCCAGTTTTCTGTAATTCTCAAGAGTTAACCTGAGACGTTTGGATTTTTCAGGGTGAAAAGTAAGGAATATCACATGAAGCCTACTCCAACTTATCGAAATACGATTTACTGCCATAATTATGGATAAACTGAGCCTCTCCCCCTCTCTCTCAGGTTGCTTCTAGAGACTGAGCCTAGAAAGAACTGGAAACCACTTCAGAAGCAACTCATAGCTACTGGCTGCATACTGAATGAGAAGATATCCTCTACAGCCCCCTGAGTCTCAGCCAAGCATCACGTAAGTCAGGAGGGGGAAGTTAAGAAAAGTAAAGTAATATCAAAAATGTTATAGGATAGAAATATGGTCCTAGTGTCCTGGGTTTCAAGTAATTCTCACATAGATGAAGGTTAAATTAGCAGGTCAACATATATACAGCTATAAAATAGACAGTAGAATATGGTCTAATAATTCAAAATAGAGATATAGAAAAGAATATTGTGACTACCATTTGATGTACAAGTTGATCTTGATCTTCTCTTCTTTAATCAACCTCACCAAATTGAGATCAGAGAAAGTTAAAATGGCATAATATCCCAAGGAGGTCCAAATAAGTCTGTTTCTCTAAAAGTCATAGAGAAAATGGAAGGGCGATAATTAATGAAACAGGGCAGAAGAATCTACAATATAGAAATTTATGGGCAGGACCCAATTAATCTTGCAAAACTGATCGACACTTGACATTCTTGGAAGGACAGAGAATAAGCATCAGATGTGAGGCAGGAAAAACAAATCATCTGAAATCATGTATGTGAAGCAACCAATCATTACCTCTACCATATGCCCCAGTCTATTCTGCCAACTAATTATCCCTTTTTCTCATTCTTTCTCTCCTCTTCTCCATCAACCCAGGCACCACCTACCCCCCCACCCCCACCCACACACATACAAAAAGAAATTTGGAGTAGTCTTTTTAAAAGAAATTGGAAGGCTTCAGAGAAAAAAGACCACATTCAGACACCAACTCATTCAAATATCATAAAAGAAAGCCCACATAGAGAGTCACAAGGCAGCTGTCAAATGGCTTTACTCTTAGCTATGAACAGACAATCATGGTTACCAGGTATATGAATAAAGACTCCAACAAGAAAGATCACAAACAAGGTTAATAAATGGAAGAAACAGTTCTGGAGGAAACACACATAAGATTGGCAATAGAAAAGAACTTCAAAAATCTGAGAGAGCCAAAAAACTATTATAACCATAAAACAAGAAGAGAATGCTATGAAATGGAAGAAGTAAACTAGAAAAAAAATTCTTGCTAATGGAAAATTATTTTTAAAATTAAACAAAAGGATGAATCAAAAGATTCTAATTTCTCACAGATTTATGACTTGATTTCCAAATTTGAAGTTATCATAAAATATGTTTCCATATAAAAAGAGGAAAGTAAAAAAACTGGCCCTCCTTTCCAGAGTACTTAGAAAATGTCAGGACCTGTGCGGAGTGCTTTATTTATTTGTCCCAGGGTTGGGGGCGGGTGTGTGTGTGTTCCAAGATGGCTGAATAGGAAAAAGCTGTGGAACGTAGTTCCCAGCGAGAACACCAGAGAGGCCGCCACATGTGATCCCCAGGCAAGCAGAGTCTGGAGTGGACCTCCAGTAGTCCTACAGCAGAGAAGCCTGACTGTTAGAAGGAAAACTAAAAAACAGAAATAACTTCAACATCCACAAAAAGGACATCCACTCTCAGAGACCCCTTGAAAAGCCACCAACTACAAAGACCATAGGTATATAAATTCATGAAGATGGGATGAAAACACCAAAAACCAGAATGCCTCTCCTCCTCCAAGGGATCACAACTCCTCATCAGCAAGAGAACAATGCTGGATGGAGAATGAGTCTGATGAATTGACAGAAATAGGCGCTAGAAGCTAGGTAATAACAAAGTTATCTGAGCTAAAAGAACATGTTCTAACTCAATGCAAAGAAACTAAGAACCTTGAAAAAAGAGTTGACAAAATGCTAACAAGAATAAACAGCTTAGAGAAGGATATAAATGACTTGATGGAGCTGAAAAACACAACACGAGAACTTCACATAAAGTATATACAAGTTTCAATAGCTGAATTGACCAAGCAGAAGAAAGGATATCAGAGATTGAAGACTAACTCGATGAAATAAATTGAGAAGACAAGATTAGAGAAAAAAAAGAGTGAAAAGAATATAAACAAAACCTCCGAGAAATATGGAATTATGTGAAAAGACGTAATCTACGTTTGATAGGTGTACCTGAATGGGACAGAGAGAATGAATCCAAGCTGGAAAACACTCTTCAGAATATTATACAGGAGAACATCCCCAACCTAGCAAGGCAGGCCAACATTCAAGTCTGGGAAATACAGAGATCACCAAAAGATTCCTCAAGAAGAGCAATCCCAAGGCACGTAATCATCAGATTCACCAGGGTCAAAATGAAGGAAAAAATGCTAAGGGCAGCCAGAGAGAAAGGTCGGATTATCCACAAAGGGAAACCCATCAGACTTACAGTTGATGTCTCCGCAGAAACCCTACAAGCCAGAATAGAGAGGGGGACAATATTCAACATTGTAAAGAAAAGAACGTTCAACCTAGAATTTCATATCCAGCCACACTAAGCCTGATAAGCAAGGGAGAAATAAAATCCTTTATGAACAAGCAATTGCTGAGATATTTTGTCACCACCAGGCCTGCCTTACAAGAGCTCCTTAAAGATGTAGTAAACATAGAAAGGAACAACCAATATCAGCCACTCCAAAATGTACCAAAAGGTAAAGACCATCAACACAATGAAGAGACTGGGTCAACTAAGGAGCAAAACAGCCAGCTAGCATTAAAATGGGAGGATCAAATCACACATAATAATATTAACCTTAAATGTAAATGGGCTAAAGGCCCCAGTCAAAAGAAACAGACTGGTAAATTGGATAAACAGTCAAAACCCATTGGTGTGCTGTTTTCAGGAAACCCATCTCATATGCAAGGACACACATAAGCTCAAAATAAAGGGATGGAAGAAGATTTACCAAGCAAATAGAGAGCAAAAAAATACAGGAGTTGCAATCCTACTCTCTGGTAAAACAGACTTTAAACCAACAAAGATCAAAAGAGCCAAGGGCATTACAGAATGGTAAAAGGATCAATGCAACAAGAAGAGCTAAGGATCCTAAATATATACGTACCCAATACAGGAGCATCCAGATAAAGCAAGTTCTTAATGACCTGTAAAGAGACTTAGACTCTCACACAATAATAATGGGAGACTTTAACACTCCACTGTCAATATTAGATCAACAAGACAGAAAATTAACAAGGATATCCAGGACTTGAACTCAGACCTGGACCAAACAAACCTAATAGACATCTATAGAACTCTACACTACAAAGCCACAGAATATACATTCATCTCAGCACCACATCCCACCTACTCTAAAATTGACCACATAATTGGAAGTAAATCACTCCTCAGCAAATGCAAAAGAACGAAAATCATAACAGTCTTTCAGACCACAGTGTAATCAAATTAGAACTCAGGATTAATAAACTAACTCAGAACCATACAACTTCATGGAAACTGAACAACTGGCTCTTGAATGTTGACTGGATAAACAATAAAATGCAGGCAGAAATAAAGATGTTCTTCGAAACCAACAAGAACGAAGACACAACATACCAGAATCTCTGGGACACAAGCTGTGTCTAGAGGGAAATTTATAGCAATAAATGCCCATGTGAAAAACAAGGAAAGATCTAAAATTAACACCCTATCATCGAAATTGAAAGGGCGAGAGGAGCAAGATCAAAAAAACTCAAAAGCTAGCAGAAGACAAGAAATAACTAAGACCAGAGCAGAGCTAAAGGAGACAGGGACACAAAAAGCCCTTCAAAAAAAAAAAAAAAAAAAATCAATAAATCCAGGAGCTGGTTTTTTTAAAAAGATCAACAAAATAGACCAGTAGCCAGATTAATAAAATAGAAGAGAGAGAAGAATCCAATAGATGCAATAAAAACGATAAAGGGGATGTCACCACCAATTCCATAGAAATACAAACTACCCTCAGATATTACTATAAACAACTCTATGCACATAAACTAGTAAACCTGGAAGAAATGGATAAATTCCTGGACATTTGCATCATCCCAAGTCTAAACCAGGAAGAAGCTGAAACCTTGAATAGACCAATAACAAGAGCAGAAGTTGAGGCAGCAATCAATAGGCTACCAACCAAAAAAAGCCCAGGTCCAGATGGGTTTCATAGCCAAATTCTACCAGACATACAAAGACAAGCTTGTACTACTCCTTCTGAAACTATTCCAAACAATCCAAAAGGAGGGAATCCTGCCCAAATCATTTTATGAGACCAACATCATCCTGACACCAAAACCAGGCAGAGACTGAACAAAAAAAGAAAACTTTGGGCCAAAATCCATGATAAACTAGATGCAAAAATCTTCAATCAAATACTGGCAAACTGATTGCAACAGCATATCAAAAAGCTTATCCATCACGATCAAGTCGGCTTTGTCCCAGGGATGCAAGGCTGGTTCAACATACACAAGTCTGTAAATGTAATCGACCACATAAACCAAACCAAAGACAAAAACCACATGATTATCTCAGACGCAGAGAGGGCCTTCGACAAAATTCAACAGCCTTTATGCTAAAAACTCTCAATAAACCAGTTATCCATGAAATGTATCTCAAAATAAAAGTTATTTATGACAAACTCATAGCCAATATCATACTGAATGGGCAAAAACTGAAAGCATTACCTTTGAAATCTGGCACTAGACAAGGATGCCCTCTCTCACCACTCCTATTCAATATAGTACTGGAAGTTCTAGCCAGAGCAATCAGGCAAGAAAAGAAATAAAGGGTATTCAATTAGGAAAGGAGGAAGTCAAATTGTCTATATTTACAGATGACATGACATGCTTGTATATTTAGAAGACCCCATCATCTCAGCCCAAAACCTCCTTAAACTGATAAGCAACTTCAGCAAACTCTCAGGATACAAAATCAATGTGCAGAAATCACAAGCATTTCTATACACCAATAACAGACTAAAAGAGAGAAAATCATGAGTGAACTCCCACTCACAACTGCTACAAAGAGAATAAAATACCTAGGAACACAACTAGCAAAGGATGTAAAGGACCTCTTCAAGGAGAACTACAAATCACTCCTCAAGAAAATAAGAAAAGACACAAACAGATGGAAAGACATTCCATGCTCATGGTTAGGAAGAATCAATATTGTGAAAATGGCCATACTCCCCAAAGTAATTTATAGATTCAACACTATCCCCATCAAGCTACCTATGACCCTCTTCACAGAACTGGAATAAACCACCTTTAACTTCATATGGAACCAAAAGAGAGCCCACATAGCCAAGACAATCCTTAGCAAAAAGAACAAAGCTGGAGGCATCATGCTACCTGACTTCAAACTCTCCTACCAGGCTACAGTAATCAAAACAGCATGGTACTGGTACCAAAACAGAGATATAGACCAATGAAACAGAACAGAGGCCTCAGAGACAATGCCACACATCTGCAACCAACTGATCTTTGACAAACCTGACAAAAACAAGCAAAACAGAAAGGATTCCCCTTTTAATAAATGGTGTTGCACATTAGCCATGTGCAGACACCAGAAACTGGACCCCCTCCTTACACCTTACAAAAAAATTAACTCCAGATGGCTTAAAGACTTAAACCTAAGACCTAACACCATCAAAACCCTAGAAGAAAACCTAGGCAAAACCATTCAGGACATAGGCATAGGCAAAGACTTCATGACTAAAATACCAAAAGCATTGGCAACAAAAGCCAAAATAGACAAATGAGATCTAATTAAACTCCAGAGCTTCTGTACAGCAAAAGAAACAATCATTTGAGTGAACCAGCAACCAACAGAAAGGGAAAAAAATTTTTGTAATCTACCCATCTGACAAAGGGCTAATATCCAGAATCTGCAAAGAACTAAAACAGATTTACAAGAAAAAACAAACAAACCCATTCAAAAGTGAGCGAAGGACGTGAACAGACACTTTTCAAAAGAAGACATCTATGGGGCCAACACACACATGAAAACATGCTCATTACCACTAGTCATTGGAGAAATGCAAATCAAAACCACATTGAGATAATATGTCACACCAGTAAGAATGGCAATCATTAAAAAATCTGGAGACAACAGATGCTGGAGAGGATGTGGAGAAATAGGAATGCTTTTACACTCTCAGTGGGAGTTTAAATTAGTTCAACCATTGTGGAAGACAGTGTGGCAATTCCTCAAGGACCTAGAAATAGAAATTCCATTTGACCCTGCAATCCCATTTCTGGGTATATATCCAAAGGAGTATAAATTGTTGTATTATAAAGACATATGCACACGTATGTTCATTGCAGCACTGTTTACAATAGCAAAAACCTGGAACCAACCCAAATGCCTATCAATGATAGACTGGACAATGAAAATGTGGCACATAGACACCGTGGAATACTATGCAGCCATAAAAAACAATGAGTTCATGTCCTTTGTCAGGACATGGATAAAGCTGGAAGCAGTCATTCTCAGCAAACTGACACAAATAGAAAACCAAACACTGCATGTTCTCACTCATAGGTGAGTGCTGAACAATGAGAACACATGGACACGGGGAGGGGAGCATCGCACACTGGGGTCTGTTGCGGGAGGACTAGGGGAGGAACAGTAGGGGAATGGGGAGGTTAGGGAGGGATAACATGGGGAGAAATGCCAGATATAGGTGACGGGGGGATGGAGGCAGCAAACCACATTGCCATGTGTGTACCTATGCAGCAATCCTGCATGATCTGCACATGTACCCCAGAACCTAAAGTAACTGGCTCTCTACAAAGGAATAGGAATGAGAATGACATTAGACTTTTCAAGAGCAAGTCTGAAGACTAAAGACAAATGTTGCTCCTACTGAGAAGTTACTCTTCCCCTCCACTCCATTCTCATCACCCACCCTCCAAATCCTTAACAATGGAGCTGGAGGAAAATAATTTTCATCCTAGAATTCTATATTCATCCTAATCATCAATCCAAGATGAAAAAGAACAAAACATTTTTAAACATTCAAAGACTCAAGAAAAGTTAGCCCCTCTACACCTTTTTATAGGAAGATAATTGAAGATATATACAACCAAAACGAAGGCGCAAACCTAAAATGAAGACAGGATTGTTTTCAGGAACCAGTGTATCTAAAGGAGCAAATTTCCAGAAGGGCAGGTGAGTAGGAGGCCTAGGTAGCAGAAAGACGGAGGAACCTGGGGAGGAGGGCCTGGGGAAAAACCGCATCAAAGTCAACGCAGGTGTGGGAAAATGTCAAAACGGAAGCTGTGATTAAAGGGCCAAAAGGGGAGGTGGAAAACGGCATTTGAAAATTCCATAAAGACAGCTATACACAGAAGAAAATTAAACTATAGTGATTATTAGTTCCACCATAAATAAGTCACAAATAATATTTGTTGATTTTTGATTTTTAGGATTAAACTTTTGAGAAAGCTTAAAGACTTAAATGTGCTTATAAATAAAATATCATGATCCATATTATATAAAAGTAAAAAGAAGTAGAGAGTGCAGGGGTGCCAAGAGCCTGATTTTTACAAACTAGGGAATCTAAAAGACAGTGTCTGGTAATAGAAATTTCATCAAGATGCATATTTATTTAAGAAGTCAACTTTTTATTATGAATGTTTTTTTTTTCAGTAAAAAGTAGAGAAACAAAAACCAAAATATTTTATCGTGAGTTTGGAGAAATGGGCATGTCAGGATATTGGGAAACTAAATTCCCATCTATTTTAGCAGAAAGTCTATACTTTTAATGTGTCCTTCCAAGTTTATGCATTGGAAACTTAATCGCCAATGCAACACCGTTGATAGGTGGAAGCTTTAAGAAATGATTAGGTCATGAGGGCTCTGCCCTCACAAATGAATTAAAGTGATTATTTCAGGAGTCGGAGACACAGAATAAATGTGCCCCCCTTCCCTGCTTTCTCTTGTGCTCACTCTCTCCCCACATGATGCCTTCAGCCATGTTAAGATGCAGCAAGAAGGCCCTCATCAGATACAGTCCTCTGACCCTGAGATCCTAAACTTCCTAGCCTCCAGAACTGTATGCTCAAAATCTATTGTTTATAAGTTACTCTCATTTCTCTATAAATTATGGTATTCTGTTACAGTAGCACAAGACAAAGACACTGATAAATTAGGAAACAATAAAAAGCCTATTTCATTGAGATTTGAAGATAATGTTCAGAATAGCTAAAAGAGAAACAAGTAGTTGCTTTTAGGGAACAAGTTTGGAAAATATTAATTAGAAATGTGTTACTTTTAGACAAGTCTTAGCACTATTTTGATATAAAAAAAAATTCAGAGAAAAGAATATTGTAAATGTACAATATATCAGCAACTTACCAGATGAGTTTCTGTGGGCTGGTTTAGGAAATGAATAATTGTTTATAGCAGTGGTTAGCAAACTAAACCCTACTCAGTGCCTGTTTTTTAAAATCAAGTTTTAATGGAACACAGTCACACCAATTTGTTCACATATTGTCTGTCTGCTTTCTGCTACAACAGTAGAGTTGAGTGGTTGCAGAGATCTACAAACCACAAAGCCTCAAATATTTACCATGTGGCCCTTTACAGAAAAGGTTTACAGATCTCTGATTTGAAACACTGATTTTCTGGAAAAATGTTATCCAGAGCCAAGCTGATTCATTAAAGAGTCAAGCCAGATGCAGTGGTGTGCACCTGTGGCTACTCAACTCAGGAGGCTGAGTTGGCAGGATCACTTGAGCCCAGGATTGGAGGCTGCAGGGAGCCATGATCATGCCACTGCAGTCCAGCAGGGGTGACAGAAAGAGACATGTCTCAAACAAACAAACAACAAAACAGGTTCTAAGTTGGGGGCTGCCTCTCTCATGAGCATAACTCACCTGACGTGCCTCAAGACCAGGTGTCTAATGATCTCTGATTGGGCACATAAAAGGGGATTTGCAGGCCCCAGTTGGAGATATGCATGAGATCCGTCTCTCCATTTTACAATAATGAGAAAAGTCTATCATGACACTAGAATTCTCCTAACCTTTCAGATGATGGTAAGAACCTCGCCCTCATCTCTTTATTGCTACAAGCTGAATGTTACCTGTCCAAAAAAGAGCAGCCTTCACATAACAATGAATTTTTGTCTGTTTCCAATGTGGATATTACAATGAAGCTTATCAATATCAACGAATGTAAGTATTCGTCATTCTAGGCCAAAGACTAAGCAGCTGGGCATTCAAAGACATCCTGTAGATATTTTTATAAAGATAAAAATTTAAAAAAAAAGAAGACACACTAGTCTGAATGCCATGACTTTGGCCCTTCTCATCACAATCCTTTAAATTGCCATATAACGTGGAGGTAAATCCAATTTATGGGAAGACCAAAGAGAAAAGTAAATGATAGTCTGCTAAGGAAACCATTAAAAAATAGGAGTATTCCTCCTAAATCATGAGGGCTGACTTTGCCTAAATTATGCATTCAGAATGAATAACAATCATACCTCTTAGCATTAGCTAGTTCATAGGTCTTTCTACACAGAAACTACTTGACCATCAAAAGAACTTATGCTGTGACAAAAAAATTTTATTTCATATCTGTGATTCTCAGTGAATATGAGAGGTTAGAGGGTATAGAATTGTATCAAAATTTCAGGGTGGAGGGAGATTTTTTTTTTTTAAGATAGTGATTATACTTAGACTTTTTTTTTTTTTTAATTGTACTTTGGGCTCTGGGGTACATGTGCACATTCTGCCTTCTGCAGGATTGTTGCATAGGTACATACATGCCATGGTGGCTTGCTGTCTCCATCCCCCCACAACCTGTTACCTACATCAGGCATTTCTCCCAGTGTTATCCCTCCCCATCCTCTCTGGCCCCCTTGCTGTCCCTCCCTCCCCTCCCCTCCATCCCTCCACCTAGCCCTGTGAGTGTTGTTCCCTTCCCTGTGCCCAAGTGTTCTCATTGTTTGTCACCTGCCTATGAGTGAAAACATGCAGTGTTTGGTTTTCTGTTCTTGCGTCTGTTTGCTGAGAATGATGGTTTCTAGATTCATCCATGTCTCTACAAAAGACATGAACTCGTCATTTTTTCTTGCTGCATAGTATTCCATGGTGTATGTGTGCCACATTTTCTTTGCCCAGTCTATCATTGATGGGCATTTGGGTTGGTTCCAGGTCTTTGCTATTGTAAACATCATGCAACGAACATAGATGTGCATGTGTCTTTATAAGAGAATGATATTTTTAAACAATACTGCCCCAAGTTGGCGAAAAATTTGACAGTACTAAGCACTATTATTGATTGGAGCCTGTTGCATAACCTCAGGCATGCCGACGAGGAAGAATTACACAATTCTCCTCTTTAGGGGAGAAAAAAGTCCTCTAGCAAGATTTCCTAATTCTTGGTATTTGGATGAAGAGTTTATATGTAGACATTATTGGACAGAATCATGTCTGACTAGCCAAAAGAAAAAAAAAACCTAAAGGGGAAACAAATTTTCAAAGTGGGATGTTAATCTATTACCTCTAGCTTTAAAATAAACTAAAAACAAAAGTCATCTCCAGGTATCTACCAAGACATGTTTTCAATGAGATCCTCCTACAGTGTTTATAGTTCGCTTTTTCATTTATTGTTTTCAAATATCTTCATGCCCATAAACATAAAATTCTATATATTTTTAACATCTTCATTTAACATCCTTGTGGACAGTTTAGGCATTTGTCAAATTGTTTTTAGACACAGAACTCCTAGGTCAAAGGACTTATACACCTTTTTAGGATATTTGATAATAGCTCTCCTAACTGATCTTCCAAGAATTATACCCATGTGCTCTCCCACTGCAAGAACACGAATGTACCACATGGCCACCCCCTTGCCAACTCTGGCTATTAGCAGCCAATTACAATACTGCTAATTTAATGACTCTCAAAATGGTTCATAATTTGGTCAGGGCTTTGAGCTGCTCTACCCAAGGCAACTGTTAAGTGCACTTGGATAATTCGGACGATAGCACTGATGACCATGAGGATGATGATGACAAATGCCTTTGTTCTAACCATTTCACCTCTATTATATTATTTAACTGATACAACAACCCTATAGGGGGTATTATGATCATCTCTATTTTGCAGATGAGATGAACTGAATTACATAGAGGTTATTAAATTGCCCAAACCTACAAAGCTTGTAAGAGGTAAAACTGGGATTCAGACACATGTAGTCTGGTTCTAGAGTCCTTTAGAATCTATCTTAGTTCCCCAGATCAGTGTAGACCTACTAATAGTTCATGTGCAGAGTCCTTTAGAATCTATCTTAGTTCCCCAGATCACTGTATACCTACTAATAGTTCATGTGCCATGAAGAAAAAGATCCATTGACTCCTGCCTTCAGGAAATGTTACAGTTCTACAGATCTACAAATGTGAGCTAACTGGAATACAATCAGCCAAGTACTTTATCATTTGGAATCTGCTCCTTTTAAATTAGAATCTGTGTCCTGCACATTCACTCCTGGCTACCTGGCACTCACAAATGAATGGGCACCATCTTCCCATATCACACCAGTCAATCTGTCACATCCTTCTGCCTAACATCTCTTAGCATGGCCTTACTCCTTGCCCAGTAACCAGATAATCATGTGAGTCTTGACTGAGGCTCAGCAGTTCTCACAGCTGCTAATTACTGTGGATGAGAACTTAGAAACAGGGTGAGAAAAATCTTGGGTTCTAAGAGGCAACAGAACACTTACACAAGGCTCTGGCTTCCCAGGGCCACTGCTTACAAGTAATGTGCCTTTGGATCAGGCATTTAACTTCTGTGGACCTCAGTTTTTAAAATCTGTGAAGTGGAGACAATATTTACAGCTCATAGTGCTCATGTAAGTAAATGTGCTAAATGTGCTTAGCACTGTGCTGGGCACATACTAAATTATTGGTCAACAAAAGCTATTGTTATTTATAGATGTTTCAAATCTTAGCTCCTTTTGTTACTCCTGTTGATACCAACTTGAGAATTATGACTCTACCTAGTCCAAACTGTCTCTAAATAAACTGTATCCAAAAGAATCATCTTTCAGAGATAAACTAAGAGATAAAAAGCATCCATCACTTTAAAAGATGACAATGTTGATATATGTTATATAAAATTTTCTTAATTTCAGATCTATAAGCTTTAAGACTATGCTGTCACCATTAATCAGAGCTAACACTTGATTACTTACAAAGTAAAAATAGACATTTCTCTATTACTATATGTTACTGTATCTGCTGTTAAGTTACTACAATGCTGACCATGGCTCCGCAGGAGACAAAATCTATAACACTCAGTAAAGCAGATGGTGCTTAGGAACCTGCTGAATAAGCAACCTCAGCTACACTTTCAGAAAGTATCCCTTTAAAGAAGCTAAGGAACAATCATGACTTCATGGAATGGCACAGTATTAAAGAAAAATAGATTCTACCTATTAGTGGGAAACATCTGGTTAAATGGAGATGGACCAGATCTACAGCCCCCAGGTTTTGGTTAAGCAGGAGCTACTTTCTATTTCCCTTTGGCCTAAAAAAAAAAAAAAAAAAAAAAAAAAAAAAAAAGCCATCCGAAGGTCAAGCATCGGAGTAGAAGAGAAGAAAGGTGAGTGACATCCTCCCATGCCCTTCCTCATATAAAAAAATTGAAAGTTGGTAAGGAAGAGAAATGGCATTACACAGTCAACAGGCTTTGACCACATTAGATCACAATTTTTCAACTAGAAGTTTCCTCAGGGTAGCACAGTGCATAAGAACTTTGCTTTCAAGACAAATAGAGATGAGTTCAATTCTGGTGCCGAAATTTATCAGCTAAGAAATT
Source organism: Saimiri boliviensis (assembly GCF_048565385.1). Taxonomy (NCBI): domain Eukaryota; kingdom Metazoa; phylum Chordata; class Mammalia; order Primates; family Cebidae; genus Saimiri; species Saimiri boliviensis. The sequence continues at coordinate 7,134,723 of NC_133457.1, read as the reverse complement.
ATGAGCAAGCTAGTTATCTTATTTAAGTCTCAGTTTCCCAATCTGCAAATGGGGACAGTAATAAAATTTACCACATAGGACTTTTGTGAGGATTACATAAGGGAACACACAGTACATAGAGCGCTTACAGGTGCCTCTTCCAAAAGAAACAGATAATGCATTTTAAATATTATTTATATTTCCGATACCCCAACAGTTAACACTAAAACTGTACCAAGTATACATTATTTTGCTGTCTCTCAAATGTACACCTAAACAAACAACTCACACAGTCCCACACCAGAAGGTCGACAAGGATAGTGTTTGCTACCCTTGTAGGGTACAATCTATAAACTATGATGACAAGACAATAAATTTTCCCAGCCATTTGAACGAGCTTTGGAAGTGGATTTTTCCCTTAAGCTTCCAGAAAAGAGCCCAGTCTGGCTGATGCCTTGAGTTAACCTTATGAGCACTGAAGCAGAGAACCCAGTGGAGCCTGGCTGAATTAATAACCTACAGAAATGTGCACTAAGAAATGAAGGTTGATTTTGGCCAAAAATAGTAATAACTGATAATGTGAACTGGCATCCTCTGCCCCATTCACAGCAAACTTGAAGTTAACCTAGAGAAATGAATTTTGGCTAGAAAAAATCATCCAGTCCACAATCAATGCCTTCAGTTCTAGAATCAATTAAAATATTTGGTTATCATCAAAATAACATTTTCCTGAAGGCATTAGTCCAAGATCTCTATCCTAGTGAATCACAAAGAAGAGAAAGAAAAGCCAGCACAGAGTATTTATAGGTCACTGACTTGGTGCACAGCCAAAGGATTTTTTTTAACCAACATCTCTGCCAAAGGAACTATCAGTAAATTCTCTTAACGCTATCTTTTTTTTTTTTTTTTTTCTTTTTTGAGATGGAGTTTTGCAATTATTGCCCAGGCTGGAGTGCAATGGCATGATCTTGGCTCACTGCAACCTCCACCTCCTGGGTTCAAGCGATTCTCCTGCCTTAGCCTCCCAAGTAGCTAGGACTGCAGGCACCCGTCACCACACCTGGCTAATTTTTTTTATTTTTTATTTTTCATTTTTAGTAGAGACAGGGTTTCGTCATGTCAGTCAGGTTGGTCTCAAACTCCTGGGTTCAGGTGACCTGCCTGCCTCCGCTTCCCAAAGTGCTGGGATTACAGGCATGAGCCACCATGTGTAGCCTCTTAGTGGTATCTTAAAGCATTTTTAAAATAACAAATGAAACTGAAAAAGATAAATTGAGGTATTAAAAAACAGTTATACTGAACTCTTTCTGTATAACTCATGAGCAAACTATGCAAAATCTCAAGAGATTAAAAACTTTCTTGTTTCTAAGATTCAAAGTAAAAATTAAGAATTTTCTCTAAAGATAAATTATCCTCTTCTCTAAGAAAGAGAAGACAGAATGGTGGCACCTTCAGGGGGTGGGCAGAGCCCTAATCTTACAACAGACCTGGGCAATTGCTGCTGTTAATTCTACCAGCAGAAAGATGTAGGTGGGTTCCTTACAAGCTGACAATGAAAGTGTAACCTAGACACATATCAGTCCCTTTCCATGCTATCTTCCTGTGAAAGTTCTTATGAATAAGAAAACATGACCTTTATAGAGGAATAATTTTATTTAAGTTGTGTAAACTGGATATTTTTCACAGTTTCTTGTCAGAAGGTGGGCAGAGAAGCTAAATTTTATACTAACTTTTTTTTAAAAAACCTCACGTAATGTTAGCAACTGACCAAATGCTCCTTGGATTTCATGTCTCAGAAGGAACTAAGAAAACATACAGTTCTCTGAAATGTTTCCTGGATTCTTTCCTCTTTTTCCACAGAAATAGAAATGTTCTTTTTTTATTTTTTCTTTTTTGATGGGGGATGAGGATTATACAGGAGATTTGGCAACCTAAACCAACATAAGAGAAAGCCAATAGTATAACTAAAGGATAGGGATCGCCAAAACCATTCACTTAGGAGAATTTCAAACTTTGGTGCTAAAACCTCCAAATAATCAGCATCACCATCACCAAGGAACAGAGGAGTTCATTCTTGCTGACTGCCAGCTAAGGTGTCTGAAACAGAAAGGCTCCTTGGCAGCCATTCTAAGCTGACTCCTGCCCCCTGCAAACCAAGGATAAGTGGAAATCTAATTCCATGTAGCCTGGAGGAAACCTTAGAGACCCAGAGCTGTGGAGAAGGCAGGTGAGGAACAGGAGTTCCCACCGTGTGTCATCAGGGCTCCAGAAGCCCTGTAAGCTGCCAGTGGCACTGGAGCACCAGAACTGCTTCGCGGAAAACTTCCTCAAATCAGACACAGGAGGAAGCCAGTCAGGGATGGCACTGCATGGGAATACAAGCAGAACGGTCTTCTCAGAACTACTTTGAGGGTACTCTCTTCTCAGCCATCTTCCAGGTTTTCCACAACCCACAAAAGGTCTTTCACGTGGGTATAATTTGGGGCTACTTGTAAGATGGAGTTATAGCACAACTTCACTGGCAGAGACAATGGGACCTCATATCTAGAACCAAAACTTTCTGGGTTTCACCGTCATTTGCCTGTTATCCCATGAGAAACATCAGCATCACCTGGTAACTTGTTCATGAATGCAAATTCTCAGACCCAACCCAGATCTATGAAACTGAAACACTGTGGGGCAGGGGGAGGCAGGAATTTGTGCCTTAGCTCCTCCTTGTCATGATTCTGATGCACACTAAAATCTGAGAACCATTGAGCATTCTAGGGCAAAACAATCTCATGAAAAAAAAAAATAGCCTTGAAAACAGCATCTGGATATTAGGCTAAAGATAAATGCCTGAATAGAAGACACTCACTCCGTTCACAGTAAGTTTCTATTCCCAAATTTTTTAATTTGGTAGTTCTTTGCCAAAAAATGTCCTCTCACATGCACCATTTTAAAATGAGCAATCCGGGACCTTCTCAACCAACTTCACATCCACTTTCCAGGGCAGCTCCAAACAAATGACTTACAGCCTAACAGGGAGCACTGCAAATCATCCATCCATCTTTAGAACTCCTCACATCGTCAGTTGAGGCATTCCATTGAGAATGTATCATGTCTTGACTTTTCTTTCTAGCCAATCCTGCCTTCACTGCATTTCTTAATAAACCTCCTGCATGCTAAAAAATAAAATCGAATAAAATAAGCAATGTATCGCAAATAGCCAGTCACAAAGAAATCCTTTTGCCTTTGTTTCTCTCAAAATTGCGCATTATTTAAGGAGCCTGTCTTTTATACATATCTATTAATACCTAGAGCAATACAAATCCTCCAAAAACTCTAACAGATAGGTATTCATATCATAATAAGCAGTTCTATGAGCAAGCACTCAAATTAGTGAGGTCTGGTTTCCTGTAGATTTCTAAAGCGGGGAAGGAGTAAGGGGGAGAACTCAGAGAAAGCGTGCATTGATTCAAAGACAGAAAGGAAGCAGAAAATTTATTCTGAGCAGATGCCAAGACTTTGCCACATGCTTACAGTAAGAGAAATGGAGAACAGAGAAAATTATTTTTAAAACCTTCTTTCCTTGAGAACTAAGTTAATCATAGTCCTGCTTTAAGATATTAGGTAAATACTTTTTCAATGAAAGACACAGGTGGACACAGAATATTGGCATGAAATGTGCCTTAAATTATTTAAAGGATACAATTAATTTTCCATGGATAGGAATCACTTGTCTTCACTCATAAAATTCAAGCTGTTAATTTTTTGATAAAACTGTTTTCTTTATAAATTGTTGATAATGTATCATTTCTACCCAAGACTGGGACAAACACATCAGCCATTTAAATTCCTCAGTAATACTTAGGCCACTGAATTTGTTAGTTGTGGTAGTATATGTTAGCTTGCCTGATTTTAACTGCATCTCCTCAAAGAAAACAGTAGATGAGAAGGTAACAGCATAGAGGTGGTATAACAGAGTAGAAAGTGATGAGCTTTTTTGAAGTAGAGCTGGATCCTAATACCAGCAGCTATATTGTTGTGACTAAGTTAATTGACACTCATGGCTGTTTTCTTACCTATACAGTGAAGGCTGTGGCACAGTTTAAATGTGTGCATGTGTGTGTGTGGTGCCTGCAAGATGATAAACACTAAATCAATATCATTAAGAGGCACCCATTTTCATTTAAAATAAATTCATAAGATGTTATTAAAATGAACCCCTAGTTTTCCATTCTGCCTTCCATTATTTGCAGATAAGAAGGTCTGACCCAATCGTTCTCAACTCTGGCTGTGTATTACAATCACTTGAAAGTTCTTGTGTGTTTTTAACTGCCATTTCACCACAGAACAATTGGATCAGTGTCTGGGGCAGGCCCCAAGCATTGGTGATTCTGATGTAGGAGGGTTGAAAAAAACACTATTTCAAGTGGATTCTTTACAAAAATCACTTTGGGGCAAATTGGCTATTCTGGCATTTTGTCATTTGGTGGTTTGTTCCATCCATCCTGAAGGATCAGAAGGACACAACTTTATCCTATCTTGGCATTCCTGGGAGATGTCTAATACACCCTAAGGTAAAATCAATACTATTCAATATTGTTTGGTTATCCTTTGCTGGGGAGAGAGGGGTATATGTCTGATGTTGAGCCATTGAAGGAGCATATCTGAGTTAACTAAAGATGGTGGAAGAGACAAAAGATTAGGTTAGCTCTTATTCTTTAAAAACTTTTCCTTCTCCTCCTCCTCCTTCTTCATCCACCACTGTAAGAGATATCTGAGGAGTCCCTACTATAGTACTTAGGACCATTCATGAATGCCTTGACTCATTACATGGAAATTCAAGAGGGGAGGATCTATTCAGATATCTCCAGGAGAAGGTCTTCCCATACTTCTCCAGAGTTTAAATGATTTTTCATAGTCTAAGAATATAAGAGTATACATGGTACAGGCTGGCAAACATGGCGAAACTCCATCTCTACTAAAAACACAAAAATTAGCTGGGCATGATGGTGCACGCCTGTAATCCCAGCTACTGGTGAGGCTGAGGCAAAAGAATCGCTTGAACTCAGGAGGCAGAGGTTGCAGTGAGCTGAGATCACACTACTGCACTCCAGCCTGGGCAAAACAGACTCTGTCTAAAAAAAAAAAAAAAAAAATTATACATTGTAAATTGAAATATAAAATTTTAGAGGCAGAAATGTCACCTTGGAGACCAAATAGGTGTTTAATATTTGTTCTGAGTCAATCAACATTACCTGATGCCAATTACAAGCCAGGGTTATGCAAGTTACTTCCATTTACATAATCTCATTTATGACACAATGTTGTAGTTGGAAGAACTCTGTGTGCTATGTTATGGTCATGGAGACTTCTTGCAATATTCAATTGCTACAGCAATTTAAACCTTCTTTAAATTAGAAGGTTTATGATGCTAAAATTTTACTTTTTGTATTCATATCTGTTTCGACGGCACATTGAGGGTAAGACGGTTTATATGATGCCAAGTCTTTGGTCAGAAAAGATGCTGCTTTCACAATGTTGTTCTCATAGAAAAACATAAGTCACTTTGTGGTATTGTTTCCAAGAATACGCCGAGGCAAGTAGGGGTTCTTTCTATGGTCCTCAAGGCAAGTTCAAGATTATTCTGGGTATTATATGCTGCTGCAAAAATTTCTCCCCACAGGCCAACTCAACAACTCAAAACAAAAACAGAAACAATAAAAAAAACCCAAAACTGAACAAAAATGCTCATTTTCATTAAGAAAATTTTCAACTATTATCTTAGTTACGTTGTCAAATCCTATTTTTTAACATTCTTTTCAAATTCAATATATCTAAAATATAGCCTCATATATATATAACTATTTTTGTAGTTTTTTTTTTTTTGGTTTTGATGTAAACTCTAGAATAAGAACATTTAAGAAGCTCACCCCAGCTGTACAGAACCTGAATCCAACAGGATTCCAAAGGAATAATTGGCTTTAACGTAGAATGTTGCTTTAACTTGGAGTAACGGCTTTGTTGTCTCCTAAAAATTTCCATTATTTCTTTTTATTGCATTTTAGGTTTTGGGGTACATGTGAAGAACATGCAAGATTGTTGCATAGGTACACACATAGCAGTGTGATTTGCTGCCTTCCTCCCCATCATTAATAATCTAGAATTTTACTCAAGACTTTACTCCATGTTACAGTGATACGGCTTTAAAAGTATAAGTTTTGATTCCAAACAAATCTAGCGCAACAGCAGGTCAAATAAGGTCTTGAATGTTATTTAGTATTTTATTCAAGGTCAATATTTACAGTACCAACAAAACTATTTAAGATTATCAAAGTCAGTAAACGCCTTCCTTTACATTTCTTTTATATGTACAGGACCAAGTTGTTCACATGATGCTTGAAGTGAATGGTAGAACCAGGCTAAAGTAGTCCTTTCAAAATAGGCAACGAAGTTTGGGTGGAATGATCAATTGAACAATCAATTAAAAGTCTGAGCCACAGAAACTTTTCAGGTGATCCCAGATTTCTAAGAGTACATTGGTGCTGTACTATCCATCATAAGGGCTTGGTGGCATGAGGAACACTGAGGAGCCGCGGACAGCAAATTATGCTGCTTCAAGAAGTCAATGGCTGGCAGATTTGAAGCATTGACATAGTTGGCAGAGTTTCTCAAAAATAAACATTTATCCATTTGGAGAAGTAGAATGAAATGAAATCTTTTTGAAAAACACAACCGTTTTAAAAATTAGATTTGAATTTAATCCACAGAGATTGATCACAATGGAAGAATTTGACCTGCAGGGACAAATTGTTCAACTGACCCAATAATTTAAATTATAATGTATATGTTTTCATTCTAAGCACACTTTCGAGAGCAGCAGTAGCAGTTTAAGAGGACTAAGGAAAGCTTCATAAATAGTTCATTAGCTCAAGAAGTAAAACAAGGTGAATATCCCAAATCGAGAGTTAGAACACCTAGTTCTGCAAAGAGACTAATTGTATGTCCCTGCCTCTAAAGTAAATATTCAACCTCTCTTGGCCTTTGAAAGCACCTGTAGAAGAGAATATGAGAATGATGTTCTCTAAGATTCTATGATACCTTTAAAAGGTAATGGTTCTAAGTTTACTTGGAGTTTGGTTTTAATAAGGTCTTAAAAACTCTTTATCTTTCCAGTTAAAAATGTTCAGTCTCCTGTAAATGTCACTACTGATCTGATATCCTGCCATGACATTCCAGAGATGAGACAGGAAAAAATGTGACTGGCTCATGTAGATTCTATTCCTATCCTCTCACTATCCTGACTTTGCCAGGAGCAGCTCAGTTCTGGAACACTTCAAAAAACATGTCTTTACCACTAAATTTTTAGAATAGGAATTCAAGCTTAAAGTGTTAAGGGAAGGATGGTCGGGCTCGGTAGCTCACGCCTAATCCCAGCACTCTGGGAGGCCAAAGCGGGTGGATCACTTGAGGCCAGGAGTTTGATACCAGCCTGGCCAACGTGGCAAAATCCTGTTGCTACTAAAAATACAAAAATTAGCTGGGAATGGTGACATACACCTGTAATCCCAGTTACTCGGGAGGGTGAGGCAGGAGAATTGCTTGAACCCAGGAGGCAGACGTTGCAGTGAGCCGACAGGGCACCACGGCAGTCCAGCGTGGGTGACAGAGCTACACTCCATCTCAACAACAGCAACAACAAAGTGTAAAAGAAAGCCTTGCTTTAGGTTTGAGCATAGACGTGGTTTCCCACTTCCCTCTTTTAATACCATTCATTTGGGCCTCAGCTGATTCCTCTACACAGTGGAAAAAACAAATCATTTTGATGACTACTACTAGATTTTAGAAGGGTAATGTTTTTAAGATAGAAGTAGAAGAGGATGGGAAAAAACAGCTTGTAGCATTTTGGGCTCTTGAGAAGGCATGGAGTACCCCTGACAAAGAAGATGTCAACGTTTAAATTTGGTAAACTTCTAACAGGAAGAAGTGTGATGCATAGGAAAAGGCCGAAATCCAAGCCAGCCCAGATTTGAATCCTACCATCATCATTAACTACAGGGTGGAGAGAAGTTATCTGATCTAAGACAAATTACTTGACCATCTTTAAAACAGGGAAATACTTTTTTCTCATTGATGCTTTTTTGAGTATTAAATCATATATCATATGTTAACGTCACAGTATAGTGCGTGGCACAGAATAGGTATGGAAGAAACAGCAATGATTATTACTTGTGAAAATAGATTTTGTTAAGAAAAATCAAATCTGTTGAACATCAGATTCCATGTATCCACTACTAACAATATTATGGGCTTAAAGGTATTTGAGCCTCCCACGGTAATCTTTGTGATTTGCCAGAATTTTACCTCTAAGAGTGAATCTCTGCAGAAGACAGGTATTAAGTATTTTCCTCTCCATCTGAAACTTCCAAATCCTCATCTCCATAAAGATTGAACATATAGCACTATAAGCATGAAGCTCACGCATTTATGGAGATAAGAAAACAAGTATGACAAATTATAGCAGACTTTATGGAAAGAGTCAGTTCAATGAAAACAGCCAGGTAAGTAGGAAGGAAGGGCCAATCAAATACAATGAATTGCATGACGACTCCATAGTACCAAAATGATCAACTCTTAGTATGTTAGTTTACCCTACCACAAACACTCCAATTACTTGTTTAGAATTTCATTTCCATTTACCCATCGTCTGTTTAGTTATGACTTTTAGCATTGGTTTAGTGTTGTTGAAGATGATCTAATATACACCCTTAACTTTTCATAATCTAGAGATCATACTGCACCACTTCACAGAAAATGTGCAAACCTTAACCATATATGCCATGAACACATCCTCCCACCACCATAGTACTGTACTGCATACTATGGCCATCACATGTGTTACAGCAATGTACATAATAAACCCCCTACGATAATGTTATAGTTTTTGCTATTAATCATTATATGCATTGTAAATAAACAGAGAGGAAACATAATATTTTTTATTTACACAGCTATCTACCATTACTCCTTGAAATAGCCAGGCTTCCTTCTCCTATTATTTCCCTACAGCTTAAAAATTTTCTTTATTATTTCTTATAACACAGAACTGCTGATGGTGAGTTTTCTTTTTATTTAAAAATGTTTTTGCCTCTATTTTCAAAGGCTATTTTCATCGGATACAGATTTCTTGTCTGACAGGGTTGCACTCCCTGCAACCTTCTAGAACTTTAAAGGTACTGTTAAACTCTCTTCTGGCCTTCACAGTTCCAGCTGGGTGTCCATGATCATTTAAATCAGTTACCTTCTAGGCTGTGTGTCAGTCTCCTCTGACTGCTTTCAAGATTTTCTCTTTAATTTTTTAGCAATTTGACTATGATATGCTTTGGTGTGATGTCTTTGTATTTATCTTATCTGGGTTTCACCGAACTTTCTGAATTTGTAAATTTATGTTTTTCATTATATTTTGGAAAAATTTGGTCATTATCTCATCTATTTTTTTTTCTGTTCCATTCTTTTTCCTTTCTTTCTGAAACCTTAAACACATACTAGACTTTAACTATGTCCCACAGGTCTAGGAGCCTGTCTATCTTTTAAAATCCTTTATCTCCTTTATTCATCAAGGATACCTTCTATTCATTTATCTTTTGGTTTACTGAATCTTTCCCCATTACTTCTACTCTGTTAATTAAATCCATACAGAATATTTTTTTAAATTTCAGATATTATTTTTAGATCTAATATTTCTCTTTTGATTTTTTTGTATATTTTATATTTTCCTGCTGAAATTCCTTATAGTTTCACTTACATGTACAAGGAGATTTTCCTTTATCTCAATTATAATAGTTGCTTTAGAATCATTGCCTAATAATTTCAATATCTGGATCATCTCAAGGTTGGCTTCCATCCATTTTCCCTTGAGAATGGGTCACATTTTCAAGGTGCTTTGTAGCTAAAGTAACTTTGGATTGTATCTTAAACATTAATATTGTTGTGGAGACTCTGGATTCTGTTATGTTTCTTTGAACAGTGTTAATGTTTATTTCAGCAAGCAATTAGTTTTGATAAACTGCAAACCCTGTCTTGTGTGCAACAGGCAACAGATCAAATGTCAGTCCAGCTCTGTTATCATTAACTGTGCTCCTTTGACTTTGTCCAACGCATGCACGGTTCAAGAGTTGGCCAGAGACCCAGGGAGACTTTATACTCACAATCTTGGGCTCTCCTTGTCTCTCTCCTTTCTGGTTTCCCCCTCTCACTCTCCAGTGGCCATAGGCTCCCTAGACTCTTTCTTCTTGCTACTCAGACAAAAAAGCTAGGAGTTTTTAATCACAACTTCAGCTGCCCTGTGTCATTCTGCAAAAACAGACAACTTACCCCACTAAAGTCCTTTCTTCCAGGTGCCCACTGCTCTACAAAACTCTCTTGACTTTTTTTTTTTCCACTTTCAAAAACCTTCAAGTAGTTGCTTTTTTGCATTTTGTCCCAAGTTTACTGTTACCTGTGGAAAGGTTAGCGTGTTCAAGGCTTATTCCAACACACTAGAAGAAGAAACCACAAATATCCCGATTAAAAAAAAAAATCTTTATCTATATATCAAGAATCAGACTTGAAACAAACTATAGGCTGCGGAGTCTTCCTATGTCTACAGAAGTCTCATTTTACCCCACCACTACAAGATTCACACTGGATCTTCTATTGCGCATTTCAGCTCGTCCTCAAGCCTCCAGTCAAACCTGGTCTCCATTCAGCAAGTCTTTGCTCTCAAGGGTAGGATGTGTACCACTGGTAAATCAGATGACTTCAGTTGCCTGAGACAGAACATTAAGTGACACAGAATCATGTAACTATGGGAAAGTTAGTTTCAGTTTTTTCAACTCTTCTGATTCTACCAAGGAATACATCTCAATTTTGTGCCAATATGTCTTGAGCACCTTTCTAATAGTGGCTACTTTCCCCTTTTCAACATAGAGACAGCAGGTGTCATGCAAAGAACTTTCTCCAGGAAATAACATGTAGCTAGAAATAAATAATATTTTTTTCTACTCAATGTATTTTTAGTTACCTTCTATTTGTAGTAATACTGTTTTTCATTTGTGATAATGGCATCAAGTTTACTTTTATAAAACCAAACTTCATAAAAAGCAACTTAAAGAAAAATAAGAGGCCAGGTGTGGTGGCTCACACCTGTAATTCTAGCACTTTAGGAGATCAAGGTGGGAGGACTGCTCGAGACCAAGAATTCCAGACCAGCCTGAGCAATGTAGCAAGAGCTTGTCTCTACAAAAAATAAAAAATATAAAAACTAGCCAGGCAGATGGCATGTGCCTGTAATCCCAGATACTTCAGGAGGCTGAGGCCAGAGGATCACCTGAGACGAGGAGATCAAGGCTGCAGTGAGCTATGATCATGCCACTGAACTGCAGCCTCTATTATTATTTGGAGACTCTGTCTCCAAATTATATTATTATTATTAATAATAATAATCCAGACACAGTGGCTCACACCTACAATCCCAGCACTTTGGGAGTCAAGGTGGGTAGATCTCTTAAGGCCAGGAGTTCTAGACGAGCCTGGCCAATATGGTGAAACCCCATCTCTACTAAACATACAAAAATTAGCCGGGTGTGGTAGTGCACACCTGTAATCCCAGCTACTTGGGAGACTGAGGCAGTCTTGCTTGAACCCTGGAAGTGGAGGTTGCAGTGAGCCAAGATTGCACCATTGCACTCCAGCCTGGGCCACAAGAATGAAACTCCATCTCAAAATAATAGTAATAACGAATTTACAGTATAAGTCATAATACAGATAAGAATGGGGAAAAGACTGGTAGAGCAAACAGTTCTAACTGGCATAACAGATGTATCCCCATCCCAAATCTCAGTAGCTTGCATACAGAATTTATTTCTTACTCATGAAAATGCTAATAATGCTACTTGGGTGTTTCTAGCTTGTGGTAGTTATCCATGTGATCATGCAGGGATTAAGGATGACAAAGTCTCTGCCTTCTTCAACAGAGATCTCATGATCACTTTGAGTAGGTCTCGCCAAGGAAGAGAGAAAAAAAAGAATGGCAGACAGCATGGGCAGTGTGATGGGCCAGGCTTAGAAGAGATGTACATCCTTCTGTTCATATACTACTGGCTGGAACTGTCTATGGCCTTCATTGTGAAGCCGGCCAGGAAATGAGTCTGGCCTAGGAGAAAGTGTTTTGGGTTTCCATGAGCATAAAGTTTGGGTAACTGCTAAGATTTGGGGAAACTATGCACTAGGTTGTGTTTTTTCAAAGCAGAGGGGAAGAAGGAGCTATCATTTCTCAGAAAACTCCCTTTGTTTTTTTTGAGACGGAGTTTCGCTCTTGTTACCCAGGCTGGAGTGCAATGGCCTGATCTCAGCTCACTGCAACCTCCGCCTCCTGGGTTCAAGCAATTCTCCTGCCTCAGCCTCCTGAGTAGCTGGGATTACAGGCACGTGCCACCATGCCCAGCTAATTTTTTGTATTTTTAGTAGAGACGGGGTTTCACCATGTTGACCAGGATGGTCTCGATCTCTTGACCTTGTGATCCACCCGCCTCGGCCTCCCAAAGTGCTGGGATTATAGGTTTGAGCCACCGCGCCTGGCCCACTCCCTTTGTTTTATAAGGTTGACAGGATATTAGTATCTCTCCTTCCTGCCTGCCTGCCTTCCAGATCCCAGGGTCTGGAAGAAATGCGAGACAGACAGGCAGTACCTCCAAAGTGTTCTATCCATTTCAGTCGACCTCCACCACTGGTATATGGGGTGCCCACGGCAGCTCCAAGCTGCCACATCTCCTGTTCCCTGGCTGCCCTTTCCTTCCCAGCAACTTTGTAATCACAATTTACCAATCCTGCCTCTCGCCCACTCCACAAAGTCTTCGCTCTCTGACAGTTCAATTAGGTAACTTGAAAAAGTAGCCAGTGTTCATGTTAATTGAAAGCTCTTCCTTCCTTCTCTCCAGAGAAATTAAGAACATTTTACACTGTGGCTGCCTGGTGGTCACGGTATTGTTTTGAGTGTGTCCTAGCAAGACGCAGCCATCACAGACCAGGGAGGAAGCTCCATCGGGTCGGGGTTCAACTTCACCAGCCCCACTTCTTGAATATCTGGCCTGTTTCTCTGTGGCCACCCCTCATCCAAGATAGAGTGCTCGCTCTTTAAAAGCAGGACATGCCCCTTCCAGGATCTTTCTTTGATGCCCACAGATCACAAAGGACCTAATGCAAGGTCGAGTGCTAGGCTCTGGCTCAGCAAATGTAACTGAATTCAAATGATTGATTCCGTGCCTCAGATATTAGCAGTCATTTAAGTTGTGGTCTATGTACTCCAAAAACAGTATATTTTTAAACAATAAAGAACAGTAAGTGTCAAACCTTTGGTTACTCCCCAAATGCTATAATTAAAGAGTCAACTCCTTATACTTTGTCAGAGCACAGTAGAAACCATGGACTTCCAGTCTTCTCTCAGCCATGACCTGTGCTTGACCCCCACTATTTTAAATTCCTCAACTGTTGGCAGAAGTGCCTGAGTAGATTTTAATTTCTATAAATACGTTTTGGAGAGAGGCAGCCCCTGCAAATCAACTGGTGTTTCATGAGTATGCCCATAAAATGCTACTCTAGTAAAAAGGGTACCTGATACTAAATCCTGAACCTAGCCTTCCCCTCAACATACCCTTTTTAAAAATGGAGCTCCTAGATTCAAAGACAGTTTGGAGTGGAGGTTCCCCGGAAAATGTTTGCTTGCTTGTTAGTTACACTGATTTGAAGAACAACTCCATTTAAGCAATCTTCACACCTGACTTGTCCTCTTTCCACAGACTGTGGTTTCTGGAGCCAGACTGCTGAGCTCTCAGTCCTGATTCACCACTTTCCCATTATGAGATTTGGAGCAAGTTACCTCACAGGATGTTTCGGATTTGCTTTAAAATTCTTCAACCAAAAACTAAGAAAGGTGGTGACAGAGTTACCGAAATAAGATGGGCAAACTATTGATAATTATTGAAGGTAAGTAAGGTACAAATCCATTCATTCTCTTCACTGTTTTGTTTGAAATTTTCCATAACACATTCTTAAATGACACTTTTATCTAGAAAATAAGTAATCCCCCAAGGCCTTCCGTCACAAAACTGTCTCCTCTATCAGAGAGATGAATGGTAGAAAATATATTGAATATTCTATCTTTACTTTCAACTATGCAGAACAATTTATTTTAGATTTCGCTGTTCTCATAGGTTAATAATGTAACAGGAAGAACTTAATTTTTTTTCCTTCTACCTTCAGCTATTTAAATCTAGCAAGAAATCAAGTACCCTGATGTGTACTTTACTGCAGATCTTGCGTCTTACAATAAGGCCAGTCAAGATCCTAGGTATCTGGACACAGCTATAATTTGGTGTCATTTTCGATGTTGGCTCTGAGATCTCAGTCTCTCGATACCTCCCCTTTCCAAAAGGGGAAAGACTGGGGGCGGAAGGAAGAGAAGACAAGAAGAGAGAATGTACTGCATCCTATTTCAAGCACTAACACAACTGTTTTCTCCCCCATTGACTCTTCAAAACACAGATGCCATGCCCATAGAGAGGGGAGAAAAATAAGGCAATATGCTGGGCTCAGTATGTACGTTCTCTTGCACCCCCACCCCAACTTTCACATGTAAGTAATGCGCTGAGAAAAAGAGATGGCTTCCTGCTGGAGCTCAAACTGTGCCAGTAGAAACTGCTGGTTTCCCTTAAGTGATATTAATAAAACTAACTTACTGGAAATTCCTGTCAGGGCTGCACATGCTAACGTCAAAATTGCACAGATTGGGGAAAGGCTGTTTAAGAGCTTTCCCCCAAATTATCAGTTTTTAATTATATCCCAAGAAAATATCTATGTCTCTTTTATTACTGATAGGTCATATAAAATTTGGAGACCATTTTCCTCTGTGTCTCTGAGAAAAATTCAACTCTCAATATAAATTTATTACTTCTTTCACATATGTTCATCAGCTAACTTAACATGGATCTGTTAAAGCATTCTAAGTGTAAAAAATAAAATTGGTTTTAGTTTTATGTTAAAAATTTAATAATTATACCAACATAAAGGTTAGAAATATATTTTAAACCAATTAATATCAGCATCAAAGAAAGCAAAATTATATAATGGCAGTTCAAATTATTACATTCTCTTGTTTTGCACTTCTAAAGGGTGGCAATTAAATCTCTGCTTTGATTTACGTGGAAAGTAAAATCTGCAGCTGTAATACTCATACCATTTCATTTCCTCCAATGCAAAGGGATTTAGCTCCTTACAATATAGACCTCAGGTTGGAATAGCAGATGCCAACTGTTTCAAGAAGAGCACAATGTCTCTAATGATTTAAGATAGTGTTCCAAACACCTCTTGGTTTCCATTCAATATGAACAAGTAAAAATGATCCTAGTCCCCACCAAAATCAATACAGGTGAAAGTGTGCTGGTTTCTAAGTACTACCTGGACCAACTGTAGTTTCTAAGGTCTGGAACAGTATCATTCATGGTCTTAGCCATAGGTATGCCCCTTCTCTGGAAACTTTTTCTAAGGGCAATCACTGTGAAAGCATTTTGTCAAGTGTTGAGCATTCATAAATGGAATTTCTTTTAATCAATACTCACTTATAAAAATACTTAGCTGGACTGATAGTTTGACTTTGGGGAAACACATGTCTGTGGCAGAAACAAAGACGCTTGCTAAATATTCCATCTCTTCCCTCCCATGTCCCAGCCCCTTACAGTTATGTCAGATAATGTGAAATAGTTCTGACCAGTAACTTGTGGGCAGAAGTGATTTGTGTCCCTTTAAGGCCAAAGTATAGAAGAGCTGGCACGGGATCTTCTGACTGTGTCCTTTCTTATCATGGTGAACTCAGGGAGACATGAAATGCAGATGTTGCAGGATAGTAAAACTGCTGCCATGGGCCTGAGTCCCTGAATGATTGTGTGGAAATCAACACTACTACCAACACTTGCTGGTATGTACAATATACAAAATACAAACCTTTGCGTGTAAATCCACCAGAAATGGGATTATCTGTTCCTGCGGTATATCTATCCTATTCTGAAAACAAAAATAATGCATAGTCCTGGCACAGTGGCTCATACATGTAATCCCAGCACTTTGGGAGGATGAGGCAGGCAGATCACCTGAGGTCAGGAGTTCGAGACCAGCCTGACCAACATTGAGAAACCATGTCTCTACTAAAAATACAAAAATTACCTGGGCGTGGTGGCATATGCCTATAATTCCAGATACTCGGAAGGCTGAGGCAGGAGAGTCACTTAAAACCAGGAGGTAGAGATTGCGGTAAGCCAAGATCGTGCCACTGCAGTCAGCCTGGGCAACAAGAGCAAAAAAACCCCTTCTCAAAATAATAATAATGATAATGTGTAAAGTCCGAAAGACTTGATTTTTCTTTTTTTTCTTTTTTCTTTTTTTTTTTTTTTGAGATGGAGTTTCGCTGTGTTGCCCAGGCTGGAGTGTAGTGGCACGATCTCAGCTCACTACAAACTCCGCCTCCTGGATTCAAGCAATTCTCCTGCCTCAGCCTCCCTAGTAGCTAGGATTACAGGTATCACCATCACGTCCAGCTAATTTTTGTATTTTTAGTAGAGACAGGGTTTCGCCATGTTGACTAGGCTGGTCTCAAACTCCCAATCAAGTGATCTACCCACCTTGGCCTCCCAAAGTGCTGGGATTACAGGCGTGAGCCACCACGCCTGGCCAGCCTTAATTATTCACCTGACCAGCTTCACAAAACTCTGGATGCTTCATTTCTGTAAACTTCTTCCCATGCTGATAGATGAGAAGGCCAGCATGTAAGGATGGCTCCATCATGGCACCGTGGTGACCTTGCACGTCTCCTCATAGGCCATGGAGGCAAAGCTTAGCTACAGTCTGACCCAAGTCTTGGTGGGATGCCGTGAAATTCCTCTCGAAATGAAGGGACACAAGCAACCTCCTGGGGAGCTCCCATGGAACGGTTTCTCATCTACCTCCAGATTTTGTGGGAGACCACACAAGACCTTTCCCATCCATCTTCCCTGTTTTGGTTGTGCACAGGACTTTCCATCTTGCAGACCTCCTTCCCCTTAGGGCACAGCCACAGGCTTCTGTGCCAATACTACTACTTGGCTGTAATTTAGAGGTGGCACCTCTAGGGCAAAGTGACCTACCTCTCATGCCACCTGTCTTCTGACCTCTCCAGTTTGGTGTCATCCTGTGCGTGGGACTAGGGAGGCAAGGAGCTGATGGCGTGCTGATCTTGATTTTGCTGTCTGTGTAAGTAGCAAAGCTCTGAATTCATTGGGGCTTGCTGCCGCCTTGCCAGCTGAATCTATGGAATTGTGGAGAGCCAACCTGGTAGCTGCCCTGTCAGCAACAACACCGCAGCTTGGGCATTGCTTGACTACTTGACACTATGATAGGTGACTTTTACGATAACTATTTATTGCTCAGCCTCAGAGTAGATGGCTTTATGATGGGCTATCTTTCTTTTGCTTAAAATAACAAAATGGGGCCAACCAGAACTAGAGCTTTCTGATTTGAAGTTGGAGAAAAAAAACAAGCCAGATAGGTTTCCCACTGCTTCAGCTTCACCAACACTTTCATAAAGCTAGCGTTTACAAACTGGGTTGTTAGGAGTCTCCAATAACCCAGGCCCCAGTGAAGCTATCTGGTGGCATCTCTTGGTGACAGTCTTCAGTGTGCTGAGTGGCGGCCACAGTCTTTGGAAGAACCCCATGAGACAAAGTCACTACCTAATGCACAAGGAGACAATTTATGGCATTTTGTGTTTTTGCCATTCCAGGGAACCAGAAACACCTATCACAGGAATGAATGATATCTTTCAAATGAAATAACCATTGGGAAGGCTAACACTAAGTCTCTTGAATATTAATAAACATGAATGGTACACAAATGCATTTACAAACTACTAAACATGGGACTGTGTGAGAAAGAAGGCTCACAAAGATAAATGGGTTCCATTTTTGAATGTAAACCCAAAGTTCCCCAAGACGGGTAATATTTCTGACTTTGCAGCGAGGTCCAGAAAAATAGACCCTGGGTGACAAGTCTTTAGACATGAGCACACTGATAAGTAACTTTGTGGCTGGCAAACCTATGTACCTATCAAAATGGTGCAACCATAGCAGCATTCTGTTGGCAGTCAAGCAGCACGGCCGGACCCTACGAGGCCATGAAGAACAGGAGCATGGTTTTGGTTCTTGCAAGTTTACAGATATCCTACTGAGAGTGAGAATCACCGTAACATATCTTGAAGGTTGTAAGGGAGAAATTTTCTCAGAAAGAAAAAGGGAAAAATGTATGCTTCTGACATTATTTCTGGAAAGGAGAGCATCGTTTCCTTATAAGACCTAGAAATATGCTGTTTTAAAGATGATTCTGGGCAGAGAATTGTGAGTAAAATAAAATATCTGTGCTTTCAATATAAATGATGGTGACAGAAGAAATGCTGCATGCCGACAAAAAACCACAGTGTATACTGATGAATATTCAAATATCCATCATATTCGGAAGGAAATATCCTAATGTTCTAGGCAGAAATCATTAGACCTCATTAAAAAGAAATTGTCAAGTGCTGTTCTCTTCATGATTTTCTCAACCAAAATGTTTTTCTTGGCCTTCCTTTGCCAGTCTGATGTTAGGCAGAAAGAGTACAAAGATGAATAGGACACATGTCTGGTCAGTTGGCTCCATGATACAGTTTCTGCCTTGAAGCTCCATTTCCACTCTTTCTTTGTTCCTACAGTAACCATTAGTGTTCAATTAAAAGGCTCTGGTCTTCAGCAAAATAAAAATGATTCAGGCAAGAATTCTCAACGGATGTCAGAAACTTTGGGAATAACTTTGGGTAAAAATTTGGATCAGGAGAGTCACAGGGTCCTGAAAATATTACCCTATGGGGTACTTGCTAATTACAAAAAAGTGAAGGAGAAATCTCTGCAATAGAGAAATCTAGTGGGTACCAGTTTAACCAAGGGATTAAATTTAGTATCACCAACAATGGGAGGAGCAAACATTACGTGGCTCCTGATGCAATGGAACAGGAAGGATGAGCGTTGCCTGCATGGTGCTCTGGCAGTAGTAATTAACTGGAATCTAACTGTGTGAAAGAAAGTAGACAGACCCGGAATGTAAAACACTGTGTCAAACAACTAGCCTGGACTTTTCTTTTCTTTTTTTTTTTTTGAGGCAGAGTCCTGCTCTGTCATTCAGGCTAGAGTGCAGTGGCACAATCTCAGCTCAATGCAACCTCCATCTCTCAGGTTCAAGTGATTCTCTTGTCTCAGCCTCCTGAGTAGCTATGACTACCAGTGCACACCACGATGCCCAGCTAATTTTTGTATTTTTAGCAGAGATGAGATTTCACCATATTGACCAGGCTGGTCTCAAACTCCTGACCTCAAGTGATCCACCGGCCTCCGCCTCTCAAAGTGCTAGGATAATAGATATGAGCCCCTGCGCCCGGGCTTAGCCTGGACTTTTCAACACCATTCTGCACTGTTAGATGAGACAAAACATAGGGAACTATTCTAGACCGAAGAAGACTAAGGAGAGACACTATGACTGAAGAGAGACACTGTAACTAAAGGCAATGTATGATGCTGGATCAAAAGCAGCAACTATACAGAGAATCATTTGAACTAATGGGGAAATCTTAATAGGGACTATGTTTAAATGGCATCTTGTATTGGTGTCAGATTCCTTTGTATTTAATGGTTTTGTGACATGTTCTTGTTCTAAAATGATAATGCTGCAGTACATTGGGGTGAAATAGCATGATGTCTGCAACTTACTTTCAAATGGTGCAGGGGAAAAACGTGTGTATACACATACGTATACATACCTATGGGAGGAGACACAAAGCAATAAAGTGGTGAAAAGTTCACATTGGCAAATGTAGATGAAAAGAATACCAGTGTACATTGTATCACTCTCACAATTCTTCTGCTTAATTTCAAATGTTCTATTTTAAAAGGGATGGAAGGGAGTGGGGTGGGGAGAAAACAGCAGCTGACTGGGCTTGGGTTACAGTTGTGGGTCATGGAAAATGGCAATGTGAAGGGGCCACTTGGATGAAGCCTGTGTTCTTGGCCTCATGAGCCCGTCTCTGACAGGCATCAGGCCTCATCTTAATGACAGGATAGTCCAGGAAGTGCATGCCTAGTTTGGACTGGATCAAGACACTTCAACTGCCACACTCAAGAGATTTGTCTGTTTTAGTGTATCTACAGACTCAGAATAAACATGCTTCAGAAAAGTGGAAAACTTCTCAGTTGTCATACAGACCAAAGAAAAATAGCACAAAATCTACAACTGAAGTATCATGAAATGCTCAGTGATCAACTTCAGGAGCAATGTCAGTGCAGCTTTGGGTCAACGTGAGTAAGCGTACTTGCATCCTTGCACATGGTCACAACCAACCCTTGGCTCCGGAGGGAACCTGAACATTATAATTTTCTTTTGAATTATGAATTCTCTGCTAAATAGTCAAGAGCATAGGCCTTAATTCTAGCAGAAGTCCACATATGAAGGAATTCATTATATGTTTTAAAGGAAAGTCATTAATTCTTTGTAAATAATGTCTTGGTATCTAAAGAGAAAAATCAGAAGGTGTTAAGTGTCGATAAAGGAATAAGAACTCAAGGTCTAACCTTCTACCCTCAGTGCCCTTTTATAAAGCCATCTGCACCTGTAGGAAAGATAGAACTGTTTCCATTTGAGGGTCTCCATCTCCTCCACCATCTGCTCCATATCCAGCTCAAGCCTCTCTTGCTCACATCATCTGGTTTCCTTATCATAAACAAGCAGCCTTTCCAGTTATGTCTATGCAATACGAAAATCAGATCCATACTACAATGTGCTTATTTTTCTTTATAGGTTGTCTAATAATGACATTATAGAATAACAACATTCCTTACAACAAAGGTGATGAAGCTAACACCAACTTACTCAACATTTATAAAGTTAAGCAAAGTTTTTGTTAATCACACACCTAAAAAATAATATTCCTCCTAAAATGACATGGGATCAAAACAACCCTTCCCTTTGATTGTTCAATTATAATGTAGAGTAAATAGACAATTACTACTAGGAAAAAAAACTGAAGTTGGAGACAGTCAACCCTGCCTCCTTCCATGCTTCAGAGAATCTAAATATCCATTTCCATCCTTCCCCAAATTGCAGACTCGAAATGACCTAATACATAACATTAGCATTATTTTCATTAATAATCTATGATATTTTCATTTCGTAACTTTTATTTGAAAATTTGAAACACATATTTCAGGTATCAAAGTATCCGACACTGGTCTAGAACTGATTAACATGATTAAATACTTTCTGAGCTGGGTGCAGTGGCTCACGCCTGTAATCCCAGCACTTCGGGAGGCCAAGGTAGGTGGATCATCTGAAGTCAGGAGTTCAAGACCAGCCTGGCCAACATGGTAAAACCCTGTCTCTACTAAAAATACAAAAAATTAGCCAGGTGGGGTAGCATGTGCCTGTAATCCCAGCTACTCAGGAGGCTGAGGCAGGAGAATCACTTGAACTCAGGAGGCAGAAGCTGCAGTGAGCCGAGATCACGCCATTGCACTACACCTTGGGCAACGAGAGCGAAAATCCATCTCAAAAAAAAGAAAAAAATTCTGACAGCCTATCACACATTATATACGTAAACATATACATAAAGAATATGTAATGCTTCAAAACATTCCAATTATATTACTAAATGCTTGCCCCTCCGTCAAGAGTTTGGGGCATTTTATGGCATAGCTTTGACATAAAATACTTAGAATTAAGCATCCCAAGGTTCAACTCACACTTTTTTCCTTTGCATCTCCAGTCTGTCAAACATGTACATTTCACTACGACCAGCTCTTCAAAAGCTAGTATGTATAAGCAAACACTCTACACATGGCCCCTTGGCTCCACCTGTTCTCTGGTGGTGTTAAGAAAATCATCATTGCTAACTTAATGATCCGGTCTTCAGAGGAAGGCAATGTGAGGGCCTGTGTTGTGACTTTGAGTCAGGTGAGATAATCTGTGGCAAAGAACAACTTCACAGAGTGTAGACGAGACATGTTCAGAGGCGCTGGAGAAGAAGCCAGCCAACATGGATTCACTTCTATTGAAGAAGGCTCTGGGGAGGAAGAGCGACCTGAGTTGAACCACGCAAAGAGGTAGGGGTGGGGGAAATCTATGAAGGAATAGTGAGAGGAATTATGTATAAAGAGAGCCAGGAAGAATGTACGTGGATGTCTGCAGGAAAATGAGGTGACCCCAGTCAGATGAGAGTTGACGAGTGGTAGAAAAATACCTGCGGCTAGGTCAGCAGGTGTCAACAATGTGGAAGCCCCACAAGGAAAGAAGAGGAGGAGCCATGGTGATGGGGGCAAAATGGGCCTTTAGACAAGCTTTAAGTGAGAAAGGGGCTTGAAAAGAATGCTAACACACACTAGATTAATACCGCTAGTCACTTAGAGAGCTCAAGTATAACCTGACTTTAATGCAGCCAGTACAAAGCACGTACTCATTGCTTGTTTCCTTCCTTTTCTTCAACCAGACCACTAAGGAAAAGGCTACAAGAGTACAGGAACATTTGAAGACCTAAAGCATTCTTCACTCGTTAAAGAAAATATTGCATCTGGGCCAACAGCAATTGCAACAAAAGCAAAACTTGACAAATAGGACCTAATTAAAGAGTTTCTGCATAGCAAAAGAAATTATATCAACAGAGTAAACAGAAAACCTAGAGAATGGGAGAAAATATTTCCAAACTATGCATCTAACGAAGTCTAATATCCCGAGTCCATAAGGAACGGAAACAAATGTACAAGCAAAACACAGACAATCCCATTAAAAAGTGGGCAAAGGACATGAACACTTTTCAAAAGAAGACATACACGTGGCCAGCAAATATGTGAAAAAATGCTTAATATCACTAACAATTAGAGACATGCAAATCAGGACTACAATGAGATATAATCTCACATCAGTCAGAATGGCTACTATTAAAAAGTCAAAAAATAACAGATGCTGGTGAGGTTGCATAGAAAACAGAATGCTTATACTCTGCTGCTGAGAATATAAATTACGTCAGCCATTGTGGAAAGCCATGTGGAGATACCTCAAAGAACTTATAACCGAGCTACCATTTCAACCCAGCAAACCTGCTACTGGGAATATATCCAAATGAATATCAATCATTCTACCATAAAGACACATGCATGCATATGTTCACTGCAGCAGTATTCACAATAGCAAAGACATGAAATCAATCTAAATGCCCATCAATGATAGAATGGATAAATACAATGTAGTGCATATATGCCATGGACTACTATGCAGCCATAAGACCGAACTAGATCACGTCCTTTGCAGGAACATGGATGGAGCTGGAGGCCATTATCCTTAGGAAACTAACACGGGAACAGAAAACAAAATACCACACGTTCTCACTTGTAAGTGGGAGCTAAGTGATGAGAACACATAGATGGAAAGAGAGGAACAACACACGCTAGGGCCCGCTTAAGGGAGGAGAGTGGGGAAGAGGGAGATGTTCAGAAGAAACAAACGCAAACCTGTC
Source organism: Saimiri boliviensis (assembly GCF_048565385.1). Classification (NCBI taxonomy): domain Eukaryota; kingdom Metazoa; phylum Chordata; class Mammalia; order Primates; family Cebidae; genus Saimiri; species Saimiri boliviensis. The sequence goes on along the minus strand of NC_133457.1, from coordinate 7,111,112 downwards.
GGGTACCATGCTCGGTACTGAAGTGATGAAAAACTCTGTACATAAAGCCCCAAGTAATGAGCTTACCTATATAACAAACGTGCACATGTACCCCTGAACCTAAAGTAAAAGTTAAAATTTAAGTTAAATATATATATATATATATATTTCATATGGAATTTCATTCGGGACTCTTCCACCAACTTTGCATCACAGATCTGAAAAGTGGGGAGTACAAAGTTACGTTTCATAAAGTAGGAAGGCAGGTTATAGACGCCAGCTGTGCTTCTCGGGCATGCAGAATGACTTTCTACCAAATTTAAAGAAGAAAAACTAAGCAAAGGAAACTTTTTAATCTTTCCATTTCAGTGACCAATGATGAGACTGTTAAACATTTGGATTCCCTTTGAACAACAACAACAAAATTATATTTGGATTCCATGTGCCTCATTCAAATGGGTTTTCATGAAAGAGCGAAATGACAGGCCCTAAATGTAAATACCACGAAAGCCCCGGGAAGCTGGAAAGAAAAACAACCAGTAGGGAAAATGTGTTCTCGGTGGTCAGAAGCAGCAATGATTCCCATCGATTCCATGCTTGGCTTTTCTTGAAATAACAAACCATCTAAAGAGAGGAGGCAAGTGTGTTCTGCTGCCGTGGTGATGGGAAAAATCTCAGCCAGCAGCGATGGGAACTGACTAGTCAGACTTGGCAGACACAAGCCCCGGGAACAAACTCAACAGCGTGCTTCATGTTTTAGGGAGGCTCGTCTACCGTGCGTCTTCAGAAAAAAAGATTTAGACAGAGAAACTCACGGCCACAGCCAGAGGTTGACAGTAAAAGGGTGGTCTAAAAACACTCAGCCCTAATACCAAACCATCCTTCACATATGTTTCCAAAACCTTTTTTTCTATTTATTTCTTTTCTATTAAATTTTATGGGTGGTAGTGAGATGATGGAGTAGTAAAAGCAGACTGGTTATGGCAAAAATTGCCATTCTGTGCTATCGCTCTGCACAGAATCTCAAAAGCTAAAAGTCATGCCAGACCCAGGATCATCAAATTCAAACCCTTAATCCAGCCTCATCCATGTCAACTAGGACTTTAAGGGAAGGCTTTTTCTTACATATTTCCAAGTTTAGAAACTACACACACATTCCATCTTCACTTACTCTAAGGCAGGCGTCTCCAAACTTTTTACACAGGGGGCCAGTTCACTGTCCCTCAGACCGTTGGAGGGCCGCCACATACTGTGCTCCTCTCACTGACCACCAGTGAAAGAGGTGCCCCTTCCTGAAGTGCGGCTGGGGGGGCGGATAAATGGCCTCAGGGGGCCACATGCGGCCTGCAGGCCGTAGTTTGGGGATGCCTGCTCTAAGGGATCAAGAAGTTTCTTGTGCTATATGATTAATACGCATTCTCCTTGCTCATTTGACTCAGAAGTCTAACCTAATCTGTGCAAAATAATTACTGAAAGATTAGAAACTGTTGAATTTTGTTCTTTGTTGCTGTTTTGAGTTGTCTTACTTTTTTACCACTAGTAGTACCAATTCCAGACCACAAGTGATTTGTTAAATTCAGCCTTTTTTATATTGAAAATTGCATATAAGCCTATTTGTCCTGGAAAAAAGAACTGACAGTTGACTAAATAAAAGAATCAGCACAATCATCCCAAATCTTGAGTATAAACAGCTCTCCTATCAATAGTCCGGGATGGTTCCCAAAATGGTTTAGGGACCTCTGAGGATCTCCAAGACCCTTTCAGAGGTCCATGAGGTTAAGACATCTTTAAAATACTGCTATAAAGTGATAAGCCCTTTTCATTCTCATTCTTCACAATTATACAGTGAAATTTTCCAGAGGCTACAATGCCATGAGATGACATTATCACTCTGCAGTTAATGAAAAGTTTGTATATTCTTGTACTTTAAAAATCCATCATTGGAAGAATTGATATTGCTAAATTGGCCATCCTACCCAAAGCAATTTACAGATTAAATGCTATTCCTATCAAACTAACAATGACATTATTCACAGAATTAGAAAAAATCTATTATAAAATTCGTATGGAACCACAAAAAAGCCTGAGTAGTGAAAACAATCCTAGACAAAAATAAGAATGCAAGAAGCATCATATTACCAGACTTCAAACTATACTACAGTGCTATAGTAACCAAAACAGCATGGTACTAGTACAAAAACAGACACATAAACCAATGGAACAGAACAAAGAACCCAGAAATAAAGCCATGTACCTACAATCATCTGATCTTCAACAAAGTTGACAAAAACAAGTAATGGGGAAAGGATTCAATATTCAATAAATGGTGCTGGGATAACTGGCTAGCCATATGAAAAAAAATTGAAATTGAACCCCTTCCTTACACCATACACGAAAATCAACTCAAAATGGATCAAACGCTTCTATGTAAAACCTAAAACTATAAAATTCCTTGAAGACAAGCTAAGAAATACCATTCTAGACATAGGCCCTGGCAAAGGTTTTATGACAAAGATGCCAAATGCGGCTGGGTGCAGTGGCTTATGCCTGTAATTCCAGCATTTTGGGAGGCAGAGGCAGGCAGATCACCTGAGGTCCAGAGTTCGAGACCAGCCTGGCCAACATGGTGAAACCCTGCCTTTACAAAAAATACAAAAATTAGCCAGGTACGGAGGCAGGCGCCTGTAATCCCAGCTCTTCGGGAGGCTGAGGCAGGAGAATCACTTGAACCTGGGAGGCAGCGGTAGCAGTGAGCCAAGATCTTGCCATTGCACTCCAGCCTGGGTGACAAGAGTGAGACTTTGTCTCAATAAATACATGAATGATGAATGAATGGATGAATGCCAAAAGCAATTCCAACAAAAACAAAAATTGACAAATAGGACCTAGTTAAAGAGCTTCTGCACAGCAAAAGAAACTATCAGGAAAGCAAACAACCTATGAAATGGGACAAAATATTTGCAAACTGCACATCTAACAAAGGCCTAATCTCCAGAATCCATAGGGAGCTTAATTAAACAAGCAAAAAACAAACTACCTCATTTAAAAATTGGGCAAAGGACATGAACGCTTTTCAAAAGACATACATGCATCCAACAAGCATTATGAAAAAATGCTCAACATCACTGATCGTTAGAGAAGTGCAAACCAAAACCACAATGACATACCATCTCAGACCAGTTAGAATGGTTATTATTAAAAAGTCAGAAAACAACAGATGCTGGAAGGCTGTAAAGAAAAGGGAATGTTTATACACTGCTGGTGGGAAAGTAAATTAGTTTAGCCACTATGAAAAGCAGTTTGGTGATCTCTTAAAGCACTTAAAAACAGAATTACCATTTTGACCCAGCAATCCCATTACTGTGTAAATACCCAAAGGAATATAAATTGTTCTACCATAAAGACGCATGCACATGTTAATGTTATGTTCATTGTAGCACTATTCACAATAGCAGAATCATGGAATCAACCTAAATGCCCATGAATGGTAGACGGGAAAAGAAAAACGTGGTACACATATATCATGGAATACTATGCAGCCATGAAAAAGAATGAGAACATGTCTTTTGCAACAACATGGATGGAGCTGGAGGCCATCATCCTAAGTAAAATGACACAGGAAAAGACAGCCACATACTGTATGTTCTTGCTTGTAAATGAGAGCTAAACACTGAGTACACCTGGGCACAACAGACACCAAGGTCTGCTAGAAAGTGGAGCATGGGAGGAGGGTGAGGATCAAATAACTATCATGCACTGTGCTTACTATCTGGGTAAAGAAATAACATCTATGCCAAACCCCTGAAGCATGCAGTTTATCTATAGGACAAACTTCTACATGCACCCCCAAAACAAAATTAAAGTTCTAACAAAAAAAGCTTCATCATATTTAATAAACTCCCACTTACTGATCTTACAATAAACATTGATAGATACAATAGACCTAAACAAAAGCTTCTTGAAGTCCTCAATAACTTTTAAGAATGTAAAGAGTTTCTGAGACTAATAATTTTTAAAGGCTGGGGGTTTATGAAGAGAGATCTTTCATTCAAAATATTACTAAATAATAACTTTGCAATGTGGTATCACACAAGCAGCTGGATGTCGAAAAACTAAAAAATTTAAACGTCCTTAAACCATTTTCCTTGAAGTCTGGCTTTCACCAGTAGCCTGGCCTTTTTCTTTCTCTGGAGTTTTGTTCCCCAATTCTCCTCTTAGGCAGAAAACCTTTATCTCATTCACTGTCTGCTATTCTTCCTCTCTGCTTTTGCAAAGAAATCCTCTTTCTGAAATCCCATCATCACAGCCACTCACTGGGGCTCTTAATCACATACTTCCTTTCCTATTACTTAACTTCTTCCCGTTTTAGTTATCATCCTTACTTCTTTACTCATTTTTCATTATTATTTACAACATATCTACTTTTTAAAAAAACTGAAGTGATCCATCATAAAAGACATATGCTACTGCCTCTTTGGTAGTATTTCCCATAGCTCTCTGCCTGGCAAACTATGACTCACAGTTGAAGCTACGGACTTGTCTGGACTGTATCTTCTCCCTCCACAGACAGTGGGACTGGGCTCACACTGGATCTAATACAGCCTCTTATGGAATGGCTGAGCTATCATTTTTGTTTACAGGATTGCAACCCACGAAGACAATTTATAGTCATAATTGTAAATCAAAATTTACAATTTTAGGGGAAATTTTTCTTTCCACTAAAACTTGCAGAGAATTGATGTTTGATGACCAAATCAATTAATGAATGTAGGGCTATAGATTTAGAAATTAAAATTTAAGAGAGATAATAAGGTAAACAAATGAACAAAACAGCAAAGCTATGCCATACTTCACATAGTACATTAAATCTCATTTTGCCCTTCCTGAAGGTTAACAAAGAAAAGAAAGTGAGAATTTGAGTTCATTTGTTCCCCTCACTTCAATCTCTTATTTTTCCATGAAAATGTTCTCAATTCTTTTTTCTATCCTACACAATTGTTAAGCAATCTCTGGTTGCATGTTCATATTTGATATTTAAATAAAGCTTTTCTTTTCAAGCATTACAATACAATCCACTAGTTCCTCACCTTACATGTTGATAAGCAGAATTAAAAAATAAAAAAATAAAAAAGCTAATAGCTTCTTTTGAATGAAGAATGGCTGCAACCAGGAAAAATATTTACTTTTTAATTTTCTTTCAGGAATGTATCAAGCATTTATGAAACATGTACTTCCCAGTTAATTCAGATCATGTTCTGTTTCCCCAAATATGTATATCTTGTCAGCTCAAACACAAGTGACCCCTGAATCTCAATTTCCACTCACCACTCCCACTCATTAAAATTCAGCTGGGACGGTGAGGATGTAACAAAAAGATATATTGCAAGCCTTATTTGCAAATATAAAAGCATGTCCCCACAGCAGAGCAGAGATAGAAAAAATTTTCAATTCAGTAAGTTTTTCATTCAAAGCTTGTTAGCAGATGGGAAAGAAAATTCAACTCATAAAACATGATGAGAACCTTTTTCGCTGATTAACATTATACAAATAGTTCGGTGCAAAGTGTTTGGGTAAATATTAGCATACCATTATCATTATTCACTGACTCACTGATGAACTGTATTTCTTCAGCACACTTTCCAGAAACAGCTAAGAAACGCAGAAGGAACAAGTTCAAGGGTGAGCACCTACTGTGTGCTAGGAACTCCATGTATATTTCTATTTAAGGTCACCAAACATTTGAGAAGTATGTATCCACCACTTGTAGTACATAGACAAGGAAACTGAGGCTCACAAAAATTAGATAACTTGCTCAAGATGATACAAAGGAAGGAAGGAAAACCAGAATTCACATCTGGGTTTGTCTGATTTCACAGCGCACGCTGATTTTTCTACGCTAGGCTGCCATCCGGAAGTAATCTCTTAGTATGGAGAACCTTCCCCCAAAACAAGCATGTCACCTGAGTGAAGCTAACCCAAAAATACTCAGTCATTCTCCAAACACTTTTTTCCTGGCTTCCCTATTATTTTAACAAGTTATGTTACTGGAACAATGGAACAAATCACACCCTTTCTTTCCAAAGGAATTTAGAGAACAAAACCCATCATTAATATTTCTCTCTTTCAGCATCAACTTTTCTGGAATTCAGATAAGCAAAAGCTCAGCCACCTAGATTTTTATAGCTGTACTGGCAAGAGTGGGAAGGGTTTCAGCAGAGAACATACATGCAAGGTCAGGAAGTACCAAAGTCGCCAAGAGTACATGTGACTTCGGGGGATGGGGGTTGCGTCTGCCCACCACAAATCTTAGCCATCTGGGCTGTCTAGAAAAAGAGGGAGGGGAGGCATTTTGTGGCATTGCTCTGTGCTCCCTCAGCTGTCCCTAACAGGAGCTCCAGATTAAATTGAAAAAAAAAAAAAAAAAAAAAAAAAAAGGCTGGACTGGCATATCTGATTTTAAAAATATGTGCACCAATGAATATATACTAAGGTTAAAATATGGGGTGGGGGGACTGGAAGCTGGAAGGAAATGCCCCAAAAGGTTAATAAAAGTTACCTTTGGATAGTGAGATTATCCATTGTGAGCGCTGTGTTTTTCTACTTCCAAAATTATCAGAAAATTATTTTTACATGAAAAAAGTTCTATGTAACTATATATAGTATATTATTTTAAATATTTCCATTTACAAATTTTAAAGAACTGTTGTAACTAGAGGGTGGTAGCCTATTTAGAACAACTGCCCTCTGTTGGGTCTCAGATAATTAAAGCAACATTCAGGGGTTTTAACAACTACCCACACAAACTATTTTGGATATGTTTGCCCAAATTGCCTTTCTTGGTGTGTACCCAATGGGTCAGAAGATCTATTTAACTGAGTACTTTCAATCTTCTGGGCCAGAAGGGTTCCTTTAACTGGGATCTCTTTCCTGTTTCACCGTCAATTTTCAAGTTTCTCAAATATATTCAGTAAATTTACCTGTTTTCTCCATCTATGGTGCTGAAACTTAATAAATCGCTCCCCTTTTTTCAGCAGGAATGTCCTAATGTCCAGTTTGTTCATTCATTGCCTTACGTTTCTCTCTGACAACAATAATCCTTTGACTTTCACAAAATACATATTCTTAAACTGTGGCCTCTGGCTCAAATCCAGCAACTCTCACACAGAGCACCTCCTTGGCTATCATGGCAATTACTGATGCTTAAAGATGAAAGTCTTGGGCCGCAGCATGCCATTTAATGTACTTCTGACCTTGCAGATCTGTGTGTGCTTAACTTCTCCATGTGGATCTTGCATCCTCCCAGCGTGCTTCACCGAATAAGAGATTACATGTCAGGAGAATCGCTTTGCAATCACCAAGACAATGTTTTGAAAATGAAGGAAGAATGCAAATGTGTCGAAACTACTGAAGACATTTTAACAGCAAGTCGTTTATAAGCTCCAAACCAGGAATACTGCCTCTAAGGATCCCAGCTTGACTGATTTTTAAAAATGTATCTTTGTTATTTTTTGTGGTAGCTTTTTTTTTTTTTTCCATTTTCAAAGTTTTTAAAAAAAACAGTTGTTAACTAGAGGGTGGTAGCCTGACTATGAAACTGATGGGGAAAAAAAAAAAAAAAAAGCTAGGTTACACATAGCTAGAATCACAGAACAGTGGATTTAGGAGGAAATTCAGGATTCCTCAACTTCAACCTGCTCATTTTAAAGATTAGGAAAGTTGTGGATGTGAAAGGTCATGTGATGTGAAAGACGACTCATAGAATGAGTGGCAGAGAGGTACCCAGAAATAGCCGACTGTTTTCCTGTCATCCTAGGTAGCAAAGTATATAATTACTCCTTTTGTCACTAGGCAGTTGTTACATAAAAGACTAGTCTTGCAAGTAAAAATTCTGGTAAGAAATTCACTTACAGTGAACTAATTCTAACAGCATGAAGTTCATTTATGATTTTTTAAAAATTAAAGTATTGTGAAATAACAAATGTACCATGTTGAGGTGGGAGAAGAGGGGCCCTTACATCTAAAAAGCAAGGAAAGAAACACACAAGAAGAGCCAGTCTGTCACCACGAGCGCTGCACTCCGAGTCCTTCAAACTTGAGAATGAACATGGAAGTTTCCTCTGAAAATGCAGTTATTGTGATAAATGAATGACTTAGAGACACATCTTTCCTCTTTGTTCTGTGCCATGATCTGAGTGCCTTGAGAACTAGCGTTCATCCAGGAATGGTATCAGCGACATTATCTGATAAGTGTGAGGCTCTGCAGTCGTTGCCAGAATGGGCTAACGCACAGAACAGAGAAACACACAGACAGGAAAGAATGCAGAGACCAGCGCTAATGTCAACATTCTAGCCTCAAAATTTCAGTTGCTCCATAAATGTTGAATGCTTGGTGCCATATCACAGGATGTTCATGAACATGCAGATATACAGATGAAAAGTTAAAAAAAAAAAAAAAAAAAAAAAAAAAAAAACAAGCAAAACGAAGCTCATTTGTTTTCGAGGTGATGATGGCTATGCTTTCTGTTGCTGGAGTCGCTTTACAACCACATCTCTTAGTGCAGCTGAAGACTTCCAGCAACAGAGATTTCTGGATTATGAGAACCCCTTCTTCAGCCTTATCCCTCTATACTCAGAGCCACAGAGACCAATCTGGCCTGCCCCCTCTGCCTATGACCCTGAGACCTTTGACTGGCACCTCTGAGCAGTGGTCTCAAGAGGATAGCCTTGAAAATATGACTCAATTCTCCATGACAGCAAGACCAGGATATCCATGTGGCACCCGCAGCTGATCCAGAAGTTCTCCAGGTTGGTGCTGCCTCTCTGTAAATTGCCTAGAGACTCACTGCAGAGTTTCATGGATATGATCTTGGGCGTAAAAAATGGGAAGTAGCTGCTCAAAGATGAGGAATTCCTGGCCTAAGTCAGTTCTAGGAATTCCATTCACTCATTAATTCACTTGTTCATCCAAGAAATAGTTCCTGCATCCCTGGTGGGTGAGCGTGGATATCTGTCCTCCAAAAATTCATAATCTACTAGGGAAAACCCACACAAACAAAATTTCATATAATAAAACAACAGAGATTTGTGAGGCTTGAGGGGATCATAGAGGCTTATAGAGGTAGCACTGTCCTGAATCTAGAGTGAGGAGAAGGATTCAGGAGGCAGAAGGGAGGCCAGGTCACACCCCATACTTGTAAATGTCTGATCAGCGTAGCTTTCAATTATCACTAAATACCTTGTTCTTTTGCAAACAAAAAGCATTTTAATAACACAAATTCTTGAGTGCTCGGGAACTCAATCGACAACTGTAAAATGTTCTGAAAATATAAAATGCAGCAGCGAACCTAAAAATCATTAACAACCACCACCATAAACCATAACTCCTGCTTTATCCTTAAGTGAGCCTTTCAACCAGAGGGACAGACACAAATTGCCTAAGGAAGTAGGGGTAGGAGATGCGAGGACTAAGATTCTGCTTTGAAAGCAGAAAGGGAAGAGTTGGTACCATTTTAACATTTAGGGACTAGCTTATTTATACCCCTTGGCCACAGTGACAAAAACACAGCTTTATTTCGAAAGACAACCACATGGGCCATTATTCAGCCAGCCTTCTGAACTGATGACGTGAACTGTGAATTCACATTTTTTCCTAATAGGCAACTGAAATGGAACAAATATCCTGAACTCACCCTGATCTCTTACCACCGAAGAGAGCAAACACAATACTCTATTCATTCATTCTTTCATCCAGACTCATTCATGGACCCACACATTAGTGCACTGTGGTGCTGTGCATTAAATTAGTTCTTGTGAACTTCCCTCTAGAAGACTATTAGTTGCCCAGAGCTGCCATAATAAACTACCACAAACTGGGTGGCCTAAAATGACAGAAATGTATCCTCCCATGGTTCTGGAAGCGAAAAGTCTGAAATCCAGGTGTCAAGGTGTCATTAGGGGTTTGGTTCTTTCTGGAAGTTCTAAAGAAGAAACAGTTCCATGTCTCCCTCCTAGCTTCCTGTGGTTACCGCCACTTCTTAAAATTCCCTGGCTTAAAAACTCATCCCTCCCATCTCTGCTCTTATCTTCACATGGCATTCCCCACTATGTCTGTGTATGTCTTTTCTCCTCTTTTTATTGAACACCAGTCAAATTGGATTAGGACCTATTCTAATCAAATATGAGCCCACCTTAACTTCATTACATCTGCAAAGACCCTCTTTCCAAATAAAGTCACATTCACAAGTACTGGATATTAGGACTTCCTCATTTATCTGGGGAGAAATGAACTCATGACACAGGGCATTTCAGTTGTTTTATACTACTGCCTTCCCTGCCAAGCAAGAGGCTCTCACGGGCATCAAGGAGTTTCTAATCTAGAGACAGAGACCCATAAATCTCTGTCTTCCCTGCTCTTCCCATAGCTGCAGTTTTAGCTTTGTGGATTTGGTGTTTATCACCTTATCACCCATCTCTGCCAGAAGACTGTAAGCTCCCAGAACACAGACAGCATCCATTTTCTGCTTCCCATTACTTTCCCATCTTCTTGCACAGTATAAAGAATAAAGCTTTCAAGAAATAATCGTTGAATGAATGTATGGATAGATGAGTGAATTAACTAGATACAAGCAGAAATGAGAAAAGCCTATACAGGTAATAAAGGAACACACAATAGGCCAACAAGGAGGAATGGAGAGAAATAATTGACTGATTAGTAGGGAGATAGAAGGTTTCATGAAAGAGGGGGCATTTGAGCTCAGTCTTGGAGGATCAGTAGGATTTTATAAATGGATAAGGAGTAAAATTTATTCCCTGCTGACAACAGTATGAGCAAAGGCCTGCAGACATAAAGTATGGTCTTCAGGAGAACAGGCAGGCTGGAGCAAAGAGCATCTAAAGGGATTTAAAAACACTTTGGATGAAATGGGGAAGAAAGGCAGCTCACAGAGGCCTATGAACCAGGCTATTCTGAGTGCAGGAAGAAGCCACTGAGCTTTGTGGAGAAGGGAAATGACCTGCTCTTACCTGTGCTTCAAAAGCAAAAATATATAGGATTGGTTCATACATTGATCTTTTTTGTCCTCCTGCCTGAATGATAGTTCTTATATTACTATAAGGAGTATTTGAGTATTTTATATTTACCCATGCAACTACTACTTATTTGATTTGCCCGAGGAACTGAGAACTACATACAAGTGATTACATTTCATAATTACATAATTATATTATATACTATGTATAATATATATAATTAATTGTATACCTTTTATAATTAAAAGATCATATCTGAAATGTACTTAAACAGGATAATGTCAAAGGTCCTAAATTTCTTCTCCAGAGAATGACCTGGATTTTAAGGTCCAGGGAAAGATGATTAACTACCAAAGTAATAAGGAGGACTTTCACCTGTAACAAAGCCATTGTTCTGGGTCAGGCCAGGGTCTTTGGTTTAGATGTGAGCATGGAAAGTCCACAGACCGACTATACTCACAATCAAGATGGTGCGAGATTACCATTTGTTCTCTCCAGGAAGCACCAGCAACTCACTCCATCACTCGTCACAGGCATCTGAATAGCAGCCAAGCATCATGATAGTGGGATGTGGGAGAGGCACTCCAGCTATTCATAGAGGTCTCCTCAATGGCTGAAACACTGCCAAATGGAGAGACACGCACTGTGGTCTTGGTGCCACCAAAAGTCTTTGGTAATAATGCAACTATTCTTAGGAAGAAGTATTCAGTCACTCATCCTTAAAGGGATTCGTTACATGGAACTGTTAACCAAGAGAAATAACTACCTCATTGCCCACTTAGGCGAATGGGAGACTGGGAATCTGGACAGAGTGTGGTGAACAGGATGAAGATGGCATGAAAGGGAAAGAAAGCTCTTTCCACCCTTACCCTTACAAACTCTCTAAGGTAGGCACCCGACTTTCTAAGCTTACAGTCATCACTTTGTTCTTTCAGCTATAAGACAATAGAGGGTTAGGATTGTGTCTTTCTGTTCACACTGGTATCCAAGTCCTAGCACATAGTTGTGTCCGACAAATGTGCACCCAAAAGGAGTGAGCCGCTAGGCAGAGTGTTTCCATTCCCTGGCACCTTGAGCATGCTTCTTGGAACTTGAAAATATACTGAAATTATGCCCATGAGTCTACCTTTCCCATGGTATGGTAACCATCCTAAAGGGGAAAAAAAGGTGTGTGCTTATTACTACTATAGTGCCTGATATTTAGGAAGCATCTTTTATTTATTTATTATTTGTTTTTTGAGGTAGAGTTTCACTCTTGTTGCCCAAGCTTGAGTACAATGGGGTGATGGCTCACTGCAACCTCCACTTCTGGGGTTCAAGTGATTCTCCTGCCTCAGCCTCTCAAGTAGCTAGAATTACAGGCACCCACCACCAGGCCTGTCTAATTTTTTGTATTTTTAGTAGAGATGGAGTTTCGCCATATTGGCCAGGCTGGTCTCAAATGCCTGACCTCAGGTGATCTGCCTCCCTCGGCAGAGATTACAGGTGAGATTACAGGTGCTGGGATTATAGGTGTGAGCCACCACACCCAACCGAAGCCATCTAATTCTTAAAGCTCAGGGGGCTCAAATAACTTACATGAAGTTAAATAGCTCTTAAACAAGAGGCTTAGGTTTGAACCAGGTCTGTCTCCATCCCAATCCTATACTGCTTCTATACTTCACTGTAGAAAGAAAGAGGGTCCTACCAAATAGTTTAGGCTGACCCTGGCTTGTAGGTTGAAATGTCTCTGGAAACAGGTTTGAGGCTGCACTCCAGCCTTCTAAATCAGACAACTGTATAATTTTTTAACATGAGTGTTTCGATTATTTAATGCCTGATCAAAATACAAGCATAATATAAACACATGCAAAAGCATATATAGCACAAATACTCCAAGTAATCATTCTCCAAAACATATTAAGGTCTTTTACCAATGCTCCTAAATTTCTATTTAAAGAGAATTCGTTTGGTTGGCCATGGAAAATTTTGGAGAAACTCAAAGCAAAAATTTTTTTAAAGTTGATTCTTATTTTATACATAATCTAGCTCTCATAAGGAAATATTGTAAACCTGTTTAAACCCATTCTCCTAAAACCTCTAGACATGTTCTTACTCGTCAAAGACAGAATAGAATCAATCTTAAAAACCTAAATATTTTAAAACTTAATACAGTTCTTTACATGGTGTATGGACTTTATCCTTTTGCTGAGAGATAAAAATTTTTTAATTAAAAAAAGCAACTTTGAAAATGCACCAGGCTTAAACCTTCTTTTATATATTCTCAAATTAACACATCTTAGTTTAAGCACTAATGAAACACATTTCATTCCAGTGGGATTCCAAAGATTAACAATATATCTACACATATCCCAATGACTGCAAAAGAAAATTTATCCTAGACTCAGTATTAAAAATTACACGCTGGCCAGCATGGTGGCTCATGCCTGTAATCCCAGTGCTTTGGGAGGCTAAGGTGGGAGGATCACTTGAGGCCAGAAGTTCAAAACCAGCCTGGTCAACATAGCAAGACCCTGTCTACATAAAACTTAAAATATATATATAAATTATTTTTATATTTATAGCTGGGCATGATGGTGTGTACCTGTAATTCTATTTACTTGAGAGGCTAAAATGGGAAGATTTCTGAGACAGCAGAGTCTTGCTCTGCCTGGGTGACAGAGCAAGACTCTGTCTCAAAATAAAATAAAATTTAAAATTACATGCAAAAACACCAGAAATAAAATTCTATCTTGAAAAATGCTTTAGACTTTTTACTTAAGATTTTCTCCAGAATGGGCAATTTTCCATAGTTTTATAGAAAATGTTTTTATTGTTGGGCAAAAGTCCTGCAGTTAAGTTCTAACCACAGACTGGAAGGAATTTAGCAATGAAGACAAGTTAAAATCACAAAGAGGGTTGTTTCCCCCTTACTGATAAATTAACAGGTTTAACTACTAAGGTTAATAAAACATGCCTTTACCATCCAAGTAATACCAAATAAAACTTGGTATTATTTCATAGCTTTGGGAAGATTTTCGGAAAAAGGAGTTTCAGAACAAGACATTCATTGAGGTTAGGAGGTTAGCTAGGTGGTTAGTTGACTGGGTAACTGATTGACTGGACAGACAAATTTAAAACATCCATCTTGCATAACTGAAGCAATAAAATGGATTTATGAGCAGCTGATTAGAGAATCAAGTTTGTTAAAATTATTTTATAGCTTTACATTTCTCAAGGCATTCAACCAAAAGGAATGAGACCTTTTAAAGGTACCAGAAATTAAAAAGAAAAATGCCCTGAAAAGATTATTAAGATATTCTCCAAAAGGTCATAACCTTGTTTTATATCACACTATTCTAATAGATATTCCAATGTCGCCTTCCAAAAGCATTCATTTGAGAAGACAGCATGTCTTAACTACCTCCTTACAAGAAGGATCAGTCTCCAAACACTGAAATTTAGAACATCAGCCCTCATCTAATCTTAGAGGAAAACTAAAAGCATACTGAAGGATGACCCCAAAGTCATAGGAGAAGACAGTTCACTCTATGGCTATTCAATACACACCTGACTGCTAGTGCCTGCAAAAGAGCCCATTCCTAAAGAAAGTTGTACAGTGTCTTCCTTTTACTCTCTTATAATGGATCAAGCTAGAGGAAAGGGGGTCCTCTTGGGCCCTCCAGACCTTTCCCACATTGGCCCATTATATTTCAGCAGCTTATCTCACCTTTAATTAGCAGACATAGCTTATAGGATATAGATGTTTTGATTTAAATTTTCTAATTTAGTAACCATCATGATATTATAATATGTCTTGCCCTCTGCCCATAAATTGACTAATAAAATTAAGTAAGTTGTTACCAGGGGCTTCACTATAATGGTCTACAAATAAAAGATTACATCCAGAAGATAAAAAGAAAATGCACAGTAAAATGATCCAGGAAAAAAAGCTGATCTGGTCTGTCAATTTGCTCAGATTGAAAATTTGTGGAAAGAAATGTAATTGTGTTTTATGACAATTAAAGGGAAAAAGTATTTCTGATTTCAGCACTATCTAGAGGATAAAGTGACTACTTAATTCTTTGTTTCTCCAAGGTAAGAGTTTCTCATCATCAAGACTCTTTTTGAATACATGATTTACTAAAACAAAACAAAAAAACAAAACAACAACAACAAAAAAAAAACAAAAAACAAACAAAAAAACCCAAAAATGTTCAATGAGCATCTATGGCTTTTGACTCAGAAACAAACAAATGTGCTAAATGGTCTTCTAACAAAATAATAGCAATCCCATGTGGGCATACTTCATGCAGAGAATTTCACTTGGCCCTCATATTTCTTAGAAAGCTTTTGCTGCATTCACATGACTTTCCAAAAGATAGGCAAGCAAAGAGCATTGTAAAGAGGCTGTGTCAGAGAGAAAACAGAGTTGGTTATTAATAGTCCCACTCCTGCCAGCTTGCCTACACACAGGACTGGCTGTATTTCCCCATCCCAGCACAGAGGAACAATGTTACCCTGCAAATCGAATGCAGCATACTGCAACCTTAGGCCTTTGCAATGAAGCAGGGTGTCAGGTGGAAGACCAGACACCCAGAGGCTGTGACATCTGTAACTAGGATAACTCCAATTAAAAGTAGGGAAAAAATAATAATGTTTTAAAACCATATATAATAATGAACTGGAAGGAGGGAGAACAATGATTTCCCTAGCAACAGCTGTGCAGACTGATTTCCTTTAAAATCATGTAATACGTTTGAAAGCACTCAATCACAACTGCTGCCTTCACACTGGCAGATCCAAGAAATTCAAGACCTGTAAACAAGAATAGATTTGCCCTTAAATCCCAAGGTCAAAGGCAGCATCTGTTGTTTCAGAAAACAAAAAGGACTTCCTTCTTGCCAATTAACTTACTGTGTTTTTTTAGCAGAAAAATAGAAGTAAACCAGAATTGTCTAGATGTTTCTTCATCGTCTTAGGTCTTAGGTAGTACAAAACAGAAAACTGTTTAAAGAGCATAAACATCCATTGTTTTGATATTTGAGTTGCACACAAAAAAGGCAGGCCATGCTGTGATTTTCACAGCTAACAGAAAAACTCATTTTATACCAAGTCTCCCCCATGCCATTTGGCTATTAAATTATTCAAGGAATTCTCTGCTTATAAAGATTAATAGTATCAACCCAAGCCATTTCTGAAAAGTACTTTCACCTCCTGTAGGAGACAGATGGACCACAGGAAAACAGCCTATTATGTTACAGGCAGACAAAAAGATTTCAGATTACCAGATTAACACACCAGGCGGGGAAGAAATATTAGAAAGTGGCAAGATATAAAATAACTGACAAATAGAACCAAATATCCTTCAGAGCCGCTATTTTAAAAATAAATATGGTTTGGAGCCCGTTGTAATTCAATTTTACCTGTTTTACTCCCAGACCCAGCTAATTAGCATAAATGTCAGTTCCAATTTAACCGAAGACTTTGAAAATCTAGTGGAAACTTATTAAAACACACTGGTATCAGGACACAAAGACAGCACCTGCTTTCAAGGTCTTTTGCGTTTTAGTCAGAAATGTATTCTAAAACTCTGGGTATGCAGGCTGAATATACAGTTCAGTTAGATTGTGGGATTTTATTGTACATTTGCATTATTTAAAATATCAACATCCCTGGAGAAGCTATTCTTACATCTACAAAACCCAAACACTTCCTGTTTATCAATGCTTTCACAGAGAAGGGATTTTCCAAAAGCTGTATTTCACTAAGGGTTGATATGAAAAAATTACAATGTCATTGAAATCAGATGTTTTTGTAGATTTGCAGAAGCAGGCTCAGTGTCTTCTTTCAAAGAATAACTTAGTTCAACGCATTACTAACTAATTTTAATTTCACAAATAGTGCAAGAATCATTCTCATTTAAAATCATCAAATAAGTCAGAAAAAGATCAATTATCTCCCCCACTTCAAAAATGCCACTCCCAATTTTCACGGTTAACCACCATTATCGTTTAGTAAAGACATTTCAGAACACATCTCTTTTTCTGGTATAATGTGTTTTCTTTTGAAAATAGCTGCGACCATACTGTATTTTCTACAATTTCCTTTGATCATTCCAGATTGCGAAGAAAATATATTACACGTAACCTGAAAACTTGGTTCTACTTCTACCATATACGCACATATGCATGGAGGCAAACATACAGCAAAACAAAATGGTGTAAAAATAAGCCACTAAGAAAAGACCCCTATGTCTCTCATTTCAGTGCTCAGGAAAGCTATAACGCCGATAAAACAAAAATGCCCCCTTTCCTCACCAAAGCTTTGGCTGTGGTATTACTAGGGTTTTTTTGGTTTTGTTTTTAGTGGACAGGGTTTGTGAAATTCTGGCCAGTGGTCCAAATCAGATCCACTACCTGCTTTTGTATAGTCAGCGAGTTAAGAATGTTTTTAAAACAACAAAATCTCATGATATGGGAAAGTTGTATGAAATTCACATTTCAGTGTCCACAGATGAAGTTTGATTGGAACACAGCCATAATCATTCCTTTGTGTATTGTCTGTGGCACTACAAGGACAGTAGTTGGTTAGTTGTGACAAAGACTGTATTTCTAGAAAGACTGAGATATCTGCTCTCCAGGCCTTTATCAAAAATGTTTGCCAATGTCTGTTTTAGCACATGAAATTTATTTTCCTAATATCTTACTTGTAAAGTGTTTCTTCATGTTCCGTGAGTACACTCAATGGGTAAAGATGACAGAGGCACGCTGGGGGGCAGGAATAGAAAATAGTCCCTTCATATAACCCAACACATGGGTAATTTATATATGACAAAGTTCCAGTTGCCCCTTCTAGACCTTCAGAAAATGCTATTAGGCTTGAAGATTACTCGTCACGTATCGGCATAAGGCTGATTTGTGGATTGCACAGCATGGATTATGTTGCCCTAGAACCTAATTCATTCATCTGTCTGCTAAGCACCTACTGAGTCCCAAGTCAGTGTTGGCCACTGACCATTTCGGGGTCAAGAAGATGGACATCCTCTCTGCCCTTCAGAACTCCCAGCCCAGTATGTTCACTACAGTTTTGAGAATCTATGAAAGTACATATCAGGGGAACTAAACACAGTCTGAAGGGTAGATGAGATTAAAGATCCATAGTCCTTTCAGTATCATCAGATTGCAAATTCTTTAAACATAAACAGTATGAAGTGAGAATGACAGAAACTGACACCACCTCGCTGTCTTTGTGTCTTCAAACCCTGTTCCACACAAGCTATGCTCCAGAGCAAAGGAAACACTTTCACCTTTGGTTAAGTCAGTGTCTCCATCCAGTTAATGTCAAATAGTTAGTGCCTGGCACCATCAACAGATTGCATTTAAATTTGATTTTCTTAGTGTTTCTAATTCAACCATTGTACCCAAAACCCCTCCACGGAAAACAGAAATGAGACTGCCAATCCCTACAGTAGCTCCAGTAAATATCCATTAACATTTTTAAAAACAAAACAAAAACAGCCTGCCCCTTCTGCAATGTAATCCCAGTAGCTACTGGCAGTGACAGCTGGTCATTCCCAAGCAGAACTTCACCCAAACAAAATTTGAAGGGGAAGAGAGAGGAAGAGGAAAACAAATTTCGGCAGTCTTCTGCAACCTGGGAATGCATGGGGCATTTGGATAAAGCTCTAGTAACTTCAAGGCTCTGTGCTTTTAAGGCTTGAATTCTTTTGAGTAACTGAACTCTATGAGGACATTTAAATTGGGTCAGAATCTCACTCTTACAGGCTTCCTTGGTGTCCTATGTTCCTGTTGACTTCATAGAGAACTAAACAAGCATAAAAGGTCTCTAGAGAGAAGCAGCAATCGGAATCTAGGACAGAAAGAACAAAATGACTTTACATCGCTGCTACTAGGTTTCTGTTATTTTCATACAAACGGCTGAGCGAGCCCTCTTGCATCTGACACTATCTGCACTGGTTTCTTATTAGAACCTGAGTGGGTGAGGGTCAGGTGTTCTCGTTCATCTAATTGCTGGTAATTAGATGGGCCACCATTACCTACACAAAGAACTCTGAGAATTAAAGAGGTTCTGTGATTCACCAAATACAAAAAAAACCACAGAAGAGGGCTGCAGGTAGCTAAGCTTTCCAAAATGCCAATTTTGTTGCTGTTTTACCCACACACACACCCAGATATCATCTAGCTCAAAAAGGAAAGATGTACCTAGTCATAGGAAGAGACCAGTCTGTTAAGGAGAAGAACTCAGATTGGCTGGTGCTGTTTCTAACAGGAAAGCCTTTCTCTCTGCAAACAGGACAGAGACCAGGAAAACAAACACCAACAGAGGAGAAAGGGGAGGGCATCCAAAAGTAGAGCAGCAATTATAAAGCAACGATGGTTTAATAAACAGATACTAAATGCAAAATGCCTTTGCTGACCAGTGGCTACGTCTGGGGATTAAGAAGCTCTGGACATCTTAGTAGCCTCCAAAATCCTTTTGCCATAGTCACATGAGTTGTGGCTAATAAGAACTAATTAGCAAGTCAAACTTCAGAAAACAGTTAAATTTTACATAAAGTTAATATGTCCTGTAACCATTACGTAATATGGAACATAGTTATGCTAAACATAATTACCTGTTACCTGAAATTGAAATGTTCATTCTTAATTCTAAATTCAACTTAATAAAATACTACATACCTATAGTTATGGGACATACTTATCCCAAAATGTTATTGTTTATCTGAAATTTAAATTTCACTGAGTGTCTTGTATTTTATCTGGCAACTTCAGTCGTGGCCAAGATAAACAGCCAAGGTTGGTAAAATATCAAGAATTTCAGGGAGCAGATAACAGTTCTCTGATGTGCCAGAGGACCACTTTGGAAGGGGTTTATTTGGGGATTTGATTCATTAATTGATGTTTGCACAAGGGCTAGGAGGTCTAGCACTCAGGAGAACCTGCTTCCACCTCTTGAATGAAAAAGAGGCAAATCATGCTGACATCAGGGACTTTGGCCAGAAAACAAGTCCCAGACCCTTGTAGGACTGAACCCACTCCTCTCAAGCCTCATCTGTTCTATCCAGACTTCATAACAACTGAGGTCCATAATGATGCCCTTGGGTCTTTGTGGGTTCAAACTTGTTTAGAAGTGTTCACTAAGATAGCATGCTATGAGGCAGGGAAAAGGAGAATTGAAAATGTTTCCAATATTAAGATTATATATTTCAAGCCCCAAAAAATTATCTGCCCAGAACATTGAATAGGAAAAGAGAGTTACCAAAGTGATTGGTAAAACCCAGAGGAAAATTACAAAGGCATTTGAATTAACTATTGGTTTTAAATGTTTTTAAAATTTGTTAGCATATTTTTTTGGCTTTATTATGTAGCATATATGAAAAATAATTTTTAATCTTAGAACTGCCTTTGTCTTTCAAGATATTGATTCTCACTACAGAGTATTATAGACAGACACACAAAAGAAGCAGGCGTTTAAACTAAAACAGCAACTTCCCTAACAAGTGTCCTGAAAGGCTTACGTGCATCTTTCTCCACAAGAAACTATAAAATCTCCCACTGAGATCCCCTAATTACTTAGATTTAGATAAAATTATAATCAGTAGGTAAAATCTATTCCAGTGATTCTTAAACATTGGTATGTACCAAAATCACCGGTGGGCTGCAAAGCCACCAGGTTGTATGTAAAATTTCAATTTAACGGTGTGTCCTGAAGCAGATTGTTGCACCACATCCCCAGAATTTCTAATTCTGTAGGTCTGGGATATGGCCTAACAATTCACTTTTGGAAAAAAAAAAAAAAAAAAAATATATATATATATATATATATATATATATATTTATTTCCAGATAATGCAAATGCTTCTCATCTGGAAACCATCCTTTGAGAAACACCAGTATGTGCAATTACAGATAATAATATTGTTTAATTCATTAGTTCACATGGAATATTTAGGATTTGTACTATCATAGAGGCAAATCATCTGTGCCCTTGATGCTCTTCCTAGGATTCATATCTAGTCTGCATCTGTTTTTAGACTATCCAGAAAGTTCCCAACTCACAAGCACCCCATACTGAGAATCATCTACTCCTAACAGGATGCTACCTACTCTGGCCCTTAAAAACCCCTGCTGCCAGCTGGGCATGGTGGCTCAAGCCTGTAATCCAAGCACTTTGGGAAGCCAAGCCAGGCAGATCACGAGATCAAGAGATTGAGACCATCCTGGCCAACATGGTGAAACCCTGTCTCTACTAAAAATACAAAAAAAAATTAGTTGGGTGTGGTGGCGTGTGCCTGTAGTCCCAGCTACCCGGGAGGCTGAGGCAGGAGAATTGCTTGAACCTGGGAGGTGGAGGTTGCAGTAAGCGAAGATCCCACCACTGCACTCCAGCCTAGTGCCTGGCGACAGAGCAAGACTGTCTAAAACAAAAAACTCTGCTGGCAATAACACAAGAAGCATTGTAAAAATATTAAATTTTTAGAGAATCTATGGTAAAGAATACAGAAAAGCTATGCTATCCCTGGGATGAGACTCCTACTTTAAGATAAAAATGATTTCTGGGATACTTGAGGGGTCTGTTATGCCATCATACCTCGGTGTGATTTAGTTCAATCAAACTGGTTCTTCCTCATGCTAAGTTGAACCAGAGTTGCAGAGAGGTAAGTGATGCTGAGTATGAAGCACCTTGTAGTATCAGGCAGACTCAGGTGGAAAAACACTGGGAACCCGCAAAAAATTGCATCATGCAGTGCACTGTGGGTAACAATTGTAGAGCCGACGACATGTGGGTGTTCACTAAGTATTTCTCTTGCCTCCTGAGCACATAGGAGAGCTAGCTACCCTTCCCGGGCCCCTCATGTCGAGCAGAGAACAAGGGACAGGTTCTACCCAATAGAATATGGACAGAAGCGCTAGACAGTGCTATGCCTGGCTGCTGAAACACCCCACAAAGACGGATACTCTCTCCAGCTGACTCTGCGGGCAACTCTGGGGAGGCCGTAGGGGACATAGTGTGACTGGACAAAAGCTACCAGGATGCTGTGTCACTGCCTGAAGGAAAGCCACCCATCCACAACACTGGCCCCGGACTCTGCAGGAGAAAGCCACAGACCATGGAATATTAAGCCACTGAGCTTTGGTGGGTGAGGTGGGGCTCAGAGGAGGGCATGCAATGTGTTAACTGCAGCATAGCCTAGCCTTCCCGGACGAATACAGCTGCGTAAAGTAAGGTGTAATGATCGCTCCTTCATCATCTTAGCCAAACCAAACTGTTGCCCGACTTCATTCTTCTGTATTACATAGAACCGCTATCACCTTAATACCCAATCTGTGGCTCCCAAACCTGACTCATTAGGGAAAAAAAAAAAAAAAAAAAAAAAAAAAAAATCACTTGTTTGGAAAAAGAATCCTGAACTTCATTTCAGACTTACCAAATCAGAATCTCCAAGACTCAGGTCAGGCCACTTCTTAGACAAAGTGCATGTTATAAACTAAATGTCTGTGTCTACACCCCAAAATTCATACATTGAAATCCTGATCCCCAACCTGTTGGTATTAGGAGATGGGGACTTTGGAAGATGATTAGGTCACGAAGGCTCTGCCTTTATAGGTCCCAGAGAAGCTGTCCCCTTGTGAGGACACAGTGAGAAGACTATGAACCGGATCATCTATGAAGCAGGAGGCAGGCCCTCACCAGACACTCAATCTGCTGGAGCCCTGATCTGGGACTTGGACTCCCAGGCTCCAGGACTGTGAGAAGTAAGGGTTTGTTATTTAAGCCACCCAGTTTATGGTATTTTTGTCATAGCAGCCCAAATGACTGGGACATTACAGATTTGCCTGCATGGAGCTCCAGTGAAAAATCTCTTTCAAAGGACCAGTTTGCCCTTATCCAGAGACTGGGTGATATTTCTCCAGACACAAAATTTAGGTTATTTGGGTAGGTTTACTAATCCTTACCAAATCATTTTAAAGTGAGGATTTTAAATTATGTTTTGGCAGGAATCAAATATTCAAGTATAATGGATTTAATAAATTTAAAAGCTTCTCTTAAGATGATGCAATAATTGGCATAAAGCCGAATGCCTGAAATACCTACCAGAGAGGATTTAAATGTTCAATTAAAATGATTTGAGTTTTATTGCTTGTGAGGAAGGTATTTAAATATGTAAATCAAACTGGCTCCCCACCCTCTCCAGCATGGGGGTGGCTTCTGCCTGCCTTTCCTCATGCCCTCTAAGGGAGCCTGTCTGCCCCATGAGGACAAAAGCATTCACACGACAGACCTGGCTGTGGCAGGTCACGAAAGAATCAGTGGAGGGCCCTGGAGAGACTACCACTTCCTTCTTCCTCAAACACTGCACCACCACCTCACCTCAGCACCTTTGCTCTTGGTATTTCTGTTATCTTCATCCAGATGTCTGAGAGTCTTGCTCCTGCACTTTCTTTATGAAATTTCTCCTCAGATTTCATACTATTCTTGATGCCTTCTCTGAAGCAAGAATCCCTTGCTATACACACACACACTCCACTCCTTAGACTCTTTTTCTCTAGAGTAGCTTCACTATCTGACATGTTAACTATTACTTATGTATTTTCTGGTTCCTGTATTCATAATGCCTGGTCCCTACTATGTGCTCAATCCAAATAAATGCTGTCATTTTTAAAAATTATTGAATGCCATGGGAAGTATTTTTCATAGTCTCATGAGGAAATTAAGATTTGGCAATATTACTTCAGTTTAATTATTTCCCACTAATATATTTCAAAAGTATATATTTTTTTTCATCAGAAGAATGTAATTGAAAACAGCAGGGCTTCCAGACAGAGAAATGTGTCCAAACTGCAGATTTTACTACTAAGTGGGTGTCCTCGGGTCATTTACCTTAAACTCTGTGAGCTTCAGTTCCCTCATATATAAAATGAGCCTAAAAATTTCAACTTTCAGGGTTATTGTGAAAATGCTAAGTGAAAAAATTAAATCCCTAAGCACGTAGTGGGCCCCACTGATATTCTAAAGAAGTAGATGGCAAAATAAGGAAAATAAGAAAATAAATGCCTCTTTATTTATGCCAGTCATTAGCTAACGATCAGCCACTGTGAATGAAAAAAGCCTAGTAAAGCCAATAAAATGTGAAGGAAGCCCAATTCATTTTTACAATATGGCCTATTTCCTGCTATTTTTGATTCACATGAACAACTGAAGTTGCAAGGAGCTGGTTCTGCAAAGACTTCATTAAAAGCATATTCTTTTCTTCTATGGCTTCCAGCTTTGACGGATGAGAAAACAGATTTTTCAGTTACAAGCCTCCTTTGAAAGAACCCTGGCACTAATCTTACAGTGCGACTTTGAAAATCTGTGCAATGTCAAAGGTTATCACAGATGGGGGAAAGGAGAGGGACCCGACGGAGGGCGGTTTTTAATTCCACTCAATTATGCAACTTCCATTAGGCGGCTCTGACTGCCCTAAATAGATTATTCAGATCTTAACAGTTGAAAGTTTGCAAAAATAAAATTCCATACGATCTTCCTCCGATAGTCCTAGGTAAAGGCTCTGCGGAGAAGGCCTGGCTGTGCTGGTTTTCCATTTGGGAAACGTGCTTATTAGATACTGACCCCAAATCAGTCAAGTGTCTTTGAATCTTAGACGGCAAAATAGCTGACAGAAAAAAATATATGTATTTTCAGCTGCTTTGGAATATCTTTGTAAAGGCCCTGGCTTTTTCTTTCATGGACTACAGTATTCTTTAACCAACTTAATCTACCTGCTAACAAAGATAGAAGGAGGAAGGCTTATTTTCCCGTAAGGCTAAACAAAGATTAATGATAGCCAACCAAATTGTGTCTTAATTTTCTGTTCTTCTCCCTCTCCAGCTGGCCTTCTAGAGATATATAGATTTTTCTCTTAGATAAGAACATTAACTTAGATAGCAGCAGAATACTAATAGCAAAAGAATAGCAGGTTGTTTTGCCTTACACATCCCAGGAATTCTGTCTTACAAACTGGAGGAGATACAGGGACATTTTATTATACGGGGATTCTTAATGAGGCAGACGGGAATCTGGGGACCAAACACCTTTTTGGGTGAATCTTACATATGAGCCTTCTGTTCCCACTATATCCTCTAAACCCAACCCCAATGAGAACCACTATTCTTCCCTTTAGACCTACCTTTCAAATTATGATTGTAGCAAACCAATTAGTCATGCCATGTTATTCTATTCTTCCCCTACAGACCCCTGAATTAAAACACTCCCAGGGTCCCCACCCAAGGAAGAGTATATGCCAAGTGAGTGGAAGGAACAGGTCCATTTGACCTCATTTCAAAATATAGGGAGGGAAGACATAGATGGTCCTCCCACGGAGTAACACCACCACCACAATTCATGGAGGTGCCAGTTTCGTTTCTGTGACAAAATTTCCAAAGTGAACAATATAAGCCTTTGAAAGCTTGACATGAAAACAAGATTTTGTGATGCTCTGAAACAGCATCACATGTTCTGATCCCTCTGCTGGGTGGGAAGCACTGGGGGTGGTTAATGAGTTCTCACACCCTCTGGTGAACCAGCTCCTTTCATTTCTGAGTGAGAAAAGGGGCCCTGACACTGCCCTACTCCACAAATTCAAATACAGGCCACTTTCTACCCCACATCCACAGCCACTCCCTGGACCTTTCCTAAAGGGCTCCCATTTAGGAATATGGCAAAGAGAGCCCCGTAAATACCAGTTGCTGTCATTTCTTAATATTTTCTGTGATGGCTTGACTTGCTAAAGTGACAAGGTTTATTATTTTTAGCTTCCAGCTTTGGTGAGTTGATCAGTCAAAACAAAGTATTAAAATAGCATCTACTTGGTAAATTCAGTTTCAGATGACTGCATCTTAAACTCATATCCATTACAGACTCATAAAACTGACTTATATGGCTAAGGAAGCCTGAGAAGGAATAATTAAATATATAGCTCAAGGAGGAAAGATGAATAACTTTTGTCTCCAATACAAGTCTATTTTGGAATCAAATCCAAAAGCAAGCCTAGGATAAGCAACGGATTAATTTAAATCATTTTGGGACAAATGGTTTAAAGAGGGTTTGCCAGTGTTACGGTGTTCCATCCAGGATGGGTGAAATGCATGAGATCTCAGTTAAATGTAGCATTTTTAATAAATAAATAAAATGATAGTCTAAGTCACACGTGCCTTTTTGACGAAGAACGTAGTTTTTTCTTTGTATGCCTCTTTTACAATAAACCTAAATGACTCTGAAAAGCTGTCTCATGATAATATAAGCCATGGAACCCCATTTTAAATTACTTTTAAGGTAACTTACTCTAATTTTTAAAAGTAATTCAAGTATAGGGGAATTTGGATGAGGTATACTGCAACTCGCTACTATCTTTGCAACGTTTGTTTTTAATATAATGAAAATTAATCTAAAATAAAAAGTTATCTTTTAAAAAGCGATGTTTATTTTTACTGTAGAATATTTGGAAAAGCATAGAGAAGTATAAGAAGGAAAAACACCTATAAAAATAGGCATACATATAACTATATCTAACTGTATATTTATCAGTTATACATCATATAATCTTTTGATTATATACTTTTCCCCCTACCATTAAAAATTCTTCATAAACTTTGTTTTAAAAGGCCACTTATCATTGTATCATATAGCTAGCCCAAAATTTGTTTAATCATTTTCCTACTGTGGAATATTTAACTTGTTTACTGATTTTGGCTATTGGAATTAGTTTTATAAACAATATAATTGTGCATAAAGCATTTTCATATTTCTAATTATTTCCTCAGAGATGGATGAACATTTTTAGACATAGCCAAACTTCTTTCCAGAAAATTAACCTTTTCTTGAAGAGCATGGATCACCCAACCTCAGCCCCCAGCACCACCATTTATGACACCTTCCAAAATGGCAGGAACACTGCCAGCTTCACACACCACGCCAATTCCTGGGAAGAGCCTTAGGACCAGAATATCTGGTGTGAGTCAGGGCAGGTATAACCGAAGAAAGGTGTGAGATGTGTGACTGTCTCCAGGTAATCTTTTTACCAGCCAACAACCTCCTGACTCAGCTATAACCTGGAGGCCAGGTGCATTCACTCAAAGAAAACCCACAGAAATCAGAGGAAGGGTGACTGAGGGTAAGAAAGGCTAGACACATAAAAGAACGATGTGAAATTTAGCTTTTACCAGGAATTGAAGTGTCATCTTTGGCATGAGTGTATTCCTAGGAAAGGAAACACAGAGATGCTTGGGTATTATGTATACTAAAACTGGGAAAACCTCAGCTGACCCTAGGAGTTACTTGAAGATTTGGGAGGATTTTTGTCAGAATGACAGAAAAGCAGTATCAGATGGGACTAGGGCATGGCAATGCTAGAAATCTGTGATATAAACTGAGTGCCGTAGAAAGAAAAATCATTCTGCCCCAAATGCAGAAAGCACAGTGATGTTCTTTGATGTCACAGCCACAACTTTTAGGGAGGAGGCCCCAGTTGATGGCCCTTTGAACTATACTCTGAAAATATTTTGCTGGATCCTATGAGTGTTGGAGGTGGTAGGGAGTGCCTGCATGTCTTTTTAATTTTAAATATGACTTTAGTATTTTGTACATTTTACATAAAATCTAACTTTTCTTAAAAAAAGAAAAAAATCCTAAGACCTGAGAACAGGTTGGGCACAGTGGCTCACACCTGTAATCCCAGCACTTTGGGAGGCTGAAGCGGGCGCATCACCTGAGACTGGGAGTTCAAGACCAGCCTTGCCAACATGACAAAACCCATCTTTACTAAAAATACAAAAGTTAGCCGGACACGGTGGCAGGCGCCTGTAATCCCAGCTACTCGGGAGACTGAGGCAGGAGAATCACTTGAACCCAGGAGGCGGAGGTTGCAGTGGTCGCAGTGAGCTGAGATTGTGCCAGTGCACTCCAACCTGGGCGAGACCGAGTAACACTCTAACACAACACAAAAAACAGAACACACCCCACACCCTACACACACCCCACACAAAACCAAACACAACACCACACAAAACCAAACACAACACCACACAAAACCAAACACAACACACCACCACACAAAACACACACCACCACACAAAACACACACCACCACACAAAACACACACCACCACACAAAACACACAACACCACACAAAACACACAACACAACACAAAACACACAACACAACACAAAACACACAACACAACACACCCGACAACACTGGATCCCAATTCCCATGGCAACAATTGGTAGAAAATGAGGAGCGGCTGTTCCCTTCGGGCTGAGCAAACTGGCCATTTCACTCATGAGAATTACATGCCTGGCCTTCTGGCCACCAGAGTTTGCAACCCCCATCCTACTACAAGGCCTTTAAAGATTTCCCCAATTCTCTAAATTCGAGGAATTCCAGCAAAGCCCCAAGTAGTAACCTTCCCCTTTCCCCATCATGCTGAGTGCTCAGTCACTCAATAGACACGGCTCAGGGAGCACCTCCCGACAGAGGCAGGTTTTTTTCCTTCAACAGTCTATTCACCTTTTAGTCATCATTTCCTCTCCTTCTCTGGCCAACCACACTGGACAGCCCAGGAGTCCTGCTCCAGGAGCCTAAGAGCAGGTGTCCAAGTGCCAGGGCTTTCTTTCTTCCCCAGCTCTCCCACCACGGTGACCATCATCCCCCACCAACAGAAGTATCTAACTGAAGAGTGGGGAGTGTCAAGTACAGCACTGGTGGGTGGGGCTGATCACAGTGACCATGCACCACACATCAGGGTGCTTGTCCTAGAACAAATTAAGATGGAAAGAACACACACACACACACACACACACACACACACACACACTCCTCTGCACTGTGACTGTAGAAACTGGAAGGCCCCTTCCTTAGGATACGGAGTGAGTGGGATAGAATATTGGAAAAGATCCCTGGGACATGGGGAAGAGAGGGCAGCACAGAAAGCAGCTTCTGGGAGGATGGGTGGGCATCAGAGACTTGTGAGGATCTAGAGCTAATTCATGGCCACACGAAGGCATCCAGCAATGGCTTGTCCTGCCAGGCTCTCAAAAACCTGGCACTCAGGAGCAGTGTGGAGGAGCCTTCTAAAAATAGTCTAGAATCAAGCTACCTTCTGGTTCATTCCGTTTTCTTTCTTTTGAAGATTAACTAACCTCAGGCTGTGCCAAGAAAGACTAGAGGAGAGAAAAAAAAAAGACTTCTGAAGTC
Source organism: Saimiri boliviensis (assembly GCF_048565385.1). Classification (NCBI taxonomy): domain Eukaryota; kingdom Metazoa; phylum Chordata; class Mammalia; order Primates; family Cebidae; genus Saimiri; species Saimiri boliviensis. The sequence goes on along the minus strand of NC_133457.1, from coordinate 7,081,866 downwards.
TTGAACAGGTGCTACTGTTTATTCACCCCAGTCTGACATCACCACATTGTTTCTAGGGACTACAGCAAGTTTCTGGGCTTCAAACACTCCAATAATTTCCTTAGAGAGAAGCAGAGTATAAAAGAAAGGCAGCTTGTATTAAATTTAAAAACCTGAATCCTGTATAGTTGATCTTTATAAGCTAATTTACTGTAAACTATGTCAATCCCTTGAATGACAGAATCTATTATTCTACTACAGCTCACTACGGATCACTGTCATTTGAAGTGACGTTCAGAGTCTTTGGAGATACAGATAACCGACAATGCACCCTTCCCTCCCCAACTGCCAAAAAAATTTGTCTCCTCCTAAAAACCAATCACTAGCAACCTTCTAGTAGCTTGGAGCATCTTTTTAATGCACAAGAGTCTGGAACTAAAAGTGGTCAGGGCAAGGATCTCATTTTATTCCTATTTCCATCCCCAAAGACAAGCACAGTGCCTTGTATACTGTTGGCATGCAATGAAATTTTGTTGAAAGGCTAGACAAAAGAAAATTCACAGGTTTATTAATTTAGTAATATAATTTCCAAATTTTGTTTCTTCATGTTGAGGTATAATTTATACTAAAATTCGCCCATCTTAAATGTACAGTCTGATGAATTTTTACAAATCTACACAGTCATGTAGCCACTACCACAATCAATCCTAAAATGTTCCCTCATGCCCCTCTGTAGTCACATCCCCTCTCCCATAATCCTAGTTCACTGATCCCTCCTCATCCCTATAGTTTTGCCATTTCTGAAATGTGATACTAATGTGATCACAGTACACAGCCTTTTGAGGCTAGCTTCTCTCACTTAGCCTAATAATTTGGGGATTCATTCATGCCGTTGTATGTGTCAGTAGTGCAGTCATTTTTATTGCTTAGTAGTATTCTGTTGTGTGGATGTGGCAAGATTTGTTTTCCCATCTTTCATTTGATAAGTATGCAGATTATTTCCCACTTTTGGCTATTATGACTAACGCTCCTATGAACATTCAAAACGGATCTTGGTGCTGGCATGCGTTTTATTTCTCCTGGGTAAATATCTGTAAGATTTGCTAGCTCATCTGGTAAGTGTATGAATAACTCTAAGAAACTACGAAAGCGCTTTTTTTTTTTGCATTTTAGGTTTTGGGGTACATGTGAAGAACACGCAAGATTGTTGCATAGGTACACACATGGCAGTGTGATGTGCTGCTTTCCTCCCCTTCACCCATATCTGGCATTTCTCTCCATGCTCTCTCTCCCCAACTCCCCACCCACCACTGTCCCTCCCCTATTTCCCCCCAACAGACCCCAGTGTGTGATGCTCCCTTCCCTGTGTCCAGGTGTTCCCATTGTTCAACACCCGCCTATGAGTGAGAACATGTGGCGTTTGATTTTCTGTTCTTGTGTCAGTTTGCCGAGAATGATGGTTTTCAGGTTCATCCATGTCCCTAAAAAGGGCATGAACTCATTGTTTTTTATGGCTGCATAGTATTCCATGGTGTATATGTGCCACATTTTCCCTGTCCAGTCTATTATCAATGGGCATTTGGGTTGGTTCCAAGTCTTTGCTATTGTAAACAGTGCTGCAGTGAACATTCGTGTGCATGTGTCCTTACAGTAAAACAATTTATAATCCTTTGGGAAGTAAATCACTGCTCAGCAAATGCCAAAGAACAGAAATCATAACAAACAGTCCCTTAGACCACAGTGCAATCAAGTTAGAACTCAGAATTCAGAAACTAACTCAGAACTGCACAGCTTCATAGAAACTGAACAACTGGCTCTTGAATGTTGACTGGATAGACAACGAAATGAAGGCAGAAATAAAGATGTTCTTTGAAATCAACAAGAACGAAGACACAATGTACCAGAATCTCTGGGACACATTTAAAGCAGTGTATAGAGGAAAATTTATAGCAATATATGCTCACATGAGAAACAAGGAAAGATCTAAAATTGACACCCTATCATCAAAATTGAAAGAGCTAGAGGAGTAAGATCAAAAAAACACAAAGGCTAGCAGAAGACAAGAAATAACTAAGATTAGAGCAGAACTGAAGGAGACAGAGACACAAAAATCCCTTCAATTAAAAAAATCAGTAAATCCAGGAGGTGGTTTTTTGAAAAGATCAACAAAATAGACTGACCATAGCCAGATTAATAAAAGAATAATCAGATACAATAAAAAATGATAAAGGGGATATCACCACCAATTCCACAGAAATCCAAACCATCATCAGAGATTATTACAAACAACTCTATGCACATAAACTAGTAAACATGGAAGAAATGGATAAATTCCTGGACACTTGCCTCCTCCCAAGCCTAAACCAGGAAGAAGTCTAAATTCTGAATAGACCAATAACAAGGGCTGAAGAGGCAGCAATTAAGAGCCTGCCATCAAAAAAAAAGCCCAGGTTCAGATGGATTCACAGAATTCTACCAGACATACAAAGGAGGAACATTCGTGTGCATGTGTCATTGTAGTAAAATTTATAATCCTTTGGGAAGTAAATCACACCATTCCTTCTGAAACTATTTCAAACAATCTAAAAAGAGGGAATCCTTCCCAAATTATTTTATGAGACCAACATCATTCTGATGCCAAAACCCGTCAGAGACTCAACAAGAAAAGAAAACATCAGGCCAGTATCCATGATGAACACAGATGTAAAAATATTCAATAAAATACTGGCAAACCAATTGCAACAGCACATCAAAAAGCTTCTCCACCATGATCAAGTAGGCTTAATCCCGGGGATGCAAGGCTGGTTCAACATACTGAGGTCTATAAACGTAATTCACCAGATAAACACAACCAAAGACGAAAGTGCTTTCTAAAGTGGCAGTATCATTTTACATTCCTACCAGCAATGTATGAAAGTTCCAGTTGCTTCATAATGTTAGCCACAATTGATAGCATCAGTCGCTTTCATTTTAGCCACACAGTGCATAGTGTATCTCGCTGCAATTTTAATTTGCATTTGCCTGATGACTGATAAGAGAATAGTTTTACACATTCATACAGTCCCTTTATGGGCCAATCGTGTAGCTTCTTTGGTAAACTGAGTATTAATGGAAATAAAATCTATATTACTCATTTAAATTTCTCAATATATTTTGACTGATACCCATTAATAACCTTGTCAAGACTAACAAAATGGGTTTTTGTTCTCCTGTTTTCCATGACAAATTTCCTAAGATGAATTATATGCTCCTTTTACTCCTTAAAGCGAACCATTTCACACTAACCTTAGGCCTTTCGTTCCAAATATCCTTGATACTGTGCAGTAACAACTGAGCACATTCTTTACCTCCTATCAGTTGACTGCAAGCCTTTCTTTTAAAAATTAGGTCTGTGTTTCATTTTCCCAGGTTTTCTGTCTCCCTCTCTCTCAGGGTTTACTATATGCAGTTGTCTCTGTGCCACTGCTTTACAACACAGAAGTCAAGCTTCTGTGACAATTTTTTTAAAAAATAAGCATTAACAGCTCTGAGAAAAGGCCTAGAAGTCTAAGACCCGAGCCCACAGCCCCCTCTGAGGGACCTGATGACACACATTTTACAACTTACGTCCAGGTCATGGCTCTGCTTGAGAGACAGGCGAAGTCCATAATAAGTGTCCCTGGGATCAGTAAAAAGAATCTCCATCAGCATTTCCAGGCACACTAGAAAGTTTTGTGGGTACTTACCAACTCCGACAGATCCCTGAAAGGGCCAATTTTTTTCCATTCCAATTGTGATACCAAATAAATATGATCATGTTTAAGGTCAGCAAAGTGAGGCAGCAGTAGGGTTAGTGCTCTAACGCAATGCTCTAAGGTAAGACCTCAACTTTCCTTTTTCTTCATGTCAACAGCACAACTCCCTTCGGCAGGGAGCTTCATGCTCCCTGGAATCCCAGTGGGGATGAGAAACGCAAGGGCTCCTTTCCCCGTGGAATCCTCTGGAATCTGGCACGTCTCTCTAAGCCAGTTTCCTGACTACAAAATGAGAATATAGTACATACTGCCCACCCCAGAGCACTTTGTGCCAACCAAACACAAAAGAGAAAGTAACGTATGCTGTAGTCCAACGAGACTCCTGCAGACCAGCATTATCACAGCTCAAAGGGAAGCCTGGCCACCGGGCACCCATGACGATCTCATGCCAGGTAGGAAGTCCCTATGATGAAAAACAAAGACCCCTTAGCCAGAAGGAGAGAAGGATAGGAGCCTCCAGATGAGAATGGAGTGACAGTCTGTGCTGCCTGGACAGAGGAAGTCATAAGCAGAACAGAAAGCAGGTTTTGAACAGGGAGAAAGCAAAAGACCTCAGATAAGTAAAGGAAAGGACATGAGGTCCAAACGCTGAAGAAACAGTAATGCTGGACACGGTGGGACACCTGTATACATAAATACAGTTTAAACCTGGGCATCCTATTTGGGCAGATACGGTTACAATGCTATATTTCATTCTTGAGGTTGGTCAGCAAGACTTTCCATGAAACTTCTGCTCCCTTATTTCCACTTGATGTTCCTTATCCATAAGACAGAAGCGTGTTACATACACTTCTTACCTGTTGACTGCATCTTCTGTGATCACACCATTCCTAATAGAATATTTATCCAGGCCTGAGTTCCATATTCCAAGAAGGTAGAAGATAATCTGCTCCATCGAAATGGCTGGCCATTTCATTCACTTCTAGAAATATTTTCTCAAGATTACTGTGCAAGCCACAGATATTCAGGAGGCAGAAAAGATTTCCAGACTTTGCCTAGAGGGAGAACTACAAATGCCCTCAGGATACAGTGTTTCAATGAGCAGAAGCCCAAACAAAATGGAAACTGATATTGAATCCTAGCTCTAGATCTTTTTGTCTCATACTATCCTAGCGTGAGCAGAAGGGAGAGAAGCTGCTGTAGCCAAGACTGAAGAATGAAGCTATTGGCCGGGTGCAGTGTCGCACACCTGTAATCCCAGCACTTTTGGGAGGCTGAAGGGGGGTCAATCACCTGAAGTAAGGAGTTGGAGACCAGCCTGGCCAACATGATGAAACGCCGTCTCTACTTAAACAAAAATTGGCCAGGCGTGGTGGCGTGCATCCAGCTACTCAGGAGGCTGAGGAAGGAGAATCTCTTGAACCCAGGAAGCAGCAGTTGCAATAAGCCAAGACTGCACCACAGCACTCCAGCCCAGGTGACAGAGTGAGACTCCGTGTCAGAAAAAAAGATGAAGCTATTTAGCAGCTTAATCTAAACTATGTACCTTTGAGTCTCTCATTTTATCAGATTCTTCTACATGGACCTGCATTTCAGTAATTATAATGTTAATGTGGATTGCAGAATGATATCTCCCTCCTGTGGCTCCCCCTCCAAGTCTTTGATTTCCAATCAACCAAGAATTATTTTTAAGATTACATATGTTAATCCTTCTCTTCATTGCCTCATATCTAAACTAGAAAATCCCTCATTTCGGTAACAACAACAACAAAAGTGACATACATAGGTGTGTGTGTATATATATAAAATCCCATCTTTATGAAAGTAATAATCTTTCTCAATATTCTAGGGTCATAATATTGATTTTAAAAAGCTAAACCTCAAAGAATGTGTAATATTAATATCCCCCCAAAGCCATACATTTAACATAGTTTTTATTAGCTAAATTTATTGAATGCTTACTATGTGTGTCAAGAAATGTGCTTAACTCTTTATTATTTTTTCTTTTGGAGACAACGTTTCACTGTCGCCCAGGCTGGAGTGCAGTGGCACAGTCTCAGCTCACTGTAACCTCCGCCTCTCTGCTGCAAGCAATTCTGCCTCAGCCTCTCGAGTAGCTGGGACTACAGGTATGCACCACCAGGCCCAGCTATTTTGTGTCTCTGTGTGTGTGTGTGTGTGTGTGTGTGTGTGTGTGTGTGTACTTTTAGTAGAAACAGGATTTCGCCATGTTGCCCAAGGGTCTCGAACTCCTGAGCTCAGGTAATCCACTTGCCTTGGCCTCCCCAAGTGCTGGGATTAAGGGTATCAGCCACCACGACCGGCCCTAAGTGTGCTTAACTCTTTATAGGAATTGCCTAACCACCCTACATTGCAGGAGCTACTATCATTAGCCCAATTTACAGGTGAGGAAACTGAGGACAGAGAATGGAAGAGCTAACATTTGAATCTAGGACTGTCTAACTCTGCCCAAGCTCATGACTATGCTACATCAATTAATATTATTTTCTCTCTCCCGTGCCTTCCCCATGATTTTCATCTTTCTTTTCTCCAAATTCATGCATTCCTTTCGCAAATCTTTATTACCAACCTAATATAATACATGCTAGTCAGGGACTACATACACATTTCTGGTTTCTCCATTTCACTCAATGGCACTAAGTTACCTCCCATCTCCTGCAACCAGGTATAAGAATTCGGGTTTCAGCCCTGAACCTACTATGTGTGGGCTAAAGCAAATCTCTACTGTTTGTACTAATATGACCTTAGACCAGAAGGATGCACTTGTAGGCTCTAAATCTGGGACCTGATAAGTCATCCTTGCTTTGAGTTTGGCTCAGTTCATTAGAGATGCAAGTGCTGAGCACTGGTCTCTGCCTTGTTTCCTTTACCTGAGTCTATCTTGAATATACTCAATATCCAGTTCTTCAAGAACCACAAGGCCATCTTGTTTTTATCAGTTCCCATCCATGGAAGTGTTTCCTCATTAGAATGTACATTCCCTGAGGGCAGAGATCTGCGTCTGTTTATGGAAGTATCCCAAGCTCCCGGCACAGTGCTGGTACGCAGCAGGCCCTCGATAATGTTAGAGGGTTGAACAGACTAAGGTTCTTCAGCTGAATCCCAGGCTGGCTGATGGCCATGATGCTTCTTGCTAGACTTCCTGATACTTCCTACTTCTTTTTTCAGTCTTAAGACACCTAAGCAGACTTCTTGGGAAACTCCACAAGCTCTCCAGATCTCCTGATGCCAAGTGCTACCAGAATCCGGTCTGCTGCTGTAATTTTCAGATTGTGTGCCTTGGTCGCCAGACTAGGTCTTCTGGCAGCACCCGCAAGGTGTGTTTGTTGGCATACACCAGCTCACGGGCCGGCTTCCAGCCCCTCCCAGCCTGCCTCTGCCTTATTAGGCTGTGTTAATTGGTCTGAGCCTAGTTAGATCTAGAAATTGTGTCTATATAATTAAATACACACATTATGAAAATTTAGAGATGTTCAAAGATGTTAACAGCAAGGAATTGGAATGCATAATAAAAATGGAGAGCAAAAAAATAGGGGTAGCAATCCTAGTCTGATGAAACGGACTTTAAAACCAACAAAGATCAAAAGACACAAAGTAGGGCATTATATAATGGTAAAAGGATCAATGCAGCAAGAAGAGCTAACTATCCTAAATATTTATGCACCCAATGCAGGAGCACCGACATACATAAAGCAAGTTCTTAAAAACCTACAAAGAGACTTAGACTCCTGCACAATAACAGTGGGAGACTTTAACATTCCACTGACAATATTGGACAGATCAATGAGATAGAAAGTCAACAAGGATATCCCGGACTTGAATGCAGATTTGGACCAAGCTGACCTAATAGACATTTACAGGACACTCCACCCCAAATCCACAGAATACACATTCTTCTCAGCACCACATTGCACTTACTCCAAAATTGACCACATAATTGGAAGTAAATCACTCCTCAGCAGATGCAAAAGAATGGAAATCATAACAGTATCTCAGACCACAGCGCAATCAAATTAGAATTCAGGATTAAGAAAAGCACTGAAAACTGCACAATCACATGGAAACTCAACAACTTGCTCCTGAATGATGAATGGACAAACAATGAAATGAAGGCAGAAATAAAAATGTTCCTTGAAACCAATGAGAATGAAGACACAATGTACCAGATCCTATGGGACATATTTAAAGTAGTGTCTAGAGGGACATTTATAGCAATAAATGCCCACATGAGAAGTAAGGAAAGATCTAAAATCGACACCCTGTCATCAAAATTGAAAAAGGTATAGGAGCAAGATCAAAAAAACTCAAAAGCTAGCCGAAGACAAGAAATAACTAAGATCAGAGTGGAACTGAGGAGAGAGACACAAAAATCCCTTCAAAAAAAAAAAAAAAAATCAGTAGATCCAGGAGCTGGTTTTTTTTTGAGAAGATCAACAAAATAGACTGCTAACTAGAGTAATAAAATAGAAAAGAGAGAAGAATTGCATAGATGCAATATAAAATGATAAAGGGGAGATCACCACAGATTCCTCAGAAATACAAACTCCCATCAGAGATTACAACAACTCTATGCACATAAACCAGTAAATCTGGAAGAAATGGATAAATTACTGGACACTTGCACCCTCCCAAGCCTAAACCAGGAAGAAGTCAAAACCCTGAATAGACCAATAACAAGGTCTGAAGTTGAGGCAGCAACTAATAGCCTACCAACCAAAAAGTCCAAGTCCAGGTGGGTTCATAGCTGAATTTTTACCAGACATACAAAGAGCTGGTACCATTCATGTTGAAACTATTCCAAACAATACAAAAAGAGGGAATCTTCCTTAACTCTATGAGACCAACATTATCCTGATACCAAAACCCGGCAGAGACTCAACTAAAAAAGAAAACTACAGGCCAATATCCATGATGAACATCAAGACAAAAATCTTCAGTAAAATACTGGCAAACCAAATCCAACAGCACATCAAAAAGCTTATCCACCACAATCAAGTAGGCTTCATCCAGGGGATGCAAGGCTGGTTCAACATACACAAATCTGTAAAAGAAATTAACCACATAAACAGAACCAAAGACAAAAACCACATGATTATCTCAGTAGATGCAGAGAAGGCCTTTGACAAAATTCAACAACCCTTTATGCTAAAAAACTCTCAATAAACTAGGTATCCACGGAATCATATCTGAAAACAATAAAAGCTATTTGCGACAAACCCACCCACAATATCATACTGAATGGGCAAAAATTAGAAGCGTTCCCTTTAAAAACTGGCAGTAGACAAGACTGCCATCTCTCACCACTCCTATTCAATACAGTATTGGAAGTTCTAGCCAGAGCAATTAGGCAAGAGAAAGAAATAAAGGGCATTCAATTAGGAAAAAAGAAATTAAATTGTCCCTATTTGCAGACAATGTGATTGTATATTTAGAAGACCCCATCATCTCAGCCCAAAACCTCAAGCTGATAAGCAACTTCAGCAAAGTCTCAGTATGCAAATTCAATGTGCAGAAATCACAAGCATTCCTATACACCAATAACAGAAAAACAGAGAGCCAAATCATGAATGAACTCCCATTCACAATTGCTACAAAGAGAATAAAATACCTAGGAATATAACTAACAAAGAGGTGAAAGATCTCTTCAAGGAGAACTACAAACCAATGATCAAGGAAATAAGAAAGGACACAAACAGATGGAAAAACATTCCGTGCTTATGGTTAGGAAGAATCAATATTGTGAAAATGGCCACACTGCCCAAAGTAATTTATAGATTCAATGCTATCCCCATCAAGCTACCATTGACCTTCTTCACAGAACTGGAAAAAACCACTTTAAACTTCATGTGGAACCAAAAGAGAGCCCACATAGCCAAGACAATCCTTAGCAAAAAGAACAAAGCTGGAGGCATCATGCTACCTGACTTCAAACTATACTACAAGGCTACAGTAATCAAAATAGCATGGTACTGGTACCAAAACAGAGATATAGACCAATGGAACAGAACAGAGGCCTCAGAAGCAATGCCACACATCTACAACCATCTAATCTTTGACAAACTGGACAAAAGCAAGCCACAGGGAAAGGATTTCCTTTTTAATAAATAGTGTTGGGAAAACTGGCTAGTCATGTGCCGACAACAGAAACTGGACCCCTTCCATACACCTTATAAAAAAAAAAATTAACTCCAGATGAATTAAAGACTTAAACATAAGAACTAACACTATCAAAACCCTAGAAGAAAACCTAGGCAAAACCATTCAGGACATAGGTACAGGCAAGGACTTCATGACTAAAACACCAAAAGCAATGGCAACAAAAGCCAAAACAGACAAATGGGACCTAATTAAACTTAAGAGCTTCTGCACAGCAAAAGAAACAATCATTAGAGTAAACCGGCAACCAACAGAATGAGAAAAAATTTTCACAATCTATCCATCAGACAAAGAGCTAATATCCAGAATCTACAGAGAACTAAAGCAGATTCACAAGAAGAAAAAAAAAAAACAAACATTCAAAAGTGAGCAAAGGATATGAACACTTTTCAAAAGAAGACAAATATGTGGCCAAAAACATATGAGAAAATGCTCATCATCACTGGTCATTAGAGAAATGCAAATCAAAACCACATTGAGATACCATCTCACACCAGTAAGAATGGCAATCATTAAAAAATCTCGATGCAACAGATGCTGGAGAGGATGTGGAGAAAAAGGAACACCTTTATACTATTGGTGGGAGTGTAAATTAGTTCAACCATTGTGGAAGACAGCATGGCGATTCCTCAGGGATCTACAAATAGAAATTCCATTTGGCCTAGCAAATTCCATTTGACCTAGGTATATACCCAAAGGATTATAAATCATTCTGTTATAAAGACACATGCACAAGTATGTTCACTGCAATGCTGTTCAGGATAGCGAAGACCTGGAACCAACCCAAATGCCCATCAATGATAGACTGGACAGGGAAAATGTGGCACATATACACCATGGAATACTACGCAGCCATAAAAAACGATGAGTTTGTGTCCTTTGTAGAGACATGGATGAACCTGGAAACCATCATTCTCAGCAAACTGACACAAGAGCAGAAAATCAAACACCACATGTTTTCACTCATAGGCAGGTGATGAACAATAAGAACACTTGGGTACAGGGAAGGGAACAACACTAACAGGGCTGGGTGGGGGAAGGAGAGGAGCAGGGGTACAGAGTGGGGCAGGGAGGATGGGGAGGGGAGGGATAATACCAGGAGAAATGCCTAATGTAGGCGACAGCAGTAGGGGTGATGGAGACAGCAAACCACCATGGCATGTATGTACTTACGCAACAATCCTGCAGGATGCAGGACATGCACATGTACCCCAGAGCCCAAATACAAAAAAAAAGAAAGAAAATATATAACAAAGACTGCAAAACCATGAGGTTATGGCTATTAATGCAGTCATAAATGTGACAAAAGGAGTTGATTTAAATAAAACTATTCTGGTAGTATAGTACATCTATCTAACCCATTACAACGTACACTTAAGAATCCTATATTTCAGGCAGAGCACAGTGACTCACACCTCTAACCCCAGCGCTTTGGGAGGCTGAGACCACTGGATCACCTGAGGTCAGGAGTTTGAGACCAGCCTGTAATCCCAACTATTCAGGAGGCTGAGACAAGAGAATCCCTTGAACCTGGAAGGTGGAGGTTATGATGAGCCAAGATTATGCCACTGCACTCCAGCCTGGGTGACAGAGTGAGAATTCATCTCAAAAAAAAAAAAAATCATTTTATTGTATGTAAATTTCAACTTTTTTTTTCTTAAGTAAGAGAATAATCGCGCAAGCACTGTGCAGATGAGACAGAAAGCCCAAGGCATTATGTGGAAACAGAAGCCTAAAAAATAATGTGATCATCCTACAAACCAGGCGTCCCCAAACTACGGCCCATGGGCCGTATGCGGCCCCCTGAGGCCATTTATCCGGCCCCCCCACCGCACTTCAGGAAGGGGCACCTCTTTCATTGGTGGTCAGTGAGAGGAGCACAGTATGTGGTGGCCCTCCAACAGTCTGAGGGACAGTGAACTGGCCCCCTGTGTAAAAAGTTTGGGGACGCCTGTTACAAACATTCACTGAATACATGTCCTGTATCAGACACTGTTCTAGGCAATGGTAACAGCCTAGTCTTTATCTTTATGGTGTTTACAATCTAATAGGAGAGAGGCTCAACTCGAAAATCATCCCGTATATTCATTACAGCTCACCAAGCACCATTGAATCCACCATCTTATTTGATCCCAACAGGGAATCCTTGAAGCTGGCGGAGCTATTGGTGTAAGTTTGCAAAAATGGACCCAGTGTACAGCAAGCCTGTATGCCCCATCTCAAAGTAATATTCCTTTATATCCATGTATTTAAGATTTTTTACATTTTTATCATGAAGAAAACCAACCATCTTGGTTTAAATTAACTTATTAAATGTTTTGCTATGAGACAACATAAATATACCCCAAAGATCCATTGTGTTTTACCTCTTTATGTTACCACACATATAAATTATAAAGACTGGATCTGAAACAATAAAGCTTTTAAAGTTCAGTCAAACTTCAGTGTGCATGGGAATTACCTAGAGGGTTTGTTACCCACAAACTGCTGGGTCCCAATCTCGGAGTCTCCAATTGTCTAGGTCCAAAGTGGGACCAGATAATTTGCATACCTAATAAGTTCCCAAGTGATGCTGATGCTGCTCATCCCAGGAACACATTTTGAGAACCACTGGTCTAGATTAAATTGTGAAACAACTCTAGAGTCTCAGTGGCTCAACAGTTTTGTTTTCTCAATGGGAATATGTGTTCTCCACAGGCTAGCAGAAAGGCTTTGCTTGTTGCAATGACTCAGAAATCAGTACTCTCAAGTACCTTATGGTACCAGAAAATAAGGATTTCTTAAAAGAAAAAAAAAGGAGGTAGGTATCTCTGTGGCAAAGGGGCACAGCAGACTACAGAGAGTTTCCAATGGCCAATTCTGAAAAAATTTGAACAAATGACATAAGGATGTATTAGAATACAACCCAACATACAAAATACATGAGTCTATATTGATATGAATAAATGACTGAATATATAAATGAAGCAGAAGAGACAAATCTCCTATGCAGAATTCAAATAATGCATGCAGTTACTCTACCCTTAATAGGGTTTGGCTGTGTGCCCACCCAAATCTCATGTTGAATTGTGGCTCCTATCACCCCGTCATGTCATGGGAGACCTGGTGGGCAATAACAGAATCATGGGGGTGGGTTTTTCCCATGCTGTTCTTCTGATAGTGAACAAGTCTCATGAGATCTCATGGTTTTTTAAAGGACAGTTTACGAAACCCTGCACATGCTCTCTTGCCTGCCACCATATAAAATGTGCCTTTACTTTTCCTTTGTCTTCCACCATGATCATGATGCCTCCCTAGCCATGTGGAAGTGGGAGTCCATTAAACCTCTTGTCTTTCTGAATTACCTATCTCAGATGTATCTTCAGAGCAACATGAAAATGAACTAACACAACCCTCAAAGTAGAGTCGAACTCCCCACTCCTTAGTTGTGGGCTGGGCATAGAAACCTTCCAAAGAGTACAGCATGGAGAGGGGTGAGCTCATTTGCAGTAGAGAAACCTGACAGTAGAGAAACCGGCTGCATCAGCCAGATGATAATGGTCAGCATCCACGGGGATGAATCACTTTGATAGTATGTTCCCTCAATATGATGTAATGAAAATGAGACTAAACTAGTGAAATCCCAATAAAGTATCAACCTTATTTATAATTCAAACACAAAACACCACAGCTCCCTGAGCAGCCACTGCCTCTCAGGTTGTTGGTCTCCTGCACTAGGGGAAGAGAAGCCTGAAGAATCTGGCACCAGCAATTAAATGTTCCATTCCATTGCTTTCACCCACAACTCATTGTCCATCAGTAGTCACATGGCCCCTTTCATGAGGACAAGGCCATGTGTTCCCACTGTGTGCCCAGGATGGCAGAAGCACAGAACATTTGTTGAACAGTACTAATAGCTGCCACAGCACCTGCTTGCAATTCTTTGAAACAGAATCTGGGTTCACTTAAGCTGCTCCACAGATTCTCTGGGGTTCACCTCTAGGTAAATGGGCATTGTGACTGAGCCTGCTGCATGGTTTCCAGGCAGAGATTATTTATACCACATTTCATTTTTTCCTGCTTCTTAAAGTGCCTCTAGGGTTATATATCCTAAAGGAGAATTCTGGCCTTTCTTTTCCAATGATTCTTTTGATTTATCTCCAAATAAGTGTCCCATCACAACTAAGCAGGTTATTATTAAAGAGGTGTTTGGTGGTTTACCCAAAAAGCATAAATGAGTTTAGATGCCTCACTCACTTGCTTCAGTAAAACAAAAGGGGCAGTCCCTTTTTTCATATGATCCTGCTCAACCAATTTACAAACCAAGGCTTCGACAGTCTGGTCTGAGCAGAAATCAACATTTCACACTGAATATGTTTTCTCCCTCCTCCCCATTGCTCAGCTTAGTTCTTATATTTTGTCTCTTCCTAGAGAGATTCATTTTATTTCTCACCTTTTCTATGACCCCTACAAAAAGAACAAAAAACAATTTTCCTTTAAAGCCCATCCTATATCTTGTCCCGGTTTGCATTTCTCTTTACATGATTGCAGTACAGCTTTAATTTTCATTTTGCATTCACATTTCTGGGAGTGAAAAACATCTGACCCTCAGTGGGCAATTCTGGTTACCTTTTCCCAAAGGACGTGGTCTGACCTTGAGATTGCCTGCAAACTCCAAAGCTCTTTCCATCAACAAATATTCTTTACGTTGTCTATAGGCTATTGAACAACCACAAGCAAGTCTTGCTTCTATGTAGGGGTTTTGAGGTGATACCGGGGCGATGGTGGTAGCAGTGGGGTGTGTGTTGTGCTGGTTTTCCTTTTTCTCCTAATGCAGCATTTTTATGGGACAGACACATTACAGCCGTTCAGATTTGGAAAGCTGTATTACTATCACATAAGAAAGGTATTGATGACCTCATTTCAGCTAAGTATTACATGATCAGACCTTCCTACGTATTTTGCACAGCTCAGAATTGTGAAAGTGACAGGCTATGTTTTGTAAACATTGCTCCAAAATATCACACCAAAGTGGAATTGTTTAATCCACTAAGTGCACTTTTCTTAAATCACCTCTTTTTACATCAACATCACAAAATTCTCATTTTTCTTAACTGACTCCTCCTGCTCCAAACTATCCCCATTGAATTACAACAAATTCACTAAGATGGTTTTGAATTTTTAGCCTTGCCAAAATTACAGATTCTATTTTCTGGAGTGAGAATATTCAACTCTCTGTATATTTGCAACACAATTCCCATAAGGACTAAATAATTTAGGAACTACTGAGATTAATAACTCATTTGTATACATATAATCTACTTTGGCCCAGGCTCCAACAATATGAACACTTACCCTAAATTGATGTTCCCTACCCCTTTATAAGAGATAATTAATTCATCTCCTGGCCTAGAGCAGACAGTTACGTTCATGGTCTCAACTGACATGAATCAACCCTCTGAGGTTTGGGAACACATCTTAATTGTATTGTTCTTCAGCAAGACTACTGCTTCCATTTGATTTCTTCTCCCTTTTACTTACTCAAATGATTTTCATTCTTCCTACCTCACTCATCAGCTCGTCAATTAGAGAACAGGAGCTATGTCTCTGTTTGAGATTCTGGCTGGAACCCAGGCACTATTTTCCAAGTAATTAATGAGCCCTGCAATGTCCTGGCTTGTGACCACCAGTCTCTTCCTTCGCTACATTACATCTTGCCTGGAGAAGGACTCAATGCAAGAGCAGGCAATAGGCTGCCACTTAACAAAGAGCAAGCTGCTACTTTTAGGTGAAAATATGAGTTTTTGTTATTATTTTTTTTAACTTTTGCCTTATGGCAACGTAGGTGCTGGCAGTTAAATCTTAGACTCACAAAGAAAGCCCCAGAAGCAGAAGCATCAATGGTTATGGATTTCTAATAGACTTTTGGGAGCTAAAATGGAACACACACTCTTAGACTGGGAACTCGACCCTCACCCTCACCCCCAGGTATTTATAACACATCAGCCATGAGAGAAAAAACACCAGGGAACTCAGTTTTTGGTGAAGGGCAAGAAGAGCTCAAATGGTGAAAGTGGACGTTTTTCCCCCTTCCTTATTCCTCAGGGGCAAGAGGATAAAATAGTACGATTTTCTTCATTATGTTCATTCATTCATTCAAAAAATATGTTTTTAGTATCATCTAGTTGTTTCAACACTGTTTTAGGTGCTATGGACAGAGTACTCAACAAAAGCAGACTTCTTATTTATCCTCAAGGGACAGTCTAGTGAAGAGACTGAAGTGAACAAATGGATGAATGATGAATGGATGGATGGTAGATGGTGGTGAAATGCTAAGGAAAAAAATAAGCACAGTAGGAGGAACAGGGAATGGAGGGTTGAGAGGGTGGGGTGTTATTTTCTATAAGGTAGTCAGGGAAAACCTCTCTAATAACATTTCAGTGGAGACCTGGAGGAAGTGAAGGAACAGGCAACAGACGTGTCTGGATCACAAGCAGATGAAACAGCAGGAACAAGGGCCCTGCAGTCAGACCACACATGGCATAGTCAATCTACGCAGAATTGAGTCATCGTAGATAAATACCTTAAGTCTTTAAACATTGATTTCATAATTTCTGAAGAAAAATCACTGACACTATTACATAACCTTGTGCCCTATTAAAGATATGGTCCCTAATTAAATATTTCTGATGACTTGGATGTGTTAACTATCATTCCTTAGTTATGCATATACACATTGCACACGCCATCCATGCACTGCAACTCTACTTATTCTTTAAATTACTGAGCATCCAGCCTTTGGTAGGTCTGTGGTAGTTACAGGGAATACTGCCAAGCAAAGTAGAGAAGTCTCTGGCCTCACAGAGCTTATAGTCTGATAAGTATACTATTCAACCGTTACCTAGCAGTATAATCCGAGTTTAGCACCCCACAAGAATGTACTGGGAGCTATAAGAGACCAAAAAGGGCATGGGATCTTCTGGAGGGTGAAGAAGGGTTTTGTGAGAAAGCGACATGGAGTTAATAACAGGAGGAGAACATTCCAGAAGACAGGAATGTGCAAAGATCGTGAGGCAGGAGGAAGCAAATTAGGTTTTCTGTATAAAGAGAAGGCAGTATGTCTGGGTCCCAGAAAGTGAGAAGGAACAATGATATAAAAAAGTCTAGAGAAGAAGGTTGTGGTCATATCATCCGCGCCTTGTAGGCTAAGTCTGGTCTTGATCACATGGGAAATCATTCAAAAGACTTTAAATAGGAAAGAGACATGATTAAGCATTTTAATATGACTTCACTGGCTGCACAGTGGGAATGCAGGGGCTGCAGGGGTAACATCAAAAGACAGTCCTGCAGGCATTCATATGGGAGATGTGTAATGCCCAGTGGCAGAGACAACAGAAGAGAGAACTCAGGAACCATTTAGGAAATAGAATCAGCTGGGCTTGGTGATGACATGCAGGAAATGATGATGTCATGGGTGACTCCTACTTGGTTCTTGGAGTTGTAAAATTAAAAAAAAAAGTAAAGAGAAACCAACAGGTTATGTTAGACTTGGGATAAAAGACCTAGTCCAAGTGACTTCTTCTATTTCAACTCTGCTATCACAGCATTTAGCTGGTCACACCTACAAAGAAATCAGCAAACTGGGTGACTCATTAGGATTTTCTTTTCAAGAGAGCAAAGAACCTAAATAAAGATCCTTGAATTTAGCGTACAATACCTAGGAGTTGTCTGAGCGGCAGCAATTTGGGAGAGCTTCAAGTGTGGCATTTCGGTTTGAGAGGGGAAGTCAGACATCGGAGAACTGATCTCACAAACAAAAAGCTTTAATAATAGCCTGTCCCAGATAAGACGGTAATGAGAGGACCAAGAGGAAAGCTGTCCTCCTCATAATACCAAGGAAACCTAGGGAAGTGACTTCTTTAAAAGGAGGTAAAAGAAGCAATTTTAGTCACTTATCAAGAGTGACTGTTCTTCCTCTTTGCTAGAAATAGATGAGAGAGTGTAAATCACTCGCTAGGCCCTAAGAAAAGAAGACTTACAAATGAGCTTGAAACCAAATAGTGCTGTGCAGATTCTTCTACCATCTTCTAAAGAATCTGCATGGACTTACTCACTGTAAGGTCATCTGTGCACGGTAACCACAGTGCTAGGATGATATCTATAGTTTGTTTTGAACAACAAGCAAATCCATTACAAACCCAATTTCTTCTCTTGAAAACAAGTTTAAAAGGAAAAAAGCTTGTCTGCCTTTACATGCCTTATGCCTGTACTTCCAAGCCAGAGCATAAGCATTCCCTGGGGCACTCAGCTCTATGCCAAGTATTAAAGCAGCAAGAAACCATAGATTTTTTTTTTAAGTCTACCTTTCTATAGAAATTTCATTAACATAATTTTAAGTTGATGCAACAAGGATTTTTTTCATGGCATAAAGAGAATCCATCTGAATTTTAAGGATAAAACAGAGTTCAAATACATTTCACTTTTGTGATTCCCACATCACCATCGAGTGAAGTCTCTAGATCTCTTGATGGGGATGGGGTAGTTATAGGCCAGAGAACATATCCATTAGACGCAGAGGGCACAGTGCCTAGAACCTAAATACTTTTTGCAGCCAACAAAGAATTATTCTTATTTTAAAATCAGAAGATTAAAAACTAATTCTTAGGCCAAAGAAACTGTTTTAATATGTAATATTTGTCTTACACCAAAGGGATTATAAAAGCAAATTTTTAATTTTTTGTTGATTTGTTTTTCTTGGAGAAACGGGCTCATGGAAACAAAAGTGTGGAGGGTTTACAAAAATCTTTCTAGAGCGCTGGGTGGTGAGTCCTTCTCCTCTGCTGTGCTGGTAAACCTCAAACACGAATGGAAGTGTTATTTCTTCAAGTATGGTGGTCTAAATACCACCACGATTTAGTGCAACAAGGACAGACATTTTAACTTGAAAAGTATGTACTGTATTTTTAAATGTAGCTGAAAATAATGACTTTCTCATTTATGGTAGCAATGAATTTTCTTTTTGAAAAAGTTAGTAATACATCCTTGATGAAAAATATTAAGCAAAAAGACTACAAGTTCTAAGAAGATTGGCAAAAAAAGAAAAACTTATGAGGTTGATATGGCTGAATGGCTGAAAACTGGTGATATGCTAGAATCCTAGAAATACTAAGATTTAGACCGTCAGCTATAACACCAAAAAAAATTTCCATATAGATCAATTACCTTCATCTCTTAAGAAAAACAGTAAAACATTACCAGAACTTCCACCACCCATCTACTGGGAAAATTAGAAATTTTTGATAGTGTTCTGAGTGCTTATATATATTTTAAATCACATATCATAATGTTTTTCAGAATTCGTGGTTCATGCTGGTAAGAGCAAGAAATATTTGTTGGTTGGTACAAAGTACCTCCTTTCACTAGCCATGAAATGATCCTATGATAACTCTTGCATTGTACAAAGAGAGGCAAATAATTGATAAAGATTCCCACAAGAATAAGACATTCACAGAAAAATGAGACCAGCAACTGTAGTCCTGCCAGCTGGGATAATTTTACAAGGGTCAGACAGCCCAGGGCATAAACTAATCACTTTGGAGTCTGGAAGAAGCTGACTCCTGATTCCCAAGAGTTAGTGTCACACAATTAGATTGTTTATTCTAGCTCAACACAAATTTGACACATTTCCCCAAAACTGCCTATCTGGGGTCCTGTCAAAACAGGCTATCTCCTGTCTTCTGCTAGGTTTTGAGTTTTTTTTATCTTGCTCCTCTAGCTCTTTCCATTTTGATGATAGGGTGTCAATTTTAGATCTCTCCTTTCTTCTCACAATAAATAAATAAACAAACAAACAAACAAACAAACAAACAGGATGATGGCAAGTCAGAATAATGTTCTAGCCCAGTATTTCCAACATTCCTGTAAGTCTATTCCATTTCAGTCATGTTTTAATGTAGAGGATATTTTCCTCTCTAATATCTGAAAGCTATTCATTCTTGCATGCTTTAGTTCCCCAGAGCATACATTCATTGTGGAATAAGAATCAGTCAGTGGTATCCAGGATCTTCTAAAAGTAGTTTTTTAGGGCTTTATTTTTTGTATGTCTTAAAATAGTTAAATCAGAGGAAATGAACTTGTCTACTTCCAAAGCAAGAAGATCTTAAGTTGTTTTTGACAACCAGTGAAATCTTTCCCAGGGAGCTAGAAGATGGGCTACCCAAAGGAAAATATTTTAAGTATTTCTCATGAACAGGTAGATGAATTACGAAACAAGACATAAAATACAACATTATACCAAATGTTTTTGAGGAGGGTGAATGATATTCTTAATTAGTTCTTTTGCCTCTGCAAATGTCTATACCATTGTTCTTACCCAATATTTACACAAAATATTGCCGCCAAGAATAAGCAGAAGCAGGATTTGAACTCATCTTCTTAGATCCAAACCTATGCTCTTAACCTCTGTGTTTGTTCCAGAACAGTTCCTGAGACAAAGCTGGTAGCCAATTTGTATTTATTGAATCTGAATCTAGATTAGAAACCAGGCTGTTTGAAACAGGATTCTGACGTGTTTCTGGAGCTGTTTACAACTAATCTCAATGCCCAAAATGAAAAAGCTCCTTATGACATTTGAAGATATTAGAGGACTACATCTGATAATGCCACATTCAAATATTTTCTGTTAATTTTTCTCCCTGTTGAAATCCAATTAGGATGAAGAAAATTAACTATTGCAATTAAATAATTAAGAGGAAGAAGTGAAAGATTTCCATGTAAAAAGTTTAAAGCTCTGTTAGTTAAAAAAAAATGCCCAAAGAAATTCAATCCTTTAACTGAATTTCATATAACAGTATATCACATATATAAAAACTAGCTAACTTTTTTTTGAGTACTCATTGTATACCTAAAATTCTTCTAAATGCATTTCATGTATTATCTCATTTAATCCTTATGAGGTAGGTACTATTATTATTTTTAGAAGAGAAAACTAAGGCACAAAGAGATTAAGCAATGGACCCTGGGTCTACCAATCAGCGGTAGAGCCAAGATTCTGGTCCCAGTGGATGCAAGCCCCAAAGTAAGCCATAAGCAGTGGAGCAAAGCTCTTAACCACTTAGCTCTGCTGCTTCCCATAATAACAACAACACTTGCTGGGCACTTTAATCTGTCCCATATTTTATTTTTTTAAAGTGCACCTCCCAGGTTCAAGTGATTCTCACGCCTCAGCCTCCCAAGTAGCTGGGACTACAGGCACACGCCACCACAGCTGGCTAATTTTTGTATTTTTAGTAGAGATGCAGTTTCACCATGTTGCTCAGGCTGGTCTCAAACTCCTGAGCTCAGGCAATCCACCCACCTCGGCCTCCCAAAGTGCTAGGATCACAGGTGTGAGCCACCATGCCTGGCCTGCCCTATATATTCTTCATGCAAACTGTATCATTGATTTTTCCCAACAACCACAGAGAAAATATATATGTATATGAATGCACGCAGACATAGAAGTACGTATGCATATGTGTCTGAATGACTATCCTCTATCCTATCACTAAAAACATTTGACAGATCTCTCAACCCCTGAAAGAAAGTCATCTTAGATCTTCTATATAATTAATCATAAGGACTACTCATACAAAAATTGCATTATGTGTCATCCTCACATTTCCATTAGGTGTATTGATTGGAACTTGTTTTTGAGAGGAAAAGAATTCATTTATTCTAATGTTCTTGTGCTTTTTCTCATTTTAATATGAATTAATGGCACCAGAGAAAGTTCCAAAATATGTTGAAGGACAGAGTTTTAGGACTATCATTGCAATTATAAGAGTTGGGAGGAAAATTTCCAATGCATAGTTGCAGCCAAATGTTGCAAATCTTCATGTACTCTCCACCGAGGCATTACAGACTCCGCATCATGTAACCTAGTTACTGCCAAAGCTGAGGTCTCCCCTCTCCTCCTCACTTATCCAAATGTGTGATTCATCTCTGTGGGATATGACAAACCAACCGCACTGGGCATAAAGGCCCTGCCTGAGCCCTCTCAGTTCCCAGGAGAACTATTCAACACAAAAGTTAAATGGCTCATTTCAGGCACCCTGCCCATCCTGAACCCTGGATTTATGCCTTCTCTTTATCTAGGAAAGCCATTCCACTAATCAAACTATCTCTAGTCCTCAGGACCAATGAGATGGCCTAAGCTCATGCTTCCCAAAGTTAAATGGGCATATAAATCACCTGGGAGTCTTGTTAAAAAGCAGATTCTGGTTCAGTAGGTTTGGAAAGGCCTGAGATTCTGCACTTCCAACAATCTCCCAGCGGGTGTTGACCATGCTGCTGGACAGCAGGCCACACTTGGAGCAGCAAGGGGTAGTTCATAGACAAAATGCAAAATTGCACTTTAAAGAGAAGTATGTGTTTGAATTTTTGAAAGGTTCATCCTGGGTTCTCATCCAGGATGATCCGTAAAATTTTCTGTATCTTCATGTGGCATTAAAAACTCCAGACGGTTCTCAGGAAAATCTATTCACCTTTTAAGCCTTGGGATTCCACAAGGCTCCCACAACCCATGTATGGAGGGAGACCATTATTCCATACATAACATTAAAAGCATCCCCTTTGTAACTTAGCCACATGTTCTTTTGTGTTATTTATCCAAAGAATAAGCAGCTGATAATTTCAGATTTTCCAAAATGGTGAATGTTTGACATAAATGTGTTTAATACTCAGCAAAGCCTCTCCAACTAGAGTACTTGGGATGCAAGGGCTGGTATCACTGTATAAACAAGGAAATATTTTACAGTGTGGTTTAAGGAACCCAGAACAAGCAGGAACCCTATTTAAGCGAAAGTATTAATTCATTGGAGGAAATGCTTTAATAGTGAAGAATGACTTGTGATTAGCATATCAACAAGAATAAACAGTCTTAAGGTACCTGAGGGTACTTAAGGACAGAGGCCTTCAACAAACTTCTTAAACTTGTTTATATTCTTAAATTGCTTGGTAAACTCCTCCTTCTAAAGTACTTTAAAAGGTCAAGTTTTGCCCAAGTCTCCTCTCTGAAAATTAATGAGGCTTTAATGTACTCAGAAATGCAAAAGTAACATCAAGGTTACTTGATTGAACCAAGCCAAAGAAACTTGTGGAATAGCAACATATTTTGGCTGGGTTTCTACTGTAAAGTCACCTATTCTTCTAAACGGGGTACTTTAAAGAACATTTATTTCAACATATCGGCAGAATTACGGGGTCATTTGTAAACAGCAGAATAATTCTTTTCTACCATTTAAAAATGGTCAGATAGGAGAAATAAAGCCTGTCAACAATACTGAACATGGTTGCTCTATTTTACAAGGATCCTAAGAACTACAAACAGTCCTCAGTCAAACCAGAAAATTTTAAATTAAAGGTTAGATGACTGAACTCTTGCACTGAACAGTCGACCCCACCATGCTTTCATTATGCCAGTGAATTATATCTGTCTCAATCACTGGTGTCAAAAGGTTGTGGGTTCAACTCAAGGTTGTGCCACTTAACTGTCAGTGTGAGCTAGGGCAAGTTCAATTTTGCAAGGTTTAGACTCTTCATCTGTAAAGCAGGGATATTACGCGGTAAGTGTTTACTTTATGTTGTGGAAGCCTGCTACCGAGCCTTTCCTATGATAAACATAGGCACTCTATACATGCACTATACATGTGGGATTACCTACGAGTGCTTCTTTCACTGTGTGCAGAACAAGGTCAGGCCTTGAGCTTCTAAAGAGACACACTAACAAGTAAAGGCAAGAACTGTCAACCAAAGCACAGACTAAATCTATGAAACGCCTGACTATGAGAGATGATTCAGGATTTTAAAAAAAAAAAAACATACAAAGAGATGACTCTTTGACATACTATCATGAGTTCTGAATTCATCTTAACCTCCGAGGTTCAAGTCTAGGAAGACAGCGACATTCTTCTGGAATGTGACCTTCCACATGGGTGTTTTGCCTATAAATCAAAGTTTTTCTTTTGGATGCTCAGCCTTCATCTGAGCCGAGTTAAAAAGTTAACTGACTGGCCAGGCATGGTGGCTCACACCTGTAATCCCAGGCAGGTGGATCACGAGGTCAGGAATTCAAGACCAGCCTGGCCAATATGGTAAAACCCCATCTCTACTGAAAATATAAAAATTAGCTGGGTGTGGTGGTAGGCACCTGTAATCCCAGCTACTAGGGAGGCTGAGGCAGAGAATTGCTTGAACTTTGGAGGCGGAGGCTGCAGTGAGCTGAGAGCATGGCACTGCACTCCAGTCTGGGTGACGGAGACTCCATCTCAAAAAAAAAAAAAAAAAAAGGTATTTTTACTTCTCTTAGTAATAGTAGGCAGTAATAATTTTGGTCCTGGTACATCTTCCAAGTTAGTATATATGATTTCTTAAAATTTTTATTCTGGAGAATTTTTTGTAGATATCCTCTACCCTCCAAATCCCCCAAAACGTGTATGTTAGTATAAAGTGCCATTATTCTAGCAAAATCAGTCCTTAAGACCACATTCATGTCTTAGGGTGACCCTGTGCCACCAAGAAAAAAATTTCCTAGAACTGATACCAATTTAGGGAGAAATTCACTCCCATTAAAGCATAGAACGCAGCACAAACACCAAATTCATTATACATATGTAATATATATGTACATATACACACCTTTGTATATCTATCCTTTAAAAAAAAACATTCAGCACTAGGCATTTTCATTGCTTCTGCTCTAACCCAAATTGCTGATTGTAAAAAGGGGGGCTTTTCTCTCCCACACTTACGTTGGAAACAAATACCAGCCACGGAAAAGTAGTTGATTACAACTGCCCACAGACACACTGAAATTTGAGCACCTGAGCTGGTCCTCTACGTGAGCTGTGTTCCTCAGGGAAATTTGGAAAGAAAACCTGTTTTAGCCAGGACCTCGGAGGGCCAAAAGGGCAGCTTGTAGCAGGACTCGGTGGGCACAAGACTAAAAGCTTAGGCGTTCTCTGTGACCTTACCCTTGGGCTTCCTGAGAAGCAAGATCCTGAGTCAGACCCTGAACTCTTGACATGTTCACATTCTCAATCGGCAAATGGGTCTTATCATCCCAATTAATCTCCAGAGTTGATGGTTAGAAATGCAAAGATACTCCCTAGAGACTGCTGGACAGACTAAGGAGTCTCCACTGAGAATGCAGACTAAGACTGCCAAGGGAGAAATAATTTAAGTAGTGATTGGGCTGTGAAGAAAACATTGTCAACACCTGTCTTAACTTTCGGCTACTCACAAATATATGGATTCCAGTGAGCGCTAAAACCATGATGCATAGTATTTAGGCCAAATTTCAAAGAGCACATCTGACCATGGTATTACTCATCACCTTAATCAGGTAGGTATCCATAAATCTCCTGTGCTTCCAGACTAGAAAACAATACTCAAACAAAGAGAGCGTTTGTTTTCAATGTTGCTATGCTGTTGGGGTTCTGTTAGAAAAAACAAAAAACAAGTCTGCTATCTTGTATTTTCCTCCATGCTGTATGAATACAGGATTCTTGGTCACACCTTAATTTATGACTATTTACTCAGCTGATTAACTATAGGCATCTGTCTTATGCAAGCAAGTCTTGTTCTGGGAAACAGATAAACTGGAACCCCAAGGACAGAGCAACCATGGGTCCACACTAACCATCTGCTCATCCTATTTCCCCATCCCACAGCAGACCATGAAAGCTGACGTTGCCTCAGAGGGCTTGGCTTCAGGCACCTCCTCCCTGAAGAACTCTCAGAAGAACATGTTGATGTGGAGGAGGAGGGGGGCTTTGGTGATTGGCTTCTGTGATGGGTTTCTCAAGGGAAAGGAAAGGTTTTGAAGTTCTGAAGTATTTGAAGTATCTCTTCGTAAGTGCACAAGGGGGTACGAAATGGTAGAACAAAATGTACTAAACAATTAGACCACAAAATATTCATTTCCTCTGGCTGAAATAACCAGAAGTGTTAGCTGAGACGAAATCAGAATCTGCCTAATTTGCAACTCCTTTGAAGAGAATATACAATCAGCTTTGCCTCCACTCAAAGAAGACACGCTGTCCTGTGTTTTCGCTAACTTTCACTGTTTTGACAAAGAGAAAGAATGAGATAAATGTGGGCAAAACTTGTCATGAAAGTGTCTGAGAGAGGCATCTCTAGCATTCCTACGTTGCTGGTGTTAATATCTAAAGTCTGTAGGGGAAAAAGGTGAATGCGATCCTTGATGGAAACAGGCATGGAGACTCACAGGTATTCCTAATTTGCACTCATGCTAAATTATCCAAGAGATTGCATCCTGATATTGCGGCCAGGTCATCCTCAACTACGATACTCAAATTCTTCCTTTCCATCCTCCATCTCATTGTCTCTCCCCACCCTTAACTCCAAACACACAAACCGAGACACCCCTGTAAAGGAGGAAATATAAAAGCAAAGAGTAAGTAACTTGCTGCAACGCCACACCAGGTTACAGGTAACTGGCCTTTCCTCTGCTTGAAATAGAGGAAAAGTACAAATTATGCACCTGGCAAATATTTGCATGGTCTCCAGAGCAGTAATACTCATCCATTTGTTCACAAAAGCACACAACTGAAGCTGAGAGAATAAATCAATTCAATTCAACAAACATTTACCAAGCTCCAGTCTGACTGTAGTGTTTCTCTGGGGAAAAAAAAAAAAAAAAAATCATCCACCTGGCTATTGAAGCAGATTTTTAAAGAAGTTGAGAAATTTCTTTCCTTCCTTCTCATAAGAAAAGCAACCAACTCCCTTAAATAATCAACACAGATGTATTTTATATTGCAAGATGTAATTAGACCAAGGCATGCCACTTTTTTGTAGATGGAAAATAATTCCCTCTTACCGTTCTGGGAAAATACAATTTGGTTTGTTGTATAAAAACAGCGTCTCCATTTACTAAGAAATCAATGAGTAATCACCAAGTCATCCATCACCCTTTAGTATTTTGAATATAAAGATGAGAAGCACTATACATTGAAACAGGCTATGGTATCGCTGCTCTATATTAGAAATTCAGACTTACCAAGAATCTACTTAAAATATTCTAAACACGCAATGGATGGTCAGGGCAAAACCAATCTTGGCCAAGCATTTAAGGAGATGTTATACCAAAGTTTCCTCCTGGGAGCTTCTGAGTGGAACTAAGAGAATTTAAGTGACCCGATCAAGAGTCATGCTCTACCACTTACTTGGGGGCTTCAGGAAAGTCATTTATAAACTCGCAGACCTTAGTTTCTGTCTTTTAACACAGGGTTAATCGAACCTCTTCTACCCAACTTGTGGGGTTACTGTGAAGGTCAAATGAAATAATGAATATGAAGGTTATTTGAAAACCTTTCTAATCACTGATGTCAATGTTTAACTCTACAGTCCCAAAGACACAGTAGAAGATGGAAAACAGAAACCTATCTCCAAAAACCTATCTCTGTTATCAAAAGTGTGTAACCAGCACTTTGAAGGTTCAGACGAGCACGGTCCTTTGTGCTTTGTCACAAAAACAGGCTTAGAATTATAAAGCCAGTTGTAAAAAGAAGGAAAAACATTTTTTTTTGACCTATTCTCATCCATCATATTAGATGGTAAGTGGACACTGTTTCTACTTATCAGGTATCAAACTGCTGTTGGCTACTAAATATTATATTTTGTGTCAGCCTCCTTAATTAATATGCTCAGTTGAGATGAAGCAAGCCTAAACATATCCCACTGAGTTAGAGCATTCCAAGCTCAGCAGAACACAGAATACTGTTTTCTGTTTGGTTTTGGTTTTGCCCAGGCCAGAGTGCAATGGTGTGATCTTAGCTCATGGCAACTTCAGCCTCTCAGGTTCAAGTGATTCTTCTGCCTCCGCCTCCCAAGTAGTTGGGATTATGGGCCCACACCACCACACCTGGCTAATTTTTGTATTTTAGTAGAGACGGGTTTTGCTGTGTTGGCCAGGCTGGTCTCGAAAGCCTGAGCTCAGGTGAGCAACCTGCCTCAGCCTCTGTACTTTTTTGTGTGTTTCTTTTGGTACTTATTTTTAACTACCTACTCTGTATTGGCACTAGACAAACAGTAAGGTAATGTCCCTGACTCAAGGAGCTCAGTTTAGAGTAGGAGATAGCCAGACTGAGGATTATAGAGAGACAGGTCAGTGTACCGAGAGAAGAGGCAGGGACGGTCATCAGACTCCACGGAGCAGGGTGCTGCCTGAACCATGTGCTAAGGATAAAGTATGGTTGCTAGCCAATAGGGGGTGGGAAAGGGCACAGCATGGATAAACAGACACTGTGTGCAGCGTGCACGAATGCCCAGCAATGCGCTACCACGGAGGCACACAGTGGGAATCAAGATGGGCGGTAGATGAAGCTGGAGGGAGAGGCAAAGGTCATGTCATGGGTACCTGTGACTGGGAATGCAGAACTGTGCTCCCTGGAGTCTAAGGACTCCACTCAAGTGTGGGGCTACTCTGTGGGGGGAAGTGGAGGAGCGTCAGGGGAGTGCTGTGTTAGCAAAGGGATGCTCCATGAGGTGGATCCTATCCTCCACCCGGAACATTCCACTCTTGAGTGAAATACTGGAGTTTCCAGTGGCGGAAAAATGTTTTGCTGCTTTAAAAAACAATTGATACATTTAAAGGTAAAGAAAAATCTCATTTGTAAAACTGTAGTAAAAATAACCGCAGCCCAAACATTTTGATATAGAAAATGTATTAGTCTGTTCTCACACTGCTAATAAAGACATACCCGAGACTGGATAACTTATAAAGGAAAGAGGTTTCATTGACTCACAGTTCCACGTGGCTGGGAAGGCCTTGCACTCATGGCTGGAAGTGAACGAGGAGCAGTCACATCTTACACGGTGCAGACTGAGAGCTAGTGGAAGGGAACTCCCATTTATACAACCATCAGATCTCGTGAGACTTACTCACTACACGAGAAAGTATGGGGGAAACTGCCCCCATGATTCAACTATCTCCACCTGGTCCTGCCTCTGACACTTGAAGGTCATCACAATTCAAGGTGAGATTTGGGTGGAGACACAGCCAAACCCTTTCCGAAAACATACACAATATCCTTTTAGGATTCATACAAAATGCTTGTATATTTTTTGTGGACTTCTACCTGGGAAGGATTGTTTTATTTAGATATAGACAGGGTAGAAAAATCAAGGGCTTCAGCTGGTTTCAGCTCCCTACAACAAGATGCAGGTGCTGGCTGGTCAATCACCTGCAGATAATAAAGCGGGCTGTTGGTGAGTTACTTTAAGGCAGGCATCCCCAAACTTTTTACACAGGGGGCCAGTTCACTGTCCCTCAGACCGTTGGAGGGCCGCCACATACTGTGCTCCTCTCACTGACCACCAATGAAAGAGGTGCCCCTTCCTGAAGTGGGGCGGGGGGCCGGATAAATGGCCTCAGGGGGCCGCATGCGGCCCGCAGGCTGTAGTTTGGGGACGCCTGCCTTAAGGAATGCCAACCTAAGGGCACACAGACATGCAGACCCGTTTCAGGCTTGTTGCAGCTCCAGTGTTGCAGGACATTATCCAGGAAACCACCACCTCTATAATTAAGTTTTAAGTTTGCTAACAGTATTTTTTAAAACAGAGATCGGGGCATGGGGTGGAGTGGGAATAGCAGGGTGTGGGGAGTTAATATTTAACAGGTTCAGGGTTTCAGTTTAGGATGATGAAAAAGTTCTGGCAGTGAGGATTGCACAACAATGTGAATATACTTAAATGCTGCTGAATTGTGTTCTGACTTAAAATAGCTAAGGGGGTAATTATAATATGTACCTTCTACAATAAGAGAAAGAGGTACAGCTAAAAAGTAAGAGTTCCAGTAAGATAAATCCAGCTAGGGGTCTCATACCACAGCCCTGAATGTGATGCATAGATCAAAACTGAATTTCTTAAGAAATACTTAAAGAAAAGTATCAACTTGAAGACGTTAAACAGCAACAGGCAAGTTCTCTAAAACAAGAAGTCACCTTCTCCTTAACGGAGACTGAGCTCTTCACATCATTGAGTTCCTAACTCTTCCCTGCCGTCCACAAAGATGATGTGGTTATTGTGATTGTTGCGGTAGATATTTTGTCATTTATTCGGAAAAATTGTGTAGCCAGCTGCTACGCTTGTCTTCCTTTGCTGTAGAGGGGAATAAAATGGACACAGTAGTTCTGTGCTTTACCTTCCAAAGTGAGCAGCAGGATCAAGACTGAAGCACTGCCCGACCACCGCACCCAGCAGCCAGAGGTTGTAATGGCCCATTCCAGACCCTCACCAACTGCAAGGCTCCGACTTAGTAGTAAGTATACATTTGCTTGCCAAACAGCAGATATTTCTTTTTGCATATGCAAAATATCCAAGCAGATTTAATACAATGACATTTAAGGTTAAACCACAGAGATAAGAAATACCATCTCAGTACCACAGTTAATTGGTTATTCTTTTCATTAAAGAGTCTCAAATGTTTCCCATGTACAAAATAGTTAAAACCGAGAAGAGCCCTAAATTCTGTGCCTGTAATCCTGGCAGGGTTTCATTTTACAGGTTACAAATCACCCAGAATAGTAACTATTGATTGTTTAATTACTTGAAAGTGCCTTATAATCACCAAGTCATTAAGGGTGTTATGAGATCTAAAAACTACAAGTCATGAGGGGGTTGCACATCAAGTTATTTGGCAACTCATTGATACATATGAGGTAGAATGAAAGTGTTTTGGACTAAAGCATTCTAAATACTTCAAATCAGAATTGAGCACGTGAGTGCCAATCCATGTCCATCCCTAACAGAAAATATCCTCTTTTCATCACTGTTAGAAAGTATATATCATCATTCATTGAGGCATTGAGAATCTGCTAAAATCTTGTGGCTCTGAATTAATGAAAGAATGGTATAAAATGTGCATGTGTCTACATCCTTCAACACAGACTACACCAAGCCATGCCACCAGGCCAAATGAGTACCTTAGCAATGTTAGGTATTCAGTATAAATCATTTTGCTAATGGTTTTGAATATTTGGATTACAGTTTTGTAGCTGGAAAAGCACAGGCTGTTAAGTGGATTCATGGAAGCAACTTGTGGAGGTTATCCGGACTAGTGCTCTACTTAGAATTAAAAATGGTCATGTCCAAAAGGAACTCCAGAGACCCTCTGGCCAGACCTCTTCATTATACATGAAACCAGGGCCCAGAAGAGTTAAATGACATGCTTAAGCTCATACAGCTAGTAAGACTCAAGGCCGGAAGAGTCATCTATCCATGTGGTCTTAAAGGCGTCCTAACCCTACTTCACATCAGGTGAAGATAATCAATTTACCCTCTGAGTCTAGATTTCTTTATCTTTGATCCTGGCCCAGGCCATCAACAGCAGTCAAGCCTTTGGTAACACTACCTCTCCCTAGAGTACCTTCTTAATTCCCCTTCCACATACATCTATTCATCTTTTAAGATTCCACTCAAGAGTCACCTCACATATGAAGCCTTCCCTGGTCTTCCCACAGCCCCCTCAGAATTGGCTCTGCTCCGTATATTCTTGCTGTGGTGCATGTAATACAACATTGAAGTGAATGATTTTCACGTCTCGGCCATCCGAGACTTCAAACCTTTGGATGGCAGGGATCACATGCTTATCTATAAACCCTGCCCTGAAAGCAATGTTAGGCAGCTATTAGATACTTATGAAGGCTGACACTAAATAAATGAATAAAAGGTAAACAAAACCCCAGGATAAAGCTGAGAGGGGTAGACTTGTCCCCAAAAGCAAAGATACCCAAAAGAGCACTTATACCACAGAGAACCCCAGGCCAGCAGTTCTCTATCTTGACTGTGCATTACAACCATCTGGGAACATCTGCAATAAAACCCCACCCAGCTCAACATCAGACAAACTAAAATCAAAATGTTTAAAGAAAACCCCAATTATCTATAGTTTTGCAAAATTATCCAGATGATTTCTATAAAAGGTGAAGGCTGAGAACCACTAGTAGCAACAAGAAATCCTGCATAGTCCCTGTATCAAGTTTTGGTAGCAACTCTAGAGGTTCAGCCACTTAGCAGAGAAACTGACCCTTCCATATGGCATCCAGCACACAGGCACTCACAAAGGTCTTCCTTCCGTGTTCACATGACAACCATCTAATTCATTACACTCAACAGATCATGAACAAGGTAGCATGGTCTTCAGACAAACTAGATGCAAACAACTCAGGGATCTATGAAGATGAAAAGTTCATCAAGCCAACATATTTCAAAGGTAAACGATTCTCCTGCTTATTGGAGAACAGAAGTAAAATTGTTACCTTTAGTTCCAGCAAAAGTACTCTTTGAGACTAGATAATAAAGACTGAGGCTGAAGAAGAGGAAGAACAACATAGGAATAAACTTCCCTACGCCCCAAGATAACAGGAATGTGCCACCTCTTATTGTGATAAATGACAATAGCAATAATCAAACCTTACGTGTACACAGGAATTTATATTTCACAAAATACTTTCACAGTCATTAATTAATTTCAACCTCACAATAGCTTGGTGGGGAATAACATGAAAACTATTTATTTATATTCTAATTTTACAGATGAGAACAATTGAAGTTCCAAGTAGATCTATGGCACGCTCAAAGCTAAGGCAAGCTAAGGGTAAAACCAAAACCACATGACGGGTCCTCAATATCTAAATGAGGTTCTTGCTGCTCCACATCCCTTCACTAATCTCACAATAAAGACTCTCCCGTGAGATCTTACACTACCTGAAGAAGAAATACTGTTGCTTCTCCTCCAAAATTTGTGAAATATAAAATGATTCAGAAACAATTTCACTCCACCAAAGTTCCGTGGTACAGCAACCAATTCCTGATTCCTCTGTTAATCTGTCTTCTCTTTATACACTACTGAGAAATTGACTTTTTTAAACACTAAAGACCAAATATAATATCCAAATGGCAATTATATCACCAAATACAATGTAAGAAGTATTGAGAATTGTATCAGGTTAGTGCAAAAGTTATTGCAGTTTTTGCCATTAAATGTAATACTGGTATTAGGTTGGTGCAAAAGTATTTTGCCATTACTTTTAATGGCAAAAAGTAGTTATTTTTTGCACCATCCTAATATTTAATACAAATAATGGCATTGTAAGCATACATAAAAGCCAATAAATCAAATGTAGAATATGGAGCACAAAGATGTGTTTCTAACATCATTCCTCTATGAATGTTTCTTTTGAGCCATAGAAGGTTCTATGAAAGCAAGACCATAGGAAGAACTGGCATATGTGTTTGGGCAGAGGAAAAGGTTATTGAATGTCTACTATGTGTCAGGCACTGAGCTAAGCGCTGCCACACATTAATGTTTTACACTTGAGTTTTCATTAACAGCTCTACTCTGTACTATTATTCAAAGATAAAGAATCCAGACTCAGAGGGAAAGTTGGTTATCTTCACACAACTGGAACAGAGCAGAACCAGACTAGGAATCCAGCTCAGTCTTGTTCCGAAGGCCTTTTCATTACACTCTTTCCACTTATGAAAATGCTCATTTATGCTCCCAGAGATGGTAAAAATGCCAAGGCCTCTAAGCTACTTCCAAATCCATATCTTCCAGCCCATTCAGGTCCTCACTCTGCCTGGACAGCATCAATTCCTAAATAGTCTACACTCTCACTGTCCCCACCTGCACCTCAATGTTAAGAGTTTTGCCATCTTGTTTCATTTTTAGAGCAGTGATTTTGCTCCCACAGAAGACACTGGCAGAATCTGGAGACATTCTCAGCTGTTACAACTTAGGGGGGCTACTGCTTTCGCTTTCTATTTGGAAGACGCCGGGGGGCTGCTATATATCCTGCAATGCACAGTACACCCCCACAACAAAGAATTATTCAGCCCCAGATCTCAGGAGCGCTGAGGCTAAGAAACCCTGCCTTGTAGTGATAACGTGATTTGATATGTGTGCTTCCTCCCCAGTAAAATGAGACCATAACTACCATAAGGAATAACTGAGACAACACGCATAGAAGCCTCTGGTGCAGAGTGAGCACACAGTCCTAATTAGATAATCTGGTTACATTCTTCTTAAGAGGAGGAACCTCCTCAGTTAGCTCTGCATTATTCCCATACAAAGCACAGGGTTTTTTTTCATGGGCACTCAACAAATGTAAAAGAATGTATTCTTTATGTTAGAAATTCTTGATTAAAAAACAAATGCCACTATTATCTATAAAATGCACCATTCTCCTGTACTTACTCCTTGCCAAACAAGAAATGAATAGTATAATACATGATTCATTGCAGCAGGCTATGAAAAGCTATGGTGCATCCTGGGTAATGTTACAGAATCACCTCCATAAATAAACCATGAATAAACTTACTATTGAAATGTTTTATCTTATTTTAATGGAAAGTTAATGAAGAGATTGCGATATACAGATTTGAGAAAATCTCCACCCAACAGGCCCAGATTTTGCTCTATGAAGTAAATTTTGACAATATTGAATCTCAGATCTTGAGTTAAGTTATTCAGCTGTAAACTGTAATCATAAGCATATCAAATAAAAACACTAAAAGTCAAATCTCTGAATAAGCCAAAACTCGTTGGTATCACATCTCAGGTCAAGATCTTTGTTTTTTGCTTTTCTCAGTTTATGCAAGTTTGAGTCAGCAGGGAAATCTTAAAATAAATAATTACAGAAAGTGTTAGGCTTCACATTTACTCAAGTGACCTATAACAGGATGACACACAATCATTTTGGTAGTGTCTGGAGGTGCAGTCCCAGGACCTTGAACAACAGAATGAGCACTTACACTTATTAAAGGTGCTCAGAGGATACCCCAGACCCACTGAATCAAAATTTCAGAAGCTGGAGCCTGGAAATCCTTTTTTTCTTCACTTTAAATCCTTTCCCAAATATCCATTTTACATTACTAAAGTCTGAGGACCTCTGCCAGGAGACCAAACCCCAGAAAGTTGCTTTGCCTCATTTTGTAAATTTCTAGCATGGTCTTGCTTCTGCAGACTACAGGTAATTCATTAAACACAAAATCCACATCCACCTCCCATCATAAAAAACATAGGTAGAGCATTTTGTTTATTGGTTTTGTGCAAATGTTTTTCTAAAGTATAAAGATTAACATTTTATGAAAATGTTAAAATTTTTAAATTAGGAACAAATATACGAGAATTATCAAGGAAACATAGCTCAATTCTGGGCCCCACAACTGTCAATATTTACTATGTGCCAGAGTAGGGACAGACTGATGGCCCAGACAGACCAGGTCTCTGACCTTACTTTCCCTTGACTTATGTATTTAAATTGCTAAATACAAACATAAACAAGGAAGTGTGATAATTCAGAGAGTAGCAATACCATAAAAACAATAAAACAAGTTAATGTGATAAAGAAAGTCTATGGCAGAGGGAAACAGAGGCAGGGTCTGGCTGTAGTAGATAGAGGAATGAAAAGTGGCTTCCTTGAGAAGGTAACATTTGAGTTGAGACCTGAAGGAGAAGGAGCCAGCCATGAGAAGGCTGGGAGAAAGGGTTCTATGTGGAGAGAACTATAACTATAAAGACGCGGAGGTGAGAACAAGGTGCTCATTCTGATAGAAATTAAATCATATATTCAAAAGGTTTTATGGAATATAAAACTATTCACAAGTATAAAACATAATATTTCCAGGGCAGAAGCAGGGATAATGAAGGGCCTCAGGTTTACGTCATAAGACGAATGAATCAAGCAACTGAGGCTACCTTGCCTGCACAACAGGAGATATAAGTATATGTTTGGAGGAAGAAGGGAGAAATCTTCTTCAAATATCAAAAGGACTACATTCTTGTGAAAGAATATTTAATTTTAAATTTTAAATCACTCTAGAGGTATGAAACGGGTTTTAGGAAGGCAGCGTCTCAGCTCAACATGGTAACGTTCAAAGGAATTCGGGGAAATGGACTGACAGGTAAGTAGTGAGTCCCACATGCTGGAGATGATCAAGGATGGGTTGGACAGCCAGCTGGAAGAGGAGAACTCAGAATGAGGACTACGAAGAATCTCATAGCCCATTGGACAAATACACACTCACAGCATCTCTCTCTCATGAGCACTATAGTTACCATAATGGCCTCCCTACTTTGCACTTTACAACTTTAAGGAGCATTGAAAAGAAATACGAGAACTCCTTTATATTTCTAATTCACATTACCACCCTGGGATAAAATATGACTTCATCTCCGTAATAACCAATCTATGTTCAAAAGGGCAAATTAGGAGACAGAAGAGACCAACATTTATTTAAAACCTGTGGCTAATTTGTAGTCGTATTTTAGCAGTAAACATTAAACAATTATTTCAATTTATTTAAAAAATTACTTATTTTAACAAAAATGGATCCAGATTCCATTAGGTTCCCAATAGGTAGCATGCCAATAAACAGCCAAGACCTTTAGTAAATGGGTATGTGGCCTTTTGTTGGTTTATTTTTTAATGTAGCCATGAGCATAGGGAGATGGTTTCCCCATTAAAAGCCCTGACAGTGAGTCACTATTCTTTGTTACCTACCTATGCTCGTCAGTAAATAAAGCAAAAAACAGATACTGAATCACTACTTGATTATCTGGGACCAAAATGCTAAAGATAAACTAATCTAAGTTTGCTCAAAATAGGAATAAGCCAGAATTGGGAGTAAGACTAGAAGCAACTTTGAAAAACTAAACATTATTAAATGGTTTTTATATAAAATAGTTATATTTCTACACCTAGATGTACCTGGCTTACATGCAGATACATTTCAAGAAATATTCTCTGAATACCTACATATACTTTTTATTTATTATATTAAGTATGTTTCTCTAAAACTTCCTGTAAACAAAATTATGACTCTCTTAGAGCAGCTTATGAAAAAGAAATTTACAATAAAATTTTCCATAAAATAAAGTCTATGTCCATATAGTTATTCATAAAATTATAACTGACTTTAAGAAAACCAGGAATACCAAAAGAGGGACTTTAAAAATTAAAATCAAAGGCTTAGCATTTGATAGGGTTTGGCTGTGTCCCCAGCGAAATCTCATCTTGAATTGTGCTTCCTATAATCCCCATGTGTCATGGGGGAGACCAGGTGGAGATAATTGAATCATTGAGGCGGATTCCCCCAACCTGTTCTCATGATAGTGAATTAGTTTTCACAAGATCTGATGGTTTTATAAGGGGCTTCCCCCGTCACTGGGCACTGATTGTCTCTCCTGCCACCCTGTGAAGAGGTGCCTTGCCTTCCGCCAGGTTGTAAATTTCTTGAGGGTTCCCCAGCCATGCAGAACTGTGAGTCAATTAAACCTCTTTCCTTTATAAATTACCCAGTTAACATATTTCTTCATAGCAGCGTGAGAACAGACTAATACAGTATTTAACGTAAAGAAAATACTTATATGATTTTATGTATAAGGACCTCCCCCTAGAGCTATAACATTTCTATTTATACCTACAGTATTTTAGAAACATAGATGTTCCATGAAAGTTGTATAATCTATAGTGTGAACACTTTTTAATGTAATTTACTTTAGGCTCACATATCTTTTAGCTCAGATTTTGCTATTTTATTAAGCTTTAATCTTTTAGAACTCAGAATGACAGCAGGACTAGATTAGTGACCTCAGGAGACACAGAGTCTGTTCATGAGCAGTGCCACCTAACACCATCTGGTTGCCTAGAAACCAAACTCTTACCTAGTAGGGAGTTATAATTCTTTAAGTAAATCATCACAAGGCCCTGAAATTCTTTTTTCTTTTTGAGACAGGGTCTCACTCTCTCACCCAGACTGGAGTGCAGTGGAGAGATCTCAACTCACTGCAACCTCTGCCTCCCAGGCTCAAGAGAGTCTCCTGCCTCAGTCTCCCAAGTAGCTGGGATTACAGGTGTGTGCCACTACCACCAGGCTAATTTTGGTATTTTTAGTAGAGAGGGGGTTTCCTCATGTTGGCCCAGCTGGTCTCAAACTCCTGACCTCAAATGATCCACCTGCCTTGGCCTCCCAAAGTGCTGGGATTACAGGCGTGAGCCACTGTACCCAGCCAGGCCCCAAAGGATTTCTAACTATATTCTCATTAGACTAATTCACAGAAAAGCTGTGGTGGCTACAAAACAATAGGGCTCGTGAAAGAGACCAAATCTCCTGTCCCAGAGTTCACTGCATTCACCATGACCATTCTTTGCAGGATCTCTCTTAAATTTGGAAGCTGCCAAAGTACTGTATCAACCACCAAGCGAATGGAATCCTTTAGAATAACAATGTTGACCACCTAACTACTAAATATCTTCCCTCTCTAAAAAGATCCGAGACTTCTTGCCATTTGTTTCCTTGCCCTTTTCAAATAACAAGAAATTATGGGTAATTCTGGATTTTCCAAATATTCTCATCCTTAATTGAATCTCTTTGCTATCTCATCTTCTAACAGTGCAGAGTTCACTGCTTGAATTCGTGTACCAAGCTGTCTCCCAAATGCATATCCTATGGGTAGGAAACATAATACAACAGAAAGGCTCTAAGAAATGGCACCATAAAACCAACAGCATGTTACAGAGTTGTTCCTTCATATTGACAGCAAATCCGAAGTAATTTTCTACGTAAGTTAGAGCTTAATTCATTAGATACTTCACAAGTTCAATCCAGTTTCTCAAAACACAGTAACACAATCTTCCAACCTAATTATCTTCATTGAAAGTGTTTAAAAGCCTTTGCTGAGACACATTTCTTTCCGTGTCAGACAGGATCAGCATCAAGTGAGCAGGTTGGGTAGACTACATTCTGTCTAATGGTAAAAGATAGACAATTTAGGAAATAATTGTGTCTTGCAAGGGAGGAATTTTCCCCTGGACACCAAAGGGAACCTCTGGTAAATAAACATATCAATGTGTGCTTTAAAAAACAGAATCTCAAGAATACCCTATAAATAATACTTTTGACATTCTGCAGAATTGAAAATATTACAATCTGAATAATTTCTGTAATACATTTAATTAACTGAGAGAAGCTTAGGGCTCAGCAGGAATTTTTAAAAATAGAGCACAGGATAATTTGTAATGGAAATGCCATCTCATATCACTGCCACTAGGGAAAATGATAGATATTTCCCTCGAAATTATCATGAGGAAACAGTTGGCTTGCTTTGATGGCATTTCAATAGCTCATTCAACAAAACTCCAAAAGTTTTAGTCCAAAAACAGTTCACTTTCATTTTTTTTGCGAATCAGAAAAGGAATCAGCTCACATTTTCAACCAACCATTTTTCGTAGATTATACTAGGGGGAAATACCTTTTAAAAACACTTTATGAGTGAATTTGTAAGCAAAAATTAGTAAACCAGCAAGCAAGACTTCTTATTCCTCAGCTCAATCTCAAGTTTAACTTTTAATTATTTCCTAAATTCCAAAATTTGTCACTGCTATTAAGCTTTTCTTTGTGAGGTAACCAAGTATTCTTCAAACACTGTTCACTCAACTCATTTAATTCATGCCCCAGGCCAATAACACATCTACTTTTCCAGTTGCAATAGTTTAATAGCTTCAATTTCTAAAGTAGATGGCATTCTTTTCTCTTTCAAAAACCAGTTCTGGCAGGGATTAAAGTAGAGGAAACCAAACACTTGAAGAGCTTCAAATATGTGGCATCAGAATTCATGTGTCAGATACAAACACAGTAATAGATAATGAAGTGAAATACCCAAATCACAGAATCCAATTCAGGCAACATAACCACAGATGTATTTTAAAGATGGAGTAATCAACAAGTATGTTACTTCATTTGAAATCTGTTATGAGCCATTTATGAGTAAGTATAGACAGCACTGCAATCCAGCATTTAGGAACTGAAACCACACATAAGCCACACTCAAACTCAATGTACTTACTTTATAAACTTGTCCATATGTTCCATTTCCAACCAGTTCCACCAGTTCAAAGATCCCTGCAGGGTCCTGAAAGAAAATAAACAAACAATGAAAATTCGAAACAATATTCCAGGCATTGCCTTAATCAAAAGCAAATATTTATTTAAATTAAGAAAATGAATAACAACTTTAGCTTTGGGGGCTCTCATGAGAAACATTTAATACTATCAAAATTTTAAAATTTAAGTCAGCGCAGTTATTAAATTAGTCAAGTTCTGTTTTCTTTCCATTTTACATTTCTATGAAAGGTGTTTAAATCAGGCAAAAGGAGATGCTTTTTCAAGTAAAATAATAGAAAAGAATTAACACATTTCTCAAGGTAAAAGGGAAACACACTTGCAGGAGGTACATCAAGATAAAGTGAAAGACTCACAATTTTGAGAAGGTTCTAATGTTCTCTAATATTTCTCTTCAAAATGTCTGAGCTGTTCATTGTGTTGAGTGAGCCCTGGTAGTTAGAAGGGTATTCTTGTATTGTGGGACAATCCTACCTGTGGTAGTCAACAGTTTCCAAGGGAAAATAGAGTGAACTTAACTACCTCTCTCAGAAAGTTTTTCTTTGGATTCATCTCTCTTCTGCAATACTGTCTTTACAAAATATGCTTTTGAGCATAGCCTCCAGTTCCTGCAGTACCTGTCGAGTAGCTGCAGGATTTAGAATGCAAACTAAATTGGAGAAGTATTCCAGTTCTTACCTCCAAACAGTTGTCTGCTAACCCTGGGAGTCAGCTAAATGTTATGGTGCTCAATAATGTCCAATAATTACTGCTATTATAACTGAATTACTATCCCAAAAAGTTGAAAAGGAAAATCAAAGCCTATAAAATTCTATTCAGAGGCAGAAATTGACTTTTACCCCTTACTAATTCCTCACTGGACAGAAACTGCTTCTTTAAAGGCATAAATCTAAGAGTCACCAACTTAAATGACTGCAGAGTCCAGACCAGTAACATAAACAAGTGAAGCGGTCCAGTTGGGGCCTGTGGCAAACCGAGCAACCCAAGGCTCCTTGAGGGAGGTAGGGTGTGGTGGGGTGTGGTGGGGTGTGGTGGGGTGAGGTGGGGTGGGGTGGGGTGGGGTGAAGTTTACTTAGCTGGAGCCAATTGTTGTCTTGTCAACATACGAGCACAATATTGCCAGATCTAAAGATTTTTCAAGAGAAACTGAACATTGCATTTAATGTGAGATCTCCTATTTTTTTAAGTGTTAGGCATTTAATTTAAAAAGTATTTGAGGAACAATGAAAATAGACATCAACCTTCGGCCTATCTCTACCCAGTACTTACATGAGAGCACTTACGTTATTACAGTGGGTGGCTGAGAGTTAGGCAGGGAACAGCTGAACTTCAGGTGCAGACAGACCTGGGTTAAATAACAGCTTTGCCTTCACTAGCTATGTGATCCTAGGAGCCCCTGGGAGAGCAACATAGTGTCTGGGCCTGCAGGGATGACATCTACCTAGCTGTGCTCTTGTGAAGAGTAAGTGCGGACCTCACACAATGCCTTGCACATAGTTGGAAATATATTAGTAGCTAATAGTTACTACTTTTAAGCTGAGAAATTCCACACCACCAGCAGGATTTAAATGGGGGAAGGGGAAAATGAGTTTCTCTGCTATTCTGGGGAAAGGGAAAAACAAATTTGACCTGACAAGTCAGGATGCTTTAAAGTCCTGTCTGTGATAAATCAAACTCAAGAAAAGCCCTTGGGTAGGTGCCTTCAAAGATTCCACACAGAGAACAAATAAAAATAAAAACAAAAAGCAAACAAAGCACTCAACAGATTAAGCACCTAGTCACTGAGAAAGACTGGAGTTAGCACTGCATTACCTACTCTTACAAAGCCAGAAGGGCAAGAAACCACACTCCATGTTCATGTCTTGAAAAATCAAGAAGTCTGGAAGTTCCAGCTACGCCCCACCTGGTCTGGGAGGTGTGGTTCCAGACAGAACCATGATACCAGAAAACACAGGTAAGGGACTAGAGTCTGAGTCAACTAACACCCCATAGCTAAAAGACACTGTCAAGGCCATCTGGGAAGCCTCAGGATCGGAAAGAAAAATTTTGTTGGTTAAACTACT
This sequence comes from Saimiri boliviensis, assembly GCF_048565385.1. Classification (NCBI taxonomy): domain Eukaryota; kingdom Metazoa; phylum Chordata; class Mammalia; order Primates; family Cebidae; genus Saimiri; species Saimiri boliviensis. The sequence goes on along the minus strand of NC_133457.1, from coordinate 7,039,964 downwards.
AGGCCATTAGAGCAGCAAGTTTTATTACAAATGGAATAAGAAAGAAATGAGGAAAAGAAAAAAAAAAAAAAAAAGCCCATAAATGGTGGCAGCTGCTGTTTGGTTCTAAGCTGTGCTTCCCAGTAGTTTGTTTGCTTGGTGGTGTTTCTGCAACATACTTGGAGAGAGGTTGCACATTTGCTTAAAATATCTCAATGGTGTTTTCAATGGTCGTTTTTCTTAACTGAAAAAATATAATAGAAAGAGAAGAAATATGGGATAGTGATGAGTGGCTGCCTCCAGGAGCCTGGGAAGCAAACAGGGATGTGAGAGGCGGGCAGGGGCATGAGCAGGGGCAGAGCAGGCATCAGCTTCTACACCCAAGGGTCACTCGCCTCCGGGGTCCCCTCTCAGAGCTGGGGTGAGTAGGTGGGTCTCAGGAGGATCTGAACGGCTGACTTGTGAGACTCTTTTCTCTCCTTGAATAATCTATTCTTGGGTATATGTCCCAGCCAATCAAAACCAAGGAGGCTCGATGCTGATCCTTTAGTTTAAACTGCTGGGAAAGAGAAGCTTTTTGCTGGATGCATCCAAGGGCCTCAGAAGCAAAGTTCAGAGGAACTCAAGAGAGTTCTACTGGCGACTGGCCTTACATAGGCATCCAAACTGGAAAGAATCATCGTTATCAAAATGATTCCCCAGGAATAATCTCTGAGAATCCCTGAGATTTATACTGTGTCAGTTTATTGGGGTATGCCTCAGAATCAATACCTGCCAGGGAGTAGAGGAAGAACTGGATTGAGCCGAGGGAAGAGCTGAACTGAAGTGTAGTGGAAACAACTTCATGTGATCCATGGGAGCACTGGAGCTAGGATAGCCCTTCAGAATTATCCTACCTGGAAGCATCGGGCCTTTGCATCCCATCTCCATTGACCAGTCATTGCATGTGGGCTGCCACCTAACACCCATCCCAGAAATGACAATCTTAGACAAAGTGACACTCTTCAGCTGAGGACATTTTTCAGGTGACAGCCATTCCTAGCTACCTACACTCCCAGCAGGTCAACAACTGAGTGCCTCAGTGGCGGAGAACAAAGCTCTGTGTGACATACCACAGCACACACTACAAGCATCACGGCTAGAAATGAGAACCAGTCTGGAATTAACAGAGAAGTCTACAGCATCTACAGTCTACGGTATCCTGACAGTGACAAGACAAAGTAGCACGATAAGAGTCATGGTATTTGCAAGGAGGGGGCTCCTTGAGACCCTAGACACAGAAATCAGAGGTATCATTCAGTGACACCTCAGTACTGACCATAGGCTCTCTTCTCTCTTTCTGCCAATCCGAGTGCCTGGAGAGCTGGATGTTTGTGAATATTCCTTCACACAATTGCATTTTATCATTAGTTACATCCTTGTAGAATGATGATACTGCTTGAACAGTGTACACATTTAGCTGTTTTCTCCACTCTAGAGTACCTCTAAAGTAATTTCTCCAAAAGGTCACCACGACTTCAATTTCTAACATGTAGTGGTCGCTTCTCAGTCCTGTCCTAGCTGTCCCCTTTGAGGCATTTATACTGCAGCGCATCACCACTCCTGCTGAAAATCCATCTTCTATTGTACCTCTTAGTCTCTCTCACAGATTCTACAATATTTCTTCTGCTCACACCTTCCAGGTGGGCTTCCCCTAAGGTTCCACTCTTGTCCACCACTCCCCTAATTTGGTTCACTGAGTGTCAGTGGTTTTATCTCCAAATGTCCACCATATCCATCTACTCCACTCCATTCACACAGCAGGCTTCATTCATCATTATTTTCTGGGACCATTTGCTTTCAGTTAATTCTTTCCTCCTTCTAAGCTATTCTTTATACTGATCTTTCTAAAACAGACATTTCTAATCATGACACTCCATGATTTAAAATAATACAAGCTACGGTTCAAACTGAAAGTCAAGGACCTGTCATTCTTAGGGCTGGCCTCCATCCCCAGCCTTATGTTCCATCATTCTGTGCTATAACCAACCACATGTCCCTCATGTCCCTAACACACCACACTCAGCCCTTGGTTCATACTGCCCATCTGCCAAAATTATTTCTTCTGCTTTCTTTAGGAGGCAAGCCCATCCTTGAAAGCCCGGCTTGCTGCCTCCTTTCTGAAGCCTTTATCAAATCAGTGCCACTGCCTCTCTCTCTCTCTCTCTCTCTCTCTGCACCTGCAATATGTTGTGCATAGCTCTATGATAACCACTTTCCCACGGTGCTAGCCTCTCTTACATTTCTCTCCCTTGATGAATTACAAATGCCTCAAGAGCAGGAACTGTAACCTATGTATCTTAGTATTTCCAGCACTTAGCATGGTGTCCAAAACATAAATGCTAGACATAACTATTTACTGAATAAGGTTGATGTCCCACTTCCAATTCTTCAAGACATGTATAGAGGAAGTCACAAAAAATGGGATCAGAATGCAGAGCCAAAGGTCTAGCAAACTTACATCATTTCTTTTAAATCTAGACAAGTTTTTCCATGACTGTGCCCTCTCTCCTCCTTACCCCAATCCCTAATGGACAAAGCTGTCACATGGAAAAGCCCCTATAGTATTCCCAGCTCTAAAAAAATAAAATAAAATCCATAGAGCCTGTTGTAATAAACTGTTCCTCACATGCGTCGCAAAGACAGGTTGTCAGAATGTGGCCAAAAGAATGTGCAGCAAGGGGAGGAAGCTATACCTAATAATCATGTTACAAGACAGGAAAGCTAAGAGAGAAGAATCCACTTAATTCTCCCTCTTGTGTTTGCTTAGCCGCTCTTAAAGCCGGGATGAGCAGCATGGAAGAAAGTTACATACACCAAGGAGAAAAGAGCAAATCATTGACCTTTACCAAAGTCAAGAATGCCTGTTGGCTACACATGCCTTTATTCAGATCTTAACCTTTGCTGGGAGGCTGAGAAGAGAATTTAATTCTAAGGTAGAGTAGTTTACATTATTTCATAATGAAATACAACTACATATCAAAAGGCAGGCTATTCCTGGAAAGAAAATGTAATTTTTCAGCCAGTACTGACAAAATCCAACTTGGTTAGTCATGACAATAAAAATTACAATAATAGTGAACATCTCAGGAGGACTTACATGTCAGAAACTATTCTCAGCATTTTTTATGAATAGCTCATTTATCACAGCTTTATCAAGTGGATGCTATCATTATCTTTGTTTTACAGATTAGGAAACTGAGGCACAGAGGGATTAAATGCTTAGTGAAGGTCACACCAACAATAAGCAGCAGAGCTAGGATGTTTACCCAGGTGATCAGCTCCAAACCTTGAGTTCTTAACCACTAAACCATCAGCTTCATGGAACCCTAATTCCCAGGCTTTGATTTATGACCTGGTAGCTCTCTAACCTTGAGCCAGTTTCAGAACTGCTATGAACCTCAGTTTCCTCATCTTTAAAATGTAGACACTATTACTTCCCCTGGGAGCTACTGTGAGAACTGTGAATGTCTAGACTAGCTTGGGGCCTGATATGTAACAGGACTTTAATAAATATTCATTTTTTCCACCCTTTTCTTTTTAATCTTTGAAAATGAGTTCATGTAATAAACAAAGCATATGCCACAGTAAAATTAAGTAAGCATTTCATAGATTTTTAACTAAAAAAGCCAATAAAACTAATCTAGCCAGTAAAGGAAAACCTATTTCTTTTCAACCAATAATATTACCCACCACGCGCTTAATAAACAGAGTCAGATAGTGATAGACAAATGTATGTCTCTTTAGAAATCAGTAAGACAATTGAGAAGACACATTAAGTACTGGGGGTTCCTGGGATACTGAAATAAATACTATTTTTGTGAGTTGATGAAATTTAGATGGTATTGGCAGGCCCAAGCCCAGCTTCACAGTGGAGTGGAAAGATTTAAGATCTAGGGTTTGATATTCCCCACCACTAAGTTATACTTCAATTCCCCCCAGGTCCTCTGGATGATACTGGATTTATAAGAACACTAAATAACAGCACTGGGCTAAATCCCAAAGACTGAAAAAGGCAAACTTAAATCTATAACTAGGATGACTATTTCCTTCACATCATAAAAGATGATACATATTCTTCCCAGTGCCTCCCTACTTCTTTGAAAATGAAATTAACACAGATCATGAGCAAATGGCCTACACAGACTCTAGACACCCCTCCTCCAAAACGCCTCTTAAAGACACAGCCGTTCTGTGACAGAATTTTTTACTTGAGGCCACCAGTCCTTTGGCAGGGTAAAATGCTTCCAACAGAATATGGATGGCTGATACGGCTCCCAGAATGACTGACTACCCCCGGATTCCCTATTGACATCTGCCAAACGACTGTGCTTACTCTAAACTTACGGGCCTTAAAAAGACCAAAATGTTATTTCTTTTAGAACCATATTTAGCAGCTGTTTTGTTCGGTTTCAGCCCTAACTGACAAGCATATGCTTACAAAAGCAAAACAGAACAAAGAAAACAGGAACAGTAGGAGAACTCTCCACATTTATCTTGAGCCTTCAGGCTTTTCAACACCATCTTCGAAAGTACAGCACTAGGAAACTGTGCTGACTCAACAACCCCCGGATTCCAGTTTATGCTGCACTCACAGCCAGGCAAAGTCCCTCAAAGGTAATTTTTTACTTTCACTTCCCCTCTTCTGAAGGAGTAGAGGTTTCCACAGTCAAAGGTCTTGCTTTACACAGTAAGATGTATTTAATCCCTGACTGTGACCTGGCACCTCCCTAGCCGTCTACTGTGTGTTATGCACTGTCCATGGTAGAGGCAGCGGGTACATGGCCCCTGCTTCATGGTGCTTCCAGTCTAAGGAAGGAAACAGACACGAGAAAATTACTACACGTACACAGTGATTACATCATCATAACTGCAAGCAGCATATGAGAAAAGGTGCTCCAAGGGTATTGATCCAGGAGATCTGGACTATAGCCCAGAAGCTTATCTTCATTAACCTGCTGGCCCAAAGAAGGCATCTCAACTGGAATAGTTAACTCAAGTAAAAAAAACATAAATACATAGCTAGAGAGAGAGAGTGAGCTAGGTAAAATACTGATTGCTAATTTTTCTTACTCGATCGTCAGTGTAGGGCAAATTAAACCATGCAAACCTATCACAGGATTCATCCAAAATGGTTAGGGCTCAATTCTGGATTCTACTCCTTACTAGTGTTCTTTGTTCCCTTTGTCTCCTTCTGGTTTTTTTTTTAATATGTAATTTGGGAACATGGCCCTTGGCCTGTGTCTTTACAATGTCGCATCCCGCGTGTGAATGTTCTAGGTCACTCCCCAGCTCCCTGTGTCAAGCATCATCTTTTGGGAAGGGCTGTCCTGAGTGTAGGCTGACTCCAGGATGCCATCTCCTCCAGTAGAGCAGTTTCTGGCTAGTATGGGTATCCTCTTACCAATGCTAGCTCCTCAGTGACCAGTCAGATCCTGGCAGAATCGAAAGAGTCAGCGTCGAGCCTCCAGGAACCGACCCTCGATACCGAGAGCTTCCAGTTTGGCTTTCAACTCTTAGGACGGGGAGACTGGCACCTTCTCACCTCCTGTTTGGTTTGCAGTCTGCTTAATTTCACCTGCTCGTGTGCAGCATCCAGAAGAGGCACTGCTTTCAATCCCCCTGCCCCTGCCCAGCTGCTTCACTCAACACCCTGCAGCTCCAGCCTGGCCTCACAAAGGCAGCCTTGAGAACTGGATTTGAAACATCACTCCTCAGATGAATAACGGTAAGACCTTAAGCTATACAATAAGCTATAATAGACATTACTGCTACCATTGGGATAGGCCATAGCATGTATGCTTTTCATTCATTTTCACATTTCATCCTCATAGCAACCTGGGAAATAGGTATTACTAACCCCAATATTCAGATGCTAAAACTAAGGCTTCAAGGAATTAAGTAACTTGCCCAAGACTAAACAGTAAGTGGTAGCAATAGCAGCCAAGACCAGACTGTAAAGATAAAAATACCTCTCATGGAGGATGGTTCTGAGAATCCAAAACATATATAAAACATTTAGCACAATCCATAGCAGTGCTTAATAAATAATGGCTACTGACGTAATGCTATTGCTGGTGGTAATAGGAAAAGTTTCCCAAGGTGATGACAAAATTGGTATATAGTAAAGCCAGGATTCAAATCCAGGTTTTTTGAATCCACGTCCATTATTTATCATTTCTCTATAAATGGCCAATGCTGAAATTACCTTGGGTTTACAGGGATGCTCAAGGCCTCGTGGATTAACAGTGGAGCCAGAGAATGGGCAGTGACCTCAGGCCAGGCCACCACAACCAACCAAGTGGCTGGGAGCATCGAAGTTGTCTATACCATGGTTACTTGGTGTCCCTGCATTTATCAGAGCCAGAAGCCCCAGAGAGGGAGAGCAAACAGGCCCTCAGATTTCTGTCTGAAGCTACTTTCTTCTTTTGCTACTTTGCCATTAGCTAGGATGAATGCTAATTACTTTAAGCTGACCAATTAATTGGCAGTGAGAGGCAGGATAGCATAACAGTGAAAACCACAGACTCTACAGCCAAAAGCCTGAATCGAATCCCAGCTTCATCATGTACTAGCTATGTGACCTTGGGCATGTTGTTTAATCTTTCTATGTCTGTTTCCTCAACTATAAAATAGTGATAATGGTAGTATTCACTTCACTGGATTATTTGGTACAATAATTAGTATATATAAAGTGTGGAAAGCAATATCTAGCATATTGTAAGTGCCTGAAAAGTGTTAAAATTCTTTACTCAATAAGAATAACTTCTTTACTCCAAGAATGAATAACTTTTATTGGTTTTGTCCACTGCAGTATCAATCGTGACTGAGATATCAGAGATACTCAATAAATATCATCTGGAAGGAGCAAGTCTTTGCATCACCAGTTCTACCACCAACAGCCACCACGCCATAAGGTCTCTGACATTTGCAGCAAGGATTTCTGAGATCATATCAATAAAATCTCTCTACCTATTTTACAGAAGAGCAGAGAGGCCCAGATAGGCTCTATATACTTGTACAATTACAGGTTCCTCCAACAAGAGAGTTTAGGTGATTTGTCTGAGGTCTCATCCTAGTTACTGGTAGAGTTAAATCAAGACCTGTGTCTTTTGACTTCTAGTTTTTCCTTCTGTTTGATTTAACTCTTTGATAAACCAACAGAATCACCCATTGCCTTTCAAAAAGTGGGCCTGGAAAGGAAGGAAACAGGGACAGTAGGTGAGATGGGCAGGCACCGCTGTTCTGTTGCAAAATCTAGATTTCTGGGTTAAGAAATCCATTTCATTCATTTCCAGAGCTGATGTAACAAGATTTAGCACACGTGGTCAGTTTGACAGTCCATTTAATAGGTCACATGCATATATATGAGCATAAATGATAAATAAAATTTTCAAAATATGTTTTTCTCAGTTCACAGACTTAGCATACTTATACTCAGAGTTAGCTCAGTTCCAAATCATTTCCTTACAGATGAAAACAAAGAATTTTATAGAACTTGATTACCCACCAGCTTACATTGGATAAATACATATATACAATTAAGAATATAAAACTAAAAAGAGAACAACCAAGAGACTTCTTGTAACACTGACTCGAATATTTTTTCTGATTTTGGTGCATAGCACAGCTATTTTAATCCTTTGTCAGCTGTTGGGATTCACTGGCCAGCCCTTCTCATGCTTCCTGACCCGAAATTCCTGAGTCACGACTACAAACCTGCTTGTGCACACAAGGAATGCATAAGCCCCAACTGTATGTTCAGAGACTATTTTCTGTTTCTGTTTTTTTTGTGTGTGGGGTGGGGGATGGAACAGAGTCTTGCTCTGTTGCCCAGGCTGGAGTGCACTGTCTCGGCTCAGTGCAAGAGACAGTAAGTGGTAGCAATAGCAGCCTTTTGTGGAGACCTCAGCAGTGGAGACCTCCCAGGTTCAAGTGATTCCCCTGCCTCAGTATCCTGTGTAGCTGGGACTACAGGCACGCACCACCATGCCCGGCTAATTTTTTGTATTTAGTAGAGATAGGATTTCATGTTTCATGTTGGCTGGGATGGTCTCAATCTCTTGACCTTGTGATTCACCTGCCTTGGCCTCCCAAAGTGCTGGGATTACAGGCATGAGCCACCGTGCAGGGTCTCAGAGACTGTTTTCTAACACATCCGAAGTCAGAGAAAGGCACACCAACTCCATAAGGCAGGTTAAGAAAATTCTTCAGGGTACTAAGTCACAAGGCAGATTTTGGACAAGGATAGCTATCTCCATCTCCAGGAATTTTTTTCAGCTCTCCTAAAGTCTTTTACAAAACACACATGCAAGTTGCTCTAAAGGTCAATATGCACTTAATCCACCACGACCCCCAACCTAGTCCCTTCCCTCCCATCATCAGGTTGTTGCAGAGATTATATCGCTGTTTGGGAAAATGTACCACACAGTTTACAAAGATTTGCAAACATGGGATTGTTCCAGGCCTGTCAGGACAGGGTAACTTTCCAGTATTTCCAGCAACACGAGGTGGAAATCATGGGAACCAGACTAGCAAATATTTGGCCTTTTGCCTTTTTGAAGATGCTTAGATGAAAAAAAAGAGAGCAACCGCAGGAGATGGACTTTAAAGACAAGAGCTGGTTACCTAAATAATTAAGAAAGATTAGGAAACACTTCAAGGTTCTATTTTGGAAAAATAGCCTTAGCAAGACCATTCCCCCAAAGATGTTCATTTACCACCTGCTTACAACAGAACAATGACATGTTATTTGCTTGAAAGCATTTTCAACACTTCTTCCTACACCCATAAGCAACCAACCATGAAGTTGACCACAGGCAGAGGTAAAACTGGCAAGAGGAACCTGACTCTTCTCTAAGCCTAATGGGAGTACGAGGCCCCTTTGCCAGTTACCTGCCTGCCCCGGCCCCTCTTCACAGTACAGGGAGCTCCCTTCTTTGCCCTTTTGCACAGGGAACCACTGATGAGGGCAAGAGTTGTTTGCACTGAAAGGGGCAGGGTTAATGCCTTTTGGCCAACAGCCCAGGACTTTTCTATGAGTAGCCAAATACTGGCTGGTTGATTAGATCATCTGTTACTCTCCCATTACCAGAGAAGGGTGGGGAGATGGCCCAGAGCCATGTAGGAACAGCCAGGAACCCAACAACAGCTACCTGGGGCAGGGGCCTGTCATCTGGCAGAGGTACAAACTAATCTTAGTCCATCATTGGTCTCACCAGTAATGGTGCAGATGGCTGGATAATACCAACTCTTATAAATTGCATACAGATGTAAATAACAGGGCTTCATTTGCTTCTGTTTTTTTTTTCAAGGCTTTTATCTCTATGGCAAGGCCACCATAAAGAACATGCAAGTTTGTCTGCTTGCTTATTAGTTTTGCAAGGCAGATAATATTTTGGAATGGGGGCTTTATACCATCTGTTCAAGGATCTAAGAGCTTTTTGGCAGACTTGAGAAGCTAAAGCCAATCCTTTTGTCCCTCCAGATTCCCATGGCTGTTGAATTTTCACTGTCAAATAAGTTTGGGAATGCTAGGTTAAAAAGATTAGCAGGTTAGGGGTTTCTTTACTGCAAGGCCTCTCAAAGCTTTTAATGTGTTCATGTATCCTGTGAATCTCCAAAACAGGACAAAGCTTTTCACATTTTCAAAACCTGTCTGGCCACAGAACACTCTTTGAGGAAACTTTCCATCTCCCCTAAGCACTGACATTCTGTGGTACATAGAATGGAAAATGAGAGTGTCTAGCTCAATCTTTTCTGTCGATCCTACTTAACTAAAGCTTGCCTCTTAAGTTACTGTAACAGAGATGGATCAATGCCACCCAATATTCATTCTCCCCTTGCTCCTTAACAAAAATTCCAATTTTATTTGGGAGGCAATGCACCCAGCTCAAAATGTACATGTCCTAATCCCACTGAAGCTAGGAGTGAATACATGACTAAATTCTGGCCAATGATATGTAAGCAGAATTATTGTGTGGGGCAATCAGAAGGGCTGCCTACATGGAGCTGACTTAGCTTGGAAAAGGGTTCTTCTGTCTTCCTCCCTCTCCTTCCTGCTGCCTGGAATGCAGATGTAATGGCTAGAACACTATGGCCATTTCTGATCCTGAGGTGAATTTGAGAATGCAAGCCTTATGCTAAGATTGTTATAGCAGTACAATAAAATGATCCTATGCCTTTGATCACCATGGAACTACTCTGCCACCATGGAACTGCCTGTGTCTGAACTTCATCTTGAAAGAGAAACAAACTTCTATTTTCCTTAACTCACTAATATTTTTAGTTTTCTGTTTGATGCAGCTGAAATCTAATTGATTTACTTCGAAGTTTACTGTTCAGATATTTTTATGAATTTATGTGTAACAGTCCTTCTTTAAAGTCCTCTTCTCCGTCAGCCTTTTGATCTTTGGTAAAGGTGGCAGTCACTACGGTTGCTGCATAAATGTTCTATTTCTCCTCCTGCAGGCATGTTACAGGATGGCACTCCCCTACCCTTCCTGAAGCCAGATAGGACCCCATGATTTACTTTGGCTAATGAAGTGTGCATGGAAGTGATGTTCCGCTTCCAGATGGAATATTTGATTGAAAGTTCAAATCACTGTGATGACTGTGGAAGCATATGTGGACACGATGCCTCCATTAGTCTGGCACTTAGGTAGCTGATGAATAGAGTCCTCTGCTGATCCACCCTGGGCATGTGACATGGTCAATAAATAAACCTTAGTTATATAAAGCCTCTAAGATGGTGTGTTACCATTGCCTACCCTACCCTACTCTGACTGAAAGAACAGAAAAGACCGAAAAGTGATGGTCATAATCACAGTGTGTATAATGCTTTGTAACTTTTGAAACAATATTTGAGAAGAACTGCTTCACACTGAGTATCTCCCATGCCCCAGACATTATGCAGGGTATTTTGCAAAGGTTATTTTATCTCATCTCTGTATCAATCCTGTGAAGGAGATTGTTCACAAGAGGGGAAAAAAAAAAAAGTGAGTCTCCAAAAGCCTCCAATGCCAAAACATACCTTCCCCGCACTGTCTCCCACCTGCAACATCTGAAGACAGCCCCCAGAAACAATAAAATCCCTTAGAAAGCTAGCTGATGATACAGGGGGTAGGGAAAGACCAGAATTTTTTAAACGTGCCTACCTTCACAAGGCTGACTGCACCTACATGGTGTAAACCAGATTGTGCTAGAGCTTGTGGTCTTTGTACCCCACTGAGGGTGACAGCATTGCAAGTCCTTAACTGCTCATTTTCGAGGGCCTTTCAACTCAAAACCTGCTTTTTGAGCCACTGTCAAGGTAACCTAGCAGCTGAGAATAACTAATTGGGCAACATTCTCTGACTGCTGGCATGAACGGTTATAATCTCAGCATCACTGTGGCAACCTGACTGGAATGCTGGTTATTCACACAAAGAAAAACCAGTCTCCATTCAGACCAGAATTGCATTTTGTCTTTGTTCCACTTTTCTCATTACAAGTTGCTACTGAAGGAACAATACTTCTTTTAAGAAGAATGTGTATTACTGGTCTGTGCAAAAACAGCATTTTCTTAGCCCCAAAAATATTTTGGAAGTGGGGTAAAAGTAATATATCCCTCATCGCCACAGGCAAAGAGACTATTAAGAAAGCTCTCTATAAACAACAGTAAAAGTCATCTTGGAGTAGTTCTGTGACCTTTTAGCCAGGCCACAGAATTCTATGGAGATGTCAATGGTGGAACATGGGCAATGGATGACTAATAACTAGATTACATTCAATCGAGCGATGCACATTTCCTGAGCACCTACAATATGCAATCGCAGACATTCTCCTCCAAATCTCCCAGGGGTTCCCCTATCTACTCTGATCTCCCATCCAATCTAGCCTCCCTTTTTTTTTTTTTTTCTTTTTTTTTTTTAGACAGAGTCTTGCTCTGTCACCAGGTGCCAGGCTGGAGTGCAATGGCGCAATCTCGTCTCACTGCAACCTCCACCTCCCAGGTTCAAGCAATTCTCCTGCCTCAGCCTCCCAAGTAGTTGGGGCTACAGGCATGCGCCACCACGCCCAGCTAATATTTGTATTTTTAGTAGAGATGGGGTTTCACCATGTTGGCCAGGATGGTCTTGATCTCTTGACCTCGTGATCTGCCCACCTCGGCCTCCCAGAGTGCTGGGATTACAGGCATGAGCCACCATGTCCGGCCCAATCTCAGCCTCCCTTTAAAGCTACAGTACACCTCTCCCCATGTATCAGCTACAGCCACCTGCTCAACATTTTCAGAAAATGTTCTGTACACCCCTGCATTCTGTGTCCTTGTTCCTTTTTGTTCTTGCTATCCATAAAGTCCTTTGGTCCCATCTTTGTCAATCAAAGTCATACCAGTCTTTTGAGGTCCTACTCAGATCATAGTTCCTACCTAAGTTCCTCCCATTACACTCCATTAGAGTAAATTCCACATTAAAGTACCTCCCAAAGATCACTTTGAACGTATCCGTCTTACTGCACTAAGGCAACTCTCCAGGGAGCAAGATCACCGTTTGAATAAGGCTTTGCCACTTCTAGTTGTGTTATCTTTGAAAACTTACCCAATCTTTTAGAGCCAAAGTCTCTTCACCTATAAACAGCATGCTACTCAGACTGTACCCGTGACCACACAACTTACGTTGCAAGCTTGCTACAAATGCAGAAAACGGGGCCCTGCCCAGACCAACTACATCAGGATTAACATTCCCAAGTTATCTCAAAGCATATTAATGGTACCAAAGTATGATAAAATCTACCCAGCAGAAGTATGTTGACAATGATGGGAAATTCACAGAAAACATCCAACAAGGAGTCTAATACATAAAGACGCTCACTTCATGAGGAAGCTACTACTCTTTACATTCAATACATGCATGGTAAGTTGAACCGTTTGGTGCTTTAGAGGATTTAGATATTTATGGCATGAGCTGGTCTCAAGCAGCATGTCAAATTAGTAAATATAGATTAAAATACATGAAATATAAATGAAGAAAAGCAAAAAAATTGTGCTTTAGAAGAGTACATGACTGAAAATGACTTCATCATTTATATTTTTCTGACATTGAACAAGGCCACTAAAATTTTTTCGCTTTTGGTTTATTTTCCTATCAAGTAGAAATAACAAAAGCATCCTGCCTGCCTCTCAGAGTTGAACTAAAGTTATATTAAAGTTCAAACGAGCTAAAGAGAATGAAATAATTTTACCAAATACAAAGAAATGATGAAGTTAGTGTGTATCAATTAACACGAAAATACGACATACCTGTCACAAACTGAGCTCACGCCCAAGGGTGGCCGCCCATGAAGGACACGTAGAGGTCAGAATGGTACATTAAGGCCACTGGTTTGAGGATGGAGTTTTAGTGGAAAGAATGAAGAGTGAGCCAAAGAGGACAAGTGGCTCTGCCTTCTCAGTGGGCTGATGACTGAGATATCTACTGCTTTGAAAATACTGTGTTGGGGAGTACGAAGGGACGCCAGCTGGGTCCTAGAAGAAAAGGAATTCACAGCAAACCCGGGGCCCTCTCAGCTCTAGGGCTTACAAGAGAACCCAGAAGGGAGTCTTATGATTGTCAAAGCTGAAGCCTGAGACTAGACGGAGGTGTGTGGCAGCCACTCTGATGAAGAACACACAGGAAACATTTGCTGCAGGAACCTGTCCATCATCCATTTCTCAAGAACCCTGCTCAAGAAAGGAGAAAGGATGGAGTTTGGGATCTCTGCTCTAACAAGCCAGACAGGCAGAACACAATGTAAATCCAAAGAGGGTTCCGACAGGTGGGAAATCGATACGAACAGACACAGTCAAGGAGCACTGAATGGAAAAGGTGGACACCAAGCTAGACTTTAAAATACCAGCAGGATTTGGGTACGTAGACAGAGATATCAGTAGAAGGGATAAACTTGCTTTGTTAATAGTATTATTTTAAAAGAACACATGTTAATTGCATGTGTCATTTCTATCAGAAATAATGGAAAAGAACAATCTATATCACTTATAGGACAGCATACGCATTCAGCAAACTTTAAAGTCTTTCTAGAAATCATGATTCCATAAGCATTTCATAAGGCAAATGGATTTCAAGTATTGAACAAAATGGCAAACATGCATGGGATAAAGAATATACGTTATTCATTTTTTTTAAGCAAAATGCTGTTTGAGGCCTCTCCCAGGCTATGAACAAATACATAAATTACCCTGATGAAATAACTTGTTTACATCCGTATTCCCCACTCAACTAGGCTCCTGCTCCTTCCAAAGCCGGGGCTGGGCTCCCTTCATGTTCGTATCTCTAGCTACGTGCACAATACCTAGGCCACAGGGGACACATCATAAATGTTGGTTAAGTAGATATTTTACCAAGATCAACAACAAGAAAATATTTATAAGTTGTTCTCTACTTTTTCTTGATGAAATAACTAACTACGAGAGAGATAAATACACGTATCTTCACATCATTAAGATACAAATATACATTCCTCTGAGAGGACCAGCTGGGTCCCAGAGAATCTGTGAAGCTGCATTCAACCATGGCGCATCTTTGTGAAAAGCCTATTTTCCGTAAAAACTTTGGATTTGGTGGCGTTTTTTTAATATGTTAAATTAAACATGAATAAGTTTGTATCAAGTTTAAAAAGAAAACACAAAGATGCTGACAAATTTCAGGTTTGCAGTGGGGGTTTCTCAGTCAGTCTACCGGTATCTCCAGGGTTTCCAGTTTCCTCTTCTTCACCAAGGGATGTTTTGATAAAGACATCGAGAAGTGTATTGTTCACCCATACCATTTATAGCCCTAATTTTCAAATACAATGAATCCTGCTTATTTCACCTCTCCTCATTCAGAATTTGCGATTGCTGAAATTAGAGCCAAATGGAAGTTTGATTGTCGATTTTCCATATAGAAAAGTAATAATATAAAAAAGGACATCTTATTTTTAAACATCTTCAGTCAAGCCTCATTCACATCCATTCACTTGCTAACTACAATTAGACATCAAAGCCAGAGTTCTCAACTAAAGCTGGTGTTCGAGGACTTCTGTTGAAAAACTTTGCTACTCCAGGGTTTCTCTGTTATTGTCTAAATCTAGAAGGGAATAAAATCCTTCACAAATTATTATTGCCTTACTTTTCATCAATATAATATGTCCCTGCTCCTCTCAATTCTCTGGATTAGTGAGGTTTTTCTTTGAGGCAAATAATAGAGCAATTCTATTTCTTAAATGGAGAGATGGTCACACTGGTGCTAATTAAATAAGCTGAGCATGTTTGTTTTGTGCCACTTTACAATTAAAAAGTTTGAAAAAATAATTTAATCATTAATAGGACAGTTTCAATTTAGAAGGAGGAAATAGATAGAAGAACCTAACTATTAAAATATCAGTTCTGTGTCTTAGGAGTGGTTCAAAGCTCAGAAATGAAGGCCTACTTAAGAGCCAGTAGAAGTGTCTTTTGTTACTGCAGAAATGCTCAGTCCTAATTACTGAATTCCACTCAGTAGTTAACCATACTGCAGTACAATGCTAACAACACAATGCTAGAAGATAGAGCCTCTCCTACATTGAGATGCCAGTGTTTGCCAATGTATGTAACTAAAACAAGCCAACAGCCACATCTCCAAAACCTAAAACCAGCTCTCACATCTTCCACATTTTGTTTCAAATCTTTCTAGGGATAGTTCTTTCAAACACCCCTCTCATGTTCCCTTCTCAGCCACTATATTCAAATGCTTTTATGAGATAAGAGATGTAAAGAGTATGTGTTTGGGAATATTTTTAGGAAGAGATGGATTTTGTGCAGCTGATTTCTTTTTTATTAAAGTTCTGGGGTACATGTGCAGAATGTGCAGGTTTGTTACATAGGTATACATGTGCCACGGTAGTTTGCTGCATCCATCACCCTGTCATCTACATTAGGTATTTCTCCTAATGCTCTCCCTCCCCTAGCCCCTCACCCCACAACAGGCCCCAGTGTGTGATGTTTCCCTCCCTGTGTCCATGTGTTCTCATTGTTCAACTCTCACTTATGAGTGAGAACATGTAGTGTTCGGTTTTCTGTTCTTCTGTTAGTTGGCCAAGAACGATGGTTTCCAGCTTCATGTCCCTGCAAAGGACACGAATTCATTCTTTTTTATGGCTGCATAGTACTCCATGGTGTATATGTGCCACATTTTCTTTATCCAGTCTATCATTGATGGGCATTTGGGTTGGTTCCAAGTCTTTGCTATTGTAAACAGTGCCACAATAAACATACGTGTGTGCATGCGTCTTTATGATAGAATGAGATTTTATTCTATTACAAATGGAAGGCTGGGTTAAATAGTATTTCCAGTTCTAGATCCTTGAGGAATTGTCACACTGTCTTCCACAATAGTTGAACTCATTTACACTCCTACCAACAGTGTAAAAGCATTCCTATTTCTCTACATCCTCTCCAGCATCTGTTGTCTCCTGACTTTTTAATGACTGCCATTCTAACTGGCGTGAGATAATATCTCACTGTGGTTTTGACTTGAATTTCTCTAATGAGCAGTGATGATGAGTTTTTTTTCATGTTTGTTAGCTGTATAAATGTCTCCTTTAGAGAAGTGTCTGTTCACACCCTTTCCCCACTTTTTAATGGGGATTTTGTTTCTTGTAAATGTTTTTAAGTTCTTTGTAGATTCTGAATATTAGTCCTTGATATAGGCCAATGGAACAAAAAAGAGGCCTCGGAAATAATGCCACACATCTACAACCATCTGATCTTTGACTAATCTGACAAAAACAAGCAATGGGGAAAGGATTCCCTATTTAATAAATGGTGTTGAAAAAACTGACTAGCCATGTGCAGAATGCTAAAACTGGACCCCTTCCTTACACCTTATACAAAAACTAACTCAAGATAGATTAAAGACTTAAATATAAGATCTAAAACTATAAAAATTCTAGAAGAAAACCTAGGCAACACCATTCAGGACAGAGGCATGGGCAAAAACTTCATGACTAAAACACCAAAAGCTATGGCAACAAAAGCCAGAATAGACAAATGGATCTAATTAAACTAAAGAGCTTCTGCACAGCAAAAGAAACTATCATCAGAGTGAATAGGAAACCTACAAATGGGAGAAAATTTGTGCAGCTGATTATTAAGTCAAATAATGAATTAAGAATAATGACAACAATTGAAGTGAAAAATCTGTGTCATTACAGTAAACTTTCTCTCTTGAACAGAACTATTTGTCTTAAACCAAAGCCACCTGTAAGCACTATGAATTTCAAACCATTAGGAGTGAGGCATAAGAAGTTTCTATTTAGCACTGGCAAAGAAACATGAGTTCTCCCCTTGGCAGTATCTTACAGGTGAAGATAGAGTGATTCTACATTCTCAGGAGAAGTTTGCTGTTAAAATGGCCTAGTGGTTCAGAACTTGAACTCCAGCAGAACTAAATTAATGACTGCCTAATCAGAAAAATACAGATGAGCAAGGAGTGGGGGATCTGAAGAGAATGTTTTTCGAAAGAAAGATTCCTGCCAGTGAATTAATCAACTATTTAATGTCTTTATTTTACTTTACCATCTCCAGGAGTTATACAAAATAATGAAACAGCCTGTATGTATTTTGGTGTTTTCCATGTACCCGAAAGTCCTCAATACAGAGATTGGCTGGGGGCAGAGCTGGCATGACTGCCCTCAGCTTCCAGTTCTAGTGCTATCTTATCCCCCCTAATCAATTTCCTCTGAGCAGAGATGCCTCTTGACTTGCTGGAGATCAACAGATCTTACTTTACCCAAACAATCACCACGGAAAGGCCTGGCCTAGAATCTCATTTTTATAACACATAACAACTTCCCATTGACACATGTTATTGAATACAGAGACTCTTCTGAAAAGGTTAGGGTGCTCTAAGAAGTAATATAAAGCACACTTTAAAATGTAGTAACTTACATATTTTTAAAATTAGGTATAAAAAGATACAAAGAGCACTGGCCATTGTAGAAATCATTTCAGTTCAAAATTGAGGTCCTGCCACTTATTAGCTATGTGACTGAGCAATCTATGTTAATTTGTTGAGTTTCCTAATGTCTTGGGAATGAACTGTCTCCCATATAGGGTGACTTCTTCCCTACTGCTTTAGCACACACATAGGCATCCTTTTACACACACTACCTTCATGTTCTAATTGCTTTCAGTTAGACCTGTTCACAGACAATTTCCTTAAAAACTGATTTCCACCTTCAAATCAGAGTAAGCATCATGTACACAAAGCCCTTCCTAAAACCCATTTCCTCCTCCACAGCAGAGCTTAGTTACTTCTCCTTTGTGTTCTTACATATTTGACTATGGAACTTGCCATGTATTGTAACTATGTGTTTAAGTGCCTAACTCCACCTCTGGACTGTAAGCTACTTGAAGTGTATACAGTTTCTGAATTTTATTGGTATCTGTAGTTTATTAGCAGTATCAAAACTGACAGTAAGTTCTGAGAAAGTGTTACAGGAAGGAGTTAATTAATAGCAGGCTTCATTTCTTGTATACTGACCATGTGCTAAGCACTTCCATGCATTTTCTGTAATCCTGACATGAACTCTCTAAGTTGTTAAAATACATTAGTATTTTAATTTTGTAGATGAGAAAACTGAGTCCCCAAAACAGCAAATAAATGATTAAAGTCAGGATTTGCCCAATCTCCAATCTGCTCACAAGGAATCTAGTACAACCACGTGGCACTTATTAGGTCCTCAAAAATGTCATCTTTTTTTATCTTTTCAGAAAATCATGGGAATGTGACTTCTCATTGGAAGTACCAGAAACTGTGTCCATTGGTGCTGGTTAACACTATTACTTAGAAAATTTGATACAAAAAGCTGATTTTGCCAAATTCTGTGTCAGCACTTGTAAACAGATTTTTCCAAAAAATATTTTCTGAGTGCCCGCTCTATGCGAGTTCTGTACTGTACACTAAGAATCAATGGATAAAAAGTCAAGATCCCAGTCTCAAGGAGCAGACACCACGAGGTACCAATATTTGTGGAGCACTTGCTATGGAAACTTCAGAGCGCCTGGGAGGACATTTTCTTAATGGACTGATGTTACATGCCCATTAAGCCTATCATTAGGGGATCTATGAATCATTTAACAGAAAATAGAGTAGTCTGTTCTATGCCATGTATGTGGCCACAGAAGATTCTTTTAGGAAGATAATGTCCTCCATTTGCCAATGTTGGTGTTACAACTGAAGTGCAGCCAGCCCACAGGAGTACTGCTATCAGCACGTACTTAGGGAATTGATCAGGGTTTCCAGTGAAATGGCAATATGGCAGCCACCTAGCAAAGCAGAGAGCATCAAGACATAAAAGCCATTCATTACTGAAACTTTACAACAAATTCCCTGACAACCTTTCCCTGGAGAAGTCCCTTGTTTCTGCCAACCCATTACATCTATTTTGAGGCTGGCAACCTGATGTGCCTCTGCACACAACTCCAAGAAGCATCCTTCATATACAATACAACATGATACAAGTACATCTTGAATGGTTCCCCCAGAGCTGTATGACACAGTGGTTCTGACTACCAAAGTAATTAAGGTTCCCATGTACCTTTAGTTGGCAAGCCATTATCAGCACATCTGATTTTCAGGTAACATGTGAGGAGGCCTCTGTGCCTTTGTGGCACAAACTGACCAAAGGGGAGCAAAGCCTAGTGGGTGAGGTGCCTCTTTCTGCCCAAAAGTGCAAGTGCATGATCAGCCACATGGAAGAGATCCCGAGTAATTACTCTCAGCACTTTGGTTCAGCTATCAAAATGCCATGCAAGTGTCAGACCTTCACTCAGTGTTAATTATGGCCACACCGTCTTTAAATGCAGCACAAGTAGGACTAAAGGTAGAAAATAAATAATAATGATGCAAGATTATAGCCTCTTTTTGTACCTCTGGTTGCAGAAACCACCTTCAATCTCTTTGTAAGGCCTTCCGTTCTCACCATCATTCCCTCATGGATTGAGCAATTGTTTTACAAATGCCTCGGAAGATCTATTTCACAGGTTCTCCCACACAGCCACTCAACTAATGGAACTACATGCCTTGGTTAGGTTCACTGGAAGCTGCTGAACTTGGCATTTGCCTCCAGAGAAAGAACATGATGTTGGGTGATGCTGGTGATCTCACCTCTTGGCACATTGGCTTTCAGATGAAAGTTGAAGGTGACCAAGCTGCTTCCCAGACTGGTAGAGTGGGTGAATATTAACCTCACAACTATCCTTCATGAGATAAGTGTGCTGGCTTGTTCTGCTCTTGGACTGTATCTGTATTTTATCCAGCAGTTCTTAACCTGTGTCCATGGATGTCTGTGAACATCCTAAAACTAGATTCCATGCTTTGTGCACGTGTGACTTTTAGGAAAGAGAGCCCAAACACTGATCGTCTAAAAGGACTCTAACATCTAGAATCTTAGTTGACCCTTCAACAATCCTTCAACACAAGCTGGGCAAGTGTATATTCACCTCCATTTCAAAACATAATAAACAAATGCTGAGTTATGACTTGCCTGAGTGACCTGAGAATAAGTTGAGATGCTCTTCCAGTACTCATTAACATCTTCCCAGAGGATGCCGCTACTATTTCTCAGATTTATCTCTCACAAATCACCTTGGCTGGGATAATTTGTCTTTCATCTAGACTGTTAGCCCAAAAAACAAAAACGATTTTTGTCTGCTTTTATCACCTCCTTGTGTGTGTGTGTATTAGAGACAATAGTGTTTGTATTGAAGGGGATCTGTGTTTGTCAGTCTAAAACATGCCATGTTGGCACAAGAATTATTTTGAGCTAAAGGCAACTGAGAAACATCAGATGACTATAAAGCTCTCTACCTTCCTTGTATCTGCCTAAAGTCAGCATAACTTTCCCTCGGTGAAGCTGTCCTCCCTTCCCTCTCCCATACCAGGAAGAGGAGGTAACTCTTCTCACTGAAGATGACACCAACTTCAATCTGCATAAGCAAGCCTGACTGTGATAACTCTTATGTTCCATTAGTTTTCCCCATACATGTCTCTTACCATAAATAAGTACCTCTAGAAGTCCAAAACCCGTTTCTTTTCTCTTGTCACATTTTCACAATTTGTTGTTCTTTGTTAAGAGGGTATATATAGGCTCCCACTTCTAACCACCTCCTTGAATTATATTTCTTTGTGACCTCCCATGCATATGTATACAATTAAATCTGTTTTTTTGCTAATCTGGTTTTTTTTTTTTTTTCAGCTAACTTGTAGGCCCCAAGTTCTGAACCTAAGATAGTGGAAGAAAAAGTTTTATCCTTTCCTGTAGTATATAACAATAACTGATCTGTGAACAGATGCAAAGCAACCTTCAGTTTCCAAAAATATTTACTTCTGTTTTTGTCACAAGACACTTGTAGGACATTTGATGACCATAAGATGTAGAGGACAATGCTTAGAAAAAACCTAGACACCAAGAAAAACCTGATAATGTATGAAAGAAAAGAAGTTCATAATCCGGAAGTTCCCCATACTCTATAATTGCTGAAGAATAGCTAGAATTTTAATAAATAGCTCAAAATCTCCTTTCAAGTCCTCACAAAATCAGCTAATTCATTAAAAAGAAATTACATTACATGCCCCATTACATTGCATGGGACACTGAAGATGGACACAGGCACTCAAGAAATACTGGGAAGCAGGGATGGTGATGACAAATGACAATAAGATTAAACAATAAGAATCCAGAGAATAGAGGCCGGGCACGGTGGCTCAAGCCTGTAATCCTAGCACTTTGGGAGGCCGAGGCAGGTGGATCACGAGGTCGAGAGGTTGAGACCATCCTGGTCAACAAGGTGAAACCCCATCTCTACTAAAAATACAAAAAGTTAGCTGGGCATGGTGGCGCGTGCCTGTAATCCCAGCTACTCAGGAGGCTGAGGCAGGAGAATTGCCTGAACCCAGGAGGCGGAGGTTGCGGTGAGCCGAGATCGCACCATTGCACTCCAGCCTGGGTAACAAGAGCAAAACTCCGTCTCAAAAAAAAAGAAGAATCCAGAGAATGACATTTAATATTTGAAAACTGTATATTGAAAAGGGGGATTCTAGAAATTTAATCTGGTCACAATTTCTAAACTGGTGGCTATGAGAAAGGGAAGGAGAGGGCTGGAGTCAGCAAGACCCAATAAAGGCAGAGTGACATAATTAATGTGTTGCACTTTTACCATATAAAAACAGCACATCTTCGATCTTCCCAAAGACCATTAGCCTTTATCGTAACTTATTTATAAGAAAATACAGGCTGGGCACAGTGGCTCGGCCTGAAATCCCAGCACTTTGGGAGGTGGAAGCAGGTTGATCACCTGAGGTCAGGAGTTTGCGACCAGCCTGGACAACATAACGAAACCCTGACTCAAATAAAAATACAAAAATTAGCCAGATGTGGTGGCGAATGCCTGTAATCCCAGCTACTCGGGAGACTGAGGCAGGAGAATTGCTTGAACCCAAAAGGCGGAGGTTGCAGTGAGCCAAGATCATGCCATTGCACTCTAGCCTGGGTGACAGAACAAATTGCTTCAAACAATAAAATAAAATAAAGAAAGAAAATACAATTAACATACGCAAGGATCTTTTTTTCAACTATTTTACTGCGCAAAAGAATAACAATCCTTGGTAACAATAACCAGTTATCCAAAAGACAGCAGTTCCACAAGCTTTCTGTCACATTTTAAAATGAAAACAGTGGGTCTTCTCCCTTCACGATGCAGCATGCTCATAGAAGTCACATTTCTAGGAACCATTGTAAAAGGGCCCACTTTTTCAATCTGTCTGAGAGCTGACAGTCCTTCCCACCACCTGCTTTGCCCACTCTCTCCTAGCTCAGTGCACTTTCTCGGGTTGCACAAGTACAAACACATGGAGAATGCAAAGAATGTGTCTAAGTTTGGCAGTGCTTGCTGCATTCTGCCCGTAGAAGTGCCCCCAAATGGTGCAAACTGAAGCAAAACAGCCGCAGAAGCAAAATACAATCTCGAGGTCAGTGCACATCCAGCTGCCCTTGTCTCTTAGACATTCCTGGCTAGGATCCCACTGAGCAAATACAGGGGGAAAGCAGATAAGACAAGCCCTAGATTCAGGAAATACCCAGCTGCTGCAGGAGAGAGTAGCTTACAATCAGCAATTTCCCCTTAAAAGTGCCTCCAAGGGAAGACCTCTAAATTATCTCTCACTATTCCTTTTCAATCGTGCCATGACCCTATCACTGGTTTTTAAACTCCTCCTCTTGAACCATACGGTGGACCTATAGGCAGCCAGTAGGTTTTCAAAAACGGTTTTCACTATTAGGCCTGAAACTCCAGTGGAATAATGTCACCCTCTCATAGCATAGTTTCCTCAATCAGCCATTTCTCAAACCTTTTTTCTCCAAAATTCTCGCTATCAGAAGTGACTGTTACACCCACAGAAGGACAAGCCTTCAAGGAACACAATAACTGATCTCTTTCATAATTTTAATGTGTCAAACTAAGGGAAGCTATTTGACTTAGAAATCAAATCTAATGTTCATTTATGAGGCATTTATTCTATTCCAAATTCACATGGGACAGTGACAGAAAAGATTCATGCATTCTTTTGACCGGTATTTATTAAGTAGTTACGGCAATTCAATTCTAAAATACATATTTTTTCACATTTTAACATTTCTGGAATTGGGATGCATCTGAAAATTAAGATTCTGGTTTTCTTATTTTAGTATATAAAATAATACAGCATCTTACAATCAATTGCATGTGTCATGCAGGAACAGCTTAATACTTCTCAAATAAGGAAAGCTTAGTACTTCTCAAATTAACAGCTTAATAATTCTCAAATGAGGACGGACCTCATGATTCGTCCGCCTCAGCCTCCCAAAGTGCTGGGATTGCAGGTGTGAGCCACCATGCCCAGCCTACTCCTTGCTTTTTTAAAAACAGGTTTATTAAGATATAATTCACAAACTATATAATCATTCAATCCAAGTTTACAAGTCAATGGTTTTTAGTATATTCACAGATACGTGCAACCATCACCACCGTCAATTAATTAATACTTCTCAATTAAACAATTTGCTTAATTGTTAATTATTTTCCCTTGAATTCGTCCTCGCCTGTCTAATACATCCTCAGAAGCTGCTACCAGAGTAATTTATCTGGGGCAAATCTTGTCCTGTGACCCTTCCCCCTGTTTGAACCAGCCAATGAATTCCCTTTACCTATGGGTAGGCATGAGTCAAGGGTCCTTCATGACATGTCCCAGACCAACATTGTCAGCTCATTTCCCCATGTCTCCTGTCAAATTACGAGTATTTTCCTCAATATACCAATTTCTCTCAAGTCAATATAACTTAAAGAATTCCACTCAAGTATTGACTACCTGAACTCTTTCTCTGACACTTCTACTCCCAAGGTTGAAGTAAATGTCAATCTTTTGAGGTTCCTACTCTTTATTTATAGTATTACTCTAATTTGGGGCTCTTGATCTATGTCCCCCAAAAGACCATGATCTCCACAAAGGGAAAGGTTGTGCCTTGCACATTTCTGATGAAAAGCCCAGGGACACTGCCTGGCATGGAGTTGAAGATCAAAACATAATTGAAAGGATGAAGGAACAAACATTCTCTTCCTCAGTTCATAAGATAAGTACTTAGCTTTTAGAGGTCATCAGCAACCAAACAGGATTTCAATTCTTGTTACTCTTAGGTTTCAGGTCCCTTTTGTCTAAAAAAAAAAAAAAAAAAAAAAAAAAAAAAAGGGAATTCTAGAAAAATGGTATCTTAGTTCCTTTCCATTCTATAATTTTGTTATTTGTGCTCCACTGAAAGTTACCTGCTAGTCTAGCCATCTGGAATTGATTAAATACGGCCTTCGCCTGTGAAGCACCTTTTTATAAATGGATTCTCAGATTGGCAAAACAGTCTAGCACCTAAGATTCTTGAGCTGTGTTTGTGTTGCAGGGGAAGGAGAGAATATGTCTAAAACTGCAGGGGAAATACGTCATTTGAAAGCACATATTGAGTTTAATCTTAAGCCTAGAAAACAAATACTCTCTGCATCAAACTAAAGAATATAAGGCTTGATAAGGTGATCCTGACTGATGGAGAAAGAAAAAAGACTGAGATTCTCAACTGGAGAGAGGGCAAAATATTTTTATGAGGTTTATCAAAGGGGGATATCAGTTTTAGAAGTTCGGGAAAAACTGGTATAGTAAAAGCTAACATGGCATAATCGTTAACAGCAGATTCTGGAAGAAGACAGACATGGGGTGAAATTCCAGATCTATCCCTTACTAACTGGCTCTTTGAGTCTGAACAATTTACTTAATCTCTCCAAGCCTTACTTTTGTCATCAATAAAACAGGGATTATCAGGCACACTTCATAGGATCATTACAGGAATCAAATCAAAGATTGCATATAAAGCTCCTCTAACCGTGCTTGGCATTTAACAGGCCCCTCCAAAATGGTCGCAATTATTACAACTATTACTAACATCTCTTCTCCAATTAAATACAGAGCCTACATTATATGCTCCGTTACGTTGCATAGGACACTGGAAATGAACACAGGCTCTCAAGAATTACCGGGAAATAGGGACGGTGATGACACCCGACAATAAGATAAAAATGTAAGTATCCATAGAATGGCATTTGAAATTTGAAAACTGTATATTGAAAAGATGTATTTTCCATGATTAACCAGGTTTTTTTTAGATTACAGTTATTTTTAACTTATGAAATTCAGATACCAACAGCGTTTGTGACATATGCATGCAGTTCAAATAAAAATGAAAAATTGAACAGAGTGAACATTCATGTACCCACCACACTGCTTAGAAAACAGAACGTTACCACTTGGAAATCATCTGAGTGTCTTTCCCTGATGTACCCTCTTCTTACAGCCCAGGGTAATGGCTTCAGTTGTATATTTCTCGTGTTTTTTACTCCTTGCTTTTTTTTTTTTTTTGAGACAGAGTCTTGCTCCGCCACCAGGCACCAGGCTGGAGTGCAGTGGCGTGATCTCAGCTCACTGCAACCTCCACCTCCCGGGTTCAAGCAATTCTCCTGCCTCAGCCTCCTGAGTAGCTGGGACTACAGGCGCATGCCACCATGCCCAGCTAATTTATAGTAGAGACGGCTTTTCACCATGTTGGCCAGGATGGTCTCGATCTCTTGACCTCGTGATCCTTCTGCCTCGGCCTCCCAAAGTGCTGGGATGGCAGGCGTGAGCCACCATGCCCAGCCTACTCCTTGCTTTTTAAAAAACAGGTTTATTAAGATATAATTCACAAACCATATAATCATTGTATCCAAGTTTACAAGTCAATGGTTTTTAATATATTCACAGATAATGTGCAACCGTCACCACTGTCAATTTTAGGACATTTTGTCATCTCAAAAAGAAACTCCATATCCTGCAGCTATCACTCCTTATTCTCCTCATCCTCCTGTCCTCCCAACCCCCCGCCCCACAACCCTAAGCCATCAGTCACCTACCTTCTCTACAGAGTTCTGGACGTTCCACAAGAAGAAAATCAAACACTATGTGACCTTTTGTTAACCGGCCTCTTTCACTTGGCATAATGTTTTCTAAGTTCATTCACATAGTAGCCTATATCAGTACTTCATTCCTTTTTATGGCCAAGTAATATTCCATTGCCTGGAAATACCAAACTTTATTTCTCCATTCATCAGTTAATGGGCATGGTATTGTTTCCACCTTTAGGCTATTAGGAACAATGCTGCTATGAACATTTGTGTACAACTTTCTGTACGGGCACGTTCTCATTTCAGTTGAGAATACAATACCTAGGAATGGGATTGCCTGGCCATAGGGCAGTTCTATTTAACCTTATGAGACGCTGAACTCACAAACTTTTATACTGATCTCCAGCTGACAGAAAGTTAAAAGCATATCAGTGACTTATGGTGCTAAACCAACCTATTCCGCCAACAGCAGTCCCTCAGTACCAGTGAAAACTCTTCATTAACCTTATAAGTAGTTACACATCAATTATTCATAGTTGTGTGAATACTATCCTGTAAGAATTGAAATTTTCTAGCAGTTAAAGAAAGCCAGTAGCAAGAAAATAAGTAGACTTAGTAGAAACGAGGCTTTTTCATGTCCTGGCCATTCTCAGTTGACTCTTTCGACTCTCAGAATGACATTTTAAAGGTATTTTTCCTGGAGATTCAGTCTACTGTGTCTGTGTTGACAGCTTTAATGATGAAACCACCAAAGGGGAAGCATAAAAATGGGCTCATATTGAATACCTACAGAAATATCAATGCATTGAGTGCAGACAGTTTTTTTCAGGCCAATGATTTCCAGCCAGTGTGTTTTTAAAAAGTAAAAGAAATCTACTTCTCACCAAGAGCCTGAATTGTCAGAAATATACTGACATGAAGAGAAAGCAGGCCAGGGGTGACAGGGGAGAGATTAAGGAGCAGAAGCTTCATCTGAGAGCCTCTGAAACGTGGCATCTGGAAAATCTATTCACACCCTCACAAATCACTTTTGGCCCCATGTGCCAGTCTCTAAAGCCTTCGACACAAGAGTGCGAAGGGCATCTGTCTCTGATTTTCCCACTGAACACCTGTCTTGTTTTCCACGGTCTGCTGCGCTCCCCTTTTGTTAGCCACAGACAGATTGATGGACACAGTGAGGTGACAGACCACGGAGTACATTACTCACCTCTACATTAGCTATGTTGGGGGGTTAAAAAGTTGACCAATATAGTCACGCCTCTAAATTTTAACACAGTATTCCTGAGTGTCTTTGACTCGCGTATACTATTGCTCAGACAGATGTGGGGTAGGAGAGCCCAGGAAGCAGAAATTGTCAATACCCTATCGTGACCGGAATGAAAACATGCTGACTGCTCAGCTACCCATGTGAACTCTACATTTCCCTCATCTTGAAATGAAATTAGTTAAGAACAGAGAGAAAATAAAATACCTCTTTGCAGTAACAACCAAACTTGCAAAATGACAACTTACCAAAAAAAGAATTTACATTTGAAATAGATATCACTGTAATATATTTATACCTTAAAGAAAATGCATATACACATACACAGAGGCTTGTATATTATAATTTCCTAAAACCCAAACACATTCAGACAATCCAAATACATTAGATATTAGTATGTAGATTTTATCAACGAAATTATTTTTATAATAGAACATACACACTTTTTTCTTTTCTGCTTATTTCTGTGGTCTAGATTTACAACACATGCCAAAATAAACAAACGAAAAACAAATAGTTTAAAAAAAAACAACTCTGCTGTCTAATATCCCTTTGGGAATCCCAACATTTTTATCTTACTCTTAACTGCACTGGTGAAGAATTCTTAGACCTTAGATATGAAGTGATATTTAATGAATAAGAAATGTTGGAGAAAGAAAATACAACAGGCTGGTGATATGTGGACTTTTAATTTACGTTGGCCAAAACACAATTTTCCCATTTACTGATTCTTTTCACACTAGTCACAGTAAATAGCACAGACTTTTGTGGATACCAAAATAACTGATGTTTTACTATTAGCAGTTTTCAAATCATTCCTCCTTAGACTGTCACCTTTTGCTAACTCAAAACAGACTTCACAACTGCAAGTTTCCACGGTATAGTTCCAACATTGCAATGTTTTCCCCAGAGAGGTGTGAAACAGGTCAGTATACAGAGCTAATAGCATCACATTTTTATTTAGGGGAAAAAACACATGTGGTGAAATTGTTGAGATAGTGTAAAAGAACACCAGGTTGTATGTTTTTAAGCAACTTGAGAACCCATATCTTTTTTTTTTTTTTTTTTTTTTTTTTTTTTGAGATGGAGTTCCATTCTTGTTGCCCAGGCTGGAGTGCAGTGGCGCTATCTTGGCTCACTGCAACCTCCAGTTCCTGGGTTTAAGCAATTCTCCTGCCTCAGCCTCCTGAGTAGCTGGGATTACAGGCACCTGCTACCATGCCCCGTTAATTTTTGTATTTTTAGTAGAGACAAGGTTTCACTATGTTGGTCGGGCTGGTCTTGAACTCCTGATCTCAGGTGATCCACCCACCTCGGCCCCTGCCCCAAAGTGCCGGGATTACAGGCGTGAGCCACTGCACTTGGCCATCTTCTATTTAATACCTGCACGGGAGTGTTTCATACAGAGACTGGCTGTCTCTAAACAGCTGACAAAGGAATCCAAACTTCTCTTGGTACGGCCCACACAGCCCTTGACAATTTGCACCCCGTCCAACTTTCCAGCTCAGCTCCCATTGTTCTTCTATGTATCAAATCAGTGTTACCTGAACTTCTTCATATGGCACGCTGAGGTAAATGGATAACTGGGCTCACGCCCCAGGAATAAAAGGGTAACTAGCTATGCAGCCCCATCACCTGGTATGTCACAGAGATAGGGGCGTTCCACCTACATGCTACCTACTTACCATGAGTGTATTCATGGTTCCCTTGACATGTCATGTAACCATCACAAGTCCACGGTTTTGCACATACTATTTCCTTTCCCTGGAACAATTTTCCCTCTCTACAAAAGAAATATGTCTCGTTCTCCA
This sequence comes from Saimiri boliviensis, assembly GCF_048565385.1. Classification (NCBI taxonomy): domain Eukaryota; kingdom Metazoa; phylum Chordata; class Mammalia; order Primates; family Cebidae; genus Saimiri; species Saimiri boliviensis. Next base: position 7,010,365 of record NC_133457.1, on the reverse strand, counting down.
AGATTCAGCGCAGACTTCACCTGTGCAGCACAGGTGTTCTTGCCCTCTGCTGCCTACTTTGGAAGCTCACCTTTCTGTGTTCCCAGGGGACTTCTCGCCCGCAATAAGTCACTTCTCTGTCTTCTACACTGCAAGTGAGCCCCTTGAGAGCTTATTTACTTTTGTATTTCCAGAGGTAAGCACAAAGTCTGACAAACTGTGGGTGTTCCATTGCTGTTCTTTGAAATAATTCAGGACTTCTCCAAAGCATGCCAAGAATAGAGAAAATTCAAAACCAGTCTCTACCACATAGGGAATTATTCTGAAGCATACGTGCTCAATTTCACCTGTGGCAGGACTTGCCACTTATGGATTCCTGGAGAAATGCTTTGATGCCTCCTTCTGAAATTCAACATGCAGTCTAAAAGCTCAAGCAGATGCAAAGAGGAGCAGGCAAATTCCCTTGGCCCCTGAGCCTCCCTGCTTCACAGAGGCTGGTTTAGCTGGAGGCCGAACAATCACAAGAGTGCTGTTCCCACCCAGAAACCCAACAATGTTCAGCATCTAAAAACATGTCCTAAAGAAATCAACAGCAATTCTGCTTAAGGTTATTAAATGTAGCATTATTTATAAGAGTACAAATTGGAAACAGCCTAAAAGTTAAACAACAGAGACCTAGTTAAATAAATTATGAATATCTCAGTGCTAGAGAATACTAGGCAACCGTTAAAAAAATCATGTTGATAAGAATTTTTTATGACAATAAATATTATTACCAAGAAACAAAAAAAAAAGAATAAGCAACACTATATCAGTTGGATCCAAATTTTACTTATAAAAACATATATATGAGTGCTTGCAAAAGTAAGAAGACTGGAAGAAAATATACAGGTTTAGTGGTGTGTATATCTGAGTAATGTTATAAAGAGTGATAACAAATTTTATTTTATTCTCCATTCTCTTTCAGTATTTTCCTAGTTTTCTATATCAAGCATGCTTTGCCTTTGTATGGAAAAATCAGGGGTGGGAAACTAATAAAAGAAAAATCAAAGCAGAAGGGAGTAAAAATGTATCATTGATGAGCTGTTCCACTCTGGGCTGCATACAGCTATCCACCGATCTTCCAGGAAGCCGGCTGTTTTCAGGATCACAGGACACGGCAAGAGGAAGACTCTCACAGGAATATACACACTGGGTGCCTGAGATCTGCCCTAGCTTCTGGTAAGCTCACCAGACTCAAAGCAGACCTAGGAATAGATGGGTTTTCTTAAATCGGTAGAAATCATACTCGGGGCCCACAGTTCCCTTGCCATCTAGGACAAAAACCTAAGACCTAAAACTGGTTTTCTGAATTCGATTTGCAGGGGTTTTAAGAAATAATGCCAAATTTCCCCTGGTGTTCTCATTTGCCTCATAGAAAATGATAGATTCAGGTCAGGCATGGTAGCTCACACCTGTAACCTCAACATTTTGAGAGGCCGAGACAGGAGGATTGCTTAAGCCCAGGAGTTCAAGACCAGCCTAGGCAACATAGTGAGACCTTATCTTCCCCAAAAAATTTACAAAAAATTGGCTAGGCATGGTAGTGCATTCCTGCTGTCCAGCTACTTGGGAGGCTAAGGTTGAAGGATCATTTGGGCCCAGGAGGTCAAGGCTGCAGTGAACCAAGATTGGACCACTGCACTCCAGCCTGGGCAATAGAGTGAGACTCTCCTGTCTCACAAAAAATAAAATAAAATAAAGTGCTAGATCCAGATCCTAGCCCAAAAGACATTTCCTCCCCAACAGTATTCTCCCACATCCTCCTTTTTGTAACGTTTCGTATTCCTTTTTTGTTTTTGTTTTTGTTTTTTTTTTTGAGATGGAGTCTCACTCTAGCCCAGGTTGGAGTGCAGTGGCATGACACTGGCTCACAGCAACCTCTACCTCCCGGGTCCCAGTTAAAGCAATTCTCCTGCCTCAGGCTCCCAAGTTGCTGGGATTACAGGCACGAGCCACCATGCCAAGCTAATTTTTGTATTTTTTAGTAGAGACAAGGTTTCACCATGTTCGCCAGTTTGATCTTGAACTCCTGACCTCATGATCCCCCCGCCTCAGCTTCCCAAAGTGCTGGGATTACAGGCGTGAGCCACCGCACCCAGCCAAGTTCCATATTCTTAATGTTGCTGAAAAAATATTTTTTGGAAACACTCGATGCATGGAAGAGATTAAGCAGGACAACTAGGAGTGGATAGTGTCACAAAGGCAAAGAAAGAGTCTCCTAAACACCATATGCCCCAAAAATATCAAGGTGAGACAGATCCCAAAAACATCCTTTGGATTTGGCTTCTAATGGGTGCTGATGATCTCTACCAGCGTGATTCAGGGAGGACGGAAGTCAGAATTACAAGGTGGTGTGTATATCTGAGTGATGTTATAATTTCTTCTTTCAGGGGCTTGCCTGGGAATGGCAGGAGAATCAGGCAGGCCAGCGCTCACAGGGTTGAGATGAATACCAATCTAGTTGGAAGCTAGTAAAGAATACAGGGAAAAAGGAATAATGAGAGCAGGTCTAGTCCTGAAGAAAATGAACAACAAAAAAAAGGAGCTGGGAACCAGAGCTCCATATTTCCTTCTCTCGTGAATTTTCATTTAGGAGAGGTGAGGGATCACCCTTGAATGAAAGAGGCATGTCTGGAACCTGACCCAGTGATTCTCAGCCAGGCAGCATCAGAATCTGCTGCAGCAATTTTACAGCCAACACAGACCTCGGCCCCTCCTCCCCGTCACCTCACCAACAGACCTATTGAAGGTCCTCTTCAGGATGAGGACTAGGCTGAGTAATTTCTAAAAGTTCCCAGGTAATTCAGATGCACAATGCTGGCTAACAATCCCTGGTTAAAAAGGAGGAAAGGGCGATGATGGTAGAAAATACCTTCAGAGGTATAAGAGCAGGAAACTGAGGAAGGAGAGGGTTCAAAGTTCTCTCAACTAGGAGGTAAGGTCAAGGAGTAGAGAGCTTAGGGAGCAGTGAAGTCTTAGAATAGTCTCTAGGCACTGCTCAGAACAAGGCATTCGGGGGCAGGAGGAGGGGCAACATTTTATCAAATGTCTAGGAGCACCAAGGTACACCGTGGAGCGATTTTCCCCAGGAGTATTCAGCAACGTAGAAAGCAAGCGAGGAGCAGATGGTCAGATTAATCTATATGTGGGAGTTTCAGGGGGATTTGGCATGAAAGAGCAAGGAAGTAATTTAGTATCAACCTCACAGGGCTGTTGGAAGAATTAAATAATGCATTTAAACACAGTCCAGTGCCTGACAAAAAATGAGAGTTCAATAAATGTTAGCTGTTATTGTCATTATTACAACCACTGTTGTTATTTCTATCTGGAACCAAACAAAGTGATCACATCTGTTTCTCAGGGATCTATAAAACAGAAGTCAGCAGTTGTTTCTCAAGTAATAGAGAAAAAATCCAAAAGCTATGTGGGGTGTTAAACCTCAAACAAGAGAAGCTTAATGACCATACATTTCTTAAGGCTTCCATTAACTTCGTTTTGAATAGCTACTGGTTGAGCATTCTTGCGATAATGACTAAAAATAACGGGTACTATTTTTACTATAAATATAGCAGTACAAAAGACTTCAGAAATTGAATGGAAAATAATGCTCTCTTTAGAAAGCCCAAGTGAGGCTGTTTAAGGTAAGACATTCTGAGCCCCTATTCCATTAGTGCTGCCCCCATCCATTCAAAAAGGATTTGTGGAAGTTGGCAAAGATGCGTACAAAATAAAATTAAGAAAAGAAAGTAACGCAATCAGTCTAAAAAGAACTAAAGGGTAAGGAAAAATATATTTGGTGCCCAGTGGACAGGCAAACAGGTCCCTTTCACGATGCTAGCTGTGGGTCTCAAATTTGGCTGGGAACCACCTGGCAGTAGACTAAAGAGGAAAACAGGAACAGTACTCAGTTTCCAAAACCAGGGGAAAATACTGCTATTACTGTTAAAAAGTGTGAACATTTTTTCATTCATAGGTTAACAGTGGTTTAGTGAGCAATGTCTATAATATCATTACAGCAAGGCTTAATCACCTGACTAAAAGATATCCTTCCTCTAGCTTCAAAAACACATCTTTAACTTCTGGTAGAAAAGGCTCTCCAAAATTTAGGATTTTTTTTTTCTATGTTATTTATTAGTCCTTATGTTCCACCAAAGGCAGAATCATTTTGAAGGGTATCCAGTTCAAATAAATTAATATTACCATTTTTTTGGAGGAAGCAAGTTTACATACTTATATATGACCTATATAATCGCTCATCTAACAGTAAAGTACATTTTTCAACCCAGACTTCTTTTGCTCAGCCAAACTATTTTTAAAAATTGTGAGAACACCATAAAGACATGCTCAGATATGCACTGTCTAAAAGTTTTCCTTCCCGTCTCTGAAAGCTACGGAAAAATGTGCTCCATGAAAACAAGGGGGTAAATAAAAGAAAGAGGATCCAGGAAGTGGGAGCTAGCACAGAGGCGAAAAGGATGATGAAGAAAGGGAAATCCCAGTATGGCAGGCCTAGGACATAGTCCAGCCTGGGGTTGGTCAGAGGCTCCAGAAGAAATGGGCCCAAGAAGATGAAACAGATGGACAGCTATTGTAGCCAAATACATTGAAGACAACAGTCCAAATCTGGGGAAGAGTGCAGAAATACACTAGTGAGGATATACTGAAAACTAAGCAAACAAGAGCTTTTGTCTAGAAAAGGGGGTGAATAAAATCAGATCCATTTGCTTGCACAAGGGAACAACCGGAGCATAAGAAATTAATAAAGATGACTACTTACAGGATTTGGAGAAGAATGGAAAGATTAGAACTAGAACAGGAGTGAGGTTTTTTTAAAGTACACTTTCTATGTTGTTTTAGTTTCTAAACCATGTGAAAGTATTGCCTGTTCAAAATCAAACAAAAATAAAGCAAGTTCTAAGAATAACGCAAGGATATTGTTTGCTGCTCACAATGTCCAGAGGCTTTACCTGTTCTTTTCACAGTATCAACTGCTGACCCACACCTGTTCTGTACTGCACATACCTGCAGAGAATCAGAGGCAAAGAGGTCACAGGATATGGCTACAATCTTCAAAATAAAATCAACGAAGATAAGAGAGGTGGGAGAAGCATTTTCAATTTATCAAAGCATGAAGTATAGCCTCTTGTTTTCTAGAAAAAATAGTACTGGCTCTGTACCTGTAGTGCAACCTATGTAAGCATGTAGAAATCAGACATGGTAACGGGTTGTTTTTAATGGGAGCTCTATGAGAATTCTGAGCAGGCAGTTCTTCCTCAAATTCCCCTGTGCATTTTGGGGAGTTAGGATCCCTAGCTGCTGTCCACCAAATATCAAAGTGACTCCTCAGTCACTGAGGCAGTAAAAACTGTTCCCTTCCCCACATTTCCAGAAGCTCATAGTCCTGACTGGGAACCACAGTGAGGAATCAGTAGAAAAAAATAAAAAATAACATTTGTCAACTTTTTTCCCTTATCACTGCCACTAATTTTTATCAGTTCATTAATTTAATGAATCTTTATAACACCTTTCTTAAGAAATCATGAACAATCTGATCTTCCAAATGCTTGGCTGTTACTAAAGATAGTTTGTGCCTTGAGTATTTTTTTTAACTGAGCTAAAGAAAATCTGAGGAATCTAGAATCTCTGCCAGCCTTCTGTCAAAGTCCCGCTTCACAACTACAGAGTATACAGTTTAATTTTTTTAAGTTCTTGCATATTCTTTCATTGATTAGGCTAATTAATTCTCTTAAGAGTCATGTAAGTTTAGCAAGGAAAATACTGTTTTCCTCATTTTCACAGATAGGGAGTCTAAAGGTCAGAGCAGTGAAGTGATTTTTTTCCAAGCTCATAATTGACAGAACTTGGAGTAGAAACCAGAACTTCTGGTTGTCAGTCTTGGCAGTTTCTCTGCTCAGCTGTGATGTTTACTCTAGACACTATTTTCTCTATGCCACACCTCTAATACATCGGCTTGATTCTAATCTTTAACATGATAATTATAAATTTAAAAGCCAGCATTTAATTCAATTATAGTGGTCCTCAAACTGGTACACTTCGAAAATCAATAAAGCTGACTGAGGGCGTTACACAGGTCAGCCTGTGTGGTCTTCCCAACAGTTCTTCTAGGTAGGTACAATCACAATCCATTTTACAGTTGAGGAAATGTAGGCAGAGAAAGGGGTAAACAATGTGTTACTTAAGGTCACACCCTAGTATGTAAGAGTGTGGATCTGAATGCAAGTAGTCAAACTTAGTTGGGAAAAACTCCCAGTAGCTTTAACTAAGAAATAAATCCCCCAGAAAAACTGGTAGGTGGATTCTTTAGATAAACAATGAAATGTCCTCTTTAGCTTTGTAAATAAAACTAGCATCCCTCATATAAGTTTTTGATTGATTTATAAAAGTGACCTCAAAAGAGAGAAACAAGCAAGTTACTGTCCCTCTATCAAACTAAATAATAGTTTAATTGCCCAAGTAGTGGGCATTTAATAAATCATCAGTTTTTTACTCTACTAATACTTCTGTGGAAACAAGAAAACTCCCAGACATCAAATCTGGTTTTAAAAAAAAAAAAAGTCACAACAGAAATCATACAGAGGCAACACACTGAGTACAACAGCAGCCTGGAGAAAATAGATTTATTTTATTCAACTTCAAAAGCGATATGAAGTTGACTGTGATTATTCTGCTCCACATAGGAGGTTAAGATGCTTATGACCAGCCAGGCATGGTGGCTCACGCTGTATCCCACCACTTTGGGAGGCCGAGGTGGGAGGATCACTTGAGGTCAAGAGTTCAAGACCAGCCTGGCCAACATGGCAAAACCCCATCTTCTAGTAAAAAATACAGAGATTAGCCAGGCATGGTGGTGGGCACCTGTAATTCCAGCTACTTGGGAGGCTGAGGCAGGAGAATCACTTAAACCCAGGAGGTGGAGGTTGCAGTGAGCCAAGATTGCACTACTGTACTCCAGCCTGGGTGACAGAGCGAGACTTTGTCTCAAAAAAATAAATAAATAAAATGATGCTTACGACCAATAGCCAATGCAGAAGACTGATAATTTTCTCCTCTAAAATTTCTACAGAGCATCCCAAGATTCCATTTTCAACCAAGTTTAATCTCCAGAAGTAAAAGTATGATATCTTGGTAAGAAACACTATTTAATATAAAAATTATAGTCATCAAGTAATTTGGTAAGACACCAACAGGGTCATGGTCTTGCCTCAAAAACCATGTGCATAGTGAAAAGTAGCCAGGTTGAGGGCAAGTAAGAACTTAAGGAAAAGCCTGAACTATAGCCAAAGAAATCATCTGTCTAACTCCGCAGAAGAACCAACCTCTACAGAGGTGAAAATGGAAAGGGCAGAAAGAGATGCAGCCATTAGTAAAACTCTGTATGGCCCATACTCCGTGATAATTTATGACCAGGGGTACAATACAGTTAGATAAGCATATCTGGATCTATAACACCAGGACGACAAACACACATTGAGTTAATAATTAGATAGCCAATGATCAAAGAAGAGCTAGAAGAAGAAGAAAAAAAAAACATAGCACCTACTTCCCATTGCATCAGTGGTGGTCCCTGTTGCCAGCAGACATTCCGTGATCTTGGAATCCTGTGGCTAGTCCACTCTACTCCTTCCCTAAATGGTGGAACTCTGATGCCATGGTGCATTGCAGGAGTGGCCTGGTCATAGCAACAGTCACAGACTCAGGAATTGAAAAGAACCCAGAGCTCAGATGCCATGCAGCAGGGCACTCTACACATTGACAGCAAACACTGTTTGTTTGTTTGCTTTTTAAGACAGGGCCTCGCACTGTCACCCAGACTGGAGTGCAATGGCATGATCATCATAGCTTACTGTAACCTTGAGCTCCTGGGCTCAAACCATCCTTCTGCCTCGGCCTCCCGAGTAGCTAGGACTACAGACATGCACCACCACAACCAGTTATTATTACTATTTTTCCTGGTAGAGACAAGATCTTACTGTTGCCCAGGCTAGAGGTGACCTCCTGGTCTCAAGTGATCTTTCTACCCAGGCCTCCCAAGTCGCTGGGATTACATGCATGAGCCATCTCATGCAGCCAGCAAACATAGTTTTGAAAGGCTTTCTAGCAAAGATCCCAAGAATTAACTTCCCAGAGAAAGAGAGTGTGTTCCCATGTTACAGATGGCAAGTCGAGGCACCCACAAGTGTGACGTTCCTGAAACACTGATTCAGAACTCAGTATCTAAGATAACACAGTGATTTGCTGACAAAAATCACAGTAGGCTCTGTGAGACCCTACCTTGAAGAAAGAGAGGAAGAACAGGAGCAGAGGAGATCCCTTAGGTTTGCCCGGGGGACTGGGGGAACGGGAGTGAGGAGAGGCAGAAGGGACAGGAAGAAGCCCCTCCAGCAGTGGTCAGGGGAGAGAATGGTCAAGAGGAGCTCGAAGGGCATTGAGAGCTGGGGATTGGGGTCCAGAGGTTCTCCACTGGTATGTGGGTGAAAGGCAGGGAGGAAAAGCAGAAGGAGCTGATGAGCTAAAGAAATGAGGGGAAGGAAGTAGGAGAGAACCGGGGAGGTCTTCTGACAGTGATCAGAGCTGGAAAGGGGGAGGGGGACACAAGAGATGATGACAGTCTTGGCAGAAACATCATACAAAGAATGTAAACATCCATCTAGACGACCTTCAGTGATGGGAAGGCTCTATTAACCTTCCAGAGTTATCCGCTCCAAATTTACAAACCCTTTTATTTGTAAAATAGAAATTACCTTGTTGCTCTGGTCCATTTCTTCTCATTTTAATTGGAATGGGGTTGCAGGACAGTTGGCCACCACTATTAAAATAATGTATTTTCACTGGGCTCATCGTTCTTTCAAAAGACGGGGAGATAAATACTCTCCCAGCCCCTGCTGTAAGTGGGCAGAGAGACAGGAGGGGACCACTGAGAGAGACAACACCTACCCTCTGCAGATCAGCACCAGACAAATGCTTCCGTTGGACAACAGAAGTTACATCCCCATTTCCCAGGGGAACAGAAATCTCTAAAGGTTTAAATTTAATCTAACAAGTATTTTGAGGTTCTTGCTACATGCTAGGCCACCCCAAGTTTATTTGTGACACAACAGCATCTTCCACTGTGAATGAAATGCACACAAGAATCTCAGAGTTGCAACAGACACCCATCTATCTCATCAAGCTCATTCAAGAATCCGCAGTATCATTTAACGGTCCAGAAAAAAAGATGTTCAGGTGCCTCGTGGTTGCTTCTCGCCTTCAATCCCCTCAGTAATCATGGGTCTGAGTCAGCTTTCATAACCCACAATGACACATCTATCTGAAGCACACATTCTGAGATAATAATGTCCATAAATGGCGAAAGATAAAAGAAAAAAATCATAACACGGTATAATGGGAATCATAACAAGATATAATTTTCATGGAAAACCATTTTGGTGGCAGCTTCTTCTAAAAAAGGTGACGAAAGTAAATATAACATCTTTCACATAATGTTTACGTTCTGTACCTTGTATAGATTCTATGTCTTTATTAAATAGAAGAAAAGAAAAAGGCCTACACTGACAAATAAAATACCACATTAGGGCTTCCCCACCCCCCACTCAATCTGGAAAATTTTGCAAAAGAGGGTCTTTTATTTACGGAAACCCTAACTTTCAAATCTTATTTAATAAGAAAAGCTTCAGCTTTTAGGAAATGAAAGATACTGGTGGCTCATTGAGCCATGAAGGGAAGTTGCAACAGGGGCTGGGGCGTAGACTTGCCAGATAAAGGTGGCTGGAGGAAAGAGCTATCCGATTCATTCTGCCATGAAGGACTTTTACTTAACGTCAGATGACCAAGATTCTATACTGAGGTCAGAAAACATCAGAAAGCAGGTAGATCTGGATCCAATTCAGCATCTGGCATCACTGACTGCCTCAACCATGCCACTTAATCCTCCTAAGCCTCAGTTCCCTCCACGGTCAGATGAGCTTGACTGTGGGACTACTACCTCAGGGGGTTGTTGTGATGATTAAATGAAGCGCCATGCTAAAGAACCTAGTACCTACCAGTCATACAACACAAATCACCCTCTTCCACCTTTTCTTATTTTCCCTCTGGCCAAACCCCAGTGGTATGGCAAGCTAAGCGTCTCTAAATATCAGGCTCCTCAACTGTAAACTGACAAAGGATAAAGTATGTGAAGGCTTTAAATCGCTATGCAAATGTTAGGAAATACTGTTATCAGTGCCAGTCCGTACACCTCACTTGAAACTGCAAGTCATGGAATAAAAGTAAAAGTCGCCTCTCAGGGAGTTTCTTCCTACCCCGCCTGTATACTATACACTAATATAAAAGTGTCCCTGAGGGGAGCTGAACTATGCTTTATAGTTATTTTCTTTTTCATTTTGTGCATTTAAGGAATGCTTTTATTTCTGTGCTCATACTCTTGGGTGTAATTTGAGAAAACCTGAATTTGAAATGCTAAAGACAAATATTAGCAACAAGCAACTTGATATTTGCATATCCTTGCAAAGATCCGAAAAGATCTGAATATTTGGAAAACAGGTAATAGGATAAAGAAAAACAAGTGTCGAGAACAGAAGTTCTGCGAGTTGCTCTGGGGTAAAACTTGCCTAACAATCTTCAACCCCAGCAAAGTGCCCGGCACATGGAAAGCACTTGATAAACGATATTTAAACCTCCCATAGGAACAACATGACCCCAATCTACCACTGCCCACTAATAAAAAGATAAGCAAAAAACTAAACCTGAAAAATGAATATGAGTCTAGCTGATATATGTTTCTACTGACTAATTTATTGATTTTTAGAGGGCCACTTGTAGACTCCAGATGTAATATGGTCTTCAACTCCCAACTATGTAAACTCTGAACTCCAACTTCAAACTGTTAAAAATAAACAAACCAAAACAAAGCCTCTATAACCCCCATTATCCGTATGGTTGAGGAGATGATGAGGTTGGGCAGAAATAAAGCCAGGAATGAAACCTCATCCCATCCTCCCCAGATACCACATACGTCCCGTGGGTGTCAGAGGATCCTGTGTGCCTAATCATTTTCAGTTGTCGTTTCATCTAGGATGCCAGATGTTAAATAATCAAGACTAAAAATCTGGGGTTTTCTCTGTGTCTCTCTCCATTTTTAGTTCAAGCAGTATATTACAGGTCACCATATTATTCTTAATTTCTAATCATCTTTACTGTCTTTTCTGCCAATCGGCAGGTTTTTCCTCCCTATCCCAGTGTTTCTTCTGGCCTATGTAAGACTGGCTTTGCATTATGTCAAAGAAAGAGAAACTTATATTCATCACAATTTTGTACAAACAAGCAAGGCAAAGTTAAATAAAAATTAGAATTCAGAAGAGAGCAGCAATTTATACAGGATTCTTTGGTCCTCTGCCAATCCTAAAAGAATTTTGATAACATCAAAGTAAAGAGGTCCCAGCACCTGTCTGTAAAAATAGAAACACACAATTCTCAGTATTCAAAAGCATCTTCTGGTTTGCTATTCTAGAAAACAAACCACCCCAAAACTTTGTGGCTTTAAGTAGTAAATGTATTATCTTTCATGGTTCTAGCAGCTTTTACTTTGCAACTGAAGCTGGAATGATCTGAAGGCTTTTACACTCAGGTGTCTGGCACCTTCCTGAGAAGGCTGGCTGACACCCATCTCCATACAGCCTTTCCAGATGCGTAGTTTCAGCTTCCTCACAGCATGAAGGTCTCAGAGTAGTCAGCTCCATACATGGCAGCTGGTTTCTCAGGATATGAATGAAGGCTTCAGTCTCTTTAAGACTTTGCCTTAAAGTCTGGAAAATTGGTAGAGACTTGTTTCTGCCATATTTTGTATGTCAAATCGGTCATCAGATCCACTCAGATGCAAAGGGAAGGAGGTATAGACCCCACTTCTCAACAGGAGAATTGAATTGGAAGCCACATTAATCCTATACTCATATTGCCTTGCATGGTCTCCATCACAAACAGGGCTAATGGCAGAGTGAGCCCTGGTGGATCAGCTTTGTGCATATGTAGATGCCCACTCCCGTAAAACATCATAATTTTTTTTCTTAGAGACAGGGCCTCACTCTGTCATCGAGGCTGGAGTGCAGTGGCATGAAATAGCTCATTGCAGCCTCGAACTCCTGAGCTCAAGCAATCCTCCTACCTTGGCCTCTCAAGGAGCTGGGACTACAGTTACATACCATCATGCCTGCCTACTTTTTTCACTTATTAATTTTTTCTGTAGAGATGAGGCCTTGCTCTGTTGACTAGGCCAAGAAATCATAATCTTAATGTTGGAAGATTGAAAGTGGTGCTGGTCAACTGTGCTAGTCAATTATTTAGTGTATTTTCACTTCACTGCTACCTTCCAAGTTTGGGAAATTTATTAGAACAATTAGAAAACGTAAGAGTTGCCTTTGATCACTGGCAATCATCAAATACACAAATTTATTGCACGTGTTTTATCATCTGGGTTAAAAAAAAAAAAAAAAAAAAAAAAAACGCCATTAGTATTTTCATGGAGGTGCAATAGCTTTAACACCAAATTTTCATCATTGAAAGACTTCATTGCTCACCTTCTGATACTGGTCTTCCAAGCGGAAGTAAATAGATAATTACGCAATCCTGGACATACAGATTTAATTCCTGTTGTGAATATTCACTCGGATTAGCAAGAAAACTTCAGGTTATTTTAAATTAGGATGAGAAATCAATACTACTAGTAACAAAGAATATATCTGCATATAAAACTGCTCATTACAGCCAGGCAAGGAAGACATAGCTCCCAAAAAAGGCCCACTTAGCAATTAGATAGAAGCTGATCCCACCAGCAACTCGTTAATGAACATCTCTGGTGTTCTAGGCTCTAGAAGAACGCACAAAGGATGGGGCGAGGAGTTTTCCATTTTAGACGATGACCAAGCCCTGTATGAATTAGCCTTCTCTGAATCCTTTCTTTACGCCTTCTTGATAACTGCTTGGTGGCTTTCTTGCCTTATAACAGCCTTCAAGTCTATTGAGCGACTTCTTGAGAAACTTCAAACCATCCTATTTGAGTTGTCCTTGCTCTAAAAGTTCAAAAATCAGGTAGGGCCAGTCTCATAACTCTTTCCTTTTGGAGAAGAGGCAGTTCCTCCCTGTTCAAGAGAAGGCAAGAATGACAGGCAGACATCAAGTTCTTTGTTGCTTTACCAACATTAGGCAGCCAGGGTCCACCCCAGAGCAGCACTGTGTGATCACTGTTGACAGGTACACAGAGAGGAAGAGGTGAGCAGCAGTAACGTGGAAACTGGGTTAAGAAAACCCCAAGGAAAAAATAGACAGCTAATTAGAGTTTTCAAATTAATGTGCACAAACTGAGATGAACTTTCAAAGATGTTCCTCTTTTCCTTTCCTTGTGCCAAAAGTTAAGCCTTTTTCTGAGGTCCAGAATGTTACAGCCAACAGAACAACTTGGTGAGAGAAAACAATCATTTTTTTAAAATTGTAAAAGAGATTAATTGAGCCCTTATAATATGCCAGGTGGGTACTGTGACTATCAGCATTTTACAGATGAGGAAAATGAGACATAAATACCTTTAACAACCTGCCTAAGAGCACTTAGCAAGCAGGAACCAACAGCCAACTCTAATCCTAACCACCACACAAAGTATAGAAGGAGCAGGGGTCTTCTGACGAAACAAGGCTGATATTGAAATCTAACTCTACCCATTATTGTGCTAGATATGTGACTTTAGTTACTAACCTTTCTGAGCTTGTTTCCTTGCCAGCAAAATAGGGATAATAACATCTAAGTCTTTTTTTTTTTTTTTTTGAGATGGGGTTTCGCTCTTCTTGCCCAGGCTGGAGTACAATAATGGCGTGATCTCAGCTCGCTGCAACCTCTACCTCCCGGATTGAAGCAATACTTCTGCCTCAGCCTCCTGAGTAGCTGGGATTACAGGCATGTGCCACCACGCCTGGCTAATTTTTTGTATTTTTAGTAGACACAGGGTTTCACCATGTTAGACAGGTTGGTCTCGATCATCTGACCTCAGGCGATTCACCCACCTCGGCCTCCCAAAGTGCTGGGATTACTGGCGTGAGCCACCGTGCCCAGCCCCATCTAATTCTTGTAGTTGGTTGTTGTGACCCTCAGAATGTAGGTTTTCTTTTTTTTTTTTTTTGTTGAGACAGTCTCCCTCTGTCACCAGGCACCAGGTTGGAGTGCAGTGGCGTGACCTCGGCTCACCGCAACCTCCACCTCCCGGGTTCAAGCAATTCTCCTGCCTCAGCCTTCTGAGTAGCTGGTACCACAGGCACACGCCACTACACCCAGCTAATTGTTTTGTATTTTTAGTAGAGACGGGGTTTCACCATGTTGGCCAGGATGGTCTCAATCTCTTGACCTCTGATCCGCCCGCCTCGGCCTCCCAAAGTGCTGGGATTGCAGGCATGAGCAGAATGTAGGTTTTCAATAAATGGTAACTATTTTTTTGTTATGCAGACCAGAGGGAACACAGCCAAGCTAGCAGAAATGAACCACAAGAATAAGAAGGAAACCTGGAAGCATCGGGAACACACACACCTCATTTTCTGCCAGTCAGGCAAACTACTTTGGAGAGAATTTCCTCTTCAGAGCCTCAACTCCTCTCTTTAAACGTGGAATGGGCATAATTCTAGGAGATTTTGCATACACAGCATTCACAACTCAAGGAAACAATGCACATTTTCCTTTTCTTTTTAACTAGAGACACACAAATATATGATAATATCATATGCACATACATATGTTTACTTACATTCAATCTTTTGCAACTCCAATGGGTCCTTCAATCTGATTCCAAATTCAGTCCTCTTCAGGCACGGCTCTGAATAAGTAACTGCTGATTTCAGAGCCATCTAAGGATTTTTTATGCTACTGGGATAAAATCCAGTCTCTCTGGCCTACTCTCCTCTACCGTTCACAGACACTTCCATTCTAACACTATCACACACACACATCCCACCCCATGCCTCATTAGGAACTCTTCTATAAAGGACAAAGCCTCCCTGCCTGCTTGTTCCTGAACATAAACATCTTGCTCACTCCCACCTCTATAAATTTGCACTGGCCAGATCCTCTCAGCACCACCACTGGCTCGTTTTCTCCAGTTTAAGTCCCACCAATCTGTTAATACCCTGCTAAAGGATCTCCTCTTCCAACAGACTTCCCATAACCAATTTGGCCCCTGATTAATCCATTCTTTTTTTCTTCTCGATTCCTACCTGTGCAGACTTTTCCTTTCAGTTGCATTTCTACATGATTTATTACTATGCAACTTTCCTTAGAGAAAAATCCTTTCTCCTCAAGGATACTATATGCAACTTGAGAAAGCACATGGTCAGGAGTATAGGTTTGCAGTCAGGCCGATCTGAAGTCAAATCCCAGCCCTGCCGTCTTCCAGCTATATGACCTTGAGCAAGCTACTTACCTCTCCAAATTGTATTTCCTTCTCTGTCAAATGGGATTATTATAATTGGAGTTATCTCATATTGCTTGAAGGGGGATTCATGCCTGGTATATGTAAGTGCTCAATAATGTCAGCTGTAATTATTATCAATACCCATTTCTCACACATTTTTAAATCCCCCACAGCACCAGCTATCCATTAATAATCAACTATCTACCTATCCATCCATCCATCCACCCACCCATTTATGTTAGAGACTCGATGAATCTTTGCCAATTGCCTAACTTAGTTGTCCAATCCTTCTCGAACTTCCATTTCTCCAAGAAGCACAGAGCTGTTTCTGCTTTATTAATCCAGCATCGAAACTCAAGAAGATTCCCCAGATAGGGACTCACACAGAGCATGCTGATTTCCAGGAGCCTGAAATGGGAGTGAAAAGTAATCATTCCCTTGGTTCAGATATGCTGGTTTGAAGAATAGCTGAATAATTCATGAGGTTCTTTAAGGTGTGCTGATCAGATTCTGCTCTTTAAGAAGCATTTTACCTTGAAGTAACTATTTGTCATTCCCCTTTCAAATGAGCTAGATAATAGACTGCTTCTGTTTAGCAAAACTATAAAAAGGTCTAAATAATAATAATACCTTAAACCTGCTGAGCACATCACAGTTTATAAAGCACGTTCATACCCATCCTGCCATTGCATGCTTCCAGCAGCCCCATCAGATAACCAGAGGGTTTATCTCAGTGTGCTAAGTGGGACTGCTCAGGCTGGAGAAGGTTCAAGAGCTTTCCCACAGGCCAGTTCGTTGATTCAGATATTCCAACTCCTATTTCGGTGTTCATTTTATGACACCAGAGGATCTAAAACAGTTTGCATCTATTTACAAAGAGATACCCAGCTGGAAAGAGTGTAACCCACTGCAAAGCAAATCTGTCAAATGGTATTTAATGCAGTTCTATGTTACCTGAGACTCAGCAGAAGACCTCAGTGGAAAGTCTGTTTTTATACTAGCCATTTTCAGTCTTTGCTTTCCCAGAAGTAGCGTAGGAATATACAGCGCCAGCCTGCTGGGATGCCTTGTTACCAGACTCAGCCTGTACTGTACTTGAATAATCTTCCTATACCCAGTTTTCCACCAGTTTTCTTCCAGGCTCCCCATTCCTTACTGCCCTCCAGTTGCCCAACCCACTGCCTGGCTCTTTCTCAGACATACAGAGCATGTAGCATGCTATTCATGACCTGCTCCCTTTCCTCATTCACTTTCCTGCACAAATATCACTTCCTCAGAGAGGCCTTCAACCCATCTTATGTTATTAACAACCCCCAGACACACTCTGCAACTACTTTCCCTACAGTTTCATCATAGCACTTATCACTACTGGACATTTTAAAATGCTTAATCTATGTATAACTGGTCTTCGGCACTAGAATGTAAGATCTAGGAGGGCAGGGCTTTGTATTGTCCACCACTGTACTGTCAGCACTTGAAAAGGTGCCTGACAATGGGAAGTGTCCAATAAGTACCTGCTGAATAAAGAAATGCAGCCTATCAATTCTCCTTTTAAAATCTCTACCTCTTCCAGTTTGAAAAGATTCTTATATATGAAGCCAAAAGAACAAAACCAAATCTCACAACTAGGACAAATGCACAGAAAAGTTAGTGTATGGATGGGATACAGAACAACTGGATAGAACCCCTACGACTGGAACGGCCATGATCCAACAACTGTTACAATAGGTTACATCACTGGAGCTAATGCCATTCAGTCAATAAGAAAAAATGAGCCCAGCGTGGTGGCTTTAAGCCTGTAACCCCAGCACATTAGGAGGCAGAGGCAGGTGGATCACGTGAGGTCAGGAGTTTGAGACCAGCCTAGCCAACACGGTAAAACCCTGTCTCTACTAAAAATGCAAAAAGTAGCCAGGCGTGATTGCTCATGCCGGTAATCTTAGCCACTCGGGAAGCTGAGGCAGGAGAATTGCTTGCAACTGGGAGGCAGAGGTTGCAGTGAGCCGAGATCGCACCACTGCACTCCAACCTGGGTGACAGAGCAAGACTGTCGAAAGACAGGAAGGAAAGCAAGAAGGAAGGAAGGAAGGAAGGAAGGAAGGAAGGAAGGAAGGAAGGAAATGGAAGGCAGGCCAACACTCTCCTTCTACCCCCAGCCAAGAGGTCTCCCATTGCCTAAGGCAATTTCCTCACAGGCCTCAGAGTAAACTGAAACCGACAGATAAATATCCTAGGCTATCTTTTCGAGAAGAAGGTCCAAGTTATTTCCTGGATTTTTGTAGATATGACAGTGAATTGGCAATCATCAAGTGAGAGAATAACAACCTGACATCCTGTGCCCCTGATCTGATACGACTAGAACTACTCAACATCAGCCATGAAATGCTTTTACTAAAAATATGTAACCTGAATGTAATCATGAGGAAATCATCACATATCCTCAATGCAGGGCATTCTACGAGACAACTGGCCAGGGCTCTTCAAAAAAGTTAGCATCAGGAAAAACAAATAAGAGGCACAGGCTCTATTAGATTAAGAAAAAAAATACTCAGTTGGATCTTGGATTGCAGGGGGAAGCTGTAAAATAAAAATGTTGAATATGGACAGCATAGCTTACAAAAGCTTCATCAGCTAAACCCATTTACTCCACAGTATTTAAGGCCAATGTCCAATTTATCACTACTCATCCCTGCGAGTAATCAGTAAGTGTTTTCCATATATATCATGTCCTTTTCCAGTCACATCCATCTCATTACAGTAACATCTATATCCTGAATTCAACAGGGCTTAGCCTCCACAGGGCATCTTTAATACTAATTGGAGGAGACAGGCTTTATAAATCCTTATTTACAAGGTGATTATGAAAACTATATTTCCTAGGCCTGTCCATCACACTTCTATTATTGTCTCTCTCTCTTGTGCCGATAAAGTTCTTATTAAATACTGCATCATCCACGAAATTATAAATTCCCTGGTAGAAATGATACCTGGTTAATCTTTGCATTTCTAAGAAGCAAACAATGGCTTACATAAAGATATAGGTCATAAATGGTTGTTGAATTTTAAAAATTACTATACTTTAATTTAGACCACATAATCATGATTTATTTGGTTCAATTTTTAAATGACCCTGAAATGTCTCTGTGCTACAAAATGTACTGAGGAACTTTCAGATTTTGGAACTTTCAGTTGCCAAGCATTTTATATATTTCATGAAATGTTTAGCAATAAAACTACTCTTCACATCTCAAAATAAAATATGTTTTCAAGAAATTATAAAATCAAGATGTTCTTTCTATGTATAAAATATTCAATAAGTGACTCAATAAATCAGTAGCATATCTTATTTCAAACTGAGGTGCCATTAAGAGCATTTAGTAAGCTATTTTGAATATTCTTATCGATTTCGGCTAACAAAGGCTTGTTTCACCAAGTAACCTGGCAAACCCTCCCAGTATCATGATTTATATATCTCTCCCCATTCATACTAAATGCATCTTCACTAACCCTCTTCAATGAGAACTTTTATAGTTGCTTATTTCTTTAGAACTTAATGAATTGATTCTGGCATTATGAAAGGTATGATCACATTTAAAAACCATTTAACTTTCCACTTCTCATTTCATGCCTTGCTTTTTAAATTTCCATTTTATTTGTTAATCTTGACATTTGTAAACATCCTGGATCATTGGGCTCTGAGACATTCTCATTCTACTTTACTGAAATCAGATTGCTCGCTAAACTTCAGCAATTGTGTTTCATACTCACTAGCACCCATTTGTGACAATCCCCAAGCCCACCACCTCACTGGGACCTCACCACTTCCTATAATCAAAGGGCTTTGAAAGACAAGCTTTCTCTAAGGCTACATGACATATCCCAAAGAATTACCATGACCTAGTTTTAGAATGTCACTCCAGATAGACTTCAGCCAGTGGGAAACAATATATGAAACATCTTTATTTCAGCAACCGAGCCTCATTCCTAAGAACTGCTCTATCTTTGAGAGGTTACCCCAGTGGAAAACACTGCCTGAGAGAAAAAGAGATTACATGTTTGGTCCGGGTCCAGCCATGACCCAGCTGTACAATCCTGGGAAGTGAGTCAGTCTCTGAACTTTGATTTCCTCATCTTTAAAATTAAACAGTGAGACTAGGTCACCTCTCACTTGCCTTCCAATTCTAAGATTCTATAATTCCATTGAGTGTTAATATGTGGAGCAGAGGGGGAAAACGTAATTATCAAACTTCAAAAATACAGCATAAACCCTTTGGTAATTCTTCTGTATTGTGCTACCTTTACACACTTTGAGTACTCTGGCGACTTCCAAAAGGACTCACAAAACTTTAGAGACTAAAACGTGGCCCAAACCATATGACCCAGCAATTCTACTCCTGAGAAATGAAAATGTATGTGCACACAGATAAGCTGTTGTATACAGATGTTCATAGCAGCATTATCATAATAGCCCAAAGGTAGAAATAACCCAAATGTCCATCAACTGATGAATAGACAAACAACATTTACAATCTCCACACAATGAAATATTATTTAGTCATTAAAAAGAGCAAAATACTCATACATGTTACTACATGGATGAATCTTGAAAACAAGCTAAATGAAAGTCAGTCACAAGATTATATGATTTCACTCATATTAAATATCTAGAACAGAGAAATCTACAGGGACAGAAAGTAGTTTAATGGTTGCTTTGGGGGTGAAGGGAGAATGAAGGGATGGGAGCTCATAGCCAAATGTCCAGCAGTTGATGAATAGATAATATACCCATACAATGGCATATCATTCAGCCATAAAAAATAATGAACTACTAATACATGGTATGTATTAGTCTTCTAGAGCTATCGTAACAAAATGCCACAGACTGGATGGTTTAAACCACAGAACTTTACTGTCTCACAGTAATCTCAGATCATGGTCCAGTTAGAAATCTCAGACTGAGGTCCAGCAGGGTCAGTTTCTGGTGAGGGTTCTCTTCCTGGCTTGCAGATGGTCACCTCACTACTGTGTCCGCATCCGCATATGGGAGAGAGAAAGCAAACTCTTTGGTGTCTCTTCTTGTAAACATATTAATCCCATCAGATTAGGGCCCAAGCTTTTGATTCTAACCATTATTACTTCTTTAAAGGGCCCATCTTCAAATACGGTCACACTGAGGGTTAGGGCTTCAACATATGGATTTACAGGGGACACAAATATTCAGTTTATAACATTATACTATGTGAAAGAAGCCAGCCACAAAGCACCACATATTACACAAATCTACTGAGATTAAGTGTCCATAATGGGAAAATCTATAAAGACAGAAAGTAGATTCGTGATTGCTTAGGGCTGGGATGGGAATAGTGTTGAAGGGAAATGTGGAATGACTTTTCTTTTGGAGGTGATAAAATGTTCTAAAATTGATTGTATTGATGGTTGCACAGCTCTGCGAATATACAAAAATCCATTGAATTGAATACTTCAAATGGGTGAATTGTATGCTACATCACAAGAAAACTGTTTAAAAAATAATAAACAAATAGTCAAGGCTCAAGATGACTGCCTAAGGATGAAAAAACAAAGAGCTTTTGAAGGAAGTACTGGGCTCAGATCCCAGTGCACCCACTCATTAGCTGTGTAACCTTGGGCCAGTCTCTGAACCTCCAGCCCCTCTACTCTGTGAAGTGGGGAGAGCACAGCAATTGCTCTCAGCTGGTATGAAAATGAAACAAGGTAATGCACAGTAATAACTAATGGTTACTGTTGAAATTATTAGCATATTAGCATTTAATCAGAAGAACAGCCCATCTGTTTTTTGAGATGAACTGATTTCAAAGCTCAGGCACTGAGTTTGACCAGTTTTAGCAGCTAGTGCAGAAGTAGAAGCACTCATTTTTCAATTTCCAACAACAGAGTCAGTGCCACTCATCTATAAGTTTGCTGTTCTGTGAACGTGTTCGTGGCTCAAGGAGAGGCATGTCACTAAAACCGAGATGGCTTTTAGCAGAGTTAGTTCCGAGGGAGAATTACAACAAATTTCCAAGCGATCAAAATTATTTCAATGCCCAAAGCTCATAGTCCATATTTGCTGACTGATTGACTTAGCCATGCCTGACTTATGAAGGTTTCTATTTCAACCAACATTTCATTCAGTGTTGGTAAGATAGGCCCAACTGGCCCTGGGCCTCTGGAGCCTCTTGGGATATGCAGAAAAAAAAAAAACCAGAGTTGGTCCCTCTCTACAGGAGTTTTTATTCCGGCATCCAGTCCTAAACTGGTTTTTAGGTTTATTTTTACTTTAATTTTGCCCCTATTCCATCTCTCCATGTGAATACACAATAAAACTGCTCAGTATATGAAGGCAAGCAATCAAAAGGAGTAGCAACACTCAAGGGAAACCCACTTCTCCAGCACTTCTGAGGCCCAGTTCCATTCCAAAAACTGGAGGCCGTGAGAGCTCTATTCCCATCTCTGCCACAGAATAGCTATGAGTACGGTTCCTCCTTTATCTGTAGAGAATATGTGGACGCCTGAAACCACGAATACTCCTGAATCCTATATACACTATTTTTTTTTTTCCTATACTACATACTTAGGGTAAACTTTAACTTATAAATTAAGCACAATATGAGATTAACGGCAGTAACTAATAATAAAATCGAACCATTGTAAAAATAGGCCAGCATCACTACTCTTGCACTTTTGGGCGATTACGAAATAAAATGAGGGTCACTTAAACCCAAACACTGCAAGACTGCAGCAGTCAATCTGGTCTGATAATCAAGAGGGCTACGAATTGACTAAAGGGAGGCGGCATCTGCAGTGTGGAGACACCGGACAAAGGCCTGATTCACGTCCTGGGCAGACAGAGCGGGACAGCTCGAGATTTCATCATGCTACTCCACGCAGTGCACAATTTAAAACTGATGAATTGTTTATTTCTGGAATTTTCCATTTAATATTTTCAGATTGTGGTTGACTGTAAGTAACTGAAACTGTGGAAAATGAGACCACAGATAAGGGGTACTACTGTACAAACCCTACCCTTTTGTACTGGTTCCATCACTACGATATGAAAGGCCAGGTTAGACTAGGAAACTGAGTCGACCACTTGGACCAAAAAAACGCATATATTAGGTCCACATAAACTGACTGCCTGTGATAGTTCTGGCTCTCACTGTAATTTAATATATTGGCACAATGTACTAAACAAGATGTAGAAACTGCCTTCCACTGCCTGCGCGCACACGCGCGCGCGCACACACACACACACACACACGCACAAACCCTAGAAAACACAAAGTGAGGTCCCTGAGCCTGACTGGCAGAACTGACCCACCGTGATAAATTCACCCATCTGAAATGAGTCCTCTTGGGAAACAGCCTACCAGCTTATCATCTAGAATTCACGCTCCTCCTTCCACAGCCCCTTCGTGGGCCTGCGTATAAAGGATGCTGTGATCCAACCTAGATGCGTACTTTCCTTCCGCAGTCATGGTGCCATCCGCGCTTTTGAGTGCCTGTGGTTGTACGCTATAGTTCTCAGCTATTTAAAAATACATATTCCTGAAATTTTTCTGCCTCACCTCCAGCTGTACCCCAACTACACTTCATAAGATATCATATGAAGATGCTAACCTCAGAGCCAGGCTTGTTTGCTGGATAAAAAACAGGGATACTGAATCAGAAGACCCAGCTCTGCTCCTGATTAGTTGTGCAATTTTTTTTTCTTTTTTTGAGATGGAGGAATCTTGCTCTGTCACCCAGGCTGGAGTGCAGTGGCGTGATCTCAGCTTACTGCAACCTCCACCTCCTAGGTCCACATGATTCTCCTGCCTCAGCCTCCCGAGTAGCAGGGACTACAGACACATGCCACCATGCCTGGCTAATTTTTGTATTTTTAGTAGGAATGGGGTTTCACCATGCTGGCCAGGCTGGTCTCAAACTCCTGGCCTTGTGATCCTCCCACCTCAGCCTCCCAAAGTGCTGGGATTACAGGCATGAGACACCACACCT
The DNA here is from genome assembly GCF_048565385.1 of Saimiri boliviensis. Lineage (NCBI taxonomy): Eukaryota > Metazoa > Chordata > Mammalia > Primates > Cebidae > Saimiri > Saimiri boliviensis. The sequence continues at coordinate 6,986,870 of NC_133457.1, read as the reverse complement.
GGCCAGTTATGTAAATTTTTTTGAGAGAGACTTAACTTTTCTGTGCTTTTTCTGTAAATAAAAACAACAGACAATATTATTGTGACACTGAATTAAATAACATGATTCATACAAAAGGACCTAGCATAATGTCCAACAATTACAAAACATTCTGTAAAGATAGTTCGACTAAATCATTGGATAAATCCTTTTTATAAGTCTCAGGGAACATTAATTTTAATGCATTCTCTGAAAATGTTAAGCAAAATATAATATATATTAATAAAGTAGTAAAAGACATACATGAATAAAATATAAAATCCCTTACATACACTTATACCACATGTTTTTACATATGCATTCAAACTAAACACACTGTTTACAAATGGGCCATTTACTTCTGGGAATTAGTAAGTCTGACTATAATCCTAAAGGCAACATTTATATAGTCAAAAAAACCAATTCCCTCGCTTCAGTTTTAACTCAATTCATTAATTTTGTGTTTTAAACTCTACTTTCTCAAAATGACTTTTGTGTTTTGTTAACACTTTTTTAAAAAATATCAAAATGGAAGAAATAAGCTTACTTTCAGAAATCATGCATTCATCAAACACCTACTATATACCAGGAACTATGCTATGCACTCAGATACAAAGATGAATACCATGGGACCTAAGTTGGCCTTGACCCTGGAAGAGCTCATACACCAGTGAAACTGTGTTGAAAAAAAATTTTTCGATCAACCAAGCATTCTCTTCATTGCTATAAAAGGAGTTAACATTAGTGAGTTCTCATTAGTGCTCTAACACTTCCTAGCCCAGTGGCTTTGAACAATGGAAATCTTCAGAACTCCGGGATCTTCGTCTGCACAAATGAAAAAGCTAACTATGCAGCCGATTGTACCCCTTCTCCAACGCAAATATGTGATTCCAATTGCCATTTTAAGACCAGGTTGAACTTTCCCTCTTTTTTAATGACCTTCCATGGCTAAAATTACAGACATTTTAGACAACGTGCAAATGAGTCAATGTGTAGAACTGTGTGAGCTTGTGCACAGGTATTTATTGCATAGCTATATAAATCTGGGCACATGTTACTAAATAGAAGAAATGACTACAATCACCCAAATTATTTAAAACCGAACTCTTTACATTAAAGAAAAAACATCTGAGTTCACATAAACTGGTGCATTGCATTTATGTGCACTTCCATTCAATTTATGTATGACAAACTGTGTGTTTTGGAACAAAGAAATGAAATTAATACTTGTTTTTAATATACATGTCCACATTTCAAAAACCACAGTTTAAGCAAGCTGCCAAGCACTGAAAGACTGGCTTACAAACTAACAATTCTTCTCAGCTAAACATTAGTAATGTTATTAATAGCAACATTACTTCACACCGACATAAATGCCAACTTTGTAACACCTCTACAACTAAATATACAGACAAGTATACATAATTAGATAGACTATCTAAAAATTTATTTACCATGCTATATTTGTTTCCCATTCTTGCAGAGTGTTTACCTTTAGCTCTGTGGAGCAAATATTCCCATAATAATTTTTTCCTCCACATTTTAAAAATGTTATACTATGAACAACATGGGTTCCATCCCATGGTGGCTCATGCCTGCAATCCTAGCACTTTAGGAGGCTGATTAAGGAGGGCAGATTACTTGAGGTCAGGGGTTTGAAGCCAGCCTGGCCAACATGGTGAAACCATCTCTACTAAAAATACAGAAAAGTGGTCAGGCACGGTGGCTCATACCTGTAATCCCAGTACTTTGGGAGGCCAAGGTAGGCAGACGACCCAGTCACCTCCTCTCCATCTCAACAGATAAGCTGGCTTCCATGTTTACTGAGAAAAATCAAGGTCATCAGAAAGATTTCCTCTCTCATTCTCCTTTCCATCTCAGCTCTTATGTTTCTTCTCTTCCTTTCTTCTTCTTTGAGAAAAATCCTTCCTGACTTCTGAGATTAAATCCTCTGCTTTTGATCCCTTTTTCTTAGGCATATTAGATTGCTTCCATAATCTACCAGCTTACACATTTATTAACCATGTGCCCAATACTCAGTTTCCTCAGCTTAAAATGGAGCATAATGCTCATGGTACAAGCCAGTCATAAGATTTAAACACAGTAACATATTAAGGCACCTGCCACAGAGCAAGGTATATGACACAAGTGCTGCTATTATTATCCTCTAGCCCTTTCTCTCTCAATACTTTGCCCACTTTCTCTTGCATTAATTAAAAATTCACTTAGAGTTACCTTTCTAAAAGGCGTTTTAGCCACTGGGACTATAGCAATGAACAAATCAAGGGAAAGATGGCTCACTCTTGTTGAGTTTACAGCCTAGTAGGCAGGGACAAGAATAAAATACTTCAGTCAGGTGATAAGAGCCATGGAGTTACAATTTTTTTTTTAAGACAAAGTTTTACTGTCGCTAAACTGGAGTGCAGTGGCATAATCTCAGCTCACTGCAACTTCCGCCTCCGGGTTCAAGCAATTCTCCTGCCTCAGCCTCCTGAGTAGCTGGAACTACAGGCACAAGCTGCCATGCCCAGCTAATTTTTGTATTTTTAGTAGAGACGGGTTTCATGATGTTAGCCAGGATGGTCTTGATCTCCTGACCTCATGATCCACCCGCCTTGGCCTCCCAAAGTTCTGGGATTACAGGCGTGAGTCACTGTGCCCGGCCAGTTACAACTTATAAAAGCGCGACCTGGGAGGTCTCACTTAGAAGATGACACGTGAACAAAGACCCAAAAGAGGAGAGAGACCAAGCAGATATTTGAAGAGCATTTCTGGGTGGGAGGAGGTCGCAGTCTCCTGGAGGGCTTGAGCTTGAGGAATGAGGAGTTAGGAGGGTGTGTGCTTGGAGCTAGGGGTCGGGGGAGCAGGTCAGGTTTGGCAGGGCCTTGTAGGTTACTGCAAGGAATTTAATACTTACTCTAGCGAATAATAAAAGACAGGGAGTCCCTGGTGGATTTTGTACAGTGTCATAATCCACCTTAAGCTTTATTAGGATCTCTTTAGACACTGGGTGAGAACAGACTCAAGTTCGAAGGAGAAGGGAGATCCGTTAGGGGACTTCCAATAATTCAGGAGAAAGTTGATAGTAAGTGAGAAGTAGTTGGATTATGGCTATATTTTTCAAGAAGATAAAGTACCATTCTGATGGATCCAATGATCAGTGCAGAGAAAGAGAGGAGTCAAAGTGACTCCCATGGACTTGGCCCCAGAAACTAGAAAAATGGAGCGGTTCTGTACTCAGATGAGTAAGAGTGCAGGGTCATAGCTTTCTCTCTCCCCCACCATTGCTTCCTGCCCCTATGGTCAACCACCCAAAGGTCTTCCTCACTTTAAGAAAAGAAAGCCTGTTAGCTTTCTGCTGTCCTAATCTCTCTTAATGCTTGACACTAATTTTCCTGAACAATTGCTCTGAATCCACGGTCTTCACTTCCTCGAGGACTCTGCCCCCGCCCCCACCCCATTCCAGTACAGATGATTCTCCCCTTCCAAACAACAACATACTCCAGTCATTCAACCCGGTAGCTGCAATTCTGTGCTGCATTTGGCACTGCCTAATCACCTCCTTTCCTCAAATTCTCTCCATGGTGGGAAATCTAACATCCGGATTTACACGTGATGGCTGTGATCACTCCTTCCACAGCCTCCTCTTTCTCTTGCAACCTCTCCTCCTTTTTCTTCTCTTCTCTCAAACATCACATCCTCTGAACTCTGTCCCATGTCCCCCTGAAGCTACAATGCCAAGACCTTACACTCTCACAGCCTTTCTCACTGTTCAGAGGGTCTCTAGCATCCAGTTCAGTGACTGAGACATTGTTAATGGAACAAACGAATGAACTTATCAATCCATCAAGCCCTGTATTCCAATGTTTGGTTTTCACTTCTCTTTCAGCTCTAGATCCACAACCACAAGCTCCACATTCCAGTTAGAAGTCATGCTGCCCTGCAAAGTTCACCAAGCCAAAACCAAGCACTCAATCCTAACCACCGCTCCACAAAGCAAGCTGCATTATTCCAACTGCCCTACTTATTTTAAGGATATCATGTTCCCCAAATAAAAACTTTCACCTCTTCACGACTAGGATTTCTACAAAAGTCTCCCTCTGCCCTCTGCAATTCATTCTGCAATGCCACCAGTTTAATTTTCTAAAACACTATTTTGCCCATATCGCTCATCTAACAAATAATATTTATTGGCTCCACATACTCTTCAGAAGTTAAGAGAGAGCAAGAGTATATTACCTAGAGCCTGATTTTGGCTACTTTTATTTTTCTTTTACATACATTTTCTACTAGATACATTTTTCCCTTTGAAATTCTTATATTCTCCCACCCGAGTTCCTTGCCTAGGCAAAGTACAGTACAACTCTTTAACCAGATATTAATGATCTTCAAAAATCCAGCCTCTGTTAGCCTGTTCAGTCTTATTCCCTAATACAGCAAGAATCCCTTCCTCCTTTCAGATGGTCTTGCCATCCCTCAGGCGTTTTACATTCTTACCTCCCTGTGGCTGCCTACATTGTTCCCTCTCTGGTTGTCTCTCCTCCATCCCCTCTACTCTACTCTATGTTAGTTGTCCATCAACATCTTGCTCATATCCTACCTTGCCCCAGAAGGCTTTCATATACATCCTAACCAAGAGTGGTTGGCAGCATTCTTCCCCCAACACCCTGCAATTTGCTGTCCTTACCACTCCTCTGTGGCTCATCTCAGGGATTCTCAGAATGTGATCCTGAAACTAGTAGCATCAGCATCCCCTTATTCAAATGCAAATTTTGAGGACTCATCCCAGACCTACTGACTCAGAATCTCTAGAGGTAGATAGAGCCCAGCTCTCTGTAATTACACAAGCTCCTCAGGTAAGGCTAATGTATGCTAAGGTTTAAGAACTACTGACATGAAATACTGCCTTACATTGTTTGATCTTGTCAACTAAACAATATGCAAAACACCAAATACAGTATTTAGCAAGCATATAGCTATCCCTCAAGAAACTTGAGTTTCGCAATACTGTTTCAAGTAATTTCATCGCTATATACATCAAGTGAAATTTACCTCTACCCCTAATTTTAAAAAATAAAAGCAAAAACAAAATGCTGTCATGCTAAACAACAATAATACTCTGTTTTTTAAACATAAACCATAAACCTCCCAACACTTTGGGAGGCTGAGGTGGAAGGATTGCTTGAGCCCAGGAGTTTGAGATCAGCCTGGGCAACATAAGGAGGCTCTGTCTCTACAAAAAATAAAACAATTAGCCAGGTATGGTGGCATGCACTTGCAGTCCTAAGTACTTGGGAGGCTGAGGTGGGAAGATTGCTTGATCCCAGGAATTTGAGGCTGCAATGAACTAAGATTGTACCACTGCATTTAGCCCTGGCCCACAGGGCCTGTCTCAAAAAAACAGACAAAAAAAAAAAAAAAAGAAATGAAATTAATATTGTTTTAATCAAGACCTTGTTTAAAATCATCTAATTTAATATTAAATAACAAAAATAAATCTTTATTTAATAATAAATCATTTAATATTAAATAGCTTAATCTTATTAATTAGACAGAGAATCTGCTTTTGCATTTCCTTTATATTTCAACTTTGGAAATACAGTCGTGAGTTTTCAGGTTACACTTTAATGGTGAATACAGGAGAAGATAGCTAAATAAAAATTCCTGCCAAAAGAAGAGTAGACCTTAATTGCAATGAATTTGCATGTTGCAGAAGATAAAAAGTAGGGCCAAACCAAGATGAACCAGATTTAACGTTATGGTTTAAAGACACCCAGTAATACTGAGTTATGCACTTATTTCATAGGTCCATCGTGCTTGTTTTGGCTCTTTAGACAGCTATATTTCAGAAAGGTTAAATTAATTAAGCAAAGAATCTTCTTTTGTAAGAACTTTCTTACAAACTTTATGTTTACATCTACTGCAAACAGAACACAATAGTAGCTGCTATGCCAGGTCTTGACATATTTTTGTACACTTAGCTTCTTTAGAGTTTTATTGCCAAAATATCCAGGGTTCCATGTCAGTACATTCTTTTTAATATAATTTTCTAATAAACAGAAATACTAGAGAGGAATGTGCCGAAATATTATCCAGTATTCCTCTGACTGAAGATTTACGTGTTCTTTTTACTCTCTATTTACTGTTTTTGTAATACTCAATTTTTTTCAATGAGCATACATTAACTTTGAAAATCTAAAAATAATTTTGAAACATATTTTTGTTTTATGCATGCATTAGTACAATAGCTTATTTCTACACTTAGAAGGATACTGCTTTTACATCTTTTTTTCATATATCATTTTATTTAATCCACACAACACCATGAAATGGGTAAAATCATTATTCCCATTTTATAGATAAGAAAACTGAGTCACAGAGAGATTAGGACATTCTACACAGAATTCCAACACATGAAGATTGGCATTAGAATTTGCTGAAGTCAGCCGGGCGCGGTGGCTCAAGCCTGTAATCCCAGCACTTTGGGAGGCCGAGGCGGGTGGATCACGAGGTCGAGAGATCGAGACCATCCTGGTCAACATGGTGAAACCCCATCTCTACTAAAAATACAAAAAATTAGCTGGGCATGGTGGCACGTGCCTGTAATCCCAGCTACTCAGGAGGCTGAGGCAGGAGAATTGCCTGAGCCCAGGAGGCGGAGGTTGCGGTGAGCCGAGATCGCGCCATTGCACTCCAGCCTGGGTAACAAGGGCGAAACTCCGTCTCAAAAAAAAAAAAAAAAAAAAAAAAAAAAAAGAATTTGTTGAAGTCACCCACCAAAAGGCTGCCACCCAGGCTGGCAACTTACATCTTGCCTTTTGGCAAATCCCAAGACTGGTTCATTACCTCTTTTTGAGAATGTATAAACAGAAACACAACAATAAGCCTGTGTGACTCTGAGAAATTACTGATTTTCCTTATTTTGAATTGTATCCTGACAACTCAGAGGAAAACATGCAAAACATAACATATAAAAATTTTAGAACACATTTTCTTTTTCTATTTTTTTTTCCTCTAATAGAGCCAATCCAGAATGCATCTTCAATAATGTCTCCAAACCAAGAAAACTCTAAGAGAAGATGGCCCGTTAAGAAAGGAAGCAATAGGCAAAAGAGAAGAAAAGATTGAAATGAGGGCAGAAATGAAAAGAAAAATATGAGGAAGTCTAAGACATAAAAGGAAAGCTGGAGGCAATACAGAACACAATCGACTTGTGGAAAATTATACCCATGCTGTGAAAGACAAACATGATCACAACCAGATGCAATTTCAAAAGACAGATACAAAAATAAATATGGAAAAGGTGATATATAGGGAACACAGATCAAAGAGATCCAAGCTAAGCAGGAAGAAATTCAATAGTAAGGAACAGAACCAAAAATAAAAATAATAGAGGTAGATATTCACATGTGGACAAAAACCTCCTCCCAGGAGCAAAACTACACTGACTTCTAAGCAAAATAACTGAAAACAAACCCTATACGTATGCCCAAAAAATTTCCATTATTTTCCAAAACTCACCAACCAGACAGAAAATCAAGTTAACTACAAAGTAATACACATCAAATTAGCTCTAAGCCTCTCTTTCATAATATTGAACACCACTAACCAATGAAACATCTATAGTCGGATAGAAAAAGTTTATGATCAAATAATTATACTGCCAGACAAATTAATGTTCATCTAAAAAAGGCAAAAGAAAAATTTTAAGCTATGTGAAACTTCATGAAACATTGCTCATGTATAACATTCTCACAAAAAACTATTCAAAGTACACATTCCAGCTAAGGGAATAAAAAAATCAAAATAAAGAACTTGAGAATATAATAGAGCAGGAAATGTCTAATTTTGTGTAATAACCAATTTAATGCAAAAGGCTAAAAGCATTCTTGAAAAACATTAATCATACTTAATATCTTCACATTTTAATTTAAAATTAAAAAAATAAGCATATAATATTAAATTGATAATATAATGTGTTTTTAATCTATAGCATCAAATTAAATTAAAAAACACTGGAAAGTACAGGAAAAGCATTAAGTCAGGATAGGGGAAATAAGGTTTCATTCAACTCTTTATTGCACAGGGAGATATTAAAGGGTTTCTTTTAAATTAATTTGCATAATTAGAGAACTACAGGTTTAAGTATATATTCAACATGGATTTTTGAAAACAGTCTATACAGAAATAAAAAACAGCACTTAAAAAAGTAGAACAAATAAAATGAAAACAGATGAAACATACCATTTATGGCTGTAAAACCAAACAGTCTAAACTCCTCCTTTAAAAGAAACCTCTTATATTGAGTTGAAAAAGTAAATCTTACTAGATATGCTGCTTTCAAGTGATATAGCAAACACAAATCAAGACAAATTGTAGAAATAAAAGGAACATCAAACATAATTGAGCAAACACAGAGTAAAACAAACAAAAAGTCTTACAAAACCAAATGTAATTCCTAGGAAAAGTCATTACCTGAAACAGAGTGTTTATATTAATAAAAATCATAATCTACTATATATAACTGTTAAAACTTTTGTGCAGCAAATATTGCAGCACAGAGAACACACACATACACACACACACACACACACACACACACACACACACACACACGCAAGCACATGCACACAACAAAAGCAAATTATACCAGCAGATTAAAAAGCTATCCTCATCTGATATATCCAAATAAAATTTAAAATAATTTCGTTGGGTCCTAAAACAAATTCCTTCTTAATATTTTTATTGGAACTTCATATTAATATGGGAATAATATTACTAAATTTTTCTATTCAGAAACATGGAATATTCTTGCATTAATTCAGGCTTTTAGTATGTCCCTTGTTAGGGTTTAATTTCTTCCTCATATAAGTCCTGCAGATTTCTTCTTTTTTTTTTTTGAGACTGAGTCTCGGTCTGTTTCCAAGGCTGGAATGCAGTGGCGTGATCTCGGGTCACTGTAACCTCCACCTGCCAGGTTCAAGTGATTCTCCTGCCTCAGCCGGGACTACTAACTCAATTACATTTGCAAAGACCTAATTTCCAAATTCTCCTGCCTCAGCCAGGATACAGATGTGTATCAGCATGCCTGGCCAAATTTTTGTATTTTTAGTAGAGACTGAATTTCACTGTGTTAGCCAGGATGGTCTCGATCTCCTGACCTTGTGATCCATCCACCTCGGCCTCCCATGGTGCTGGGATTATAGAGGTAAGCCATCACGCGCAGCCACAGATTTCTTATTAAATTTATTTCTAGATATTTTACACTTTTTGTTATTAAGAGTATCTTTTTTTTATTTTTATTTTTTGAGGCAGAGTCTCCATGCCTGGCTAATTTTTTGTACTTTTAGTAGAGACAGGGTTTCACTGTGTACCCCAGGCTGGAGTGAAGTGGCACAATCTTGGCTCACTGCAGCCTCCACCTCCTGGGTTCAAGTGATTCTCATGCCTCATCCTCCGAAGTAGCTGGGATTATAGGTGTCCACCACCATGCCCAGCTAATTTTTTGGTATTTTTAGTAGAGACGGGGTTTCACCATGTTGGCCAGGCCAGTCTTGAACTCCTGACCTCAGGAGATCCACCCACCTCCACCTCCCAAAGTGCTGGAATTACAGGCGTGAGCCACCATGCCTAGCCAAGGGTATATTTTCTAAAAATACATTTTGTAATTGATTGTTTTCCTTGGCTAATAAAAATACTATTGATTGGGTATATTTATTTTGTATCCAGCCACATTACTGAATTGTTATTATTCTAATATATTTTTAATTGATTCTCTAAGTTTTCAAGGTATTATCTGTAAATGATGACAAGGTTGTCCCTGTCATTTTGTAATTCTTTATTTTATTTTATTTTATTTTATTTTGAGACAAGGTCTTGCTCTGTTGCCTAGGTTGGAATACAGTGACACCATCATAGTTCACTGCAGTTAATAAGTAACACCTCATATATAAAATATTTCTAGATCTGAAGCCAGAAATTGAAGAGGGTGAAATGAATCAGAGGGTGACAGGCAAGACAGAGGCAACAACTCAGACATGAAGTGATATGGTTTATTCTGGGGTGGGCAGTAGGGTAGGACAGCATGGAAGGAACACAAAGCTTACTTCTAAGACACAACACATGCATACTTAATCTACATCAATATTTTACATCAATCGCATTCCCGCCATATCATTGGGAACCACTGAGAATTGCTTTAAGTTATTTCAGCTCCATGAAACTCCCACTGCTGACCTTCCCTCCATCTGGACCGCTTACCCCCACCTTTCCCCCTCCACCCCCCACTCCCATACAGCTAGCATCTATCCTAGTACTCTTACTGATGATACTCTATCTGTTTTTACATCTGTTTCTATCACTACACTTTGAACTTCTGGGAGGCAGAACCTAGTGCCTTGTAAACCTACATATATCCAGTTGTTTGTACTGCACTAGATTCAGAGCAGGCTCTCAAATTATTTGTAAGAATGATGCTGATTTTGCATGTATTGAACATTTATTGTATATTTGCAATATGGCAAGCAATGTCATAAATACTTCACATAAAATACGTCTTTTAAATTACAGCAATAGCCCTATGTGTACTGTTTTTATTATCTCCATTTCACAGGTGTAGAAAAGCATAGGGATTTTACATAACTTGTGAAAAGCTACAAAGCTAGTAAGCCATAGCAGCAAGATTCAAATCCACGGAGTCCAACCCCTGATGTAATCTTAAGTCATTTTCCTTCCTGTGACTCTGAAAACAAATGAGATAAGCTACAGGCTCACAAATGAGCCCAGATTATTTCATGGTCACCTTTTATACAAGTTACTTTCTGCAGTGCTAAAAATGTTCTGGCTAAATGCTCTGCCAACATGTCATCTGGAGAATCCTAAGCAGACACCAGAGGCTATCATCAACCATTTACATGCCTTGATTTTCAAAAGACAGAACAGGTTGAAGATCTGAACATTTCAGCACAAATCTGCATCAAACAGACAGCATATCTACCTTGCCATCCCTGTCCCCGACCTCACACAGAGTGGGTGCGTTTGCCCCCTTGGATCATTTGGTCAGGCTGTCAAAAACCTTAACACCCCTCAAAAAGAATGAGATCAGGCACAGCTGCATCTGCGCCAGTTCCTCTCTTTTTTTCTTTTTGCTTTTTTTATTACTGCTTCCAAAGAGTATAAAAGCTTGGAATCTATTAAGTCTTTTTTAATAGCTAGAACGTCTACTCATTATTACCTGAGAAAGGAAGAGTCCATTTAATACTCTTGATTTCAAAGATTCTATCCAGTGAAGCCATAGTTCATGGTAGTCATGTCAGCTGATTACTGTAAACGGCCAAAGTCCGCATTTGCAAAGGAAACAAAGTATCCAAGCCTAGTAGGAGGTACCCAGTAGAGAACATGGAAGACATCAGGATAGAATTTGTTGCTGAACTACATTTTGCAGACCTGACCACCCCTTCCATTTTGCTCTGTTCCAGGAATGCCATTTAACTGCCATGAGCCTTATCACCTTATAGCTGTAGGATAACCACAAGAGCCAGTGAGCACTCACTAAAGCTAATCAATATTCAGAAGCTAAAAATGAAACAAAGAAACAGACAAATGCCAGCATAGGCAGAAGGAGGAGGCTTTTACCCTGTGCCTCCAAGATCTATTTATTTCTAAGCTAATACATGCAACTGTTTCTGGGATTTATGGCTGTATGACGTATTCAAACCCTGTAGCCTCTGAAGAAGAGCTCATGCTCTCCTTTAGTGTCAGACTGGACCAGCCAGAGGCAGGCCTTTCTCCACCAAAAGTCAGGGAGATGAGAGTAAATTCGCCACCATCTTGGTTCCGTCATTCCCAATTCCTATCAGGTAACTGCAGTCCACCTATCATCTGTCACCCACACCAAGGCCATGTTTGAACTTCATCTGATGCCCTGTGTTAGAAACATTCTCACTCACATGCTTCTTTAAAGCAAAATTAGATGTCTCCAGATAGCTTAGTTAAAGAAAACTCTGAGTGCCTACAATGTGCCAATAATGACAGGTACTGAGGAAATCTGGGGAGTTGATAACCAGTTAATCAGCTAGCTAGCTATCCATGCCACGAGGTGGCAAAATGGCCTTTCCCATGCTTTCCTGCTGGCCACTGGGGAAGCTGCCCCATAGGCAGTGCCTTTTAAAATCCATAGAACAGACATGGGAATATAACTGCTGCACCTGCACGGTGACTTGCTGCCAATAAAAATTCACCTGTGTCTCATTCACTGAGACTGTACTTATAAACAGGTTTATCGTCTGTTGTCTTAATGAACCACTCTGAAGCCTAAAGGGGAGATAGAAGAGCAATGAATAGAGGCCATTTCACCATCTCAGGGCCGTCTCAGCTTCTTCCCCTTGCAGTTCATAGCACCTAAAAGGTTTCTAACAATGACAGCATTAAGACCCACGGCTGCCTAGGACACAGGTCTTTCTATTTCCCAGGGGTCCTGCACTTTGTTAAGGTTTGGTTTCCCAGAATCACAATCCCTCATCCTAAAGGCTAAAAACACATGAAATTGTATTTTCACAATTGCATAGCAAGTCCCCTGTCCATTCAGTGATAGTGGGGATGCATGATCCAAACAGGATGACTCCCAGAAGACACGTCCTGGTGAATGACATGTTAGGCACACTGCAGAACGCAAATGTAAGCAAGCCACTTGAGAAAGTGTCTGAAGTTCCTGCCCTTAAGAAGCTTGTAATTTAAATAAACCAATGGCTTTTGAACAAATCATTCTAAAGCAAAACAGAGATGCAGGTGATACAGACTGTGAACAGAGCAAGACAGAAAAACAAAAGTAGAGATTCATGTTAACCAGGGGATGGAGATGATGAACTAACCCTAACTGATAGGCTTTTCATAAGAAAGTGTCTTAGTAACAGGCGTTTGTGGCTTGATCAGCTTAACAAAAGGGAGACTGTATGGGTTTCCAGCCCTGTCCAACCACTTGTGGCAGGATCAGAATTCGGACTTCACACTCCAGGTTCAATTTCAGCCTCATTCCAACTCTGTCAAGCACATTTCCAATCAAAGTTTCAGAGTCCCAAGTCCCAAGTCCTTCCAAAATCAAAAGTACACTTCTCCAGAGGGCAGGCAGTAGTTCTATCACTAGAAAAGTATTTCCGCTATGTATTTAGAAAATGGGAAGTAGCAACAGCACAATGCTTACATTGTATGTTTTAAAATCAGACCAAAGTAGGTTCAAAAGCAGGCTCCATCATTTTCAATGAATCACTTAACTTAAGCCTTACTTTCCACATCTATAAAATTAGAATAGCATACAGCTCGTGCTCGACTTACGACCACGATTGGTTCCGACAGACCGGTCGTAACACGATTTGGTCGTAAGTTGAGTTTGCTGTACCGAGTCTGGGATAACAGTTGAAATGGCGCACGCGGAGACGGTCGCGCTGCCGGAAGCTGGTCCGCACTGTCGTACGCCCAGCTGGGCAACGTTTGCGCTGCCAGACGCGGAGCAGTCGTGGCTAGCGATTGTGGTCGTAAAGTCGAATGGTCGTAAGCTGCATAGGTCGTAAGTCGATCAAGACCTGTATATCACAAAAAGTGCTGCATTAATAACACCAGATTTTTATTAAAATAATTGACCCAGCACTTGACACACGGCAAGTGGTCACAAAGGATATCAGCTATTAATATTGGTATTACATTTTATTCTTTCTCTTCTCCCACTGTTTCAGTCGACTAGCCTAGGTGTGTGTGTATATGCGTATATTACTATTATTATATAAATTATGCTCCAGATCAGTGTCAAGTACATGCAGGTGTTGGTGTGACCTGAGACTCAGGACCCTGGCCACATTGCAGCGTAGTTCTTGGAACTGCGAAGCTTAGGACCAAATCCTGGACCACAAATTTTTCACTGAAAGTCCTGCCCTAACCCAGGCCAGCATGTGCCACTGGCCTGTGCCACCCACCCACCAGGCCCTCACTCAACACCTTGCACATGCAGCCCTCAGAAGCTCAGCATGTGCTCAGTCTCCACTAGTTTCACAAACAGTCTACTCTTGTCTCTGTGCTGCTCCGGGGGAAGGGCCATACTCTCCCCCATTAGTCAACCTCACTGTAGCACACGGTAGAAGCCTGCACAGTTTTCCTATGCATAATATGACAGTGTCCATGATTGTTCTCTGCCCCTGTTTTTATGATATCTAAGACCACGCTAGGCTGGGCAAATGACCATAATGGTCATTGGAGCTAAGCCTCCACTCAGTTCTGCAGACTCTTAAGCCTCTTCCCTTCTCCGCATTTCGTAGAGGGTATTCTCAGGACCATGGTGGCTACCTCAGTTTCCAGCAACTTGTTCTTTCTTGATTACTGCCCCTTTCCTTCCCTCCCCGTCATAGCAATGGTGAGTAATAGTAATGGTAAACTTAGGAATGGTTTTCTACTCTACTCTATTTTTTTTTTTTTTTTTTCAAAATCTGATTGCAACCCATTGAACTCACTCCACAATTCATTAGAATTTGAAAAACACCTGGTACCTGTGATTCCGGGAAGAGGAGATGCTAAAAGGAGCTCTGATCATTTGAGGAAAGGAATTCCCCAACTCTCTGGGAACAAGAACTCAGCTCTGGGGTGGCAGTGGAGGAAATACAGTGTATAGAGGGGGAGTGGGGTGGTAGCTGTTGGTACTGTAGAAAAGTAGGGAAGGGTCCGATCATAGAAGGCCTTGTTAAGTTAAGGAGTTTAGCTGATGCTATAAGTAATGAGGAGGCATTCATTTCATTAATAAAAGATACGAGGATACACAAAACTTAGCTTGCCTTTGTGGAGCTTATAGTCTCTTCTGTGGGAAGAGGGTGTGGAAGGAGACAACCAAATAATTTGTTAACAAATGGCACGTTATGATAGGGGCTGGGGAAGAGTTCCAGACAGCAGGAACAGTGCACGTAACAGCATAGAGGTGAGAAAAGCACGGAGCATTGAGAAAACAGAAAGAGCAGCAAGGAATGGCTTTAGACAGGAATAGTTCTCCAGGTCCTGGCTCCAAAGTCCTTTCTCTACAAGAGGAATTAAGTTATTTAGGCTACCTCATTTTGAAGGAAATTATTATCATTATGTTTGTAAAACACGACAAGCCCTTCAGAATAAAGAATGACACAAAAATACGCAGAAAGCAGAAGATAGGATCAGAGAACCTATCTATCTCTCCAGGTGCTGAAGAGATGGCCTTCCTAGAAATACCACTGAGACCTAACTAGGGAATTTGCCTTCATGGTGTGTGGAGCTGGTCAACTATGAAGAAGTGTCTCAGGCATATTACACTTTCACATCACTATTGAGGTACTTACATACCATCAAATTCACTCATGTTACCACCATCCAATATTGAAACATTTCTATCACCCAAAAAGATCCCTCAGGCCCATTCACAGTTACTCCCTGTTTTCCTCTCTACCCTAGCCAACCAGTAGTCTACTTTCTGTCTCTATACACTTGCATTTTCTGGATATTTCATATATATGGAATCATACAATATGCAATCTTTGTGTCTGCCTTCTTTCACTTACCATAACATTTTGAGGTTCATGCATGCTGCAGCCTGATTCAGTATTTTGTTCATTTTTATTGCCTAATAGTATTCTATTGTATGGAAACACCATATTTTGTTTACCTATTCATCAGTTGATAGACATGGGGGTGGTTTCCACTTTTGGGCCATTATGAATAATGCTCCTTATGAACACTCCTGTACAAGGTTTGGTGTGGACATACAATTTCACTTCTCTTGGGTACATATGCAGCAGTGGAATTGCTAGGTCATATAGTAAGTTTAATTTTTTCAGAAATAGCCAAACTGTTTTCCAAAGTGGCTGAGTTATTTCACAGTCCCACCAGCAATGTGTGAGAGTTCCAGTTTATGCATATTCTTAGGTATATTTTAAAATTCAGATTTACATGTATTGCGGATGAAACATGGTCTGGATAAAGGCTCAACTCACAGTCAGTGAAGTGTGGAGTTCACATGACCTCATAACCTATTCCAATTTTCACTTACATTTATTTAAAGAATTATGAGAGCTGTCCATTTGAAAACATCGTTGAAATAATTCAGTATAAAAATGCAATACTAAAAAACCAAGTAAATGTAATGGTCATAGAAAATTTAACCAAAATATTTGTCAAAGGGGAATTATTAAGAAACCACACAAATCAAATATATATATATATATATATATATATATATATATATATATATATCCCTTGCACACTAAACAAAGCCTCCACAGAGACAAAATCCTAATTTTGAATCCTGCAAACCAGCAGCAACTTACAGAAGGCAGCAACCACACGGAGAAAATAGGAAAGAAGATCATGTCAGGGGATTATTTTTTTTAATCTGATGCAACTTGCATTGTATCAAGTAATGAGATATAGGAGACCTTGCTTCCAGAAAAGAAAAAAAAAACAGACCTGGCCTCAAAGGGACAGAGAACTTAATAGTCACAGGAATGTCCCAGCTGCTTTGATACCCTCAGGTACCCTATGCAAACATACACACTAGTAAAGGGGGTTGGGGGCAGAACTGGCAAGAGCTTTGGTTCAGAGACCCCAGAGAGATACCCAGCCTTCAAACTCCTTCAACAGACTCTTTCACTCTGGAAAGCAAACCCTGTGTCTGGGGCTCAGATCTCTGTATCTCTCTAAGATGTTGAAATATCGTACATATTTCACTGAGTGTCTACGATTTCTTCTCTCCTGAGGAGGGACCCTTTTTGTTTCTAGTGATGAGGACCTATGATAATTATCCACTGGCACTTTTTCTGGTGCAATCAGTTGAATGGAGGTTTAGGTACCCAGCTGGACAGGTTCCAGCAGATTTCCCATGCTAATTTTCAGTCACTCAAAGAAAACAAAGGAACGACTTAGATTGAGTTACCATAATTTTAAAGCAACCCTGTTCCTCCTACCCTTCCCCCCCCAAAAAAAATGTGTAAACTTTTATATTTCACACTTTTACATCTGTTCTTCTCCCAAAATAAAAGCTGTTTATATTCAAGAAATGATGGCTACAATACCAGCACAAATTACATCTTTAAAATACTCCCGGAGAGAATATACATATTGTTCAAACCACAGAGTGTCTGTGCAACGTTCCTTCCCTGAATAGCATCTGGGTATTGGCTCTAGAAAGTACTACAGTGCTTTATTTATTTGTTTGTTTGCTTGGGAAAACAACAATAACAACAACAACAACTGAGTACTCTCTAACTGGTGCTGGAGCTACCAACTGAAAGAAGACAGAAGAGGCAGAAGAGGCAGAGGCCTTTTAGGAAGAGCAAACGCTTAGCTTTGACTCTGTTACTGTTCCAGAGTAAGACACAGCACCAGAACCACTTGGTTCCACTGCTACCCAGAATCACCATGGTCTAAAGGTCTTGGACTTCAGCCGAAAAACCGCGGTGCTCCCAAACTCAAAGGACCCTTTCAACCACGCAAATTGCAACATATATTATTATCTCAAGTGTTAGAGGAATCAGAGGAACAGGCTGTGAAAAAGTCATTTCAAATTTGTAGCTTTCTTAGACAGAGTCTATGATTTCACCACCACTAGAAAGGAAACTGCTCCCAACTTAGTTCCAGACAGAAGTTTTCAAATGATGTCATTCATTGCCCCATCTAGAGCAGTTAACATTTCTGATTTATTAAGGATTGAACAGGCCCTGGCACACTGGCTCCTGCCTGTAATCCCAGTACTTTTGGGAGGCTGAGCCCAAGAGCTTGAGACCAGGCTGGGAAACATAGGGAGACCCCAATCTCTGCAAAAAATTCAAAAAACTAGCTGAGTGTGGTAGCACACACCTGTAGTCCCAGCTACTCAAGAGGCTGAAGTGGGAGGATCACTTGAGCCCAGAAGGTTTAGTCTACAGTGAGCCACAATTGAGCCACTGCACTCCAGCCTGGGCAACACCGCAAGACTCTGTCTCAAAAAAATAAAATAAAAATAAAATGCTTGAACAATTCCCTGATACTTCAATGATATTAAGTACTCTTCTAAGAAAACTGGATCTGCCTCTTTAAGAGTCAATGCTAAGAAAAACCTAATAATCTTTAACCAGATATGTTTTATATCTAGTCTAATGATGATTATCTAACCATCTGTTTTTCCTTTAAAATAGGTCTTCTATGAGGGGAGGTCTTCAAATGTACTTTTTTAAAAGCATTTTCTTCAGCAATGAGTATAAAATTTCCATGCATGCTCACTATCGGTTGTATACACAGTTGCTTTAACAACCATACTTGCCATCAACTTTTCCTCCAAATAAACAGACATGCAATATAAGCAATGTGCTTATCTAAGATCTGTGGATTAAATAGCAACATGGGACATTTTTGTGGCTAGGTAAGAGATGCTTATGAGGTGCTGTTACAGAGAAAGTCTGGGATTTCCCAGTAAGGAAATCTTTAACCTGCCTGCTGTCTAGATTCCAAGTAATACATTCCATTTCCCAGGTCTCAAAAAATAAATAACCCAAAGATTTTAGGCTTTTAACAAAAGTAGAACTGAAAGAGTTTGTGAATACGGATTCTTTTTTTTAATTGTACTTTAAGTTCTGGGGTGCATGTGCAGATCTTGCAGGATTGTTGCATAGGCACACACAGGCCATGGTGGTTTGCTACCTCCAGACCCCTGTCACCCACATCAAGCATTTCTCCCAATCTTATCCCTCCCCTACCTGCCCACCCCCTGCTGTCCCTCCCCTAGCCCCACCCACCAACAGACCCCAGTGTGTGATGTTCCCCTCCCCGTGCTCATGTGTTCTCATTGTTCAACACCTGCCTATGAGTGAGAACATGCAGTGTTTGGTTTTCTGTTCTTGTGTCAGTTGGCTGAGAATGATGATTTCCAGATTCATCCATGTCCCTACAAAGGACATGAACTCATCCTTTTTTATGATTGCATAGTATTCCATGGTATCTATGTGCCACATTTTCTTTATCCAGTCTGTCATTGATGAGCATTTGGGCTCTTTCAGTTTCCAAGAAAATGTCAGGACCTCCTAGGGTTTCAAACTCAATCCCTACAGGCCTATAGGGAAGAACAGGAAATTGACATCTGAAGGATGCATCTTGTTGATCAAGGGAGTGGAGCTTTTCTGTGCCCTGAATAAACTTGCATTAAAAAAAGCAGCAATGCAAAGAACAATGCAAAGTTCGAAATTAGCAGTTAAAAGTTGACTTTTCAATTTCAAGTATCCTTGATTCTTACAAACAATTCAAAAGCATATATTAGTTAAAAAAATTAGCTTCCATACTCATAAAAATATGTACTGTCCACAATTTATTTGAGGTCCTGGACCTTATGAAAAAGTTGCATTTGCCATAAATGAATCACTATTTTCTATGCTGTGACATTTTTAGACATACCCAAATTTTCATTATTATATTTTGCTTTTCTTTTTTATTTTATTTCATTTTATTGAGATGAGGTCTCGCTATGTTGCCCAGGCTGATCTCATAGTCCTGGGCCCAAGTGAACCTTCCACCTCAGTCTCCCAAAGTGCTGGGATTACAGGCATAAGTCACCATGCCCAGTCAAGAAAACTGTCTTTTAAACATTTAGGCCAGTGGTTCCCAGACTCCCAAGTGCTTCTGAATTACCAGAAGGGCTTCTTAACGCAAAAGTTACTGGTCCCCATCCCCAGAGTCTCTGATTCAACAGTTGAGAGAAGCCAGGCATGGTTGGCTCACGCCTGTAATCCTAGCACTTTGAGAGAATGAGGCAGGCAGATCCTTGGCAGTCAGGAATCAGAGATCATGTCAGAAACCCCGTCTCTACAAAAATTAGCCAGGTATGGTGGTACATGCCTGTAGTACCTGCTACCCCAGGGGGCTGAGGTGAGAGAATCGCCTGAGCACCAGAGGTGGAAGCTGCAATAAGCCAAGATCTCACCACTGCACTCCAGCCTAGGGGACAGAGTAAGACCCTGTCTCAAAAAAAAAAAAAAAAAAAAAAAAATTGAGAGAGGCAGGGCCTAAGAGAGGATCCTGAAGCTGCTGGTCCAAGGATCCCACTTTGAGAACACTGACTTAGAGGGTTAAACTGCCAACTAGCGTTTAGAAAATCACAACACACAGGACAACATTTACTGAGAATCTACCAACTGCAGAATGCTCTGCTACCTACTGAGTAAGCCACATAGGTCCTTGCTCCAAACACTCTCTAAATTGGCAACACAGGGTATACGTGCAAGGGGACAATACACAGACACATATCCAAAACAGCAAGAAGTAGTTAATACAGCCAAACTAAAGATGTTTCCTTTCTCTGGTGCATTTCTTTATGATGAATCCTACTGTGCAGTTAAATCTATTACTCTCAGATAGAAATTACTAAACCACAATGCATAGCCATTCTTCCTTGCACTATGCCACTTCATTTCACTCAGTAATGGCAGTTTCAGCTGAAGCTGGGGCAGGAAATGTCGTGAGGGACCTCATTTTAAAGCTTATTTATGTTATTCCTGTTTTAGCAACTGTAAAGATCAGTGTGATGATCAACACTCAGTTTTTAGTGATAAGCTATCTAGCAGAGTCATCAAGTACATATGTGATTTAATTCTGCCATCGGGCTGAACTGAGCTGCACAGAAAGGGTCCAACAGAATCTGAACTCTAACTTTCCCATCACTGCATAGGTTTCGAAAGCATAGCTAGCAGCAACTTTCAAATGCATAGTTTTCTCATGACCCTGTCCTGAGTTTAAGAGCATTTATATCCAGATTACAATCAGAGAGGGTATTTAATTAGATAATGTTTCCAAGTACTTTGAAGATATAAAGTGCTCTATAAATGCTAAATATTATTATTATTTAAATGCAGTTTGCAATTACTGCTTACAACCTATTCCACCCACCACACTGCTATCATTTGATTACAGGCAGCTTAAAAAAAAACACCTAGAGGTAGAAATGATGAAACCATATTCATGTGAAGCCCTGGATTTTTACCCTAGACATAAGTAATTTATAGGCATTTTAAATGGAGGGTTAGGTTATAAACTCTAGTAAATCAAAGAAATTGCCCTCTGTAAGACCAACGGCCATAAAGTTGTGTCAATTTTAATAGTTTCTTACTTTAAACCAGATTGAAAGTAGCTTATAGTCCAGAATATGGAGCTTTTTACTCTGGTGGCTCCCTGTTCTATCTTGTATTTTCTTCATTAGAATCTTAAAATATCTACCTATGTGAAAAATTGAAAGCATAAGCATCTGGCAGACTAAGGCTCGAGAATAGTCTCTACTTTATCATGGCCCTAGTTCACTTTGCTATCTTCTGTGATCGTCACAGATTCAAGGTCTTCAATTCTTAAAAAACTGAAACCTTTGAGCCCGACTCCACACATCTTCCAAACACACTTGCTGGATAATTTTCCAGAAAGAATGACAGATTAAATGTAAACAAGCCAAATGCAGTGGCTCATGCCTGTGATGCTAGCACTTTGGGAGGCTGTGGCAGGCAGATCACCTGAGGTCAGGAGTTCGAGACTGGCCTGGCCAACACGGTCAAACCTGATCACTACTAAAAATACAAAAATTAGCCAGGTATGGTGGTGGGCCCCGGTAATCCCAGCTACTCAGGAATCTGAGGCAGAAGAATTCCCTGAACCCAGGATTCGGAGGTTGAAGTGAGCAGAGATCGCACCATTGCACTCCAGCCTAGGCAATAGATGGAGATTCCATCTCAAGTAAAAGAAAAAAAAAAAAAAAAAAAGATAAACATCCCCTACATACACTCCACAAGAACATCACTGTTAATCACCAAATGGCTAACATTTTAGGTTTTTAAGATTTCAGGCAAAGAAAAAAAAAAACAAACAACAACAACAACAAAAAACGAGTTCTAAGCTGACATTGCTTCTCTTACAAAACAAAGTTACAAGGAAGAAATATCTTGGAAATAGCTCTTAAAACACCACTATGCTCATGAAAGAGAACTTGTGCCCTAAACCAAAGGCTTCTGAGAAGTCTCTGAGCCCCAGGGTGATAATATACCAGATGATTCTGATGTCATGACAAGGTCCATAAATCAAATGATGGCCAGGTGAGTCACTGTTGGCAGTAGCTTTAGGCCAGTCAGTTGTAAGCTCAGCCACTTAGTAGCTCTATGACCTTTGGTAAACTAATTGATTTTTCTGACTCTTATGTGTTCATTTATAAATGGCACACACCTAGAGCACAAGAAATTGGAAGTCAATCTGGCATTATCAAGAGCTTTAGAGATCATTCATACACTTTGATTCTAAATTTAATTTCCAAGGCATTATCCTAAGGAAACAGATGCACACACAGACTTATATATAAGGATATTTATTGAAGCACTATTTATTTATAAGAGTTGGAAAGTTACAAATAACCTCAAGCTTCATCATCAGGAACTAGTTAAATATATTATGATACATCTCCACAATAAAATGCTAAGCAGTCTAAAAACATGATTGGAAAGTTGAAAACTGACTGGATATTTTATTACATGTTAAATCTTTTAGGCATGATAATAGTAATGTGGTTATGTGTTTTTTAAGTACATAAGCTACTGAAATATTTATAAATGAAATGATATGCTGCTTTAAAATAACATGGGGGGGAAGGTGGGTAGAAGGATAGATGAAACAGGATTGGTCATGGGGGATAATTGTTCAGTAGAGAGATTATTAACCCTTTTATCTACCTTTGAATAGGAGTTTTGTTGAGATTTAATTCATATTCCATAAGATTTACTCATATGAAGTGTACGAGTGACTTTCAGTATATTTCACAGAGTTGTATAAACATGCCCACTATCCAATTTGGGACATTAACAGTCACTCTCTGCCAGCAAGCATTAGTCTACCTTCTATCTCTATGGATTTGCCTCTTTCAGATATCTTATACAAATAGAATCATACAATCATGTCTCCTTTCGTGTTTGGCTTTTTTCACATAGCATAATGTTCATCCATGTTGTAGTGTGTATCAGCACTTTCTTTCATTGTAGAATGAATACTCCATTGTATGGACATACCATTCTACATTTTGTTTATTCGTTCATAGGTTGATGGACACTGGGTTGTTACCTCTTTGAGGTTACTATAAACATTCATGTACACATTTTTGTGTGAATACAGTTTGTTCTCTTGAACACATACTTAAGAGTAGAATTCCTGGGTCATATGGTAACTCTATATTTAACATTTTGAGAAATTGTCAAAATGTTTTCCAAAATGGCTGTAGCATTTTACATTCCTGTCTCTAATATATGAGCATTCCAGTATTCTGTCTACTTTTTTTTATTGTACTTTAAGTTCTGGGATACATGTGTAGAATGTGCAGGTTTGATACCTAGGTATACACATGTCATGGTGGTTTGCTGCACCCATCAACACATCATCTACATTAAGTATTTCTCCTAATGCTATCCCTCCCCTAGTCTCCCACCCACTGACAGGTCCCAGTGTTTGATATTCCCCTCCCTGTGTCCATGTGTTCTCATTGTTCAAATCTCACTTATGAGTGAGAACATGTGGTGTTTGGTTTTCTGTTCCTGGTATTAGTTTGCTGAGAATGATGGTTTCCAGCTTATCCATGTCCCTACAAAGGACATAAACTCATCCTTTTTCTGGCTGCATAGTATTCCATGGTGCATATGTGCCACATTTTCTTTAACCAGTCTATCATTGAATGGCATTTGGGTTGGTTCCAAGTCTTTGCTATTGTGATTAGTGCTGCAATAAACATATGTGTGCATATGTCTTTATAGCAGAATAATTTATAATCCTTTGGGTATATACCTAGTAATGGGATTGCTGGGTCAACTGGTATTTCTGGTTCTAGATTCTTGAGGAATCACCACACTGTCTTCCACAATGGTTGAACTAATTTACACTCCCATCAACAGTGTAAAAGCATTCCTATTTCTCCACATCCTCTCCAGCTTCCTGTATCTGTTGCTTCCTGTATTCTGTCCACTTTTACGTAAGTTTAAATTTCTCATGAAAAAGGAGTTTTAAAATTTATGCCATAGAAAAAGATTAATGGTATGAGAAAAGGCTAATTATTGGTTTAAAAAATAGGTTATATATAATATATACAATATGATCTCATTGTTTAAAAAAAAAAACTATTTAGCCATGCATAGGAAAAAACTACTAAGCCATACACCAAAGTGCATATGTAGTTATCATCAGGAATCATAAGTTTGAATAATTTGAGAATTCTTTTTATTTTTTCTCCATTTTCCAAATTTTCTGCAATGACCACACAGAAACCCTTGCAATGACCATTACTTTTATCATGAGAACCAGAAAAGCTTTTTAAAAATTAAACAAATGTTTAACAACTCGGCAGTATTAGTCTTTGCTCCCTTTCACAGTCTGCATTTTCTGGGCCCTACAGCCCCAGGAGTCTTTGCAGCTTCTTACCCAGGTTAAAATACGGCATCTATCTTCAGCTGCTACAGGTGGCCTCTTTGCACATAGAATCATAACTTTTATTTTCTACATCTGAAACACTGCTAATTCTCTATATTGATTAACTTAGCTGAATTCTCCTCTACCATCTAATTCGATTTGGTTTCTTCACAGTGGAGCACACTGTCTTCAGTGTGTTCCATACATACAAACAACTTAATAACCATCTTCGCGTATATACATTGTTAGACTGGTTTTTGTGTTGTGGGAATGACTGATTCGCTAAGATGTCCAGGATGTTGGCAATCCAGTTGAGGGACATGGCATAACGGGACCCAGTTCCGCTTTCCAGTTTCATCCTTGGACTAGACAAGTAACTTCTCTGAGCCCCAATTTCTACCTACAAAAGAGGTCAATTGGATCACCAAGCCCTAGATAGACAGATAGATAAGTAGATGAACAGACAAAGATTATGCAAACACAATCCCCATTTACTTTTCATTTTACCTTCATCATGGTTTTACAGCTTTATCCTATTTGTCCCTTTTATCAGCAGGATCCACAACTTATTTTTTGGAGGTATGAGGTGTAATAAATAAAGATCCCTTCTAAATGAATGAATTAATTTCATTCATACAGTTGATATTTATTCAATCAACATTTATCATGTGCCAGACACAGTTCAAAGCACCCAAATGGAGTGCTAGACGTGCAGGTGAGATCCCTGTTCTCACAAAGTTTATCAGGCTCCAGTTGGGAGAGCCGGGTTTTTTAAAAAAAAAATCAGATAGTCATAACTGCCTTAAAGACAATAAAGCACTGAACTGGACAGTTACAGGGTGGGAGGGAGTGCTACTTCAGAGATATATTGCAAAGGAAGCCTCTCTGTGTAGTAGGGAGCCTCTAAGAGAGCCCTTCCACAATGAATAGGCCTGACTTGAGTAGCCCATAGGGTACTGCAGAAATGATGGTGTGTGATTTCCAAGGCTAGGTCATAAAAGACATGGTGGCTTCTGCTTTGCTTTCTTGATTTGTCTGGTAAAAGTGGGCACTATGTTATGAGGATGCTCAAGCAATCAGTGGAACCACCTGCATGAGGAAGACTGAGGCCTCCTGACGGCAACCAGCACCACACAGGTAAATCGTCTTTGAAAGTGATCCTCCAGCCCCAGTCAAGCCTACAGAAGATATTGACCTTGCCAATATCATCCTGCAACCTCAGGAGACACCTCATGCTAAAACCACCCAGGTAAGCCACTTCTGAATTCCTGGTCCAGTTCTTGCTGTTTAAGCCACTAAGCTTGAGGGTAAACCTGTTATGCAGATACGTAAGTAATAATACAGGCGGCATCTGCCCTTAGACCTAAATAATAAGATGGAACCCTCCATGTGAAATTTCTGACATGGAGAACTACAAAAATGAGCTTGGCATATCTACAAAACAGAAAAAAAAAAAATCAGTGTGCCTAAAGTGTAGTGAAAAACAAGTGCAGACTCTCTTCTCCATCCAACCATGGGTGTAGAAACCATACAAGTGTCTTCAGCTCAGCCCCAGCAACTAGTAGCACCCAATAATCGGTACTGAATGCATATATACATGAACAAATGAATGAATGAATGAATGCCAGATACCATGTGCATTTCTTCCCCTACAGTTAATCATATTTCATAGAATCACAGAGTACTGGACCCAAATTGACACTGCACCCAAATTTGTACCTTCTCATACACTAATCAAACAAATGTTTGTAACATATGTAATGTATTGTTAAAGTCTACAAATTTCCTGCTTGATCCATACTGCCAAGGTTCTAATTTGACTAACTGGAGAGACAACACTTGAAAGTCTAGGGTTATATCAGAGTCTAACCTCAGGTATCCAGTAGCAACGCTGTAAGGGAGCACCCAGTAGAAGTCACAGCCCATCGCCCCATCACTCTGTCTTCAAAAACTGGAACAACACTTAAATAATAAATCAGAATCTAAAGTTTGGGAAAAATAACTGATTTTAAAATTAGGAAGGGATATTACTTTCAATAGCAATTCTCAGCTCATTGAGGTCCATAGTTTGCAATCTCTTGCTATCCCCAACAGGTAGAATAAGAATCAATGGCTATTTAAATGCCCTCAGTCCTGCCCCTAATTCCCTTACATATTCCAGGAATACGCATCCCAGCAATAGAAATTTCTGGAAGTCACCTCTAACTCCTAGCAGTGACACTGAGCTCTAACTCCCAGCTTGTGTGCCTCATTAAACCTCACCATCTCCCAAACTCTACCCACTCACTGCCACCTCTGTCAAGATAAAAACTCAATATTGTCTTCCAGTGGGCCACTCTAGAAGCACACCCTTTCCCACCCACCTATTACTATTTAATCAATATAGTAGTCATAAATATTATCAGGTTATTAAAATAATTGAAACACACTCCAAACACACACACACACACACACACACACACATGCGGCTTGGAATTCTAACCTTTTTTTTTTTCTTTCTTTCTTTCTTTCTTTCTTTTTTCTTTTTTTTTTTTTTTTTTTTTGAGACAGAGTCTCACTCTGTCAACAGGTTGGAGTGCAGTGGCACGATCTTGGCTCATTGCAACCTCTGCCTCCCGGGTTCAAGTGATTCTCCTGCCTCAGGCTTCCGAGTAGCTGGGACTACAGGCATCCGCCACCACACCAGGCTAATTTTTGTATTTTTTAGTAGAGACGGGGTTTCACCATGTTGGCCAGGATGGTCGCGATCACTTGACCTCATGATCTGCCCTCCTCAGCCTCCCAAAGTGCTCAGATTACAGGTGTGAGGCCACGTCATCTGGCCACACACGGTGTTTTAAATCTCTCAAAACTTAGAATAAGAAGACAATGGAGAGAACATTTTCTTCGGTAGGAAAATTCTAGAAATAGGAATACCTACCCAGGATCAGGCATAGTATTCTCGTAACTGGTGCCCCAGGAATTGTACTCTTTGTAATTAGCATCCACTGGAATTGTACTCTTCATAAAAGGTGTCCCCACGAGTCATGCAACATAGACTATAATGTAACTCACGATCCCTGAAATCCTGCTCTGGTCAGCACAGGTCCCACCTTTGTGAAGTTTCTATACACTCTCTACATAGCACCACCTCCAGCCCTTCTAAAAGGGCTGCACATTATATATTTTGTTAATTCAAAATCTGTCCCTTGAATGAACGCCTGCTGTGTTTGATTTTCTTAGGGTGAGGACCCCTAAGAAATTCAAACGTTGCCTTGAAGAAGCAATTGTCTAGTAGTGAATATAATCCAAGACAGAAAGTTCTGAGTGTTACGAAAGAGGTGTGAGGTCAGTTCTAACACAGTCTATGAATGGGAGAGAGTTTACATTTCTAGTGTTGCGGCAGTAGGTACAGGAAAGGAGACTAAGGCAGAGTGCCTCCCACAGAGCATCCGTGGGGTAATGAAGTTGGCGGGAGGCCCCTCCGAATTGCAGCTGGTCTTGACAACTTGCTAAAGAGTTTAGTTTTCAATGTGTAGATTAAGGAGTCAGGGAAGGCCTTGAATTAACACAACCAGATTGAAACTGCGCGTTAGGAAGGCTCCTGGGGCTACAGTGTACAAGAGACAGTCGGAAGAAGGCTGGTGGGAGAGGAGCAGGAGGCGGGGTCCTGTCGCGGGTGTTGCCCAGAGGAGAGTAACTACGGTACTTTCAGGGAACAGTGGAGACAAGGGGACCCACATGATCAACAGAAAGGAAAGAATTTTAAGTTGGGGCGAAATAAAATGTGTTTTGAGAAGCTGAGGGCATCCCCGTGAGACAACCAGGGCATGTAAAAAGAAGTGGATAGAATCATGTTTCTCTAAAGGGAAATAAGCTTCCAACCAGACTGGAAGAAATCACAAGCGGAATTCATCCAACATTTTCTACTTAAGTCCTCCCTCTCTCTCCACTAGAGACCTTATATTTATATGTGCAGAATAACATTTCATTCAAAAAATATCATTAAGATTTTCTTAGAATTCTCAGCACACTGCTAACAAACCAGTTTAGGCCCTGTTCTCAGAGAGCTACTTCCCCCACAGAAATGTAAGAAGCAATTTGACATTAAAGCATCTTTCAGACTCAAGTTACTCCAAATTCTATCAGGAAGGGAATCAGAGACTGGTTGTGCTCAGCTGGGCATGGCGGTCATGATTCAATCACAGGAGCGCCCGGCTGGGTGGACTTTAGAACTGCTATCACTGCGAGAAGGAGGGGCGTCGGAATAAGAAGGGTGCGGAAGATTAATTCCAGGGCAGAGACACAGAAGGAAGAAAGGCCCAAGGGGCTAGACTCAAAATTGTAAGATTTCAAAGAGTCTTACAGATAAGCGGGGGAAAAGCAGGATATCCTGAAGAAAATGTACTGGGTATTCTCTCATCAACAAAATATTCCATGACCTCCTAAGTAGATAATTATGCAAACAGCAAACCATGACTTACACTGGCTTTTGTACTAATGATTACTCCAGTTAATAATGAATACTGAAAGCGATTATGCATATTTCTCTGATGTTCTGATAACTACCAGCACACCCTGCTTTTTATAAGGAAATGTCACTGTAAAGAAAACACCTGCTTAGTATCTCTGAAAAACACAAAGGGTATCTAGTGAAAAAAATCGCCATGCTGTTATCATTTTGAGATACTGTTATCAATTCGTGCAACCTTACTAAAATCTCATTTTAGACCACATTTAATTAAGTGCTCTGGAGTAATGAATTAATAATGTTTTGAGATTTCTTTAAGCCCCAGGAGACCTCTCACCAGAAAGTTTTAAATACTGGGCCATTAGTGTATCATTTTAGGTGTCCACTCTACCTAAAAAAAAAAAACTTTGGGAAGGCATGGACATAATGTGTTTGTATTTGAATAATCAGTAATAATAAAAAGGAGAAAAAGTTTTTTTGAAAAGAAGGTTTTAGTGAACAAAGCTGATAGTTGATACTAGTTTAAAAATATGTTAATCTCCAAAAAGCTCTGGGTCTGAGCTTACCGCATATGTAATGAATGCTAATACTCAGGCCATCAGAGAAACACGTAAGGTCGTATTGGCACACAGAAGGAGAAAGGCGGCTAAGGTCTGTTGAGGTGCTATTATAAAGAGTCGGAACCTTCTGACACCTTTTTCTCAGGATTATTTTTTCTTTTCTTAATCGTCTTCCTTTTTTCTTTCTTCTTTTTTTTTTTTTTTTCCTATTTTTGAGAAAAGAACTCACTCTGTCACCAAGGCTGAAGTGCTGTGACACAGCCTCGACTTCTCAAGCTCAAACTGTCTTCCTACCTCAGTCTCCCCAGTAGCTGGGACCACAGGCACAAACCACCACACTTGCTTTTTTTTTTTTTTTTGGTAGAAATGAAGTCGCCTTACATTGCCCAGGATGGTCTGAAACTATGAGTTTCAAGCAGCTCTCCCAATTCAACCGCCCAAAGTGCTGGAATTACAGGTGTGAGCCCCTGTGCCAAGCCAGGATAATTTTCCATTAGATAAAATCACTGCAATCGAATGTTGTTAGGATCAATTTTCCCACTAAAGCCTGCTTAATCATGGGATAGCATATTTGTATAGTGCTGTATGGTTTTTAAAGCATTGCCTTAAATACTTTGATTTTGAAACCAGTGTGTGAGAAAGGCAAACAGCTGTGATCATTCCTATTAACTATGGTTAAATGATCTACCCAAAGTCACAGAACTAATAAGAGGTGGACATACAACCGGGGACACGGTGTTCATTCCACTCCATTCACCCATGCATTCATTCATGTACTATCAACTAGTAGAGACTATGGATCCAAAGATGAACAAGACCTAGCCTCTGCCCTCAAGTAGTCCATGGTTTAGTAAAGAAGCAGAAGGAAAAATCGCACACTGGCTAGGCGCAGTGGCTCATGCCTGTAATCCCAGCACTTTGGGAGGCCAAGGTGGGTGGATCACAAGGTCAGGAGTTTGAGATCAGCCTGGCCAATGTAGTGAAACCCGTGTCTACTAAAAAAATACTTTAAAAGATAGCTGGACATGGGGGTGGGTGCCTGAAATCCCAGCTACTCGGGAGGCTGAGACAGGAGAATCACTTGAACCTGGGAAGCGGAGGTTGCAGTGAGCTGAGATCATGCCACTGCACTCCAGCCCAGGCAACACTGTGAGACTCTGTCTCAAAAAAAAAGAAAAGAAAAGAAAATCCCACATGAAGTGAAACATGAACATGAAAAGTGTAGCAAAGGGATGTATGCAAGGGTTTCAGATAAGGCCAATTCTGAAATCTGGGTTTCAATAGAGAAAGAAATGGCTAGGGAGTGAGGGGTAAGGGGAAAGACACACGTAGGTCATCTAATTTTGATCAAATACAAAAGTGTATGTGAGTCCCGGCAGAAGCTGAGAGGATGAGGTCAGCAGCAGCCAACTGTTGGCCTTGAATGCCCTACCCTGTGGGCCAAGTTAAGGACAGCCAAGGTGCTTAGGTCCAGAAATATGCTAATCTCCAAAACGCTTTGTGGGCCGAGCTCACCTCCTATGTAATAAAGCACACTGGTGGCAAGTTTCATGTCTTTTAATACTGAGATGCCTTGAAGCAAGAATGACTCAAGCCCCAGGTTTGAATGAGTAAATTGTTTGCTGTAGCCTTATGTATGTATATACACATTTTCATACACCCACATGGATACAGTTTATATCCATAATACTACACATAATATATGTATCCTCATAGATTATACAAAACAAACACAGAACTCTATAAACCTCACATGCAGAGACATCTGAATAATGTGTATACCTAGACTGACGCCTTGGGACATGCTCAGATGGACACGGGTTACTGAGAGAGGTTACCTGTGCAGGACAACTATCCGTCCTAGGTGATTTCAAATAGTCATTTGCCTAAAGAGTAGGCACTGAACGGGGCCTGGACAAGAATAATTCCAAAGGTAGCTTAAAGCTCCATGGTTTCATATATCACAAGCTTCCTTGCATGTAGTTTCCCTATTCTCAATCAATAAAATTCCCTGGCACTGGTGAAATTATTCCTTTCTGCTATTCTTTTGTACTCAGGCAGAAAATGTGTTATTGATTTCTGATTCAGCCACAAAAAGTGTGACTTAGAGAAAAGAGCACTGAATGAGGAGTCAGGAAATCCAGACTCTTTCCCCAAACCACGCTTCCTTGCTGTCCCCTCCCCTTGTTACTGTGTGACCTTGAACAACTTAACTTCACGTCTCTGGGCTTCAGTTACCCAAGTGTTCAATGAAAGGAGCGGCTGAGTGTTCTACAAGTCTATTTCCAGCTCTAAAGCCATAAAACCATCCCATCCCATCCCATCCCTCAAGATTTCGTTTATCTCTGTGAGCTCTAACATTCAAGGCTAAAACTGGATTCAAATTACCTATTTTCTAACCAAAGAAGATCCTGCTTCACTCACTTTTAAGCCATGCAAATCTTGCGTAATTGGAATGATCAGTGCTGCCATTGGTTGCTCTGGTTTAAATTACGCATTGTTACTATTTGGGGAAAATTTAGACTTGGTCCAGTCTGGGATCACTGGCTGAGAACAATAGGCCCCCAAAGTGAGAAGGATAAAGGCCTCTCCAGACAGGATCTACTTTTAATGCACTGAGCCCAGGGTTTACAAAAAGAGCATTGACTGTGTACATTAAAGAACCACCGAAACAGCAAGGGACTGGTAAGTCTGCAGCAAATGCTCCTAGAAGCCGCTGACCTTGGCTGCATTTCAGGGGTCAGGCATTCCCCAGGAGGGGCTCAGCAGGCAGCCTTTACCAAGGGCTTAGGAACCAATGAGACATCTCATCTAGATGAGCCCCCCTCTCCAAATGTGGGAAGGTAGAGATGATCTGCCCTCTGATTTGTGGAGATTACCTATGTGGCCTTTGGACCCACTCCAGCAGGCACACCTCACCCACAAGACTGGTCAAAGACCCTGGCCCTCCAAGTTATAACTGTCTCCACGTCTGCATCTAAGTCGTCTAGCCAGCAGTTCCTGGTCCCCCAAGCTAGCTGTGGCCCTCTCTGTTTCCACACCTCCCAGCAGGCAGAAAAACAGAGGCAGCCCGGGCCACAAAGAACAACTTCAGTGAATCGTGCAAAGATATCTTTTCAAAACACAGATCACAAGAACGCACATCCCAAGTGTGAACCGCACTCGTCCACCCGGTGGGCCCTCACCGGTTGCTGCCGTACCTACGGGCTCCGTGTTTGGTATTTCAGAAAACCTTCCCCAGGAAAAAGCCCACAAGGGACAAGCCCCGGCCCAACTTCAAATCGCATCAGACTGCTTTCCAATAGAGGAGCAAGGTCGAGATTCCGGCCCAGGGAAATCACCGCAAGCCCTGCGCATTGTTCAGACCCCGTCGCCCTTTGCCATTGCCCCCCACCCCGACACCCCACCACCGACTCGCAGCACCCCACCCCCAGTCTGGGCCATCCATCCACCTGATTAACCCGCCCGCAGCAACTCCCAGCGCAGAAAGTAGGGCAAATGAACACATACAGTCGGTAAAGCAGGAAGCCACAGACCTGGCCAAAGCACCCACCCTGTTACCAACCCCACCCCGCTGCGCAGGGGGCAGCCGGTTCTTGATGTGGCATTTCCACTCCAGGGAAATAGACAGCTTCCTGTAATAATGCATGAATGAGCTCTCGTTGCCCAACTATCAGAATAGCCCATTGCAAACGGCAGCTGTTTCTTCTCAACTCATTACCTGCCTTGCTGAAACCTCGCCTCTTGGCCCCACAGATTACGACGAAGAGAGAAAGGGTTATTAAAAGGGAGGCGAAAGAAAGGTTTAATTAAGGAGACCAAAGAGAAATTACCACGTTGATCACAAAGGTAGCTCTTTAACATATCGGTACAGAAAGAGGCAATGTCAGAAGTACTAGGAATCCAGGTAAATGGCCCCAAGATTCAGCATCAATCTAACAATGTATTCCTCAGGAGGGCGTGTGAACTTCCATGCTTCATCCATCCTGGTGTCGCCCTGTGGAGAGCCACCATCAATTCCTTCTCACCCATCCTCCATACATCAAGTCTATGCACTCGCTATTTTTTAAATTTTTATTTTTGATTCGGGAGAGGAAGAAGCCGGCCTTAAATTCGTGTCCAATCCTTCTCAGACACCCGCTGGTGCCACCATCCCCACCCCTCACCCCCTTCCCGGTAGGCAGTATCTAATTAAAATGGCAAGAAAGCTCTGCCCCTTCCCCGAAGGAGTGTGTTGGGATCGAGAGTTGGGGGTGGGGAAGCGTCGAGGCAGCACTGGGATTCCTGGTATTCTGATCTCAAAACAACAGCAAAATGGATTCTATATCAGTGATGTCTTAGTCAATACAATGAAACGGCGTCTGAGGTAATTCACGTGAAGGTAAACGCAAACCGGTGGGGCTGGGGGGAGGGAGGTGCTCTACAAAGGACTGGCCACAGACACGGGGAAACCACACACACAGACACACACACACATACACACACACACACACACACACACACACACACACACACACTCCAGGGAGTTCCGGTCTGATTGAGGAAAAGCAGAAAACACATCCCTTTCACCTGCGTAAGTTCAGCCATAAAACTGAAACGTTACAGCCACAAAGTCAGAAAGCACAGGCAGGGCTGAGTTAAAGCCATAAATAAAGGTGAGTGGCAGACTGGCATTTCGGGGAGCGCCGAGAGGGCGCCGGGCGCGGGAGGCAGAAAAGGGGGAGGGGGAGGCAGCTGCCATCTACAAGACCAGCATAGCAATAACTGCCCCTCGGAGCGGAAGGTTCGGCTCCGCGGGGACAGCCAGCCTGGCAGTGTCATCTTGCAGGTAGCAGGAAAACGTGAGGGGCCAGTGCCTTTCTTCACGCTGGCATTCTTTTTGCAGGAGGGACAGTGGGGTCTCGCGCCTTGGCACCAGACAACTGCCCGGGGCGTGTACACACACACACACACACACACACACACACACACACGCCTTTCATTTTAATGCTCTTACACCGGTCTACGATGAAACTGGCATAAGCTCCACGAGCCCTCGGGGGCGCCTCGGCCACGGCCAAAGGAAGACGGCACCGCACAGTCCCTGCCGTAGGGGCTCAGCCGGGAGCACCGCACAGCCCCGGATCAAAACGCGAATCCAGCTTCCCTCCCCGTCGCATTCTCCCGCTGCCGCCCACCGGCCCCGGCCCCGGCCCCGGCCCCCCAGGGCACGCACCGAGCCCATTCACCCTGACCCAAAGCCCTGGAAAGAAACCAGAAACCATGTCCTACTCACCCTCAGAGCCGAGAGATCTATTTCATCCAGGCTTCGAGCCGGGGAGTCGCTCGCCATGTCTACTTCTTCGCTGGAGAAATGGACCAAAACCACCCCGAAGCTGCTCCCTTGGAATTGCCACCTTGGTCTATTTCACTCGCGTCCTCATGCGGGTGCAGCGCCAGAGGCCCCGGGCCCAGCCTCCCCCGCCCACCCCGGCCCCACCGCGCCGGATCTCGGTCCTCCGCGCGTCGGTCCGCCGGGTCCGGGAGCCCGACCTGCGCGGATCTCCAAGCCCGGAGCCGCGGTGCGTGTGGGCTGAGCGCCCCGATCGGCTAAGGGCGCTGGGGCTGCGTGGGTGTATTTAAATGGGACATGCTTCTTTGCTTGTGCGTGGATGGCGGCTGCATTGGCTGTTATAATGAGACACATCAACTCCTCCACTCCGCGGGGGGAGGGTGGGGGTGGAGAACCACACAGAACTGTCGATCACCGCTTCCTGGGAGGAGTGAAGGGGTGGGGGGAGGCGGAGGAGGCGGGGTCTAGGGCCGGGGAGCGGCAGGCCGCGCTTCCTGACCCGGTCCCTCTGCACCGGCGTGCACGGGGGAGGGGCGCGCACCCTTTCCGCCCAGGCTTTTGCGGGCTCCGCGGGCCGAAGGCGAAGGGCCGTTCCTGAACCTTGACTTGCTTATCACGGGGACCCAAGCTCTATTTTTGTGTGGCCAATTCGTGCACTGCAGCAAAATGGCCCTTCAATCGCATCCTGGGGTTTCTCCGCGAGGTTCAAAGGCACTGGCGCTGAGAAAGAGCCGGAGGGAAAAAAAAAAAAAAGCAACCCGCTCCCTCCCCCATTAATTATTTGTGGGGCCGGAGTTAGGCGGGCTGGTGCAAACGGTGCATATAAGGACTTGTGTGCAAGGAAGGGGATCCGCCTCCAGGCGCGGAGAGAGTGAGGGAGAAGCGCACACGCACAGTGCACCCAGCTGGGCGCTTCGGCAATTTGCAGCTGCGGCGGGGTCGGGTCCACCCGCGGTCCCCGGAATGCCGACGGCTGGTCCGGGGCGCCGGTCACTCGCCGACTCGGGGCTGGGAAGATTTGCCAGATGCGGGAAAGATAGGAGATCTGAGCGCTCTCTTGGCATCGCCACACCCAGGACCTGCTCGTGTCGCAATTCCCCACGGAAACAACCGAGTTGAAACGAGAAGCTTGCTCTCTGGGTGCAAGTAGCTAGAAGGCTTCAGGTGACTCCAAAACACCCACCGCCTCGGCACTCAGCGTTTCTTGCAGACTGGTTTGCGTGGCAAACCTGTCCAGATTGACGGAGAAAGTTTGGCTGGCGGATAAGAAGTAAGGCGGAAGATGTGTACGTGAGAGCGATTTCACTTCACCCGCTTTCTCCCGTAAAGCTTGGCTGTTTTGCAGTGGTATATATGACCTTGCTTCTGTAATCAAGAGTGGGAAGTCACTTCCCCCAATCCCCACGCAGCTCTCCTTCTCCCGCCTTAGCCACGCAAAATACATGGAAAGAAAACACTGAAACTGAGCTTTTCCCCAAATACAGCAGTAGCTTTGAAAGCATTCTTTGCTTCTCTGTTAACAGCAGAATGTACTTGTGACCAGTGCACTGATGGTTTCTTAATCATGCAGTGTGAATATCAGCTTCAGAATAAGGCTTATGAATGAATGGATGAAAGCCAGTGCAGTTAGTTCATCATGACTGCAGACATCAGAGAACTTTGAAACAGCCTCTGGTGTACATTGTACTGTTTTTGTTACTGATACTGTACATGTTCATAAGCATTGTGGATCAGGCACCACGATTCGTGAAAAGTGTTGCAGCATCTCAATGGCCTCAACAGTTTGGGAGCGTTTGCCTTTGAACGTTGTATGTCAAACGTTTGAACGTGTTATGCTAAAAACGCTGCTTGACTTCTCATTTTTTAGTAAAATCATCCGGCTCAACATAGTATGCAGTAAGCCACCAAGTCGAAATGAAGAAAAAAGAAGAAAGAATAATAATAAGAAGAAATGAAAAGATAAATTTCCCTTCATCGTTCTTATTATTCTCTTCTGTGTCTCTGTTCTTTTACCATTCATCTACACAACAGGTTAATGTATTGTCTCAAAGTTGAAAGAAGATAATTTCAGATCAAATATTAAGATCTGTAAACAACTATTTTTTAAAACTGCAAACATAAGGAAATAGGAGTTAAAGTTTCTTCCATGGACAGCCTTCATTTTATGCCCATGATTATACTTGAAACATCACAAACAGATCAACTTTTTTGACATTATTGAGCTGTTTGGACCATGACGGTGCCATGGTAATGGCATTAAATTCCACCCTTAGATTTCATTTTAGATGAGAAAGTTATATATGCAGTATGACGACAGGTGCTAAATGGAGGAGGGTTTCCTAAGAGCCTGAGAGGTTGATGAGACAGCCAGGGGAAGGCAGGGGTTCGGGCTGCAGGAAATACCATAAAAGGAGAGATTGCAGTGTCAAAGGGACCGCCAACTGGTAAGGAAAGTGAAAAGGAGAATCTTGAACTTTCTCCTTTCGGTCAAGTGTGTATCAAATTCAGCTATTCCAGCATAAATTTCCTAATTTTGGGCTGTGTCTCTGTATTACCTGTACTATTACTACTTACTTCACATTTTTTTCTTACATTTAATATAAAAGAAAACATAAATCACTACTGAAAATGGAAAGCCAACAACACTTGCTTTGAAAAAAACGGGAGAGAGGAAACCATTAAAATAAATATAATGGAAAATAAAGAAATATTATTAAATTCTAGCTAGCTCTCATTGCCTGCTCCGGGCTTCTAGTCTAAGGCCTGCTCTATTTTTCTTCTTGACATAATCTGAAGGATTGAGAAAATTGGCATCATTTATGTGCAGTTTGAAAACCTGCCAAATAATACAATATGCTGTTTACATCTGTGTAAATATGTAATAAACTATACAAAGGGTGGACACAGGCAGTAAGGATACAGATTAACTTCAGGATAATGAGAAAAGAGGAAAAAGAAAAGGAGCCTCCAACAATGATACCTAATTTTTTTGCTAAAGATTTCTGCCAGGCATGGTGGCTCACACCTGTAATCCCAACACTCGGGAGGCCAGAGTGGGAGGATGGTTTGAGTCCAGAAGTTCGAGACCAGCCTGGGCAACATGGCAGGACCCTCATCTCTAGAGAAAAGACTAAAATTAGGTGACCCTAGTGGCACACGCCTGTAATCCCAGCTTCTAGGGTGGCTGAGGTGGGAGGATTGCTTGAGTCTGGGAGGTTGAGGCTGCAGTGAGCCAAGATAAGCCACTGTACTCCAGCCTGGGTGACAGAGGGAGACACTGTCTTTGAAAAACTGAATAGAAAATTTGAATAAATAATGCTGTGCTGCAGATATTCTTCTAAGCATTTGCTATGATCTGATGTTTGTGTCCTTTCAAAATTTATATGTTGAAGCCTAACCCCCATAGTGATCGTATTAAGAGGTGGAGCCTTTAAGAGGTGATCATGAGGGCAGATCCTTGATGAATGGGATTAGTGCCCTGAGAAAAGAAGCTTGAGGGACCCTATTCACCTTTCCACCACATGAGGACACATAGAAGGTGCCATCTATGAAAAAGAAGCCGTCGGCAGACTTCACGTCTGCTGATATCTTGATCTTGGACTTTCTCAGAACTGTGATCAATTCTGCTTCCGTTGTTTATAAATTACCTCGTCTAAGATGTTTAAGTAATTTAAGTAACATGGAGAATAAATCCAGAAGGCCCTATTCATCTGATAGGGGATCTAGAGAATGGATGGAAGGAAATACTCAAAAGGTAATTGAAAATATTCCAGTATCTTTAAGTACAAAGCTCTCATTTAGCTCAGAGCCAAATACATAGGTAAAAAATAACACACTTAAACACCTCATAGTGGGATTTCAGAGCATGAAGGATAAAATGAAAATCTTAACTAGATTACCTTCTCATCAGCAATAATGGATGCTAATTGACAATGGAACAGTATTCTAAGGGAATCATTGTGGTGGTGGTTTGTCTTGTTTTGTTTTGTTTTTGAGACAGGGTCTCACTTTGTCACCCAGACTGGAGTGCAGGAGTGCAATCATGGCTGACTCATTGCAGGAGCTCAGTGAGTTCAAGCGATCCTCCCACCTTAACCACCTCAACCCCACTGCCACCCCAGCACAATAGCAGGGACTATAAGTGCTGGCTGCCATGCCTGGCTTTTTTGTTTTGTTTTGTTTTGTTTTGTTTTGTTTTGTTTTGTTTTGTAGAGATGGAGTCTCACTATTTCCTAGGCTGGTCTCAAACTCCTGGGCTCCTACCTTGGCTTCCCAAAATGTTGGAATTACAGGTGCAAGCCACCACACCTGGCTTCTAAGGGAATTGTTTTTAACCAAGACTACCAAACTAAATTAGCACCTAAGAGAGGGTACAAAATAATGACAGGTATTTTCAGACATGTAAGAATTCAGATTGCTGCCCATCCTCGAAATTGCTGTTAGAGAAAGTCTTCCACCAAAGAGTAAACTGGATCCAAAAAGAAAGAAGAAAGATTGTGATACAAAAGACAATGACAAACAAAGGTAACAAACCCTGTTTGTTGCCCGCTCAAAGCCATTCTCTTTCTTCCTTCCTAGTAAAACAGTGATTTTGATAATTTACCCTCCTCTGTGTGTATAAAACATATGGGTTCTCTCCAGTCCGAGAAGGAGAGTAAATGTTACATTGTCTAAATTCATCATAGTAATTCTATTCTTCCTCCTAATGATTGGTTTAGACATAGGCGCATCATTCAACACTGACTAAGGACAAGTGCAGAGAAACCTGGGGTGGGTATAGAAATGGCTTTCCTCTTTGAAAGCTGAAAAAAGAAAAGGAAGTAAGGAATAGGGAAGGAAGATCAGAAGAAATGAAGGAAGAAGGAAGGAAGAGAAGACAAAACGAGAAATGGAAGGAGAAGCTTCCTTCTCATGGTACCTATGCTGACGATGATTTCCAAGGAGCCTCATTTTCTAGAATTCACACCCTTGTGTGGATCCCTCCAACACAGAATACAGAGGGCTTCCAAAGCTGGGCAATAAAAGGCATTTCAGCTTTGACCTTACTTGCTCTCTTGGTTCACTTGCTTGAAGGCAGGATTTCTCAACATTAGCACTACTGACATATCGGGCCTGATAGTTCATGTGGTGAAGAGCTGTCTTGTGCAATATAAGATGTTTAGCAGTAACTCTAGTTCCAACCCACAATATATCAATAGCAATTTTCCAGTTGTGACAACCAAACACGTCTCCAGATATTGTTAAATGCCCCAGGTGAGAAAAATCACCCAGTATAAGAACCAGTGCTCTATGGAAAGCCAGCCAGCTTGTCCTGCAGATACTCATGCAGCCTGCCTGCCATGCTGGTGAGCCACTGCAGCAGGGCCCAGACATTTTTTTATTTTTTTTTAACCACACTGTCTTGCTCTGTCTCCCAGGCTGGAGTGCAGTGGTGAGGTCATGGCTCACTGCATCCTTGATCTCCTGCACTTAAGTGATCCTCCCACCTCAGCCACCAGAGTAGCTGGAACTACAGGTGCACAACACCACACTTGGCTAATTTTTAAAAACTTTTTGGCAGAGATGAAGTCTCACTATGTTGCCCATACTGGCCTCAAACTCCTGAGCTCAAGGGATCCTCCCACCTCAGCCTCCCAAAGTGTTAGGCTTATAGACATCAGCCACTGTGCCTAACCCCTGCTAACATCTTGATTTTAGCCCATGAAGACTCATTTTGGACTTATGACCTGCAGATTATAAGGTAATAGATTTGTGTTTTTTAAATAAAGCCACTAATTTTGAGGTGACTTACCACAACAGTGATTTTTAAAAAACGAATACAAACTTCTTGTATCCATTTTACTTTTTAAATCATTGTCTCTTTTCCCTTGGTTACAGATTATCATGGCTGTCACTCAGGTTTTCTGCTCATTGGTAGACAAAAGGTAAGGAGATGTGTGAAACTGGAACAGTGAAAGGAACCTTTACCGAAACCTGAAACTTCGGAAGAATGGCATGACTGAAAATGATTAGTGTTAATTCATTCCAGTTGTGGTAGCTACCCATAAGGTATGACTAGAGACCATTCCTCCCTCCTAGTCCGAGAAATAGGAAGCCTTGTTTCCCTGTATCTTACTCATTTTTATCTTGGTTGTCTGTGCTAGTTATTTATTGCTTTATAACAAACAAACCACCTCTGAACTCAGCGACTTAAAACAGTAACAGTTATTTCTATAGCTCAAAAATGTGTAATTTGGGCAGGATTTCATGAGAAAGGCTCAGTTACTCCACAGAGCATGAGGTAGGGCTGGAGGACCCACCTCCAAAATGGCTTGTTCACATGCCTAGAAAGTGTGGTGTTAGGCTGTCGGGAGTGCTCAGCCAGGGATGATGGCTGAGAGCTTCTCTTCCTCTCCAGGTGGGTCTCTCCATGGTCTGTTGGAACTTCTTCATGGCATGGTGTCTGAGTTACAAGAGCAAGCATCCCACGAGAACCAGGTAGGAGCTGTATTTTCTTTTCTGACCTAGCCTCAGAAGTCATGAGGCTTCGTTTCCACTATTGTCATAAGTCTACCCAGACTCAAGAGGAGGATGCAGCGATGCTACCTTTCAATGAGAGGATTATCTAAGTCACACTGAACAAGAGCATGTTGGACGGAAGATACTATTGCAGTATTTTTGGAAACTAAAGTCTACCCAGTTCTTTAAGCATTATCATCAATTCTCTGTCTTCAGCATTCTCCTCTTTTGCTTATGTTAGCCAGAATTGGTTTCTGCTTTTGCTTGTAACCGAAGAATAATGTAGCTGGTGTAAGCACAAACGTATCAGAATAAGTATAAATATTTAAATCTCCTTATTAAAAGACAGAAGCTCTGAATTTGCAGAAACAAAGCAAAACAACCCTAATAAATTAAGAATATACATGCTTTTCAAATGTCCCACGGAAAATTAACAACATTGGACCAGGCCAAAAAGTGCGCTTTTTATAATTTCCCAAAAGCAACAATCATACATACCATGTTATTAGTAGATGTCAACATTCCTGTAAACAGATCCATCTAAATCTGTAATTTTCAATTATTGAAACTTTTTCACTAGAATGACTTTTGTTTCTCATTATACTTAAAGTTACTCCCAGAGGCCAACACAAGACTTTATCATCATTTTAAACAGCCCTCTTTTAGAAAATAAAGCTCCAATTGTCTTTTGTTCAATTACTCCATCCTTCCAGCTCCCCGGAAGCCTTCACTGACATTACTGCTGTTTTTCACTGACATTACTGCTGCCTCACAAAGACTCCATTTCTGTCTATTGGTGAGCATTCTTTATTATTTTCCAGTTGGTCTTCCCTCTTACTCTTCTTCCCAGGTTTGTGCTGGACCTCAGAATGTCTGAAGGAGCTGAAATTCCATGTACTGTCTTCCATTTAATATGATCTGAAGTGAAGAACATGGTCCCTGGAGTTGAACTGCTTGAAGTCAAATCCGAAAATATAAAAAGAAAAAAAAATATAGTAGTTTTATTGTTTTTATTTCTTGTCTCTCCCTGATAGATAGTTTTCTTTAAAAATGTAATGCTTTTGGAATAATAATGGCAAGTGATTATATCTCTTTTGTATTAAATAGGCTTGGAGCAATTTTCTTAATTATCCAGCACGATTTAAGCCCAAAGGCAAGCACAACACTTTACCTGAAATACCACTATTACACTTTCCCTACGTGCAGAAAACTACTTTTACTAAAAGTTTGGCAAGCACTTTCCAAACAGCATTTTCTGTTTTCATTCCTTGAGAATTCCCTGACAAGTATGCATAGAAATTTTAATATACAGCTGTAATCCTTTGATATTGATTGTAAAAGTTTAATTGTTTATCATTTTTTGGAATTTACTTAATCTGCTTAAATCCTAAAGTGGTTTTCAATGTAGTTGTATTATGGCCAAGTAATTGAGTTTTCAGCTTGCTTTTCTCTCAATATTTTTAGACTCTAACCTAGTATCCTGCAACAGTACCTACATGCCTAGTCAATGACGAAACGTACTGTAACTGAAATGATGAAAAGGCATTTATTCTGATGACCAAAGCCTGTCCACACCGCGTCAAAAACCTGGGATGCTTTGCTTTCTGCTGGCTATCTCAATGTGCTTCCACTTTTCCCATATAACTTTTTTACAGAACTGGGTCCCATTTAATTTTAGAGTTAAAATGTCCCATACCCTCCCATACATGCAAAATAATTTTCAGTTTTTTTACTTCATATTTATGCATTTGAATGGTATAACCTCAGGTTAGCCAGAGCTGGGGGAGGAAGTGGGTAGCCTAACCGGACCTTTACATGAAGACATAGGGTAGAAAAAAGTTCTTATCAGACTTTTCAAGCTGGACCTTAAAGATAAGCAACTTCAACTCCCTCATTTTACAGATAAGGAAACCAAGGTCCAGAAACACTATGTGACTTGCTCAGCGTTACAGAGTTAGCACAGGAAAGGGCTTTGGGAACTGAAGGCTTCGTGCTAAAAAAAGAAAGAAAGAAAAAAAAAAGTAAGACCGTATTTATCAGTATTGTCTCCCACCAGATTCCCCGTATACTGTTTCCTCTACTCTACCGTATTGTGTCCCAGACATTTAAAGTACTTTTCACTTGTGTTGTGCTTTTTATCTTAAGGAAACCATACAAGTACAGAACTTGTCGTATTTCCCTTAATGTGTGGGCTGCCTCAGAGCTCCAAGCTAAATGAGTTGGTTTGCCATGCCTGGTGCTGGCTCTTGTGTGGGAGAAAGTGCCAAAAACGGAGTCAAGAAGATTGGCTGAGTGGATTCTTAAAGCCAGACCCAGGGAACAAAGTGAGGAAGGGGGACTTCTTTGGATTCATTAGCCAAAGAAAATGGAGGCCAAACCTCTCCAGAAATTTAACACACTCTCATTGTGCAATTACTTGGATTATTTCTAAGGTAGATGCTGGAAAATGCATTCTCTTTTGATTAGTACTTAAGGCACTGTATTGTGGTTGTTGTCTTTCTTTTCTACCATGGAGCTTTTGATTATAAAGATCCTTTCTTGTTCATCTCTTTTTCTTTAGTGCCTAGCATAATGCCACAATAAAGTGGTGCATATTTTAAAAATAAATAATAAATCAGTGTAGTGACATGGATAAAGGTAGATGGAACTAGACTCTTAGAAGCCAGAAAATTCTGGACAAATCTTTTAAGTCCCCTAAGTGTCAACATTTATATTTGTTATGATTTTACATGGCTAGTTGATTCTGAGAATAAACTAAGAGTCCCATTCTATTCAAAGCTGATAACAAAAATTAATTATATAACCACCTTTCTCATCTCTTCACAGAGTATACATTCATTCACTCATTCATATATTCATCCATCGAAAACATGGATTGAATCCAGAGATCATCAAGATGGTCTCTGCCCTTTATAATTTAGGCAGCGTTTCTGCAAGTATGATCTCTGATGCACTGACATGAAAGCGGGGAGCAGGGCTTGATTAACATGTAGATTCTCAGAGTATGGGGGGCCAGGGCTCAGGAATAAACATCATGACACTTAGGTAAAATGCACAGAGAGTATAAGAGCTGAGAGGGGTGGAAAGGATTCAGGGACAGAGCCCAGGACGTGGAGAAAGGAAAGGAGGATCCTAAAGCTGGTTGGACGGAGGTTCTAGACCTTGGTAGATGTCAGCGAGTTAGTGATTAAGTGATGTTGTTCCTGAGCTAGTGACTTTTGCAGATGTTATTAGTGAGTTAGTGAGTAAGGAAGACGCTGAAAAGTTGCTTAGCATCCTTTGTCTTCCACTGTCTCTCATAATGGAAGCAGCCTGGCCACACTGTGTTGGGACTCTTCAAAGCTCTCACAAAATCAGACCAAAGGCTTTTTTGTTGTTGTTGCAGAGTGCTATGGTCTAAATTTTTGTGTCTCCCC
The DNA here is from genome assembly GCF_048565385.1 of Saimiri boliviensis. Taxonomy (NCBI): domain Eukaryota; kingdom Metazoa; phylum Chordata; class Mammalia; order Primates; family Cebidae; genus Saimiri; species Saimiri boliviensis. The sequence continues at coordinate 6,942,158 of NC_133457.1, read as the reverse complement.
AAGCTCATAGGTTGAAATCCTAATCCCTAGGATGAAAAGTGGGGCCTTTGAAAAGTGATTAGATCACGAAGGAATAGCCCTCATGAATGGGATTAGTACCCCTGTAAAAAAGGCCAGAGAGACCCTTGTCCTTTCCCCTGTACAAAGACACAGGGAGCAGGTGCTCCCGATGAGGGAGCCAGCCTTCATCAGACATGGAATCCGAAGGCACCTTGATCTTGGGCTTTCTAGCCTCCAGCATTGTGAGAAACAAATGTCTGTTGCTTTATAAGCCACCCAGCTTATGGTGTTTTGTTACAGCAGCCCTGATGCACTAGGACAGGCTCAGCCAAAGCAACAGTCAGTCTTGCTCCGGAAAGCTGGTAGAGCTCTTGGCTCTTCAGCGATCTGCTGTCCTATTATTTCATCCTTTTAAGCCTTGCCTTTTACTTCTAGCATAATACCTAGAACACAGAACAGTTTTAAGGTGAATTCATGCTTCCCTTTGTCTCTGTCCACAGACTGACACAGTCTGGAAACAGAGTCATAAGACAATTCTATGGCAACCTTTTTGTTAAAAGGAAACCCTTTCGTGTCACCTTTTTGCAGGTGACACAAATTAGTTCAAGCCCATCCTTCTCAGGTCATGCCTTGCAGTTGCTCTGCTTTCTTCTTTTTTTCTTTATGAGACAGAGTCTTGCTCAGGATGGAGTGCAGTGGCACGACCTCAGCTCACCGCAACCTCCGCCTCCTTGGTTCAAGTGATTCTCCAGCCTCAGCCTCCAGAGTAGCTGGGACAACAGGCACATGCCACCATGCTCGGATAATTTTTGTATTTTTAGTACAGACGGGGTTTCAGCATGTTAGCCAGGCTGGTCTTGAACTTCTGACCAGGTGATCCGCCCTCCTCGCCCTCCCGAAGTGCTGGGATTACAGGCATGAGCCATCGAGCCCAGCCTGCAGTTGCTCTGTTTTCTGATGGGTATGTCCTGGGAATATGAGCATCTCTCTGCTTGAAATCCCAGCCTGAAAGCCTTCTGCAGTTTAGGAGGAAAATTCATTTAATGATTTTTTTATTTTTTTAACTCTTATTTTGAAAAATTCTAAACATATGCAACAGTAGAGAGTGTATCTGACTTCCCTATATACATCACCAGTTTCAACAACCATTAGAATGTCACTATCCTTATTTTTATCTCTCTTCTCCATGCTTTTTATCTTTCCTAAACCATTTTAAAACAAATATTTGACATCATGTCATTTTACTTCTCAATATTTCAGTATAGATCTCAAAACAGAAGGAGGGACTGAAATATGGGCCATGTTTAGTGATATGCTTCCGGAACCTAGAGGTTGGAAATGGGGAGAAGTCACTTTACAATGGAGAAACCTAGTCAACAGCAAAGATTACCTTAGCCAGGTGATGAAGATTAACATCAACAGTTAATCTTGTGGACAGCATGTGTCTTTGATATGATGTAATGAAAAAAGTACCAGTCAAATACAAATAAATTGTGTGGTTTAGTTAATAGCCATGTGCCTATGTTGGTTCCTTAATGTACTAGGGTGATGTAAGATGATCACAAAATGAGACACTAGGTACAGAATATGTAGAAACTCTGTACTATCCGCAACTTTTTGGTACCCTAAAATGTTTTAAGTTTATTCTTTAAAAAGGAAGCAGGACAACTACGGTGCTACTATCTCACTTAAAAAAAAAGTTGCCCCAAATCAGATCAAAGACGTAACATTTTTGCATGGTAGAATTCATAACCACCTTCTACAAAATGCATATTGCACAGTGTACTCATAAACATTCAAAAAATGTATTGAGACACCACCCTTTAAATAAAGCTTTCAAATCTAAACTGCATACTAGTACCCAGGAACTATCTGAAAGCCAACATGCTTTTTCAGGTGTGTGAAACATGCTGTCAAGGTTGTGGGTTGGTTGTAGTGAAGATTTTTAATTGCATTAGTATCTCCTAACACCAGGCAAGGTGGCTCATGCCTATAATCCCAGCACTTTGGGAGGCCAAGGCAGGCAGATCACGAAGTTAGGAGTTCGAGACCAGCCTGGCCAATGTGGTGAAAACCTGTCTCCACTAAAGATACAAAAAATTAGCCAGGCATGGTGGCACATGCCTGTAGTCTCAGCTACTTGGGAGGCTAAGGCAGGAGAATCGTTTGAACTAGGGAGGCGGAGGTTGCAGTGAGCCAAGATGCGAGCCACTGCACTCCAGCCTGGGCAACCGGGCTGAGACTCTGTCTCAAACAAAGAAAATAACAAACACCTTCCTGTCTGAATAACACCAGCAGTTTACACAGCAGTTCACACGCACTTTCTTACTTATCCTTCACAATAAAGTAGATATTATCATTATACTCTTTTCACAGATGCAGAAACTGAACAGGAAAGTAAAATGCAATGGTTTTCAAATGTTTTGCAGATTAGCAAATTCTTATTAAGTCAGGTATCACATAGACCGGTGGAACAGAAGAGAAAACCCAGAAATAAAGCTGCATAGTTAGAACCACTTGATCTTCAACAAACCCAAAAAAAGCAATGAGGAAAAGATTCCCTATTCAATGAACGGTGCTGAGATAACTGATACATATGGATACATATGCAGAAGAATAAAACTGGACTCCTGCATATCACCAAATACAAAAATTAGCTCAAGATGGATGAAAGACTTAAATGTAAGTTCCCAATCTATTAGTATAAAAACCCTAGAAGAAAACCTTGGAATTACCCCTCTTGATATTGGGCTTGGCAAAAAAATTTTGGCTAGGTCCCCTAAAGCAACGGCAACAAAATCAAAAATTGATAAGTGGGACCTAATTAAAGAGCTTCTGCACAGCAAAAGAAACTATCAAGGAAGTAAACAGCCTACAGAATGAGGGAAAATATTCATAAACTCTGCATCCAACAAGGTCTAATATCTAGAATCTATAAGATGCTCAAACAAATTAGCAATCCAAGAACAAACAAACCTGTTAAAAAGTGAGCAAAGAATATGAAAAAAATTTAAAAGAAGACGTACAAGTGGCCAATAAACAAAAAATGCTCATCATCACTAATCCCCAGATAGATGCAAATTAAAACCTCGATGAGATGCCATCTCACACCTGTCAGAATGGCTTTTGTAGAAAAATAACAGATGTTGGCAAGGCTGTGGAGAAAAGAGAACACTTGTATACTCTTGGTGGGAGTGTAAATTAGTCCAGCCACTGTGGAATGCTGTTTGGAGATTTCTCAAAGAACTAAGAGTTGAGCTGCCATTCGACCTAGCAATGCCGTTACTACCATTACTGGGTATACACCCAAAGGAAAAATAATTGTTCTATCAAAAGGACACTTGCACCGGTATGTTCATTGCAGCACTACTCATAATAATAAATATATGGAACAATCTAGGTCTTCACCAACAGCGGACTGGATTTAAAAAGTATGGTATTAGCCAGGTGTAGTGGCTCATGCCTGTAGTCCCACACTTTGGAAATCCAAGACAAGAGCATTGCTTGAATCTAGGAGTTCAAGACCAATCTGGGCAACATGGCAAGTAAGACTACAAAAATTCATTTTAATATTTTTAATTATTTGAAATTAAATAATTTTAGAGTGTCTCAAAAGTAATTACTAAATAATTAAAATAAGTAAATAATTTAATTTAATTTGAGTTTAATTATTATAATTATTTAATAATTATTTTTAAGACACCATAAAATTATTTTAATTATTTCATATTTTATTTTTAAATTATTTTAATTATTTAATAATTATGTTTGGGAAACTCTGGCAAGGCTGTGGAGAAAAGGGGACGTGTATACACTGTTGGTGGGAGTGTAAATTAATACAGCCACTGTGGAAAGCAGTTTGGAGATTTCTTTTTTTTTCTTTTTTTTTTAGAAAGAAAAAAAGAATAATAAGAAAAAGAATAAAGAAGAGGAAGAAAGAGAAAGAGGAAGAGGGAGAGAGAATGGGGGTATTGCTTTATTGCCTGGGCTAGAATGCAGTCTAAATATGGGTATGCCTATAATTGCCCTTAATAATGGAGACATAAAAGAAAATGAGGGAAGAGAATAACAAACAAGGAGCCAGCCAACATTTCGTTTAAACTTCTAAGTTGATACGATGTGGTACTGATAAGAGTGTATGTTTTGTGTATTTAAAGTGGAGAGTTCTATAAACATTAATTACATTTACTTGTTCCAGATCTGAGTTCAAGTCCTGGATATCGTTGTTAATTTTCTGTCTCATTGATCTGTCTAATATTAATGTTGAAGTCTCCCACTATTATTGTGTGGGAGTCTAAGTCTCTTTATAAGTCTTGTATGTCTGCGTATTCCTGTATTGGGTGCGCATATATTTAGGATCTTTAGCTCTTCTCGTTGTTGCGTTGATCCTTTTATCATTATATAATGTCCTTCTTTGCTTCTTTTGATCTTTGCTGCTTTAAAGACTATTTTATCAGAGGCAAAAATTGTAACTTCTGCTTTTTATTTATTTATTTTTGCTCTCTGGTTGGTTGGTAAATCTTTCTCCGTCCCTTGTTTTGAGTCTTTTTGTATCCTTGAATGTGAGATGGGTCTGGATGCAGCATACCGATGGGTTTTAGTTTTTTATCCAAATTGCCTGTCTGTCTTTGAATTGGAGGATTTAGTCAATTTAAACTTAGAATTAATAATGATATATGTGAGTTTAATACTGCCATTTAATATTAGCTGGCTATTTTGCCCATTAGTTGATGTAAATTCTTCATTATATTGATGCTCTTTACTTTTTGGTATTTTTTAGAAAGGCTGATACTGTTTGTTCCTTTCTATGTGTAGTGGTTCTTTCAGAAGCTCTTGTAAAGCAGGCCTGGTGGTGATGAAATCTCTGAGTGCTTGCTTGTTCACAAAAAACTTTATTTTTCCTTCACTTATGAAGCTTAGTTTGGCTGGATGTGAAATTCTGAGTTGAAAGTTCTTTTCTTTAAGGATGTTGAATATTGGTCCCCACTCTCTTCTGGCTTGTAGGGTTTCTGCTGAGAGATCTGCTGTGAGTCTGATAGGCTTCCCTTTGTGGGTAACCTGACCTTTCTCTCTGGCTGCCCTTAGTATTTTCTCCTTCATTTCAACCCTGGTGAATCTGACGATTATGTGCTTTGGAGTTGCTCTTCTTGAGGAATATCTCTGTGGTGTTCTCTGTATTACCTGGAGTTGAATATTATCCTGCCTTACTAGGCTGGGAAAATTTTCCTGAATAATGTCCTGAAGCGTATTTTCCAGCTTGGATTCATTCTCTTCGTCACATTCAGGTACACCTATCAAGCGTAGATTAGGTCTTTTCACATAGTCCCATATTTCTTGGAGACTTTGCTCATTCATTTTTATCCTTTTTTCTCTAATCTTGTCTTCTTGTTTTATTTCATTGAGTTGGTCTTTGACCTCTGATATCCTTTCTTCTGCTTGATCAATTCGGCTGTTAAAACTTGTGCATACTTCACGTAGTTCTCGTATTGTGTTTTTCAGCTCCATCAATTCACTTATATTCCTCTCTAAATTGTGTATTCTTGTTAACATTTCGTCAAACCTTTTTTCAAAGTTCTTAGTTTCTTTAGATTGTATTAGCATAAGTTCTTTTAATTCACAGGAGTTTCTTATTATCCACGTTTTGAAGCCTGCTTCTGTAATTGGAACACACTCGTTCTCCATCAAGCCTTGTTTCGTTGCTGATGAGGAACTGGGATCCCCTGCTGAGGGAGAGGCGTTCTGATCTTGGGTATTCTCAGCCTTTTTTGGCTGTTTTCTTCCCTTCATTGTAGATTTATCCATCTGTGGTCTTTATAATTACCGTCTTTGTAATTGGGTTTCTGAGTGGACGTCCAACTTACTGATTCTCAGCGCCGAAATCTGAGCAACCCACTGTGCCGACTAAATCAGCGGCGTTAAGATTGATGGTGCTTTTCTGACTCTGCACCAAGAACCGACGCTCCGAGGCGCCGGCAAAACCGCCTCGCCGGTCGCAAGAGTCGCGCTGGCCACCCGTGGGGCTCCTCAGCTGGGAATCTCCTGGTGCGTGAGCAACAAGAATTCATGGGAAGGTGTGGCGTCCTCTCGTTCTTTGCGCTTTCACTGGGAGCTACAATCCCGAGCTGCTAGTGATCAGCCATCTTGGATCTCTCCGGAGATTTCTTAAAGAACTAAGAGTTGAGCTACCATTAATCAAAATAATTTAATTAAATTTATTTATTTATTAATAAAAATTGATAATTATATCTATTAATATTATTTAATAAAATAAAATAATTTTAATAGATATTTTAATTATTTATTCATTACTTTAATATTTAATTTTTTTGAGACAATTATTTAATGATTATTTTTGAGACAATTATTTAATGATTATTTTGAGGTTAGGTTTTTTTTTTTTGGTCTCAAAATAAATGAAGAAATAAAATTTATTTTGCCCAGGCTGGAGTGCAGTGGCACAATCATGGCTCGCTGAAGCCTTGATTCCCTGGGCTCAAGTGATCCTCCCACCTCAGCTTCCTGAGTAGGTAGGACTACAGGTCTGTGCCACCATGCCTGGCTATTATTTTTTCCAATTTTTTTTGTAGATGGGTTCTCACTATGTTACCCTGGCTGGTCTTGAGCACCCGAACTCAAGCAATCCTCCTGCCTCAGCCCTGCAAAGTGCTGAGATTAGAAGCTTGAGCCCCTGTGCCTAGCCAAGAAAAAAAACTTTTTCAATTAAAAAAAAAATGTGGTACATATGCATTGTGGAATATTATGCAGCCATAAAAAAGAATGAAATCATTCTTTTGCAGCAACATGGATATAGCTGGAGGCCATCAAGCCGAGTAAACTAACACAGAAAGGGAAAACCAAATACTTCATGTTCTTACTTACAAGTGGTAGCTAAACAATGGGTACATGTGAACGTAAGATAGGAATAGGCACTGGGGACTGCTAGATGAGGGAAAGAGGGATAGGGGCAAGGACTGAAACCTACCTTTTGGGTACTATGCTCAATACCAAGGTGATGAGTTCAGTCACACCCCAAACCTCAGCATCATTGTTACCTCTGTAACAATCCTGCACATGTATCTCTTGATTCTAAAAGAAAAGTTGAAAAATAAAACCAGTAGGAAAATAAGGGCAAAGATAACCTTTGCCTCCAAACTGCTGCTGCTAACCACTCCTAGGAGGTTCTTTTACGCACAGTTTAAAGACTAACAGTGTAATTTGGGGAGGGGTAGGGACATAGGAGTTTTAGATTCAGACAAGCCTGATGTTTGAAGACCTGCTGAATATTTATGAGCTGCACATTACTTTGGATGCGTTACTTAACCTCTCTAATTCTCAGTTTCCAAATTTGTAAAATGGAAGTAGTAATACTCTAGAGCTCCTTGCAGGATAAATTCCTAATCTTAATCGTATCTTTGTCTCTCCAAAGGGCTAAAATAATTTTCTCGAAATATCGGAAGAGTAGCTTGCAGAATCTAGTTCTTCTGCCACTCAACCCATTGCTTTTTCCACTACATCATGGGACTATGCATTGTACTCCCAACCAAGTCTGGAGTGCTTGGCAGTGACACATGGTATGTGCATGTCCTGCTTTTCTTCTTCTTTTGATTAATTTTATTTGGAAACATTTATCAAACTTTTTTTTCTTTGTTTCTTGAGACAGAGTCTCTCACTCTGTCGCCTAAGCTGCAACCTCCACCTCCCAGGTTCAATCAGATTCTCATGCTTCAGCCACCCAAGTACCTGGGGTTACAGGCACGTGCCACCACACCTGGCTAATTTTTTATTTTTAGTAGAGATGGAGTTTTGGCGTGTTGGCCAGGCTGGTCTCGAACTCCTGACCTCAAGTGATCTACCCACCTCAGCCTCCCAAAGTCCTGGGATTACAGGCGTGAGCCACCATGCCTGGCCTGTGCATACCCTACTGATGGTGTCCTTGTGTAGTAAGAGCAGCAGAGTGACGAATTGAGAAGAAACATTTAAAGCATGTGTTCTTAACCCAGATCCTAGACCCTCACATGAGCTTCAAGTGCTCCATGAACGCCCCTGAAATTATGGACAAAAATTTTAGATGTTTGCATATGTGCATTTTTCTGAGGAAGATGGTCTACATCTTCAAAATTATCAGAAGTATTCCAAATCTAAGAAAAGTTCAGAGCTCATGGACCAAATATGGTGGCCCAGCACTTTGGGAGGCCGAGGCGGGTGGATCACCTGAGGTCAGAAGTTTGAGACTAGCCTGGCCAACATGGTGAAACCCCATCTCTACTAAAAATACGAAAATTACCTGGACATATTTGTGAGTGCCTGTAATCTCAGCTACTTGGGAGGCTGAGGCAGGAGAATCACTTGAACTTCGAGAAGGAGCTGTGTCATCTATTAAGATAGGAAGAAAGTAGGAGCTTGTTTGAAGGTGGAGGAAGCAACAGGTTTATCTTTGAACCTGCTGAGTTTGAGATGTCTGTGCAGTTGGAAATCCAGAAAATGGAAAACTCAGAAGAGGTATCAGGAGCCAGCAGCATATTGAGGGTAAGTGAAGCCATGAGAGTGGACAAGATTTCTCAGGAAAAGCATGTAGGTTTACAGTCTTTCTTGGAGGTAGATGGGTGATCATCTGATGAAGGCCACGAAACTTTTCTTCAGAAACATCTTCAGGGAGCTTGCTTGTTAAGAAAATGAAAGAAATCAGGACATAGTTGAGGGTTGCCATGAGGTCGAGAAAGATTAAGACTTAACTATGTTTATATAGACAAGTAGTCAGGAAATGATTAGAGGAACAGAAGAGACGAAGAATATTCAATCAGGAAACCAAGCCCTCGAGAAATGACAAAGAGACAGGCTCCCTAACAGAGCAAAAGGCAAGAATGTTAGGCAAAAGCAGGGGCAACTTTTTAAAGTCAGGAACAAGGAAGAAGTGCTAGAAGGGAATGCAGGTGAGCTTGTGGGTTGGATGCCTGGATGTTGAAGACTTTTTTATCAGATCACTTCTGTGGACTCAGTGAATAGGAGGTGAGGTCATCTAATGAGAATGAGCAGAGGTCACAAGTCTGTGAAGTGACCACTGTAGAGATTATGTATGGAAAACACCATGGGATTTCTAGGCAGTAGAAGCCCGGCTAAATATGAGGACCAGGCATGTATAATTACATCAACCTGGGTGATTTTTCTTCAGCAAATCTTGAGATCCTTGGTGCAAGTGAGAAGGAAGCAATGGTTAAATTTTTTAAGAAGTATCAATTTGCCAAGAATTGTGAGTAAAGGATAGCGGGGCAAAGGAGATGAGGAGTCAAATGAGAACTGATCACAGAATGATGAACCAGGTATCGAAGCTCTCTGGAAGTAAAACGACATCAGAAAAAGAATGATAAAAGGAAACAGTGGGAGGACATAGGAATTAAAAATACCAAAGCATACAGCCAGCCAACCTGTGTGCTCAGCAGTTGGTTTGTTTTAAAGACTTTTATTTTTATTACTTTTTAAAGTCACCAAGTGTCTTGATGCACCTATGTTGTAGTTTGATCCTGAATTCTTGACCAGAACACCAAAGCTGAGGGAAGCCATTGGAAATCAAATTCCTTGTTCCAACCTAACAGCAAAGACTGTATAATCATTCATTTGCCTTTTAGATACAGGACCAGAATCAGACAGTAAAATTGTCTTCCAGTCCCAAACTTGAGGCTAATATTACTTGCACATGTAAAGGCTATGGACTAGGTATTTGATAATATTGGAGATTTATAAACCTTCTTATGTATATAATAATATTGTAGTTACATAGGTTGGTGTCCTTCTTTTAGGAGATGCCTGTGATGTGTGTGCTGGTGAACTGCCAGCTTATCTGTGACTTATTTTCAAATGATTATGGGAAAATGTATAACAAAGCAAATACGGCAAAATGCTAACAATTATTGATCAGAGTTGATGGTTCTCAACAAAGGTAGAGGGTTAATTTTACTTCATGAAGAACATTTGGCAACATTTGGAGACGTTTTTGGTTGTCTCAGGTCAGGGGGAGGGTATGTGTGTGTGTGCATGGGCATGCACAACTGGCATTTAGTGAGAAGCCAGGGATGCTGCTGGACATGGTTTGGCTCCATCTCAACCTAGATCTCATCTTGAGTTGTAATCCCCACGTGTCAGGGGAGGGGCCTGGCAGGAGGTGATTGAATCATAGGAGCAGACTTCCCTTTGCTGTTCTCATGATAGTGAGTGAGTTCTCACGAGATCTGGTTGTTGGAAAGTGTGTGGCACTTCCTTCTTAACCCTGTCTCCTGCTCAGCCATGGTAAGACATGCTGGCTTCCCCTTTGCCTTCCTCCATGATTGTAAGTTTCCTGAGGCCTCCAAGTCATGCTTCCTGTTAAGTTTATGGAACTGTGAGTCAATTCAGTCTCTTTTCTTCATATATTACCCAGTCAGGTAGTTCTTTATGGCAGTGTGAAAACACAGCGGAATATCCTATATTGCACAGGAAGGCCCCCAACAAGAGAATTGTCCATCCCAAAATGCCATAGTGCTGAGGCTGAGAAACCCTGAGCTCATGGTAGATATATAGATGATCATGGTGCCAGTGCTAGTCTTTCACCCCTCCAAAATATTTTAAAACTTTTGCTAAAGGAAGTTTGAAATGAACACTAAAATATGAGAACAAAAGAAATCTATCTTCTAACTAGTAAACAATAAATTATTATTGGCAGTGGTCAGAGATTTTGATTGTGACTGGGGACTCGCTTGAAAACCAAGACTTTTAGGTGGATGGCTGGAAACCATTCCTCACCCTTCTTACAGTCAATCAGTCAAAAATAGAACATTCTTTTTATTCAGTACTTGAATTTTTGTGCAAAATGTTCTGAGGGGAAGAAAAGAAGGAAAATGGACATTTATAGACCACTTACTATGACCTAGGTATCATGCTGAGCACTTTCCATACGTACTCCTGTCTGGCATGGAGTCAGCTGATACAGACTTAAATATTAATTGTGTCACACAATGACTAATTTCATTCATTCATTTAATCATTTATTCCTCCACTCAGAAAACTTGCATTAGATATCTAGTAGGTTTCAAACACTGCTAGACCCTGGGGATACAGAAATAAATAAGGCATGCTGCCTTACCTCAGGAAGCATATGGCCTATTGAGGGAGACAGAACATTTAATAGTGAGCCATGAGAAATTATCATTTCTAGAGGAATGGACAAGTCTCTCTAGAAGCACATAGGAGGACAACCAAACCAAAGACAACTTCTCAGGCTTGGGATACTTAAGAGGAAATCCCCTCAAGGGACAAGTTTGGAAATCCACTGGATGGGGCCCAAGAATCTGTGTTTCTGACAAGTTCTTAGGTGATGCCAATGCTGTTGGTACATTGGGGTGAGATTGGGGTGAGTGAGCTGTGAGGGTATGGGGAATGTGTGTAGTGCTTGGAGCTGGAGACAGGGCTGGAGCTCCTTCCATGTAGGGTGGAGCAGCATGTTAAAGGCCTGGAGATAAGAGAGAAAATGGAATGCTTTAGAGTCCTTGCATGCATTCTAGGTCTTCATTTCAGCATGCATCAGAATCTCCTAAAGGATTTGTGAAAGCACAGATTACCAGGCCTCACTCTCATAGTTTCTGATTCAGTGGGACTTGACGGGGTCCAAGAATTTGTGTTTCTAACAAGTTCTTAGGTGATGCCGATGCTGTTGGTCCAAGGACCACACTTTGAGAATTCCTGCCTTAGAGAAACTACAGGTCGTACGAGTAGGGCTGAAGCTGAAGAGATGATCAAGTTTGGACTAAATTATTGAGCCAATAGGGAACTATTGAAGGTTTTAACCACTTGAGACCTTCAATGCGTAATCTCTCTTAGCCCATATATCTTCACTGTAACATGGGAGACTAATATTAAACTATCAAACTCTCTTATCTTTTAGCTTTCTTTTGAGAATAAAACCAACAACATTGTGTAAGTAAATTATAAATCACCATATAAATGTCAGAGGTAATTATTAAAGTTAACTCACAGCTGAAAATATTCTCTTTTTCTAGATAACAAAATGGTATAGCAGGCACAGATGGCATCAGTCAAAGCATCTTGGGCCTGGCACCAGCATGCTCACCACTGTACCACCCTGCCACTCCAGCCAAGAAGAAAAATATTTTAGTGTTACAAAAAACCTCTGCTCCCAGTTGTCATCTCAATGTCTTCTTGACCATAACCTATCGAGTGAAGTAGGTGGTGAGGCTGATTGTCCCAGCATGGAATCTAAGCGAATGACTCACCCAGAGGTTAAATATGTAGCCCAGCTGAGCAAGGGTGGCTGGTAAAGCTGAGGTCAGACAGTCAGGCATAACTCACAGTTCTGCCCACTAGGCTTACTTAAGGACTAAGAACTGCACAGGGTTTTTTGCCAAGGGGACACTGGACTGTGAGATTGGCTCAGTCAGCAAGTGGAACCCAGAGGGAGAACTCCAAAGATTCATTCCTAGGAGCCTCCATTAAGGAAAGTAAAATAATTTGGGCAATTGGCATCTTTTCAGGTTTCCTATTATGAGTGGCAAGAAACAAGGTTGGCCAGGCATGGTCGCTCATGCCAGTCATCCCAGCACTATGGGAGGCCAAAGCAGGAGGATCACATCAGCTGAGGAGTTCAAGACCAGCCTGGGCAGCATAGTGAGACCCCCATCTCCATTTAAAAAAAAAAAAAAGAAGAAAGAAAGAAACCAAGCTGTATGTTTTTTATCTTTACTTTTTATATCACTTTACAGTTTAGATTTGCTTTTACTTTTACTTTCTCTTTTGATTCTCATAGGCAGTATTACTGTGAGTTCGTAGTTTGATAAGAATGACATATCCAGCTGGTCTTTGGATTTCAAATGTTATGCACTGGACTCCACCAAAATATTTATGTGGAATAAAGGTAACACGTAACAACTGTTTTCAACAAATGTGATTACATATGTAATATATGTGTGTATGTGTGTATGTATGTGTGTATCTATCTTCTGTCTATCATCTATCTATCTGAATGTTTTATACGCTTTTTATGTCTCATTTTCTGCTGGCAATGCTATTTGGTTATTTCATCTACTTTTTAATTGTTTGTTGTGATTTGTTTTTGATTAGCCTTCTATAATCTAGTCTGATGAATTAGAACGCATTTTGGTGGAAATAATCCTTGCAATATAAGGATTAAAAATAGTGAAAATTTGTGATATGATTAAATGAAATGGGATTAGGGGAAAAAAGACAGTTTTAATGGTGAAAACTCTGCACTGTAAAAAGAGAATTCCTGTTAATCACATGAATTATCCATTTTTTTTTAATTCATAAAACAACAAATCTAACGCTTCTTTAAACTTTTTCCAGGAATAAGGCACATAGGACTTCTGTGAGGGTAGTCAGACCGCTAAAGTAAACTAAAATGAAGAGTCCTTAACCAGCTCCCTCTACAGCCATATCTAATCCAGTTCAATAAACTGTAAAGATCTCAAGGTTTGGTAGAGATCAGAGTTCAAATTCAGCAAGCCGCTAGACGTAGCAACTGGAGAGACTTATACCACTGGCCAAAACTAGCAGAGAGTTACATTGGAGCCTTTTAAGCACTTTTTCTTCCCTTTCTGTATAATGTCTGGCATTTGTAGAAGATCATTGATGGTCATCAATTTTTCCTTACATAGATTATGCATATATAAGATTCAGAAAACCTGAGCTTCACAGAGGCTCTGTCTTTTTAAATCCAGAGTCCAATTGTTTTTCTTAAAAAGGATTACTGCCCTGCTTGGAATCATAAACCTTAAAGGCTGGGATGGAGTTTGTAGATCACCCAGGTAAAGACTATTCGAATAAGTTGCCCAGTGTCACTTGGCCAGTTGGGACCCAGGTTTCCTGACTTGCTTTCACATGTTCTCATGATGATTCTAAGGAAGTAAAGAGCCTAAAACAAGAATAAAAGGAAATTATTTAATTGCATGCAGGGGAAATGTTTATAATATACTGTTGTGTGAAGAAAGCACATACCATGGTATACATCATGGGATTCTATTTAGTGGGGGAAGGATGGAAACAATGTATGTATGTTAAGTATAAGATAGGCCAGGGAGATGCCAGCAGGCCTAATAGCTCTAGTGAGGCAATTGGCAGGAAATGCTTCTTTCTTCCTTGAGTTTTTACATATTTTCAAGATTTTTAAATGGATATATACAACTTTGATAGACAGAAATTAATATTATAAGCAAGGGATTAAAAGCATCATAAGAAGGTCAAATGGGCACTTTTTCAGGAATACAAAGATGAGTAGCTTTAGAATCCTTTTTTTCCAGAGACTGGAGAGCAGAAGACTGTTATCTGTAGAAGACAGGTATTTGACCAGAGCTGTGCTGCAGAGTGAAGGCGGATAGACAAATTGACACCTAAAAGCCAAGGCACTGGCCACAAGACAAACATCCACGGTGAAGCTGCAGTGACAGCCTCTCCTTACCAGGCAAAGTCAGCTTACTTCCCACTCCCACTGGTCCTACCACCAGAACCATTGCCGAATCCTGAACTATGAACCCCCGTGTTCACTTCTCCAGAGATGTGGAATATTCCTCTGAAACTGAGGCTTTCTGAAGGAAGCTAATTTTTTTGTTTTGTTTTGTTTTTAATGGAGTTTTGCTCTTGTTGCCCAGGCTGGAATGCAATGGCATGATCTTGGCACACTGCAACCTCCGCCTCCTGGGTTCGAGTGATTTTCCTGCCTCTGCCTTCCAAGTAGCTGGGATTACAGGCATGAGCCACCATGCTCAGCTAATTTTATATTTTTCTTTTAGTAGTGACGGGGTTTCTCCATGTTAGTCAGGCTGGTCTCGAACTCCTGACTTCAGGTGATCCACCTACCTCGGCCTACCAAAGTGCTGGGATTACAGGTGTGAGCAACCATGAAATCTTTTACTGCTATTTCATTCTTTCTGCCCGACTTGACTGAATAGCTAATACTCAGATCTAGCAAATAACAACAACAACAACAAAAAGCAATAAAAATAATAAGTAGATTGGTGAGCAGGTGGACTGAATAACTACCTTCAGTTATAGAACTTCTCCCATTTACCTTCCAGGTTCTAATTTATGTGCTGTATTATTTCTTATACTTAGCATTGTTGCTCATATTTACATTATCTGTAACCTCAGCAGGAGGCATTATTACTCCATTTCAGAGGTGTTAAAACTTCACCTGAGAGAGGTTGGGTTACTGAACAAAGCAGGCGTAGAACCCAGACCTGTTCGATTCTAAGCCCATGCCCCTTTGAATGCCATGACCTTTTACTTTGTGCCCTGAGATGGCTCAGTACTTGCTTAGTGGGCCCAGTAGAGTGCTGCTGAAGGAGAAAGAAAAGCACTGGATTAGGAGTCTGTGTCTGGATGCACCATTCAAGTAGAACCCACACGTGGACAACTATTTACAGGGTCTCCAAACGGCCCGTGGCTGAATCATCTCCATCTTTATGTTGTTTGCCAACGCCACAGACATTCTTTGCCACAGTTGGTTTTTGTTTGTTCATTTCTCTGATCTGTTGACCCTACTCAATATAGGGACGTAGAAAATTTCCTGATTAAATTAGATGAGATGGAACTCAAGTCTGTTTGGGAGGCAGATTTACGTGGAGGATAAGCAGTAGGGTAAGCGTCTGGAAAGTGAACTCAAAATGGCAGCGCCCTGGCTGTCAAACCTCATTTCCTTGTCATCTCACATCCCCATATCACACATGCTCATCTCTCCTCTGTGAACTGGCTGATGTCAGTCACATAGAGAACTTCAAACTCCCTCAGAGTTCTTTTAAAGAGAATCAACCCTAATGTGGTTTCTGTCTAGTTAAGTGCGACAGTTCTGTGTAAGTAAACAACCCAGCGTTGACACCCGGAAGTTTCTGGTAGGGCTGGGGATTGTGGTTGGAGGAGAGGAGAAGCAGGCTTAGGGGAAATTTTAAGTAGGAGATTTCTCTTCGGAAAAGAAAATGAAGCCTTCGCTGAAGTTCTCTATGTCATCGATGTGTTACAGGCACTCCACACCAACTGTAGGTTGCACCCTGCCCTCTGCACTTGGCCCTGGGCTACAGTCCTACCCAAGGGAAGTTGTAACAATTCATTGCCCTATTTCCTGCAAGAAGATCAAGGTTAGGGCTCATGAGCCAAGCAAAAGAAATTCTTCTCAAGTGACCGAAAAGTCACCTTCTTCAACTCCTTCACCTTCACCCTTTTCCATTCAGGAAAAGCTGCCCTTCTCTTGAGGACTGGTATGTTATCTTACGAATACTAGGAATTGGGTAGCTGATTTTCCATTTTTGTGTTTGGGGCAAGGAAGCTAACATACAAATTTGGGGTTCACTTCTAGTAGAGTGTGCTGGCCTTCAGGGTATAGTTTGGAACACTGATCTTACCTGTTTTTCACCTGATTCCTCCTACAATCTCTTTTACTTTCCATAGGTGTCTTAAATTGATGGATTTTTTTTTTTAAATCCTGCATTGCTTGTGTCTTTGCAAGCTGTCTTAAATTATTCCAGAACAAGTAGTAAGAACTCCATATATTTGTCATGTCACATACTTAGGTGTCCACCCAACCTACAATAACACTCTTCTCCCTATATTTCTTTTTTTGTAGGAACTGCCTTAGCTGTCACAGGAATGAGACCCCGAGTCAACCTGTTTGCACTATGCGATCCTGCCTGTTGGGCCAACTAGACTGGGATTAAGGTAGATAACTTACCCAATGCTAGTCACACAAATTCTCTTCTCCAGGAATTTGAAATTGGGAGTGGTAAATGCTATAGTCTTCTGGGCTGGGTACTTGACCATGTAAATACCTGCAGCATTTATTTATTTATTTATTTATTTATTTATTTATTTATTTAGAGATGGAGTTTCGCTCTTGTTGCCCAGGCTGGAGTACAATGGCCCGCTTTCGGCTCACTGCCCCCTCTGTCTCCTGGGTTCTAGCGATTCTCCTGCCTCAGCCTCCCAAGTAGCTGGGATTACAGGCATGCGCCACCACGCCTGACTAATTTTGTATTTTTAGCACAGTCGGGTTTTCTCCATGTTGACCAGGCTGGTCTTGAACTCCCGACCTCAGGTAATCCGCCCACCTCAGCTTCCCAAAGTGCTGGGATTACAGGTGTGAGCCACCGCACCCGGCCTCTGCAGCATTGATTTTTTTTTTAATTGCATTTTAGGTTTTGGGGTACATGTGAAGAACATGCAAGATTGTTGCATAGGTACACTCGTGGCAGTGTGATTGCTGCCTTCCTCCCCATCACCCATATCTGGCATTTCTCCCCATGCTATCTCTCCCCAACTCCCCACCCCCGTCCCTCCCCTATTTCCCCCCAACGGACCCCAGTGTGTAGTGCTCCCCTTCCCGTGTCCATGTGTTCTCATTGTTCAACACCCACCTATGAGTGAGAACATGCGGTGTTTGATTTTCTGCTCTTGTGTCAGTTTGCTGAGAATGATGGTTTCCAAGTTCATCCATGTCCCTACAAAGGACACGAACTCATCGTTTTTGATGGCTGCATAGTATTCCATGGTGTATATGTGCCACATTTTCCTTGTCCAGTCTATCATTGATGGGCATTTGGGTTGGTTCCAGGTCTTTGCTATTGTAAACAGTGCTGCAATGAACATTCGTGTGCACGTGTCCTTATAGTAGAACAATTGATAATCCTCTGGATATATACCCAGTAATGGGATTGCTGGGTCAAATGGAATTTCTATTTCTAGGTCCTTGAGGAATCGCCACACTGTCTTCCACAATGGTTGAACTAATGTACACTCCCACCAACAGTGTGAAAGTGTTCCTATTTCTCCACATCCTCTCCAGCATCTGTTGTCTCTGGATTTTTTAGTGATCACCATTCTGACTGGCGTGAGATGGTATCTCAACCCTGGCTGCCCCATTGAATCACCAGGGACACTGAAAAAATACTGGTTCATCTCTGCTTACTAAAGAATTTGAATATATATATATATATATATATATATATATATATATATATATATATATAGTATGTGACCCATTAATTTTTCTCCCGGATAGATCTACTGATTGGATTTATTTAGCATTATTCCTTTAAAAAGTTTGTGACTGGAGAATATGAAATCTAACCCTTAAATTTTTCTATCTCTCACTGAAAATTATTGCATAGAAAGCGTGAGAAGCCAAAGTACTTCCTGTTCACTTCAGTCCCAACATCTGCATCTGGATAGATAGAATGTTGAATGAATTGAGGGGTCTCTCACTACCATTGGACTTTATTTCTGATATCATTATTGGTATTTCTGATTGCCATTGGACTTTATTAGGTTTTATTCTTCAAAATAGGCTTGTTTATTCAACATACATTGGTGTTCCATCGGGGTGTATGTGTGTGTTTGTGTGTGTGTGTGTGTGTGTGTGTGTGTGTGTCTAGCATATTTCTAATTTTTTGTTGGGACATATTGCCCGGGCTGGTTCTGGACCTCCTGGCCTCAAGTGATCCTCCTGCCTCAGCTTTCCAAACTCTTGGGATTACAGGCATAAGTCACCATGCATTGGGTCAACATACATTTCTTTTTATTTTTTTATTTTACTTTTTTTGAGACAGAGTCTTGCTCTGTCACCAAGGCTGGAGTGCAGTGGTACGATCTCTCACTGCAACCTTTGCCTGCTGGGTTCAAGTAATTCTCCTGCCTCAGCTTCCTAAGTAGCTAGGATTATAAATGCATGCCACCACACCTGGTTAATTTTTGTATTGTTTAGCAGAGTTTCACCATGTTTGCCAGACTGGTCTCGAACTCCTGGCCTCAAGTGATGCATCCATCTCAGCTTCCCAAAGTGCTGGGATTACAGGCGTGAGCTACCATGCCCAGCCAACACACATTTTTTTAATACAACCTGTGTTTAAGGCCCTTTGCCGGTGCTGTGGGTGGTGAGGGGAAGGGAAGAAAGTAGGTATCTGGAAAGACCTGACCCTGGGGAGACAGGCAACAAGCAACATGGCAGAGAGGAATTAATGGTCATTTTCTTAGGATACAGCAGTAGGGAAGGCACCAGAAGCTTGCTACAAGCAGAACTAGCAGGTTCTGCTTATCTTGTTTTATGTCAGGTAATTTATTATTCCTTCCATTTGTGGAAGTAATCATGGGTTGACTAAAGTGGTGTTCAAATTATGCCCATGAAGAGGCTAGATGCAACCAGCCTGCAACAACAGTCTCATTTAAAGCTAGATAAAGCCTATCAGACATTCCTCATATTATGATTCCCATTTGAATTCCTCACTCAGCACCAATTTTCTCAGTTGGCCTTTCTTGCCCTATCTTTTTCTTGTTTATCTACCTTAGAAAATAACAAAGAAATGGAGTGGGAAATGGAAAATTACTCTGCTGGAAAAACTCACCTTCTTAAATGGGAGTTTTCAATGTGTTTAGAAATATACTATAGAATTTCTGAGTGTATCCAGATATCCCCTCAAGCTATTGTAACTGACAGAGTTCCAGGTTGCAGAGAAAAACACATAACAATAATACTTAATATTTACTAAGTACTTACATGCCAGGCAATTCTGCTAAAAGGCTAGATGCAATATCTTAATATTCAGAATAATCTCTGAGTAATTCCGTCTTCTCTGTGTGACAGAAGACCCAACTGAGGCTTAGAGAGGTAAAGGAATGTGCCCAAGGCCAGGCAGGTCACCAGTGGTGGACACTGGATCAGCACCTAGGTCTGACCACTAGAATTTGAGAACTTTGTTTTTGATAGCTGCTGTATGATTCACCCTTCAAGTAATACCTGGCATTGAGAGGCACTCAATAAATACTTGTTGAATGGGTGAGTAAGTGAATGACTCTCTGGTTCCAGAAGCAAATCTCTAGCAGGTGGGTAGAATCACATGGATAATGGATAAAGCCCCTACACCATGGATTCTGGACTTGAGCAGAAAGGTGTCCTCTTTCAGAAATGAGTACTGGCACAGAAATAGTATCCTGTGATCCAGAAGAGCTAGGTTCTTATCTTGACTCTTTAGCTGTGTGACCTTGGGCTCATCATCCTCATGCCTTTCTGAGCTTCAGATGCAATTTCTGCGAGATGAAGGTCCTCAGAGTACCTCTACATTCTCTTCCAACTCCAACAGCCTGTCAGTCACAAGAATTTTACACTTCAGAAATTGATCTTCTGGATAAACCACTCCAAGGACAAACCCCAAATAGTTTGGATCTGTCGGAAGAGATTCATTCCCACCCCAAATATGGTAACACCACCTTCTCTGTCTCCCCAGACTCCCTACTGGGATGCTGCATGTAATGTGTTTTTCTTTTACTTTTTTTTCCCCACATTTCAACTTTTAATTTTGCAATAATTTTTTACTTACACCAAAAGAAAAAATTTCTAAGTACCCTTCTCATAGTTTCCCCAAATGTTAACATTTTCCATGCCATAGTGAAATGATCAAAATCAGAAAGTTAACATTGATAAAATGCTATTGTCTGACCTACAGTCCTCAAGTTCACCAATTGGCCCACTAATGTACTTTTTTCTGGTCCAAGGTCCAGCCCAGATTTACATGTTGAATTTAGTTTGTCTTATTTTGTTTGTCTTCCTTGATTTGCAACAGATTGTCAGTCTGTCTTTGTCTTTCATGCCCTTGATGCATTTGAAGAGTACTGCCAAGGTATTTTTTAGAACGTCCCTCAATTTGGGTTGATCTGGTGGTGATTGAGTTCAGGTTATGCACTTTTAGTAAGAATACCACAGAATTGATTTGCTTCCTTATTTTTCCTCTTACAGAAGCCTCATTGTGTCAATTTGTAATATTACCCATGATGCTTTTTGATTACTCTCAGTTTTATCATATTCTAGATGTTGTATCTAAAAATAGAGTAATAAAAATACCTGCCTTACAAAGTTGTTGTAAAGATTATGTGGGAAAAAATGCTATGTAAAGCACAATTTCTGTGATACAGGACTTATCATTGTCACTTTTTTTTAAGTATATCAAATAATTCGGAAATTATTTAAGTAAAAATGGGAGTTTCTGATGGAGCTGGATTTGGGGCATTTGCAGATACACATTTTGCCTTTTCATTCAATGCAGCAGCAGACAGGGAATTCCAGCAGGCCCAGAAGGATCACAGCTCTCAATGTTTCTCTGTAAGGGCAGCAAATGTAACTAAAGTGTCATTTGAATGTTTGGCTATTGTAAGCTCAGTGGCAGGGGACATGTCTATTCAACCCTGGATCTGGCCTACAAGATGTCAGGTAACCTTTTCAAGGGCATGAGATTTTAACAGTCTTTGAAGTCATTACTAGATATTATGTTTTTGCCTGGGTGAAACATATAATTAATATAGAAATCTGGGTTTTACAGGTGACATCTGCATAGAATGTTTATTTAACTGCAGAGTGATTGACATGTAGGTATTCTGTAATATTTTCCTATTAGTCTGTGAATAGGCAGTCCAATGAATTATTTATTGGGCTAACACATCCTGGTGCATTTTTTTTTAAAGAACATTCTGTGTTGGAAGTCATGGTTTTGCTCAGTCAATTAACCTTCTCCTGTCCAGATCTTTTCTCTTGAGGAGCAAGCCACCAAAATCCAAAGCAGCATTTGGTGTGCAGAGGACAGGATCAAACTTGCTCAAAAGCTTAATGTATACTCCAGTTGTAGCCTTCCCACCCAAAGTTGCATGCAGAACCTCTTTTATTTTATTTTTTGAGATGGAGTCTTACTCTGTCTCCCAGGCTGGAGTGCAGTGGCATGATCTCAGCTCACTGCAACCTCCACTGCCCAGGTTCAAGCAATTCTCCTATCTCAGCCTTCCAAGTAGCTGGGACTACAGGCTTGTGCCACCATGCCCAGCTAATTTTTGTATTTTAGTAGAGATGGGGGTCTCACCATGTTGGTCAGGCTGGTCTCGAACTCCTGACCTCAGGTGATCCACCCCTCCTCAACCTCCCAAAGTGCTGAGATTACAGGCGTGAGCCACTGCACCTGGCCTAGAACTTTATTTTCGAATTGATTATAGGGCATGAGATGCACAAACACCCATTCCCTATGCTTTTCTAGAAATTAGTACAGTTGTGGCAGAGAAGTAAACAGAGAAAACATTCCCCTCTGTCTGCCAGGTTCTAGCCTCATTTCTCTGAAGATAGCCACCATTTGAAGAGTACTGCCAAGGTACTTTGTAGAATGTCCCTCAATTTGGGCTGGTGCTGGGGATGACACAGACAGCAAGAACTGTTGAATCAGAAAGTGTTTTTCTATTTTCCCTTTACCCTCCATGCTCTCTGTAGTGCCTTTTTTTTTTTTTTTTTTCATTTTTTTCTCTTCCCCATATGCTATTGTGGTAGTTCCAGTCAGGCACGATCGTGGCTTGAACTAGGGTAGCTAAGGAGAAGGGAACAAACAGTAGGGTTAGATTCAGAGGTGTATTTTGAATTTATTGTTGACAGAACGGTTGTGAGTAAAAGAGATAAATCAATGATAATTCCAGCGTTGCTTTTGTTTTTGTTTTTGTTTTTTGAGTTGGCGTTTCACTCTTGCCCAGGCTGGAGTGCCGTGGTACAATCTTGACTCATTGCAACCTCTGCCTCCCAGGTTCAAGCAGTTCTTGTGCCTCAGCCTCCCAAGCATCTGGGATTACAGGGACATGCCACCGTACCCAGCTAATTTTTGTATTTTTAGTAGAGATGGGGTTTCACCATGTTGGCTAGGCTGGTCTTGAACTCCTGACCTCGTGATCCACCCACCTTGGCCTCCCGAAGTGCTGGGATTACAGGCGTGAGCCACCATGCCTGGCCTTCTTGTTTCTTTATTATATTTTCCAGCAGAAGTAGAGCTACAGTTCCTTTTCCTTTGCACTCAATTGTACTGCCTAATAGATGTTCTATAATCACATAAAATTCGGTGAATAAGTAATCTAATAGTCTTGTTTTTGAAAAGTAAAAATTCCTCTTTAATGTTCTCATTATAAAGGCTTTGAATCCAGAGTTTAAAATTTGAACACAGATTTTTTCCAATACTTTTCCCAAGTGTAAAATTTGTATTTGCTGATTTTAAAATTTCTTTCCTAAGTCTATTACTTATTTCTAATTGCAATTCTGCTACAGTTTCTTTGCTATTTAATTTTCTTCTATATAAGTCACACCAAGGCTGCTATAAATATTTCAGTAGTAAAGGAGCAAATCACTCATACTTTTAGCCATGGCTCTTTACCTGCAAAAAAACAGCACCAAGTGGTGCATTGTTTAAACAGACATGAGGATGTAGAGATGATGTACATGTGTGCTTATGCCGTTCTGGGTACCAGAACCTTGACTGTAATGGTCACATAAAGAAACTACCGACCAAGATATCTTTATATCTCTATATAGCAATATCCACAGGAGTTGTGAAACTTGGGACTTTTCAAAGAAGGAGAATGATCATACTTTACTGCTAATATGTATGTATGGGTATATACAAATAACATTTTATGGATACCAACAAAGAATATGATGTAGGAGAGGTTCCATTATTATTTTTTAAGGTGAGATTGCTTAGCCATTTGGTATTTTTCTCCTTGCATTGTACAAGTTCTGTAGATTCTGTTTGGATTCTGGCCCCAAACTGTAAGCCTACTTGTTCTGAGAAGTCATTTCTTTGGCGTCTTTAATCCTTATGCTAGAATATTTCTGGTCTGTCTGTAAATATTATGGTTGGCAAAATGTTATCTCCTTGTTGAGCCTGTTTCCCTGCCATTGTGTTTCTACCTGACCTTCTGCATCCTGTATGTGCTCCTGCCTGTGTGTGGCCTTAGGAAAGATAATTTAGTTTCTTTCCTTTGACAAGAAGAGTAACTTCTTTGGGATCCAAACACAAAACGCTCCATTCATTGGCAGAAACTGGATTGTTTTAACATGTCTTTTGTAATACTTCTAAACACCTTTTCTCATCACAGCATTGCAAGGTTGCACCTGTTCAATTATAGTGCCTGCAGTGTTGTCTGGGTAACAGCAGTAAAAGGACACAAAACAAAATGGAGCCACTTTCACAAAACTCACGGTTTACTTTGTTCCTATGAGTCATATAATTTCCTTTCTTCACTTCACTTGTAGAAATGCATTACAATATTGTTTTCTTTTTTAAAAAAAATAGTGAATGCTTCACTAATTTGCGAGTCATCCTTGCACAGGGACCATGCTAATCTTCTCTGTGTCATTCCAATTTTAGTATATGTGCTGCTGACGCAGCACTATATATTTTTTTATTTACTTGTTTTTTGGATTTTTTGTTTGTTGGTTGGTTGGTAAGACAGAGTTCCACTCTTGTTGTCTAGGCTGGAGTACAATGGCACAATTTTGGCTCACTGCAACCTCCACCTGCTGCTGGGTTTGAGCAATTCTCCTGCCTCAGCCTTCCGAGTAACTGAGATTACAGGCATTTGCCACCAGCTAAGTTTGTACTTTTAGTAGAAGCAGGGTTTCTCCATGTAGGTCAGGCTGGTCTCGAACTCCCAAACTCAGGTGATCCACCTGCCTCAGCCTCCCAAAGTGCTGGGATTACAGGCATGAGCCACTGCACCCGGCTACAATATCATTTTTAAATGGAAAAATCATTGGTTATGAAAACATATGTTTTCCCTTTCTCTCAGAATCACACAGTGCTAGTATCAATTTACTTATTTTCCTAAAGTGAAAGGACATTGATCAATTTTTCACCATATTGTTATATAAAAATACATGAAACCATATCAGTCAGGATAATCTCAATTATGCTGCAGTGACAACCAGCCCTGAATTTCAGTGGTGCAATGAGGTTTATTTCTTACTCTTGTTACTTCCCAGTGTGGGTTGACTGGGGAGCCAAGGTCATCAAGGTCTCTAATGGCCCCAGGCTGGCAGAAGCTCCATCTCAATTCACACTTTCATCATCATACAGGCAGGAAATACGGAAATGTGGAAAATTGCGCACTGGCTTTTAAAGTTTTGGGCCAGAAGTGACAGGTCACTTTATTCATATTTCATTGGCCAAAGCAAGTCCCATGGCCAAGCATAATTTCAAGAAAAGAGAAGAGTCCAAACCTGTTATGTTTCCAAAGGGAAATGAACTGGAATATGTGTAAACAGTTTCAATGACTATGGTGGTACCTTCAAAAGAATCAGTCTCACCAAAAATACAAGTAATTTAAAATATTTTTTAAAAGAAAGAAAGAAAACAGTGCCACCAAGTAACAGTGCTATGGTCACGCTCTTACACTGATTATGAAATATTTCTGAAAAGCAATTTAGAAATATGTATTTATCAAAGGCCTCAAAAATCATCCATAAACTTTGGGCCTTATTTACACTTTCAGAATTTAGCTGTATAAAAATAAAAATTGTAAATATCTAAATGTCTAATAAAGGGGGAGTTGGTAAATCTATTACTGTAGCACGCATAACGTAATATTATATAGCCACCAAATATAGTTTTGAAAAACTTAAAAAGGTAAAATGCTCAGGATGTAATATCTGGTGAAAACTGTCAGGGTATAATAGTGTTTTCAATATTAACTCATTAAAGAACCTTAGTAGTAGTTATCTCTGGCAGGTGGGATTAAGGTTTTTATTTTCCATTTTTATACCTTTCACACATTCTAAAATAAACATGTACATTTTTAAAGAAAAATGTAATTGAAGTTAAAAATACTCAACTCTTCTGTTTTATAGCTTTATTGAAGTATAATTTACATACCTTGACATTCATCCATTTAAAGTATACAGTTACATGAGTTTTAGCAAAGTTATACTGTCATGTAACCATCACACAATTAAAATTTAGAAAACTTTTCACATCCCCGGAAAGTTCCCTCATGCCCTATTGTAGTTCATTCCTGCTCCCACCCCAGCTCTTCAATCTGTTTTCCGTTGCTGCATAAGTTTGCTTTTGTTAGAGTTTTTATATGAATGGAACTGTATAGCATATATTATTTTATATCTGTCTCCTCTCACTTAGCATGATATTTTTGAGATTAATTCATGTTGTTACACATATCAGTAGTTCAGTTCCTTTATTACTGAGTAGTATGCTGTTGTACAGAAACACAATATTTTGTTTATCCATTCAACAGCTGGTGGACACTGGGTTGTTTCCAGACTTAGGCTATTATGAATAATGATGCTATGAACATTTGAATACAAATCTTTGTGTGGATATATATATTTATTTCCCTTGGGTAGACATCTAGGAATGGAATTGCTGAGTCATATGGGAAGCGTACGTTTAATTTTTTAAGAAACTCCCAACCTGTTTCCAACATGGCCATACAATTTCGCATTCTCATCAGCAGTGTAAGAGAGTTCCTATTTCCCTACATTCTTGCCAATACTTGGTATTGGTGGTCTTTTTAATTTTAGTCATTTTGGTAGGCAAAAATCACCTAGCACTTGGATAGTTCCCTCACAGGCACTTAGAGGGCAGCATGGATGTAAGCGCTGTTCACACGGTAGTTGAAAGCTGGGATCTTGAATTTCCACGCCTGCAGGCCTCCAGCGTCCTCATCAAAAGTAAGGGAGTCTTCATCAACAACCAAAGGTTCAACTCTTTGTTATTATACACTTAGGCCAAGTAAGCTTCTTACAGTAACACAACATATGAAACTCAACCCACATATAAACTGTCCAGACTTTTGTGTTTCTTAAAAATGTGTGTGTTGAGGTGTCGTGTGGCAGAAGCAATGGTGATAGCATTATGTTGTGAACTTTTCTCTTTTGCATGAAAGCTAATTAAGAAACAGGCGTGCCACTGAATGCTTCTTTTCTTTTTTTCTTTTTTGTTTTTGTTTTCTTAGTTTGGCAAGACAAAATGGGGCTGAATATATAATTTGAACATATAATTATTTCTTGATCACTATAAAGGCAAGAAGCTAGTGCTGGAGGACTTATGGAATCTTTTGGTATGGGATGTGCCTAGAGAAGTGGTGTACTCGTGTGTAAAAGAAAAGAAAAACAAATCCCAAGAGAAACTCTGTAGCATAAGGCTTCTGTTCAGTGTGTGGGGAGTGGTACTGTGTTACTAAGGACACTGTGCTAGAATGAGCATTGTCTGGGTTCCAGCTGAGGTCTTTCATGTACCAGCTGTGTGGCCTCAGATGAGTCATTTAATATCTCTGGCATCCTCATCTATGAAATGGGTGCAATAATATCTGACCTACCTACTGCGTGGCCACCTTGGATCCAAACAGCTCTATAGAACCACTTTTATAGAGTACTTTGCCTTATTTGTACACAGTACATTTGTACTTTTCATTTCATCTTTTATCTGATGCAATCACCAAATAACCCAGTGAGGTAGGAAAGCGTAGTTATTATCTTCATGGCACAGATGACTAAACTGTGAGCTCCATAACAGCGTGTTCTGTACTAGCCCCAGTCCCTAGAATGGTGCCTGGCCACTAACAGTTGCTCAGTGAATGTTGACCAAATGAAATGTAGCCCAATAGGAATCACAGAGGCCAGTAATAAAAGGGATCAAGGGCATTGGGTTTGGATCCAGACTACCTGGGTTCAAACTTCAGCTCCTCCCTCTACTCGCTGTTTTACTTTGATCTAGGTACTCTACCTTTCTGTGCTCAGTTTCCCTAAATGCCTAACATAACCAGCCTCGCAGGATTGATAGGAGGATTGAATGAGTTAATACACTTAGTAAAAAGTACTTAAAGCAGGAGCTAGCAAACATTTTATTAAAAAGCCAGTTAGTACATATTTTGAACCAGCTTTACAGAACCACTTTTATAGAGCACTTTGCTTTATTTGTTCACAGTACATTTGTACTTCTCATTTCATCTTTTATCTGATGAAATCACTAAATAACCCAGTGAGGTAGGAAAGCGTAGTTATTATCTTCATGGTACCAATGACTAAACTGTGGCTTAGAGACTTTGGAATGACAAAAAAAAAAAAAAAAGACTTCCAGTTCCCTGGCCAACAGAATATTATTTTGCGCTCTAGTTCTTTTTTTTTCAACTCCTGCCCCACCGTACTATGGTTCTTATATGTTATATTACAAGTTGTACTATAATTCTTAATGTTGTCATTAGAATTGGGCCACGTGTTTGTTTATGTATTGTGTACACCTGCTTTTGTGCAGCAAGGGTAGGGTTGAGTCACAGCAACAGAGACCACATGGCGTGCAACACCCAAAATATGTACTAACTGGCTCTTTAAGAGAATGTTTGCTAGCCCCTGCTTTAAGTGCTTTTTACTATGTGTATTAACTCATTCAATCCTCCTACCAATCCTACGAGGCTGGTTATATTAGGCATTTAGGGAAACTGAGCACAGAAACGTAGAGTACCTAGATCAAAGTAAAACAGCGAGTAGAGGGAAGAGCTCAAGTTTGAACCCAGGTAGTCTGGATCCAAACCCAATGCCCTTGATCCCTTTTATTACTGGCCTCTGTGATTCCTATGGGCTGCATTTCATTTGGTCAACATTCACTGAGCAACCGTGAATGGCCAGGCACCATTCTAGGAACTGGGGCTAATATAGAACAGGCTGTTATGGAGCTCACATTCCAGTGGAGGGAATAAGACTATTATCAAGTAACCAAATAAATGAGCAGGATTGTTTCAGAGAATGATGAAGGCTGTGGGGGAAAATAGTAGATTCAAATTATCAGAGACAGGGAACTGGGTTGAAAGGGGGAGCAGGAAAGAAATGGTGAGAAACCGCTGTGTTCGTTGAACATATATTTTGACCCTGATCCTCCCAAGGGAAGACACTTATCCTTATTGTTTATTCTTCTTTGTCTCCCCAGCCCCTGCCAAAGAGTGGGCACTCAAAAACCATGTGAGAACATATGATTGACGCCTCTGTCACCTGCCTTTTCCTGCCCCTTCATCCACCTTTGTGTTTGAATGTTCACATGGCTTGTTCTTCTACACCAGATTATGAGCCTCTAAAAGTCACGATCTCCGACTCTAAGTCCCATAGACTTAGTCCGGTGTCCTGCACAGAGGGACCTCAAGAATAATTTCTAAATAACATTTTAGAATCAGCTCTTTGCCTGAGTCTTTCAAAAATTGCCATGTATGGGTTGAAATTTTAGTAAAACTGCATGTGGTCTATAGTTTTCTCTCCCTTATTTGAAGTAATAAGGAGGGAACCACAGTTATTTGCAGTAACAGATCCTACACCAGGTCTCTGTGCTTCTCTGTGAGTGACCAGTGGTACTTCCACACTTCTGCTCTGTTGATCTAGCCCAAACTCCTGGTGAATCCAGCCTGCCTTTGGGCTTTGAGATCCAATCTTGGGATATAAAAGGTAGGGAGGAGGGAACGACCCCAGTCCCCATAGGTAATACACAAATAGGGTGATGCACTAGTGGCTGATGAAGAGAGTTACATATTGATAATGTAAACTTACATGAAGCTCAGCTTTCCAGGATTAGGTAGAAATTCCATCTGTGTGCCAAACTAACCCTTTACAAACAGAAGCAAACCCAGAGTCCTCATGATGCAGGATGGAAAAAACGATCAAATGCCTGACAAGAACCTAACATGGGCATTTCTAGCCCTGGCTTCTGCCTTGAACTTGTATGACCTCTGCAATTGTCCTAGGCAGGCAGACTTCATGACACTTGTTCCCTGCAGCAACTGTCCAGTCAGCCCCACCTGGTCTCACTAAGCGGGAAGCCAGGTCTGCCCAGCGCTGCCAGCTGTTACCCACATTTGCCTTTATGGCTTTCCTTTGCTCCCATCTCTTGTGTTTCCTCCTCTTCTTTACTTCTGTGACTACTAATTTTCATGCTTTTGAAAAGGTCTTGTTGCCTGTAAGGTTTTTGTTCCAGATATAAAATTTTTTTCCCAGGAAAAGCTGGAAACAAATCCTAAGGACTTAAAAACAAAGCTGTTTGTATGCATATTCCTTTTTCTCGGGCTGCCGTAACACATGACCACACATCGCGTGGCTTCAAACAACAGAAATTTATTCCCTTACAGTGCCAGTGGCCAGAAGTCTGAAATCAAAGTCTCAGCAGGCTTGTTCCCTCTGAGGAAGGCTTCCTTGTCTCTTCCAGCTTCTTGGGGCTGCCAGTCATCCTTGGCTTGTAGCAGTATCACTCTAGTCTCTGCCTCCATTGCCACGTGGCCTTCTTCCCTGTTTGTGTCTGTATTGCTGTGTTCAAATCTCCCTCTTCTTTTTCTTATAAAAATACCAATCACTGGATTTGGAGCTGCCCTAGTTCAGAATGACCTCATCCTAACTTTATTATATCTGCTAAGTCCCTATTTCCAAATAAGATCAGGGTTTAGGGTGTGGGCATATATTTAGGGGAGATACACTAAATCTACTGCAATGTGCTTTAGTTTTATTTAGCAATGTAAAGTCACATCTGGTCAACATCATGCTAATGTATGGGGCTGTGCTTTAAAAACCCACCTTCGGACAAAGAAGGAAATGAATTTAGTGAGATGGTAGGAGCCTAAAAGGTGAACATAAAGTGATGAAAATTGGTCTTAGGATGCCTTCCTGACAATTGCAGATAAATAGAAAGGGCTCATCCCATATTTTCTCTTCTGCACGTTTTGGAATGTAAGATAGAACCCTACCTTTCAAGAAATTGGAATGTTTCCTCTGGCAATTTGCCCGTTGCCATTTTTTCACTTATTGAGCACCTACAATGTGCTAGACTCTATGTAGGTACTTTTACCGCTAAAAAGTGAGATAGAGCCTCTTATCCCTAATTTGAGGCTCAAAATGTTTAAGTAACAACCTGCCTACAAAAACACTGTTGACAAGTTGCATGGCTGAGAACTAAACTCAGTGTTATCAATCTCTTTAACCCACTTGCTTTTGGTTCAAATATGAGCACTTGTATTGATTGCACTGTCATTAAGCCCCAAGTGTTAGCCCTTAGTGATAACGCAGGGAAACCTGATGGTCATGGCTCCAAGTTCACATTGTAGAAGTGGAACTCTGGAAGATGTGTGGGAATCAATGACATGAAAAGTCAGGAGAGGAGCATCCCATGACTTCACCTCACAGAGCTAAACTGTCTCAAATGCTGCCATTTTTAGCATGTGCCATATCTATTTTCTCGTTTATGAACACCTTAAGGATCAATGAGAGAGGTTATCCCTAGAGGAGAAGGACTTTGTCGTGTAAGATTGCTTAGGATGCGCACCTATCCACATCCCAAGGACTCAGGAGCTGCTACTCTGTTGCTAGCCTTTCAGTACTTGCTAAGTTCCTAAGACTGCAAAGCAGAGATAGGAAACACCTGAATTAGTTTAAGGGCTGCCAAGGGACATGCTGAGTGTACTTAAAGTTCAAAAGTGTTTATGATTGGGCTTTGAAAATAGCAACTTGGTTCTTCCACAAGGGTTAATATTTATATCCTACATATATAAGTTTTTAATTTTATTCATTTTAGTGCCAAGATACTTCCAAAGGAGAGAAAGGAGTAGTTAAAAAATAGCCTGGGCCGGGCGCGGTGGCTCAAGCCTGTAATCCCAGCACTTTGGGAGGCCGAGATGGGTGGATCACGAGGTCAAGAGATCGAGACCATTCTGGTCAACATGGTGAAACCCTGTCTCTACTAAAAATACAAAAAAAGTAGCTGGGCATGGTGGCACATGCCTGTAATCTGAGCTACTCAGGAGGCTGAGGCAGGAGAATTGCCTGAACCCAGGAGGCGGAGGTTGTGGTGAGCCGAGATCGCACCATTGCACTCCAGCCTGGGTAACAAGAGGGAAACTCCGTTTCAAAAAAAAAAAAAAAATAGCCTGGGCTGGGAAATATGTTGCACATTGAGAATGTTGTGATTTTTACTTGTGTGGTGATCTCAGTAAACCTGGACATACTTCTAGGTTGGTGTTCCCAATCTGAAAAAGCTTTTTTTTCCCCCTTTTTAAATAGAGACTGGGTTGCAACAGGCTAGAGTGCTGTGAAATGATCACAGCACACTGCAGTCTTAGCCTCTTGGGCCCAAGCTGTCCTTCTTCCTTAGTCTCCAGAATAGCTGGGACTACAGAAGTGCACAACCACACCCAGCTAACTTTTTAATTTTTGTAGAGATGGGATAATGCTACATTACCCAGGATGGTCTTGAACTCCTAGACTCAAGCAATCTTTCTGCCTCAGTCTTCCAAAGTGCTGAGATTACAGGTGTAAGCCACTGCACCTGGCCCCATCTCAAAAACTTCTAGTAGCCTTCCAGGCAGCGGAGAACACATCCAAATATCCTCAGCCTGGCCTTCAACAACCTCTGCAGTCTGGCCCCTACATTCTTATCCAGCTCAGTCTTCTACTACGTTCCCCACCTCCCACCAAGCCTGTACATAAGTCGTCACTGTCAGTCCAGACACTCCTGGCTGTGGCCATTGTGGTCCAACTCCTGACCCTTGCTCAGCCTCTGCCTTCCGCCTGCGTAGAAGATTATTCACCTCACTGAATCTGCAATCCTTTGGAATGACTTCATCAAGAACCCCTTGAGTCTGGGGTGGTCTTGTGACTTGCTCTGGCCAGCAGCATGGAGCAGAAGTGATGCAGGGCCAGTTCTGAGCATAAATGTTCAGAAGCCTCACT
Organism: Saimiri boliviensis; assembly: GCF_048565385.1. Taxonomy (NCBI): domain Eukaryota; kingdom Metazoa; phylum Chordata; class Mammalia; order Primates; family Cebidae; genus Saimiri; species Saimiri boliviensis. Next base: position 6,909,622 of record NC_133457.1, on the reverse strand, counting down.
TACTTTTGTTCCCTCACTTGGAACTCCGCTGTCACCACAGGGACAAGCCAGGCTAACCTAGTGGGATGATAAGACCCATGTGGCGCAGTCACCCTGTCCCTCGACGGGATAGCCATCCAGCCAGTGATGGACCTGCCAGAGGACTGCAGATGCTTGAGTGAGTGATGTCTGCTGATGCTGAGATCAGCCAAGCCTCACTCAGAGTAGCAGGGCTCTCTCTCTTATCTGTAGACAGGCAAACAAAAATAAATGGCTGTTATTTTAAGTCACTTAGTTGTGGAATGGGTTCATATGAAACGAGATAACTTGTACACTCTGGAATTTTTTTCCCATTCATCTAACAAACATGACTAAGAATCTGCTACATGACTCGATCTGTGGTAGGCACCGGGGGTTTAACACCAACACAGACAATCTCCAAGGAGTTCCCATTTCCTTTTGTTGTGCCTGTGAAGTTCCCTTCTTTCAAGGCAGCCAAAGATGGTCAAATCCCACTTTCCAGATGTCTTCTCAGATCTCCACAGTCAGAATCGATCTCTCCCTTTCTCAATCCCGATTGGTCTCTATATCATATCACTTCTCTGGATTCTTTCTCATCTAGATGGTTCCAAGAGCTGCCTGATCGGTTTCTGCATGTCTCATCTGCTCTTGAATTTATCCTTCTCAGCCTTAACGCAGTGAGCTTTCGAAATGCAAATCATATTATGACCCTTGGAGTGAATCTTCTCACTGACTGTCTATCAGCCCCATGAAAAAGTTCCATATCCACCTTCATGCTCTGACGCCCACACGCTTCTCCTGTCTCAGCTTCCATCTTAGGTTTACTGTCTGTTAATAGTTTATCCTTTCCTGTTCTCTCTTCTAGGAATGTTCTCCCCACCCAAGGCTGACTGATATGCTTCTATTTACTTTCTTAAGCTCAGTCGTCACCTCTTCCAGGAAGTCTTCATTGAACTCTGCTGCTTCCCAGCCTGCCTTCTCATTTCAGTGATTGTAATACTGTCACTGTGCACTATTGTGATTTCTTTCTTTCTTTCTTTCTTTCTTTTTGAGACAGAGTTTCGCTCTTGTTACCCAGGCTGGAGTGCAATGGCACGATCTCAGCTCACCACAACCTCTCCCTCCTGGGTTCAGGCAATTCTCCTGCCTCAGCCTCCTGAGTAGCTGGGATTACAGGCACACGCCACCATGCCCAGCTAATTTTTTGTATTTTTAGTAGAGATGAGGTTTCACCATGTTGACCAGGATGGTCTCAATCTCTTGACCTCGTGATCCACCCGCCTCGGCCTCCCAAAGTGCTGGGATTACAGGCTTGAGCCACCGTGCCCGACCCTATTGTGATTTCTTATGTTTACATGTCTAGAGACAACAGTTTCTAAATTCAAGGGCTAGGTATTAATTTTACCTATGCATCTAGCTAGCCCTTAGGCAAAATCTTTTCACTTGGGTGATACTCAAAAGTGTTTTTTAAATGAATGAACAAATGAATGAATTAAGGAATAAAGACCTACCGGGTACCCTGAAAGAGTAATTATTCATATCTATGCAGTCATGGATGCTATCTTCATACAAACAAACGTCCTGAGAAAAATTTCACTTAGGAAATAGAGGAATAGAATCAAAGTGTCTTGGAGAAGATGTGAAGAAATGCCAACTGTAACAGAAGATTGATAGTCAGAAAGCCAAACATAATCTGGTATCCAATTTTTTCTTTTTTTTTTTTTTTTTTAGAGACAGGGTCTTGCTATATTGCCCAGGCTGGAGTGTGGTGACTATTCACAGGCGGGATCCCAGTACCAATCAGCACAGGAGTTTTGACCTGCTCCATTTCCAAACTGGACTGGTTCACCCCTCCTTAGGCAATCTGGTGGTCCCCTGCTCCCAGGAGGTCACCATATTGATGCCAAACTTAGTGCGGACACCCGATTGGCATAGTGCACTGCAGCCCAGAACTCCTGGGCGCAAAAGACCCTCCAGCCTCAGCCTCCCAAGTAGCTGGGACTACAGGCACATGCCACCGTGCCCGGCTCTGGTATCCAATTTTATGTGACCCGTATGACTTAGATCATGAGGTTCAGCCTAGATAATTTTTTTAAAAAAAGAATTCCAATCTTTTTGTTTCATGTTTCTAAAAATAGTAAAGAAGACCTGCTTTATCTAAGTAATATTTTATATTTTATTTATTTATATTGGGATTCCTAAATGTTTCACACCACACATTTCCTGGAATCTATTTCCAACACCACACTCACCCAAAGAAAACTATCCTCAGCCAGGAAAATGTTTATTCTTCTTTCTCAATATTCTTCACTCCCCCCTTCCCAGCTACCCTGTAGATCAACTTAACCTTTTAAAATCATCCCTTACTGACCTTTCTCCCACCAGTGTTTCACATTATCAAATCACAAAAGCCCAGTAGCCATGTGCCAGAAAAACATCTAACTTTCTTGGAAAGGAAGAACTAGAGGAGACAGTGGTAGCATTTCCTTAACAAGAGCAAAGTGGATGACTTTAGGACCGTTCATACTTGGATTAACTTTAAAACACCCACCAGACTGAACGATTCTGTCCCTATGTGGTATTGTCTGACCTGTCTTTCTAGTCCATGAGTTTTCACTAGTCTATGATAAAGAGAGAAATATAAATGATTATGTTTATTTTTAAAAATTATTAAAACAAAAATTTAAAACTGTATTTTAGTCTGGTGTCTACTCTTGGGGGGGTTTTCTTTTCTTTAACAAAATCTTGGTGATACAACATAGCTTTTAAATCTTTTATTTGGCAAAATAGAAATTTGGCAAACATATGTAAGTTCATGGTTTATAAAAGCTTTTTATTAAGTCTAAATAATCCTAAAGTATGGGAACAATCAAGTCACTGTTGAGTTTTTTAGGATGGAGGGAAAGGGCCTTCAGTTAAGGAAGAAGAGGGAGAAGAGAAGAGGTGTCCTAAACTATAGTAAAATATTTCCAGTTTCCAGAACCTGTTTTCACTCTTTGCTGTGTCCAAGCCTGGAGTTCTCAACCCCTGTGGACTTTCAAAGGTACTCTAATAAGAGTTCTCAAGTTGTTTTCAGTACGGTATTTCAAAAATCTAAAGAAAACTACCACTTGCTAGAAATTAGTCTGGATAGATTATACAGCAGATTTCTCTGCTTTTGGCTAAAAAGATAAGAATTTAATATAGTAACAAGAGTTATAGCATGCTAATCAGAAGCACTGATTAATAGCTATAGGTTTATTAAGAAAAATAAAAAATTGATTAAAAGTGTTTTATTTGAAATCCTTTGACTGTTTCTCAAGATGCTAAAATATAGAATTACCATGTGAACTAGAAATTCCAATTCTTATATACCTAAGATAATTGACAGCATATGTCCACACAACAAATATTCATAGCAGCATTATTCATAATAGTCCAAAAGTAGAAATAGCTCAATGTCTTTCAGCTGGCGAGTGGATAAACAAAATGTGGTATATTCACATAACGGAATACTATTCTGTCAATTAAAAAAAAAAAAAAAGATGCCTTGAAAACATTATGCTAAGTGAATTAAGTCAGACAGAAAAGACCATATATTATATAATTTTATTCTTAGGCAGTATCCAGAATGGGCAGATCCGTAGAGGCAGAAAGCTGACGAATGGTTGCCAGGGACTGGGGAGAGAGAGGAATGGGGAGTGACTGCTAATGGGTTTCATTTTGGTGTGATAAAAACCTTATGGGGCCCGTGGCGGTGGCTCACGCCTGTAATCCCAACACTTTGGGAGGCTTAGGAGGGTAGATTGTGAGGTCAGGAGATCGAGACCATACTGGCTAACACTGTGAAACCCCGTCTCTACTAACAAATATAAAAAATTAGCTGGGTGTGGTGGCACACGCCTGTAGTCCCAGCTATTTGGGAGGCTGAGGCAGGAGAATTGCTTGAACCCAGGAGGTGGAGGTGGCAGTGAGCTGAGATTGCACTGCTGCACTCCAGCCTGGGAGACAGAGTGAGACTCCATATTTAAAAAAAAAAAGGAAAAAGAAAAAAGTTATATAATTAGATAGCAATGACGATTATTACTCTGTGAATATAATTTTTTAAATCACTGATTTAAACACTAAAAACAAAATATAAAAAAACTTTTAAAAGTTATAGTTGTTTTGTACGTCATGGGTAATAATTAAAACACAGGTGCAAAGTGCCCTAAAATCTCAGAATTTACTACTGTAAACATGTAAACAAAAACCTCTTGTACCCCAAAACCTATTGAAATAAAAATAAAACATGGGCCTATGAAAAAGGGATAAAGTGAATCCTTGGAGACACACTTGAGAAATATTGCCATACACAGCTTAAATCTGTGTTAAAAGACAGCTGTTCTTTATCCTGACTTTACTCACATCCATGCAAACAGGTGGCATTCACATTACTTCTTACAGTTCAAAAGATCCCTGCCCTTTTTTATGTAACACCCCTAGTACCCAAACAGGCCTCTCTGTGCCAACCACGAAGAGTTACAGAAAGAAAGGAGGAGGGAGTGAAGTCCTGCTTTGTCCTCATGTGCCACCTAGTCCTGAAAGCAGACTACTTATTCCCCAGAGAATTGCAGAAAAATCTTGGTGCGTTTGAGTTCTTGACCTCCCACCTGTAGCTGCTGTACCCTCTTCCCAGAGTTAAGATCTGGCTGATTGGCAGGTCTTCGTTACTGGGGTCCGATCCCCGTTTGTCAATCAGTTGCAGCTGAACTCTAGTTTGAGCTTGAGTTTAATTAAGTTGAATTCAACTTAAGTTTAATTCAAGGTGAGCCCAAGCTCAAACTGGAGTTCAGCTGCGACTTCTCCTGCACTTCCACAGTACTTCATTCTCAACTAATGTATCTACATGAAGCATTTAGAAGCCAAGGTGAAAAATAAAATTAAGGAGTGGGTTTTTAAAGATTTGGCTGTTTTGGACTTTGGTGTCTTATACAGACCCTGACAAAATGATGGTTTGCTGTAATGTGAAGGGAAGGAATGCTTTCTATAGTCAATGATTGTTTGAATTTCCCAGAGGAACGTAAGGTGTCAGCACAGGGATGGAAGGAGCTTCACAAGCTATCTAGTACAATGTCTCAGAAATTGCAGGACTCACTTCTAGTGCACTTGGTGTGTGTGTGTGTGTGTGTGTGCGTGTGGGTGCGTGTGTGTGTGTGTGTGTGTGTGTTGGGTTTTTGTGTTGTTGTTGTTGTTGAGATGTGGGTGGGGAGTCTCACTTTGTTGCTCTTGAACTCCGGAGCTCAGGAGATCCTCCTACTTTGGCCTCACAAAGTGCTGGGATTACACACATGAGGCACCATGCCAGGCACTTCTAGGATACTCTTGGCTGATGCCCATCAAGTGTCAACAGGTACATATCTCAGGAAGAGGCACTGTCCTCTTTCACATTGTTACATAACCTTTTCTGGGTCTGTGATTTCTTCTCAGTTAAACTGTCACTAACAAGATCATGCTTACATGGCTTGTTTCATTTTATTTTCAACATCAATACTGTAGGAAAGGCTTTCTTTATCTCCATTTTACCTTGGAAGAAACTGATTCTCAAAGAGTTTAAATGAATGGCCCAGAGTTGCAGACTCAGGACTCAAACTGGGCTAAACAACCCAATGTTATTTTCACTCTACACTCCAGCCTGCTAGACATTTTAAAAGATGGAAATCATATATAATCATATATCTTGCCTTTTTTTGTACAATGCTTTAATAAATACTGTTTTAGTAAAGTAATTCATTTCCCATTGATAATTTTGCTTATTATGTAGAGACTAGCATAGAATTATAGAGAAATGGATCTGAACACCATCTTGACTACCTGCAAGAGCTTTGATCTTGAACAAGTAGTCTAATCTTGCAAAGCTTCATTTCTCTCATTTGCAACAGGGTTTGCTATACAATTTATATTTTTTGTTGTATGTAAAAATAGCAAAAGTCATTATTAACTTTTGTTAAACAAATGGAAAATGCTAGTCTCTAAAGCTGGTCCCTCAATGAGCCACACCTCTTTGTGTAAGTCCCTCCTTTGGAGCTGATCCTGTGACACATTTGACTAATAGCATTCATGGACGTGATTTAGCATGACTTCTGAGGCTAGGGCGTAAGAAACCTTGCAGCCTCCACCTAGTTCCCTTGGAACATTCAGTCTAGGGGAAGAAACTGTCATGTAAGAAGTCTGTTGAAGAGGAGTGATGAGAGAGGATATCCTTGTTTTGTGCTGGTTTTCAAAGGGAATGCTTCCTGCTTGCGCCCATTCAGTATGATATTTTCTATGATAGTTTGTCATAAATAGCTCTTGTTATTTTGAGATAAGTTTCATCAATGCCTAGTTTATTGAGAGTTTTTAACATGAAAAGATGCTGAATTATATCAAAGGCCTTTTCTGCATCTATTGAGATGATCATGTGGTTTTTGTCATTGGTTCTGTTTATGAGGAATTACATTTATAGATTTGCGGGTGTTAAACCAGCCTTGCATCCCAGGGATGAAGCTGACTTGATCGTGGTGGATAAGCTTTCTGATGTGCTGCTGGATTCAGTTTGCCAGCATTTTATTGAGGATTTTTGCACTGATGTTCATCAAAGATAGTGGCCTAAAATTTTCATTTTGGTTTGTTTCTCTGACCAGCCTCAGTGGCTCACGTCTGTAATCCTAGCACTTTGGGAGGCCAAGGCGGGCAGATCAGAAGGTCAGGAGTTCAAGATAAGCCTGGCCAACATAGTGAAACCCCATCTCTACTAAAGATACAAAAATTAGCCGGGTGTGGTGGCACATATCTGTAATTCCAACTACTCGGGAGGCTGAGGCAAGAGAATCACTTGAACCCAGGAGGCGGAGGTTGCAGTGAGCCAAAAGCACACCATTGCACTCCAGCCTTGGCAACAGGGTGAGACTCCATCTCAAGAAAAAAAAAAGAAAGAGTCTTAGCTAATTTTGAAGTATGGTTTCAGGCTTTGTGGAGACAAGCCAGTGAAGCCAGCTAATAAACTCTTTTATCCAAAATCCCTAAGGGGGAGAAGAGAAAAGAAAAAGAAATTAAAATGGAATAGCAGCCTGCTTTCAACTTCATGAGAACTGATCACACGATGAAGCCAGAGGCATCTCATCAGGAAACTCCAAATTTGATGAAGCAATTTCTCTCTGGAAACCTTAGACAGACCTGCAATGAACCCGCTGTAAGGTCATCAAGGTGGGTTGACAGAAGAGGGAGCCATACATTAATACTAAAGGCAGTGATAACTGCGATACCACTCCCCATTTCAGTCCCTGCCCGGGAGAAAAGGCTGGGCCCTTTCCTCTGCCAAGAGGAGATGGAATATTTTCCAAGGACACTTTAGACTTGCTGTCTCTTTACAATTGGCCTTTTTCCCCAGAACGCTTCGAATGGAGCAGCATAAGTTTTGCTGTCTGGTCCTCTTCCGTGGAAGGTCATTTTTGTATCCAAGGTGACAGCTCTCTGGGGATAGGTATATGATGTGGAGGGAGGTAAGTGGATGGTGTGGGATGAGCCCGGGGCCCACGGGGCCCTTAAGGTGATGGCCTGTGCCCTGTGGTAGTCTGCTGAAAGAGCAGGACATTGCTCCTGCTGACTCAGTATGTGACTCAGTGTGTGCCAAGATGGCTGAGCAAGTGCCTAGCAAGCAGCAGAAGGGGAAAGATGTATGTGTGATAGAGGAGAGAGAAAACTCATTTTGAACAAAGCTTTTATTACTACTATTTTAATTTTCTGCTCTCATTCATTTTCCTTATACTTTATCCACAATGACCTTTGAAATCTGATCAATTGTTCAGTACCTTCCTTGTTAGGAAGAAAACATACCAGGCCTCTAATTTTCTCCATTTTAACAGCTTTCACAGAATTACTCCCTTCTCTTTTGGTGCAACCGATTCAACACAATTTTTGAAAAGACCATATTTTCAGCACTTCCTGTGTGTGCAGAACTCTGATGTCCCAGATAACCGGGTTTGAATTCCAGGCCCATCATTTTCTAAGCATGTGAATCTGGACAAGGTACTTAGCCATCATGAGATGCCATTGCCTCAACTGGAAAATGGCAATAACGTATGAGACGTCTGCTGTGAGAATGAAGTGAAGTAATGAGTGCTCATTACAAAACAGACACAGGAATAGTTTATTATAACTAGATGCTGAGAGGGACTTAAAGGCAAATAACATACACAGGCACACACACTTCTTTAATGCAAGGAAAATATATAAAGGATTTTGGAAGTGGCTTGACAGCACAAAATGCAGAGATATTCAACCATGCAATGGAGAGTGTGCATTAGATCCGGGCCTGGGTAGACACATGGACTGTCAGTAGGCTGGGTAATGGGAGCGAGGAAATGCGGACGTAAAGGATGCTTCTAAACAGAAAACACGGTGACACAGAATCAGGAAAGAACTGAGGAGAGATTATAGCAAAAGACCTAGACATTTCCAATACCGTAAGGACTGACAGCATCCTCTCTCGACAGCCTCACAACTACTCCTTAATCATCAGAGCAAGCGTTCTGATTGGAGGTTTGAAAACCAGTTACTCTAGCATTTGTTCAAGCATTGCAACAAATATAGTCAGGGTGGTGAGAGAGATGGGAGGAGAGAGTGGGAAGTTAGCTGCTTGAGATTATTGAGGGCTTTGAATGCCACAAAAGGGAATGAGACTTTTTGCATGTGTTGTATAGGGAGGAGTTCTTTTGGACCTGAACAGCACCAGTTTCAGGTTATACCATTGATGTACAGATGAATCTGAAGTGGGATAGACAGGGGTTGGAAAGAGGTTTAATCAAAAGGTTATTGCAGAAATGCGGGAGAAATGCAAAAGGTGAGTTAGAAGAGACATGTTGTCGAGAAGGGGCTACTTGTGTGTGTTTATTGAGTAGACGTGGAGAACAGAACGCTATCGCAGATAACAATAAGATGTCTAGCCTGGGTGACTGAGAAAAGGAAGCCTCTTTTACTTGGATAGTAGTCTGAAGACCTGGGTTGGCAGGTAGGGGATGATTCATTCCATTCTATGTATTCTATTTTCAAACTGATAGAGATGCATTCATAAGACGGCTTGGAGCTCATGATAGAGTTACCAGCTGGAGCTGTGGCTACAGAAAGCCTCTTAACTGAAGGGATAGGAAGAAGTGGAAGGTCATCAGATAACTGAGGCCGTGTGGCAAGAAGGTGGTCAATACTCGAAGGGGATGGCTGGGTCCAAACTCTGCCTTTCATAGCCTGTTTACCCACAGAAGTTCTCAACTTCATTGATTCATATCAAAAAGTGACTGATAATATCTTAGAATGTCATGTCTCTCATGGAGATTTACATTTTAGTAGGGATCAAAGCCTTGAACTAAAGAAATTAAGCTCCCAGACAAGAAATCCAGAAGTACTGGGAAAGGTCACCATGTGACCACCTCTAATATGCAAGGGCCACTGGACCAGCCACCCCCTACCCCGGCAATCTAAAGGAGAATGCAGTGAATACGAAGGAGGTTTTCCCAAAGTACAAAATACAAGTATGCACATAGAGTCAATCCTCATTATTCACAGCTTCCACATTGTAAGTTCACCTACTCACTACAATTATACGAAACATCAAAATTAACACTCACGGCACATTCCTGATCATTCTTGGATGTACACAGGGCTGTGAAAAATTTGAGTTGCTCAACAAGCATGTTTCCAGCTGAGGTCAAACAAAGCAATACTCTGTGTTCTTGTTTCAGCTCATGATGTAAACAGTGTCTTTCTCTTGGCCTATTTAGTGCTATGCTTTTTGCATTATTGTGCTTTTTGTTGATTTTGTTGTTTAAAATGGCCCTCAGCATACTGCTGAAGTGCTCTCTAGTGTTCCTTAGTGCGAGAAGGTTGTGATGTGTCTTATAGAGAAAATTCATGTGTTAGATAAGCTTCATTCAGGTATGAGTTACACTGCTGTTGACTGTGATGTATATGTTAATAAATGAATAACATACGCAAATAAGGTGTGTTTAAAGAGAAACAGAAAACAAGGTTATATATCGATCAGTTTACAAAAACATTGGGATCAGAGGCTTGCAGGAACCTAGCCTTGTATTTCCCCTATGATCAATGGTTTGCAATTCACTAATTCAGTGTTTGCAGTGACTTTATTTAACACAGCTATTGTGAATAAAAAGAATCAATTGAATTTCTGTTTGTCTTACAGGGAGAGAGGCATTGTGCTTTCTCCCCAGCTTTATAGATGTGTAATTGACAAATAAGAATTGTATGTTCTTAAAGTGTACAACATGACATTTTGATATACGTGTACATTGTGAAATGATTACAGCAATTCAGCTAATTAACATATCTATCAACTTAGTTATCATTTTGTGTGTAATGGGAACATGCAAGATCTACTGTCTTTGTAAATCCCAAGTATATAAAACAATATTATTAACTATAGTCATCATGTTGTACAATAGACCTCCAGAACTTGCTGATATTGTCTAATTGAAACTTTGTACCCTTTGACCAAGATCTTCTTACCGCAACATTCTCTAGCCCTGGAAAACATTGTTCTACTTTCTGTTTCTATTAATTTAACTTTCTTAGATTCCACATATGAGATCATGAAGTATCTGTCTTTCTGTGTCTGGCTTATTTCAGTTAGCATAATTTCCTCCAGGTTCATATGTATTGCTGCAAATGACAGGATTTCCTTCTTTTTTAAGGCTAAACAGTATTCCAATCGTGTGTACATGTGTGCGTGTATATATATACTACATATGTATATATACAAATATATTATATATGTATATATGTGTGTGTGTGTGTGTATATATGTATATATATGTACCATATTTTAAAAATTCATTCATCTGTCAACGGACAGCTCTGCTTATGTACTGGCTCTGCTGGAGGGGTTTATTCTGTCTGATCTAGGGACTCAGCCACTCGCTTCCAATAACAGTGCTTGGTCCTTTCAACATATATCAATACAAAAAAATGAGTCGCCATGCTTCACGATTAATAATAAGATGATTCTCATTACAAAAGGTTTCCCAGTGGAAAAGCATCTAACAAAGGCAGAGCATTTGAAACAAGTGATACGAACCAACAAAAGTGGGTAAAGGCTACCGTCAAGCGTAGCTGGCTAGCTCCAGAGCCACAGTGGCAAATAATTTATATGTGATTGGAGAAGGTTTATAGGCAATGTTGGTGGCAGTTTTCTTTATATGCCTGTCCGTTTTCTTGCCTGACTGCCTGCCTGACAACATTTTTTTTTCTTTCATTTTTACGAGAGGTGAGATCAACTCAACTGTTTGATTGTATTGGAGGCTTGTAAGAAAATATAGGAAAAATAAGACAACTTTAATATGGCTTGAAATGTGCTACAATAAGGTGGAAACTCTTAAAGACATTAGAAGGCCTTCCTAAAAGCTATTCATTTTAGGTACGAGAATCTCCCTACTCCCTCTCCTCCACAATTATAACAAAAAAGAATATTCTGCTGAGCTGACAAAGATGAGCAAAATGTTACTAAATCTATACATCTGGGAACTCTCGTAAGTTTTATTCTAGGGGAAGAAAAATGCTTCTTTTTTTCCTGAAGGTCAACCTGATTGTATAGGAGAAATTGCCTGCAGCTACCCTGCTATGCCCAGAAGCACCCTTCAGAAAGAAATTAAATGCATTCAGAAGATCAGCTATCCTCTCAAATGATGTGAATAGGGACATGAGGCACACTGAAAAAGGGCATTCCAATAATTTGTTCTTCGCTGGTTATAAGGCAAACCCTGGGCTGTTTGATGGAGTGAGGCAATAGATTTGTGATCTCAAGGAAAAATTAGACTTCTCTGACTCTGTGTAGTCATTGTTATCTGTCCACCCTGGACTTGATAGAGGCTGTCTCAGAATCTGTTTTATAGGCCAATTCTTAAAGGTAATAGAATTTGGGAAGACAGGGTTTTGATCTCACCCAGGCTTGAGTGCAATGGAACGATCACAGTTCACTGCAACCTTGACCTCCCAGGCTCCAGTGATCCTCTTACGTCTCAGCTTCCTGAGAAGCTGGGACTACACGTGTGGGCCACCACCCTCAGTTAATTTTTGTATTTTTGTAAAGACGGGGTTTTGCCATGTTGCCTAGGCTGGTCTCAAACTCCTGGGCTCAACCAATCTGCCTGCTTCAGCCTCCAAAGTGCTGGGATTGCAGGTGTAGAGTCACTGTGCCCAGCCAAGACATATTCTTTATTCTACCACAGACATTTGAGTTGTTTGGTATTTGGCTATTATGAATATAATAGCCCATACTGGGCTATTTATAAATACATGTTTCATTTTCCTTGGGTAAATAAATAGGAAGAGAATTGCTGGATTGAATAAAAAAATCTTCTTTGGATAGATTTCTCAGGAAATCACTGGACCCTATATTGCTCAAAAAGACTGTTATTCTCTTTTCTTCAATGTATGGTTTCTTAAATAAATCGTCATAAGCCTCTTTGGGGGAAGGACTGAAGGAATTCCTACTGAATATCCTGCTGTGGTATTGCAGGATCCTTTCTTAAGGGAAACTGACCTATTCATTGAGGCATTCTGGTTCCGAGAACTGGCGCAGATCAGGAAATGGGACAAGAGATTTTCTCTTTTTATCGGGGCAGCTCAGCAGTCCTCTATGCATCTGTTCTTCATCTATTTTAGAGGAAAGTGAGATAGACAGAGAGTGTATTCTTCAGGGTTCTCCAAAGAAATGGAACAAATAGGACATGTATTGATTATGAGGGATTGATTTACATGATCGTGAAGGCTGAGTAGGCTCATGATCTACCATCTGCAAGCTGGAGACCTGGGGAAGCTGGCGGGACAATTCAGTTCAAGTCTAAAGGCCTGAGAACCAGGGGAGTCAAGAGCATAAATCCCAATCTGAGGGCAGGAGATGAGAAAACGTGCTCCAGCTCAAGCAGTGAAGCCCTTTGTTCTCTTCAGGCCTTCAACAATTACGTGATACCCACCAATACTGGGAAGGACCATATAGAGTCCATACACTTTATTCAGTTCACCACTTCAAATGCTAACCTCATCCAGAAACACTCACCGACCCACCCAGAGACCATGTATATTTGGGTATCTTGTGGCCCAGTCAAATTGACAAATAAAATTAAACATCACAAGTCCACTCCTTGTCAACCTGGAACCCATAGACATCTCCTTAAATTACACCTCATCTCCAAATGAAGATAGTAAGATCATAGTTCTGCCTAACATGACATAATTATCGTGATACACCCAAAAATGCATTAACCCCTTTGCCAGAAGAGGAGATAAAGTCCTTGAGTAATGTTTACTCTTCTTAATCTCCCAGAACTTAAATACTCTAATATAAGCTTACCAATATTTCAATGTCATGATATAAAGTCAGTATACCTTATGATAGGAGAATAAGAGAGAAAAGAAAAAAATACCTACATATACACAAATATATTCATAACAAAATAAGGAGAAAATATTTATGATGATTACAGTCCTAGTTTCTGTAACTGGTCATATGGTTGTAGCTGGTATTTATAGCTACCTCCACCCATTATGTATTCCCTTTGCCTTCAGCAACCACTTCAGCTGATGTGGTTCTTTGCCTGGCAGAGTGACCCAAACCTCCATTCCTGAAAGGTCTGGCTCGTTAGTCTTTCCTGGATTGAGTTGTTGCAGTTGTTAAATAATGTTAATCACAAGGCGTGAAAATACCAAGAGATGCCTTAAGGTGTCTCCTATATCCCAGACATGTTCTCCTTACCTCCATTGTGGGGTAGTACTCCAAAATCCCCTTTGGTAGTCAGGATTAATCACCGCAGCCAACACCATAACTCCTTAACCTATGAATTCAGAGCCACAAGGAGCCAGCATGGCTGGCTGGCAGCCTTAACTTTCAGTTCAATGAAATCATTGCTGTGTTTTCTAGTGGGAGCATTCTTCCCTCTGGAACAAAGACCTCTAGGCCATCAGAGCATAAAGTGGTGAGAACAGGAGGCAGAAATTTTGCCAGTGTGCCGTAAGGGGTAACAGTGACTGGTATTATTCCCATTTCCATGCTTGATTCCTGGACCTAGGAATTTTGGCTAGAGGAGAAACAGTACTATATATTGGATGCTGATTCAGAGCAACATAGTCTTCTGGAGACCTTGATCCAGTCCTACAAAGTATTGCTGCCTAGCTGTCACTGTAACTGAGTCTTAAAAAGACCGTTTCACCATTCTCTCAAACCAGTTACTTCTGGATTGTGGGGAACATGATAGGACCGGTGAATTCCATAAGCATAGGCTCATTGCTATACTTCTTTTGCTGTGAGGTGGGTTCCTTGGTTAAAAGCAATTCTGTGTGGGATATCATGATAGTAGATAAGGCATTCTGTAACTTCATGAATGGCTGTTTCGGCAGAAGCATCGCATTCAGAGAAGGCAAATTCATATTCCAAGTAAATGTCTAGTCCAAGGCCAAACACTGCTACTTCCATGATGGAAGCAGTCCAATGTTATCAACCTGCTATCGGGTAGCTGGCTAATCTCTCTGAGGAACGGTGCCATACTGGAGAATCGGTGTTCGTCTTGGCTGTTGGTAACTTGGACACTCAGTGGTGGTTGTAAAGAGGATGGTTTGATTAGTAAAAATCCATGTTGCTGAGGCCATCTATAACCTCTGTTCCTGCCACCATGGCCACTTTGTTTATGGACTTTCAGTGATGACAGAGGTAGCTAGGGAAAGAGGCTGACTGATATCCACAAAAACGGGTCATCCCATTCATTTGATTATTAACATCCCCCTCTGCTGAGCTCACTGTTTTAGCCAGGGTTTTCCAAAGAGGCAGACTGATTTTTTATATATAAAATCATGTATTAAAAATATGTGTGTATATATATATATATATATATATGTATATATACACACTTTTTTTATATATATATACAGAGAGAGAGAGATGAGAAGGGATTTATTCAGGTAATTGGCTCACTTGATTATGAAGCCTGAGAAGTTCCACAATAGGCTGTCTGCAAGCTGGAGAACCAGGGAAACGTGCTACTGTCTCTTTGGAAAACCCTGGCTAAAACAGTGAGCAAATGATAATGTAAATTTTCAAGCAGGGAGGGAGATGGGCGTGTCCAAACTCCGGGGCAAGGCAACCAGCCTTACAGTGGGAATCACCATGCCTGTGTCTTTTGAGTCCTTAATGTTGGCACTAATTTCTGCAATCCCTCCAGAAATGTACTGCTTTTGGTTTACTGTTTTCCTAGGTAGAGGCATTTTAATGGCTTCCACTAGGCTTTCCCACCATCGGTTCCTAGGTCAGGGAACTGGTGTTGGGATTCTGTCAGCTGCTAAATATGTCCGCACCAATTATGTGTTCTGGAACTAGGGGAATATGGAATTGGTTTGGGAAATTGGAAGAAATATGATTGAAAATTGATGACAAAGAGATTTTGATTTGTGGATAGAGTAGACCAAAATCCTCACCAGTTGCCTATCCATCTGGTCCCTAGGAACACTGCATTCTATTTGTCAGCTTCATAAATCCTTGTGGATCAGACATTCCTGACTGCCCATTGTGTTCATTACATCCTTGCTCTGAGGGTTTTGTTTTCATCTGGCTTCTGCTTTTCTGGATCCTATATCTGTTGTTATTAGGAAGCTCACTGCTGTAAAGTCCTTACCTATAAAGCAGCAGTTGCCAATATTTTTGGCACCAAGGACTGGTTGTGTGGAAGACAGTTTTTCCACGGATAGGTGGTAGGGGATGGTTTCAGGATGGAACTTTTCCACCTCAGATCATCAGGCATTAGATTCTCATCAGACATGCATGACCAAGATCCCTTGAGTGCGCAGTTGACAATAGGGTCATGGTCCTAAGAGAATCTAATGCCACCACTGATCTGATAGAAGGTGGAGCTCAGGCAGTACTGCTTGCTTGCCTACCACTCACTTTCTGCTGTGCAGTCCAGTTCCTAATGGGTTCGTGGCGCAGGGGCGGAATACCCTGGCTATAGAGGACAGCTACTACTGAGCTTCTCAGTGATGCTGGTGGCTCTCTCACCACATCATTTTTCTTGCCTTTCACATCAGAGTATCCTTCAGGCCCTCTGTATTTGTCTGCTAGTGCTGCCATAACAAAATACTACAGATTGGGTGGCTTACATGACAGAAATTATTTTTCTCACAGTTCTGGAGGTTGGAAATCCAATAAGCATGCCAACAGGTTGAGTTTTTAGTGAGGCTTCTCCTCCTGGCTTGCAAGTTGTTGCCTTTTCACGGTGTCCCCATATGGTCTTTCTTCTGTGTGTGTGTGTGCAGAGAGAGATAGATCTCTGGTATCTCTTCCTTTTACAAGAGTGCCAGTTCTATTAGATTAGGGGCCTACTTTATGACCTCATTTGACCTTCATTCCTTCCTTAAAGCTCCTATCTCCAAATATAGTCAGTGGAGGGTCAGGGCTTCAACAAATGAGTTTGAGGGGAGGGCACAATTCAGTTCATAACAGTTTCCCAGGACACATTGTTAGTTGGTTGGTTTTCTAGTCTTATCTTGTAGATTTTTTCCAACTGGCTCAGTTTGCTGTGCTTTTTGATTCCTTCTTCCATGCCATACTTATTTTAATGTGGGTCATTGCTTTTTTATTTCAGGGGCCTTCCTAGCAGCAGATTAATACCGTCTGGCTGCTGGGGCCCCTGCAATAGTATTAAATACTGTGTTACAGAAAATGTTTCACATACTGGCAAGCTATTATGCAGCTTTATATTCCACTCGACTCCCCTGGATATGATACCCTCAAGATCCTCTCCCAGAAACACTCCTGATTCCTGCTGGTCCGTGTAATCCAGGTATTGCAACTCCTTCAGCATGTAACTCCTCTCCTTCTTCAGCAGGCTAAGCATTCCCTAGACAGGTCATATTTATCTTTGACCCTAGTTATTAGTGTGTATGCCTGGAGAGGAGGTAAGGGCAGATCCTGGGGAGGAAAAGCATTATCTTATAAGCTATTTGCATAATATGCAAACAAGGAGGAGGGATACTTCTGCAAGCCCAGAATGTTTAGATGGATTGAGGTTCTCAGGTGCATCTACCTAGATATCTCCACCCTAAGCTTCGGATTACCACGCCTTCCCTATCAGGGCTCTGACTTTGACACAGGGCTTCCCTACACTGAGAATTCAGCTTCTCTTAGAGTTGTGCTCCTCTTAGAATTCTACTTCTCTTACAATAGTTGTGCATGGCATTCAGCTCACTATGCCCTCTGGGAGAAGGAAATGCTGTCCAGGAGTCCCATTGGCACTCACACTTCGCTTTAATTTAGCCACAGAGTACTTACGAGTTAGTTCCCTCATATCTTTCACGTGCCAGAGACAAAGCACAAACTAGTGCATCCCCTTCCCCCATATTCCATCCCTGCTGTCTACAAGTGAAAGTTTTAGCAATTATTTTATCGCAGCATGCTAGGAGTTATCAATACCTACCACCAATGAGGAAGTCCTCATTGTTATCTGTATGATGAGTGAACCAATTCTAGGATCCTATCATTAGAGTCTGGTCCCAGAATCACTCCTGAAACCAATTGCCTTAGGTCAGGTTGCCTCAAAGGAGCCTGAGAAGAGGCAAGTAATTTACGGAGTGCTCTTAGGTAAAACCTGGAAGAGAGATGAGGGAGTTAGGATACAGGTGGGGAAGAATACTAAAGCAGGTTCAGCTGAAATCCTGCCCTGGCCTGATCCCACAGCGGGCTCCAGAATGTGAACAGCACCACTGAGTTGTCTTACTTTGAGTCAAAAGGGCTGAGCGTTTATATCAGTCAGTCATGGATTGCATACTACCTCCTGTGAACAAAGGGTATTCTTCTGAAGCCATTAGCCAACATTCTCAGCAGTTAAGGTAAGAAGCAACCGGGCAGGGCCCCTCTAGGGCCTACTACGAGGCTTTGTAACATCTCGTGTATTTCTCCCCTGTGTTCATTGTATTATGTGTTGAGGGCGTAGCATATTTGCTTTTTCTAGTTATATTGTTAGCATTTCCTAATGTCATTTTTTTCATGTCATATTTACTGGCTATATTCATGTCTTTAATTTATTTAGCTATTCTCCTGTTGATAGATGGATCATTTTAAAGTTTGCTATCGTAAATAATGCTAGAATACTGGTTATTAGTCTTGATGGATTATTTTCACAAATTTTTAGATGCAGTTTGATCGAATTTTGGTAATTTTGCATTTATATTCATGAGAGGGATTGGTGTATAATTTTCTTTTAATGTAATGGTTTTGCCTGGTTTTGGTGTCAGGGTAATGCTGATTACATAAAATGAGTTTGGAAGTTGAATTTAGTCAGGTTCTTTCTTTCTCGTTGACTAAACTTTGTGTCTTTGAAGAAATTTTTCCATGTTTTCTATTTGTGTGGCAATTTGCGTCTTTAAAAAATTTTTCCATGTTTTCTAAGTTATGAAATTTGTTGTCAGAAGTTTATTTGCAATGTTGCTTTACTACCTTTGAATGACCATAAGATCTACAGTGATGGACTCTTTTATTCCTGACATTGTTATTTTGTTTCTTCTCTCTTCTTGATCAGTCTGGTAGGAGTTTATAATTGTATTGATATTTTCAAAGAAAAAGAGGGACACTTAGACAATTGAGATTTTCATTTTCTTCTAATAGAAGCGATTAATGCTATAAATTTCTCTCTAAGCGCTCTTTTACTGCATCCCACAGATTTCGATGTGTCATATTTTTAATTTTATTCCATTAAAATATTTTCTAATTTCTTTTTGTGATTTCTTATTTGAGCTATGGGTTATTTAGAAGTGTGTTACTTATTTCTATGTATTTAAGGATTTTCCAGATGGCTTGCTGTTTGATTTCTAGAATAATTCCACTGTGGTCAGAAAACATACTCTGTATTATTTGAATTCTTTTTTATTTATTTAGCTCATTGAGACTTCCACTCTTTTTTTCTTTTTGGCCCAGAATGTGGGCTATAATTGTGACTGGTTCTGCTGTTGTTGGGTATAGCATTCTATAAACATCAGCTAGGCCATGTTGGTTGATAGTGTTGTTCAAGTCATTTAAGTGCTTACTGATTTTTGCCAACTTGATCTATCAATTTCCAATGAAAGAGTATTAAAATATCCAAATATAATTGTGAGTTTCTCTATTTTAAAAATTCTACCAGTTTTTGCTTCATGTATTTTGGAACTCTTGTTATTGGATGCTTACATGGTAAGGATTGTTATGATATCTTAATGAATTGACTTCTTTATAATTATGTAATGTTTCTTTTCATCTCCAGTAAAATAGTCCTTGTTCTAAAGCCCACTTTTCTTGATATAAACATAGTCACCATAGTTTTCATTAATGTTTATATAGTCATTGTTTATCATCCTGTTCTTTCAATCTAGCTGTATTGTTTTACTTAGAGTGGGTTCTTTATAAAAAATATATAATTGGTCTTTTAATCCACACTGATAATTCCTCTTTTAATTGGAATGTTTAGATTATTTATGTTTCATATAATTGGTATGGTTTAAAAATGTCTTGTTGCTGTTTGTTTTCTGTTTGTCTTATCTGTTCTTTGTTTCTTTCTTCCTCTTTTACCTCCCTTTTCAAAATTTATTTTTTTATGATCTCATTTTATCTTCACCAATGGTTTATTAGCTGTACTTCTTTAATCTTGTTGTTATTGCTTATTTTTAGTGACTGTTCTAGAGGTTTTTTTGTCTTTTGTTTTTTGTTTTTTGTTTTTGAGACAGAATCTTACTCTGTTGCCCAGGCTGGAGTGCAGAGGCTCCAGTGAGTGATCTCGGCTCACTGAAATTTCTTCCTCCTGGGTTCAAGCGATTCTCCTGCCTCAGCCTCCTGAGTAGCTGGGATTACTGGTGCCAGCCACTGCACCTGGATAGTTTTTGTATTTTTAGTAGAGCCGGGGTTTCACCATCTTGGCCAGGCTGGTCTCCAACTCCTGATTTTGTGATACATCTGCCTCAGCCTCCCAAAGTGCTGGGTTACAGGCACTTGCCACCGCACCTGGCTAATTTTTGTATGTTTAATAGAGACGAGGTTTCACCATCTTGGCCAGACCGGTCTTGAACTCCTGACCTCGTGATACACCTGCCTTGGCCTCCCAAAGTGCTGCGATTGCAGGCATGGGCCACTGTGCTCAGCCTATATTATACATCTTTATTTTATCATAGTCTACCTTCAGTTCTGCATATGGTATGAGACACGTGTGTATATATATATATAAGTGCATATGTGTGTCTATATGTATGAGTATGTGTGTAATTACCCTCATTGTCCAAAATCTGTTGGCTCTCTCAGTTCACATGGGGAGATTGTTGACAGAGAGTTTGGATAGCAAGAGATGCCTTGTTATCTGAATCAACATTTGGTTCTCGATGTTTAGCCAGTAAGCAGCAGAGTTGGAAGAGGGAGCAGAGAGGATTCTCAGTCAGAATTCCAGTCAGAAAGTAATGTTTCATTCAAAGGATTTAATGAGGCCAGGCGCAGTGGTGCACATGTGTAATCCCAGCATGTTGGGAGGCCAAGGCGGGTGGATTGCAAGCTCAAGAGATCCAAACCATCCTGGCCAACATAGTGAAACCCCGTCTCTACTAAAAATACAAAAATTAGGTAGGCGTGGAGTGCACACCTGTAGTCCCAGCTACTCAGGAGGCTGAGGCAGGAGATCTCTTGAATCCAGGAGGAGGAGGTTGCAGTGAGCCAAGGTTACACCACTGCACTCCACCCTGGTGACATCAGAGTGTGATGACATCACAGTCATCACACTTCAGAGTTTGTTTCACCTCAGGGAAAGGGAGCTGGTTTTCAACCTCTTACCTCAGTGGTTGGTTTAATGTCCAGGAAGCCACATAAACTCCCAGGCACCCCCAGCTGTCCACCTGTACTGGATGAAGTGACTCTGTGGCCCAAAGTGGGCTTCTGAGGAAAGCTGCAGGTGTCAGCCAACAGAAACAAAGAACACAGAAACCAGGAAATGGAGGCTCAAAAACAGGCATGTGGGTGTGGCACCAACAGTGTCTACCACAGGGGAGGAAGGACATAGATACCCCCAACGTGCTCACCATTGATCTCCCATTGACCGTGCCCAACTAGAAACTGGAGGGCAAAGCAACCCAGGTGATGCTATGCTAGGTGTCAGCCTCCGGGGCTTAGAGTATGCACTGGAGGGTGGATCTGGAGAGCAAAGGGAGAACAAATAGGACAGGACAGCATAGGTGTAAAGTTCTGTACATATCTATTTGGTCCTTAAATTCAAAAAGTGATCGTCTAGAAGCCAAGAGATACTTGTATGTGTGTGATACACAAGTCTAGTCTAGTAAACATAAACTGATGTCTATTAGACTAATAACTATAATATCATGGCATGTATTAGACCCTCAATGTCACTTCTGTGATTGTAGAGCAGTCTGTTTGGGCTAATTCCTCATTTATAAATTTCAAACAACAACAACAATATGCATGTCTTCTACCTTCAGCAAGGAAGAGTTATGGAAAATAACATGCCAAGTGGTTGAACTACTTCTGAATCTTGCTTGACCCTCGGGAACATCTCGCCATTTTTTGTGTGTTCAAATTCCAGCTACTGACAATATAGAAATAAAAAGGTATCCTGGTAGTGTCTTTAAGGAAATAGGATACTGAAAACAATTGAACAAAATGCCTTTGACACTTGTGGTCTTGAGAAGTCCTGAATATAATCATTGTCTTCTCCTTTTTTGAAAAGTTTGCACGTATTTAATTTCTGCCCCTCTGATATTTGACATTAGCTCTCTCCAAAAATATCATCATTGGTGAAAGCCAAGATTCCAAAGGCCCATGATGAGAGCAATAGTTTATACTGGGAGGAGATGGGCCAGATATAAAGTTTGGGAAGATATTACCATCATGTCTATGGTACTGCAGCACAAAGGCTGTTTCCTGAAAACTCTAGTGGACATCATTTCCAGTATTGATATAACTTACTCAAGTCTCCTCTTTAGGCACAAGAAAAAGGATATACCTAAAATCTGCATCCTTTGTAAATAGATTTCTATTATATGTGCTCATATGACCGACCGACTTAGGCCCAATGGCGTGGACGTGTCAGAATCCCCGCTCCCACCTCTCTCTCTCTCTCTCTCTCTCTCTCTCTCTCTCTCTCTCTCTCTCTCTCTGTGTGTGTGTGTGTGTGTGTGTGTGTGTGTGTGTGTGTGTATGCTAGTAACAAAAACTTAACTCAGATTAGCATGGGCATAAATGGGGATTTATTTGCTCCGTAACTATACTGGAGAAATGGCAGCAGAGCCAGTAGAATTTGGGGATAGACCTACGTCTTTCCTCTGACTATTCCCTCTGTTTTTGTTTTTATGTTGGTTTCATTCTCTCTGACAGGCTTTCTCCACTTGTGGGCAGCATAGCCTGGCTCCCATCTCTCTGCTTTACCAGGGGCCTAGGGCTCACCTTCTCTGGTGCCAAGTTTTAAAATCCCAGAGAGGGGCTCAGTTAGCCTGACTTGAGTGTAAAAAAAAAAAAAAATCTATGGCCAGAGCGATAGGCAACTCTGATTGGGCATCTCTAGTGAGGTTCTCATTCTTTGGCCAATCAACGGGGTTGGGCATGGGAAAGTAAGAAAAAATCAGTTCCTTTTGAACATTACGGTTAGAGTCAGAAGGAAGGGCAAAGCAGAGGCTGTTGTTCAGGTACACACTCTGCAAAGTGGATGTGTCTACCTTTACTTGAAAGAGGAGATAACCAAGTCCCAGAGAGGCCAACGGACTCATTTAAAGCTACAGAGGTAGTAAGTGGCAAACTGGAGATTGATGAGAAGCGATACGGTGTAGAGATTAAAGGCTCAGGCTCTAGAACCAGACACACTTGAACCCAGAACCCAACTCTTGCTACTTATCAGTATAATTTGGGATAAATTACTTATCTGCCTCTGATTTTCCCCCTAAATATGGGCACAATGACAGCATCTCTCTCATAAGAGGGTTGCGAGGATTAAATGAGATAGTACGCAGGCACAATGTAGTGGCTGCTTACGTATTTGCTGTAATTGTTGGCTACGATTTAAACTTCTTCAAAAGTGTACCTGCGTGGTTTGTGAGTCTCGGGCCCAATAGCTTTGTTCTGTTCTCAGGTCCAATAGCTTTGGAACTTTTACACGTGGTCCAAAAGGAAGTGAACTGTAATTACGAATCCAGTGCGCATCACCACTGAGCAATAAGGCCACTACCAGTCACTAAAAGGGCTTGAGAAATTGATGGAAATCCAAACCAAGTCTCAGAAATCAAGGTCTCCAGCCAAGTCCACTTACCAGAGGGGATTCTGTCCACTTACCTGAAGAGCTGGTGTGGCATCCCACCTTAGAGTGCTTACGTCAACACACTTATTGAGCACTTACTATGTGTAGACCCTGAGCCCTGCAGATGTTTAATATTTATGCATCAAGAGTCTCTCCTAGGTAGAATATCAGAAGGGTATTGACTTCTTGGATGGAGGACCAGTAGGGAGGAAATCTCCTAAAAATATGTATTATCTGACAAAATTCTCCCTGAAACCAAGGTTGAGGAAATTTGAAAAAGTTTTCAAGGATAAGAAATTATGAATGGAAACTAAGTATGTATTATGCATTGTTACTAACTCATGGTATCTAAAAATATTAATGATAGTCTCTTAAAAGTGCAAAAGGACCTTTTGTATGGGACAAACTTTTTATGAGCAAATTACAAAGAAAAGATTTCCGGAAAATAGCTGATGTACTCATGAATAATGCCTTAGCTTGAGAATCTGTGAAGGATGCCTATTATTCTTCATCACAGTTTATTGATAGGTATTCATTAATTACAATATTTTGTGAATCCATGGATTATTTCATTCCCAATTTTCAAAGTGTTTTACAACTAGTAATTAATTCCTCCAACATCCTAGGGACAAATTTAAACATAACTGCAGTAAAACTTGTACTGATGTTCAGAATATCTTTTTTTTTTTTTTTTTTTGAGACGGAGTTTCACTCTTGTTACCCAGGCTGGAGTGCAATGGTATGATCTCAGCTCACCACAACCTCTGCCTCCTGGGTTCAGGCAATTCTCCTGCCTCAGCCTCCTGAGTCCTGGGATTACAGGCACACGCCACCATGCCCAGCTAATTTTTTTGTATTTTTAGTAGAGACAGGGTTTCACCATGTTGACCAGGATGGTCTCGATCTCTTGACCTCGTGATCCACCCGCCTCGGCCTCCCAAAGTGCTGGGATTACAGGCGTGAGCCACGGCACCCGGCCTGTTCAGAATATCTTACACAGATCATGGCTTTGTTGCTTGAAGTGTTGGCCTGGTATAACTGGTTCCCAAATTATACCCAGGAGGGAACCTGTAAGGGGAACCCCTTTCTATGCTGTCAAAAAAAAAGAAATTCAGAGTGTGATAGAGTCGTAAATGATAGTGGTATTTACCATTGGCATGACCTGTTGGGTAAACCAGAATCTATGTAGAGTTACTGGAAAAAGTTCCCTGGATCTCACTGAAACTCCCAGTATCAGCTCTCATAATAAGAGGGAGATGCTTTCTCCAGTGACCCAACTTCTACCCAAGGTGCGGGCAGAGAGATGGCATGACATGGTGGGGAGAATCTTGGTGTAAGAGTCCAGGGGCCATTATTGGTTCTGTCACTACTTGGCTGTGTGACCTTCAGCGAGTCACTCTACCTCTCAGAGCCTCTATTTCTTCATTCACAAAATTAGTTTGGATAAATCGTATGTCACAAATGGGCAGCCTACGTGACAACATGGTTAGTAGTTTTTGTTTTCTTTGGCTCACATGGTGTTTTTAAAAATGCATATACTTTCCGGTTCCCTTTAGCCCCTACTTTTTTTTTAATTATCATATATCTAGTCTTCTTCACTTGTTTGGGTCACTTTTCTGGCCCCTGTAGACACTTGAGTTTTTACAGTGCTGTGTGACATCATTTATTATGATATCACATCACACAAAATGATAATGGTATTTACAGCTGGCATGAGCTGTTGGGTTTTGGAATCTCTGGGATATATAATCTCTGCTGTTGCTTTTACTTCTGATACTCAGAGAGTCCAGGTCCTGGGAGGTTACCAAGCCCCAACAGCCAGGTAGGAGAAAAATTACAACACTGGGAAGTTTTGGAGTTCTTTTGTTGTCTTTTGTTTTTTGTTTTTGTTTTTTGAGACCTATTCTCCCTCTGTCGCCCAGGCTAGAGCACAGTGGTGTGACCTTGGCTCACTGCAACCCCACCTTCTAGGTTTAAGTAATTCTTCTGCCTCAGCCTCCCAAGTAGCTGGGACTACAGGTGCCCACCACCACACTCAGCTAATTTTTGTATTTTTAGTAGAGTTTTGCCATGTTGGCCAAGGTGGGATCTCGAACTCCTGACCTCAGGTGATTCACCCACCTGGGTCTCCCAGAATGCCGGAAGTACAGGCAGAAGCCATCGGGCCTGGCCAGAGTTCTTTCTCTCTCCCATCTGGAAGCTAATGAGGTAATCTCCTAGGCCTCTTCCTGTGAACCCCCTCAAGCCAAGGTCTCCGTTACAGTCACTGAATGACCCTTTTCTCTCCCTTGTTCATAGTAAATGATATCACACAGCTTGGGTCCTTGACTTTTTTTTCTAATTCTGTCTCCTTGATCTTAAGGGTCAGCTTAGGGATATCACCTACCGGGCAAAGAAGCTCTTATCAAGAGCAAGGCTAGATCAACATTGGGGCAAAGAGAGCTGAAAAAGAAAAGGTGAATGCAGTGAGAGAGTCCCCCATCCCCCACCACATTTAAGTTAGAAAGGAGTCTTAAAGGAAGCCTAGTTACTTGTAGGATTATCTGCCGCAGATTTCCAAACTTCTTGACTCTTTACAGAAGCTCTAGCCTTTCCTAGTTGAGTTGGTTTCATTTAGGTATCTGGTGGGGCTCCCTTTCTGTAGGGGAATTTGTTCATGTTGACCTAAGGGCACACAGCTGCCGTCAGCTTCTGGGGCATAGGCTGTGCGTACAAAGCAACTCTGTATTGCAGGAACTTCGCCACACATGTCTGCACACAGGAGTTCTGTCATTAACACGGTTCCGGTCACCCGGTGGAATGCACAAAGGGCAGGGAAAATGGCTTCTTTCTCAAAAGCTTTCTTTTTATAAGCCTTGGCTCCCTGACAACTGGAATTTTCTTTTATAGCTGAAAAAAAAAAACCATATTTCTCTTAAACACCACCCAAGCAGTCATATGTCCTCAAGGTCAAACAGATGAGACAAGAATTCAAGAGGACCCAACTACGGATCAGTTTGCCTAAATGTAGACTTTGTCTGCCTACGAAATACAGAAGTTGCTTCCATAAGCCACATAATTACTGTGGTTTAGTAATTAACTCTTCTTTCTTAATTTCCTCCAATAATAAAAATCGATCATACCTAGTATAGAAAATAAAGGGAATAAATAACAATCACCCGACCTTTACCACCTCCAAATTTTATTTAAGCACAATCTGGAGACTTTTTTCTATGCATAAGCATATTTTTAAAAATGTACTTGAGATCATACTAGTCCCACCTCTTAAAGTCACACTCTCGGGACATTATGAAATGTCTCTGGGGGAAGTTAAAAGCTAAATTTTCTTGTTTAATTTATTTGTAATAAAATTTTCAGTGATTTGGGAGAGAAGGGAACATCTGTCCAGGACGATAGCGCTTTAGCCACTGACAGAAGATAGATATTCAGTACTTCCATTAAGATGCCATGAGTTATAGCTTTACTGGGCTTACATCACACGAACAAAATCTCAAATTCTTGCTCATTTACATTTTAAATATGACTTCTAGCCTCTGTTCAGATCCACCGTTAATAAAAATATTTAGGAAAATAATTCTATTTCTTATTCTAGTAAATTTCTGAGATTTGACCGAGAACCACTAATTTTAAAGCAGCCTTGGGAGAAGTCCCAATATACCCAGGGATTTTGCCCTGATACTATAAATAAAAGTGATCCTTATGGGGAGTGGGATACACACAGGGAATGAAAAGCTAATATGTGTTTTTAGTGTTAAAAATAAATGAAAAAGAAGCTTATGTTCAGCCTCAAGCTTTCAACAGATTGGATAGCACCATTTAGAAAATACGAGCCCTAGCAAGAGAGCTAGAACCCCGTAAACACATTTTCCTTGTTATACTAATCTTCAAGGTGAAGAGCCTCTAGGATGAACAGTAGTTGAGGAATTCTTCTACAACGATGGTGGGGCAGCTCTACTAGGAGTATTGATTCTTGCTCTGCTTCAACCAGGCCAATCTTCAGATTTAGGGCATAGAGATCCCTGATTCTGTCACACAAGGCAGCTCTGAAAGTTGCAAACGTGTTCAGAACAGGCGTTGGAACCACGCAGATGACTTCCCTTCTATGGAGTAGTTGCAGAGATGAATTAGAGCAATCAAGGACGCAGAGACAATGCAATGCAAAGTTGCTTTATCAGGAAAGGTACTGTATGCAATTATGCGAACTTTCCCCAGCAGCCCAGATAAATGACACTTTTCAAAATTCTTAGCACCTAATTTACTCAGGCCTTGAAAAATGAGAACTTTATCTGAAGCTGGGCATTGACTAGGTAGACGTCATGGCCCAGGGAGCACAAATGTTCAAGAGGTTTGCTGAATATGGATAACAGTTATTTTGATTAACCTGGTCCAATTGGCATTAAGGTCAAGATTTTGTTAACCAGAGTTCAACTATTTATAATTCTCTACTAACTTAAACCTTAGTCTCATGCTGATTTTAGGTGAGGCAGCACATGGTTAGAGAATTTAAGCAACTCGAGTGCAGAAACTTACTACTTTCTTTCCTTCTCTTACCTTCTCAGTAAGCCACAATAAACACTTGCTAATTTAAATTAACAGCTTGGATTAGTCACCTGTTTTCCCTTTTAAAGAGGACTTCAGAACCTCTTAATCTACATGGTGGCCACGAAAATGCAGATCTCAGAGGGTGGGAGTTTAACAAACCTCCGGCCTCAGCTGCTGTGCTCTAGAATCCATCCGTTTAGGTGAAGCAGGTGCCCCATAGCCTGCTCTGAACCAACAGCTGAGTTAGGCAGAAAGTCTAGGGCAGACCTGTTTCTGCAAGACTTGAGGACTCCCCACTAGCCTGGCAGAAATTTTCTTTGAACTGCAAAGTGGTGGAAGCGTTGTCTATACCCAACTTCCCATCCTTTCCTCTTTCCTCCACCGGGTTCAGATGGGCATCTTGACCTGATGGCTTTCTGGCCTCTTCCAGCTTCCTCCCCTCTCCCTCACAGGTGCTTTTCTTAATAAATCTCTGCATGTCCACCATTATTAGAAGACCTGAATGAACACATCCTATTTGACAGTCATCTAAAGCAGATAAGACAGATCCTCATTATATGAAGTTGGAAATGACTTTGGAGAGGGAAATCAATTGTCCATATCCCAGAGTTTTTCTCTTCAGCTTGTCAGCAGGCTTAAGAAGTCACCTTCACACTTAAGAATAATCTATTTGCCCCTGCAGTCTCAGTCTTTACCTCACCGGACTCCTCGTGTACATTTGGTGGGTTGACCACATACTGCTTTGCCCTTGGCTTCTAGAAACCACTTTGTTGGAGACTTTCCTGGTCCAGTCCTTGCATGTTGACATCACCCAGGGATCGTTGTGTTTTCTTTTTTCCATTCATATAAATGCCCATGACTTCAACTGTTGCTTGTGTGCTACCCACCCCCTTATCCACGTCTTCTGTTGGGTTGAAGGAATGAATGGTGAAAACAGGACTGAAATCCAAGTCTGGCTAGGAGATCCATCCCCTTCCCATGTGGTCATTTGATTGGTTACAGTGACCCTTATTTGCTACGAGATGTTCAGATATCATAGAAGGAAAAGTTCTGTTCAGTGCACTATGCATTATAAGGCAGGAGGAGAGGCTGACGTTTAATTAGATTCACCAGGTGATGAGATAAACTCTTTTTTTAAACAAATTGTCAATTAGTTCGTTCGCTCCCATGGAACCTCTATGCCAGTGAGAAAAACAAATATATGCATAAGATAATTTCAGAAAGCGATAAGTGCTATGAAAAAAGTAGAAAAGGTATACCTAATAGAGAGTGGTAGAAGTTGGAGGATGACTCATTAAATAAGGTGATAATGAAAGGCCTTGCTGAGGAGTGAGATATGAACTGGGACCTGAATGATGAGAAGTTGAGTATGTAAGTATCTGGGGAGAGAACATTCCAGGTAGAGAGGCCAGCAAGGCAAAGGCCCTGAGGTTGAGACAGCTTGACATTTTAGAATAATAGGAAGTGGCCAGTATGACTGAAACCTAATGGTAGAAAGGGAGAGTAACATACAATCGAAGATGTAGAAATAGCATAGCTCTTATGGGCCTACACAAAAGCTTCAGATCTCATTCTCAGTCATTAGAAGGTTTTAACCACGGGAGGAACAGGACCTGATTTATATCTGTCTGTTTCTTTATCACCTTGGCTGCTATTTGGAATGCGGAATGAAGAGTCTGAATTGGAGGGTCAGCTAAAAGGCTTTGAGAGGCTGGTAGTGGCTTGGGCCAGGTAGGAACTGTGGAGATAGAAAGACGAGGCTGAATTAGGATTATATGTTTGTACTGAGAGTACTCGATAGTTTGTATGTCGGGAGTGAGAAAAAAAGAAAAAATAGGCCTGGCTCTTGCATTCTTGGCTCGAGCAACTGGATGGATGGTGAAACCATTTCCTGAAATTGGGGAAATGGGGAAGAACAGTTTTAAGAGTGAACTCTAGAGTTTCATTTTGGACATGCCAAATTTGAGATGTATTAGCTATCCCATAGCAGATATTGTGTATGATTAGCTGTCATACGTAAGATTCGGGTTTAGGAGAACGCTCAGGGCTGGAGATACATACACGTCAATGGTTTTCAAACTATGGGACAGGATGAGATCACATTGAGTTAAGAAGGAAACCCATGATTTAGAGATAAAGTACAGAAAGAGGAATCAGAAAAGAGACAGAAGGAGGGATCACTGAAGTTGGAGAACTATTTGGAGTGTTCACAAAATGCCAAGTGTTCTGGAAGTACTTCAGAAAGAAACTCATGGATGAATTGCGTCCAATGTAGCCCGAGAGGTTGAGTAAGCTGAGGCCAGAGTTTTGCCAACATAGAGGTTGGAGTTTGTGTCAAAGTTCTTAGTGTAAGTAAAAGTAAATGACCCCAGCTGATTTAGGTAGAAAATATATTTACTTTAAAAGTCTTGGTTGTTTACAGAATTGTGAGAAGAGCTGTTATACCTAGCTAGCAGGCCACCCAGACAGGAACAGAGCCCCAATCTCATGGCATAATGGGTGTGGTGAGGATCCCACTGGTGCCATTCAGTGGAGTATCTGCCATCAATCAAGAGCAGTGCTTCTCAACCTGGGCCGCCCATTGGAGATGGATTATAAAAATACTAATACTCAGTCTCCATCTCTAGAGATTAAACCATCTCTATAATACATCCTCTTTAAGGTTGGTTTAGGCCTTCTTAAAAGGGAGTTTGAATTTAGAATGGGTTGATTTTGGTATAAACAAGTTGTATGGCCTGAGATGCCCCAATTCTGAGGAATATCTTCTACCACAGAAGGCTGATGTTCCTTGGTGCTGCAGGAACACGCTGATTCCTCTCACTTCTACCTATGCTTCCTATTTCTCCCAGCTACCGGTCATCCTCAGTGGAGCTACCCAGTCAGTGTGGCTCACCAAGCCATCAGTCTCTTTCCTCAGAGTGGGTGGGGCTGACTTTTCACTGCTCTGATGCTAAAGGAGGTTTGGGGTAATTCTCTATCTCCATGACTGGGCTATAGATTCTAGAATTGTTCCATGTAAAGAATGAGGATTGTCTGGGTGCGGTAGCTCATACCTGTAATCCCAGCACTTTGGAAGGCTGAGGCAGGTGGATCACTTGAGGTCAGGAGTTCAAGACTGGCCTAGCAAACATGGTGAAACCTGTATCCACTAAAAATAGAAAAATTAGCCAGGCATAGTATGGCACCACTGTAATCCTAGCTACTTGGGAGGCTGAGGCAGGAGAATCACTTGAACCTGGGAGGCAGGAGTTGCAGTGAGCAGAGATCGCACCATTGTACTCTGCACTCCAGCCTGGGTGACAGTGTGAGACTTTGTCTCAATAAATAAATAAATAAATAAATAAATAAATAAAGTGAATGAGGATCTCTGGAAATAGTCTTTCGTCGTCTTTTTCAGCCCCAACAGAGGAAGCATTTCAGTGAGTTGGGTCATGAAGATGGAGCAGAGAGTATTGCACTATCTACATGAAATAACAGGCCTTTCTAGGAGATTTTGTTTATGACTAAAGAGACAGAGAAAGGGAATGATCCTGTTAGGCCCATTCCCTGGCAAGAAGCATATATAACACAATCCTTATGGGAAGGCAGGGCTCCCTGTCAGCTCCTCGGATGGCCTTCTCATTCCTCAGAGTGAGGGCCACTGCTACTCCTACCCCATAGTTTGAGTTGCCAAATCTGGCTGAGGCAGAAAGCCCATGTGCCTGACTCCTGAGGATCACCTGCTACCCAACAGGCTCCTTTGGGGACAGCTCTGGCTGAAATGGGATGACGCCTAGGTCTCGCCTGCCTCTGGGGTGGGGCCTGTGTCAAGTCCCAGCCGTCCATGCTCACCTGCCCTGTATTGCTGAGCACAGAGAATCCTGCTGTATGCCTGAAGCCCTAGATGTACCAATCCATCTTCTTTTTGGATGTATGAATCCAAACTTGTTTATTGGGATATAGATTTATTTAGAAGGCCAGGCGTGGTGGCTCACGCCTGTAATCCAAGCACTTTGGAGGCCAAGGCGGAAGGATCACCTGAGGTCGGGAGTTCAAGTTCAAGATTTATTTAGAAAATAAAAATATATATTTTGCTCATCTTTTCTTATTATCAAAACAAAATCTATCCATTGTAGAAAATTTGGAAAGTAAACATACGTACCTAAAAGAAAAAAGAAAAAGAGAACACACCAAAAAACCCACTGACTTGCCAGAGATAAGGATTGTTAATCTTTATCTTTTTGGAATCTTTTTACAAATACTTATGTGTAAGTATATGCAGTGTGTTATAATGTTAATTATTTCATAACCCAAACCTGTATCATAATATATACTAATCATCTTTCCATACTATTAAATATTTATTCTTCCCAAACGGCACTTTTTGGCACTGCCAGCTGGCTGCCTCACAGTGGCACCACCCTCAACATGAACTGCCCATTTATAACCTAATCTTGAGATGTAGGGAAGATACGGAGCTTTTTGTTCAGGCACTTCAAGACACTCAGAGAAAAGCCTTTCACAATAGACACAAAATGAAATATGGACCCAGGAAATGCACGTGCTTTTTATGAGAACCTTCATGCAGCAGAAAATAAAGCAAGAATGACAGAAGATCACCCAGAGACTTATCACTTAGAGCCAGCACACATCATAGACAAGTCCCAGGGCTGAGGTGACAGCAGAGAGGGCTGCACACTGCCAGGGAGTCGTCCTGCTTAGTGAGGCAGAAGCAGACGAGGCCACTTCAGGTCAAGCTGTAGCCGGCACAATACCGTGGTGATGGTGCCATTTTCCTGTCTCTTCCTCTGTCAGAATGAGGGTCAGGTAGAAAGTGCTGCCTGCCCTCTTGAGGAGTGAGTGCCCAGAAAGATGGCAAGGGAGTCTTTCATAAGAAATGACAATTGTGAAGCGAGAGAGAAGATGCAGCATAAGCCTCATGCAGAGCCAGAAGTCCATAGCCTGTGATTGGAGAGACTGTATCTTTAATTTTGGAATTTCTAAGGACATTTAAAACCTTCCAGAATCATGACCGCTCTGGAGGCACATCTGTGTCTCCATAGCAACGGGCTTCCTGCTGCAAGGTAAACCCAGGGTTGCCGCTCTGGTTTCTGTTTGGTGCTGAACACGCATGCTTGATGATGGAGGGCCTGAAAAGTGCTCCTCCGTCATCCTTTTAGCTGATATGGAGGAAGATCTTCAATGGATGGGGATATTGAGATGGAGCAGAAGTAGTTCACTACCTATGTAGGTGATTTTCTCTGAGCAGACAGTCTCTTTCCCAACTATGGAATGAAGCCAGGCTAATATCTGTAACTGGGGACTTCCAAGGTTTCAGAAAGTGTTTGCTTGAGAGTTGTTTCTGCCTTATTCTTAGCCAGAGGAACTGCTAGGTTTCGGCTATCCATTATGCTGTTCAAGGTGAAAGTTAGCAACGAAATATGTAATTTCTTTCTCCTATATAGTTATGGAAGCCACAGATACTGTGGAGCAGCTATCTGCTTCTACTGACACCGTTATCCCTGATAACTTTGTATTGTAATGTGTGCTTTCTAACTGGCCTGGTTTTGAAAGGAGATAAAATGGGCAATACTTTGTTAGTAAAATAACAATAATATCATCAATTTTGATAAGAACTTGTAGAAAAATAAGGGATGGAAAATCAGTTTTTTAACATGAATCCAACATAACTGAATCCATAAGTATGGATTCAATTTTTTTATGTTGTCCAAAGCATTCATTCATTCACAACTATGCATTAAGCTTTGCCACTGTGCATGATACTGTAGGAGATGCAAAGATGGAAAAAGGCACAGCTCTGCTCCCTACCACCTAGTAGCAATGGAGACCAACCACATTTACAAGCAAGCATATCATGTCATGTAATAAGAGCCCTAAGGGAAGTAAAAATAAATTCTATGTGAGTTCAAAAAAGGGGCCAGGCATGGTGGCTCTGGCTGGGTGTGGTGGCTCATGCCTGTAATCCCAGCAATCTGGGAGGCCGAGGCGGGTGGACCACTTGAGGTCAGGAGTTCAAGACCAGCCTGACCTACCTGGTGAAAGCTGGTCGCTGCTGAAAAAATACAAAATTAGCCAGGCGTGGTGGTGCACACATGTAATCCCAGCTACTTAGGAGGCTGAGACAGGAGAATCGCTTGAACCCAGGAGGCAGAGGTTGCAGTGAGATGACATCACACTATTGCACTCCAGTCTGGGCAACAAGAGTGAAACTCTGCAGAAAGAAGCAGAAGGAGGAGGAGGAGGAGGAGGAAGAGGAGAAGGAGGTGGAGGAAGAAGGGGGAAGAAGAAAAGGAAGAGGTGGAAGAAGGAGGAGGAGGAAGAAGAAGGAGGAGGAGGAGGAGGAAGAAGGAGGAGGAGGGAAGAAGAGGAAGAGGAAGGAGGATGAGAAGGAAGGAAGAAGAAGATAATGACGAAGAAGGAGAGGAGAAGGAGGTGGAGGAGGAGGAAGGGGAAGGGAAGGGGAGGGGAGGGGAGGGATTCTGTAGTTTGAAGGATCAAACAGAACTCACGGAGAAGTCTTTGTGCTGGACCCTAAATGATGTGTAGGGACAAGTGAGAAGCAATTCCGGGCCCAGAGTGAGAAAGTTCAAATCCGTGGCAAACCGTGAGTAGTTTCGTATGACTTCAAAATAAGATTAAAAATGAAACTTGGACGTATATGTTGGAGGATCGTGAATATCAAGCTAAGCAGTTGGAATTTTATTCCAACAGTTGCATGACAACATCAGAGCAGAGTTGATGTTGTATCAGAGGGTGACATGGACCGGGAGAAATTGAGGCATGAGACGTGGGGAGGCTGCTGGTGCAGTGTAGGTAGGAGTCAGCAGGGCCCGAAGCAGGACAATGACAGCCCAACCAGGAGGCAGAGGCAGAATTCTCACAGCTTAGCAACACACTGGATGGGGGGCGGGGCATGGAGCCAAGGATTTCTGCCAATGACACTCTCTAGGTCAGTGGTTCTCAAGCATTAGCACATCAGAATCACCTGGAATGCTTGTTAAAATGCAGATTGTGGGTCTCGCTCTCAGAAGCTCTGATTCAGGTCTGGGTTGGAACTAAGAAATCGAATTCCAACATGTTTCCAGGAGATGACAAAGTTGCTGGTCTGGGGACCACACTTGGAGACTCTGCTCCAGGTGCACCGTGGCTCACCCTTGTGACTGACAGAAGCAACCCCAAAGGGGCAAGGAAGACACAAGAGGCAATAACTGGAACCAACGCACGTGGATTGGAGGAGACTTTTCTTGTCCTTCAAATTTGTGTAGCATCCACAATGCCTGGGGCAAAGGGCTCCATTAAAGATGCTTGCTGCATGCAAAGACGTGGTATTAACAGATAAGCCAGAGCACAGAAGGTCTCTAAGTTAGCCTCACTCACTTTTTTTCTCTTAAAAATATACAAGTCCTTGTCTCATGGGATGGTTATGATGTCGTGTTGGAATCAACAGCCTGGGTTCAAATTCTGACTGTGCCCCTTGGGCCAAGGAAGACTTTTTGAAGTCTCAGTGATTCTATATTAAAATTGAGATAACTGCCTCGTGAACAGTGTTAGGAGGAATAAACATGGAAAGCACCTGGGACCATGCCCAGCACATTGTGGGTGAATGTCGGTCTCCTCCCTACTCCAACCCTTCTGGTGGGAATGAAATGGGTGCATCCCCAGCGGAAAGCTGTGGAAACACCTGTTGGTCAAACAGCTCCTCAGGGACACCCACGGCCCCCCAGTCACGTCTTTGGATGTCATGTCTTTGGATGAAGTATTGCCTTTTTATGCCTCTCTTTAAAAATGCCATCATGTTGACTCTCCAAAGAACATGGGAAAATTAGTTTGTCAGGTGTTTTCTGCCCGCTGGGAAGAGATGGGACAGGGACTCAGAGGGCAGAGGCAAGTTTTACTCCAGTTGGAATTTTATTGTGACCAAGTGGGCCTGACCAGAGCAGTCATCCTTGAGGGGCTTGAGGCTTTGATCCTGGAGATAAGCCTCCTGTGAACCTCAGAGAATTTTCAGAGTAGCTCTTGTGCCCCAGTAAAGAAATGAGCCAGTAAGCATTTTTTCTTTAACCAGATAAATCTGGTATCATAACATCCCCAGACATGAAAGCAGAATGCAGATTTGGCAGTGAATCACAGAGGGAGAAACATCTCAGACTGAGTCTGTGTCATGGGAACCTGATGGCAAACAGGGCCTGGAGCCCCCACTCCCACCCCCCAACATTCTGGAGAAAGGGTTTAGGAAAAGAGCAGCCCCTTCAGCTCAACAAGATGGAGGGAGGAAGTCAGGGGTAGACTGGAGAAGAATGGGGGCACATACAGGTTATTCTCTTGCTCTGGGCTGATCAAACCAAACATACAGGTTACAGGTTAGTGGGAAGCTCAAGCCCCTATTCACCCATTTAATAGGGAGGTGGAGTGGGAGAGAAAGGTCTTTCCTTCCATTGTCCCCACCCAAACTGGCCAACGTGTGGTTCTGGGATAGGCGCTAACAAGCCCACATTACTGAAGTCTCTGCTTTATGTTGAGTCCTTGATTACTAATGAAGAGAGGCAACAATAGTTCAGGTCCACCAGGTTGCTGACTGTGAACTGATACTCTCCATTTGAAAAAAGTTTCTTCACCACTCCAATCTTCAAGTTAAATCCAGTACAGATAACACAGGAATACTGTGCAACGAATGTAAATGCTCTTGCAGAGGACTGTTTAATGACAAGGAAAAGAGACGGAGCTCACAAAAGCAGTATAGGCCCATTTTTATTTTAATGAATGAAAAAGGACAATCACGTATCAGAGGTTAACTCTGGTGGCAGAATTACAGATAATTTTTTTTTCCTTTTCTTGTCTGAGCTTTTAAAATTATTTGCAAATAAACATGTATTACCTGTGAAGTAAAAAAGACAAAATTATTAAATTTAAATAAATATATTCACTATAGGTCATGATATTCTTTTTTTACCAAATATGAGTATGAATAAATATGCATATATACTACATATAATTTTTGACCTGAATGTGAGCATTGTCCATGTTATTAATAATATAATAATTATTTTTAATGGCTGCATGGTATTTTATCATATAAATAATGACCTTTTTTTCTCAATTTCCAGTTGTTGGCTATTTATATTGTCTCCAATTATTATTATATAAATAATGCTGCAATAAATACTGTTTTAGCTCATTTAATTTTTCCATAGATTTCTTTGAAAATGTTAGCCACCTACTTATTTTACCTTAACTTCAACTGCCCTAGCAGGATTGAATTTCCATATATTCACATACCTGCATAAATGTCTTTTTTCTTTCTTACTGTATACCAATAAACTCTTAGTGAATTTCTTTTACAGGGTCCCTCTCTCACACTGAGATTTTTTGTAGGATTGTTAGTTTATAGGACTGAAGACAGCTGTCAATCACAAGTTCGAGCTGTAGAGCTCATCCCGTGCCATGCCCATTTACAGGGAGAAAGCCAAGGCCTGGAGAGGTGAGAATTCTTGGCCCAAGAGGCTACTTAGTGACCAAGCTGGGATGGCAACTTGGAGAGTATTTTCCAAAGGCCGGGAATTTTGAAGGAGGGTCACTAAATGGGAAATGATGGCAACGTTTGAAGGGAACACTGAACAATGACAGAGCAGAAGGTAGGGAGAGTGAAAAAGAACTCAGTACGAAGAAGGGGAAGGAGTCGAAAATTGGATAGCAGAGAGGGAGGAGAGTCTGGATGAGGGAGGAGAGGATGAGAACTGAAACTAAGGACAACAGTGTAAACGGAAAAAGAAAAAGTAATTGAGGAAAATTCACATGTTGAGATCCTTTATGGCAGCGTTTCTCAGCCTTAGCACTATTGGCATTTGAGGCCAGACACTTCTTCCTTGTGGGGCGGTTCCACGCAATACAAAATGTTTAGCAGCATCCCTAGCTTTTACCCACTAGATGCCGTAGCATCCTCCTTCTGCTGATTGTGATCAACAAAAATGTCTCCAGATATTGGCAAATGTCCCCTCGGGCAAAATCACCCAAATTGAAAACCTCCGCTCTATGTATTGTTCTCCAGGGATACCACGGCAGAATGAGTTTCCCATTCCTTACTATTCTAAGTATTCTAGAATGGAATCCAGAATATCTCCTGAAAGACAAAATCGGAAGCAGAACATTTGAATGCACTTTATAGATTGTAGGTCTCAAAACTGTGTTCTAGAATGGAATCTAGAGTATCTCCTGAAAGACAAAATCGGAAGCAGAACATTTGAATGCACTTTATAGATTGTAGGTCTCAAAACTGTGTTCTAGAATGGAATCTAGAATATCTCCTGAAAGACAAAATCGGAAGCAGAACATTTGAGTGCAGTTTATAGATTATAGGTCTCAAAACTGTGAGGTTGTGCAGAAAGGCAGGGAGGGAAAATGATGAAATAAAGCCCATTTTTCAGATCAAGAGAAGGAGACAGGAAATGCATAATTTGCATCAGGCACTAAGATGAGTCAACGAGAAACCACTGAGAGAAACATGAACTTACTCCCTGACCTTTAGAAAGAAGAAAAACAAGCTTATCACCAACCCCTCCTCAACTTCGATCCTGGATTTTTGTGGGAACAAAGAAGGGAGTTGTTACTCTCCCTAGAAGCTGATGAAACATCAGGAATTGGAAGTAACATTTAGAAATGTTGCTTTTCAGTGAAGGACAAAAGTAGAGGATGGATGATGGCAGGAGCTAGAATTGCTGACTTAAGGAAAAAGCAGCCATTGTGGGCCCAACATGGAGACCCAGCCTTTTCTT
Source organism: Saimiri boliviensis (assembly GCF_048565385.1). NCBI lineage: Eukaryota > Metazoa > Chordata > Mammalia > Primates > Cebidae > Saimiri > Saimiri boliviensis. The sequence continues at coordinate 6,871,011 of NC_133457.1, read as the reverse complement.
TAAGTTCTGGGATACATGTGCAGAATGTGCAGGTTTGTTACATAGGTATACATGGAGGCAGGCCTTATTATTAACTACATTTGGTAGATGAGTAGCTGAGGGTCAGAAGTTGAGCCATCTGCCCAAGCTAAGTGATGAGATCACAATTTCAACCCAGAGTCGGGCACTAACCTCTGGGCACCCCTGCCTCTATGCCATGGACAGTCTGCTTCTGTAAGATTGCCGCTCCGTCTCATTTTGGGGCACTTCCTAAGAAACCCCTCAGTTCACCTCATCATGGGTACAGGTGAGGACTGGTCACTCAGTGTGACAGAGGCGTACAGCCCGGAGGCTCCCCATGGGGGTTTGCCTGGGTTCTCTCAGTGTTCTTGCATTTCCTTATATTCACACACATGCATAAATGTCTTTTTCTGTCTCGCTATATACCAATGAACTCTTAGCACATTTATTTTTACAGGGTCCCTCTCTCACACTGAGATTTTTTTGTAGGATTGTTAGTTTGTAGGATTGAAGGCAGTTGTCCATCACAAGTTTGAGCTGCAGAGCTCATCCAGTTCCATGTCCACATACAGGGAGAAAGCCAAGGCCTGGAGAGGACAGATGACTGACCCAAGGGGCTGTCTGGCTTGGAGTTGGTCAGGATCTCATGGAGTGCTGCCAGAGGCATGTTCTGGGCTTGCACACACCCAGGCCCTCCCTCTGGGCCCTTCCTGCAGCAGGGAGGCTGTCGCCCCATCCGGCCATAGCTATGGCCATGAGCCATGACCGCCTTGGTACAGAAGAGCTGTCTGCCCACCCAGCCCTCCAGTGCCACACAGCCCTGATCCAGGTGGGCTGCTGTGACCCCGACATGACGCTCTGGTTTCTTTCCTTCACAAGCACAATTAGGCAGGCTACATCGCTGTAGACTCATTTAATTTTTTAAAAACATTTTTGATATTGTATTTGGCATTTACAAAGATGTTTTATGGTACTAGATTTTAAAAGCTAATTTGTTTTCACTGTGAGAAGGACCTCAGGAGGCAAGAGCTAGGGTTTTATTGTTTTGGTGTGGGGGGCTGGGTTTGAGACAGAGCGTCGCTCTGTTGCCCAGGCTGGAGTGCAGTGGCACAAACTTGGCTCACTGCAACCTCTGACTCCCTGGTTCAAGCAATTCTCCTGCCTCAGCCTCCCCAGTAGCTAAGATTACAGGCACGTGCCACCACGCCCAGCTAATTTTTGTATTTTTAGTACATATGGGGTTTCACCATGTTGGCTAGGATGGTCTCGATCTCCTGACCTCATTATCCACCTGTCTCAGCCTCCCAAAGTGTTGGGATTACAGGTCTGAGCCACTGCACACAGCCAAGAGCTGTTTTTTAAACTCTTCCCCTTGGACAACAATATTTTGCAAGTTATTTGGATTTATAGTACAGATAATACTTGTTTCCCCTCGATCCAGGATAACTAATAATAATAATAACAAATAGTGTAATCTGCTTAATCTGAACTATGCTTTTTCTTTCTTTTTCTTTCTTTCTTTTTTTTTTTTTTTTTTTTTGAGACAGAGTCTTGCTCTGTTGCCCAGGCTGGAGTGCAGTGACACAATCTCGGCTCACTGCAACCTCTGCCTCCCAACTTCAAGCAATTTTCCTGCCCAGCCTCCTGAGTAGCTAGGATTACAGGCATGTGCCACCACACCCGGCTAATTTTTGTATTTTTTTAGTAGAGATGGGGTTTCACCATGTTGGCCAAGCTGGTCTCAAACTCCTGACCTTGTGATCCGCCCACCTCAGCCTCCCAAAGTGCTGGGAATACAGGCGTGAGCCACTGCACATGGCCGTATGCACTCTTATATAAACCATGCACGTTTACACTTTTATACATGAAGAACTTGAGGCCCAGAGAAGTGAAGCAACTAGTCCCAGGTCACACAACTGAGACCCGCAAACCCTTAAAAAAGAAGAGGGTGGAAATCCTTCAGTCCGATTAAAAAGTACTGCTGCTTTCAACATAAGCTGCGTATGGGCAGTTCCAAGAGCGCAGACTTGCTTCCTCCTACAAATATGTATCAAAACCCTACTACGTGCCACTCACAGGAAGATGGTGCCTCAGGCAAGATTAGAATTCCCAGTCTATGATTTCAGCACTGGATAGAGGCATGCAGTGTTATAACAAAGTTTGCAATATAAAAAAAATCTTCTCTCTTATTTATTGCTTCCACATGGCAATGCCCCTCCCCTCTGTCTTCACAAGAGAAGGCAGCCTTTGTCTGTTCATCTCGTCGCTCAACCCCCGGCTTCGCCTCTCACTTCACACAACTGTATCCCAAAGTGCTGCCCTCAAGGCTGAGCCTAATGGGCACATGGAGTCCCGATCTTCCTGTGGCATTTGACCCGCTTACCCACTTCCTAGTCCTTGAAATTCCCTTTTATTGAAACTCTAATGACTTCCCAAGGCTTCCTGAGGTCATCTTTTTCTCATTCCCCTCCCACTCCTGAGATGCTGCTGCTTGTTCTCTTTCATTATAATTACTTTCAAAACCGTGAACTTGAAATGTACTTTGTGCAAATTAACTCACATGGTTTTGATGAACTGAGTCGGCATCATGCCCAGGGCGGGGATGGGAAACAGAGGAAGACCCACTGCGGGCTTTCTGTTTGCCCACTGATTCAGTGAGAAGCCAGGATGCCAGGTCCGGCACAGCAATGAGTTTGATTGTGTCTCCTTCAGACATTCGTGGACTATATTCAGGAAGGACAGAACCTGATGGATGTAGAAAGGCTACGAGCTTGGACACAGGGCTGGATTTAAAGGTCTAGACCGTGAACACCACCTATTTTGTTGGCTGTTAATTTGAAGTATATGTTTGTTCTAACAACAGAGCCCTAGCTTCTGCCGTCCCTTAAGGGTTACAGGTTTTCCCTCCTGGTGACAGATTGTTCGGCTACATCCCAGAAGATAATAAAACTCCTTCCAGTCATCCCAGAATTAGGTCCATAGATTTCCAGTTATAGAAGAGAGCCATTCTGGGTAACACAGCAGATGTAAATTATGTGCCTGAATTGATTTTGCATTAATTTCTCATAGGCTATTTCCATGCTGCTTAAATACCACTGTTTAAAGCCACTACGGTATTGTATTTTAAAAGCTGATTTGTTTCCACCACAGAAAGGAATCCAGGAGGCAAGAGCTGTTTTTCAAACCCTTCCCCTTGTGCAAAAGTACTTTCGCCAGTGAGGAATTTTCAGTAGTGAGCTGTTTGTTTGCACAACTCTTCAATGCATGTTTGCATGCTGCTCTGTATGCTTCCTTTTGCAAGATACATCATGAGACACAAACTTCCGGTTTCCTACTCCCTGGAAGGACCAGCCCTGCCACTCATTAGATTCCAGTGGAAGCACAGGGGCTGAGATAATAACGCTTTACTTTTCTTGCTGTACAGCAGAGCCAGTATGCCTTGTGCTGTGGACTCTCAGCTCTCCTGCTTGATCCAAATGCTTTTAGAAACCATCAGATAAAGAGCAAAGAGACAGTCTAAAAATCTATGGGTTATTTATTTATGTATTTCTTTGATAGATGAATAAGGCTAGGCTCACACTGAAGTCCTGAACCTGGTACCAAAGCTCTTATTACAACTCTTTATGCATGAACTTTCTTACATTTAAAAACTGCGCATCACACAGCAAAGTAATAGCGCATCAGGTCTTCCTACCACCAACAGATGACAGGGGCAGGCTGGGGTCCCTCAGCTGAATTTCTTCACTGCTGTGGCCATTGTTTGCTATGCTTGGTTTTTCTGTTCTTGTTGTTGTTTTTGAGACAGGGCTTTACTCTATCACCCAGGCTAGACCGCACTGGCACGATCTCACTCCAACCTCCACTCCTCGAATTCAAGTGGTCCTTCTGCTTCCCTCGTGAACAGCTGGGACTACAGGTGTGTGGCACCACACCTGGCCAATTTTTTTTTTACTTTTAGTAGAGACGGGTTTTGCCATGTTGCCCAGGCTGGTCTCAAACTCCTGGTCTCAAGTGATCTGCCCGCTTTGGCCTCCCAATATGTGGGTTTCTTTCGATTTTACAAATGGCTTGACAAATCAACTCCCTCATCCCCACTTAAGTACTAACAGCATATAAAAGTCAATTAAAAAGAAGTGTAAAGGTGATGGAAGCTAAAGTTTTTGTAAAAGTGGGAAGAAATGGATGATGAATGGCTGGCTCAACAGGACAAAGGAAACCATACAAAACTCAAAGTTTAAAAATCATCGGTATAGCTGGAAGACTAGAACTGAAGTTGGATGTCTGTTATCCTAATGTTAATATAGGAGAAGTCTGGACTAGAAATCAGTTGGACTGAAAACTCCCTTTAGGGATGTTGTCTATTAAAGAAAGGTCATTTTGTACAAAGCCGCCACATTTACCATGGGGCTGCTCATTTTTAGATTCTAGCACCACCTACAGGACAGAATGAGATAATTTCCATTCTCCACTGAACCTAAGGAATCTTCACCGACCGTGTTTCAGTTTTCAAAGCACTTAAATTTTAATATCTGATTTGATATTCAAATAATTGTGTTTGTGTACCGATAAAAAATCCATTTATCAGCTGACTTACTGTCCAAAACATTTTATCAATTTTTTATGTGACCAAAAATTATTATCCATGGATTATTTTTTAAACAATTTTATTTAGGTACAATTTATATACGCTAAAATTAACTAATTTAAAATGTACAGTTCAATAATTTTTAGTGAATTTACTGAGTTGTGCAACCATTCCTATAGTCCAGTTTTAGAACATTTTTATCCCCCCAACAAGATTCTTTTTTTTTTCTTTTTTTTTTGGAGACAGTCTCACTGTCACCCAGACTGAAGGTCAATGGCACAATCTTGGTTCACTGCAGCCTCCACCTCCAGCGTTCAAGCAATTCTCCTGTCTCAGCCTCCCAAGTAGCCAGGATTACAGGCGCCCACTACCACACTGGGCTAATTTTTGTATTTTTTAGTAGAGACAGGGTTTTGCCCTGTTGGCCAGGCTGGTCTTGAACTCCTGACCTCAGGTGATCCGCCCGCCTTGGCTTCCCAAAGTGCTGGGATTACAGGAATGAGCCACTGTGCCAGCAAAGATTCTGTCTTTTTTACAGTTAATCCCCATTCTCACCCAGCCCCGTGAAGTCACCAGACTTCTGTCTCCATAGATTTGCTGCTTTTTTTTTTTTTTTTTTTTGAGACGGAGTTTCGCTCTTGTTACCCAGGCTGGAGTGCAATGGCGCGATCTCGGCTCACCACAACCTCCGCCTCCTGGGCTCAGGCAATTCTCCTGCCTCAGCCTCCTGAGTAGCTGGGATTACAGGCACGTGCCACCATGCCCAGCTAATGTTTTGCACTTTTAGTAGAGACGGGGTTTCACCATGTTGACCAGGATGGTCTCGATCTCTCGACCTCGTGATCCACCCGCCTCGGCCTCCCAAAGTGCTGGGATTACAGTAGATTTGCTTTTTCTTGGAATTTCATATAAATGGACTAATAAAATGTGTGGGGGGGGTTGCATCAGGCTTCTTCACTTAGCATAATATTTTTGAGGTTTATCCATGTTGTAGCATTTATCAGTATTTCATTCCTTTTGATTGCTGAGTAGTGTTCCCCTGTATTGATATCCCAGTTATATTTGTCCATTCACCAGCTGATAGACATTTGGATTATTTCCAGTGTTTTGCTATTTTGAAAAATGTTGCTATGAGTATTTGGATGGAAGTTGTACTAAGCAAGAAATTTAAATTAGTAAACAGGGCAGTGAATAAAATAAACAAGGCAGTGAATAAAACATGTGGAAGAAGAGTGGTTATATATAAATTATGGGTATTGAGGAGAAAAAACAGAATAAACAATCAGGAGATGCCTAAGTTCCGGAAAGGCGTCCAGATCCTGGGCCCTGATTCAATGTGTACCCAGAACCAAGGAGTTCTTGGAGTCATAGTCTTACAGAAACACAGAAGCAGCATGGGGAAAATTATTCAGAATTTTCTCTGATGGTTTAGCAGCATTCGATGACAGTTTTTAAAGAGTTTCTTAATGTTGGATCAATACACTATGTAGCTAATGCAGACTTTGGTAACACATCTGAGGTTGGAGACTGGAGTACCATTATGATCTCTCCAAATCATGACGATAGAGGTGAAGGGGACATTTCAAAGTGAAAAATAAACTATGTGGTCAGATGCATTTGAGTGCAAATCCAGGCTCTGCTAGTATCTATAAGGACTGTGAGGTCAGATTTCTCATCAGTATCCCAGGAGGCCATGATACCTATCGCACAAGGCTGTTGTGAGAATTCGCTAAGATACCTTATGGAAAGCACTTAGCATACGGCCTGGCACCCAGTGAGTTCTGATGTTATTTTTGTAAGATTGGATTGTGCTTGAGATACCAAGAAACAGTGATGTTGACTTCTGTTATTTCTGAGAACCTCTTACATCATTTCATTGGATGTTTCTGGCCCGAGAGCCTGGCAAACAAAGGTATACATCTTCTTTAGAGATGATAAAATGTTTGTGGAAGTGGAACCACATTAAAAAATATTGCTTATCACCCAAAATGTTGTAGACTCATAGAAGGATTTAGTGCAAATCCCAAGGGACTGGTTAGGACTTAGGGGGATCTACACTGGACCAATTAGCGTGATAGGTTACTGACTCATTTTGCATGTAAAAATGTTGTCTAGGACTCTACAGAGTTCTCCCTCTTAAAGGATGACAGTCAGAGGTCCTTGATTTTAATCAAAATTTAATACCTTGTGAGAGGAAATATGAAGAATACAAATTATCAGTATAGGCGATATGTCAAATGCAGTAATTGCCAATTTTAAAAAGGCTTCTTGTCAGCCTATGCACCCTGATTTGTAGTTAGGAACACACAGCCAGAACCGTATTAAGCCTCTGAGAAAACAAAGGAATGAGATACATGTTCTGTTGCAAGCAAATATATCAAAGATTCAACAAAACCATAATATCTAAAATAATAAAACAGCATATTTAAAAATATTTAAATCAGAGAATTTCTCCCCAAGAAAAATCGAAGGCTCCTATTTAATCTAGTGCAGGGCAGATGAATCTTCCATGAACTGCCTTTATATTCACCCAACCAGTAAACTAAGAAGGCCGAAATCAGAATGAGTTCCAGAAATCTTTCTGTTGTGGAAAACCAGAATCTGAGGAAGAAGCAGGTTTTTAGATGTGCTTGTTTGTCAGCAGAAGAATGCAGCTCCATTAAGCTAATAAAGAAATGCAGATGGGTTCTTCAGGTATCTTAGAGCAAATCAGATACTATTGACTTGGTGCTATATACTCTAAGTAAGGAAATAGCAACAGCGTTAGGCATTTTTGTATACTGACTTATTGGCTCCAATTTTTATAGCCTTGTAGGCACAGCCATTGTCATGCGGCTTTGAAATTCCTCCGCTAGATGCATTTATATGTTGGGTTTGAATATTTTGCTTGCTGTGGCCAATAGGATGCAAGCAGAGGGACCATGTAGCTGTTCCAGGCTTGGTCCTTAAGAGGCGTTCGTGTTTTCAGTTGCTACCTTTGTTTCTGTCATGGTTATGAGAAGAAAATATTCTGGTGAGCCTGGTGGTCCAAGGAGGAGGAAGAGAGATGCCACCTGAAACAGTTCTGGACTCATACTCAGCCTAGATCGGCAGACCTCTAGCCAATCCACAAATATACAAGCAAGAATAGAGGATTGGTATTGAAAGCTGATGGATTTTGAAACTGTCAAGCGATATTACTCTGACACTAGGCGGCTGACATAGATGGCTGTTTTATAGGGTTAGTTAAAAAAAAAAAAACACTGTGAGAACCTTAATCTAAGGACCATCAGATCTTCACGGTCACATTTATTCCGAACAGCTAATAGAAAGTTAAATTTTCTACAGAAACTGGAGCATATACTATATCTAAAATTGATAGTCAGATTATTTGGAAGAGCTAACACAAAAGGTTTTCCACGGATTTATATAGGGTCGGGGAAGAAATGTGCTCTGATTTTTGTTGTGGCTAATTAATTCGACCTCACGTCACCCACCCTGAAAAAGCTTTTCCTCTTTTTAAATCTTCCTCCTCAAATGTCAGACGGCTGGGAGTGAGACTACTTAGGTTTTCGTCTTATTTGAAGTCCTCACTTTGTAAATTTAGCTGGGAATCTTCACACTGTTTCTACAGTGGTTGCGCTAGTTCACATTCTCACCAATAGCGTAAAAGTATTCCCTTTTCGGCCGGGCGCGGTGGCTCAAGCCTGTAATCCCAGCACTTTGGGAGGCCGAGGCGGGTGGATCACGAGGTCAAGAGATCGAGACCATCCTGGTCAACACGGTGAAACCCCGTCTCTACTAAAAATACAAAAAATCAGCTGGGCATGGTGGCACGTGCCTGTAATCCCAGCTACTCAGGAGGCTGAGGCAGGAGAATCGCCTGAACCCAGGGGGAGGAGGTTACGGTGAGCCGAGATCGCGCCATTGCACTCCAGCCTGGGTAACAAGAGCGAAACTCCGTCTCAAAAAAAAAAAAAAAAAGCATTCCCTTTTCACCACATCCATGCCAACATTTATTTTTTTCATTATGGCCATTCTTGCAGGAGTAAGGTGGTCTCACATTGTGGTTTTGATTTGCATCTCGCTGATCATTAGTGATTCTAAGTATTTTTTCATATGTTTATTGGCCATTTGTATATCTTGGAGAATTGTCTGTTCATGTCCTTAGCCCACTTTTTGATAGAGTAGTTTGGTTTTTTCTTGTTGATTTGTTTGAGTTCCTTGTAGATTCCGGATATTTGTCCTTTGTCAGATACATAGTTTGTGAAGATTTTCTTCTACTCTGTGGGTGGCCTGTTTACTCTGCTGATTAGTTCTTTTGCAGTGAAGAAGCTTTTTAGTTTAATCAAATCCCATTATTTATCATTGTTTTTGTTGTATTGACTTTTAGGTTCTTTGACATGAAGTCTTTGCCTAAGCCAATGTCTAGGAGGGTTTTTCTGATGTTATCGTGTATATTTTTATGATTTCAGGTCTTAGATTTAAGTATTTGATCCATCTTGAGTTGACTTTTATATAAGGTGAGAGATGAAGGTCCAGGTTCATTCCCCTACATGTTGCCAATGATCCCAGTACCATTTGCAAACAGGGTGTCCCTTCCCCACTTTGTGTCTTTGTTTGCTTTGTCGAATATCAGTTGGCTATAAGTATTTGGCTTTATTTCTGGGTTCTCTATTATTTTCTATTGGTCTATGTGCCTATTTTTATACCAGTACCATGCTGTTTTGGTGTCTATAGCCTTTTTTTTTTTTTAACAGAGTCTCACTCTGCTACCTAGGCTGGAGTGAAGTGGTGCAATCTTAGCTCACTGCAACCTCCACTCGAGGGTTCAAATGATTCTCACGCCTCAGCCACCTGAGTAGCTGGGATTACAGGCATGTGCCACTATGCCTGGCTAATTTTTGTGGGTTTTGTTTGTTTGTTTGTTTTTTGTAGAGACAGGGTTTCACCATGTTGGCCAGGCTGGTCTCGAACTCCTGGTTTCAAGTGATCCACCTGCCTCGGCCTCCCAAAGTGCTGGGATTACAGGCACATGCCACTGCACCTGGCTGACTATAGCCATATAGTATAGTTTGAAGTTGGGTAATGTGATACTTCCAGATTGGTTATTTTGCTTAGTTTTGCCTTGGCTAAGAGGACTCTTTTTTGGCTCAATATGAATGTTAGGATTGTTTTTTCTAGATCTTTGAAGAATGGTGGTGGTATTTTGATGGGAATTGTATTGAATTTGTAAATTGCTCTTGGCAGTGTTGTCATTTTCACAATATTGATTCTACTCACCCATGTGCATGGGATGTATTTCCATTTGTTTGTGTCATCTGTGATTTCTTTCAGCCGTGTTTTGTACTTTTCCTTGTAAAGGTCTTTAGCCTCCTTGGTAGGTATATTCCTAAGTATTCCTTAAAGAACTAAAAGGAGGACCAGGCATGGTGGCTCACCTCTGTAATCCCAGCACTTTTGGAGGCTGAGGCAGGCAGATCATGAGGTCAGGAGTTCAAGACCAGCCTGGGAAACATGGTGAAACCCCCCCCCCCCCCCGACTAATATACAAAAAACTAGCCGGGTATGGTGGTGCACGCCTGTAATCGCAGCTACTTGGGAGGTTGGGGCAGGAGAATTGCTTGAACTCAGGAGGCAGAGGTTGCAGTGAGCTGAGGTCCTGCCACTGTACTCCAGCCTGGGCAACAGAATAAGACTCCATCTCAAAAAAAAAAAAAAAAAAGAACTAAAAGTAGACTTACCATTCAGTCCAGCAATCTCACTGCTGGGTATCTACTCAGAGGAAAAAAAGTATTCTACAAAAAAGATATTTGCATACACGTTTATAGCAGCACAATTCACAATTGCAAAAATATGGAACCAGCCCAAATGCCCATTAATCAACAAGTGGGTAAAGAAAATGTTATATAGCTTTGCTCAGTGGCAGTATCATAGCCAATGAGGTTTATCTGAGGTGCGATTATTGCTAATTAAAAACGTTTCCCAATACCCCACCATAATGACTTGAAATATAATTGGCATTGGCAATTTTTGATAGTCTCTATGGAAACTGAATTTAAAAAAAAATTATATATACACACACACACATGTGTATACACCAGGGAATACTACTCAGCCATAAAAAGCAATGAAATAATGGCATTCTCAGCAACCTGGTTGGAATTGAAGACCATTATTCTAAGTGAAGTATCTCAGGACTGGAAAACCCAACATTGCATGTTGTCACTCGTAAGTGGAAGCTAAGCTATGAGGACGCAAAGGCATAAGAATAATACAATGGGCTTTGGAGACTTGGGGGAAGGGGTGGGAGGGTGAGGCATAAAAGACTACACACTGGGTACAGCGTATACTGCTCAGGTGATGGGTGCATCAAAATCTCAGAAATCACTGCTAAAGAACTTATCCATGTAACCAAACACTACCTGCTCCCCAAAAACCTATTGAAACAAAAAAATAAAAACAAAATATAAACAAATAAATCTAACTGGGTTTTCTGCTGCATTAATTTTCATTTATTAGCCTTATGGAAGAAGTCTGTAGTACCCCCTAAGAATTGGCAAGGCCTTCTGGCTTACAGCAAGAGGAGAAGAGACAGTGGCAGAAGTATACAGGCAGTCCAAAAATCCCTGGTAGAGTTGATTGGACAGAGGAATTGGGACAAAGACTGAAGACAGGTCTGAGTTGGAACTGTACCATACCTAGTTGCTTTGCAAGGCCAACACTTCCAATTGCTATCCAATATATCTAAGTCCATCAACTGATGCAACTAACAGACTCTGTACTTTTGATTCTAAAAGTGTTACGAGAACATTGGAAAGACAAAAAAAGAAAAACAGAAAAAGAAAAGAAGAAAAATAAAAGCAGAAATAAGACCTCCACCTAGGGATAAGCTCTCCTAACATTTTGCTATCTGATATGGTTTGGCTCTGTATCCATATCCGAATCTCATATTGAATAATAATTCCCAGTGTTGGGGTAGCAACCTGCAGGGAGGTGATGAGATCATTGAGGCAGATTTCTCCCTTGCTGTTCTCATGATAGTGAGTGAGTTCTCATGAAATCTAGTCATTTAAAAGTGTGTGGCACATCCCCCTTCACTCTCAGTCTCCTGCTCTGCCATGCGAAGGTGTTCACTTCCCCTTTGCCCTTCCACCATGATTGAAAGTTTCCTGAGGCCTCCCTGACTATGCTTGCTGTACAGCATATAGAACTTCCTGTACAGCCTATTTAACTGTTGGTTAAACCTCTTTTCTTCATAAATCACCCAGTCCCAGATAGCTCTGTATAGCAATGTGAGAATGGATTAATATACTATCTTTCTTTAATTCTAATATTTTTTTCTCCTTGGGTGGTATATATTTCTTAAACAAAGTTGATTTTTCAATAAAAACATCATTATTCCCTAAGAGTATATTTTAAAAGATGTTAAAAGGCGTTCCGTGACAAAAATAATTCAGTGGTACACTAATTTGAAAAACACTATATTTTAATGTTTCCCTTCCATAGATTAATAATCACATAATTATATCAAGGTTTTGGAAATATTTACAGTAAAGAAATTTTTAAACCCCAAATTTTGTTACCTATAAAACTAATTTTTTTCATAGAAACCTACTAAAATCTTGTGAGACTCCATAGAGTACCTACTTGGAAACACTGGTTTAAGATGTCTCTTTTCATTCATTTTGCCTGGTGGTTGGTGAGCCCTTTTCATTTATAGACTCAGATCTTTCTTTGGATTGGGAGTTTTCTTCTGTTATTTCTTTGGCTGTGGCTTCTGCTCTTTTTGAAGAATTAATATAACTATATTGGTTCTCCTGAAATTTTTGTATATATCAGCTTCATTTTCTTTGTCATTGAATAATTTTTCTCTTTCAAAATTTTCAAGATTATTTTCTACTTGGTTAATTTAGTTACCTGCAATCTTTAATCTGTAGAAATACAATTACACGTATTTTCAAGAAATATCTATTTTCAAAAAAGCAGATACAATTTTGTTTGTTTATTTAAGATGCAAATCCATTTTCACTCACTTTCTGTCAGGGTTTTTATTTAGAAATGAAGGACTAAATATTTTCTTACTTTTTTTAATAACTTAAAACTTGTATTTAAAGTTTGATATTTTATTTGGAACTCCCCCTCACTGAATTAGAATAAGAAGCAAAAACCTAGTACCAGGGAATGAAATGAAATCTCCTAGACATTAGGGTCTGTGTAAAGATGGCACATCAGAATGGGAACAAACGTGGTTACAAGAGGAGCCTGGAAAATGCCCGAATTCTAATGGAAACAAAGGACCTATCTTTTGCTTGGAATTTCCTCATGTGGCCCCAAATAGCTATCCATCTCAGGCCCTTAGATGTGCCTTTCCATACATGTAAGTTAAATATATGTATAAGAAAGTTCCACTGTAAAATCAACATAGGCATAATTATATATAAGCATGTATACAATAGACAGAGAGTTTATACCACATGCAATGTTCCTTTTCTAAAGATAGAGTAAGAATATTAAGTCAGTGTGATTTACAGAAGTGTTCCTGTAGAGGGTTCATTTTATTCCCTGCTAAAGAACATTGCTTAGCTCTACTGATTCATTTCTGAGTGTCTAGTAGTTTCCTTGACCCAGGCAAATCTGCCTGGGATGTGGCATCATTTATAATAATATCAGGGCCTTCATTACTCATAGATTTTATATCTCTGGATACTTCATGTTTACTTGAAGTACTGTTTTTAAATTTGATTTCTAAGGTAGCTTTGTTTTCTCCAGTCTACTCTGCAAAAGTTCCTGCTGTTAGGCCACTTGTTACTCCAGAAATGCACTTTCTCTCCTATGAGAGTTCTTTGCCTTTCTTTTTTCCTTGCTCTGTCATGACTTCATTTTTTCTGGCTCTGTTCTCTTCCATGGTCAGGTTAATTCTGTTAAGTCTCAATCAGGATTTTGACATTAGGAGTTATTTCTTAATAGACACTAGGCTGAAAAAGAAATCATTTCTCAAAAATGAAACAACCCCAACCACAGTTCAAGGGTATAACTATATCAGCAAATCGTACCAGTGTCACATAAGCTTCATGGGCATTGAAAATTTCTGGACATAGGAGAATGAAGACTGTCTTGATGAGAGGAGCAGCCATAACTAAGGGATTACTACTGTCTTGAAACTCAACACCAAAATACTCTTTTCTGAGAGTTTAGATTCATGGCACTTCTTTTCAAAACATTTACTTTCTTCCTCAAAGAAACATGTATTTCAGAGTAAAGTTTAAAGTCCAGCACTTTCTGGGAACAAAATAGCTTACTGATGCTTAATGGTTATAACCTCCTGTAAGCTAAACATTTGCCTTTGTATAGTTCTAATTATCTTCGCTTCTCTTCCATTCCCTGGATACCCAAATGCCCTTCATAGCTTTAGGCTTAGGTGCTTCATTCTGCAATTTGATCTCCTTTAAGACAGGGTTGCAAGATCAAATACAGAATGCTCAGTTCAATTTGAATTTTACAGAAACAATGAATAATTTTTTTAGTGTGAGTACGTCTTATACTTTAGAATAAGTATGCATGAAGAATACTTTTTACTAAAAAAGATCCATGATTAAATTTGGCAAAACAACACAAAAATTATGAAAACTACACATTGCTAAAAGAAATTTAAGATCTAAATAAGTAGAAAGGCATCCACTGTTCACAGATAAGCTCTCAGACATGGAAGCTCTAGCTTCTCAGGCCTTTGGCTTCCAGCTGAATTATACCACTGGCTTTTCTGGTTCTTCAGCTTACAGACAGCAGATAGTAGGACTTCTTGTCCTCCACAAACATGTGAGCTAATTCTCATAATAAATCTTCTATGAGATCATATATAAAATACACATAACAGTCACAGTTCTCCAGAGAAACAGAAACCTATGAGAACCGGGTTTAGAGTGATTGTGTAACTTGCCCAAAGATACCAAGTAAAATACTGACAGAACTGAGATTTGACTTCAAATTACATTCTCTTAACTGTTAAACAATACTACCTTTGCCTAAAGACTAATTTAGCCACTAGGCTTATGTGGGGTTCTTTTCAGAGTTTCATATGTATATGTTTAAAATTTTCTCCAAATACTTTAAAAGTACAATCTGAAAATTAAACAGAGGAATGGAAATTTTGGAGCTGAAATGGAGAAGGCCAGGAAGCATTTAAACCTGGACTATGGTTAATGTTATTTGCAGCCTGAGAGTATGATTGAGGGGGAGGGAACGCACAGGCTGCTTTAGCTGGACTCACTCTCTCAATCTCATAGGGAGGTTGTAGTGGGGCCTCACTCAGTGAGAGTGAAGCCCTTGAAGTTCTGTTCTATTCTCTCTACTCATTATTCGGACCTCGTCCATGTCCTTTAATCTTTCAGCTTGTTGCTCCATGAAATGTGGGGAAAAAAAAAATAGTAACTGCTGTGATCTTCCATAAGCAGCTATTCTGAGAGCACACTTGAAGGTGAGGAGGGTGAACTATTGACTGGTATCACGTCTGCCTTCCGTAGGTTGACTTTGTCAGTATCTATGATGTGTCCCTAGTATACCCTGATGAATAAAGATTCTGAAGTGAAAAATGAAACACAACATGATCTGTGGTGAAAACTCCCATCACGCACCAGCCCATCCCATCTGAGGTCCAGACTTTTTCCTGGCCCTGGCTCCTTGCTATCAAGCAGAGGAGGTACATTTACCAGAGAAAATGCAGAGTATCTGGGTCCAGTGTATACTAACTGGAATTGCCAAGCCCAAGACAAAAATCCTGAAGTAATCCTGAAGCTATTTCTGGCCTCGGGCACAGGTTTTGTACTGTAGGAGCTTTTAAAATGTCAGAGCCCTTTCGTTTATTGCCTCGTGTATTCCTTAGCACAAGCGCTAGCCTCAGTTCTCTCAACGGTAAAATCAGAAGCATGGCCTGTAATGACTGAGCAATATCATGTATCTTTCATTTCCCTAAATTTCCACTCCTAATTACAAATCTCCGGAGAAATCAATCTTCAATATGGAGGTCTCCTGGCTTCGGTGTGGTCTGGGAAGGACATAAATCAGTGGTCCCTTGGCATGTGTCTCTCTGCCTCAAGTCAGACACGGGTTGAGCAGGTATACCAAGCTTTCTGAGAGGAATACTTCCCTTAGGAGGCTGTTAATGGCCTGCCATGTACTTATTTTAGCAGAGCAGTGAGGAACTCTCTGAGGGCCTCAGGCACCCTGGGCACCCTAACATAAAAGGAATTAGCAACCAAGATTAAAATTAAGTTGCAGTGGTTTCCTTCAGTGCTGAGGCTCTCAATTGTGGCAATTCTACAAACTTAGGTGGCTGTCTCAGCAAATAATTGATCTCTCTGGCCTACATGATGGGAGAGACACTCAGATTGAGCAACATTCTTTTCCCCTTGGACTTGCAATGCCCACAGATCTCCTCCTTTGGATGGTAATATTGCATTTGTGCTGGAAGGCATTTTTGCCTCAATCAATTAAAAATGATAAGGATCAGTTTACATTCTTTCTTTTTATCCTTTCCTGATGAAAAATGAATATCTGGTTTTCTGTTGTATTGCTGTTATTCATATTCCTTAACCTTTTATTCGATGTGCAAAAAGAAAAATGTCATGTGTGAAAAACTCAAGGGTCACAGACTAGCAGAAACAAAATGAATATTTATTTTCATTTTTCATGTGGTATTATTTTAGAGTTGTTGTAATTACCATTTTCTGTTGTAATAAAACGTTTTGTTTTAAAACCATCTTTTGTTATACAGTAGTTTTATCTGACCTGAAAAAGTGTCAGAGGATGCTTCTCCTCTCTATACTTCTTTTGACTTTTAATAAAAGGCCAACAGTCTTACTAATCTATACATGTTATATATTTCTGGGTTTTTTTTGTTTGTTTGTTTGTTTTTTGAGACAGAGTTTTGCTCTGTTGCCCAGGCTGGAATGCAGTGGTGTGATCTCTGCTCATTGCAACTTCTGCCTCCTGGGTTCAAGTGATTCTCCTGCCTCAGCCTCCCGAGTAGCTGGGACTACAGGCACACACCACCACACCTGGCTAATCTTTTGCATTTTTAGTAGATACGGTGTTTCACCATGTTAGCCAGGCTGATCTCAATCTCCTGACCTTGTGATCCACCTGCCTCGGCCTCCCAAAGTCCTGGGATTACAGACCTGAGCCACTGCGCCCGGCCGAGAATAAAGAAAAATAAAATCAGTTGAAACAAATCTCGCTACTTGCAACAATAGAAAGAAGAGCTTAGGCTGGCTTAAGTGTACAAAAATATCATGGCTTAATCAAAATTTATGTTCTTGAATATGATAGGCTTTTTTTCCAGGTGTTAAAAACCTCTCATGACTTTCCTTTTTATAAACTGTGTTTGGCAGCCATTTGGCAATTCTCATAATAGAACTCAGTGGGAATATGAAGACATAGGGGCTGGAGTTTTTGTAAGCACAGGACGATAACACATCTCCTGAGAAGCAAAGCTGTTACACAAATAATCCATGCAAAAAGCAGAGAAACATACATCCACAAACATCTATATGGGAAACAAGAAATCTGGGGGGAAAAACGGAGCACAATGTCCAATGTGTATTGCAGCTAGCTTCCAAGATGACTCTAATAATCCCAGCCTCCTGGTGTTTATGTTGTAGCGTAATCTTCTCGCACATCGAACAGGGCTGACTGGTGTAATAAATAGGATATCATTGTAATGATAATTTGTGACTTCCAAAGCTAGGTTATAAAAGATCTGTGACTTCTGCTTTGCTCTTTCTTGGATCATTCACCTGGGGAAAGCCGTCTGCCCAGTAGTGAGCAGCCCTATGGGATGAAGACTTTCTTGTTATACTTTTCTTCAACTTTTAAGTTTTGCGGTATATGTTTAGGATGTGCCGAATTGTTACATAGGTAAACATGCGCCATGGTGGTTTGCGGTTCATATCAAGCCATCACCTAGATATTAAGCCCAGTATCCATTAGCTATTCTTCCTGATGCTCTCCCTCCCCCGTTCCCCACCCCTGCACCGACAGGCCCCCGTGTGTGCTGTTCCCCACAGTGTGTCCGTGTGTTAAGATGAGGATTTTCACTGCAGCGTATTTGTGGTAGAGTGTAGTTGGAGGTAACTCAGGTGTCAATTTTTGCAAAAGTGATCGGCAAAGTGTGATTACTTAACATTAAATACAATGATTAAACAAGATTAGAACTACATACATCAATATGGTTGGATCTTAAAAACCGTGCTTTGTCAGAAACAGAATGCAACATGCCTCATTCATGTAGATAAAAATTCACAAAATGACGATACACATTTTGCAAGAACGTAGTCATGTGAAAAAATACACATAAAATATGTTAAAATGCATGCCTGTTGCAAGAAGAAAAATGAATGGGTTATGAAGATCAAAACAAATAAATGAGTTAAACAAGAGAGATCTTACTATACCTTGAACTGAGGGATGTGATGAACTCTGTCCTTTGCACTAGAGGTCCAAAACTCGTTAAAGAAAAAAGTTGGAAAACTACATTTAGGCTTTGAAAAAGAGGGCACATGAAAGAGTTATTGGTACAGTTCTAAACCAGCCCTTTTTTCTATTCTAGAAATAGTCAAATATCATGGGGAAAACTGTATAATTTTAATTTTCCATAATCTTTCCAATGAGAGTGTGACCTGACATTTAGTTCTGTTATCACAGCTTTAACTGTATTTTATGTTTAAAAAAACGATGGAGACATAAATACCAAAGGAAAATTTAGAAATCCACTTTTTACTGTACCACTCTAATATAAAAACAGCTTTCATTTCTTTGGTTCTCCCCTGAGCTTTATGAATTGGCCTAATGAATCTCAAATATCGTAAGCATACAAAGCCTTGGGGGAAGAGGATTGAGGTGGCCACTTTTCAGTTCAATTTTTGCGTAACTTTAACAATATGCTCAGCATTGTGCTAAGCTCAATACAACATGTATAAAAAGTTAGAATATTCCCGTCTTGAGGGAAATTACATGCTTCTAGAGTAGATAAGAATTACTGCATGGTGAAATTCCCCCAGCTTTACTGAGGCATAATTGACAAATAAAAACTGTACCTATTTAAGGTATAGAATGTGATGATTAGATAAACATCTACATTGTGAAATAATTATTATAATCGATTTAATAAACACACACATCACCTGACATAATTATCCAGTTTTTTTCTATGTGGGGAGAACATTTAAGATCTACTTTCCTACCAAATTTTAAGTACGCAGCACAGTACTATAACTGATAGTCACCATGCTGTAGTGACAATTAGATCCCAGAACTTGTTCATCCTTTTTTTTTTTTTTTTTTTTTGAGACAGAGTTTCGCTCTTGTTACCCAGGCTGGAGTGCAATGGCGCGATCTCGGCTCACCGCAACCTCCGCCTCCTGGGTTCAGGCAATTCTCCTGCCTCAGCCTCCTGAGTAGCTGGGATTACAGGTACGCGCCACCATGCCCAGCTAATTTTTTGTATTTTTAGTAGAGACGGGATTTCACCATGTTGACCAGGATGGTCTCGATCTCTTGACCTCGTGATCCACCCGCCTCAGCCTCTCAAAGTGCTGGGATTACAGGCGTGAGCCACCGCGCCCGGCCCTGAACTTGTTCATCTTATAACTGAAAGTTTGTACCCTTTGACCAACATCTCCCCACTTCCTCCACTGCCCCCACCCCCTAGCCTTTGGCAACCACCATTCTACCTTCTGCTTCTATGAGTATGATTTTTTTAGATTACACATATAAGTGAGATCACGCAGTATTTGTCTCACTGAGTCTGGCTTATTTCACTCAGCCTTCTATTTTACAGCTTCATCCATATTGCCACAAATGGAAGGATTTCCATCTTTATTATGGCTGAATAATATTCCATTCCACACATTTGCATTATCCATTCATCTGTTGGTGGACACTTAAGTTGATTTCATATCTTGGCTATTGTGAATAATGCTGCAATGAACATGAGAGTGCAGATACTCTTTGAGATACTGATTTCATTTTATTTACATATATATATATATATATATATATATATATATACACCCAGAGTGGGAATGCTGGGTCATATGGTGTCCTAGTTTTAATTTTTTAAGGAAACTCCATAATATTTTCTATAATAGTTGTACCAACTGCTGTGAAAAATTAGAGGTTGATTCTACCTGGTGTTGTTGATGTCCAGCCACATAGACCCCTCAGCCTGCTGTGAGTTTACCTGCAGCCACAGGGGCCAGTTCTCACCAAGTTGGTGGCTCTGCCCTGAATGGGTTTCTCTCTGCTTCCTTGCTGGCTCTTTCCAACCCAGCAACTGTGTGCAGAGAAACTGCCCACTCCTGTGCATGTGCTTCCTCAGAACACATCCTAACTAAATTACTTTCATTCAAATCTTTCTCTCAAGGTTTGCTTCAGGGGGAACCCAAAGAAAACACATCAGACAGAATATAGTCAAATGTCAAGATGTGTAAAGACAAAATTTTCTTCCCCTCCAACTTTGCCACTTCTCAACTCCCTAGTGATGGAACAAGACATAATATTAATGCAATCAGCACAGGCTCCCGTTTGCCTCACTTCTTGCTGGTTGCCCTTGATCATTTGAGAGGCTGGCTGAGAATGAAGTTGCCAGGGTAGACAGCCCTACCATATGCCTTCTTCTTTTTACTGCCCATTTAAATATGGCCTTTGTAGCTCAGGCACTGACACAGTCTAAACACTTCTATTCTTCCTAGATCTTGGCAAGTGTGCAGCAATCTGCTATCTCTCTCTTTTTCCATCATCTCTTTTTCAGATTGATTCATTTTCTCTACCAACTATCTACTAGGCATCTGTACTGTCTGAAGTACATTAGGTTCTGGGGTGCCCCAATGTCCAAGATAGTCATGGTTCATGCATTTCCACTGCATAGAGCTCAGGGTAATGACGTAGCAGGCATCACATATGGTGTGGGAATACCATGAAAATAACAGCATGCTGTGGAGGCACCCAGGAGGCCACAGTACTAAGCCAGACATGGGGAGGTCAGAGAAGGCTACTTAGCAAACTCAAAAATAGGCTTTAAGAAAGCCAGGAGAAAGGGATATACAGAAGCGAAATTGAGTATTGCTCAAAAGAAGAGTGGCAGCTGGAGGTGATTCAGCTGGACAGTTAAGAAAGGGGCAGTTGGCCAGGTGCAGTGGCTCACACCTGTAATCCCAGCACTCTGGGGGGCTGAGATGGATGGATCAGGAGGTCGAGATGGAGACGATGCTGGCCAACATGGTGGAACTCCATCTCTACTATAAATACAAAAAAAAAAAAAAAAAAAAATTAGCTGGGTGTGGTGGTGCATGTCTGTAATCCCAGCTACTCAGGAGGCTGAGGCAGGAGAATCGCTTGAACCTGGGAGGTGGAGGTTGCAGTGAGCCAAGATTGCGCCACTGCACTCCAGCCTGGCAACAGATTGAGACTCCATCTCAAAAAAAAAAAAAAAAAAAAAAAAAAATAAGAAAGAAAAAGAAAAGAAAAGAAAAAAGAGAAAGAGAGAGAGAAAGGAAAGGGGCAGTCTGTAAAGTCTTGCAGAATCTTTTTAGGACTTTACCCTAAAACAAAATCTCTTAAAGGAATTTAAGCTGGAAAAGACATGACCAGATTTACAATTAAAAAAAATATCTCTGACTGCAACGAATAGATCTGGGAGGGACCAAATTTTACAGACTAGTTAATGCAGATGAGGTGATGGTGACCAAGGTGAAGTAGGAAGTGGCATTGGGAGGAAAAATAATTGAGAGCAACTGGGAGATATTGAGGTAGCAGAGTTGATAGACTTGGTGGCTAATGATATGGAGAAGGTAAGAGAAAGGGAGGAATCAAGAATAATTATTTTCCAGTTTGGCAGTTGGTGGCTGGTGGGACTGTTCCTTAATATGAGGAACAGAAGGAACCCTGTGGGCACGTTGGCTGGAGACTGGAAGAGAATGTTGATGACGGTTGCCGTTTTGGATAGTCTGTGTGGTTGAGGTTGAGGAGCGCATGAAAAAAGCAAGTAGAAATACGTAATCTTCGGGGTGTTTGGAATTTAGGAGAGAGATCTGGGCTCGAGGGAGGTAAGATAAGCATCTTCATGAGGGATTATCTATGCAACAGGCATGCTTTAAGAACCTTGCTGCAGAACACCTTGTTACGCAGGAATCAAACATTCATCATCATGGCAGTTTCGCTTCAAGATGGCGTTATTCTTACCACGCAACAGGCTGTTTTCCTGCACTTACATATTGCTAAAGAGTAGAAAAACAGGTCTGGTGCAGTGGCTCACTCCTGTAACCCCAGCACTTTGGGAGGCTGAGGCGGGCGGATCACGAGGTCTAGAGATCGAGCCCATCCTGGCCAGCATGGTGAAACCCCGTCTCTACTAAAAATACAAAAATTAGCTGGGCATGGTGGCGCGTGCCTGTAATCCCAGCTACTCAGGAGGCTGAGGCAGGAGAATTGCCTGAACCCAGGAGGCGGAGGTTGCGGTGAGCCGAGATCGCGCCATCGCACTCCAGCCTGGCGCCTGGCGAAAGAGCGAGACTCTGTCTCAAAAACAAAAACAAAACAAAACAAGAACAATGACCTGGGTGAAAAAAAATTGTTTTCTGTCAGTCACTTTAAAGTGTGAGTTAAGATTTATTACAGACTGAATGTTTGTGTGTTCCCTTGCGTTCATGTGAAGCCCCTGTCTCTGAGGTTGTGGTATTTGGAAAGGAAGTCTCTGGGAAGTCATTAGAGTCAGATGACGTCATGAGAGTAGGGTGCTCATTATGGGATTAGTGGCCTTGGAAGAAGAGGCACCAGAGAGCTTGCCTCTGCCTCCTGTGCTCACACCAAGAAGGGGCCATGTGAGCAGGCAGTGAGAAGGTGGCCTCCGCCAAGCCGCGAAGAGTCCTCACCAGAAACCCACCACACAGGCACCTTGATTTCAAACTGCCCGCCTCTGGAACTGTGAGGCAATAGACTTCCGTTGTTTAAGCCACCCAGTCTAGGGCATCTTGTTTCGGCAGCCTGAGCAGACTAATAGGAGGCTTCTGTTTTTTTCCTCAGGATACTTTTTCTTGTCCTTTGAAATAATTTTTACATAAGAAGACAGAGATTGCAGGAATAAGGAATGAGGAGGCTAGCAGGGTGGCTCACGCCTGTAATCCCAGCACAGAGGAGGGAGCTCAAGCAGCCTACCTGCCTGGCACTGGGAGGCCGAGGCAGGCAGATGGCTTGAGCTCAGGAGTTTGAGATCAGCCTGGGCAACAAGAAGGCAGTCTACAAAAAAAAAAAAAAAAAAAAAAATTAGCTGGGTGTGGTGGCAACCCCAGCTATTCAGGAGGCTGAGGTGGGAGGAGTGCTTCAGCCCAGGAGGCAGAGGTTGCAGTGAGCCGAGATCATGCCGCTGCACTCCAGCCTGGGTCACAGAGCAAAATCCAGAAAGAAAAGGAAAAAAAAGGGAAGAGAGGAGAGGAGGGAAAAGGAGGGGAGGGGAGAGGAGGGGAGGGGGGGAGGGGAGGAGGGGAGGAGGGGAGGGGAGGGGGGAGGGAAGGAGGGGAGGGGGGAGGGGGGGGAAGGAGGGGAGGGGAAAGGAGGGGAGGGGAGGGGGGAGGGAAGGAGGGGAGGGGAAAGGAGGGGAGGGGAGGGGGGGAGGGAAGGGGAGGGGAGAGGGGAGGGGAGGAGGGGAGGGGAAAGGAGGGGAGGGGAGGGGGGAGGGGAGGGGGGAGGGGAAAGGAGGGGGGGAGGGGAAAGGAGGGGAGGGGAAAGGAGGGGAGGGGAGGGGAGGGGGGAGGAAAGGAGGGGAGGGGAGGGGGGAGGGAAGGAGGGGAGGGGAAAGGAGGGGAGGGGAGGGGGGGAGGGAAGGAGGGGAGGGGAGGGGGGGAGGGAAGGAGGGGAAAGGAGGGGAGGGGAGGGGGGAGGGAAGGAGGGGAGGGGAGGGGGGGAGGGAAGGAGGGGAGGGGAAAGGAGGGGAGGGGGGGGAGGGGAAAGGAGGGGAGGGGAGGGGGGGAGGGAAGGAGGGGAGGGGAGGGGGGGAGGGAAGGAGGGGAGGGGAGGGGGGAGGGAAGGAGGAAGGAAGGAAAAGAAAAAAGAGTAGAAGAGGAGAAAAGAGGGAGGGAGGGAGGAAGGAAATGAAAAGATGCAGAAAAAGTACAGGCTTATATACGTAAAATCTATTTTTTCCTTGTCTTATATCTGCAAAATGACTTCTCAGCTTGTTGTTTTCATCTGGAAGTGTTAATTCATGATACTATAATTTCCCAAGTTCTTACATAAGAAATGAACTGTCCATATTTTCAGTACTTATAGGCAAAATTTCTTTAGAAAGGTGATTTGAAAATAAATGTTTTACAGTATGCCTCACAATTATCTAATGACCAGCTCCACACACCTTTCTGTGATGCATTACAGCTGAGAATGAAAAACATCCCACTGAACGAGTCATGGGCTGGACACTAGATTCAGAACAAGCGCCTGCACCAGACTTGCTAAGGTTACCTCCAATGACTTGAGCGTGACCAATCTGAACAGCTTTACTAGACCATGACCACTTTCCAGCATTCATCCATTGTAATAATAGAATTTTTCCCTCTTGAAAACAAAAATTATTACAGAAATTAGCAAGGTGTCAGGTATATAGCATTTATAGGCATTTCAAAAGATTACAGTCACTTTGAAATGTTGAGCAGATTCGTAATAGATTTTCAAGGCTTTGAATTATTTACATTTTAAAAGGTTTATCAGATATTGCAATGTCAAAGATAAATTATTTGAACTTCTAGTAGGTAGTAATGGTGCAGAGAATGACAAGCAATTAGGTCATACAGTACATCTTGTGTGCACATTTCATGTGACTTTTGCAGAATGCTGTACTACGTAAACTGCTACTACAAAAAAAAAAAAAGCAATTATTGCACTGAATTTTCCATAAAATCCCTCCAAGTAAATCTTATCACCTCTTTGCAGATGAGCATCTTGCCTTTGAGAAGATGCAATGGAAAAGAAACTTGCCATAGAAAGCGTAGTAAGATTTCCTAGATGAGACTAAGATTTTCATTTCATTAGCTCTCTCCTTCACCTTATTAATTCCACAAACATTTATTGGCATCTCCTATGTGCCAAGAACTGGTCCAGGCTCTGGGGATACACTAGAAACAAGAGACAGTGAAGTCCCTGCCCCATGGAGTTTACATTCTAGTAGGGGGAGACAGACAAACACATAAACACAAAATACCAGAGGGTTCAAAACAGCTTAGAGATAACTTGCCTGGAATCTGTTTACTGCATATCCTCATTATTAGGCAATGATAAAGTCAAGAGCTAGGCCAACACCAGGTACAGCAACGTTGCTAGTCCCATCTCTGCCATCTGTATATTGAGTGGATTTAGGTGAGTCCTCATCTAATCTAAGCCTCGGTTTCCTCATCTATAAAATGGGGAGAAATTGGACTAAATGACTTATAAAGGAAAGGGTCCTTTCAGGCTTTTATTTTTTATGGTTTTAAGGGAATAACCTTGCACAAAATCAAGAGCCAGTTTGTTGACTGCTCTAAGGTTTAAAAAATATTTTAAAATAAAATCTAAGAAATCCTTAGAGATCCCAATTACATTCAATACTTCAAATGCCAATCTAAACTTCTTTCAATAGCAAATGTCTTACAACTGATATAGAACGAAGTCACTTTACCCTCTTTAGCCACATGAAAAATAAGTTATTTACTTATTAAAAAAACATTCATTTTTATTACTGGTTACAAAATCTCACCTCATTTGTGAAATGTTCCCTAGCTATGAAATCCTTTCCTTGATGTGGCACTGTTTCTCTCTCTGCTAACCCCTATCCCTGACTTTCTGCTCCTAATTTTTCCAACTGAAGTATTAGCTTCATGAAAACAGGGATCAGGTGCTTGCTGCTTTGAAGAACAACCCAAATCAGAGTCTGTCGAGGAAATCCATAGACATGTGTAATCATTACACCCGCACTGGTTTGACAGGTACAGGCCTTTTGGGAACCCACATTAGCTCTTAAGACTGTCAGAGTTGTTCTGTTTAGTAAAATTATCAAAGGGTACTCTAAGATCCAAAAAGGAAAAACACGTTTCCGGAATAATTCACAGACTAAAGCATCGTAACTTCTTTGGAAGCCCTGGTGGAATGTTAATACATATTTAACAATGCAAGCGAAGTAGCCCCTATTTTATAATCAATTAATTTTTCTCAAAGAAGATAACATAGCAGTAGAGCTGAATGTCAAACAAGGTTAGACTCATACTTACTAACTTGGTAGGAGTTATGATGCCTCTGATTCTTTTGAAAGACAAACTGTATTCATGGGTTTGATTTTGAAATGTAGAGATCGAATTCCAATCAACCCAGCAGCTAAGGATGACAGAAAATTTACAGGACTAGAAGGAATCATCTTTTCTTATCTGGATTTGATCCCCCTTGATACCTTGGGGGTTTCTGAAGGTTGCGTGCTCTCAGTTTTATCTGGGTGCTATGTAATCAAATAGCACCCAGATCAGGTGGGCCTAATCACAAAGACTCATCTTGCCTGTGCCTTTGGGAGCAAAATGAAATACATCTGTCTCAATATTGGAATATATTCCTTCCTGTTGCTTCGTGGTGTCAAGATACAGTGTCAATGTTATCAGAAGTGGCAAACACAGGCTACTGTGTAAGCTAAGGTCTGTCTTGTTCATACAGTGACTGAAAAGGAATCATTACCTCATTATTCAAAGGAAAAGGGACCTTATTATGTCCTAATCTGGGTGAATGTTACTACTTCAGGACCAGATGAGCAGGGGCATCCCATGTAACCATGAAGAATCTTGAAGCAACATTACAACATCTGGTAATAAACAGTATCTCAAACAGTGCCTGTATCAACTGCAAGACAGAGGCAGGTCCAGCCAGACACTGGCTGCATAAATGAAGATCAGAGAAGAATAAGGAGGTTCAGACAACTTTTGGCAACCTAGTTCACAGTTACAGGTAAATTCTTGTTACAGAGGAAATGGATTTTGGTATATGTTAAGGAATGTGAATATGTGTTTTATTTAACGCATACTCAAATGAGTCTATGTATGTACTCAACAGAGTCCATGCTATCAACAAGAATGCAGCCCCCGTTTTATCAGGTTAGGCAAAAGGAATCATAAAGCCTTACTGATGTTCAGTGTCCTTACATCAGTATAACTGCAGCCCTCCCCAGCCATTCCAAAGGGTTCTTGGGCTGGCATCGGGCCTGGCTTTGGCTATGACATCTCCAGGAAGTCACTGTGTGCAGTGTGGTCTTCAGGGTAGAAGTCCTTGAGCTGCCGATGAAAATCTCTTACGTCCAAACTTCCATGGGTACTATGGCTTCCTTGGTTCCAACAGAAGGCAGTAGGCTTTCTTCAGACAGGAAATAAAAGGGGAATTGCACCAAAAACCCACGGATCTTCTTCAGTTCCTCCTCAGCTCGAATGGGATCTTCCTTAGCTAATATGGGCTTGTTTATAAAGTCTCTCAGCTGAATTAAATTGTGTACTTCATCATTGGGAAGGCACCGGAATACCTGATTAGAAAAAAAAATAGAAAAATGAGTGATAAGTTTAAAAGAAAGCGCATGTCCTTTACGGAAAATAATTATTCCAACAGACAAGACCTCTGTTTTATGAAACATATTATTAGTCTTATGTTACAGCACAGATCACATTTAAGAGTTGGTTATCTTATGTGCTACAAATAGATCTGCTTCCACTTAAAAGAATCATGGCTAGATTCTTGTATCTGATCCACAAAAGTTTAATAACCTCAGCATAATGTCAAGCTAACGAGTAGTAAGAAATTACACTAATGTTACCCCACATTAAGGTTAATTTTTTTGGACAATAATCATCCCTGAATTTTGTTGGAGCTTCTGGTCAAGGGGAATATTTCAAATTATATTTTCCCTAACTTTCCTTGAAAGAGGTTTATATCTGCACCTTTACATGGCGTTATCAATTGTTGATATGTAATACTTACTTTGCTGGTTGAAAATGAGTTTTGGATATCATAACACTTCACCCCTGAATACTCCTGCGTGCATTTCTTAAGAATAAGGACACGTGTCTATATAATCACAACACTATTCTCACACCTAAGAAAATTAATTACATAATGGCATTTAAGTTGTGCTCCATATTCAAATTTATCTTAACCCCAAAATGTCGTTTATAGATGTTTTTCCCCAAATCCAGGACCCAAATAAGGCTGTGCTCTGCATTTGTACAATTACATTTTAAAGACTCTATGCACATGATCTATTTGATCATGGCCTTCAGTCCTCAGGTTGAAATAAGGCTATACAGGGACTGGGCACATTGGCTCACGCCTGTAATCCCAGCACTTTGAGAGGCTGAGGCAGGCGGATTACTTGAGGTCAGGCATTCCAGACCGGCCTGTATAATAATACAAAAATTAGCCAGGTGTGGTGGTGGGCACCTGTAGTCCCAGCTACTAGGGAGGCTGAGGCAGGAGAACCACCTGAACCCAGAAGGTAGAGATTGCAGTGAGCTGAGATCATGCCACTGCACTCTAGCCTGGGCGACAGAGTGAGACTCCATGCCAATTAAAAGAAAAAAGAAAAAGAAAAGAAAAGAAAAGAAGGTCTACAGATAGTAGTCACGTTTCATTGAGAATAATAAGTCTCCCTGCTGGAAGGGGCTCTAAGAGAAAATTTGTATATTTTGCCTAAATTTTTTTAAAAGAGGTTCATGTCTATATCTGGAAGTCATGAAGAACACAGACCCAGTTTCTCTCAGATGGTCAGTGAGTCTCAGCTGGAATACAGCTTCAGTATTTTTTCCTGATGGGCAACTAGCTACTTTTTAAAGTAACCTGTTCCACTGTTACACAACTCTTAACTCTTTACATTTTTTATTACAACGAAAGGATAAACTTCACAGGTGATGCATTTGATATGCATCAAATGGAGCTGGTTTTAAAACACCTTTCTAAAACTAGAGCTGTCCAACAAATGGCATCTTGCTATTAATATTAACAAGCTTCATCATAAGGATGAATACTGTTTACTATGTGCTAAAATCACTAAACTGTTCTTTGTCCTCATCACTACCCTTGTAAATATTCCTCCCAATTTACAGGAGAGGGAAAAAAGAGCGTCTGAAGTGACCTTACTATACACAAGGTTATAATGCCATCAGCTGGGTGAGCTAGGCTGGACTCAGCTGTGGCTTATTTCATGATGCCATCTGCCTTTCTGCTGTCACTAGACATGTACAAAGGCTGGGTAACCGGGTGCTAAGGATGCTCCTGAAGGGATTCCTGCATCACATGAGAGATCAGAATGCTGCTAAAGCCTCTTCTAAACCAAAATCCATGATGCTTTTTGGCTCTGCTTTTCAGAGTCCACAAAGAGGCATTTATTTTATTACAACTTGGAAATGTATTAGGTTTTTACATTTATTAAGAATACCCTGTACCAATAATAGGCAGAAACAACGATGTGCTTTTTGGGATGAGATTCAGTGGAAAAAAAAGGGAGGAAATATATGAACCTCACCTTATCATAAATTGTAGCATTTCGAGCCGCCGTTGAAACCCAGACCTCCTTGAAGAATTTGTCACTCACTGGATCCTGAATGTCCTCACTTGGGTCGTCAGGATAGCCAAGGACAACCCTGAAATACAAGTGACCTTCACATTGAGTAACTGAGATCAAGCAGTTTGTTTCAGGATATATGTCTATTATATCTATCCCTATGTATACAAATATATAGACCGTGACCTGGCTACTCTCATGTATTATATCCATTCCTATGTATGCAAATATATATATATTTATATCTGATTTATGTCACGCATTCTGAGTATATATATATGTGCAAATTCCTGGAAAGACCATGACCTGGCTACTCTCATGTATTATATCTATCCCTATGTATGCAAATATATATATATTTGTCATATATATATATATTTGCATACCTATGTATGCAAATAAATATATATTCATATCTGATTTATGTCAGGCATTCTGAGAATATATATACATGCAAATTCTTTGAGAGACCATGACGTGGCTACTCTCATGTATTATACCTATCCCTATGTATGCAAATATATAGAGATATTGATATATCTATATTATATAAATACATATATCGATATATAATATATATCGATATATGTGATTATATCGATATATATCATATATCGATATATATCATATATCGATATATATTCATATGATATATAGTATGCAAATATATATATGCTCTATATTATATGATATATATATGATATACATTTACATACATAGGGATATATATTTATTTTAAATATATAAATATTATATAATACATATTATATAATATATATTATCCCAATGTATGCAAATATATATTATATAATTATATATATTATATTGCATACATAGGGATATACTACATATATTTGCATACATAGGGATAGATATGCTACATATATACATTTGCATACATAGCGATAGATATAATACATATATATATATTTGCATACATAGGGATAGATACAATGCATGAGAGTAGCCAGTTCATGGTCTCTCAAAGAATTTGCACATGTATATATTTTCAGAATGCCTGACATAAAAGAAACCACATATTGTCTGAATTGGCCATATATAAACAGGGGACTAGACATAAAAAAAAAAACTCGCAAGCAAACCAGACAAGTTTTAGAAGTGATACTTGAAAATCACAGTAGCCCTTGTACTTAGAGAAGGCTTTAGGATTGAATAACACTTCCAGCTGAATCTGTGTGGTACATGGGACAGATGAGTCTCATTCTGTAGATGGGAAAGTCTAGAGGCACACCAGTCATTGAGCTAGAACTCAAAGTGAGGGCAAAGCCCTTTTCCCATGTGCTTGATAGGCTGAAATAATACCAAGAAGACTTGTGCTATCTGGAAAGAGCAATAGGAAAATTGGCCTTGCAAGGGCTTTGGCTTTTATGTTAAGTGAAATGGAGATTGCAGACATCAGTGCAGAGGACTGACAGGATCTGACCCGCATATTAAAATACAGCTGCTGTACTGAGAACAGACCCTAGAGGGCAAGGGTTGAAACAGGGAGCCCATTTAGGAGCTACTTCCATAATCCAGCTGAGATATGATGGCGCCTTGGGCCTGGGGGCAGTGGGGATGAAGAGAGAGCCAACAGGTGTTACTGAGTGAGTGAATGTAGGATGTGTCAAAAAGTGAGGCGTCAAAGATGGCTGAAAGGTTGTTGTCTTGAGCAGTAACGTACAGCTGTAGCCGCCTTCGGCCGAGATAGGTAATTCTGTGGGTAGAGTTGGTTTGTGAGAGGTCAGGAATTCCATTCTGAGCCTGCTGAGACATCGATGAAAGATGCACGTGGCAGTGCTGAGTAGGCAGCAGATAAATGGAACTGGGGCTTGGAGAGGAGGCTTGTTTGGAGACCCAAATCTGAGACTCGTCCTCATGCGCATGCTCATAGGCTGTATGTTTTTTTCTGAGTTCAGCAAATAAGTGAGTATAGACAGGGAAGAGGACCAGGTGTACAGCAACAGGAGGGGAGCAGAGAGGAGGGGGAGGGGAGAGGCGGAGGAGCAGCGAGGCTGGAGGAAAGCCAGAGGATGTGGGATCCTGAAACCTACCCAGAAATATGTCAAGGAGAACTGTCCAATTCAGATAAGAATTGACCACCAGATCTAACAACTGGACGTCATTATATCGTTACCCTCTTAAATAAACATAAATTTACATAATGATTTTAATAGCTGCAGAGTTTCCCATCACGTAAAATTTATCAAACCAATTATTTTATTATGGACTTTTGGGTCAGTTCCAATTTTTCATTATTACAAACAGCGTTACGATGAACATAATTTATTCATCATATGTTATTTTGTGAATTTCTATGATTATTTCATTAGAAGAAATTCTAGAATTAAAATTCTTGGCTCAGGGAATATGCAAATTACTTCCAAGAAAGGCTATGCCGAAACATACACTATTAAGCATGCGTATTCTCCCAGTTTTCGCCAACATTATCAACTCCTGAAAAAGTTCAAGTCTGTAGATATTAAAGGACACTCATTTTAGTTTTAGTCTGCAATTCTTCACTATATAAAAAAAAATTTTTTTAATGAATCTGGTACCATAGGCTTTCTAGGATTCTTGACTTTTATAACCTCAAAGTTCTGTTTCCACTTCAAATAAATAATGCCTCCTTCAGATTACATGAGAATAGCTTTTTTTAAAAAAGAGATTTAAGAGATGTCTGCACATAGACATTGACTGCTAATTGAGACCCAAAGCAAAATCGTACTGCATCAAATGTGAATGACAGTACAAATGATGACAGTAAGTCAATTATTATAATACCTTTGATTTGGGCCAGATTTAAGGAGCTGACAATTGAGCCGAGAGTTTTTCTGTGACTTTGCTTTTAAATTAGAGCAAGAGATAAGCCAATGTGTCCGCCAGGTAAGGGCTTGTTTGTAGAAAAAGTATTTAAAGGTCAGGCACGGTGACTTACGCCTGTAGTCCCAGCACTTTGGGAGGCTGAGGCAGGTGGATCACCTGAGGTCAGGAGTTTGAGACCAGCCTGCCCAACATGGCAAAACCCCGTCTCTATTGAAAATACAAAAATTAGCTGGGTGTTGTGGCAGATGCCTGTAATCCCAGCTACTCAGGAGGCTGAGGCCAGAGAACGACACTTGAATCTGGGAGGTGGGAGTTGGGGTGAGCCAAGATCACGCCACTGCACTCCAGCCTGGGCGACAGAGCAAGACTCCATCTCAAAAAAAAAAAAAAAAAAAAAAAAAAAAAATTTAAATAAGTCTAAAATAGGCAATACATTATTTTCCCTGTCAGTATTTTAATTATAAGAAATTTATGTTAAATGCAGAGTAAAAATGAAGTACTCGGGGTGTTCTTTTGAGGATTAAAGTTTGAGAAAAAAAACTAGTTTGCTTTTATGTTGATGTATTTAACAAAAATTATTTAATATTTGCTTATTCATCACAAAAAGTGGGACAGAGGGAAAAACCACAAAAAACTCTTTCTGTTCTTTCCATTCCTCATATCTGTCACTTTAAATGATTCTGAGCCCTAACCGTGTGGATGGACAGTGGTTTCTGCTGAGTGATGGTTATATCTGCAAAGTTTGGATAATTTTCTAGGACTCGAACTGTTCAGCTCATAGCTGTGAAATTCAGTGCATGTTTGATTCTGTCTCTATTTAGAATTGATTTCACATTGATATGTGTCTCTCTATTTCTATTTTAAAATAGCCCAGATGGAAAATGGAGTGAAGCTATATTTTTTTAAGTGAAAAAAAAAAATGGTTGTAGTCTAGGCCACAATATTTATCTGTGGGAATGTTTCCTAATAAAAAGAGGCCAATATTGACACAAGTTTTTGTGCTGCTTTTTAATATATTGTCTGTGCTTGCCACTGGACCTAGTGAAAATAATTGTTTAAGAACAACTGCCTCTTTAACACAATTTGAAAAATGCAAAGTAAAAGAAAGCATCTAGAAATAAAGTTAGCATAAGTATAGGATCAGCATAAAAGAAAAAAAATAATGAATTATTTAACATAGAATAATCTTCTACCCCCCAATAATGAAATCTCAAAGCTTCATCAAAGAATATCCATATAAATTGAAGCCTATATCTTGTTCTTCAACAAGATGACTCAGTATTACAAAGGTGCCAATTCTTTTTATTAATCTATAAATCTGCTACAATTCCAATTTTTAAAAACTAGTAAGAATTTGAAAGAACTTGAGTACGACAATTTTTTTTT
Source organism: Saimiri boliviensis (assembly GCF_048565385.1). NCBI lineage: Eukaryota > Metazoa > Chordata > Mammalia > Primates > Cebidae > Saimiri > Saimiri boliviensis. Next base: position 6,837,634 of record NC_133457.1, on the reverse strand, counting down.
GAGATGGAGTCTCACTCTGTGGTCCAGGCTGGAGTGCACTGGCGCAATCTCAGCTCACTACAACCTCAGTTCAAGCGATTCTCCTGCCTTAGCCTCCCAAGTAGCTGGGACTACAGGCACGTGCCACCACATCTGGCTATCTTTTTGTATTTTTAGTAGAGATGAGATTTCACCGTGTTAGCCAGGATGGTCTCGGTCTCCTGACCTCGTGATCTGCCCACCTCGGCCCCCCAAAGTGCTGTAATATAGACATGTGCCACCACGCCCCACCTTGAGTAAACAATTCTAAAGTCCATGTGGAAGAACTAATGTTTATGAATAGCCAAGATTATTTTGAAAAAGAATTCTAATCTGACGAAGTCGTATGGCAAAATGTAGTATTAAAATGTGCAGCCATAATAATTAACATGGTATCACACTGGCAGGCAAGTAAACAGACTTTCAATATGACATAACAGAGAGACTAGTGAGAAGTCAGAATAGATAGCTTCAGTGTATCTTAAAGGGGGACTGTGGATAAGAGAGGCAAAGAGTCCTACTGCATACCAGATGGTTCCAGATCAGCTGGTTAGCTGAGAAAAAATGTCAGGGCCCCGACCTCACTTCTTACATTCAAATACACTGCAGACCTCCATTGTTAAAAGGAAAGTCAAACAAGTACCAGGAGACAATGTAAATAATTGTTTTATCTTACACTGGGGAAGCTATTCTCAGCATATAGGAAAAGGCGGGGGGTCGAGGGGGAGAAATAACAGATTGATTTGATTAATAAGAATTGAAATGTTTCCCCCAAATACTCTAAAGATGCTCTAAAGGCAATAGGCAAACCAAATTTGTAACAAATATGACAAAGGAATTAGTATCTTACACGTATTTAAAATACTTATAAATCATTAAAAGAAAATTAAACAAAAAATAACCCCATTAAAAAGTAGGCAAAAGAAAATGAATGGATATTCTTTAAGCAGCCAAAAAACTTAAAAAGAATGCTGAACATCATTAATTATCAGATAAATGCAAATTAAAACCACAGTAAGATACCTTCTCACACCAATCAGATGACTATTATTAATAAGTCAAAAGCAACAGATGTTAGTGAGGATGTGGAGAAAAGGGAAGGCATATGCACTGTTGGTGGTAATATAAACTAGTATAACCTCTATGGAAGACAGTACAGAGATTTCTCAAAGAGCTAAATATAGAACTATCACTCAATACAGCAATCCCACAACTGGGTATCTACCCAAGGTGTCATGAAAATGACGCCTGCGTTTGTACATTTATCACAGCACTGTTCACAACAGCAACGTGCTGGAATCAACCTAAGTGTCCTCCAGCAGACAATCAGATAAAGAAAACACACACACACACACACACACACACACACACACACAGCCATAGAACACCACTCAGCCATAAAGAAGAATGAAATCATATATTTTGTAGCATCATGCATGGAGTTAGAGGTTATTCTCCTAAATGAATAACAAAGTCAAATACTGAGTGTTCTCAGTTATAAGTGGGAGCTAAACAATACATACACGTGGATGTACAGAGCGGAATAACTGACATTAAAGACTCTAAAGCGTGGGAGGGTAGGAGGTGGAGTGAAGGATGAGAAATTACCTAATGGGTACAATGTACACTATTTGGGTGATAGTTACACTAAAAGCCCAGATTCCACCCCTATACAATATATCCACGTAACAAAACTGTACCTGTACTCCTTAATTATATAAAAATTTGAAAAGAAAGTTAAACCTCCAACATAATGGGCAAAGGACACCAATAAGCTAGGAAATGTATAAAAAGCAATTATACATGGCTAATAAACACATTTTTTAACTCTAAGAAATGTGAATTAAAATGATGAAATTCCATGTGAAATCTAACAAATTAGTGAAGATTAAATAAACTCAGTCAAGATAGAAAGAATAAGCCCTCTAAAACATCGCTAGTGATATAATAAGAAGAGACCAAAGGAGACAATTAAGAAGGTAAACAAGAAGGTATCTACAAATGTACCCATTTTTTTTAAATTAGCAAAAAAAATCTGTTAAACAATGAGGGATTAAAGGAATTGTGGCATACACATACAATAAAATATAATGTAGCTGTTAACATATTATAGAAGAATACTCGACATGGAAAATGTGTGTAACATTATTTAAATAGTAAAAAACATTATAGACCTGCAAAATTCTAATTGTTTTTTAAAAAGAAATACAGTATATTAATATCTATATGTAGAAATAAGTGGTATGACATATATCAAATGTTAAAATCATCATCATAGGATGATGATATTACAGATGAATTTAATTTTCTTACTGGTTTTCTGTATTTGCCAAATTTGTACAATAAAAATGTACTGTAATGAAAAACTTCTACCTGCTATAATTATTATATATTTTAAAAGTTATAAAGAAACTCATGACTTTAAAGAGAATTCTTAAGTTCTCATGGAACTGAAAAGATAAAACATACATTCCAGCTTACAAAAGGAAGTATTTGTCTGTTACATAAGCTGTGGTAGGCAATCAATGGGTTAATTAGCAGGGTACCCATTTTTAAATTCTCCTCTGCTAAGCAAAACAAATCCACATTAGAAGCTAACTGAATTATCAATGGTTTGAAAATTTTCTTACTGGCAAAACAAGTGGTAACAAAGAGAATAAATACACCAATAAAAGTTGTTAGAAGGTACTGACAGACAGATTTTGAGGGATGGATTTTTTGAGCTACTTGGACAGAGAGAGCAGAACGAACGTCTCTAGAACTGAGGCTAATGTTGGTCTTGGAAGCCAAAGTCTGCACTGGTAGGAATGAGGGAAGTGGCCTCTGCCTTTGCAGGGAGTTCAGTGCTCACTAAGCACCGATCTGCAAGCGAGCCAATTTCCAAAAGGGACCATGAACGCATAAAGAAAACAACAGTGCTACAGTGCAGTGCCCTTCCCGAAACAGCACAAAGCACTGACCTTCCCTACATCGGGGCCACCTGTTGCATCCCGCTATAAAGGCCACACCGAAATTGCATCATGGCAAATACAGTTCTAGAATCATAAAATTGTGGACTTCCTGCAAAGGCCTAGAGTTGAGAGAGTCGTCAGTGTGTTTCCACAGACAGTGGGGAAATGAGTGTCTGCAGGGAACAAGGGAAAGGGCGAAAGGAGATGAGATTATATTACTTGTTCCTTGCGAGATAAGCCATTGGACAGTAGTGAGCAGAAGAGCGACATGATCTAGAAGGTTCTAGAAGGACCACTCTGTCGAGGAAAATAGACAACAGGGGATGCGGACAGTTAGAGCCCAGCCCTAGAAAGTTCTAAAATAACACTTGACTGAAGGGACTCATTTGGGATCACACAACCTGAACAACTCCAGCTTTCTAGCCCAGTATTCTCTCTGCTTTCCCATAGATTTGTTTAAAACTTGCATTGCCTTGCCAAAGATCAGGTATCTTCGACACCTGGAGTCATTTTAGGCCTGAGAACACAAGTTCCCACATCTAAATGTGACATCAACATACCCTTCAATAATTTTTATTATATCTTTCAATAATTGTTATACCCTTAATAATTTTTATTAATACCTTTGATAATTTTTATTATATCCTTGTATTACTGGAATTAACTTGATTTTAAAAACTTCAATGAAAGCTGGAGAGATTGACCTGGTCTAGTCCTAAATCAGTTAAGGACTAGTATTTAATTGGCTCACGTCTGTAATCCCAGTGCTTAGTGGGGCCAAGGCAGAAGGATCGCTTTAAAAACCAGGAGTTTGAGACCAGCCTGGGCAACACAGTGAGACCTGGTCTCTACAAAAAGTTTTGAGAAATTCGCTGGGTGTGGTGATGCATGCCTGTAGTCCCAGCTACTCGCATGCTGAGGCAGGAGGGCTGCTTGGGCCTAGGGATTCAAGGCTGCTGTGACCTGTAACTATACCAATGTAGTTTTTTCTACTGCACATGAAAGTAACAAAAAGCTATTAAGATGAAAAATATTCATGTTCCACCTAAAGCCATTTCGCATACGACTGGTGGTATATAGCCTATATTCTGGATCCACTGTTTTAGACAAAAAAGAAACTAGGATGCCCTGTGTGCTCAGGGCAAGTTCAGGGCTAGGTCCCGGTGTCGGCTGCAGCAGCAATGCATCAGAGAGACACACGTGGGCGAACTGACCTGAAGCACTGTAGCCGAAGTCCCTGGGCAAACCGGCCAGCTTGGTACTCTTCTCCATCCATCACTGAAGGGACCGTCTCTGTATCTTGCACAATGACAGCCATTTCACTGTCGCGCTTTCCCAGCATGCTTCGGTCATTTATGTTGGCAGAGCCTGTAAGGGGGAGACAGTGAAGCTGAAGGACACGCTGGCGTGGCAGGACGCGGGGGCGCTGTTGGTGGCCCTCGTCACTCAATTCATCCTTGCTAACAAAACCGGAGTTTTGTGCAGGTTATCAAGGGAAGATGTGCTTTTAGGGAGGTGGCGCCCTCCCTAACCCAGGGGTGAATCTTAATCAGTCTAAGCTGGCCATGGTCATTTCATTATTTTTATTAGTGACTGGCTTCGAAATGGGCTCTGGACATGGTGCTAGCCAAAGGGACACGAAGGAAAGCTTCTGAGAAACAGTTCCCCCCTTATATAAACATGCAAAACATGGATTCTGTCTCATTCATCCTTTGGATATTTTGGCTCGAAGGGCTGGATGAAGACATGATTCCAGGAGCTGCTGCAGCCATTTTACAACCATTAGAGAACAAACAGAAAAGCCCAAAAAAACTTGCCAAGCAGAAAAAGGAGCCAGGCATGGTGGTTGAGGTCTGTAATCCCGGCACTTTGAGAGGCCGAGGCAGGAGGATCGCTTAAAGCCAGGAGTTTGAGACCAGCCTGGACAACATAGAGAGACCCAGTCTCCACAAAAAGTTTTTAAAAATTAGCTGAGTGTGGTGACGTGTCTCTGTAGTCCCAGCTACTCAGAAGGCTGCGACAGGGGAACTGCTTGAGCCTAGGAATTCAAGGCTGCAGGGAGCTCTAATGGCACCACTGAACTTCAGCCTGGGCAAAAAGAACAAGACCTCATCTCTAAACACAACATAACCATTAAAATTTAAAAAAAGGAAGATTCTGGGTCTTTAAGTCATTGAACTAGCCAACCTTTGGATATTCTTACCTTTCGTTATGTGAAATAATGTATTTTATTCCCTACATTGTCCCTTACTGTTTCACACACTTCTAGTTGAGTTTTCTACCTTGTGGCACAAGAGATTCTGATACAATCATCAAACACTTGAAAAAACACGTATCTACCCCGTTCAGTAGGAAAGATGGCTTTGCTTTTGGAGTTAAGAATCAGGCTCTCTGTAGGCTTTAACTCATAGTCACATAACTATGAATGTCAAAACTCAATAGTACCTTCATAATCAATAGTCTAATCTCAAGCACAGATTGCCATTTGTGGCTTTGGGCTTTCTGCTCTTTCCTTCATAGCATGCCAATACGTTCTGTATCAACTTCCCTCCATTCTATGCCTCCCGGGTTCAAGCAATTCTCCTGCCTCAGCCTCCCGTGTAGCTGGGACTACAGGCGTGCACCACCACGCCCAGCTAATGTTTGTATTTTTAGTACAGATGGGGTTTCACCATGTTGGCCAGGATGGTCTCGATCTCTTGACCTCGTGATCCACCCAGCTCGGCCTCCCTAAGTGCTGGGATTACAGGCGTGAGCCACCACGCCCAGTCCTTCCATTCTATTTTTTAAAATTATTATTTCTCTTTATTAGCTCAATACCTTGTTCATTCAAAGAATCCACTTTATTTTTAAATCCACATGAGCTGAGAATGTTGACTTTCACACGTGAAGGGCAAATATTTTGATATTAGTTCAACTTGTGCTTTCTGCAGTCCTCTGGGGTGTATTCAGAAACCTCATCACGTGTTTGGCATTAATCTCTGCAGATTCACGCATTTGAATGCTTGAGTGTCCTATGAACTACAGAGAGGGCCCGACTGACTCTTTTCTTGTTCTTCTTGCTCTACCTGCAACACTTCGCTGCTTCTACAGACGTGGAGCAGAAGGGTCAGGTTGAGCAGGCATCCTGGCGGCCCTCTGACTGGAGCAGCCGGAGCTGTAAGATGACAGCAGCCCCACCAGGAGCTCAAATGGCAAGAAGAATGAGAAAAGCTGCCCTTCTCTGAAGAGACTTTACTTGCTTTTGCCAGAATACTGTCATGTAGTTAATATATAAATCTATGATGACTATGGATGTGAATGGTGCCCCGTCATGGCCCTGGGGAACAGAGAAACATCAAGCACCCTGCAGAAATGTGAGAATGCTGCTGGGGGACTGAATGGGGGAACCTTTGAAACACTTCGTTTTGTTAGCAACAAGTCATCCTTTATACATATACGTACATGGTGGTTATGCTAAAACATCTGCAGTTGTATCTTTGAGCTTGCCAGTTGGCCCAGCATTAATTTGGGCAATTCACTTAATCTTTCTCAGCTTTAATATAATCTTTCATAAACTGAGATAATACTGTAGACCTTGTGGGGTTGTTGTGGGAATTAAGTCAGACCACGTGAAAGCACTTAATGATTTATAAGCTGCTCTACAAATGTTAATTACTACTGGCATTATTATCAGATGCTTGTTGACTCTATAATATCTGCACCAGAGAACAGTGCCATAGGAACCGACCATTTAATGGAATGTAGCATTTGTTCAAAGACGCCTCCTCTCTGGCTTAATCTCCCGATGTGTGAACTGTAGAACTCAAAAGACTGGCGTTCCCATAGTGCGACTTTAGGACTTTTACTGTGCCCCCGGAGCCAGGAGAGGCCGCTGTCAGGCAGGGACTGCTGGATTGAACATCACTGCCTTGTTCAGGGTCAGAAGAACCTGGGATATGAGCCAGCCTGGAAAGCCCCCTCCACACACACACTCTCCCACGCATCCCCAGTCCCCTCCACCATGGTGCGCCCTTACACTCCCAATGGGAGGGATACATTCCCAGCATTCTAAGCTGGAATTATTAGACAGAGGGTGTGTTTCTTGTATTTTAAGGGCCAAAATGGAGTTACCCAGAGCCCTGACTCTCCACCACATTAAAAGTGTGTGTTGGCTACTATTTGATAGCGTGTTGACTGCTATTTAATAGGCATGTGAAGAGAGAAATGAGAAAATTTTAGATGAATCAATCAGATACAATAAGATATGATGGAGGTAAATCTCCTTCCATTCATTCCTGTATTCTGAAAATCAAATTCAGAACAACAGATAGAGTCTTACCCTATTTTTATGTAACACATAAGGAAGAAGACAGAATAAGAGATCTAGAAAGATACACATTGAACGGTGCTTTCTATTGAACAGAGAGAAGAAAATAAGGATAAATTTGATCTTTTACTCCATACACATTCTTGTTGTTTATATGACCTATTCTGAGTCAGCTATTAGAAAACATTCTAAAAATTGTCAAATATGGCAGGATACAAAAGGCTAAGTAAAACTTAAGCAACAATAAAATAGACATCACCAATTTTATTACCCAGGCCAAAAACAATATTACCGCATCCCAGAAGGCCTTGTACCCCTTCCCATACACACTCTTCCCTCCCCAAGAGGAAGACTTGATGTTTAATTCTGTGTTCATCATACTCTGAATGTTTTCCTAAACAACAACAAAAAAGCTTATTTCTGACTTTTTAAAATTTATGTCAGTGGAATCATATAGCAGATAGTCCTTTGAGACTTGCTTCTTTCATTATTAGGTCTTTGAGATTTATCTGTACATAATTGTAACGCATTTCTTTTCCTCGAACGAACACACTAGGGATTTATTTATTTATTCTGCTATTGATGGATGTTTGGGTTGCTTCCAGAGTTTTGCTGTGATGCACAATTCTGCTCTACATAGTTGTGTATTTGTTTCTTGGTATAGACATGTGTGAGTTTCCTAGGCTCTGTATGTAGGCATGGATTGCTACACTGCAGGGTGTATGACTTGATTAGGTAACACCAGAACGTTTTCCAATGTATACTCCCAACAGCAGTGGAGGGGAGTCTCTATTGCTCTACAGCCGTGCCAGTACTTAGATTGCCCAACTTTTAAATGTTTGCCAGTCTGGTATTTTTAACAACCCTTATCTTATATTAATGAAAATAAACATTTTTCATATGCTTATGGGCCTTGGGTATGTTCTTTTTGATGAAGTTCCTATACAATTGCTTTGCCCATTTTTCTTTGAACATTTGTCTTTTCTTATTGATTTACAGGAATTCTTTATATGGTTCTGTACATTAAATGGGTTGCAAATATCTTATTTCAGTTTGTGGTTTATCGATTCTCTTTACAGTACCTTTTAATGAAGAAATTTCTGAATTTTAATGTAGTTGGATTTATCATTCCTTTCCTTTGTGGTCTGTGCTTATTTTGTGTGTCTCGCTTAGAAATTGTGAATTCTTTTGTGGTATGCAGAATAACAGCTATGCAAAATGTCCATGTTCAAATCTCCAAAAACTGTGAATGTATGTTCCATGGCAAAGGGGAACTAAGGTCACATATGGAATTAAAGTTGTGAATCCGCTAACCTTAAAAATAGGGTGAGTATCCTGGATTATGCAGGTGGACCCAATATAATCATAAGGTCTTTAAAAGTGAGTCAGGCTGATTATAGAAGAATGGGTTGAGACTTTTAGAGATTTTCAGATATAATGTTTCTGACTTTAAAGTTGGAAGAAGGGACCATGAGCCAAGGAATGCAGGCAGCCTCTAGAAGCCAAAAAATGGACTCTTGCCAGGCGTGGTGGCTCACGCCTGTAATCCTAGCACTTTGGGAGGCCGAGGTGGGTGGATCACCTGAAGTCAGGAGTTCAAGACCAGCCTGGCCATCATGGTGAAACCCCATCTTTAAAAATAATAATTAATAATAATAATAATGAAAAAAATGGACTCTTCCTGACAGCCTCTAAAAGAATGCAACAGCTCTGCTCACACTCTGATTTTAGTCCTCTGAGACCCAAGCCGAATTTCTAACCTACAGAAGTATCAGATAATAAATGTGTGCTGCTTTAAGCTACCAAGTTTGTGGCCATTTGTTACAGCAGTAATGGAAAACGAATGCACCAACTCTACCCTGTTTTAGTTTATGTTAAAGGAAAACTGGTTTTTCTATTGAGCACACTGGGCTACTCTGTCTTTTCTGCCTACTTGTATTTCCTCTTCCTCCAGGTCAAAAGTTCTCAGCTCTGACCACACATGAGCATTACCTAGGAAGGCTAACAAGGAAGCTTTTTAAAAAAAAATACCGATGCCAAAAACAAAACCAAAAAAACGCACATGCCTGGCCCCAAACCAGACCAACTAGATCATAATTTCTAGAACTAGGAACCAGGCACTGGTATACCACTTCATCCCTGTCTCCGTCGTTAATTCATATTTTTGTTTTGATCCATTTAGAAGTCAACTGCAGACATGAGGAAATATCCCCCTCTTTTCTGGGGCAGCCCTTCAACTCCAGACTCTCATCTTCCACAATGAAGCCTGCCCTTTAAATACCGAGACTTACGGCCTCGACTCAGTTTCTCCTCCTGCCCACACTTGTTGATTGCCCCTGAGCCTTCCTATTCCGGTTGGGCAGTATCCTTCTAGTGTGCCTGCTCTCTTGTGGAAGGAACAGCTGCCTCTCCTGTAGCCCGTCGTCTCTGGGAGGGCAGTGGCGCTGTTTTATTAATGTTTGGCATCTCTCTCCTGTGCTTTGCAGTGGCTCAGTGAACATTAAAAACAACTAGTTCACGTAGTCATCAGGACAGGCTTCAAATCTGCTTGAAGGGTAGCTTTGCTTTGTTTTGGAAAGCAAATAACTGTGAGTCTGGTTAAATGCTAACATTAAGATGGGTTAGAAAACTGGATTTGGTCACCGATTTCATGACCAGCAGCGTTAGCCAGGGCTGCAGGTAGTTAAAGCTCTACACAAAGGAGAGCTTCAGTGTGAGAAAACAAATATTATGAGGAGAAAAATGAGGATAAATGGTCATTTTTCTTATGTCAGCTGTTCATTCTGGCATAAGTTTGCCATGGGGGAAAAATTAATCACAGGTTACTTAAACCTTTTAAATGTTTAAATAGTTGTTTAACACCTGCAAAATATTCTCAACCTAACTTCTCATACTCCTCTCTGAGAATTTTAAACACTGTTTTCTGTGTTAGGAACTTAAATAGGGTGAATGTGTCAGAGCAGTAACAATAAACCTGCTTATTCTTGAGTTTCCACTGAGATAAAAAGAACAAAAGAAAGTTTGGATTTTTTCCTCCAGAGAAATCGATTCTCTAAGGCACTTGGGGAAGGTAAAAAGGAATCCAGCCTCCAAGGACTAGCAAGTAAGACCCCTTCAGACTGCCAGGCCACATCCTCAGTTTCAAGAGCATGAGTAAGAATTGTGTGCAAAATTGATCACGTATTGCTAACCAAAATAAACTGGAGTCTGAGGGTTCAGAGACCTTTCCAGAAAACAGGTCAATTAACAACCTCAACAAATTTATTTAACTGTTAGCTCTGTTATCGAAAACTAATTTGCATTTATACCTCATGTAAAGTAAATACGGCTGAAAGTCAAAATGACCTTTCAAAGGAAAATATTTACATCTGTCTGTCAGTTATTACTTCAAGACTTCAGAAATCTTGGTTAAGAAATAAGTGGCTGTGTTTATTTTCCCATGTCAGCAAACATCAATATTTTTCATTTCTTACTGTCACTGTCAGTTTAATAAAGAGTATTCTGAGGTTTACTTTTGAAGAGCAAGTCAGAGTAGCTCAGGAGAAATAAATGAAATCTTGCATATTAGAGGAAGTGTGGGAGTAAATAAACTCCTCAAGAGCTTTGACCCCTATGCACCAGGAGATAAAAGAGCAGTATTATTTTTTATTTAGTTTTTTTAAATTGTACTTTAGGTTCTGGGGTACATGTGCAGATCATGCAGGACTGTTGCATAGGTACACACACGGCAATGTGGTGTGCTGCCTCCATCCCCCTGTCACCTACATCTGGCATTTCTCCCTATGTTATCCCTCCTGGACATCCCCACCCCCCGCTGTCCCTCCCTTGGCTCCCCACAACAGCCCCCAGTGTGTGATGCTCCCCTCCCTGTGTCCATGTGTTCTCACTGTTCAACACCCGCCCATGAGTGAGAACAGGCGGTGTTTGATTTTCAAGAACAATATTTTTTAATGTGCTATACAAATATTAAAAGAGTGTGTGTGGGGGAAATGGGGGAGGGACGGGGAGGTGGGGAGGTGGGAGGAGATAGCATGGGGAGAAATGACAGATACAGGCGAGGGGAAGGAAGGCAGCAAACCACACGGCCATGTGTGTACCTATGCAACAATCTTGCATGTTCTTCACATGTACCCCAAAACTTAAAATGCAATTTAAAAAAAGTCAAAAAACGAAAAAAAAAGAGAGAGAGTGTGTGTGTGTGTGTTTGTGTGTGTGTGTGTGTGTGTGTGTGTGTGTGTGTGTATCTCACGGTTTACTCAGTTTCTGGCTTCAGAACTATGTCTCTTTCCTCTTCAAATCATGTTTCAGATAAGACAGTCCCAGATATGAGCTATTTTTTCTTTTCTCAGTGGAGAATAGAAAGTATATTTATTGCCTAAAATTTTGAAAAAATACTCCATGACATTTAGTTTCTTGAATAATAGGAAAGTATCTCATTATGGCTGATAAACTACATTTTATTTAAAACAGATGAGCATAATTCCCATTAGTGCAACACATTATATCTCTAAATAACATGCCCCACACCAGTCACCTCATTTATCTCATTGGTCATTAGTACTCTGTCATCCTGGCCTTTCAATGTTCATTTTATATAATATTAATATTAGAAGTCAAAATAATTCAATGATGGAAGAATGAAGCTTACTGTGTGTATAAAAGAATGAAGCTGAAAACATCTACCTCTCTGGTCAAGTTAATCTAATTTGCATAGAAGGTATAAGTTACTTGGGAGAGTAACTCTCTCCTGAATCTGTCGGTGAGAAGAGGTCTTTGGGAAAATCTCCTGTGTAGCCTCGAAAAGACAAGACTACAGATCTTAGTGTAGCGCTACATCCTACCGTTAGTACACAATTCCCACTTCACCCACACACATCAACAAAGTTGGACTGCTCTACATCCTAATTAATGACATGCAAAATATGCATGTTGGGAAAAGTAACAGTATGCATACAGGCAGCAATATTTTACCATCCTTCTGATTTCGACTTTTGCACAACTTCAGATCCGTGGATGTGGTGCAGACACATATGAATTACCCCAAGGTACTCACTTACAATACATGTTCCCTCCCAATTTATCCCCACCAATCCCTGAAATCTGGGCACTTGGGACTCTAAATAAAAATAAGGGGCTAGCTAGGTGTGGTGGCTCAGGCCTGTAATCCCAGCGCTTGGGAGGCTGAGGTAAAAGAAACATTTGAGACCAGCCTGGGAAACATAGTGATCCCCATCTCAAAAATATTTTTTTAAATTTAAAAAAATAAGGGAGTAATGGAGAATTAGTGAAATTGGCAGATTATTTGACTGCTGGGTTACATAGCTGCCTCTGGATGCTGCAGGTTTCATAAAGTCCGTTTAATTGCTCTCTATCTCTGATTCTTCATAGATAAAATAGTTTAGTCCACAAAGAGATGATAAATGCTTGAGGTTTGGATACTGCAACTACCCTCATGTGATTGTTATTCGTTGTATGATTGTATCATAATATCATGTGAACCCCATGAATATATACACCTATTCTGTACCTATAACTATTTCAACAAATGGATTCAAAAGGACGTAAGAGAAAAGGATGCCTTCAGAAATGTTTCAGATACCGTGTTACTGTCTCTTTCAAATGCAAAGGAAACTTAGGAGGAATAGCCACAAATATATAGACCATATACTGTACTTACCAATAATAACAGTGTTATCATCAGCAATTAACAACTTGCTGTGGACATAGATAAGCTCAGTAACTAGGTTTCCTTCAAGCTCGGCATGTGTTCTAAGACCACAGAATGATATGTAGTTTATCCACTGATTACCAACTGCAAATTTAAAAAGAAATTATTATTAAAATTAATATGACCTAACTCAATAAATATACTTTAAATCTTATTGTTTTTCAAAACATACTACTTAGACTGTTCAGAATACATTTTATGTATATTTTTTCTATTTCAGAATCCACCCAGGATTTTTGGCATCTGAATTTCATATTGTCTATCTATCTATCTATCTGTCTATCTATCTATCTATCTATCACCATTCAGATTGACAATATGAAATTCAGATACACACACACACACACACACACACACACACAGATTTTTTTAATTGAAATGTTTTCTGTCTTCCCTTTGCTAGGGCAATCCACAAAGGTATTCAAATAAGAACATTTTATTTTAATGATTCGATGAGTAACTACTGAAGATTTGATGAGTGACTACTGAAGAGTGATGGTTAAAGCTGAGATGGAATAGATTTTTTTTTTTTTTTTTTTTTTTTGAGACAGAGTTTCGCTCTTGTTACCCAGGCTGGAGTGCAATGGCACGATCTCGGCTCACCGCAACCTCCGCCTCCTGGGTTCAGGTAATTCTCCTGCCTCAGCCTCCTGAGTAGCTCGGATTACAGGCACGCACCACCATGCCCAGCTAATTTTTTGTATTTTTAGTAGAGACGGGGTTTCACCATGTTGACCAGGATGGTCTCGATCTCTTGACCTCGTGATCCACCCGCCTTGGCCTCCCAAAGTGCTGGGATTACAGGCGTGAGCCACCGCGTCCGGCCGAGACGGAATAGATTAATCAGAACTTCAGTGTGACACTTGCTGCAGTTTAAATCAGACACAAGGCGTGTGCCAAACTACCTGAGGCTTACCTCCTTTGCAGCACATTCAGCATGAATGAAGCATCAGTTAAATTTTGCAGACTTTGGGTAAATATAAATGTTGGCAGTGAAAAACCACTCCTCCTTTTCGATCATTAGAAGAATCCTTACTCCATTAGACTTAGAATTCTCTTCAAAGCTAGCAGCACTAGGTTTGTACTTTAAAATATTGCTCTCCATCTCATCATGTGAGGGCCGTTCACATGATAAGAAGAAATGCATTCCATGCTAAGCCAAGTCATAATCATTACCCCTGGTGTGAGTGTCAGTCACAGGATTTTATGGCCTTTCTCCCACACAGCAGTTGTCTTGGATAAGCAAAGTCTGATACCAAGAATAAATGGAGGGGAACCAAACCATCGCATATGCTAATAGAAAGAGAGCATAAAATTTTTTTTTTGTCTTTAAGAGAATTCAAAACGTACTATAGAAGGGTGGCAGTTCATGTCCCATTTACTGACGTTTCCATTTATCACTTATGGTTTCTGTTCTCCTACTGATGTTATTTCAGTGTTTCTATTAAGTCTGAGTATCCTGGAAAGAAATTCATTCATAGGTTATGTATAGAGGTGCCCCCACTTAGAGATAACTCTCCCCTGATATGTGTATGAGTGATGTTGTATAGCTGTGTTTGACAAGAGCTGAAGTGTTGGTATGCTATTGCATCATGTGTAAGAGATGCATTTCTAAAAAGTTTTATGTAAACGAGGTTTTTGCAATCAATTTCTTCCCCCATTTGTTAATGTTATATTGGGAAGATGCTTCATCTGAAGAATCACCTCCTTTTTAAAGTCTCTTCTGATCTATTTTCTTTTTTAAGCCCCTCAGGCCCATAAAATTCCTGGAAAATATTTCCAACATAATGCCTAGTATCTTACAAACATTTATATAATCCTCAATTTATCCTACTGTTATTCAGGAACTTGGTCTTACACATCTTAGTATTCTTATCCTTTCACAGTGCTAAAAACATTGAATAAATGCATAAGTGGATAAATGAATATTCAGGAGGCAGGTGAAATGAAAATACATTTAGCCTTTTAGTTTCTCTGTATCATCTACTCTCCTACAGCTGGATCATGAGCTAGAATTTGTAAGTTTAAGATACAAAGCAGCCTTTCAAAGGAATCATGGACAGGGTCCTTTGCTAAAGTAAGTATATTTTTATAATAATTTCCATTAAAATTCACATGGAACAATATAGTAGACCGGTGGTTCTCAGTGTGCATAAAGACCACCTCTCTGGAACTTGTTAAAAGCAGATTCCTGGGACTCTTCTCAGAATTCTGATTCAGTAGAAATCAATTGAGTAAATTCCCTAAGAGATATTGTTTCGAATGGCACTGCCATAGAGCTTCAATAATTATTTGAGATTAGTATACACTAAGAAAATAATACACCATAACCAAGTGAGGGGCATTCCAGGATGCAAGTCAGCTCAATATGAAGAAATCCATTATTAGACATTATATTCATCAATCTATGGAGAAAAATAATATAATTATCTTAGCAGATGCTGGAAAGCTTTTGACACAATTCAGTATCCACTCCTGAAAAAAGCAATGAATAGAGTAGGAAATGATGAATACTTTCTTAACATGCTGAAAAAAATATGTATCTTATAGTTACATATATATGTGTATATAATATCTTCAGTACTATTTAATATTGCCTTGGAAGTTATCAGGCAATACAGTTGTATAAGAGAAATCATATAAAAAGTAATTTTCACTTGCAGACACTATGATAATTAATATACCTGGAGAATCAATAATAAAATTATACCAAATAATAAAAATATTAAGTATAATAAAAGGATATAAATTAACATATAGAAATCAATAGCCTTTATATACACAAACAATAACCTCTTAGAGAATATAATCACAGACAAAGCCCCATTAAGAATGGCAACAAAGAAGATAAAATATTTAGAGATAAACTTAATGGTTCATGTGTAAAACTTTTATAAAGAAAAAGTTAAAACATTATCATGATATAAGAGTAGACTTGAACAAATGGAAAGACTGCTCTTGTTCTGGGATAGAACAAATCACTATTAGAAGATGTCAACAACCCCCAGGTTAATTTATAAAAAAAAAAAAAAAAATGTTTTTTTTTGAGACAAAGTTTCACTCAGTCACCAGGCTGGAGTGTAGAGGAGCAATCTGGGCTCACTGCAACCTCTGCCTCCTGGATTCAAATGATTCTTGTGCCTCAGCCTCCCAAGTAGCTGGGATTACAGGCACGTGCCACCATACCCAGCTAATTTTTACGTTTTTAATAGAGACAGGGTTTCACCATGTTGGCCAGGATGGTCTCAACCTCCCAACCTACTGATCTGTCCGCCTCGGCCTCTCAAAGTGCTGGGATTACAGGCGTGAGCCACCGCATCCAGTGCATTAATTTATAAATGTAATGTGATCTTGGGCAGGCGCGGTGGCGCACGCCTATAATCCCAGCACTTTGAGAGGCCGAGGTAGGTGGACCACCTGAGGTCAGGAGTTCAAGACCAGCCTGACCAATATGGTGAAACCCTGTCTCTACTAAAAATACAAAAATTAGCCGAGCATGGTGGCAGGTGGCTGTAGTCCCAGCTACTTGGGAGGCTGAAGCAGGAGAATTGCTTGAACCCAGGAGGCGGAGGTTGTGGTGAGCTGAGACTATGCCACCGCACTCAAGCCTGGGCTACAGAGCAAGACTCCATCCCCCCCCACCAAAAAAAAAAAATTTAATTAATTAATGTGATCTCATCGCATTACATAAGATCACATTAACATAATGTACTATAATGTAATGTAATGGTAAAAACACCAACAAGGTTTTATGGCATTAGATAACCTGTGGTTTGTATGGAAAAATAAACATGCAAGAATAAATGGAGAAAAACTGAAAAGAAAAGCTATGAGGCATTATCCCTATCAGATATTAACTCATCCTATAAAGTCTGTATAATTAAAACAGTGCAGATCCAGCAAATAAATAGATAAGGAAGTGAATTAAATAGAAAGTCCAAACAGAGATGCAAATACATAAGGAAATTTTGTGTATGATAAAGGAAAAGCTCAAATGATAAGGACAAGGCCTTTTAAATAAAAGGTGCTAGTACAGTTCCATAGCCACCTGAAAAAGAAAAAACTCCAAAAATTTTTAACGAGAATAAACTCCAATTGGATCAGAGATAGAAATGTAAGCAAATGAAACCAGACAAGTGTTAGAAGAAAGCAAGGGTGAAATCCTGTATACCTCAAACATTGGAAAGACTTTGTAAGTATCCAGAGGCAAAAAAAAAAAAAAAAAAAGATTGTAAATTGGTTAGATTAAAAATATAACAACACATTTGCATGACATAAAACACCACAAGCAAAAAAACAAAAGGAAAATGACAAACTGGGAGAAAGTATTTGCAGTATATATCACAGATAAAGAGGTGAGAGTCCTAACATATAAAGAACTCTAAATAATTGAAAGGAAAAGAAGATCAAAATCTTAGTAGAAAAATGGACAAAAGACATGAACAGACAATTCACACATACCAGAGAAACATGTGAGAAGATATTCATCTTGACTCATGATGATAGAAATGCAAATAAAAACTAAATTGAGAAACAGTTTCTTATCTATAAGATCGGCAAAAAATAAAAAGACAACACATTCTGTTAGTGAGAATGGGTTGAAGCAGACTCTCATGTATTGGTGATGAAAATGCAAATTCGTACAAATTTTTTGAAGGGTCGTTTAGCAACATCTAACAAAGATACCTATGTGTTTACCTCCTGACACAGCAATCCCACTCTAGAAATGTACCCTAAATATATATTTCCAACAAATAAAAATATATGTATATTTACACATACACAGTTACCCACTGTATATAGTTTTTGTTTTTGTTTTTTTGAGATGGAGTTTCGCTCTTGTTACCCAGGCTGGAGTGCAATGGCGAGATCTCGGCTCACCGCAACCTCCGCCTCCCTGGTTCAGGCAATTCTCCTGCCTCAGCCTCCTGAGTAGCTGTGATTACAGGCACGGGCCACCATGCCCAGCTAATGTTTTGTATTTTTAGTAGAGACGGGGTTTCACCATGTTGACCAGGATGGTCTCGATCTCTTGACCTCGTGATCCACCCGCCTCGGCCTCCCAAAGTGCTGGGATTACAGGCTTGAGCCGCTGCGCCCGGCTTGTATATAGTTCTATTAGAAGCATATAATTTTTTGTTGTTGAAGACAATCTAACTGCCCATTCATAACAGAGTGATTGAATAAACTATGGCAAATCCACATATGGAAGACTATGCAGCATTAAAAAGTAATGAAGATCTCTATGAACTAACCTAGAGTGATTTCCAGGATATTCTGTTAAATGAAAAAGGCAAAGTGAACAAGAGAATATGCAGTATATTTTTGTGAAAGAGATCAGGAGTCATAAGAAAACATACACCTATCTGAGCATCATTCCAAGAAGAAACACAACAAAATTAACCTAGAAACTGGTGAAATTGGTTACCAATAGGGGATGGGTGGGTACAGGGTGAAAAAGATGGTTAGGATAGAAACTGAGAGCGTGGAGGAGTGGCAATTATGTACATATGCTTTTTCTATAGTTCTGGCTACAGGAAGCATATCTCACACGTTCAAAAAATTATCAAGAGAGATTTTTTAAAAACCTGAAATGTAATATAAACCAAAGCAAATGAACCAAACCAAAAGAAGTTAATAACATAATCCAAGTACTTTTGATCTCAGACATTTGACTATATACCCTTAAGCTAAAGGCAAAAAAACACTATAAGCAAGTGTTAAACTCTAGTAAGTTGATTCATTCTTTTCACAGTGGTATGAGCCAGCAATTCCCAACTATTTTCTAGGTATTATAAGGTTGAGGAAGTACATAAATTTGCTGTGGATAATGGAAGCTGGGTTTCTCACTGTGAAAGAAATGAGTCATAAACATAAAAAGAGAGATGGCTAGAAGAATCCTATGTTGTGGGGTTGGAATTGGAGGTATCCGTATGAGAAAGAGAGAGAAGAGGTTGGTGTGTGTGGACAGAGGGCCCAAAGTAGTGATATTCTAGTGGCAATGATCACATCTAGCACCCAGACTTTACTTTCTAAATATCAATTTTCACTGAAATAACCTAGGTTCCTTGAAGAAATGGCTGATTGCAGGGCTAGCGTTGGGAATAGATGAGTCTGGGACACCTTGTTGTGCCAGTAGAAGACGACGATGAGGGCACATGTCCAAAAAGCATAAAGCCAGCTTTAAAAGGCCCTCATTAGCCAAACCTGGGCAGGCTGAACTTCAGGATCTTAACCCATTGAACAAATGCTATAGGTCCATACTAACATAAATACATAAATGGGGAAAAAGGGAAAACTTTTCTTACAGAATTCTAACTAATTTAAAAGAAACTAATAAATATAGAAAAAATGATGGAATCAGAAAGTCATGGTTACTATCATGGTAACTGATTCAGAGAATAATTAATGCATGCTAAAACCAGTAGGTGAATGGTGATAAGAAGCAGGATATTTATATACAACCAAATTATTTTTCTACAAAATACTATTAATTATGAAGGGAAAACTAGTGGAGAATTCTGGCAGACATCACTTTCACTAAGTGATCAAAGTTAATATAATCAGTAAGTGAATAAATCAACACTATGTTCTTCCTGCTATGTTACAGTAAGACCATGGCCTCACTTCTGTGATATTGCTCTAAAAGAACATAACCCATAACCTAAATCTAAACATGAGCAAACAACAGATGTACCCAAATTGAGGGACAGTCTACAGAGCAACTGGCTGGTACTCTTCCAAAACATCAAGATCAGGAAAGCTCTGACCCCCCCCAAAAAACAAAATGATTGAAAGATAATTCCAGATTAAAGGAAAATAGACACATGACAACTTAGTGTCATACAGGATTGTAAACTGAATTCTAGCCTAGGAAAAAGCCTTTTTTCCTCTTTTGCTGTAAAGAACATTCCTAAGACAACTGGCAAAATTTCAATAAGGTCTTTAAACTGGGTAATAGTATTATATCAATGTACATTTATTTTGATACTTGATCTATACCTGCTTAAGAGAATGTCCTTGTAGTCTCAGAAATACACATATATATAGGGAGAAATAGGTATCACAGCTGCAACTTATTCCAAAATGACTCAGGGTTAAAAAAAAAAAAATCCCAACATCTACATATCAACATATCTATCTATTGAGAGAGAATGATAAGGCAACAAAGGTAAAATTATTATAACGTCTGGAAAATTGGGATGAAGGGTATATGGTTGTCCTGGAAACTGTTCTATAAGTTTGAAATTATTTCAAAATAATTTTTTTAAGATTAATGATACTGTTAGCAGCTTGAAGGTTTAGGATATGTCATATTTGTAATTTTCTAAAGCACATTTCTGTGCCATGCCAAAGCAGGCCTAGAGAGTATCAGCAAAACATCAATTATCGAGACAGCCAGTCAGCCCACAGTCCATACCTACTTCCCACTCATCTTTGACTATGCAATGACTCTTATGAAGTAATTAAATCTATTTCTTCGTCAAAAATGGCCTTAAGAAGAGAGCTAACAGTTGGTACCCATTAATAGGATATAAAAGAAAGATAATGGTTCCCAGCCAGAAAGTGGACATTTTGGATGAATGCAGTGTGGCCTGCCAAATGCTACGGGGACACCCATTTACGATGTGAGTAAGTTCGCAATGCATTCTATATGGAAAGAAAAAAATAGAGAAAATATTTCAGCCAGTACTTTATTCTGTGAAAAAAAACTGGCTCAACCTGTAATAGGTACAAAGTTGGTGATGTTACTTTATGTTATGAGGATATGCCACAGAAATATGCTTTTTGAAGAAAATATGAGAAAGCCAGGAACATATATAAGCATTAATGTGAAGAAATAAACACCCAAGTATAAGAAAGAGTCCCAAATTGTATCATGTCATGGAGGTATCTGAGAACTTGGACATTTATTCAGATCCCAGGACATACCTGTTGTGAACATTGGTGTGTGTGTGTACTTTAAAAGAAGAGAAATTCAATACAATAGACCTGATATTTATAAGGAAATTTCATGAAAGAACATCAAGAGATGTTACAGGCTTTTGTCACTTAAAAACTTGCAGCACTTGGTACATGTACATATCTAATCCTGATTGAAAACTTCTGGCCCTTATCTTAAATTATGCTAAATTAGCTGCTAAAATTCTGTAATTACCAAAAATTATAAAAATAATAAACAAATGCTTGAAGTTAAACATGAAATCTCTGAAGACTAGTATATCAGATAATTATATATTAATAGCTGCTGGTTTTCTTTTTGGGAATTTTAACATATTCATAGAGGCAGTTTTGTTATTCTAAATAATTAAAACAGTACAGAACTATATTTCTCTATCCAATTAGAGATTAGCTAGTTCATGTATTTAAAACCCACTACATATACAAAAACAAAGCCAACAGCCAACAATACAACCTCGTACTTTAGAAACAGGCATTATGTAATTAACCTTTTCTCTCTGTCTAGCAAATGAACATTTTCCCCACTGAGATGCCTTATTTCGACTGTTCCCAAGGTACTTGGCAATTTTTTTTTATAAAGAGGCATAGTATTGAAATTACTTCTTGTGTTAAAATCCAATTTTTCCCCCTGAATAGGCAAAGGCAGGAAAAGGGTCCAGAGCCAAAGGAAATACTTTATAATAAGTCCAGGACATTTTTACTGTTGAGAAACTCAATAATAAGCTTTTGATTTTTTTTTTGTTCTCCTATATCCTCACATTTGCATTTTTACAAGCCACTGCCAGTGCTGAATGACTTTCCCAATTTTGCTTTATCAATATTATCTTTTAGGAATTCATTCATTCACTATCATCTTCGTTTTAGGCCATTAGAAAATAGCGACAGAGAGAATTCTCTGGCAAACCTGTCCTAAGTACAATGAGGTGCAACTTTTGGAAGTATTCGTTATTGGTGATGTACATATCTTTTGTCTAAAGTTGTTTTCAAAAGTTTTGTAGGTTGAGCAGATTATCAGCAAAAAATTATGGAACACACAACACCAGTATATGTATATATGTATCTTTTGAAATTATATACATGTACTAAAAGCTTGTCACTATTTTTAATTGTCAATACTTTAAATTTGTATTTAAAGTTTCTAAATCTTTTAAGAACTCTTAAAATTTATAAACTTTATAGCATAAAATTCTCCTCTGTAAAATGTACACATCAATATGTTTTATAAGAAGTACTATTCAGAAGGCTGTACAACCATCACCACCACCTAATTTCTAAGACATTTTTATCACCCCAAAAAGAAACCTCATACTCATTAACAGTTATACCCCATTCCACTTGCCCCTATAAATGATTTTCAAACACCCTATTATTCTACTAACTGGCTCTATGGATTTGCCTATTGAAAGCATTTTATAAAAATGGAACCAGACAATATATTGCCTTTTGTTCCTGGCTTCTTTCACTTAGCATAAGGTCTTCAGGGTTCGTCTGTGTTGCAGCATGTGTCAGCATATGCCTTTTTACATCTAAACAATACTCCGCTGTATGGATATACCCCATTTTGTTTATACATGCATCAGTTAATGAACATTGGGTTGTTGCCATTTTTTAGGTATTCTGAACAATGGTGCTATAAACATTCAGGTACAAATTTTTGTGTGGACATTTGTTTTTAATATTTGAGTAAATGTTAAGGATAGAACTCCTGGGTTATAGGGTAACTTTTGTTTAATTTTTGCAGAACTGTCAAACTGGCTTTCCAAAGAAGCAGTACCATTTTGCATTCCCAACAGTAACGTGTTAGGGTTCCACTATTAACACACCCTTGCCAATTATTATTGCCATCCCAGTGAACGTAAAAGTGTGAAGTTGTATTGTGGGTTTGAGTTGAATTTCTAGTGACTAGTGATACTGAGTTTTCTTTCATGTGCTTATCAGCCATTTGAGTATCTTCTTTGGAAAAATACCTGTTTAAAATCATTTGTCCATTTTTTGAGTTATTTTTATTATTGAATTGTAACAATTCTTTATGTATTCTGTACACTAGTCCCTTATATATATTATTTTCAAACAATTTTCTCCTATTCTGTGGGGTGTTTTTTCTTCCTTGATAATGTTCATTGGAGCACAAAAGCTTTCAAGCTTTCAAGTTTGATGAAATCCAAATTATCTATTTTTACATGTGTCCTTCTGCTTTTGGTATAAAATCCAAGAAACCATTGTCACAATGATTTATGTCTATTATTTTCTCCAAAGAAATTTATAGTTTTAGTTTTAACATATAGGCCTTTGATCCATTTTGAGTTAATTTTTGTATATGGCATGAGGTAGGGGTTCAACCTTTTTTTTTTTTTTTTTTTTTTGCATGTGTATATATAGTTTTGGCATTAATTGTTTTGGCACCACCTCCCTGAAATTTAATTTACCATAATCATAAGAATTATTTTTAGATTCTCAATTCTATTCAGTTGATCTATAAGTCTAACTTTATGTCAGTAGTGAGGGAATGTATTCTCTTTCCAGGTCTGCAAGGGGGTGTAGTTTTAAGGGCAAGAACTTCCCAGTGCCATGCCCCCCTCCCACTTCTCTCCATCAGAGAGATTGAACAGTCTAATTCTCGTGGCATGGGAAGAACCAAAAGTCAATCACTCCATCGGAAGTTCTAAGGAACTCCTTTCACTGGCCAGGGGTCTTAGAGAAGATGGGGGTTCCTCCCAGGTTAAAAGTTTCCTTCTTCCACACCCCTCTGGACTCCATGTTTGGATCCCCTTCCACCCTCGTGGAAGCCGTCTTTCTCTCTCCTGGATTTTCCCTCTGGAGTCCCCTTCCACACGCTCTCGTGGAAGCCTGTCTTCCCCTCCTAAACTCCATCTCTCTCTACTCCCTTCCACTCAGTGTGGAAGCTGCTTTCCTCTCCTGGATTCCATCTTTCTGAATTCTTTCACTCAGTGTGAGAGGAGATTTCCTTCTCTGGTTGTCCCCCTCTGGGAACCCTTCTCACGTGTGAGAGCTAGCTGTTTCTTTCTGTCACCTTCTCCTTTTTCTCTTTATCTAAATAAATCACTTTCTGCAACCACTTTTTGAGTCCAGTATTTTACTTTACGAGCACACTGTGCTGTGGTCTTCTCTCCCATTCTTGAGAGAGTGATAGACCAAGAACCTGGAGAAACATCCTCTTAGGGGAGCTAAGGGTTCCCCTAAACCCCAACAGTAGCACACTATTATTGTAGGTTTGCTGCAAGTTTTGACATCACGTATGTGACACCTTCCATTTGTTCTTATTAAAGATTGTTTTGGGAACGCCAAATGCCTTGAAATTTCACAGGAACTTTAGGATTAGCTTGTCAATTTTTTGCAAAAAGATAGTTGGGATTTTGATAAGGATTGTGTTGAATATATAGATAAATTTGGGGAGTACTGCCATCTTAACAATGCTAAGTCTTTCAATCCGTTAACACAGAGAATCTTTTCATTTATTTAGATCTTCTTTAATCTCTTTCAATATTTTATTATTCTCAGCATACATATCTTCCACTACCTTTATTAAATTTATTCCTAGTTTATAAAAGATAATCAAATTCTTTGATGCTACTTTAAATTGAATTGTTTTCTCAATTTCATTTTCAGCTTATTCATTGCTAGACTATAAAAACAAATTGATTTTTGTGTACTCACATCTTGCAACATTGCTAGACTAATTTATTATATGTAATAGTATGTGTGAATTCCTTAGAATTTCCTGCATACAAGATCATGTCATCTGTAAAAAGAGGTAGTTTTATTCTTCCTGTTCCTTTCCCTTTTTAAAAAAAATTTTTCGTTGTTCAACTGTTGTGGCTGAAACCTCCAGTACAATGCTGACAAGAGTGAACATTCTCATCTCATCACTGACCACAGAGGGGAAAGCTCTCAGTCCTTCACCATTAACTACAATATCAGCTTATATGTAACATCCACAAATGCCATTTATATGGCTGAGGAAGTTCCCACGTATTCCTACTTTGTTGGGGTTTTGTGTTTTGGGATTTTATGAAAGTGTTTGGGATTTTGCCAAATGATTTTTCTGTGTCTAATGAGATGATTAAGTGTGGTTTTTGTCCTTTATTTTATTATCGTGGTGCATTGCATCTATTGATTTTCAGATGTTAAAACCAACCATGCATTCCTAGGAAAAATCCCATTTGGTCATGATGTATAATCCCTTTCATATGGTCAGATTCAGTTTAGTAGTATTTTGCTGAGGAATTTTATGTGTACATTCACAAGGAATATTAATCTGTGGCTTTCTTTTCTTTCTTTTTTTTCTTTTTTAGATGGAGTCTTGTTCTGTCACCAGGCTGGAGTATAGTGGCACAATCTCGGCTTGCTGCAACCTCTACCTCCCGGACTCAAGCAATTCTCCTGCCTCAGCCTCCTGAGTAGCTAGGACTACAGGTGTGTGCCACCATACCCAGCTAATTTTTGTATTTTTAGCAGAGACGAGGTTTCACCATATTGGCCAGGATGGTCTCGATCTCTTGACCTCATGATCTGCCTGCCTCGGCCTCCCAAAGTGCTGGGATTACAGGTATGAGCCAGCCCTTTTCTTTTCTTATAATGACTACGGTTTTGGTATCAGGCTAACACTTGACTCATAGGATGTATTGGGAAGTATAGTAATACATTGCTTAATGATGGGGATATGTTCTTAGAAATGTGTCACTGGGTGATTTTTGCCATTGTTTGAACATTGTAAAGTTTAATTACACAAACCTACTACACAATTCATATGGTCTACTACATACCCAGGCTATAGCTTATTGCTCCTAGGCTACAATCCTGTACAGGATGATACTATACTGAATACTGCAGGCAACTGTAACTTAATGGCATGTATTTGTGAATCTAAGCATAGAAAAGGCATGTTAAAAACATGATATAAGAGATCAAAAATGATACACAGAGCACTTATCATGAATGAAGTTGCTCTGGGTGCCAGTGAGTGGTGAGTAAATGTGAAGATCGAAAATATTACTGTACACCACTGTGCACTTTTATAAACACTGTACACTTAAGCTACATTAAAATGTTAAATTTATTAAAAAATAAAGTAATTACACCATGATGTGAGTATGATTGCGGCATCACTTGGTGATAGTTTTTCAGCTCCATTATAATCTTATGGGACCACCATGCTTGCAGTCTGTTGTTGACTGAAATGTCATTATGCAACATATAACTGTCTTCCTTTTTCCTATTTGAGGGGAAAAAATATGTGAAGGACTGGTGTTAATTCTATTGTGGATGGTAGAAGTATCTAGCAAAGCCACTGGGTCCGGACTTTTCCTGTAGGAAGATTATTGATTGCTAAATTAATCTCTTTACTTGTTCTTGGTCTATTTAGAAATTTAGTTTCTTCTAGAATCAATTTTGGGAGTTTGTGTCTTTGATACAATACCATTCATGGTATGTATCAGTCTCACTGGGCCAAGAAGCCAAGAAGTGCCCAGTTTATTTTTCTGGTTTTTTTGTTTTGTTTTGTTTTTCCAGAAGTGCCCAGTTTAACACTGTTTCTGAGTATGTCTGTGAGGGGTTTCCTGGATGAGATTAGCATTTGAATTCATGGATTCATTAAAGTAGATTGCCCTCCCCAATGTGGGTGGGCACCATCTAATCCACTGAGTGCCAGAAGAGATTAAAAGATGGACGGAAGAGGAATTCACCCCTTTTGATTCCTGCCTTCCTTGCACTGGAATCTCGGTCTTCTCTTACCCTTTTTACTGAGATCAACACCACTGGCTCCTCTGATTCTCAGGTCTTTTGACTTGGATGGAAATTACATACCCAGCTTTCCTGGGTATCCAACTTGCAGACTGTGGAACTTCTCGGCCTCCATAATTACTTGAGCCAATTCCTCATAACAAATATTTTCATATATATATGAAAGATATATAAATACATATTTCTATATTATATATTTTTATGTATTTATATATAATTTTATACATTACTTATAGTACATAAAAATACATATATAAATTTATATTTCTAATATATAATATAAATTATATATCATACATTATATAAATCTTTTTATATATGAAAGATATATATGAATATATATTATATATAGATGATATATGTTTATATATATTATCTATCTAAAGTACACATAATATATTTATATATTTTTATTTAATACACAATGTATATTATATGAATATATATTATATATTCATATATCTTTCATATAGATATATGAAAAGATTTATCATGAGGAATTGGCTCAGCTAACTACAGAGGCTGAGAAGTTCTATTTATATAACTTCTCAGTTTATACGTACCTCCTGTTGGTTCTGTTTCTCTGGGGAGCCCTGACGAATACAGTGTCTTTAAAGGAGTTTGTCCGTCTATCTGGGCTACCCTGTTGGGATACACCTTTTTCCAGTATTCCACACTCCTTTTTCTTTCTGTAAAGCCTGTAGTAATGTCCCCACTTAGTTTCTGATTTCGGTACTTTGAGTCTTCTGTATTGCTTACTTAGTAAGTCCACCTAAAAGGTTTGTCAAATTTGTTGATCTTTTCAAAAAATTAGCTTTTGGTGTCGTTACTTTTCTCTATTGTTTTTCTATTATCTCATTTATTTTCCCCCCGATCTCTGTTATTTCTTTTATTCTGCTTGCTTTGGGTTTAGTTTTCTTAGTTTTCTTTTCTTTTTCTACTTTCCTAAAACGTAAGGTTAGGTTATTGATTTGAGATTTCTTATTTTCTATTAAATAATATAAATGTTTATAGTTATAAATTTCCCTGTAAGCATTACTTTAGCTGCCTCTCATAAGTTTGGATGTATTGTTTTTATTTTCATTCATCTCAAAATATTTTCTACTGTCCTTGGAAGTATCTTCGTTAATTCTTTGGTTATTTAGAAGTGTGTTGTCGCCAGGTGCGGTGGCTCAAGCCTGTAATCTTAGTACTTTGGGAGGCCGAGGCGGGTGGATCACGAGGTCAAGAGATCGAGACCATCCTGGTCAACATGGTGAAACCCCGTCTCTACTAAAAATACAAAACATGAGCTGGGCATGGTGGCACGTGTCTGTAATCCCAGCTACTCAGGAGGCTGAGGCAGGAGAATTGCCTGAACCCAGGAGGCGGAGGTTGCGGTGAGCCGAGATCGCACCATTGCCCTCCAGCCTGGGTAACAAGAGCAAAACTCCGTCTCAAAAAAAAAAAAAAAAAAAAAAAGAAGTGTGTTGTCTAATTTCCACCTATTTGTGAATTCTCAACATTTTCTTTTGTTATTTATTATTTCATTCCATTATGGCCAGAGAACATACTTTATACAAGTCCTTAAATGCCTGTCCCAAATGAGTTTCTTACACTTTACTGAGGGCCTGTGTGTACCGGTGGGGGCCACAGGCCTTACATGCTCAGGCATACAGTTTGTAATTCTGCCTTAAGCTTCACTTTCTGCTTGCACAGAGCCCCGAGATCTGCCAGAGGTGAGAGCTTGGGGCCTTCACGAGCCTTTCCTGAGTGTGTGCATAGCTCTGGGCTGTTGCAAGATTTCCAGTTCAAGCTGGATTCAGATTGTGAAAACTTGGCCAGCCACACTAAAAAGGCTACGTTTTACCCAGAAGGCAAGAAGAGGTTGGGAGGAACCTCTGAGCCCCTGGAGCAAGCTCATCAAAGTGACGTTTCTATGAAGATTCACGTACTCTTGGCAAACAGGGTAGAGATGGTGGCAGGCAGGCAGGAAAGGGTGCATTGGTCACGGAAAAGGAGGGTCACATGTGGATAAGATTGTGAGGGAAGACTTGAGGGGATGCGGGAGAGGAGAGGAAGGGAGGTATCTGCACAGCTCTGGGTGTGCACTCAGCCCTGCATACCCATGACCTTTCAGGTTCCCAGGGATGTACTGGAGGTTTCTAATGCCCACTAGGGCAGGCGTCCGCAAACTTTTTACACAGGGGGCCAGTTCACTGTCCCTCAGACCGTTGGAGGGCCGCCACATACTGTGCTCCTCTCACTGACCACCAATGAAAGAGGTGGCCCTTCCTGAAGTGCGGCGGGGGGTGGGGTGGGGGGCCGGATAAATGGCCTCAGGGGGCCGCATGCGGCCGGCGCAGTAGTCTGGGGACGCCTGGACTAGGGGATTCCTTCCTCAGCTTTTCCTCTTAAGATTTTCAGTCGGCTTTTGGCTCACTCAGCTGCTACTGCTGCTTCAGTCAGCGGTGATGCTAAATAACTGTTGCTGATAAATGCCCAGGTTTTTTGTTTTTTGTTTTTTTGTTTTTTTGTTTTTTTAAAAAAAAGGGCTGCTTGCACGGAGCAAAGTCTGAGTCAGGTGAAATAAATGTAAGTACTTAGACTGGCAGTTTAAAGGGAAGTGCCAGACAGGTCAAATACTGGCAATACTGTGAGAATTGTTGGGGCATGGGAGCCCCAAGCCTGATCTGCTCCCTCCTATGGCTACTAAGCTGCTGGTTTTCACCCTGATTTGAGCAGCCGTTGGCTTTTAAGACTATTGCGGAGCTGAGAAGATGGAGATGGATATATGGCAAGTTGAAATGCCACAAAGCTTGCTATTCTTACCACGATTCAGCTGTTTCTCTTGATTAGACACTCCTTGGATTGTTAGAAACCTTCAGTTAATTTCCCCGTGCAAAGAAGTTGATTGTGAGAACTTTGGTCAGTATTTTTGCTGCTTTTATGTAGGACTGTATTTTTGGACATCCTTCCTCTGCCATTCCTGCTGATGTCCTAATTCCTTACTTTTAAGCTAAAAATATCCAGACTTGGAAAGTCTATTATTTTCTACCCACATTCCAGTACATCATCCAGTGTACCCCATGTGGGAGGCTACCAGTATAAAATAAAATCTTCCTTCAAAAACTCAGTTGATGTTTATACGCTATCTGAAGGTCACATCACACCACATCACATGATTAAAACGAGTCCTTCTGCCTTTTCCAAACGTCCTGTGGCATCTCCATTCTCTTAGTCCCTTGGATTGAAACTTAAAATTAACTGACATCTCCCTTCCTCTCCTCTCCCACATCCCCTCAAGTCTTCCCTCACAATCTTATTCACACGTGACCCTCCTTTTCCATGACCAATGCACCTTTGTCTCCTGCCTGCCACCATTTCTACCCTGTTTGCCAACAGTAAACAAATCTTCATAGAAATGTCACTTGTTTGAGTTTGCTCCAGGGGCCCAAAGGTTTCCACCAACCTCTTCTTGCCTTCTGGATAAAATCTAGTCTTTTTAATGTGCCTGTCCGAGTTTTTCACAATTTGGACCCAACTTGGACTGGAAGTCATACAACTTGGGTTCTGATTGCAGCTTAGTTTTAATCTATTGCTCAGAGATATAGAGCAATATTGAGTGTCCACTCCATGCTGAACTCATAGTTCAGGGAGATATAGATAGGTTAAACCCCTAGTTACAATATATTTAGCCAAGAACTACGTAGAAGGATCAATTAAGAAGACATCTGAGGCTGCGTGTGGTGGCTCACACCTGTAATCCCAGCACTTTGGGAGGCCAAGGTGACCTGAGGTCAGGAACACCTGAGGTCAGGAGTTCCAGATCAGCCTGGCCAACATAGTGAAACCCCATCTCTACTAAAACTACAAAAAAATTAGTCAGGTGTGTGGTACACACCTGTAATCCAAGCTACTTAGGAAGCTGAGGCAGAACAACTACTTGAACCTGAGAGGTGGAGGTTTCAGTGAGCTGGGACCGCACCATTGCACTATAGCCTGAGCAACAAGAACAAAACTCTGTCTCAAAAAAAAAAAAAAAAAAAAAAAAAGGAAGAAGAAGAAGACATCTGAGAAAGCATCTTTGAAAAGTATATTTTAAAAATCCAGTAGATGAACAAACAACTGTAATACCTCATAAAGATGATAATCAAAACAATTACCAAAAAATAAAAATAAATAGAAATTATAAAGATGCTCAGTTTTTATTACCTATTCATCTCAAGTCTTGGTGTCTTCACTTGAATAATACTTTGGGCAACTTAACGAGAATACTTTATTACAGGTGCACATTTTGTGGGGCACCTTTTGTGACTAGAGTTCTATAATCAAACTGTGAAACGTTAGTGATGACTGCTACCTCGCCTTCATAATAAAAAACAATCATATGAGAAAAAAAAAAGGCGGTTACTTACGCTCTGCTTTTAACTGGCCCAGGATGGAATTTTCTCCTCTGCACATGGTTCTGAAAATACGTAAAGGAAAAAATAATCACAGAGGTTTCAAAACAACCAATCCCAATTGCTATATGATTAGGTTTAATCCTAATGCAAGTAAAAACGGAACAAGTGCTTCTAGGAGAAGATGCTAAATCTATTTCTAAATGCTAAAAATAATTACATAAATATCACTTTTTTGCTTCTTTGGTTTTTGGTTTTTTTGTTTTTTTTTTTTTGAGACGGAGTTTCGCTCTTGTTACCCAGGCTGGAGTGCAATGGCGCGATCTCGGCTCACCACAACCTCCGCCTCCCGGGTTCAGGCAATTCTCCTGCCTCAGCCTCCTGAGTAGCTGGGATTACAGGCACGCACCACCATGCCCAGCTAATTTTTTGTATTTTTAGTAGAGACGGGGTTTCACCGTGTTGACCAGGATGGTCTCGATCTCCTGACCTCGTGATTCACCCGCCTCAGCCTCCCAAAGTGCTGGTATTACAGGCTTGAGCCACCGCGCCCGGCCTTAATATCACTTTTTAATGTTACTAATGGGACATGATAGTTGTTTTGAGATGGGTAAATGGAAAAATTATAAAATTCATGTTACATTTCAGAAAGAGAGGCTGTTTAAAAAAAGTTGGGTCATGAATGAACTTTCCCTGTTACAAAACTTGGTAACAGCAAAGATAAATTTGGAATGCATCAGTAGATAAGAATACTTACAAAATCACATTGCTCTCAAAGATCAAAAGGGTAAGCACTTAGCAGAATAATTTACAAATTAAACTATTAGAATGGGCTGCCTGTAAAGTCAGAAAAACCACTTAAAAATGAAAAATAGACTCTCAGATAAAGGACTCTGCTAATGATTTTGTTTCTTAAGACTGATAATCATTGATGAATTATAAAATCTGACAAAAACAAAAATTCTATGTTTCATCTGCTTTCTCTATGAAAGTAATGAGTATATTTATGCCTGAGAAATGCTGACATTATTAAAGATGATGCCAGCAAACAGAGATGTTTTTGCGTAATAAAAGGTTATAGTTCTTGTTTCTGAACAAAAGCCAAATATGTTATTTCATGCAGCTGATTCAAAGGCAAGCAAATAATCACAGAAGATAATTACCATTGACAATATTGCAAAAATAATATTAGAATGGTGAATGAAATGGATAAAATTCAATTAAACATTATGCCAGTGCCTTAAATACTTGAAAAGCTTTGTTTATCATCTTACAAATCAGATATTAAGAAATGTGCAAATCTTCAGTTCAAGTATATAGGCCAGAGCATAGTGAAAGCTCTAAACAAAAATCTTTTATTGAAATCCTGGCAGATAAACAGATACAAGCTTGAAAAGTCAGTGAGAAACAAGAGAATTACAAAAACATTCACCACCACGGTGCACCGGAACTGTGCACAGATCCTCCAGCGGGAGCATCTGGGAGGGGCCCACGCGGGAGGGTATCTAAGCCTGCAGACCCGATTTGACCAAGGCTCTGACCCTTAATCTGCTTTACTTCCCAAGGGTTCTATGTCAGGTATCATTTGTCCTCTCCCACCTTTCAAAAGGGTTGGATTAGAAAGGTGAGCAGCTACAGGTGGTCCAGAAAAATAAGAGATTTTGGTTCTGACAACAGAGTGTGATCCTGAGTGGGGTTCTTTTTCATCTCAGGGGATGGAACTTACAGCATGGAGCCAGAGTCATGCCCAGGCCCGGCCCCTCACTTCTTTGCTTCTGTTCCCTTTCGCAGTTAGGTGACCCTGAGAGAAGGTCGGGGGTGCCTTTCCATCCCCCGCTATGCAGCCTCGCTAGCCTGTGCTCCCCCCCACCCCCCCACCGGCTGGCACCTCCCAGTCCTCTTCGCAGTGCTCCACTGGCCAAATCTGAAGCCTCAGAGGAACCAAGTGTGCCTTTTTAAATAAACATGAAAACTCAGCTTTTAAAAATATCAAGCACAAAACTTTTCCTAAAATTTTAACAATTATGTAGCAGAAAAAACAAAACTCTGGGAATTTATTTACCAAAAAATTATCATTATCAACCTTGTTGAAGGATTTGCTACCTAAAGAATCATAACCAAACACAAGCAAATCATACCATGTCAGGCATTTAATTTTTTCTCTACTTACTGCAAAGTACATGTAAAGCTCAATAGCTATTTAACCACTTAAAGATAAGTTTTCATCAACATTATACATGTACTGAAATAGACAATGACTCTGCAAGAGGGACTAATATCTTAGTTATTTTATGTTCACCATGTGTCTTAGGCCAAGCCTTTATCACTGTAGGCTCCATTTGAATTTTATCGACTAGCCAACAAGCCAAGATTTGAAAGTAAAATAAAGTGTTCATTTGTTCTCCCAATCCACTGAATGGAAGTGGAGAAACACCGTCATTCCTATCACCAGCTTACATGCATGACCAAAAGCTCAAAACAGATCATTTAGACTAGAGTCTGGCACCTGTAGTTGAAGTGCATGATGGCCTGTAGAGCATTTCCTCCGCCGGTTGAAATGTCTCCTTCGAACCCTGGCAGAAGTGGTATCACAACATATACCCGGAATCTCTTGTTTTCCCTGCAAAGGTCAGATGCAGAGAAATTTACCATCCCCCTCCAAAAAAAAAAGGTAGTATCAGTTTTACATGGCAGCCAAGCGGTTCACATGTTTTTTGAGACTGAGTGAATGGTTTCCTACAACACATTCTGTCACATTTTGGGGCTTGGGAGGGGGGTGCTGTTGGAATGGAGGACAGACGCTGTCACCCAGGCTATCCCTTTGTAGCCTGAACAACAAGCTGAACTTGGCGGTAAAGTAGAAATTGTACCCACTGTCTCTCTACAGCACAATCGCTTGTAGGACAAAATGCAGTGTAAGAAATCCTTGCTTGGATCCCATGGAAAGAGGCAGGTAGGGAAGGCTATAACCAAGTTTTGAAAAAAAGACGTTATCTTAATAGTTAACAAATAGTTGACACAGTAGTTAGCCAGTTAAGAATTGTTGAGTAGGGCCAGGCGCAGTGGCTCACGCCTGTAATCCCAGCACTCTGGGAGGCCGAGGTGGGTGGATCATGAGGTCAAGAGATCGAGACCATCCTGGTCAACATGGTGAAACCCCGTCTCTACTAAAAATACAAAACATTAGCTGGGCATGGTGGCGCGTGCCTGTAATCCCAGCTACTCGGGAGGCTGAGGCAGGAGAATTGCCTGAACCCAGGAGGCGGAGGTTGCGGTGAGCCAAGATCGCGCCATTGCACTCCAGCCTGGGTAACAAGAGTGAAACTCCGTCTCAAAAAAAAAAAAAAAATTGTTGAGTAAATCAGTTCTCACAGCCTAGATCTCAGGGGCAAAAAGACACACTGGATCCATTATATTTTTCAAAACAGAAGTCATCATTATCTACTTAGAAACTCTTGAGTTTTCAGCTACAAAATGTTACTCTAGGCCCTCTAAGAATTCTGAGCGGCCAATGTGTATATTTAAGTCCCCTGCACATATAACACAATAGTTCATGCCTCACTCTCTCAAGTGATTAATAAAGGAAAATGAATTCTACTCAATGATATAACAATAGAAGAAAAATGTGTAGCTCTCCCTCTTTGACAGGCATTCAGAAAATCAGAAATGTGAAGTATGCTCCAAATGGGTACCACTTATTCAGAATCAAAAGCTATTAACAACGTTCTTGTCTCTTATTCATAGGATATACAGGAGGAAGAAAAAGCCTAGAAAATAATGTGACATACACTGTGATCAAGGAATCTTGCCAGGATATCTAGAGGACTATATTCACACAAAGCTGTTGTTATTGGTTAATTTTCAAATCCAATCCTACTTAAACTTTTCATTTCTAAGGCGCATTTTCTTCTAAACAACTAAATTTTTCTTTTGTGTGAATATTATCAGTACTCTTTGGTGGATCAGATTTTATTACCGATGTCTCTAAATGTCATTGTATACATCTGGGTAACTGGAAAGAGAAATTCAGGGCAGAAATGACTATCAACAGTGAAATCTGGAGGCCTGTGTGCGTGGCTGCCATGCTAAGAAACGAGGATCCTAAGTAGGTTGTTGTAATGGCGTGGATTAATCACTAGATGGCAAACATAGTTTGAGTTGGAAAGAAACATTAAAAAATGTCAACTGTTAAACGTTTGTTGCTTGATAAGAATAAAAGACTCACATCCCTAAATGGTGAGCAGGATAGTGAAAAGGAACAGAAAAAAAAAAAACAAAAACCTGAGCTACTTCCCCAGAGCCAACATTTAAAAGTCAAAATAAATTAAACCGCACGCTTAAAAATTGATGCCATTTGGCCCTCAACTGCCTTTTCAGAATTCGGGATTATACTGCCTTAAACTATAATCCTCCCATAACCACAGCCCAGCGCCAGGAGACTACGGCCCTTTGTTCAGAGCTGCACCTTCCTGCTATGAAGCTTGGCTCATCAGCCTTCTGGGCCTCCAGTGAATCCAGCGTTTTCTAGGTCACCTTATAGACTACTTCCTCTGCCAAGCCATCTTGGCCCTTCCAGTCAGAGTTGGTTTATTCTTGCCTCGGCACTCACAGCACACGGCCAGGATGTCTGTTCAGCACTCTTTCTGCTTTGCACAATAGGGATACACACATCTGCTCCCTAGGCTATGTGATAAGCTCCTCTGAAACACAGGATGCCTGTCCACGTATCTTTCTGGTTTTGGTAGCACCCAATCAAGGACCTTTGCACATGCTATGCACTCAGTATTATTTGCTTTAGGAGGATGGGATCAGGTTGGAAAAGCGTTTCTGGGGAAGTTTCTGGTAGAGAAGAGGTTAAGCTGAACATGAATTTTTTCTTTATATTATATTACATTTTATTTGCAAAATGTATGCATTACATACATTTTTCTTTAAATAAAATTATATTTTATTTATTTAAATTAAATTCCATTTTACTGTAGTAAAATACATGTAAAATTTGTCATTTTACTTTTTTTTTTTTTTTTTTTTTTTTTTTGAGACAAAGTTTCACTCTTGTTGCCCAGGCTGGAGTGCAATGGCAAGATCTTGGCCCACTGCAACCTCCACCTCCCAGGTTCAAACAATTCTCCTACCTCAGCCTCCTGAGTAGCTGGAATTACAGGCATGTGCCACCATGCCCAGCTAATTTTGTATTTTTAGTAAAGAGGGGTTTCACCATGTTGGTCGGGCTGGTCTCAAACTCCTGATCTCAGGTGATCTGCCTACCTCGGCTTCCCAAAGTGCTGGGATTATAGGCGTGAACCCCCGCATCTGGCCCCCATTTCTAAGTGTACAGTTCAGTGGCATCAATTACATTCACAATGTTGTACAACTATCACGATGATCTATTCCCAAACCTTTTCAACATCCCAGACAGAAACTCGGTGACTATCAAGTCATAGCTACCCTGTTTTTCACTGTCTGCACCCCCAGTAACCTCTAATCTGCTTTGTCTCTATGAATCTGCCGGTTCTGGATTTTGCATATAATTAGAATCATATAATACTTGCCCTTTATGTCTGACTTGTGTCACTTAGCATAACATCTTCAAGGTTCATCCATGTTGTAGTTTGTGTCAGAATTCCCTTCTTTTTAAGACTGAATAATATTCCACGGTATGTACATATCACATTCATCTGCTGAAGGACATTTAGATTGCTTCCACCTTTCGGCTTTTGTGAATAATACTGCTATCAACATTGGCACAGAGTATCTGTGAGTCCCTGTTTTCAGTTCTTTCAGGTTTATACTCAGGAATGGACTGACTGGGTCATATGGTCATTCTAAGTTTAGCATTTTGAGAAACCACCAAATAGATTCCTTTCAAATGGGTAACAAGCTCATAGTACAAAATGAAAGAGATAGATGATTACAAGTGAAAAAAAATTCTCTCTCACTCCTTTATCCTGGGGGCAACTTTTGTTAACAGTTTCCTCCATGTTCTTTCAGAAATAGTGTATGAATTTATAAGAATATATGTATTTTTTCCTTCTATACCAATGTTAGAATACTATAAACACTTCAAGCACTTTGCTGAACATGATTTTTATTATCTAACAGGGTATCTTGGAAATCCTTCCATATCAGAACATAGTTACTTTTTAAGAAAAGGGATGTAATACTCTACCATTTATCTGTACTTTAATATTTAAACCAGTTCTCTATTGATAGGCATTTAAATTGCTTCTAATTTTTTTCTATTTTGAAATAACTATTTTGATATTTATGCTAACTAACAAAACTCATTTTTTATATTTGTTGGAAAATCTTACAAGTGGTATTGCTGATCGTTGAAACAAATGTGATGACGTCTGTTAAGAGACAGTTCTGTTTCATTGTTTTTCGTTTAAAGCAAAAATGATTTTACAAGGGAGATCTCATACGTAGGATATTGAGAAATGTTCTATAAAAATATTTTAAAGCATTCTTGCAAATTTTAGTTTGTAGGAATCAGAATATTCAC
Source organism: Saimiri boliviensis (assembly GCF_048565385.1). Classification (NCBI taxonomy): domain Eukaryota; kingdom Metazoa; phylum Chordata; class Mammalia; order Primates; family Cebidae; genus Saimiri; species Saimiri boliviensis. Next base: position 6,800,019 of record NC_133457.1, on the reverse strand, counting down.
ATTTTCTTGTTTTTAGGACTCTCTTAGCTCCATATCAAGGCCTTTGCTATTTTACAATATAGTAGCTCATAAATTTCCTAAATGATGAAAATTTTAAACTGTGTTCAGCAAACTAGTGGAAACTATTTAGATTTTCACTGCTGTAGGGGGAAAAAAAAAAAAGGACTCTGGAATTTGAAGCCACAAAATTGTGCTTGAATGTAAGCCAAAGCCCAGAAAATTCTATGGGACACTATGTCCAAGCTGCCTCCTTGATCCAATCCACGGAGGATAAGAGTTCCAGCTGCTGAGGAATCTAATGTCCTCTAGAAATACTGAATCCTCGTAACATGGGAGTTGTCCAGATGATAGCAATCAGCTTAGGATTAAGAATCTGAGCCCCTAGTGCATAAATTATTTATGACCTTAAAAGCAAGATAAGAACTAGTGGGCACTAAGCCACAGATAACTACCCATCATGCTACAGTCCCTTCATCCACATGAGTTCAAAGCAATTTCTATAAAACAGCATTCTCAGGCTTCTTGTTAAAATAAGTTTTTCTTCCAAAATCACTAACTCTTATGGCAGTGCCGTGTAGAATAGCTAAAAATTGTAAATAAATGTCCCATAATAAAGGGATGGTTAAGTAAATTATGTTATAGCCATTCAATGAAATGACCATCTTGTAGCCACTTTAAATGACCCCTCTGAAGGCTCAGTAGCACAGTACTTCTGCTACTGTGTTAAAATGGCCCCAGTGCAATGTTACAATCATAAGGCAATACAAATGTGGCAGGCTGACACTGTAACACATTAAATCATTCTTCACTTTAAATGTGTTAACTTCCCCCTCTCTGTGACTGCAGAAACGAAGCAGGCATTGCTCCCGGGGTGGCACTCTCACACAGGAGGCAGGACACAAAGACATCAACTTCTTTTAGATTTGGGGAACTAGAGAGAGATTCTCTAAGCTGAGGCAGGAGTGCAGAGAAATAAGAGCAGGACTCAGGACAGGGAATCAGTCCTTTGGCCTCAAGCTGAATTCCAGGGAAAACAGGATAGACCCCATTCTCTTTTTTTCTTAAAACGGAGTCTCACTCTGTCCCCCAGGCTGGAGCGCAGTGGCTCAATCTCAGCTCACTGCAATCTCCACCGCCCGGGTTCAAGCGATTCTCCTGCCTCAGCCTCCCAAGTGGCTGGAACTATAGGCACATGTCACCACGCCTGGCTAATTTTTGGTATATTTAGTACAGATGGGGTTTTACCATGGTAGCCAGGATGGTCTCAATTTCCTGACCTCATGATCAGTCTGCCTTGGACTCCCAAAGTGCTGGGGTTACAGGTGGGAGCCACCACGCCCGGCAGACCCTACTCTCTTTTCAATGTGAAATATGAGAGCCATGAGGATCTGAGGCCTTGCTTTTAAGTGAACTCCAGAGGAATGTGGAGCACGTCATCCAGCAGCTATGCTGTGTGGCAGGAGCAGAGAAGGTGTAGAGAGGCAGCAGGTCTGAAAGGGGAGGGCTGAAGTCCCCAAGCCACATTAAGCAGATGCCAGAACAGGCCCAAGGGAGATCAACACCAGTGTTTGGAAGACCCTTTTCAAGGACCCAGGGCCCCATAGCATCAAGATCAAGGACGGGATGTGGAGGGAGAGGAGGCAGGAGTAGTACCCTGATGCGCAATACAGAGGGGACACAATGAGAAATTACTGAATTGATTGAACTACATTTATCAGGAAATGCCCAAGTTAAAGCTCCTCCTATTGTGTGGAAATGCACTTGAAATTCAGATGAGCTCTATGAAAATAAAGTAAATTACAATTCAACAGAAAATAGTATTGTGTGTGTTAATATTGACAAAAAGGAAACAGAAAAATGAAGAGCGAACTTTTCAGGGTGGTAAGAACATGGGCTTTTAAAAATTAACTTTAAAATGTCTGTGATTGCTATAAAGCTGCTTATATCTTTAAAAGCAGAGTACAATTGCACCATGTGGACGGGTCACAGCAGTGATGTGCCTCTACAGTCCTCTTCCTGTTTTTCTTTCCTGCAAAAGCCCCTCCTTCTTCACTTCACGGCCCCTCTTCAGCTTGAAGGATAGTGGGGAGAAGCCTGATCTGCTCACAGCTGGGTCTCAGGGCTGGTAAGAAGGCCCCAAGGAAGCCTGATGTGCTTTGCTAGAGACAAGAGATTTTATTTTTTGGGAATTTGAGATTTATAGATCGTATTTCATTACTGTAGACTTCAAGAGCTACTATAAATTGTCTCATAGATTTTGCAGCAGTGAATACTGTCAGAAATAAGAATTGTGGTTAGGGCTGTGTGTGTGTGTGTGTGTGTGTGTGTGTGTGTGTGTGTGTGTAAAGAGAAGTTTATACTATGGTGGCATCAATTATGCTGGAATTGGATCTGCAGCTTCTTGGTTGTTTGGGACATAACCCCTTTTATTTTGTGCTTGGCAAATCTTTTAAAAGGAGAAGATCCTTCTGGGCCTCAGTTTCCTCTTCTGCACATGGAAGAACTGGCTAAAAGTACGACTCATCCACTGGAAATGCTAGCCCTATTTAACACTGACTTGACCTATCCTTTATGTGACTTTATAGATTATATTATATATTGTGCACAAACACATCATTTCTCTCATTGGTTATCTTTTGAAAATGACAAGCTTACCATAAGAAGGCTGAGGGATTCCCCAGCATGTCTGACTTAGATTTCACCCTGGGCTTGATCGTCTTTGACAAGCCTAGCCCTGAGTGGCCCCCAAATGAGATTATACAGAACCCTATATTAAACTGTTCCCACTATGGCCCAGCCCGTTTTCATTCTCTCTTTCTTTAAAAGTCTCCCTCTTCCTTCCTCTCTCTTCCAGGGCACATGCTCAGGCTCAAAATGATTGCTGGCCCCTGCCCTGTGCTAATCATTACATTTCTCTATCTACTGAGATTACAATTTTATACAATTTTGAGAACAGAATAAAAGCATTTACGTGATCTAAATCAAAAGGTCTCCTGCCTGTTGTTACCTGTGCCCCAAGGTAACCTCTTCTGCAGGAATCATACAGAGCTTGGAAGTTATCCCACAAGAAAAAATGTGAAACCAGTGATTGGCATACTTAGATAAGGTGGTTTTTTTTTCTTTTTATTATAACTGCAGTTGAAATTTCCTTAAGACAATGCTTTGAAATAAGTCCAACATGTCTTTTCAGTTTGGTACAAAATTATAGGATATGGTAATTATGGACACAGATTTTTCTTTAAACCCAAGAACTTTTAATCTTCAAGTATTACTTTAAAAAAAAAATCTTTTTTTTTTTTTTTTTTTTTCTTTTTGAGACAGGGTCTCACTCTGTTTCCCAGGCTGGAATGCAGTGGTGCAATCATGGCTCAATACAGCCTTGACCTCCTAAGCTCAAGAGATCCTCCCACCTCAGCCTCCTGGGTGGCTGGGACCACAGGCATGGACCAGCACACCCAGCTAATTTTTTATTCTTTTTGTAGAGACTAGGTCTCACTATACTGCATAGGCTGGTCTTGAACTCCTGAGCTAAAGGGATCTTCCCACCTCAGCCTCCCGAAGTGCTGAAATTAAAGGCATAAGCCACAATGCCCAGCTCATTCAATTTTTAAAACTTCAAAACAAAGTATTTTTCATAGATTTCTGGGAGGTTTACCATTCGGAAATTCCTAGGACCCTAGAAATGGGGGAAGCTTTGTAGCTTAGCAGTAAAAAGCACAAGGTGAAATCCTGCAGACATGGTTTGAGCCCTATTCCCATCCATCCACAGCTGTATGACTTGGCTAAGTTATCTAACCTCACTAGGCCTCAGCTGCCTCGCCCACAGAATGCAAGTAACTATGCAACCAACCCCACAAAGTTGATAGGAAGACTGAATGAGGTAACACAGGTAAAGCACCGATTATGTGGAAAGACTCAAAAACTATTTAGTAACGTTTTTATTCAATTATCAACCAGTGATTTCAGTTAGAAAACTTCCATATCTTCAAACAACAAAGTAAATGGCATCTAAAATTGAAACTAAACTAAACATGTATTATGCTTCAGAATACATTTTGTTTTACTTTATATTTTGGGAGGGTGTTATCACATTAATAATAGGGAAATCAAAAATTGATTCCCAGGTATAGGTTTAGGTATAGATTTCTGGCAGGTATAGGTATATAGAGTCAGGTATAGGTTTCTGGCAGAAAACCTCTAGACAGAAGTGTTTGAATCATGTATCTAAACCTGTTCCATGATAAACAAGAGCCAGGGGTAAGAAACCAAAACAAATTGTTCTTATCTAGAAGTAGTCATCCAATAATTTAAAGTATGGAATATTTAAACATCTTTTTAATTAAAGCATTTCTTTTTCTAGCATAAATACTAATTTTGAAGCAGCTTATTTGAATATCATGCTTCTTTATCCTTAAACTAACAATGAACAACAGATTTCCAAACGATGGATATCATAGAAATGCTATAATAATTTCTTACACGAACTGCTGCTTCACAATTTACAAACTACTTTTTTATATATTCACATAAGCTAGGTAGAACAGATACTGTTACTCATTGTGGGTGAAGAAACAGTGTGTCACAAGAGCAATGGATAACAGAGCTGGAGAGAATCCAGGTCTCCAGACATCTGATCCCCCAATAATTTCAGATTCCCCAGTGTGGTATTTCCCATACCACCCACTTACAGACAAACAGCAGCTCATCTACAGTTATAAGAAGCCTGAGGGGCACTTTGGGAGGCCAAGGTGGGTAGATCACTTGAGGTTAGGATTTTAAAACCAGCCTGGCCAACATGGTAAAACTCCATCTCTACTAAAAATAAAAATAAAAAAAAATTTAAAAAAAAAGCTGGGTGTGGTGGCAGGTGCCTGTAATCCCAGCTACCTGGGAGGCTGAGGCTGGAGAATTGTTTGTACCCAGGAGGCAGAGGTTGCAGTGAGCTGAGATTGTGTCATTGCACTCCAGCCTGGGCAACAGAGCGAGACTGTCTCAAAAAGAAAAAAAGAAAAGAAAAGAAAAACAAAAGAAAACAAAAGCAGCGTGATGTTTGAACAATTTTCAAAATTGTATTTTAAAGTAGTTTAATAGCATATTTTTCAATGCAGTTTAATATTAAAACACAGAAACATTAAGTCAACTGCCTGTTGCAGTTGTATGCATCAACTTTTTGGTGATAACACTTATAAAATGCACTTTTTCACTTCCTGAATTTCTACGAAAGCAGAAAAATTATGCATGTCAAGTTTCCATGTCCAAAGTTCTGAGACCCTCCTCAGAAACCATTCATTCTGGCACACAGTGTTAAAAAATGTTTCTGCCAGGATCAGTTGGTCCTACCTTTTGGCTTAGTCAAACGTGATATAAAACAGTCAGTTTTAGACTGTGGATTATGATTTTTTTTCTCCCTGAACGCCAGTCACATTTGAGTTGTCAAGGAAAGGTCTCAAGTGGGTTGGCAGCTGGCCTCAACTCTGAGACAGTTTTACTTATTAGAGTGAAGATCTGGGGCTTTTTCACTGATTCCCCCAGCTGCTCTTAAGTCAGCATGAGATGAACATGAGTCTGAGGCTCTAGGTCATGTCAGAACACGGAGACTTTGCAAAACCTATTTCTATAAAGAATTATGGCTGTTGAGAAGGAACCAGAGGAAGTGAGAGGAACCGAGAAATTGCTTAGGGGAATTGTTGTGAGGCTAGATTCCAGCGCTGGCAGAAAAATAAAGACTAAGCCCAGTCAAGGGAGTTTGCAATTTGAAGACTCAGATTTCTCCAGGGTGGGACGGACCTGGCAGAGGGCCCATATTCTTTGGTGAGGCCTGGCTAACTGCAGACTGTCATTTCCCTCCGTCTGCTTTGGGCTGTATTCTATTCTTTCTCAAATAGCCAAAATTATACTTGTTGCTAAGAATGTGACTTTGGCAGGGAAGTTCTGAGTCTCAGAAAAGTAGAGAACAGAGAAGTCTATGAAGACAGAGAGGCATAAGCTTGAATGGCACATCTTGGCCTTAATTAGTGAAAAGGGGGTACTCCATGGCAGGCAACCTGCAAAATTAGTTTTTTCTTTTCTTTCTTTCTTTTTTTTTCTTTTTAAAGAGATGAGGCCTCATTCTGTTCCCTAAGCTGGAATCTAGTGGTATGACTATAATCGAAGAGAGAGGGAATAATAAGTATTGGCAAATAGAGAGAAACTGGACATCTCATACACGGGGAATGTAAAACGGCAGAGTCGCTTTGGAAGACAGCCTGGCAGTTACTCAAAATGTTAAACAGAGTTCGCTATAACCTGGCAATTCTACCCCTAGAGAAATGGAAACACATATCTGCACAAACACTAGTACAGGTTGTTTATAGCAGCATTATTCATAATAGGCAAAAAGTAGGAACAACCCAAATGTCCATCAACTCATGAATAAATGCAGTGTGGTATATGCATGTATTGGAATATTATCTGGCAATGAAAAGAAATGAAATACTGATACATGCTATAATACAGATGAGCTTCAAGAACATTATGCTAAGATAGAGCAATTAGTCATAAAAGACCACATACTGTGGGACTCCATTTATACAAAATTCCCAAACTAGGCAAATCTATAGAAAAAGAAAAATCAGTGGTAGCCAGGGGCTAAAAATAGAAGGAATGGTAGAATAGTAACGACTGCTAATGGGGTTTCTTTCTGGGTTGATGAAAAGGTTCCAAAATCGATTAGGTGGTGGTTGTACAACTCCATGAAAATATTAAAAATCATTGAATTGTATAGTTTAAGTGGCTGAATTGTACAGTATGTGAATTCTACCTCAGTAAAGCAATTATTAAAGAAATAATCCCATTAACTGAATAAATATGACATATGATAATAAGAATATAACCTGTAGCAAAATATTATGTCTATTTTACTTTGTTTTTTACATAAACGCAGCTCACGGTCTGCTATTAAATAAAACAAATGACAAACTCAAGTGTGGGAAACAGACTGGCCAGGAAGAAATTTTTGTGCCCTGGAAGAATTCAAATTCCTTAGAAAAGGGAATAAAAATTTTTAGCAATCGACTCAGATTAAAGGTATCAATAACCTGTTGCTGGCTGAACCAAATTCAAGCCTGCTAGGAAATGACATTACTTTAAAAATGGGCTTTGCAAAGTCATTTTAGTAATAAATACAAAGACATCTGCAGCAGGAACTCCTACCCAAAGGCTGTTACCTGTGAGCTTTCAGGATCCTCTGGGCAATGGCATCGCCTACCTTGTTGAACACAACTTTATCATCAGCACAGCTTATGAAAAACTGGTTCTATGAGAAATAAAAGAGACAGTCATGTTAGTCTTTATTTTCTTAGCAGTATCCATAAGGACAATCTGGTAAATAACAAAAAACTACACTGATATTTTTTAAAAATGGTTCACACAGCAGATGTGTTCTGATCATTGAAATCACATCAAGAAAGTCAATGACACAGAATAAAGGCCATCTCATCTCACTCTGGATCGCATCTGATTCCAGGTCATATCACCTGTAACCTTAGTCAAGTGAAAAGCGACACTATTATCTCACCATGAGAATTCCTTATAGGTGATTTTCTAAATTGCACTGTTAGAATACTTAGGAACATTGCAAATTTAATTAATAGGGAAATAAGTTTTTTTTCAGCTTCGCACATTGTATAAATGCTTATGATTTAAAATTCTATATTGGAAAGCATTCTATTTCATGCTAAGCTTGCTTTTTTGACAGGGTAGATGGCAAAAACCTGGTCTAGCTTTCTCTGCCCTTCCTCCATTATTTGTTGGTATCTGCTTTCGCCTTGTCTTGTTTGTTTGGGTCTCTTATCATCTCTGAACTTCTTATTTTGAGTAGCCTCAACTGTCTTTTGTATGATGCATATATATAAGCCAGTTAGTAAAATGGAAAAAGAAATGTTTTTCTTCCTCTAAGTACTTCTGCTATTTATATAATCAATAAAATAGTCTTTAAAACAGTTACTAGAAAACCAGGTACAACATTATCTTAACAGTGCAAAAGATTTTGTTGCTGCATAAAGGAATGATAAAAACTTGGTGCACATATTATGAATATTGTGTGTTCAAACAGAATAGATTGTTATAACACACCTGTAATTTATAATTTTTACAAAGTACTACTTGCTAATTATCTCAAGGTAAAGCGATATATATATGCAACTACTCATAATTATCATTCCTTTGCATTATCATTTTTACGACTATGTAAGCTTTTATACTTAAGTGCATAAATCTATAAAATGCCTCCAGAAGATAAACTTAACAGGAAGACAAGGTACAGAAAGTCTTTTGAGGATGTGATTCACCTTCGAGCATCAAAACAATCAAAATCTCAGTGGCAACCAAACCATGTTTCTTTTGCTGAATTCATATTATAAAGAAGCTTAGCATTCCTCGGCAGCTGTATACACAGACTGGCTACATGTCATGCCCTTTAATTCTCCTTTTTTGGAAGAATCAGGTGAAGACTGCTTATCTTGACTAGAGAAGTATCAACCATGTCTATGTTCCAACTATGTATACCTACATGGCATTACTGATGTCATTTAATACTATGATCACATTAAGAAGAAAGGCTGATTTTTTTTTTTTTTTGAATGGAGTCTCACTTTTGTCATCTAGGCTGGAGTGCAATGGCACAGTCTTAGCTCACTTCAACCTCTGCCTCCCAGGTTCAAGCAATTTTCCTGCCTCAGCCTCCCGAATAGCTGGGATTACAGGTGCCTGCTACCATGCGTGACTAATTTTTTTTGCATTTTTAGTAGAGACAGGGTTTCACCATCTTGGCAGACTGGTCTCGAATTCCTGACCTCAGGTGACCTTCCCACCTCAGTCCCCCAAAGTGCTGGGATTACAAGCATGAGCCACTGCACCTGGCCAGAAAAGCTGATGTTAACGCTACTGAAAAGAGATGAAGCAAAATGATTCCAGGGAAACAGATGAGCCACTCTTTGCATCTTTACATTTCTATAGTATAGCTGTTGAAATTAATTACACTAATGTCATTACTAAGCTCCAGACTTTATGCAGACTTTGCTCATTTTTCCACTAATGTCCTATATCCACTGCATGATACCACTGAGGATACCACACTGCATTTAGCCAGCTAATACATTATATTTAACTTAGACTTCTCCACCCTGGCTCAAGAAACAAGTAAAGCTCCAATTCTTCCTTGCTTATCTTTAAGAAATTGTTCCTGCGCAGAGCAGGAGAAGGCCAGAACCCAAGGAGAAGAAAAAGCAGGGCTAGAATGGTTTTCCCCAGTTAACTCATTCCTCTATATACTTTAAAAAAAAAAAAAATTCACTGGGAAAGAAAAGACTCAAATAAAGAAGGAAAATATGCTCTGACTTATTTTTTCCATTATTGTGACTTTTTATTTTTTTCAGGGTTCTTCAAGTTCTCTCAACTATTTTTATATCCACTTTGAAGAGTAATTTAAGTTCTGAAACTAAACTCAATGTCCTCAGATTCATATTGAGTAGTAGTTCACAAAGGATTGAAGAAGCTGGTACCTGCTCTTAATGTTCTCACATCTTCCTTTTCCATGTTCTTTTCCCTGCACTCTCCCTAAGCCACCACGTCCCAACCAGTGGCATCCAGTGGGCTCTGTTTTAGCAACTCACCCCTGTGTATGCTCTCCTGAAACAGAACTTCCTTCACACTTAAACCCTTCAACCCAAGCCAAATCAAAACCTACATATCCACGTTGGGGTATTTCTCTCTAATACTATCACAGTGAGCTGATGATACATCTTAATAGCAAGAATCTGGGAGACTCCCAGTAGAGTCTTGAGTTAATGACAATGCCAAGCCAATTCCCGGTTGGCTTGGGAGGTCCAAATTCAGGTGACATGAACCAGAACTTCTCCAGCACTTTTCACGTCTAAAGGTGTATTTATTAATATGACAGGTCCTATGTTTGGGAACCCTGAAGTCTCTGCATGATATTTAAGGCAAGGCAGTTTCTCATAAGAAGTTACACGAGCAAGGCTTACTTCGATATAGATATAATGCTTGCTGTTCTCTATCACGTGGACGTAAGCGGCATGGATGGACTCTTCATGGTACTTTATACCAGCAGACCAATCAGCAGCAGAGCGGAGCAACTGCAAGGTAGCAATCGGAAATGAACAAATATTAGCAAGGGAGAGGACATCCGATACACTAATACAATGAAGTCGCTCCTTTTTCTTCCACACGACTGAGTGACTACAGTGGCTGGAGGGTCATGTGTGAACCAAAGGAGGGTAGTGGGGTGGAGGATGCTGCTAAGGAAGAGGAGGGCAAAGAAGTGGTCCTTGGAGGTAGCCCAAAATGAAGGTCCTCAGCTGGAAATCACATCCTCAATATACCCTCTTTCAACCAGGATGATTTTCATTCAAAATTGAAAACCACAAATTGTGATTTTTACAAACACTATTTCAGAAGTACCTCTACTGGTGGCTGTGAGTATGGTAACTATTTGTATTCCTTCCCTATGACAGTCCCATAATTACACCAGAATCCCTGTTGTTCTGGTATATTTATTCAGAGCACCTTAAAAGGGTCCTGGTTGGCCAAGCACGGTGGCTCACGCCCATAATCCCAGCACTTTGGGAGGTCGAGGCAGGTGGATCATGACATCAGGAGTTCAAGACCAGCCTGGCCAAGATGGTGAAACCCCATCTCTCCAAAAATACAAAAATTAGCTGGGCATGGTGGCAGGAGCCTGTAATCCTAGCTACCTGGAAGGTTGAGGCAGTGCATTGCTTGAACCGGGAGGTGGAGGTTGCAGTGAGCCAAGATCAGGCCACTGCACTCCAGCCTGGGCAACAGAGCAAAACTCCATCTCATAAAAAAAAAAAAGCCGGGGCGTCCTGGTGTGGACCATATGGTATGGCCATCCTAACTCTGACTTAACAATGTGATTATTTCTTTTCTTCTAAATAGCAATTGTTCCGATTAATACATTCTAAAAGGTAGTTCATTTAAACATGTAATCTTCATTCTACTTTTAATTAGCTGTCTGTTCCATGGCATGCTACTTTAGTCTAAACTTTCTAATTAAGGAAACCAATCACAGGAAAGAAAACTGAGACTCAAAGAAGCAAAGAAACTTGCATGGTGTCACAGAGGTGCTAACATCAGCATCACAGCTTGAACTTGCTTTTTTTTTCGTCCCATAGCCTATGTTCTTCTACCATGCCACACGGTCTGTTTTGCCATTTCATCACATCTGTGTGTCATACCAATCAATTTGGAGTTGATCCCATAGCCTCAGATTAAATAGATCAAAGTTGAGCTCATGACATTTTTCTCTAAACCATTTCCCATCTCAAATACCCACTGGCCAGGGGCATACCATTATTCTATTAGTCTTTATAGTAAGTGACGTTGGGGGCTCTTTGGCATGCCTCTTCTCCTTCCAGTCTATATTCAATCTCACATCTACTTCTGTTTATTCTTTGGAGGATTTCTCAGATTTACTGCTTTGTCATCACTCACACTGCCTTTGTCTCTGCAGACACTCACCTTTCAGGCTGGATTACTCGAGCTTCTTCTAGCTCAGCCACCTGAATATAGACTAAACACGCTGATGCAGAGGAGGACTGTCTAGGTTTGAAGCCAAGCTCAACTACTTACTGGCTGCTGATCGTGGTCCTGTTCCTTAACTTCTTTGTGCCTCAGATTTTCATTCTATAAAATGGATTTCTACTTTATAGGGTCATAGGATTAAGTGAATTCCTATGAAATGTGTAGCAGGAGGCCTGGTACCTATTAAGTGGTTACAAGTGTTATTATTAATGAGCATTAGAGGATGCATTTGAGCTGTGGCAGGTCATGTCAGGGATGCTGTGCACAGGACAGAGGACTAGAGAACACAGAAGGAAGGCATTTTCCACTCAGCAACCATCGGTCATCGTTTTTCCCCCAGCATTCTAACTGGCATTGCAGTATGATGCTGGCATGTAGTAGGTGCTGAAACAATACCATGACACACAGAAGAATTGCTATAAAAATAGACTTGCTATTTCTAGTTTGAAATGAATGTTAAAACTGTCCCTTATGAAGTCAACTGATATTGAAAATAAAAAGAATGGTCCCATACTCATTAGGAATACACAAAGCAATCCATAATCAGTTCTATGTCTGCTATATATAAAAGGCCTGGTAAAATTCTTGTTTAAATCAGTAACTTTAAAATTCCAACCATAAGGCCATTAAATGCCAAACTCACACTTACTAAAAATCACTTACTGTGCCATCTTTAGTAGTGTTATCTCCTTATCCAATATGAGGTATTTATTACGAAGTATCTCAAAGCATTACAGAAACTATCAACTGAATGTGTACAACAAAATTTCAAAAGATGTCAACATGAATATATTAAATACAGAAGAAAAGTCATAAGGAAAATTTAGATAAATATTATCCATACTGGAAAAATATTTGGATTTTACTCATCTCCAAGGAGCTGCATTATTGTTCATTAGGTAGAAATAACAAACGTTGAAGAAATAGAAGTTTTAATTCTTAGTCCACTCAAATTGATGTTTAATTTTGATGCTAAGGAACACAGCAGTGAAAATGCAGGCTACTTTGAGAAGATTCTCATGCCATCCTAATATAATTCTATTTAACTCTGGAGGCAATGTATACAACTGCAGCGTATACTTGAAAGAAGAGAACCTCCGTGCCTTTTTTTTTTTTTTTTTTTTTTTTTTTTTTTTGAGATGGAGTCTTGCTCTGTTGGCCCAGGCTGGACTGCAACGGCGTGATCTCGGCTCACTGAAACCTCCGTCTCCCAGGTTCAAGCAATTCTCCTGCCTCAGACTGCCAAGTAGCTGGGATTACAGGCACGTGCCACCACACCTAGCTAATATTTGTATTTTTAGTAGAGATGGGGTTTTGCCATGTTGGCCAGACTGGTCTTGAACTCCTGACCTCAAGTGATACACCCGCCTCAGTCTCCCAAAGTGCTGGGATTACAGGTGTGAGCCACTGCGCCTGGACGGAACCTCGATGGTATTTTAAATGACTTGTCCAAGGTGAAAGAGCATTTACATGTCCTTTAAATATCATGGAGGTTCAATTTCCTCCACTGTACAACTGAGACCTCTCCCCGTCCCCCAAAGCTCCTGTAAAGAAAAAACGGCATGACAAACACAAAGTGATAATAATGGTATGTGGCACTTGGTACTAGACGTTCTATTTATAGTATGTCTACCTCTGTAAAAAGCTATAGGCAAAGTTTATAACCCACCCTTGCTGGTAATATCTGAGTTTTTCCCTCAAATCCAAAAACCTTATACTTTCTTTCCTTTCTCACTCTCAAAATTTGCTCTGACTCAATAAACTCGTTCACGTAAGAGTCAATAAACTCATTCACGTAAGATACACAATAGGAGGATTGCTTCGGTATCAGCTGGCACATGAAGTCTAATAGATTCAGAGTAGCTTCCTGGACAACTGTGTTAAGAGGTGATTGTTGAAAGCAGGCACGCTGGGGAAGAAATCTGAGGTTGATCCTCACTGCCTTTCATGGAAGGGAAAGCCTGAAGGTCACATATTTGCCATTTTTTCTGTGAAGGATAATGGTAAATGTTTCTCTATCTGGAGGATTTAAATGTTTAAAATATGTAAAGCTTCAAGCCAAAAGAAGACTATTTTATGGCCAGGTATGGTGGCTCACGCCTGTAATCCCAGCACTTTGGGAGGCCAAGGTGGGCAGATCAGCTGAGGTCAGGGGTTTGACACCAGCCTGGCCAACATGGTGAAACCCATCTCTACTAAAACTACAAAAATTAGCTGGGCTTGGGTGGTGTGCACCTGTAATCTCAGCTACTCGGGAGGCTGAGGCTGGAGAATCGCTTGAACCCAGGAGGCGGAGGTTGTAGTGAGCTGAGATTGCACCACTGCACTCTAGCCTGGGCAACAGGAGTAAAAGTGCATCTCAAAAAAAAAAAAAAAAAAAAAAAAAAAAAAAAAAAAAAAAAGATCATTTTATGTATCAATGTATCCAACTGTGGGAGAGCATAAGAAAAAGTGGAGGGGGACTCCCTGATGCCTATAAAACCATCAAGTATGAGGGCTTGTCCACCTCCTGAGGGGCTTCAGCATCATCTATCCCACTACCTGAGTCTAAGCCCATATGCTTTACTCACAATAAAAACTCATTAATTTAAAAACGTCATCATTTTTGGCTAAACTTGAAACATAACTTTTGAGCAACACAGGAAAAAAAAATCACTTGGGATTGTCGTTTATTCACTACTATTCTAATTAGTTAAAATCTCCCTATCACAAGAAAAACTGAAAATATGAATTTCCTTCTTGCTCTACCTAGACCATTGAACCACAGACAGGAAACCCTGAGTCTATATACATATCAACCTAACTGCTTTAAATGCTTGATAGTCCAGAAAGTTTTATCAACAGTCAAATACGTCAAACCCATTGTATTAGTCCATTCTCATGCTGCTAACAAAGACCTACCAGAGACTGGGTAATTTATAAAGGAAGGAGGTTTAATGAACTCACAGTTCCACATGGCTGGGGAGGCCTCACAATCATGGCAGAAGATGAAGGAAGAAAAAAGGCACCTCATACATGGCAGCAGGCAAGAGGGCATGTGCAGGGGAACTCCCCTTTATAAAACCATCAGATCTCGTGAGACTTATTCACAACCACGAGAACAGCATGGGAAAGACCTGCCCCCACGATTCAGTTACCTCCCACGGGGTCCCTCCCATGACACATGGCGATTATTACAATTAAGGTGAGATTTGGGTGAAAACACACAGCCAAACCGTATCACCCATTTTGATGGATTTCCTTTCATTTTGTTTTTATTTTTTCACCTTTTACCATTGCCACTGAGATTTCCTTTTAAGATTTACTCGCTTCATTTTCTTCACTGACTGCACCAACTTGTCCTGCATTTCTGTTTTAAACCAATGTAACTGAGACAACCCTCAAACTGTTCCCTCACATGCAAAAATATAGCTTGTCTCACTGTCCCAAATGTGTTGGGAATCAAATCTAACCCATACTTTTCAAACCTCGAGTCTGAATATATAATTTTAAAGTATAGAAAAATGGCATATTTCGGATTTTATAGTTTAGCCTCAAAACCGTAACTTGGACTAGTCATTTTCCTCGGTACTATGTCTTATTTTTTAACTTAAAACATAGGCTTCTTTTTAACCACAATCCCTGATCACCTTCTATCCTCTGGGCCCAAGTCAAATGTACGGATTAAAGAACAGAAATTTCTCTCGGAAGGAGAACTTCGGATCTTCCCTAGTGATTGTCCCAAATTCCCTTCCTTTCTCTCACCACGACGCTTTGATTCCCTACAAATTCAGCACATATATGAATTCCTTTTTATTTCCCTGAGATTCCAAGTCAATCACGGAACAAAGCCTGTTTAGCACAAAAGCACTTTTTATGTGCCACAAGCAGAGGCCAACTGTGTCGGAGCTCACAAGTGGCATGGGTTGGGGAGTGGAAGGGAAGCCTCTGATTCCTGCGCCTTTTTCTTCCAGTCCATACTGAGGAGAAGAGCAGGCAAAGGTGCATCAAGAAATTGACCTAGTTCAAGAACCTGCCTCATCTTATCAAGCTCTTTCTTTTCACAGCCACTTTTTAGTCGAGTC
This sequence comes from Saimiri boliviensis, assembly GCF_048565385.1. Taxonomy (NCBI): domain Eukaryota; kingdom Metazoa; phylum Chordata; class Mammalia; order Primates; family Cebidae; genus Saimiri; species Saimiri boliviensis. The sequence continues at coordinate 6,784,354 of NC_133457.1, read as the reverse complement.
TCAGCCATTCCTATCACAGTTCATAGTTATTCACACAGGATGAGCCTTTTCCTGAACAAAAGAGAAAAGTTAATCTTGAGGCTGAAGGAGAGAAAGAAAAGATAATTATTGAAGGATAGGACTTAAGGAAAAAGAAGTCCCAGGAAACAAAGTATTAGTTGGAGACTCTTGGGAGCCAGAAAGAAAATAAAAGTTGGGGGTGGATTTGGGGCTGTGGCAACAGAAGGTGATACTCAAAGGCAAACAGGACATGAAACTTTGCTCTGCTAGAGCCCCGGTGGTTACAACCATCCTGGTTTTACTGGAAACAGTCTCCATGGCTAATAACCTCAGGCACTGAAGCCAAACTGCTCAGAAGCGAGTCACCTCCATCACTAACTGTTTGTTTTTCTGAGATGGAGTCTCCGTCACCCAAGCTGGAGTACAATAGCACGATCTTGGCTCACCGCAACCTCCACCTCCTGGGTTCAAGCAATTCTCCTGCCTCAGCCTTATGAGTAGCTGGGACTACAGGCACCTGCCACCATGACGAGCTAATTTTTGTATGTTTAGTAGACAGGTTTTTTTTTTTTGCTCTATTGGCCAGGCTGATTTCGAACTCCTGACCTCAGGTGATCCATCTGCCTTGGCCTCCAAAAGTGCTAGAATGACAGGTGTGAGCCACTGTGCCAGGACCCCACCAGTTATTGTTATTTTAACCTCTCAATGTGTTAGTTGTTGCATCTGTAGAAACAGGCTGCATAGGAGTTTAGCTTACAGACTGCCGAATGTAAATGAGATAATCCACAATGGGTTAGCATGGTGCTGAGCACATAGAAAATGCTCTGTTCATATCAGGTCTTCCAGCCAAGACCCACAGTAACACTCACATATGTGTTAGTGCATGAAGGCCTGGCCCACATGTGGAAAATAACTCCCACGCTAAGTAACTTCGATCGAAATGGACAGAGTGGATTCCTTTTACCCCCACCTACTCACTTTATTCTTCACCTATCCACTTTATTCTCTCATGACATTCTGCAATACAAAACATTTTTCTGTCCTTTGAGATCTAATAGATCCTTTGGAATGTCCTTTGGACATTTATTGCAAGTGTGAGAACAATCTTTTTCCACTGGTATAATCTGGATGTCATTTACACTTGCCTGTACATTTTTTTCTCCCTCTCTCCCTCTCTCCTTTTTCCCTTCCCTCCTTTCTTTCTCATTCTTTCTTCCTTCCTTTGTTCCTCCCTCCCTCCCTTTCTTCTTTCCTTGTTCTCCCATAAATAGGACTTGGAGACATGATTCCAGTGGAGTTATTTCTCTGGAATTCTCAGCATGATTGTCCAAGGAATGCTTTCTACTATGAGTTTTAAAAAGGATTGTTCCCATGTGTTGACCCCGTGTTGCTGCTGACATAGCATTCAGCATTTTCTTTCACCTTAATAGATATGCCAAATATACTATGTCTTTATAATGCATCTTAGATGGCATTAGGACCATTCTGGAGCCTAGTTTATTCGAGTTGCCTCACCTCCTCTGTGTAGAATATCCTCTGTCTTTACAATGCATCTTAGATGGTATTAAGACCATTCTGAAAGCTAGTTTTTTCTAGTTCCTTCACCTTGTCTTTATAGAATATCCTCTGTCTTTCTAACGCATCTAATGTATTAAGACCATTCTGGAAACTAGTTTATTCTAGTTCCTGCACTTTCTCTATGTAGAAGCAGTTTCAGAACCATCTCTCCCACTTCCTCTTGTTGCCCACGCCTTTTCCTGCCATGTCTTCTCTGAGTGCCCTTGGCAGGCTTCTGAGAATGCCCAGAGCGGAGGGGAAACACCAAAGATCATTTTAAAAGTACAGTGGAAGTTGCTGAAGTCAGCGCTCAGGTCTGGATGAGTTCTTCAGAAGCAGCAATTCACGCTGGTGGGCAGGCATCCATACTGCCCGCTGCAGCTCCCCTCTCCCTGGGTGGCTGTGTCTCTCTCTGTGGAATTGCTAGTGGTGTGCAACCAATGTTTTTGTATTAAAAAATTACTAACTAGGTATGCTTCTCCAGATGAAAGAATAACCTGAATTTTATCTATTGTTTACCTTATTACGTCAAATGTTCTTTCTCCCCATTCCAATCCATCGATGGAATAAAAATTTCTGTCTAGAAGTTAACATTTCTCTGAGTATGTCACCACTAGCCTGGTGGTGTCTAAAAATTTCTATCTAGAAGTTAACTTTTCTCTGAGTATGTCACCACTAGCCTGGGGACATACTCAGAGAAATGTTAACTTCTTTGTTGCAAACTTTTGGTTTGTTTTTTGAGAGGAGTTTTGCTCTGCTGCCCAGGCTGGAGTGTAGTGGCATGATCTCTGCTCACTGCAACCTCTGCCTCGCAGGCTCAGGTTCCAGCAATTCTTCTGCTTCAGCTCCCAAGTGGCTGTAATTACAGGCGTGTGCCACAACGCCCGGCTAATTTTTGTGTTTTTAGTAGAGATGAGGTTTCACCATGTTGGCCAGGCTAGGCTTGAACTCTGGACCTCAAGTAATTTACCCACCTCGACCTCCCAAAGTGCTGGGATTATAGGCATGAGATTCTACTGTAGGAACTGAGATGACAGAAAGTTCACTATAGAAATAGCAGGTTTTGAGGACCAGAAGAATAAAATAAAGGATAATCTTATAATCTTGGAATTTAAGAGTTCATCAGTGACGTCCTATTTTCTTAACTCTTATCCTTGCTTTTAATTTTTTGTCCTATTTATCACTGCCATGTGGCTAAATGTATCTATGATATTTTAAGTTACTTAGATATTTTCCTTTTCTCTCAGAGATCCATAGAAACAAGTTTAATAATCAAGGTACAAATTCCGAGAAATGGCTTCTATTTCTATTCAGTGATCGATAAATGTCACTCTGACTACTTTAAAAATTAAGAAGTGTATCTTCGATGGGCATTTGAGTTTTATTTCGTGAGGGATCATAACTATAGCAGGAGGATTAAATACAAAGTCATTAATACCTGTACTTTGAATGATATCCTCATGTATTAAAGATGATAAATGAAAATTTTCCCTTTACATGTCTGAAGGGACTCAGATCAGATTGACATCAAACATAAGGTTTTCAGATGACAAAACTGGGCTCAGGGAGGGGGGATGGCACACTGAGGCCACATGCTGCTGTACCATCTTCATACCACACCACCTGTGTGCTTTTCTGACTTGCTAGTGTTAAAACGCGTTTTACTATATTTAGCTGGACAATTTTCCTGTATTTCCAAAACACTGTCTAGCATCACTTTCGGTTTATATATATATATATATATATATATATATATATATATATATATATATATATATCTCCATGATCATGCTGGAAAATGTATATTACCCAGAACTAGATGTTCACTAGGACCTACCTGAGTCCTTTGGTGATCTCAGTTGGTGCCCTGACCCACCAGTCATGACACAGTTCCTATGGTTCTTTGGAGACTTTGTGACACTAAACTAATTATCTTTAACTTTTTCCTCTGTCCCAAATTTTCAGTTAGTTCCTAGTTGCAACGTCCCTTAGTTTCTTTCCCCAAAAATACCTCCTATTTGTCCCTACTCTTCATTTCTTTCTTTTTCTTTTTTTTTTTTTTTTTTTTTTTTTGAGATGGAGTCTCATTCTGTCACCCAGGCTGGAGCAGTGGTGTGATCTCGGCTCAGTGCAACCTCCACCACCTCCCTGCAGCCTCCACCTCCCGGGATTCAAGCAATTCTCCTCCTTCAGCCTCCCAAGTAGCTGAGACTACAAGTGCCTGCCACCATGCCCGGCTAATTTTTGTGTTTTTACTAGAGCTGGGGTTTCACCATCTTGGCTAGGCTAGTCTCAAACTCCTGACATTGTGATCCGCCCGCCTTGGCCTCCCAGTGCTGGGATTACAGGCATGAGCCACCGCACCTGGCCTCCTTTCTCTTCATTTTTGTTTAAGCCTTAATTATATGTGAGAATTACCATAACTGCCTGTTCACTTGCCCCCTTGCTCTCATTCTCTCTCTCTAGTCTAATAAGTTCTTCATGTGTACAAACTTTTGGTGTCAAGCTATTTGTTTGGAAAGATGGAAACAGATAAGAATGCGCAAAACAAGAGACTCTCTGTCAAATAAGCTTGGGAAATGCGCACATCATATTCCTTCTTAATGGTTTTGTAATACACTGTAGCATAGCAAAGGCACTAAGGAGTCCTGTATTAAAGAACTAACTCTGCAGGCAGGGCACCGTGGCTCACGCCTGTGATCTCAGCACTTTGGGAGGCCGAGGCGGGTGGATCACCAGGTCAAAAGATCGAGACCATCCTGGTCAACATGGTGAAACCCCGTCTCTACTAAAAATACAAAAAATTAGCTGGGCATGGTGGCGCATGCCTGTAGTCCCAGCTACTCAGGAGGCTGAGGCAGGAGAATTGCCTGAACCCAGGAGGCGGAGGTTGTGGTGAGCCGAGATCGCGCCATTGCACTCCAGCCTGGGTAACAAGAGCGAAACTCCGTCTCAAAAAAAAAAAAGAACTCTGCAAAACTATCTGTCCATGGAAATCAGTTATCAGCATCTCACAGGTAAACCAAGTTTGGAAAACTCCCTCCTACATTTATCTTCATAGAACATTAATGTATCATGCTTCTAAACATCCAAAGTTCACTAGCGCATCCAGGACCGGGACCAAATTCACCAGGCCAGCACTCCAGCCGCCCCTACCTGGCTTTATGCCATCTACCTTTATCAGCGCCTCTCTAAGAGTGAATGGGTTACTGCAGGGATTATTCCTTAGAATGGACACCCAGTTCTGTCCCTCTGGATTTCCAAACTCTTACAGTATGCTGGTCCATACTGTCACACCAGCACTTAGTCAGAGACCATACCTTGCACTGTTAGCTGAATCATTCATCTCAGCTATCTCTCCCCAGCTAAGTTTCCAGAGGCAGAGAACTCCTTTGCTGTCTGCCCCCTCAACACCCCAGTATGCTTTGATGATTTCACCATGCAAACGGACAACACTTAACATACGTTGGCTAAATAAATGAATGAATCACTGAGTAAGTCTTGTTAAATATCCTTCCTTTGTAGATTCCTGAGTCTAGGCCACCTGAACATATGAGGGATAAACACATGAGCTTATCAGATCTAGTCTCTTTTCTTTTTCTTTTTTTTCTTTTTTTTTTTTTCTTTTTTTGACACAGAGTGCCCCTCTGTTGCCCAGACAGGAGTGCAGTGGTGCAATCATGGCTCACTGCAGTCTCGACCTCCTGGGCTCCAGCAATTCTCCTGCTTTAGCCTCCTAAGTAGCTAGGACCACGGGCATGTGCCACCATGCCTGGCTAATTTTTTAAAACCTTTTTGTAGATATGGGGTCTCACTGTGTTGCCCAGGCTGGTCTTGACTCCTAGGCTCAAGCAGTCCTCCTGCCTTGGCCTCTCAAAGTACTGAGATTCCAAGCATGAGCCACCACACCCAGTCTAGTGTCATTTCTCACACAACATCCAGTGATGCGGAAAAAGTGAATGAAGAGAAGCGTTTTATAGAGTATCTATCTGCCTCACCAGGGCAGCCGGATGAGACTATGCGAGTCAGGGCTTTACCAACAGTGAAGTGGAAAATATATACATATGCAACACTATGCTAAAACTTCATTGATTACAAAAATACTTAATTCCCAGCAATCCATTTTCAACAGATACTTAATTAACATCAGCTAACTTCGATGAATCAACCACCCCATCAATTACAATGCAAGTTCAAACTTAAATTCTTATTTTCCTAATAACAAGATTCTTATTTTATATTCTAGCATGGGTAATTTTTTTCTCCTTCATGTAGAATAAAATTAAACAGGTTCATAAAATATTCATCACCTTACATATAAATCATAGCTATCTACGCCTCCAAGTTTAAATTAGTTTTCTTATTAGCCTGGGATGACTAAGTATCTGCAGCTGATATTTCTCTCAAGTGGTTTATCTTTAAAAAAAAAAAAAAAGTTCCATTATTTGATCTACAGTCTGAAATGTCTTTATTTCTTATATACACATACCTCAAATTGCACATGATACAAAATAACTGACTTAGACACTTCATTTATATAATCATGTTCACTAGGATCCATGTCTGCATTATATAAGTCCCTACTGATGATACAGCAGCAGCAGCCTGCTGGACTTTACTAAAACAGTTCTTCTGATGCCCATAGCAATGACTTCAAACAAGAAGCAATGCCAAAGGCGGCCAACCCCACGTCTGTCCCCGTCCCCACATGATCTCAAGATATTTGATCTATAGTTGGTAAAGGAAGCAGACTATGTAACTCTGGACCAGACCAGGACTTCAAGCTCCACCTCTGTTGATAAATAGTTGGTTGGCCCTAGATAAGCCTCAGAGCCCCACTGGGTCTAATTTTCTTATTTGTAGTTGGAGACGGTTAAACTGGATGTGGTAAACTGTTGTGACTCTATTAAGCAAATTCCTTATTCCATTAAAAGGGCCCGTAGGAGACATCTGGTTAATCAGGCACTAAAATTAGACTGACCCACAACTAGCTTCCTAGCTGCTAAGTTTCAACCACATTCCTGGTGCTTATGCAGTATCAGGTCCAGGTTTACTGTGTATCATGTTGCTAAGGTCACTTCAGAAGGAATTACAGGAATAGCCTTTCCTTGGCTGTGGCCTTTTCTAAGGACATGCATTTATTATATTTATAAGGGTTTTAAAAAGAGACTGAATTGAATCATTATATTATGGGAAATATAATACTAAATGTTATGTTTATTATATATTTTATATATATAGGAAATTTAATACTAAATGTTAAAAGGTCCTAATTTTGCTTTAAAAAAGCAGTCATTGAAAAAATCTGAAGCCAACATAATAACAGTAATTTTAATCAGTAGCATTTTGTCAAAAAGAAAAGCCAGAACTTACCTGTACGTTAGCATGGACAGATCCAGGCACTTGATATCTCAACTCATGGGCTGTTGTTTGAGACTTTGGAAGGAGAAAAGGATAAGAAAGGGACCGATATTTTGATTTCATAATCTAAAATAGAGAAAAAGAGATAAAAAATATTCAGATGAGGAAAAAGATTCATCTTCCCTATTTTGTGATTATAAAAGAAATTCATGGCCGGGCGCAGTGGCTCACACCTGCAATCCCAGCACTTTGGGAGACAGAGAAGTGGGGATCACCTGAGATCAGGAGGTTGAGATCAGCCTGGCCAACATGGTGAAATCCCAATCTCTACTAAAAATATAAAAATTAGCTGAGCATGATGGCGGGCACCTGAGACAGGAGAATAACTTGAACTGGGGAGGCAGGGGTTGCAATGAGTCGAGATTACACCATTGCACTCCAGCCTGGTGACAAGAGTAAATCTCTATCTCAAAAAAGAAAAAAAAAGAAATTCAGTTTTATTTGAAAAAGAAAAATGTTAATGATGAACATTTCTAAGTGAAGAGCTACAGATGATTTGCATTTGTTTTCTATTTCCCATAATCCTGCTTTTACCTTTTATAGAGCACATATTGTTTCACATTTGTAAAGAAAGGTTAAATATAATCTGTAGCTATTGAAGTTTATAATTGCAAAAATGAGACTATTGTTTTATAAACTAATTTTTTACTGATTATGTTATAGATATCCTTCCATAGCAATATAGTGGGATATCATTATTTTTAATAACTTCATGGTAAAATGGTATAAAAGAATCATCTACTTGATAAATTCCTACTAGTAAGCATTTCTGCTATTTCTAATTTTATTACGTGCACGTGCACACACACAAAAACCACCCAAACTTAACTACAGGTATTAGCAGAGATTTTTATCTTTGCCAATACAGCAGGTTAAAAGTAATATCCCATTTGTTTATTCATCCATCTCCCCTAAATTTTTTTTAAAAAATATTTCCATTAGAACGTCACTAAATTTTTATAATCTTTATGTGAACAAAAAACAAAGTGAAACTCTAAGTGGTTGATAAAACTAAATTCTTCTTCCAAATAACCAAGGGGAAACATGCCTCATTATCATTTCAAGCAAATAAAGTGAAACCACAGTAACATCTGAATTTTTTTTTTTTTTTTTTTTTTTTTTTTTTTTTTTTTTGAGAAGGAGTTTCGCTCTTGTTGCCCAGGTTGGAGTGCTGTGGCACGATCTTGCCTCATCACAACCTCCACCTCCCAGGTTCAAGCGATTCTCCTGTCTCAGCCTCCAGAGTAGCTGAGATTACAGGCGCCCACCACCATGCCCAGCTAATTTTTGTATTTTAGTAGAGATGGGGTTTCACCATGTTGGTCAGGCTGGTCTCGAATTCCTGACCTTAGGTGATCCACCTACCAGGCCTCCCAAAGTGCTGGGATTACAGGAGTAAGCCACCTCGCCTGGCCTGAATGAAATGTACTTAACTTACGTTAAGTTTGAATGTTAGGTGAACTTCTTAAAAGTAATGAGGACACCATCTGGAGAAAAGGAAAATGGCCCCACCTTCTTAATACGGCTTGCTTTGCTCAGAACCAACTCTCAGAATCCTGTATCAGCATAAACCCAGTATAATTCCAAGACTGGACAGAACTTTAAAGCTCAAACCCTCCCATCCAAACCAGGCTCCCAACCCCCTAAAACGGCCCTCCACATGACTACCGAGCCCAGGCTAGTCAATACTGTGTCCAAGAATTAAAAAGATTAAAATCAGGACCCACACCGCAGCACCTATCCCTAGGAACTCTGAATTGTCTGTGGTGTGGGCGTTCAGGAATGTTTCCCTCATTTTTTGCCCAGACGCCCGGGCACCCTGACATCACCCTGACATGCACCCTGTGTCGCAAAGCAGCGACACAGCTGTGGCCACAACAATCTCTTCTTGCCAACAGCCTCCTCTGAACGTCTTCTCTACTTAGGCCTGCCTCTCTTCATGTGGATAAACCATGACAGCAACAGCCAAGTACTTTCGTGAAGTTCCAGCGCTGGATGAAGTGACGTGCCACATCACGAGCTGCCTTCCCATGAACTGCAGAGGCAATGTCATGCCAGGGCATCCGGGGCGTGGAGTACCTGTCAATGAAATCTGCCCGGTGCACCGGGCAAGGATCAGTCATTAACTTCTGTGCTGGGGCAGAGGCTCTCTGACTCCAACCATGATACTAAAAGGAAACATGCATTAGTGCCCACTGTGTGTATATTTCTTGGCTTGCACAGAATAACATTTTTAAAATCAAGGGAAACAGATTTCACATTCAGGGTCATAGAATCCCAGGTACCTCCCCAAATATGTTTCCATTTCACTTAGTATTAGATAATCACTAGACATGGCAAGATGTGAGTTGGTACAAATTATCTAAGGCTGTGTCTTTGATATTATATTTTTTTATCCTGTTGAAACATTGGCAGGTAGTACCATCTCGATCTCCTCTTAAACATATGAACCCAGTGATAATCTGAAAATATGCCATTCTCATGCTGAAAATGCAGGAAATACACAGAATAGAAGATGATCAAATGAAGCCTACCATTTCTTTAACAATTACAGATTTTTGCCCCAAAAAATATGCCTATTAAAAAATCTGGAGGCTTCAGACAGGTCTGCTCTATCTCATGTTCTCTTCTTATTATAACTGAAAAAAAAAAGTCCCTAAGCACGTGACTAATGACTAAATCGAATCTCCAAAGTTTTACCAATTTTTCAAAAATAAACAAAAGCTAAACAGAAGCAAAACAAAAGGCATTGATTTCACGCACATGTATACTCGTTGAGATGTTCAAAGGTAAAAGACAAAATACAGCCAGCATCCCACCACCGTAATACTCACCAGCAAAAGGTTTATCAAGTTGAACCCAGTCTTTGAAGACGAAATTGCAGTAATCCTTTCCATGCCAGAATCTGGTTTCCCCATGCAGCTCTCCCACACCTGTCTGTAAACTGCGGATGGACCCGGTATCTGTGAATGCAGCAAGACCCCCTCAGGGACCGTGGTTCAGGTGGGTCCCAGAAAGGGAGGCTCAAGTCTCATTTATTAAATGCTGACAAGTTTTGTAATTTCTTAAGACATAACTAGGGTGGCGTCTGTCCATTCTATTAGAGGCTGTGGGCTAACAAGGTTTCACAGTCCTTAGAAGTTTATTTTTAGTGGGCAGTTGGGGCTATAACAAGATTCATCATTAAACAACGAAATCTGACCTCATGCGGTTGAGTAACTTATACCCACCACCTACTAGACTGCTGGAAGAAACATCACAGAATTAACTGTGAATAAAGAACTCACCAGGTGGCACTATGAGAGAGCAGTAGAGGTGGGGGGGGGCCTTGCGGGGGGTGGAGGGGGCGGGGCCGGGGGGATGGAGAAACCTGAGATGCAGAGGCAATAAAGATACCATGCCACTTGTTTTTCCTCAACTAACATGGTGCACTCCTGATGCATAATTCTTTTGCACTAAAGCAAGAACCTCAGATTTACAGAGAGCCCATGTTCCAGCCCTGGAATTAAATAGTTAAGTGACAGTGAGCTTCAACTTTTTAGTTCATAAATCCATTATGCGTAAAATCAAGAATCTGGCCTAGATAACAGCTACAATCTGTTGCGCTTTAACATTTATGTATTTCAAATCATAGATGGCATTCATAAAAAAGATGGCAACGACAGATACTGGAAACAACAGATATGGAAAGCTTATGATACAGGTGCAAAAGCGGCAATCTACGGCAGCATTTCACAAAGAACTGTGACGAGATCGTTTATTTCAGGCGAAATACGAAAACGAAGAAGTAGAAAGACCAGCGGAATTACAAATCACAAATGCAGCACTTGGCACAAAATAGACACTGAATTTAACAAATAGACACTGGATGCAAAAATGTGTGTTGAATGAATAAATGGTACTGTTTACAGTGGCCAGTGAGAGGAATGCACTGGTCCCACCGCCACCACACTGTCCCAGAACTGTCTTTGTAAAAGGCAAACTCTTTGCTTAAAATCCTAGAAGGCTCACATACTGTCTACAGAAGGTTCAAGTCCTAAGGGCCTGGTGTGCATAGAAGGCTCTTCCCAAACTGCTGCCAGTCTATCTTTCTAGTGCTTGTTTTTCCCCACCCAACCTGAGGCCCCATAAAAAGCCCATGTTTCACTAGAATTCAACAGGTGTACACTGCCCTGTCGCCATGCATTGGACAGACTATGACTTCTACCTGAAATGCTCCTTTCTCCCTCTTGGCCTGATATCCTAATTGCCCTTCAAGGGGCACATTAGCTGTCACCTGCCCTAGAGAGACCTCCCAGCTCCCTCTAAGGGAGAGGCAGTCATTAGCACTGCTGTCATCTCATTAGCAACCGCCCCAATACCTCTGACTCTGTGATGCAATTGTATCAGGATGCCCTCCCGCCACAATCCCTCACCAGTCTCTAAACTCTTAGGGAGTGGGGACCAAATCTCCTCACGGCCAGTAGCTCCAAGTATCCAGGCAATCCATAAATATATGCAGAACTAATGTTTTCATGTAATCACCGCATACGAAGCTAACATTCTATCTCAAACTGAATAATTAACCTTCCAAAGGCTATTGAAATTTTCTATAGAAGAAAAATGACTTGAAGTGCCATGGACTAACAAAATGAAATCATGTTAAAAATAAACTTCTACTGACTTCTCCCAGCGATTCATTTTACTGCTTTATGAGACTAAAGGGCCAAAGTACTGGTAGATCTGTACGCTTATCTGTAGGCTCTTTATCATTAACATAGCACTTTGTTAAAAGAAAAAATGAGGGCAAGAAAAGAAACAAAAGGGACCAAAAATGAGATCAATAATATTTCAAATTTCAACCATAAAAAATACATATACAATTTGCTTCCATCACTTGCAAAACTCTAAAATAATATTTCAAATTTCAACTATAAAAAACATATAGGCAATTTGCTTTCATCAGTTGCAAAACTCGAAGCTAAGGCTTTCCATAAACACACATACGCTCGTTTACAAATTAACTTTCACCTAACAACCAGTTATGATAAGGAAAATAAAACAAATTCTTAGTCTCAGAAAAGTATCTTGGTACGAACTGAATTCAGCCTGCTCACAATTCAAATTTGTTTCTTGTTTTTAGCCATGGCCTAAAAATCATTCCACATAAATTAGAGTCCTCCCCAGCCCAAGTAAACTATTAAGGCAAGAGAGCCAAATACTAGTTCCTGTGAAAACAACAGCTCAGAACTGCATGAGCACAGATGAACAGGTCGAGAGGACTTCCGGCATCAACAATGCTGACCCAAGGGGGTCTCGTTAGGCAGTTATCTGGCTCCCAGATGATTTCATAATTGCACCTGCCTTGTCTTTCGGCACAGATCTGTCATGCCAATTTTCTGCCTCCTCTTCCATCGGTGGCTCAGATTCCAGCTGCTGAAGTTTGTAAGAAGGGGGCCTTCTTGCTCCTTGCCTGGTGTCCTCTGGTCTTGCCACATCCTCCATTTTTGTTTTTCCTCATCTCTTGGCTTCCATGTCTCTGCTGTTCTACCATTTCTCCGCCCTTCTCGTTCTTCTTTCCTAGCTCCTCTTCACTAACAGGGTTTCCCCTTTCTTCTGTCTTTTTCTGTGCAGTTCCTAAATGCCCACCTGCAAGCCGAGCTTCTGCTTTGGACTCCAGCTCTGTGGTCACTTCTAGTGCCTCGCTTGACAGTGTTTACCTAGTTAGTTCCCACTAGAACCTTAAAACTATGTCTAACACTAAAATCATTACCATTCTACAAAATCAAGTCTTTCCTTGAGATTTCTGCTGTGTGTAGTTACTCAAGTTCAAATCTTGAAATCACCTTTGACTCCTTTATTCTTCACTGATTTCTCCACCCACCTCCCCACAGCTTCCCAGATCATGATGAAAATCTGCTGATTCCACTTTTAGAAAAAAGTTTTCCCATTTACTTCATTCTTGAACTCACTGGCACAACCTTGTCAGACTCCCTGTGTCTCTTACAAACGTTATAAAATCTCACCCTTAATTGCTCTCTGCCCCCAGGGATTTTCCAACATTTAATGGTAGAAGTGGAATGTCTCAGGCTGATTTTCAAGGTTCTCCATAAACTGCTACCGATATATCCACCAGCTTAATCTGCACAAATTAACTAGCCCTTAACCACAATTCCAAAACTCCGAAAGTTCTGACACTTCAAATGTTTTTTCATAGCTTATTTTCACAGCTCATTTCTTAGTTCATAGGGCAGCAATACCTGATCTGAACTGACAAGAGGTTATTTATTATCTTTATTGAACCCACTTGGTGTTGCACAAACATAAATGGTTTATCTACATTCCAGGGATTTCCTGGATCCCGCTGGGAATGTAATATAATAGTATTGTATTAACTTTCTAAAATCCACAACTTTCTGATTTCTGAAATCTGATTCCAAGGGTTTGTATGAGAGATTGTAGACCTATATGTATTCACCACATTTTACATTCAGGTCTGAGATGCCGAAATAAATAATTTTGCATTTCCTACATCTGTGTCACGCCTATAATCCCCGCACTTTGGGAGGCCGAGTGAGACCATCCTGGTCAACATGGTGAAACCCCATCTGTACTAAAAATACAAAATTTAGCTGGGCATGGAAGCACATGCCTTTAGTCCCAGCTACTCGGGAGGCTGAGGCAGAAGAATTGCTTGAACCCAGGAGGCAGAGCTTGCAGTGAGCCAAGAGATCGTGCCATTGCACTCTAGCCTGGGTAACAAGAGCGAAACTCCATCTCAAACAAACAAAAGATGTAGTATCTACCTAAAATGCCTCTTTTTCTACCTTTTTAGTCTCTACCTACTGAATTTCTACCCATGTTGAAGGCCAGTTCCAATACAGGTACTCAACAAGTTACATTTTTAAAAATATTTTGGTTTTCAAAATTTTTTGGATTATAGAATTGTGGTTAAGGGTTTATAGACCTATATTTCTTCTGTGGATCAATGATGACTTCTGCAGTAGGAGTATGAATTACTAAATGAATGAATTACTCAATGAATTACTAAAATATTAGGTTTGTAAAATATTTAAAACTCATGCTTGCCTATTAGATAACTGCACAAAATGAATCTTATACATCCTATCCATCATATTTCTAAGAACAGTTTAAAAACAGCTTAATATTATCCCTTATGACTATACATTCAAAGTTGAAAAGCCTGTCTCAACTAAATTGCAAAAATAATTTTTCCCTCACTTATCCATTTAATATTGCTTAAAAGGAAAAGATCAGCATTAGTAGAGATACCTAATGTAGATGATGGGTTGATGGGTGTAGTAAACAACTGTGGCACATGTATACCTATGTAACCTGCACCTTCTACATGTATATCCCAGAACTTAACGTATAATAAATAAATATGCTGGGCGCGGTGGCTCACGCCTATAATCCCAGCATTTTGGGAGGCCGAGGCGGGTGGATCACGAGGTCAAGAGATGGAGACCGTCTTGGTCAACATGGTGAAACCCCGTCTCTCCTAAAAATACAAAAATTAGCTGGGCATGGAGGCATATGCCTGTAGTCCCAGCTACTCAAGAGGCTGAGGCAGGAGAATTGCCTGAACCCAGGAGGCGGAGGTTGCAGTGAGCCCAGATTGCACCATTGCACTCCAGCCTGGGTAACAAGAGTGAAACTCCATCTCAAAAATAAAATAAAATAAAATAAAATAAAAATAAATAAGAGGAATAAAACTCAACACTTTAAAAATAGTATCAAGCAAAATTCTCCCCTTACAACATAATTCTGAATGAAAAACTTTTGACAAAGGCTGAGTGATTTTGAAAAACATGTATTACATCTATGATTCCTAACCACGTTTTTAGTGCAGTTTTTCTATTTAAAAACCCATAGTGATGGTCACTCCACACTGATTTCTGTATGACACCAGGGATGTCTAACAGGAGATCAATTCAACATGGTCATGTGCAGTCAAGTGAAACTGATACTGCAAAGATATTAACTCTCTTCACATTCTCAGGAAAAAAAAGTCATTAACTCAAGTTAATATTCAATTTTAAATCTCTAACGAAGAGTCACTCCATGCTTAATTTGGGTTTCAAGTTTTATAAGGCAACCTGAGTTTTTAAGGTATTACATGATTTAAATATAGGGCCTTGCTCTTTAATTTTTTTTTTAAACAAGTCCACAAAAAACTCCGATGTTTAAAACAGATACAAGTTGGATTGTTCTGGTTGGAGAGGTACCAATAGCAGTGGGAAGGTTCTGGGGTCCACTGACCTCAATATTCTCCTCAAAGCCTTTTAGAAACTCCAGGATCCAAAGAATCAAGTTTGGAAAGCACTGCTCAAGGACTCCACTATCCTTTGGCTTTTCTTTTTAGGTAAACTAATTGTTGTCATATTAAAAAATTAAATTTGTATCCATATTTGACTATAAAAGTAAAATGAAAACAGTATCAACAATGTGGGAAAAAATAAATCACATCAAGCTCCATCTTCCTAACAGATAGCATCATTGAACATCCTTTGTCAGCTGCCTTCGGGAACATATTTTGACACAGTGGCAATCGTCCTCAAACTTCTCTTGTTCTTCCCACAGCTGTCTCATTTCAGTTCATGGAAATTCCATCCTTCTAGTGAGGCCACAGATTTGGAGTCCTCTCCATCTCTCACACCCCATATGGAGTTCATTGGAAAATGCTGTCAGCTCGATCCTCCAAATATATTCATAACCTGCAGGATCACCGTTTGCCACCCTGGTCTGCTCTGAAGAATGATCCTCGGAAAATGTAAGCCAGCCCTCACCTGCCCTTTGCTCAAGACCATCCAGTGACTTCCTATCTCACTCAGGGCCAAAATCTTACAGTGGTCTGCAAGACCTCACGTAACCCAGCCTGGCCCACCCCTCTGATTTTGTTCCCATCATCCTCTCCTAGCCCACTTCACTACAGTCGTATTCCTGGAACACACCCACCCCCTCTGCCCCATGGCCTTTCACATTTGCTATTCCTTCTGTCCGAAATAACCTCTCTTAGACACTGTCTTATCCTCATTCTTCTCTTCCTTTTGATGTCAGCTGAAAACACCTCATGAAAGTATTCTCCAACCAGCCTTCACAAAACAGTAACTCTTCTCCCGTGCCCTTCCTCCGGGATCAGGCTCAACGCTTCTCCATAATTATCACCACCTGTTTGACTCTATTTGTAAACAGTTCCCATCCTTACCCCTCAACTAGTTAACTGTACCTCATCTGTCTTATTTAACCACATCTTGAGCACCCAGAATAGTGACTGGCAAATAACAAGACTCAATAAACACTTACTTGATTAAATAAATAAATCTGTTATGTTTATTTTTGTATCCCTAATTACAGTTTTAATCATTGCCCAACTCCACTTGTTACCATGCGTTACGGTCTCCACCATTTCCCTACTCTTTGACGTTTACATTGTTCTTCCTCTCTCTCTCAAAATGCTGCACTACACATACATTCAGTTTATCAGTGAGGGGTTGTAAAGATGTCAAGGGTACTTTTCATCAGCAACAGAAAACCATACACATGCATGATCAGTGTCTCAGATCACTGCTGTGGACATCACCCCTGTCAACCTGGGGTAGGCGTGAGTTACAGGACTCAGCCCCTCACTCACATCTGTTCCACTTGCTCTCATTCCTGCTGTCAACAACTCAGTCATAATTCAGATCCATCAACTTCCTGGGATAGCAACCTCATTCCTCTACTTTAACTTCAGTAACAAAGCAGCAGTTACACACTGAAATGATAAAGGCACTACCGGGAGCTCTTTCCAACTCTTCACCTCTAATATCTGCCACTGCATGCACCTTTGACCTGGCTCCCTGGACTTCCCAGAGGTCTCCTACTTCCTAGGACTTTGAAACTTTGTCAAGCACAGGAATTACTGGGAGTTGCCCCTGAATCCACATGCACATCCAGTACTAGCTGTATGCTAAATAAATATATGTCTCCCCATATTTGTTCTTCGCCATTTTTATTTTTAATTTTAAAAATTGTTTTTGTTGATGAGAGAGAGGGTCTCCCTCTGTCACCCAGGCTGAAGTGCAGTGGCATGATCTCAGCTCACTGCAACCTCTGTCTCCTAGGCTTTAGCAATTCTCCCACCCGAGCCTCTGAAAAGGCTGGGACTTACAGAGGTGCGCCACCACGCACAGCTCATTTTTTGTAGAGATGAGGTTTTACTACATTGCCCAAGGTGATCTTGAATTCCTGGGCTCAAGCAATCCTTCTGCCTCAGCCTCCCAAAGTGCTGGAATTACAGGTGTGAGTCACCGCACCTGGCCTCTTCTCCATTTTTAAATATATATCAATGCCATTATGATTTATAAAACACAAATTTATTTAATAGTTACATTGAAATTTTAGTTCATTGTGTGTAGTTGATTATTGCATTTTTTAAAAATGCAGGGTAGCTAGACCAAGCTTGTCCAACACAGAGCCTGCGAGCCACATGCAGCCGGGATGGCTTTGAATGTGGCCCAACACAAATTCACAAACTTTCTTAAAATGTTATGAGGGTTTTGGGGTTTTTGGGTTTTTTGTTTGTTTGTTTGTTTTGCAAATTTTTTTAGCTCACCAGCTATCATTAATGTTAGTATATTTTATGTGTGGCCCAAGACAATTCTTCTTCTTCCAATGTTGCCCAAGGAAGCCAAAAGATTGGACACTCCTGCCCTAGATGAAAGAATGCTGGGAATCACTACTCAAAGTCCAGCGTAATTTTCCAGGTTCATTAGCACATCCAAGCCACAGGTGACGCATATTCAGGCATGTGAGCTAGACTGTATCTCTCATCTGCTAAACCGTACATGAGAGCCTTGGCCTTGGGTTCTAGCCAAAAGGGCGTAACATAGTAATAATCTTCATTTCTGCTAAATCGCAAGTCTTAATCACGGGCATTAGGAGGCTGATAAATTGGAACTCCAATGGGCAGGTCATGTATCATCTCTAATCCTAAATTTCTTCATCTTACCAAGCACTTTAAGTACTGAGGGCAGTGATGGATAGAGTCTGCACAAAATAAACGTTAGTTTATGATTTTACCAGTGTCATGTATTATGATGACTACTTATCCCCATAACTGACCAGTTGCCAAATCCTTCTTTATTCCCACCACCATAATTTAAACTCATTAGTCATTCATTAATTCCTCAAGCATCTGGAGTATCTTCTTACCAAAGGCTATCAGATTGTAATTTCTGAAAATCCACACAGCATGACACATCCACCCAAAGGCCTTCAAGATTTTTAACTGGCCAGATGTGGTGGCTCATGCCTACAATCCCAGCACTTTGGGAGGCTGAGGCAGGTGGATCACTTGAGGTCAGGGGTTCAACACAAGCCAACATGGCAAAACCTCATCTCTACTAAAAGTACAAAAATTAGCCGGACATGATCATGTGTGTCTGTAGTCCCTGCTACTCATGAGTCTGAGGCAGGAGAACAGCTAAAACCCGGGAGACGGAGGTTGCAGTGAGCGGAGATGGTCCCACTGCACTGCAGCCTGGGTGACAGAGTGACTCTATCTCAAATAATAATAATTTAACCAAATAAGATTTCAATTCCCAAATGGGACTGTCATATATCTTCCTCTTCTTACATCAAAAACTGCATCTTAGCCAAATAATGCATTTTCCACGATTTGAAAACAGTTGGTGCTTTCCCATTCCAGCACCTTTGCTCAACTCCCCTAGTCTTATATCGAAACTGCATCTTAACCAAATAATGCATTTCTAGTCGTCTTCTTAGTCTCATATCAAAAACTGCTTCTTAGCCAAATAATGCATTTTCTACGATTTGAAAACAATTGGTTGGTGCTTTCCCATTCCAGCACCTTTGCTCAACTCACCTCCCTCACCTGCATGACTTCCTATTACCTACCCCAATTAAATTACTTCCAGGCCAAACCCAAACGTTCCTCTCCTTAAAAAGTCTTTCTGGGGCTGGGCGCGGTGGCTCAAGCCTGTAATCCCAGCACTTTGGGAGGCCGAGGCGGGTGGGACATGAGGTCAAGAGATCGAAACCATCTTGGTCAACATGGTGAAACCCCGTCTCTACTAAAAATACAAAAAATTAGCTGGGTGTGGTGGCACGTGCCTGTAATCCCAGGTACTCAGGAGGCTGAGGCAGGAGAATCGCCTGAACCCAGGAGGCAGAGGTTGCGGTGAGCCGAGATCGCGCCATTGCACTCCAGCCTGGGTAACAAGAGCGAAACTCCGTCTCAAAAAAAAAAAAAAAAAAGTCTTTCTGGATCATCAGAGAGAAATTCCTCCTACCTTCCATAGAACCTCTACAACACTATTAAATTGCATGTGCCATGCATTTGCTGTTATTAGGTCGGTTTTTGTCTTTGCTCCTATACGTTCTCACGGTGTAGGGGATCTTGGATACTACAGAATGCTTTATACAGAGCAGGCTTTCAATAATATACGTAGCATAAGAACTGCAAACAGAAAGCCAATCTGGAAACACACTCACTGTGCCCATACAGCAGACAAGACCACCGAAGCTGAAGCCTAAGGGAGTTCTACCCCTTCACAAATCACTTACCAGCATTAGGTCTAGTGAGTCCTTGCTGAGACTCACTGGACGGGCGAAAGAGTTTGAAGTGGGGTTTTAAACCATGGATTAAATTCTGATGACTTCTATAGTGGTTAAAATAACCTAAAGAAATTGAGAATTTTTTTTATAAAGAAATACACATATCAAATTTTCTCAAGTGGAAAGCAGGGCTGATCATTTTTAAAACCAGGCAGAGCTATAACATCAGTCATAATTTTCTGTGCAACAGAAAACTGCAGGGCTTTAAGACGAATTTCAGAGGAATAGTAAATTTACGAGATGTAGAAAGTCTGATGTTTGAAGACATAAGCTTGATGTATTTCTGGATAGAAAGATAAATACAATTTCTTCTAAGAAAAGTTTATAAAGTACATCTAATACCTTTCTTTTTCCTTTACGGCTTGGCATATTTTAGAAACCTTTTGTCATTCCGCTACCATTAGAAGCAGGAATCACGGTCGTTACAACTCTTGTGTGGATAAAACAATAAATCTGTTCTAAAATGAGGCAAACAAAGCCACAGAATGGGATGTGGAACAGAATGACATGGTACCTCTCAACATTGCTCATTCTACTCCATTACAGAAAGACATCTTAAAAACCTGTCGTGTCCGGCAATGGAAGAACAGGATGGAGTTAAGATAAATTCTAGCAAAGGCCATGACTTACTGGAGGCGCTGTCAATGCTGCTGATGCTATCTGCGCTGTGCAGGTGGTGCCTGTGGAGCTGTCTGTAGAGACTAAATTTGGAGAACTTTCTTGGCTTTCCTATTCCTTTCAGTTTTGTATCCGTATCATCAGCATGCTTCCGGATGGGTAAATTTTGATCACGTTCATTTTCATCACTGAGGCTTAAGGATGCCACAGACTCTGTTGCTGCAGCCTGAGAAAATTATTGTTTTTTGAAAAAGGCACTGCATAAGACAGGCGGCAATATGGTTCTTTGATTCAAGTAGAGCTGAGGTATAAAGTTTACAAACAACGGAGGTTCTATAACAGGCATGCGGTACTGCCTGCGGTCAGCCACGGGGCAGTGGTGGATGCTTGTGAGCTGCTGAAACACTACCAAAGGAATACGAGGGGTTCTGCTATGGTTCTTTTTTCAGGAGACCAAATTCTTGGAATTTCACTCCAATTAAACTTTTAATCTTAAATACAATTACATGGGTTACATTCACCGCTGAGCTCCTGAACTTGTTCCTCTGATAAGCATTAAGTAAGCAAGGTTTCTTCTGTCAATCATGTTCACTGTCCCCTATGCAAAAATGGCCATTTTTGCACAAATGGGTCACCAACATGACCAGCAGTAAATAAGATGAAGCCCATCAACATTTTTAATAAGTGTTTTCATATTCTGGCATCCATTTAGTTGAAATAGCAAGCAGATTGATAGACACATGAAGATATTTTGGCAGCTCTATTTACAAGGCCCTTTGAGAAGTTATTTGCTTCTGGCTCAAATTTCCCTGAAATGAACCCAGACTCATCTATCCTGTTTTTGTATATCTTTAAGTAGGAAGTTTCCAGAAACTGTGGCAGATACCTAAGTCTTGTTACTACCTAAATCTTGACTGATACATATTTTTGTTTAAGAACTTTATTTTTGAATAAAAAATAAATCTTAATTTAAATGGAAAACAAAGCTGACTATGGGACAGAAAAAAAAAATTCTAGGGAATCTGTTTTCTTTTCTTACAAGAAAAGAAATAGACTCAGCTATTTAGGGAGCTGGGTAAGGAGGCTGGCATTTTGAAACCAGCTCTTCCTCCTGATGGACTCCATGTTCTTTTCCCCTCCAAGAGACACCATCTCTTATTCAATGAATCAATCAGCCATGCTATTAATACAAACTTATACAAATTATGTTTGTGTTATACATTTCCATCAAGGTGAAATATACTTACTGGGAGGGAACCCAGAGACGGTCCTGACGTGACCCGCTTCACACTGCCCACGTCTGTGAGTCTGTGCTCATTGTCGTCCCACCTGCCATAGGCCAGGTCAATCCCGCCCACAAAGGCCACCGATTGGTCAATGATGACAAGCTTCTCATGGTGAGCCCACAAATAGACGGTGGACGACACATGATCTGGGTGTCTCATCACCTTGAGAGGGAAAAATCCCCACTTAGAATATGCTTTTAAAACCTCCTTCCTGGCATAATGAAATAGATCTGCTTTCTCCTTGAAAAGCATTTTCTATAATTCAAATACCGAAATGTACAACGTATACACCAAAGAAAGCATTTAGCAGAAAAAAAGACTCCTATTTACTCCTGAAGCTCCCACCCCCAGATACTATATTTTGGGGCAGCCGTCATTGAGCTTGAGGTCTGCCAATACACTAGGAAACGGTCGGCTCAATTCGATAGCTGGTTCCCTTCCCTCATAAAGATCACGTTAAATTTAATATATTTTTTAAATGCTTAAAATATTTTTAAAAATATTTACTATTTATCCCTGGAAAAATTTGTAATGAATTATATTGATATTCTGTCAGTCGTTGAATTGAAATACAGTACACTAAGCATATGAATCATAGGCACAGAGATATTTTGGCAGCTCTTTATTTAAAAGTTACCTTGAGAAGTTAGTAACCTCTTGCTTTCAAAATTATCCCAGTCTGATCTATCTTATTTTCATTTGCCTTTAGGTAAAAATATTACAAAAGCTTTGGCAACTACTTTCTTCCTTCTCTTCCTGTCCTTCCTTCCTTCCCTTCCTGTCCTTCCTTCCTTCCCTTCCTTCCTCTTTCTTTTCCTTTCTTTTTCTTTCTCTTCTTTCTTTCTTTCCTTCTTCCCTTCCTTTCCTTTCCCTCACTCCCTCCCTCCTTCCTCCTTTCCTTCGGCATAATCACAGCTCACTGGAACTCCAGGGCTCAAGCAATCCTTCTGCCTTAGCCTCCTGAGGCGCTGGGAATACAGGCATGTACCACCATGTCTGGCTAATCTTTTTGGTTTTTGTAGATACGGGTGCCCTGTTATGCTGCCGATGCTGGTTTTGAACTCAGCCACCCTCCCACCTCAGCTTCCCAAAGGGCTGGGACTATAGCCGTGAGCCACCATACCTGGCCTTACTGTTTTCTTAATAACACTTTAAAAAAAAATTGTAGGGCCGGGCGCGGTGGCTCAAGCCTGTAATCCCAGCACTTTGGGAGCCCGAGGCAAGTGGATCACGAGGTCAAGAGATCGAGACCATCCTGGTCAACATGGTGAAACCCCGTCTCTACTAAAAAATACAAAAAATTAGCTGGGCATGGTGGCGCATGCCTGTAATCCCAGCTACTCAGGAGGCTGAGGCAGGAGAATTGCCTGAACCTGGGAGGCGGAGGTTGTGGTGAGCCGAGATTGCGCCATTGCACTCCAGCCTGAGTAACAAGAGCGAAACTCCGTCTCAAAAAAACAAAACAAAACAAAAAAAAACAAAAAAAAAAACAAACAAAAAAAATTGTAGTAAAATAAACATAACATAAATTTTACTATATTAACCATTTTAAGTGTACAATTCAGTGCTATCAGGATGAGTTAGGGAGTCTTCTCTCCTCAATTTTTGAAAAAGTTTGAGAAAGATTGGTCATAAGTCCTCATTAAATGTTTGGTAGAATTCACCAGTGAAGCCATCAGGTTCCAGGCTTTTCATTTGGGGGAGATATTTAATTACTAATCAATCTCCTTACTAGTTAAAGATCTATTTAGAGTTTCTATTTTTCTTCATGATTTAGTCTTAGTAGGTTTCGTCTTTCTAGGAACATATCTCCTCCAGGTTATCCAATGTATTGGTATACAATTGCTTACAGTAATCTCTTAGAATCATTTCTGTACAATTGCTAGTGATGTCTCTACTTTTATTTCAGATTTTAGTAACTTCAGTCTTTTTATTTTCTTACCCATCAAGTTAAAGTTTGTCAATTTTATCTTTTCAAAAAAAAAAAACAGCTTAATTTCATTGATTTTCTGTATCATTTTTCTATCCCCTGTTTTATTTCTCACTGCTCCAATCTTTCTTTCCTTCCTTCTACTAGTTTGGGGTTTAGTTTGTTCTTCTTTTTCTGGTTCCTTAAACTGTAAAGTTAGGTTGTTGTTTTGAGATCTTTCTTCTTTTTACAATCACAGCTGTAAATTTCCCCCTTTGCACTGCTTTCTCCGTGTCCCCTAAGTGTTGGTATGTTGTTTCATTTTGATTTGTCTCTAAGTATTTTCTCTTTCCCTTGTGATCGTTTTCTTTGACCCACTGCTTGTTTAACAGTGTGTTAACTTCCACATGTTTGTGACT
Source organism: Saimiri boliviensis (assembly GCF_048565385.1). NCBI lineage: Eukaryota > Metazoa > Chordata > Mammalia > Primates > Cebidae > Saimiri > Saimiri boliviensis. The sequence continues at coordinate 6,760,523 of NC_133457.1, read as the reverse complement.
TGTCTAGTTGTCTTTATGATATTGATTTCTAACATCATCTTGTTGCGGTCACACAGAGGTTTGTATATCTACCTTTTAAAATCTATTGAGACTTACTTTGTGGCTTAACAGATGGTCCCGGAAAATGCCCCATGTGCACTTAAGAAGAATGTGTATCCTGCTGTTGTCGGGTAGAACATTCTGTATGTCCACCGGATCCAGTTGCTTTACTGTGCGTTCAAGTCCTCTCTTTTCTTACTTACCTTCTGTCTGGTTGTTCTAACCATTACTGAGGGTGGGATGTTGAAGTCTCCAACCATTACCATAGGCTGTCTTTTTCTCCCTTCAATTCTGTCATTTTCACTTTATCTATTTCAATGGTCTGTTATTAATTAGGTACATAAATGTTTATAATTTTTACATCCTGCTGTATTCAACCTTTTATTAATATATAATGTCCTTGTTTGCCTCTTGTAATCATGTTTCGATGTAAAGTCGATTTTGTCTGATACTGGTTTAGCTACCCTTCCTCTCTTTTGGTCACTATTTGTGTGAAATATCCTTTCCATCATTTTCAACCTATTTGTGTCTTTACATCTAGAGTGAGTCTCTTACAGATAACATATAGTTGGATCATGTTTTCTTAAAAGCCAGTCCACCAATCTTTGTTTTTTGAGAAGTCAATCCATTTACCTTTAAGTAATTATTTGTAAGACACTTGGGTAATTGTGCTACTATTTTCTACATGCCTTATAGCTTTTTTGGCTCTCACTTCCTGCATTACTGTCTTCTGTTTTGTTTGACTGATTTTTTTGTAATGACATGTTTAAATTCCTTTCTCATTTCTTCTTGTTAAACAGCTATATATTTGACTGCCATTTTCTTTGCAGTTACATGTAGCATCCTGAAGTTGTGACATTCTAATTTGAATTTATACCAGTTTAACTTCAGTAACATACAAATCTCTGCTCCTTTAACGGCTCTTTCCTCACAGTTGTCGGTGCTGCAAAATTACATCTTTAGTGGGTACTTGACAAAAATTTGGTGAATGAATAAATAAAATCTAGAAATTATGCAACCTAATAAATCATTCTCTGGGGGGAAACACTTTAATTTTTTCTAACCAAGTGAAACATACAACAGTTACGTATTTCAAGCCAGCTGGAGGTTTATTAATTCATTATGTCTTGAGGTACTGCAACGACTGGGTTATATTTATTGATAGGTTTTAGGTATTTGGCAAAATATCAAAGAACTTTTTCTGATTGCTTTTCATGTGTATTTAGTTGATTAACATTTTATACTCGGTGCCATTGATTTTATTTTTAAGTATTTTAAATCCTAGAGGAGATCTCTGTGCTGCTGTCAGTGATCAGGGAATGTCACAGGGAGATCACATCTAAGAGGTTCCAGAATAATCTTAATGAGAAGTGTGAGAACTTGTTGGGCTCATGAACAACAAAACAACTGCAGGAAGCATGTTCTTGTCTAGACTGTCACTTTCAATTCGAGAAGTGTCAGAGAAGCAGAAATGTGAGGTCTGCTTACCCCTGTCAATGTAGGGAAGATAAGAAAGTAAACTATTTTGCTTTATTTCTGAGGACAAAATGCTATGTGACCAAATATACATTTGGGAATTCTATAGATCATTACTGCCCAGAACAAAACATATTTGAAAAACAAAATCCTATAGAGAAACAGCTGTCATCAAGATGAACCCGAATACCTTTATGTTGGGGTGTAGACGCATCAAAGTCCTCTTGGTGTATTCACTATTGATGCCAAGAGCGAGTTCTACCTCTTTGTAGAGCATTATGAAGATCCTCACCCCTTGTTGCTGTCACAAGAGAAAACAGATTGAGGAATCGGTATCTCTGGAGGAAAGTTACAATTTTAATTTTCTTTTTCCTTTACACTATACTATCTTTCTTTTTTCTTTTTATTTTATTTTGAGACAGAGTCTCACTCTTCACCCAGGCTGGAGTGCAGTGGTACAATCTCAGCTCACTGCAACCTCCATTTCCCGGGTTCAAGCAATTCTCATGCTTCAGCCTACCCAGTAGCTGGGACTACAGGTGCATGCCACCACACCAGCTAATTTTTGTATTTTGAGTACAGACAGGGTTTCCCCATGTTGGCCAGCCTGGTCTCGAACTCCTGATCTCAAGTGATCCACTCACCTCAGCCTCGCAAAGTGTTGAAATTAGAAGTGTGAGCCACCACACCCAGCCTGCACTGTACTTTCTAACTTCTCTTATAAACAAGTATGATAAAATTTTAATGAAAAAGGCAATACAAGGAAGTGACACATAAGTGTGCATATTGAGACCCAAATACTAAAAATAAAAGTCTATCTCCCTTCCATTCTTACAATTTGTCATATCAAGAAAGAATGTCAGTAACTGATTAAAGATCCAAAACAAAAACTGTAACCTCAGTGGTTAAAAGTGTCTGATAGTCTGACAACTTTTAACATTACCAAACACCCATCACTGAGGAAAGTTGTGACCTGATTCATGTTGCAGGATTAGAGTTTTTGTTTATTTACATTATACCTCAATTAGTTGGAAGAATAGTGATAAGAAATTTTGAAGCAGTAAACTGTGCTAAATATTTCTTAAATATAATATCCCTTAAATGTTTCTGGACATATTTTCATAGAAATTTTCTTTATTGAAAACAATTACTTAAGCGGATAAAACCATTTCCTAATCTTCAAAGATGAATGCATTAGTTCACCCTCTTAACCTATAATTACATCATTAATGTCCGTTTCACTAGTGAAATGACTTCTTCAGAACTAAGCTTCTTAAGTATTTAAAAATCTCCGAGTTTTAGCAGGGCCTTAGTATAAAATGGACACTCAAATTAACATTGATCCATCCTTCCTTAGACCTCAGGTCTAAAAGAAAATAGGCAAGGCCACTGTGGCCTATTTAATTTAGTCAAATTAAATCAAAAGTGCCTTATAGATGCTAACATACTAGAAAAATAATATAATTATTTAATATTAATCATCGAAAGACAATGTCCAATCCTTTTGTAGTTCATGAACGTGATGGTTGTGTGTTCACGCACATGTGTGCAATGTGCCACCCTCGAACCTTCTTACAACATCTGCACATTACCCATCTAATCTGAAAAAAATATTCTAAAAAACCCCAAAAGACAAGGTGCAGTAGCTAATAGTATAGAAAAGCACTGGTATTTTCCATTCCAGTTCTGGTTGGTGATAGGCTTTCAGGCTAGGCTAAACTGCGCCACACTGGAATGCCCCTCTCCTTCTGCCTGCCCACTCAAATGAACCCCCCTCCAATGTACAGTCTAGAACATATTACCTCCAGGAAACTGTAGCTTATTCACCTCCACCTTGTGGATTGCTTTTTTAACTTTTAGGCTTGGATCCGTACTTTTGTACATTTTGCACCATTTTAATTTGCATTGTTTGTACCTAGCAGCTCTGAAAGCATTCTGAAACATTTTGCATACCTACTGGATTATGGATCTAAATGACACCTGGCATTTAATATCCTAGAGTTTAAAGAATTTTTCCATAATAATTTCTAGAATATTACAGACACAAGTGTATCTAATAAATCATAGTGACGAAAATAATTTTGTTACAGTTTAAATTAATAATCCATGGTGATTAATTTTTTTTTAAATCCAGGTCGTTTTATTATCTTGCCGGTTTTAACATTCACACTTAAAAATGGAAGGTTCTGCATAGAAACATAAGCTGTGCTATAAGTATATTACAAAAAATTGAATTTGAAATTGTTCACTTACAATCAACTCTTAAAAATTAAATTTCTTATATATATATATTTTAGCACACTATATTTTTCACACTTTGTGTGAGAATCTAATAAGGCTTTTCTTTTATAAACTAATAAAACCATGCTAACTGATACATTCTTCTCACTTGTAGAAAGTGAGTCTTTTAATTAACTTATCTGAAAGTTATACTGATAAGCAAACTCTCTAGTTAAAATCAATTTTTCAGTGCATTAAAAAGTACCAACTTTCTCATCAGAACCTACAAAGTACCATGCGAAATGACATGGCACGTAGACCACAGTGAGAAACCTGTAGCCACAACAGAACAAGAAAAAGGGCTGTGAGGTATACGTAGTTAGAATAAACATAAAAAGTGGGGGGAAAAATGAAGATAATTAGGAAATTAAAGCAGCAGAATTTCTCTTTAAATTCTGCAAGATCCAGCTTTGCAGCCTGGAAAAAAGTGTCCTCTCCACATAAAAAAAATCAATGTTTTCTCTTCATCATTGATATTTTCTTTTTTTGTTGTTGTTTTTGGTTTTAGTTTTTGAGACAAGAGTCCTGCTCTGTTACTCAGTCTGGGGTGCTACGGCAGATTAGTCATTGTTTACAAGAAAAGTTGGAATAAAAAACTTAAGACATCTTACTGGGTTACACACACCTATTTCATAAGAACTAAAAATTTTTGCAATGCTATACTATCTGATATAACATAAGAGTTAATATATTTAGGTTCTAGATCGCAGAATCCAAAATCTTACAGCAAACCAAGCACATAAACATCCCTCTAATATTGTTCTGCTAATACTAACAAGCATATTTTGGACTCTAAATTCCTTAATAACACATCACTTCAAAATACTAACACTCTATCTTTCTTGGTGTCAGTAATATCTTAAAGGTGTATGCATTTCTGGCGGTATACAATTTACGTTTGGTGTGCATTAACAACATTTGAGTACTAGGAAAAGACTCATTCTTGCTCTTAAAGCAGGATCAGGAAGAATATATATGTCATTCTAATGCTCTGGTTAACAGCTGGCTTTTAGAACTTGCTAATTACTTATTACAATTATGCAACAATCAAGAATATAAATACATATTTCAATAAAAAAGTGAAAGTGTAGCAAGAGGTGAACAGATTAATTTTAATGGTCTGGCCAGAGAGTGCTCTGCAATGAACCACTGATGAAGGGCTCCACAGGAAAATTTCAAAACTGTTTTATTTTTCTCCTCCACTGTTCAGCTCTATTTTTGGTATTTGAATATTTTGGAAGTCACTGTATATTTTTTTGAACCATTATAATGGTTTTTTTTTTTTTAACCATTATAATGGTTACCAAAAAAACAGCCTCTCTGTAAGAGACAAAATACAAAGAGTAAAACCCAAAATTTCAACCTATATTGTAGAACATTACACTTGACATTTTTCATCATGATGAAATTCTGCTTCTTAGGCTTAACACATTATTACTCATGAAGCTGCAAATTAGGAACTTGGCCTGAATCCTACAGTTTTCCACTTATCTGCATAATTAATGGATTTTTGAAATAATACAGATGTTAACACTAATGGATTCCATTACTACTCTCCATTTATGAATACCTGACATTTTCTTTTATACTGTCTTTTCTCATTGAAATATCTCTAAATGAAATAGTGCAGAGACTTTGTCTTTTCAGCTTAAATGCAAATGACTTATAAGGAAGTAATTAAATACAGAAAGTTCATTTTTATGTGGTTTATAATTATTTACCTAGACCTACTGCCACAATAAACAGTTAATTAGTGACAAGATTCCTGTGATAATAAATCAATGCCTTCTTTTTCTTTTGGTCAAGGTATTACAGGTCTATTATAAACTCTAACCATAAAGGGCAAAGGAGAATCATTCCTTGGGAACGAAGGCATTTCCAGGTTGTTATACTGCAGGCTTATACAAAATGTGAGAAATGCTTTCGCAAAATGAAAGCCAAACATAAAAAAAAAAAAAAAAGACTGATGTTAATTCCATAATTTAAAAAATACACTTTCAAAACATCCCATGCTTTAGTGCCTTTTAATACCCTTGGGGAAGTTACTTTTTGCTTAGAGAAGGGGACAGAAATTATTAATAGGAGAAGTAGGAAAACAGATGGCCTGGAGTTACCTATCAATGCAATGTTTCTTATCTCTGGTGAACTCAGCTCTCCTAAAGGTTCCAGAGAACAAATTTCATAAAACATGACTTTTAAAAGATGAAAATTTGGTCCTCTTTTCTAATCAATTTTTTGTCAAGTAGAGCAGACATAACACTGTAAACAGTAGACATTTTTAGGAGTTTTAGAGAGTCAAAATACATGGAAAGACAGTGAAAAGAATATTTTTATAGTGACAACTTTTCCTCTGATTGCTCAAGGTAGCACAGTGAAAATAGTTTCTAAATGCAACCAAGTTTGTCCACCGCCTGAAGACAGTTTAGCCCACCTCACCACCACCCCCAACCCAGGATATTTTTTTGTCACTTGCCAAGGACTTCCCCAAGGGGTACAATATATTAAGAATATTAAAAGTAAAGGACATAAAGATATCATTCCTTCACCATTTAAAAGCAGGCAGCACTGGGATATCAAGCACAAAAGCACACGTGCCTGTTTTTAAAAACCAATTTTGTTTGAAGCACATTCTAGAAAGCTGAAGATACCTTTCCTGCAAGCCACTGTAGCCCACCACTTTGATAAGACTCATTTGGCTTTCTCTGTAGAGATGTGATTACTCCTCTCATTTCTCAATCCTGGACACCTTTCCCTTTTATTGGCCACTGACTGCAGCTCTCCATTGTGCCTTGTGACCCAATCAACCTGAAGACAAATTCTCTCGTTGATCTAAGTTTCATAGGAAATATCACATGCTTTTAAGGTTGAGATACACAGAATTGCATTGGGGATTTGGTTGCTATAATTATGATGCAGCTTATCTCACCTCTTAGTATAGTAAGTGCAGAACTGTAGAAAACCCTGGGATGCTGATTTCTTTGAATTGTGAACCGTCTGCCTCTCAAGATTGGCTTTTATTATTTTAAATGATGACATTGCACATCAGAAGGCCAAAGAAATAGGAAAAGATCGACTTGGTTATTAACTAGATAAATAAAATATTGTATTTTTTCTTAAAAAATAGCCAGTATAAGAGATGTTTGCCAGAAGTTGGCTATGAGGCAGAGACATTTCCTAAATTCCTCTCAGATAATCTGCACAATCGGATAGAAGGAAATGAAACATTCATTTTAATAAACCTTGTGGGCCTCTGGGACCCATTAATGCAAAAAATAAATATTATGTTTCAACCTCATACTTTGCAAAGCTAGTGTGTGGCTTTCAGAAACTCAATTATTTATGTGAAGCCATGTTTATGTGCATATAAAATGTCAATTTGGAATGATCCAAGTGTTAAAAAATTTATGAACAAAGTAATAATATAGTGGAATGAGATTAAGGAAGAGCAACTCCGCTAAAGGGTCCAGCAAGAAATCCATCTGTAATAGCATTACTATTTCTTTAGGAAATTTTAAAAATCATTACTCACAACTTAAAAATTACAAGCTCCAAGTAGTGGATGAAATGGAAACAAAGCACTGTTATCAGGCCATAATGTTTACTTGGCCATGGTGTCCACCAGGGACCACACCGGGGTTCATGGGCCATTTAAAAAAAGAGAAGCCACACTACTGAAGAGGTAACCAGAAGTTACCTCTTCACTAGCAGAGGCTAGAAGAGGTAACCAGACCGTATGCCAAGGGCAATAAACAAGCACATGCCAGCAAACAAGAGGTGGAAGTCACGTCTGCAGGATCTTCCTCCTGAGCCCTGCCTGGGCATGCACTAGCTCGCTCAAGTTAATGTAGATGTCCTGTAGACCCTGGACCTTCAAGTGATCTACAACTTAGCTTTCTGCATCAGAGTTCTTCCTACTTTCTTTCACTATCAGAGTCGCCTTCCCAACGCCCCATTTTGATCAGACCACTCTTGCTTCCCCACACCTCCCTGCCCCGCAAAGTACTGCCCCCACTGTCTCCCATAAAGCCAAACCACTAGCTCGGCTCACAAAGCCTCTGCATCCTAGCTGCAACTACGGTTCCAGTTTAATCCCCCATCCGGGTATGCTAACACTCAGAGGTGATCAACCTCCCTACCGTGCCTGACAAAGTCTTCGGCACTGCCGTTCCCTCACAACACTTGTTACACCTAGAAAGTTCTTCTTTCCTTTTTAAAAATGTTTGTCCATCCTAAATGCCCCACATCTTTCATGTTGTGAAGGGCTCCCCAACCAGACCTGCTCAATGCTTTCTCTCTTGCTGTTAAATCGAGGAACTGCTTCTGCACCCAACTGACACTTGTGTAGATTTTATAAGCTCCTTCAATTTAAGAAGCATTGGCTTTTATTTATGTACATCCTCATATGATTAGCGAAATGCCTGGCACATAGAAAACATTCAATAAATACATATTGATTGAAACCTAAAACAGTGAGGTGTTGATCAAGTATTATCAGGAAAAAACATACTAATATTAGTACAGATTGCTAGGCAAGGCTGGAAAAAATGTACTAAAATAGAATCTTTAGGGATTCCTTAGGGAAAATGGAAAAGATGCCATTTCACTGAGAGAAACATAGAGAAAGTTACCACCCATTCAATAGGTAGAAAGAAGTCTGGTAAGGCTAGGACGAACCCAAGACATGAATCCTGGCCAGGAGTGGTGGCTCATGCCTATAATCCCAGCACTTTGGGAGGCCGAGGTGGGTAGATCACGAGGCCAAGAGATCGAGACCATCCTGGTCAACATGGTGAAACCCCGTCTCTACTAAAAATACAAAAATTAGCTGGGCGTGGTGGCGCATGCCTGTAGTCGCGGCTACTCAGGACGCTGAGGCAGGAGAATTGCTTGAACCCAGGAGGTGGAGATCGCACCATTGCACTCCAACCTGGGTAACAAGAGCGAAACTCCGTCTCAGACCAAAAAAAAAAACCAAGAATCTTTCAGCAAGTTCTCCATGGACAAGGCCCAAATCCGATTCATGGTGGCATTCTTAGTAATTACTGTAGAACCTGACTCATAGGAGACAGGAACTGTATAATGAATAATTTAATAAATATGTGAATGTTTTCAGAATCAAAATGTCCAATTCTGTAAATGAAGTTCTATGGATGAAACAAACTAGACTCTCCATCAAAATGATGTTCTTTGGCAGAACGTGTTTCAAATAAAGATTATCAATTTCTTTTGCTTTCAAGATTAGCAGTGAGGTCTGAAGGTCTGACTTTATCTATGAATATCCTCAGAAATCCTCAAGGAATGCATGGGGAAAAGATACTGGAAAAAAAGGGGAAAGTGAATGGGGAAAGGAAAAGTAGAATGTAGAGGATAGGAAAGAAGAAATGAGTGAAGGCTATAAGAAATAGAAAAATGCTAACCTCAATTATTTATGCTCTACGAGTTCTGCTACCATGTTTAATGATAGGATAAAAAATGGCTGGCCGGGCACAGTGGCTCACACCTGTAATCCTAGCACTTTGGGAGGCCAAAGTGAACGGATCACCTAAGATCAGGTGTTAGAGACCAGCCTGCCAACATAGTGAAACCCTGTCTCTACTAGAAATAGAAATAAAAATTAAAAATAGCCAGGTGTGGTGGCAGGCACCTGTAATCCCAGCTATTTGGGAGGCTGAGACAGGAGAATTGCTTGAACCCGGGAGGCAGAGGTTGCCGTGAGTGGAGACCACACCACTGCACTCCAGCCTGGGCAAGAAAGAACAAAAGCTGTCTTAAAAAAGAAAAAAGAAAGGTTAAGATAGTTTCTGATAATAGTAAAAAGTTAGCACTTCCTGATTCGGACGTGCAAAATAATCAGTCCAGATCTATTTTTATTTTAAACTCATTTAATTTTGTCAAGAGCCTATTGCATTTAAGAAATCATTAGAAATACGAATGCACTCATTAGTGAGCCTAGCTTGCTTTAGTTATTTACTTTTTATAACCAAAAAGCGCACACTCAATGTTCACTCAGAATGTACAGGGTCAACTACTCAGGAAACAGCTTCACATTATTACCATTAACGTAACTGGAGCTCAAACACCACCGAGTGTGACGAGTCCTCCCCCTTCAATATTATTCTACACACCATGTGAGCCCCATTTAGCTGAAACCATCCACCAGAAGAGTTTTTCTTTTGCTTAAATGACAAAATAATGAATACAATTAAATGCTATGCTCTATTTCATCATTTATTATTCAATGATGAAATTTTATTATAATTTTTTGCCTATAAAATTAACTGCCCATAACTGATTCAAAAATAAAAACTAGAGATGCTAACACAATCCATGCTGTGAATTAGTCTAAAATATTTACGCACCCAAAGCAATAGGAAAAAAATAGAACCAGATGAACCGGAAAACATTAGTTATCCGGTTATACTTTTCATCAACCTCTAAAGTAAAAAGTTATACGTGTGAAAGGGTCTGAAAAGAAAAGTATTTCAGCGACAACAGAGAGTTAAAAAATTGCATCAGCATTTTCTGGGAAAGTACATACTGCTTTTCGTTTAAGAATGCAGTCCAACCTCCAACGATTTCCCTCAACCACCGGGCGTTTCAGGAAGATTTCTGGACTCAGCCTGAAATAATGAAAACAAGATTTTAAGTAACTAAAACAAAATATGAAGTTCTGATTGTGTCATAGGAAATAAAGGTAATTTCAGCCCAAATGCCATTATCATCCTCCACTGTGGTGGGTACTCTAAAGTTTTACTATGAGTCTAAGTGCAACTTCATATGGGAAAAATAGTCTTTAGCCATACAAAATGTCCATCTTACCATCTTAGTTTCTCTCTATCTCTGTCTCTCTCTCTGTCTCTGTCTTTCTCTCTCTCTCTCTGGTACCCACATGGACACATATGCACACAGGCAGATACTGCTGGTTGCCCACCCAACAGCTAATCTCCAACTTCTTCCCTGCTGTCAGAGCCTCTCTCCCACTGCAGACTGAATATTTTAGACACTTGCTTTCCCAGACTCCTGTGCAGCTAGAGCGCAATGTGACACAATCCTGAACAATGAGATACATGAGGAAGTACACATGGGGGTTAATGGGAAACTTTTTTCTCCCTGAAATACACACACAAACACACACTCGCTTCTTCACTCCTTATCCATCTCCCTCTCTTTCTCTCTCTCTCTCCCTCTCTCAGAGAAAGCCCTGCCCACACTTCCAGCTTTAGGATGGATGTTATACAGGAGTATGATGCTTACGGAGGTGCGGCAATATTGAAATTTTAAGGAGAGGACCACAAACACAGAATCACTAGGTCACTTCGCCAACCCAGAATTGCCTAACTTCAGACTTAACATTAAATGTGAAAAATAAATCCTCAGTGTTTAAGGCCCCTTTCGTTGAATATTCTGTTACCCAACACTAAAAGCATGCTAATGGATACACAGACACTTCCTATACAAAGGAGCAGCGTCTGTGGGAACCTGGGGCTTTCTGGACAGAGGAGAAGGAAGGTAGGCTGACAGATGAAGGTTTTCCAGTGCAGGAGGGTGCTCCTAGGCTCTTCTCCTTCAGTAGTGCCATAAAGCAGCTAAGAGTACAGTAGAATCATTTTTCCCCTGGGGCTGGGTTCTAAAGTTAGTTTCTCAGTTAAATATGTACATAATGTAACATCCCTGTCATGAAAGAAAAGAAACAGTAGAAAACAGTCCTTTGTCCACTGAACTGCTAGATCTGAGGGAGCAGGGTAGACTCTGTAAGGATGAAAGCCTTATGGAATTCTGCACTGGAGTACCGCCTTGCCAGGGAGTCCTCTAAGCATGTGAAATCAACAGTGCTTTAAGGAGCTGAAGGGATTAAAAGAAATCAATTTTATGCTCTATTTCATTCAGTTAAAGAAAATTAAAACCCAGAGATAAAGTTTCTAAAGGAAATGTTATTGGGTAAAATAAATAAGGAAATGGACAAAGGAAGAGTTTGGACAGTATTAAGTGTTTGCATATTTAATTTACAGTGGAAACAAACTCCAAGGTAATCTATGTCCGAACAAGCAAACAAACAAATAAAGCACAGCAACTGATCAGAAAAGATCAAAGAGGCATTCAAAAGAAGTCTGTTTTAAATAGTAAAACAGGGGCCAGGCACGGTGGCTCACACCTGTAATCCCAGCACTTTGGGAGGCCGAGGTGGGTGGATCACGAGGTCAAGAGATCGAGACCATCCTGGTCAACATGGTGAAACCCCGTCTCTACTAAAAATACAAAAAAATTAGCCGGGCATGGTGGCACGTGCCTGTGGTCCCAGCTACTCGGGAGGCTGAGGAGGAAGAATCGCTTGAACCCAGGAGGCGGAGGTTGCAGTGAGCCAAGATTACACCACTGCACTCCAGCCTGGTGACAGAGCAAGACTCTGTCTCAAAATAAATAAATAAATAAATAGTAAAACACATTGCTGTGCACTGCTAGTTCACCAAAAGTGAGATAACCAACAGCATATACACAACTGCAATTTTTTGATGTATACATTAAACATGGCTCAAAGAGCTTCAGTTTGGGGGTGACTTTTAATGTTATACTCTGCAATTAAGTCTTTACCAATCATTTATTTTGGTTAATTTAATCCACAAACTTGCACACTTGCATACTGAGCATTCTACTGGATACTCTGAAGAATCTTAAGATAGCCCTCAAGGAGCCCTCAATTTTGAGGATAATGCATAAAAAGAAAAAAGATGTTGTTATATCATGCTATAAATGAAGTATAAACCACGGCTACATGGTAAGAAGAAAGCAGCTATAACTTACTAAGCATTATTATGTAAAGATCTTTACTTACTTATAAACAAAGTTTAAAAGAATTAATACTACATTTCATTAAATCTAGGACACTAGTAATTGTAGGATGCATCGTTACTGCATGTACCACTAAGAAAGAAAAAATCATTACAACTATTACTGTCTGAACGTAAAATGCATCCCTGATTTCAGAGATGTCAAAATGTACCTCTAAGTAAGTGTACCACTTAGAAGACTTAATGACTTTAAATGCTTACATGAGAAAAATTTTAAAATTAATGATCCTTCCACTTTTAAAAGACAGAAAAAAAAAAGATATTAAACCCAAAGTAAAATGAAGATGGAGGCAAAACAAGTAAGTGGAATTTGAAATATAAAATGAAAAACCACAGAGAAAATTAAATGAAGCTAGATGTTGGCTCATTGAACTATCAATAAAATGTGTGAACTTCTGTAAAGGCTAAAAAAAAAAAAAAGACAAAAAAATGATTGAAAGGATGGGCTCACACCTATAATCCCAGCACTTTGAGAGGCAAAAGTAGGAGGATCGCTTAAGCCCAGGAATTTGAGACCACCCTGGGCAACAAAGCAAGACCCTGTCCCTACAAAAAAAATTTTTTTTTAATTGCCAGGCATGGTGGCTCATGTCTGTAGTTCCAGCTACTCAGGGGCTGAGGTAGGAGGATTGCTTTAGCCTAGAAGGTTGCAGCTGCAGTGAGTCATGATCGTATCAATGCACTTTAGCCTGGGCCACAGAGCATGACCCTGTCTCCAGAAAAAAAAAAGAATGAAAGACAGGAAATCACTATAGGGTCTAGGAGCATTAAAATTATATTAAAGAAATAGTTATTAAAAATAACTTTATGCCATTATTTGTGGTGTTTCAGATAAAAAAACAAATTACTTGAATAAAATATTTTCAAAATATTAAGAAATATTATAAAATATTAAGAAAATAAAAAGAAATTGAAACTGACTTTATGGCTATTGAAAAACTGAATTTGTAATTAAAACTTTCCCACAGGGAAAACTACAGATGGACAACACCAAGTGCTGGCAATTATGTGGAAGAATTATAACTCTCATACATTGCTGGTGAAAATGTAACACGGTACAACTTTTGAAAACACTACATTTAGTTCTTAATTTTGATAAAATGTGGTAAATTAAATCTAAGATAGGTGTCAACAATCTATAGCTCACAAGCCAAATGTTGCCCACAGACTGCTTTAGTATGGCCTGTGAGCTAAGAATGGTTTTTTATATTTTTAAAGAGTTGTAAAAAACAATATGCTTCAGAGACCACACATGACTTGAAAAACCTAAAAAAAATTTACTCTCTGGTTTTTTGCAGAAAAACTTTGCTAACCATTTGTAAAAGTCAGTGACTTTCAAACTTTTAAACTTTTGGACTATGAGCTGCAGAAAGAAACACATTATACATACCCAAACCAATATCTGGTCTATCTATTAATCTATCAATCTATCTATCTATCCATCTACAACTGAAATAAAAGTCTCCGAATTTAGTATCCCTTAGTTCCACTTGCAATTCACCTTCCTTTCTTTACTTTTCCCTTCTCTTTCCGATCTTATGCCATTCTTTAAAAAAAAAAAAATGCTGGTCACAACCTACTAAATTATTTTAAGAAACAATTACTAACGAAGCTCAACCCATCATTTGAAAAGCACTAACAATATTAAAACCAACTTTTAAAAGTTGCATTTAAAACCAACTTAAATACACTGAAAACATATTCTCTCACCTAGAATAGTCTTTGTTTGTGAGCCAATCAGTAATGCAATGCTGATTTATTTTCTTTACAACCTTTGTTTCCAGCCCAACCTTTGTCTCTTCTATTCTCTACCCTTTACAAACTCCCTCTTTTAAAAATTTCTGTTCATTGTTTTTCTTTTGTATTCTTCTGTTTTATTAATCCTATTTTTGTCATATTGACCATACAGACTGTACAGAGACTCTGGTAGATAACCCCACTCTCTCTGATCTTTGCATGTTAGAATTTGGTTAAGTTTCTGACTGCTCCTTTTTGCAATATGCTTGCATAAGAATTTTCATTACTTGTTGAGGGAAATTACTGTGAAGGTTTTATTTCTAATGGTGTGTTGTAATAAAATGGTATCCTAGTGCAGCGATGAAAAATAAATAACTCCTGACTCATTCTCTTGCTGAAAGTAGAGCAGAGAACATTCAGGGTTCCATCCCTTCTATGTTTAATTGAATCAACCTAAATGACCATCAGTGATAGACTGGATAAGAAAATGTGTCACATATACATCACAGAATACCATGCAGCCATAAAACAGAATGTCATTATGTCCTTTGCAGCACATGGATGGAGCTGGAGGCCATTATCCTTAGCAAACTAGCACAGGGACAGAAAACCAAATACCACATGCTCTCACTTATAAGTGGGAGCTAAATGATGAGAATACATGGACACACAGAACACACACTAGAGCCTTTCAGAGGGTAGAGAGAAGAGGATCAGGAAAAATAACTCATGGGTACTAGGCTTAATACCCGGGTGATGAAATAATCTGTACAACAAAGCCCTACCACACAAGTTTACGTATTTAACAAACCGGCAATTGTACCCCTGAATTTAAAAGTTAAAAGAAAAAATTGGTGTTCAGACATAAAGCATGAAAATCTGGACTCAATAGAAATACTATTTTTAGTCTCTCTCACATCTTCACCAAACTTTCAGAAATATATTTTTTAAAGACTATAGTACTCACTGGCACAAATTTATTATCACAAGTGTTTATAAAATATTCAACCAACAGCACAGCTCCTAAGCATGAAACATTTTTTTCTTCCTGGTAACTGACTGAAAAGATAAAGTTTGCAAGAATAGGAAGACCAGAGTTAAGCTCCGCCACCAGCATGAGCATGCTGGTCACCATATACCCTGTCTATCTCCTCTATCAGTGATTCCCAACCAACAGGGATCCTGCATCCTCTCCCACCTCCAACCAGGGAACATCCAGCAATGTAAGAAGATATTTTTGGTTGTCACAACTGGGAACTTGCTACTGGTACCTAGTGGATGCTGCTAAACATCCTACAGATATGACAGCCCCCTACAACAGAGAATTATCTGGCCCAAGGTGTCAGCAGGGCCTAGGGTAAGAAAGCATGCCTTAGAATTGTAGATTTCCAGACAACTGAAGCAAAAGATGTGTTCCCATTCTTGAATTAGATACTGACATTGCCCACAAAACCTAGAATTTGAAGGGAATAAATTATGATCATAGAGTAACAGTTCATATAAGGTACCTTTTGGAAGGAAACTGGATAGAGTTAAGTAAGACACATTCAGGCAACTATTAATAAGTTCCTAGAAGGAAAACACATTTTAGACATTTCCATTTCCATCATGGCCAGTGTTAGCAAGTGTAATGGGTTTTAACTTTCCAGGAAGATGAATGATTGGAACTGAAGTCAGACTAAAATGCCTACAGCAACTCCAGGAGTAAATGAGTTTCAGATATGAGGCTTCCGGTGACTCGCATAAGCATAGTGACTCCTATGGACATTTTTTAAGGTAGTCACAAAGTTGAAACCTGATATATCTCTAGAACAGCTGACCAGGCCTGGTCATTACAGAGGATATCTTTACAGTAACAGGCAAGTGGAATTATTTCAACATCAAAGGGACAATTTAGAAGAGGTATATTCACTGGACCTCATGATAGACATACCAAAATTAGAAAAAGACACCATTACCCCTATAACTGTACTTCCATTACAGCATAATCTTTACTGAAATGAATACTTGGAAGTCTGCTCCCAAATGCAAATACAAAACCGAATTGTTCAAACTAAGTATTTTAAGAATATTGTTGAGGCCAGGGTTTTTGAAAAGGCCTTTCACTGAAGGCTCAGTTCATTGGTTGAGACGCTGGCCAAACCATCCATAGATACTGCTGATTTTCATAATGTGTAATTCTTGAGCAGCACTATACCATGGTCCATTTCTAAACATGGAGACATGCAGAAAAACTTCCCAGGGACAAATACTAACCACCAATCCGTGATAAAAATCTCTTCGGTTGCCTCTTCCATTGCATTTGCCACATCTTCAAAATAGCCTTTGGCGTTAACATACCTGAAAGACAAGTTTATCGTTCCTTTTTGTTGTCAAAAAAGAAAAGAAACATATCTTACGGTAAAGCAAAACATGGTAGCCAGTGCCTAGCGGTCCGCATAACACTATATAATTGACTTTATGTAATTGGAAAACAAGGATTGAAAATACCGACTTCCCTGCTGCCTAGGAAGGGCAGAAAGTAGTAAACAGCCTGATTTTTCTCTGCTTACAGAACAACAAATGTATTGAGCCTCATCATCCTAAGGTGCCAGATGAATTCTTCTGTCCTGTTGAACTTACAGATTTTCCTCTAAGACTGAAAGCAAACCAGCTTCCAATTCAATGGTAGAAAAACAGGCTAAGTGTGATTTTATTTAAAAAGAACTATCTAGCAAGTAAATGCTTTTTCCTAAATGAGGGCTAATGACTTAAATAAATCTTCCATTTGCATCATTAAAGAAAAGTGTGAAGTTAGCTTTAAAATTCAAACTTCAAAACCTAAAGCTAGCTAAGCGCACTGTGAAAAATCTTAAAAGCAATGATTGAAAAACTAATCTATCATCAGGTAGTGCCATAACTATCACAAAAAGAGAAGCCCTAGTTAGGTATAACGCATAATCTGTCACAGTTTTGAAAACTGATTCCAGGTGAATTTAGGCCAGCATAATATTAGACGCTATGTATGACTGCCCTGACAGCCTGAGGGCAATAATAACTTACCATTTAGCTAAAGTGTTCTCTTGGATAGCAGCATACGACCCAAATCGATGATCTTTGAGAAAGTTGGTGCCATGTTTCTGGATGAATTCTTCTATAGCCCCTCCCCACCACCGAGCATGTCTATAGCTGTTGCATTTTAAAATCAGGGTCCTTTCAAGAAAAGCCAAATGTAGAAAAGAATGATCACGCTGTGTTCTATCTCATGTTCTTTTTTATTTGGTAGTCTACCAAACATAAACTGAAAATTTTAGGCAAAGAACATCAAAAAAGCGGCGTTTTAACATTTTTGGGGTACATTTCTACCACCACACCAAGGTAAGATGACTATGCGTGAGGAGGAAGGTTGCTTTCTAAAAATATATTCAATATAACAAAAATAAACATTCAGGTTACTTATTCATTCACTCATGCAAACATGCAGAAAGGTACTTACCATAGACCTGGAGCTGTGTGCTAGCGCATGAGGAGGATGAAGAAAGAGGGTAAAGCGAGGCTCTGCTTTTAAGGATTAGTTAGAGAGCTGTTGGCTCCTCTAGAGCAGCGGTCCCCAGTTTTTTTGGCGCCAGGGACAGGCTTGTGGAAGGAAATGTTTCCACAGATGACGGAGAGTCGTCTCGAGATGAAACTGTTCCAGCCCAGGTCATGAGCAGGTGATCTGACTCTCACGGAGAAGCGTGCAACCGAGATCCCTCACATGTGCGATCCACTATTGGGTTCAAGCTCCTGTGAGAATCTACCACCATGGCTGATCTAACAGGAGGTGGAACTCAGGAGGTAACGCTCCCTCACCCACTGCTCACCTCCTGCTGTGCGGCCCAGTTCCTAACAGGCCTTGGACTGATACCCCAAGGGGGTTGAGGACCCCTGCTCTAGAGGACACTTCCCTTTGTGCTGCCTGGTATCATTCCCTCAGCTTCTGGAAATATCCCTTCTCTTCACCAAAGCTAAGCAAAATGGCATATTCCATCTCCCTGGTCCCAGAAGGTGGTTCTGGCATGAGTGTGTGAGCTAGTTCTACCCACTCAAGTAGCTTTAGGATAGGAATTTATGGATGAATTCACAGTCTGGCAGGAGCTTGAACCCCCAGTCGGCATGCAACTAAATTCAGACTCTTAAATATATTGTGAATTTTCTACTTCACTAATCATAGAAAAACTGTTCTTTTGCAATAATAATCAATTAAACATTGATACCAGAAAAAAAGGACACTCAACATACATTTGTTCATACATTCCTGTAACAAATATACCTGAGTATTCTTTCAGCCATTCCTAAGCAACTGTGAAGACGTGCTCAGGAATGCCAGGAAGGGACTCTCCTGCTTCTGCAGAATTTGGTGTGAGTGTGGGAGCGGAGCCGGGCCATCTTGCTACCACAAGGAAATCAGTCATGCTCAACATGGCTATTTAGTTCTCTTTGGGGTAAGCCAGTTTGCATTAGATTTTTCTGTCGCTAATAACTAAACGATCCTAAACTCTTGCAAATTTATAAATGTTAAAAAATAATTTAGAGTGGATCACAGAAAGTTTCTTTTAATACCAAGTGTCAGAATTCCGCCTATTACCAAGAGGGAAAAATAAGTTACCCAAATTTGAAGTTCGAAGGAAAACCGAGTATTGCAGCCAGCTGTATTCCTGCCATGGAGGCAGAAATCTACCACCACACCAATGTAAGAAGACTATGAGTGAGGAGGGAGGTTGCTTTTTTGAGGAAATACAATGATCCTGATGAGAAGCAGAGAAAGGGGCTGTGTTCACAGATTCTGAAATAATCATTTATAAAGATTAGGCATGTCCAAACTGCTTTCCTAGATATGTCAGTGGTAGATGCTGACTTTTGTCTGAAAGTCATTAAGCCATCAGAGAGAGGCTGACGCTGCCAGGCTGTGGAGACGGGAGGAGAGACACGCTGGAGCTGAGAGAAAGAGGAGTGAAGCATCCCCATCACATGTGGTGAAGGAGACACGGGTTTCTAGGGATGGAGACAAAAGGGCACAGAAGGTGCCTGGGCTTGACCCATCCTGCAAGCACTTCTCCAACTGAGCTAAAATGCATCTGAAAACCAGTTATGCGAAAACTTATGGAAGAGACAAGACAAGACACTATGACAGGATGTGAGTCAGAATCAAGGCAGGGTGGGCCGGGTGCGGTGGCTCAAGCCTGTAATCCCAGCACTTTGGGAGGCCGAGGCGGGTGGATCACGAGGTCAAGAGATCGAGACCATCCTGGTCAACACGGTGAAACCCCGTCTCTACTAAAAATACAAAAAATTAGCTGGACATGGTGGCGCGTGCCTGTAATCCCAGCTACTCAGGAGGCTGAGGCAGGAGAATTGCCTGAACCCAGGAGGCGGAGGTTGCGGTGAGCCAAGATCACGCCATTGCACTCCAGCCTGGGTAACAAGAGCGAAACTCCGTCTCAAAAAAAAAAAAAAAAAAAAAAAGAAAAAAAAAAGAATCAAGGGTGGGGGGAGGGGGGAGGAAGAGCTATTCCAAACACATGCATAAGAAAAGCAAAGGGAAAGAGGCAAGGAAAAAATCCTGCCTCCATAGAACCTGCAAGGCATTTTAGGGAGCAATTTCAAATAAAGGCAGGGAAATAAATGCCCGTCAATAATGAGTGGGGGAATTTGGTCTTATTTGATAAAACGATGGGGGGAATCTTATGCCAGGAAGGAAGGTAATGAGACCTGCATGTGAATGGCCTCATTCAGCAATGACATACAAGTAAGCACGGGTGGTAAATGCAGACGAAGTGGCCAGTAGAGTGAGGAGCCAGTGAGAATTGTGGCCAGACGTCTGTGGCTCACTGTAAAGCAGGATTGCAGGAGGAAGGTGTAATGGCGGCACATTATATTTCCATTAACGATCTTAAATGTTCCATTCTCACAGAATATCATCAGGAAGTTCAGCATCGTTTCATACACACACACACACACACACACACACACACACACGCGCATAAATTAGTAAGGGAATATGTAGCTATGTTGGTAACTGTGTACAGGGAGAAATGCATATATATTCATATACATGATGATGAACTATATAGAGACAAATGGATCTATATGTATAAAGACACACATACTTGGTATAACTACAATCTTCCAGAAAGATCACATACACACGTACTCACTAATAAAATCTATAATAAGTGTACATGAGTGTCCTTTCAAGGTATCTTTC
The DNA here is from genome assembly GCF_048565385.1 of Saimiri boliviensis. Taxonomy (NCBI): domain Eukaryota; kingdom Metazoa; phylum Chordata; class Mammalia; order Primates; family Cebidae; genus Saimiri; species Saimiri boliviensis. The sequence goes on along the minus strand of NC_133457.1, from coordinate 6,739,919 downwards.
TTGGTTGGGCGTGGCAGCTCAGGCCTGTAATCCCGGCACTTTGGAAGACCGAGGTGGGCAGATCACTTTAGGTCAGGAGTTTGAGACCAGCCTGGCAAACATGATGAAATCCCATCTCTACCAAAAAATACAAAATTTAGCCGGGTGTAGTGGCGGGCACCTGTAGCCCCAGCTACTCAGGAGGCTGAGGTGGGAGAATTGCTTGAACCTGGGAGATGGAGGTTGCAGTTAGCCAGGATTGCCCCACTGCACTACAGCCTGGGTGACAGAGTGAGACCCTGTCTCGAAGAAAAAGAAGAAGATATCTTTCTTAAAATGTGTGTGTAACAGAATTTTTATGAATCAAATCATTATTTGGGTGTTTTGTTAATTAAAAGAATATTGATTTATAAAGTTTAACTTATTTTTAAAATGTGAACTATCGCTCTATCTGTTTAGTATACTGGCAAATTGAGCAGTAAATTCTGTTAACATAGGCAAACATCTACATACAGGATTGTTTATTCTGACTGTGGCACATAGGATATTCTTTAAAATATATACAAGAAAAAAAGTGGTTTCATTACACTTGATTGAGGATGAGCTCTAAATTACAATTTTCTGCCACTTTTTAAACTTCTTTTTTACATAAGGTTGAGGAAAAGGCTGCTTTTAAGATATTTTTGTAGACCTCTTTTTTAAATATTTGAAAGTTGTACCTTGAAAGATTATCAATTCGGAGTCCGTACTTCGTTTCTGTCTCCTTCTTCCCCACCTTAATTTTGAATTCTTTGTCTACCAGCAGGACGAATGCAATGGCACCGCTGTCTGGTTTCATATACAGTAAAAAGGAATCTTTCACTATTAACCATCTGTAAGAAGGTAATAAGTACTTGTAAAGTTGAACTGAATAACTGAAAGGAGAAGAACTCATTATTATGACAAGACTTAAGTAATCACTCTGGCAGACTGTAAACATAATTACATTTTCTACATAGGAGACATTTTTTTTAATTGCCAGGAAACAAAAAAACAACAAATCCTTTCTATGACGTTTTTCTAAGAAGCAGTGTACCAAGTAATTTGGAGTGATTCATTAGCTCTTTAAACATAAATGGCAAAACCTGAAGGAATGTCCCTAATTTTGGCAGGTAGCACTCACAGCACGTATGACAGAAAGCACGAGACGGAGGAGATGGGATCCATTCACAGTGAATGCAAATGGTAACTTTATCAGGCTGCATATAACAACATGTATTCCTATGTGCCTGCAATTGCAGAGTGATCGACGGAACCATTTGAAAACTGAGACGTAACAAAATGGGCTATTTAAGCAAAGACCTGGAACCAACGCAAATGCCCATCGATGATAGACTGGACAGGGAAACTGTGGTACATATACACCATGGAATATTACGCAGCCATCAAAAACGATGAGTTCGTGTCCTTTGCAGGGACATGGATGAACCTGGAAGCCATCATTCTCAGCAAACTGACACAAGAGCAGAAAATCAAACACCGCATGTTCTCACTCATAAGCGGGTGTCGATCAATGAGAACACATGGACACAGGGAGGGGAGCACTACACACTGGGGTCCGTTGGGGGGAAATGGGGAAGGGACGGGAGGTGGGGAGGTGGGGAGAGATAGCATGGGGAGAAATGACAGATATAGGTGAGGGGGAGGAAGGCAGCAAATCACACTGCCATGTGTGTACCTATGCAACAATCTTGCATGTTCTTCACATGTACCCCAAAACCTAAAATGCAATAAAAATTTTTTTTAAAAAAATGGGCCATTTAACAGCACATATCAGACCAAGTGAAGTACTCTAAGCACTTCCACATTAGGGAATAGTAAGGTTGGAACATCTGAATATAAACTTGGTAATACTGTAAGTATAGCATGGGAACTCAATATTTAAAATATATCTATAATAAATCTTTACTGTAACTGGGATCGCATTATGTTTTAATGGCTTTGTAACTTGGAATTTAATGTAGACCAACCTGCGCGGATTTCCACATAGTTTCATTTCATGTATTTGTTTTTTAATATATAAGCCATATTCTTCCTAATAAAAGGGCATAGGGTGGATTTAGGATAACTTACAGCAAAGAACATATGTGGTATGGTTAAAAAAGGAAAAATGTCAAGGTCACAGAAAGTAAATACCTAAAATAACTAACCATAAAGGTAAGTATAATTACAGAGATGACACACTCATGTTGGGTATAAGCGTCCTGGTTTTTCTTGTCAAATGAATAAATTAAAGAAATAACTGGATTTCCTCCAAAACCAAATTTCAAACCAAGTTTCTCATTTGGGACCTAACATAAGACAACTGAACAACATAATGAATAATATTCCCGATAACAATCTTTCAAAGCAAATACAGAAATTATACATTTTATAAGAGTTCTCAGAACACTCCTCAATACAAATACCAAGGCTATGATATCAAAGGGTAACTCAGTGATCCTGATGGGGCTAAATTATGAGTCCAGGCCTGTAGCTGCCTGTTGATAAAATGTGGTTAAGGCTAATAGAGAGCAGACGCATCGCATAGCTGTCAAAGTTCTTTAGCTGCAATCTTTCCTCTCCGCTTGGCTTTTAATGCAAACTACAGCACAGACAAAGTGGCCCAGGCTCAGAGCACTGGTGTGCTACACTGCTGACTGGGAAGGTGCCACAGGCTTTGTGAACCACAACTGGTAGAGCTGTGTATCTGAGGAGAACGTCAAATATCCCAGACTTTGCTGCCTGGATGTAAAAAATACCTGAATGGCACCAGCCCCAGCTCTGATCAGACCTCTACACCACAGAAAACAGTGTGGGGTGACCCACATCCAAGCTCCCACCGTTGGCATTAGAAAACAAATCTGAGAGATGCTCCCGAGAACGCAAGCTCATTGGCTTAACTAATATTAGTAATATAATGGCTGTACTAATTTACACTAGGGACAAAGGCTACAAAACATGCCCTCAGGGCTAGGCTGCTGATACCACTGTCCAGGTGTGCCCTGCACAATGTCTGCTGAAGAAGGGGTCTGGTGCAGCCTGCGTCATCCCACAGGAATGGGAAGCTTTTCTCTAATTCTCACAAAAGCTCCACATAGGCAATACATCGTCTTGTTCAGCAACTGAAATAAGATGGCTGGGGTATATTGCACAGCCAGGGCACTGCTCAACTCCAGCGGGTGCCATTCATGTTATGTGTATTCTACGTAAATAGCTCCGCCTCGGCTGCTCCAAGTTGTGGCAGTCTGGAAATATGCTGGTCAGCACTGACAACTAGATGTTGAAAATTGAATTTAAAAGGTGATGATTTCTGTTTTGACTATGATGAGTTTTTTTCATGGTTTTTAAAAATATATTTTAATTGATACATAATAATTATACATATTTATGGAGTACATCTGATATTTTGATACATGTAGCTCTTTCACCTCCCTGGTTAGCTGTATTCCTAGGTATTTTTTTCTTTTTGAGGCAATTGTGAATGGGGTTGCCTTCCTGGTTTGTTTGGAATGCAACCCCATTCACAATTGGCTTGACCGTTGTTGGTGTATAGGAATGCTAGTGATTTCCGTACATTGACTTTGTATCCTGAAACATTGCTGAAGTTGTTTATCAGCTCAAGGAGCTTTTGGGCAAAGACGATGGGGTTTTTTAGATATAGAATCATGTCATCTGCAAACAAGAATAGTTTGACTTCCTCTTTTCCTATGTGGATACTTTTGATTTCTTCCTCTTGCCTCATTGCTCTGGCCAGGACTTCCAATACTATCCTAAATACGAGTGGTGACAGAGGGCATCCTTGTCTTGGGCCAGTTTTCAAGGGAATGCCTCCAGCTCTTGTCCATTCACTATGATGTTGGCTGTGGGTTTGTCATAGATGGCTCTTAGTATTTTGAAGTATATTCCTCCAATGCGTAGTTTATTGAGGGTTGTTAAAATGAAGGGATGTTGAATTTTATCAAAAGCCTTTCCCGCATCTATTGAGATTATCATGTCATTTTTCTCTTTAGTTCTATTCATGTGATGAATCACATTTATCAATTTGCATGTGTTGAACCAACCTTGCATCCCAGGGATACAGCCTACTTGATTGTGGTGGTTTAGCTTTTTGATGTGTTGTTGGATTGTGGTTTGAAGGAGATTAAGACATGAAAAATCATACAAAGGATCAACAAATCCAAGAGTTGGTTCTTTCAAAAAATTAATAAGATAGACCAAAAACAGAATAATAAAGAAGAAAAGAGAGAAGATCCAAATAAACACAATTAGAAATGACAAAGGGGACATTACCATTGATCCCACAGAAATACAAGTAACTGTCAGCGACTACTATGAACAACTCTATGCACAGAAACTAGAAAATCTACAAGAAACAGATAAATTCTTGGACACATACATCTCCCCAAGACTGAACCAGGAAGAAACTGAATCCTTGAGTGGACCAATAATCAGCTCTGAATTAGAATCAGTAGTAAATAACCTACCAACCAAAATAAAAAAAAAAAAAAAAAAAAAACAAAAAGCCCAGGAACAGGCAGATTCACAGCCAAATTCTACCAGATGTACAAGGAAGAGCTAGTACCATTCCTCCTGAAACTATTCCAAACAATTGAGAAGGAAGAACTCCTACCCAACTCATTCTATAGGCCAGCATCATCCTGACACCAAAACCTGGCAGACACACAACAAAAAGAGAAGACTTCAGGCCAATATCCTTTATTAACATAGATGCAACACTCCTCAACAAGGTTTTCTTTTCTTTCTCAGGAATGTATACATCAAGAAAGCCTTGATCAACCAGACTTCTAGGAGTCAGCGCCATCTGCACAGGGATCAAGTGCCTGCCCTGAAGTCAGCCTCCATGGGCTCCAATTCCATCTGCTACTCACTGCTTGTGCAAACTTCAGTGACTGAACATGATGTCAAAATCTGTAACATGAGGATAACATCAAACATGCAACATGAGGACCTAACAACGATATCTGGTTCCTAAGTATTCATGAAGGATTAACTGAAATGACTCGTGAACATGCTTAGCACAGTGCCTGGCCCCAATACATGTGAACTATTATAACTAATCTGGTTCTAAACCATGTGAGATTATGTTTTAAAAAGACACCTCCTGCCTGTGTCACTACTTGCCATAGCATTAAAATGCAGATAAGCCCACTTGAGCCAGCTCTCCCCTTCTCAGCCTCATCTCCTACTGTTGTCTCTAATTTCTTTAGACTTGCCAGTCTTCTTTGGGCTCTATCATTGCTCTTCCTCTGCCTAAAAACGGTGTCTTCTAGATATTCCCATGAGTAGTCTCTTCTTGTCAATCAAACCTCTCCTTAAAAATCCCTCTACAAGCAGGCTACTGGATTCAAAAAAGGGTATTCTTCACCATCCCTGCCTCAGCCCTCTACTGCATCACACTGCCCTGCTTTAGCTTCTTTGCAGTACATCTGGAAGCATTTGTCTGCTTGTTTACAGTCTGTCTCCCACAGCACAGCGTAAGATTCCTGGGAACAGGGAATGTGGCTGTCATGTCCACCACTATCTGCCCAATGCCTAGAATTATCTTCTAGCGACCCAGAGCAAGCCTTCAGGCAAGGCCACCATCTCCCCTAAAGAACGGTTGCATGAATGGATTCCAGAGAGTAAATAAAACTATTTAGACACTATCACTGTCTAAAAATTTTAATTACTGGTACAGCTCATAGTTCATTAAACACTAAGAAAGTGCTAAGAAATCAAAAGTAATGGCAAAAACCACAGTTACTTTTGTACCACCTAATAAATGCTAAATTTATTTCTTCACATCTATACATCTCTTTTTCTTAACACATTATTTGAAACAAGAAACTTAACTTACTACCAGGTGCAGAGAAGTTGCTCAATAAATGTGCTGTTTAAGCAGATGTTTTACTTTGTAGGAAATGGAAAACATCTTCTCTGTTTGTCTTTGTTTTTAAACTCAACTCTGAGATAAGGTCATTATGAGACCTACTTGAAAGCTTAATTTCCTTGTTTGCCTTCCCTCAATTTGTCATCATAGAATAAATTAAAAATTGATAAGAATGTATTTTTATGGGTACAAATGAAAAAAAGTTACGAAGGAGTGTCACCTTTAAAAGTAAGTCTCTTTTAGACATTAATAAAATAGTCTTCTTGGCCAGGTGCTGTGGCTCCCATCTGTAATCCCAGCACTTTGGAAGGCCAAGGTGGGCAGATCGCTTGAGCTCAGGAGTTCAAGACCAGCCTGGGCAACATCGCAAAACCCCATCTTTACAAAACATACAAAAATTAGCCAGGTGTGGTGGTGTGCACCTGTATCCCTGTCACGTGGGGGGCTAAGGTGGGAGGATTGCTTGAGCTCAGGAGGTTGAGGCTGCAGTGAGCCAAGATCATACCACTGCACTCCAGCCTTGGTGACGAAGTGAGATCCTGTCTAAAAAAAAAAAAAAAAAAAAAAAAGTCTTCAACTGTGAGAAACTTTCTAAACTGATTTTGTCAACTATACTTTATCATTTATAGATGATTTCTGGTATTTTAAATCCCAAAAATGCGACTCAGGAAATATGTATTATTAATATGGAACCAGGGCTCTAATCTTCACAGAAAAATTTAAACAATTTGCAGTGAGCATACATTTCATTCCAGGGAGGATCGTATCTTTTTAGATTGTCCTGGTTGACTTATGATTTAATTCAAAGTTTAAAAAGACGGGGCATATCGCTTTTAAGTAACAAAGTCTTTCCCTCATTTTTCCTAGCTGCTACTTCTCATAAGGATTAAATCCAAAAGTCAGTTTTTCAAGGAGCCTTTCCTTGACTCCCAGAGCTAAAGTCACTCTCTCCAATCTCCAAATCCTTCACAAACCATTTTTCCACTTTAAAGCTCTCATCGCTACCTGAATTTATGTAATTTACACTAGTTGCTGGCTTAGTGCCTGTATCTCCTGTCTAATAGAACTCCATGAGGGCAGACACTTCATCTTGTTCACTACTGTTTTCACGATAGTATGCTGCAATCTGACATACATTAGGCACTCGATAAATGACTGAATAAACCAGAACACGGCTTCCATTCCTTCAGCAGATGCCTTCTGTCGGGTTGTCCCGGAAGTAAACTATGAGATAAAGATGTATGTATATAAAGGAGTTTGTTGAGGAGGCGGCACCAGGAAGCAGCATTAGGAAGGACAGAAAGAAAGAGCAAGGAAGGAAGCCACAGAGAGTGTATCTTCATGCATTTTATTGTGGGCAACTGTGCTGTAAGCCAGCTGGGGAGTTTTGGGAGACTGTAGAAAATACTGCAGAATTGTCCCAACTGAGGCAGAGGGAGGAGGCTGAACTCCGATCAGTTCTTGGCTGATGGCTGCTCCGGGCAGCTGTTGATACTTCCTAGTCTGCTGTGCACACAGGTGGGTTCTGACAGCCTAGAGAGTTCTCTGGTCAAAGAACCACGAATGCTTAAGGTTACAGTCTGAAAACTGTGGTTGGCATGTAGCAGCTGACTCAGGCAAAGTAAATGACTAGGGAGGAGTGATCAGAGGAATCCTCAAGTTTCTAGAAGTTAGAGAAGTATATCTGAAAGCAAATACCTTTTCTAGTATATTATTTTCCTTATTTTAGTAAAATTGTTTTCCATAACAAAAATTTCCAGTGTTCTTAACTTTAATCTTCTGATCTTTTCCTTGTAATTTCCTTTTTCTTCTTTTTTTTTTTTTTTGAAATGGAGTTTCACTCTTATTGCCCAAGATAGAGTGCAATGGCAGGATCTCAGCTCATTGCAGCCTCCACCTCCTAGGTTCAGGCGATTCTCCTGCCTCAGCCTCCCAAGTAGCTGGAATTACAGGCATGTGCCACCACACCCAGCTAATTGTATTTTTTTTTTTTTTTTTTTTTTTTTTTTTTTTTTTTTTTTTAGAGATGAGGTTTCACCACTTTGGCAGGTTGGTCTTGAACTCCTGACGTCAGGTGATCTGCCCACCTCAGCCCTGTAATCTCTTCTGTCCTTTCAAAGCCCAGAAAGTAAAGGCCCAACTTAATGGCATTTTTCATTGGTAGTATATCTTAAATCGATATGTGCAAAGGTAGATGCCAGTATTAGTTTTACATATTTTAAATATACACATAGCTCAATTCTACATTTACACATAAATACATTTATCATTTTCAATTTGGGGAAAATATTATATATAGATATAAAATATTTATAACTGATTTTTAAGTGTTTTACTAGTTTTTCAAAATCCCAGTACATTGCTATTGCAACAAACAGTTATTGCCTATTATGTGCAAAACTTGGGGAATATAGACAAGAATCATATGATATTATTTTATATCCACAAGGAGTTTTTAGTTGGTAAGACTTTGGGAAGCCAAGGCAGGCGGATCATGAGGTCAAGAGATTGAGACCATCCTGGCCAACATGGTAAAACCCCGTCTCTGCTTAAAATACAAAAAAATTAGCTGGGCATGGTGGCACGCGCCTGTAGTCCCAGCTACTCGGGAGGCTGAGGTAGGAGAATTGCTTGAACCTGGGAGGCAGAGGTTGCAGTGAGCCCAGGTCACACCACTGCACTCCAGGCTGGCGCCTGGTGATGGAGTGAGACGCTGTCTCAAAAAAAAAAAAAAAAAAAAAAAAAAAAAAAAAAAAAAAAAAAAAAAGATATAAAATAAACTTGTCTGTCTATATTACACTTACCATGATAAATATTTTTCATAAATATAAGTCCAAAATTATCATCCCTGAAGTCTGCACAATTTTACTTGTTTTTTTAATGTATAGTTCAGTTTGATTTTTAGCATATTCACAAAGTTGGATAACCATCACCACTATCTAATTCCAAAATATGTTCATTGTCCCAAAAACAAACCCCATACCAGCGTCAAATCAGTAGAAAGCAACCTCCTCCCCATTCCCTGGAAACAGTTTATCTACTTCTGTCTCTACAGATTTGTCTATTCTGAACATTCACATAAACAGGAATCATACAATGTGTGCCTTTTTGTATCTAGATTTTTTCATTTATCATGTTTTCAAGGTTCATCCGGATTATAGCATGTATCAGAACATCATATCCTTTTTCATTTAATTTTTTTCATTTGTATTCAGATATAATTCACATATCCAAAAACATACCTTTTAAAAGTATACAATGCAATGGTTTTTAGCATAATCACAAAGTTGTGCAACTATCACTACCATCTAATTTCAGAATATTTCCATCACCCCATAAAGCAACTCCATAACCATCAATAGTCTTCATTCCTTTCTTTTAAAAAAAATTATTTTTAATTTTCGTGGGTGCATAATAGGTTTATATATTTATGGGGTATATGAGATATTTTGATACAAGCATACAATCTGTAATAATCACATCAGGATAAATGGGGTATCCATAATCTCAAGCATTATCTTTTATGCTACCAACAATTCAATTACACTCTTTTAGTTATTTTAAAATGTACAATTAAATTATGATTGACTATAGTCACCTGCTGTGCTATCAAATACTAGATCCTAATTATCCTGTTTGTTTGTATCCATTAACCATCCCCACTACCCACTTCCAGCCTCTGAAAAATCTCCATGAGTTCAACTGTTTTAATTTTTAACTTCCACAAGTAACTGAGAACATGCTAAGACTGTCTTTCTGTGCCTAGCTTATTTCAATTAACATAATGATCTCTAGATCCATCCATGTTGTTGCAAATGACAGGATGACATTCTTTTCTATGGCTGGATAGCACTCCATTGTGTATATGTACCATATTTTCTTTATCCATTCATCTGTTGAACACCTGGATTGCTTCCAAATCTTCACTACTGTGAACAGTGCTGCAATAAAGATGGACGTGCAGATATCGCTTTGACATACTGATTTCCTTCTTTTGGGTATATACCTAGAAGTGGATTTGCTAGATCATATGGTAACTCAATTTTGAGTTTTTTGAGAAACCTCGAAACTGTTCTCCATAGTCATTGTACTAATTTACATTCCCATCAATAGCGTATGAGGACTGTTTTCTCTGCATCCTCACCAGCATTTGTTATTGCCTGTCTTTTAGATAAAAGTCATTTTAACTGGGGTGAGACGACATCTCATTGTAGTTTTCATTTGCATTTCTCTGTCGATCCGTGATATTGCACACATTTTCATACATCAGTTTGCCATCTGTACCTCTTCTTTCAAGAAATGTATATTCAGATCTTTTGCCCATTTTTTAACCAGATTATTACATTTTTTTTTCCTATAGAGTTAGTCGAGCTCCTTATGTATTCTGGTTATTAATGCCTTGTCAGATGGATAGTTTATAAGTATTTTCTCCCATTCTGTGGTTTATCTCTTCACTTCGTTGATTATTTCCTTTGCTGTGCAGAAGCTTTTTAATATTCCTTCTACAGCTGGTTAATATTCCACTGCATGAGAACACCGCATTTGTTTATTCATTCATCAACTGATGAACAGTTGAGTTGTTTCCACTTATAATGCTATTATCAATAATACTGCTATGAAAAAGTTTTGGTGTAGACATGTTTTTCAATTCTCCTGGGTGAATCCCTGGTATTGCTGGGACATGTGGTAACTCTTATGTTTAACAGTTTAAAGAGCTGTCAGAGTGTTTTCCAAAGTGGCTGCAGCATTTTATATTTCCATTAGCAATATCTGAAGTTTTTCTCCAGAAAATATTCTAGTTTCTCTACATCCTCACCACCATTTGATTTTGTTCATCTCTTTGATGATAGCCATCCTCACGGGTGTGAAATAGTATCTCACTGTGGATTTGATTGACATTTCCCTAATGACTAGTAATGCTGAGCATCTTTTCGTATACTTACTGGCCATTTGTAAATCTTCTTTGGCTGGCCAATTCTGGCAGCCCAATTGGGTTCTGTGTCCTGGGGTTTTCACGTATGTAATTTGCACACTTTGGCTACAAGATCAGCTTTGGATAGAATATTTAATTGAATGCTGGAACTTGGATTTTAAAATATAATTAAAAGTTTGTTCTGCCATGGCTTTTAAGGATTTATAATTTAAAACTGGTAATGTCAAACTAGCCCAAATACCCAGTGTATTAAAACAAACTAGCACACAAAACTCACTACTTCCTACCTTTTTGACCATCGGTAGCAGGCTCTTCCCTGGCCACAGCAATTCAAACCTGGTATTCTGTGTCCTCCGGATCTTTTCATTATCATACCTTCTCTGAAAGAGACATAAAATTAACCCATCGCCTTCAAATTTCCCACTCTCACTTAGCTTTTACAGCCTCCCAACATGGGACTAAATAAACCATCTCATTCTCACATGACTTTCCTCCCTACTCTCTCCTCCTCGTTCTCAACTAGCTCAGTGCTCTAATTGTTAGGCTGGGTACTCTAGAGTCTAACTTTGAAACACAGTCGTGAGATATAGCCCCTTCAGTATTTGGGGTGGCGTGATTCTGTTGTGCACTACGTAGGACCTTACGCATCCTGTCTCCTGGCTCTAAATATTGAGTGTTCCCTCCTCAACATTGTGACACTGTGACAAACTAAAAGAGACCCCATGCATTTCCACATGCCTGCACAGGGATGCTTCCACTGCCATTGAGACCATGGTGTGTCTCACCCACAGATGGCAGGCCATCTCTGTGTCTCTTCATACATAGTTCTAGCTTGTTGAACCAGTTGAGCCATGCCAAAGGAAGCAGAACTAGCTACTAGTTTTGGAAACAGTAATATCTTAATTTTGAAAAATATGACAAGAAAAAGCAATAACAAGAGCTAAACAAAAAATTTTTTTCTGAAACAACTGCTAACAATGCTCTTAACTAGAACTTGAAAGTTAACCTCTTTATGTTTTCAAGCTCTAATACTATGAAGGAAAATTATCATCAATTTCCATCTGGTTATACAACATATATTTTACATAGCATTATTTTAAAATAATCATCAAAATGAGTAGTAAACATTTAACTTTATAAGGGATTATAAAGGGAGATATTATATATTTGATTTTTACTATATTCCTCTACACATCATACTTGCTATAGGTACTGAAAACTTCCACTGTTGGGTTAGAAAGAATCTGTGCTGCAAGCCTGTGGCAAACACAGTGGAGCAGTTGCTACCATTGTTTATCACAGGAGATGCTCTGACTCGTATGAATAGATTCCATCAGTTGCTCTAACTCTACTGGTGAGAAGAGAATCTAGCAGTAAAGCCAGGAGGACTCCATCATCACGGCATGCTGCTACATTAAGTGTTAATGCATATCAACTTTCCATACTTCTCTTTCAATGGTCATTGGAACTTACATGCCCTTTGGTCCCAAATCGTGGATGAAAGATAGCTGGCTTATATCAAGAAACTCTGTCTGAAAAGAGGCAAAAAATCTATCTTTAGCAAGCAAAGAAATTCAAATGTATGTATTACAAAACATGTATTAGGTATAGCTGTGTGTAAATACTGTTTGATGTGCTCCACAGACTATACAGATCAATAATAATGGCATTGCCCTGAAAGAGTGCAGATTAGAAGTGTATAAATTATTAAGACACACCCTACTTGACCTTCTAAATCTCAAGAGAGTAATGTGTGCCCTAAGATGTAGAGATAAAATAATCAAGAAGCTTGGAGAGAGAGAAAGCGAGAGAGAGTTTATTCCCAATATTTTTTTTTTTTTTTTTTTTTTGAGATGGAGTTTTGCTCTTGTTACCCAGGCTGGAGTGCAATGGCGCGATCTCGGCTCACCGCAACCTCCGCCTCCTGGGTTCAGGCAATTCTCCTGCCTCAGCCTCCTGAGTAGCTGGGATTACAGGCACGTGCCACCATGCCCAGCTAATTTTTTGTATCTTTAGTAGAGACGGGGTTTCACCATGTTGACCAGGATGGTCTCGATCTCTTGACCTCGTGATCCACCCGCCTCGGCCTCCCAAAGTGCTGGGATTACAGGCTTGAGCCACCGCGCCCGGCCCCAATATTCTTTTATGTTTGTTTTTGTTGTACGGGGTGGGGATTGTGCAGCACAGTGTACACACAGACAACAAAAGAATGTGAGGAGTGATATCTGTGCAAGATCTGGAAGATGGACTGCATTTTTGGGGCACATAGAAATGAGAGATGAATGGGGGGCTAGAACAGAAGTTCCAAGAAGGTTATAGGATGTACAGTTGGGCTACAGTGAATAAGATGAAGGAAAAGAATGAAAAATTAAATAGCAATGTAGGCTGAAAAGGAAGTGAAAAGGGCTTTGAACATCGGGCATAACTAAAAGAATTATTTTTAATGAGTTGAAGAGAATTTTAGGCCCACCTTCACTGTATTAGAAGGTTGAAAACTGTAAATATAATAACAATAACTGCAGCCATATTTACTGAGCGCTAACTATGTGTTGGTTTCATACTAACCACTTTTCATGCATTATCTCAAACCCCTTTGAAGCAGGTGCTACTTTTCCCATTGTACAGAAGAGGAAGCTGAGGTTTATATAGGGGTAAGCAAAAATGTTCTGCAAACAGCTAGACATTAAATGTTTTGGGCTTTGTAGGCATACATTCCCTTCTGCAACTACTTAGCTCTGCTGTTGTAGTATGGAAATAGCCATAGGCACATACATAAATGAATAACTGTGGCTGCATTCCAATAAAACCCTATTTATGGAGTAAAATACCAAGATAATCTAATTTTTATGTGTCACAAAATAGTATTCTTCTTTTGATTTTTTTTCAACCACCTAAAAATATAAAAACTATTCTTAGTTCACAGAACATACAAAAACAGGCATTGGGCAATGGGCTGGATTTGGTCCACGAGCCCTAGTTTGCCAGCCTCTGTTTTAGAGAATTCAAGTAAGCTGTCCCAGATCACATAGTCAGGAAGGGATTAACTCAGTTTGATTAAACCACTATGAAGTGAGACCAAAGTCAGCGTCTTCGAAACTAAGCTGCAAAAGAAAAAAGTCATTCAACATTTAGCTTACTCAAATTGAGTTCCTTGTATATACTAGATAGGTAAGAGCGAGATGTAAATATGGAGGCATAGAGGGGAAAAAAAAACAAATCAACATTACGTAGTGTTTAGTATATGCAGATTTGCAGATTTTTTTTAAAAAAGTAACCAACAGTAAGTTCAGATCCTTAGACTATGTCAATAACAACTTTGATAGAAAAACAAAGACTAAAAGGACACTCTCCCAGCATTAGAAAGCAAACGAGAGACCAGACGTGGAAAACACTCCCCTCAACAAAGTTCTATAAGATGAACCACACTAGATACATGTGAAAGTAGTTACCGAGGTATAGAGTAGAGTCTGTGATATGACATCACAGACGCAGGGATATTTGGTCTAGGTCTGTAAATGGGATTAACAAAACACAACAAAAGTTTTCCATGAAAGTTTTATTTCCATGAAAGTGACTAGATGTATCTAACACTACTCTTTTTTAAAAAAAAAAAAAAAATTACAAATATCTCAAAGCTGTCTATCCTTGTAAGGTTCATTTAAATCCATGCATTTTTCTCTTTTCTTAGGGTTATTTGCAGAAAATAGGTCTTTAAAATTCAAAAGGACTTAAATACCTTTTAAAAATCCTAAGTCAAACACATCTTCATATAGCATTTTTTAAATTGAGAATTTAAAAAGTCAAGATCTCAGCCAGGCATGGTGGCTCACACCTGTAATCCCAGCATTTTGGAAGGTCGATATGGGTAGATCACTTGAGATTAAGAGTTCAAGAGCAGACTGGCCAACATGGCAAAACCCGATCTCTACTAAAAATGCAAAAGAACAGCCAGGCGGAGTGACGCGTGCCTGTAATCCCTGCTACTCAGGAGGCTGAGGCGGGAGAATCACCTGAACCCCAGAAGCAGAGGCTGTGGTGAGTGGAGACTGCACCCCTGCACACCAGCCTGGGTGACAGAGGGAGACTGTTTCAAAAAAAAAAAAGGAAAAAACAAACCAAACCAAAAAAACCCTCAAGGTCTTTAAATTTTCTGTCATATAAACAAGTAGTTCACTCAGTATCATGCATTTTTATCTGGTTTGTGAAAATGCTTAATTAGAAAATGTAGTAACCCATGGGTTATTAGAAATGATACACAGATTGCCAGTCATAAAATCCACAATATTTCAAAAACCTAACTTTCTCTTTTATCTCTAGAGAGAGATAAATAATGCTAGTCCTAGCTAACATCTGAAGAATATACTCTACTGCAGGGGCATAACTAACTTATGCAAAGTCACAGAACAGATTAAGGGAAGAACAGAAAATGAAAAGAAAAATCAAGGGAGCCACTCATCTCGTGCCTGGATATTTTCTTATTTATATAGCTGTTATTATCATATAGTTGACAACAGAAATATTCTCTGAAATCATTCAGAAATCATAACTTTTGGAATATCATAACAAAATTGCTAAGTGTAAAGACTCTCATCTAAGTAGAAAAGCACATATTAGTAACATAGAAAATTAAAAGTTACACATTAATAATATGAAATTCGGGGCCGGGCGCGGTGGCCCACGCCTGTAATCCCAGGACTTTGGGAGGCTGAAGCGAGTGGATCACGAGGTCGAGAGATCAAGACCATCCTGGTCAACATGGTGAAACCCCGTCTCTACTAAAAATACAAAAAATTAGCTGGGCATGGTGGCACGTGCCTGTAATCCCAGCTACTCAGGAGGCTGAGGTAGGAGAATTGCCTGAACCCAGGAGGCGGAGGTTGCGGTGAGCCGAGATCACGCCATTGCACTCCAGCCTGGGTAACAAGAGCGAAACTCCGTCTCAAAAAAATAAAATAATAATAATAATAATATGAAATTTAATTTATCCTAATAGCTTAGTAAAGTTTGACTGGAGAGAGATTTCAAGAAGGAATCAGTCCTATTATTCAGAAAAAAACACACACAGAAATAAACGTTGTTCTAATACAGAGTTACCTAATTGAAAGTAAATGTGTCAAGGTCAACTTAGAGGCAAACTAATAAAAATTGAAATTTAACAAAGATGATGTTCTCTAAGCTTCTCAGTACATCTTCAGTGATAAGAATTCCACCCTCCATTTGGGCAGGTGACTCTCAGGAGTAAGAATCTAAAGATCAATTTAGCCTAACAATATTTCACAAGGCTTTTTCCATTGATCTTTTGAGTAACATATAATCAATGCCTTTTTGTCTTCATTTTTTGGCAAAGAAATTTATAAAATGTGCAATGAAATAATGTTCTTGACACTAGATGGAAAGTGATCTCAATTTAAAAATTCCAACACCATCTACCAATTGAATACGTAAAAAATTAGAGAAACAGAGAAGCAAAAATATTTCCATGCCAAAAGACAAGCAACAAACCCTATGGTTAACAAAAACACCTGAAAATTACTTGGCATCACGTACACACTGCCTCTTCCACTCATTGTTGTATAGTAAGAGATGAGTGACTTTCAGAGGCCCCTTTTATTTCCCGGGTAGCAAAAACTCAAGCAAATGGCCAGGTGAAAAATGATCAGATATAAGGAAGGTAAAAGCACTGAGCTTGGCAATGTCCTTGTAGACTCTGGTACTCCAGGAAAGGCAGGGAACAAAGAAGACACCTAATCTATGAAGGAAACTAGTAGGGTGGACAAAGGCCTAACGTCCTTCTCAACACGAAGACTTGATCATAAGAAACAAAACACTTCCCTTAATTTGAAGACGCAGCTGTTCAAATAGTACAGCTTTTCCCTGTTGGAATAAAAACACTGTGTGCATGTTTATTCTTCACCTACTCTTCCCCTCAAGTTCCAGTTCATTCTACAAAGCAAGGGAGAGGTGAACACAATATTATTGATCTGTGGGATGTTTTATTCAAGATTTCAAACTAACTACCTTCTTGGGGATAAGGAATCTGAATCACATGAGTCAAATGATTTACTTCAAGGTAGAGATATGATCCTATCAGCTTAGGGCTCTTTTCTTGGAAATTGTACAATTGGTTCCATTTCTAGATTTTAATCTCAAGTACGAAAAAGGTACATTTATTGCTCCTTATTCCTCTTATTTTAATTCCCTGTAAGATAAGGATTTTCCAGTTACTAATTAAAATGTCTTGCTAGTGAGTTCTCTCCTACAGCCAGTACTAATGCAATTTCAGAATACAAAAGGAATTCCAGTTTGAGGTTTTTTTGTTATGTTATTACACAACTCAGATATTGCTTTTTTTTTTTTTTTTTTTTTTTGAGACGGAGTTTCGCTCTTGTTACCCAGGCTGGAGTGCAATGGCGTGATCTCGGCTCACCACAACCTCCGCCTCCTGGGTTCAGGCAATTCTCCTGCCTCAGCCTCCTGAGTAGCTGGGATTACAGGCACGCGCCACCATGCCCAGCTTATTTTTTGTATTTTTAGTAGAGACGGGGTTTCGCCATGTTGACCAGGATGGTCTCGATCTCTTGACCTCGTGATCCACCCGCCTCGGCCTCCCAAAGTGCTGGGATTACAGGCTTGAGCCACCGCACCCAGCGCTATTTTTTAATGTATTTATGCTTAGAGAAAAGGGGAAATATGTTTCTCCCCATTTTACAAATGAGCAAAGAAAACTGAACAAATCACCAATTAACTGCCTGATGATGACTAAAACACTAGGAGAAGCTCTGTTTTGCAGAACCACAAGAAGGAAAAGAAAAAGAATTAAAAGCAGAGGAAGTTTTCACAGAGAAAAGGCCTGAGCACAAACCCAACCAATGACTATACAAAAATGAAAGAAAAGAACTGCCCATGTCTAATTTCAAAGGCCATTTAAGAAAAATAAAGTCAGTGCTTTGAACCCGAAACCGAATTCCTTTGAGGAAAATTCTATTATACAAATACCTTTATAATAAAACTATCTCCATCTTTTTTTTTTTTTTTTTTTTTGATACCGAGTCTTGCTCTGTGGCTCAGGCTGGAGTGCAGTGGCACAATCGTAGCTCACTGAAACCTCCAACTCCCAGGTTCAAGCAATTCTTCTGTCTCAGCCTCCCAAATAGCTAGGATTACAGGCACCTACCAGCACACCAGGCTAATTTTTGTTTTTTTTTGTTTGTTTGTTTGTTTGTTTTTTGAGACAGAGTCTTGCTTTGTCTCCAGGCTGGAGTGCAGTGGTGCAATCTTGGCTCACTGCAACCGCTGCCTCCTGGGTTCAAGCAATTCTTCTGCCTCAGCCTCCTGAGTAGCTGGACTACTGGTGCGCACCACCACGCCCAGCTAATTTTTGTATTTTTACCAGAGACGGGGTTTCACCATGTTGGCCAGGATGGTCTCGATCTCTTGACCTCGTGACCCGCCCACACCAGCCTCCCAAAGTGCTGGGATTACAGGCATGAGCCACCACGTCAGGCCTAATTTTTGTATTTTTAGCAGAGAGTTTCACCATGTTTTCCAGGCTGGTCTTCAACTCCTGACCTCAGGTGATCTGCCCGCCTCAGCCTTCCAAAATGCTGGGATTGCAGGCGTGAGCTACCGCGCCCAGCCCTATGTCCACTTTGTAAAGTGGTGTAACTTTACCAAGATATTTCTAAGCTGATCACAGCATTTTAGTTTAGTTCTCAAACTCCTGATGATAAGAATCACTTGAGCTATTTGTTAAACACACTTGCTCCAAATACAGATGTGGATGGCCCCATATCATATCTTATTTAGTCCCTTGACCTATGATCCGTGATTCCATCTGCTTAAGGACCTGAATTAACTTAAAATAGATTTGTTTTATTACAAAAGTATAAATTTATTATATGCATGTTAAAATAACTTTTAATATGCTTTTTACAGTTGGTAAAGCATTTTTTTAACAGATACTTTTTAGTATTTCTCACAATTATTGGAGAAAAAATGTGGATTCCAATCTCATTTCACAAATGAAGCAGAGGCCTACAGATCTGGTCTTTAGGCCAGACTACATTTAAAGAAAAGGAATGTTAGAGAATTAATGTAATGAAATTGTATCCTATGCTTGAATCATATTGAACAATTCAGCTTTGGAGAGAATAATCTCAGTAACCGTCAAAAATGAGAGGGAGAATTTGTTCAGTCAGTTGCTAAGGAGGCTTTCCCTTCCAAAGGAAATGTTTATAAGTCACTCTGGAATTTCTAAATACAATATGGCTTAACTTTGAAAATATCTTTATGACTGGAAAAGTAATTAAAACGAACATTTTATAAATGTAAACATTCTTCAGTCAATAGTAGAATCCCAGATGTAGAAAAAAGAAGAATGAACTCACCAAGAACGGATAGAGCCAAAGGAAATAGTAAAAAAGTAAAGTCACAGGCAGGCAGAAAAGTAAAAGAAATGGAAAATTATTGCATAGGAATACTAATACACATTTAAATCATTGTCTATTAAAGAAAATAGCATGTCTGATTTCAGCCAATACAACAGGAGAAATCATTTTTAATAACAATAGTGGTAGTATCCTTATTTATTATGTTATTTGAACAATACAAGTTCCTGAGTCCTAGAAGAAAAGAAACGCCCGCCTCCCATCATCCTTCTCTTGAGATCATCTGGTAGAACGCAAATTCCTGTCTTCCTGAGAAAATCCTTCTCCAGGTTTTTTAAGCTCTCCAGGACTTGAAGCTCCTTCAAGTCCATTGAATGCCCCAGTGCAAGCTGCTGGAGGTAAGTAGTGACCACCTAGACTCAGGTCAGCTGTGTGTAAAGGGGCCCTGCTGGATGTATCGTTGGACCAGACTGCAGACTGTATGCTGCAAGGCAGCAGGAAGGCAGCTCCCGTCATGAGAAACTTACAGAGCCAAGCGCTCTCGCATCTTCTCCAAAATATACTAAGGTCTTTCCTCTCTCTGTTTATGTGTTTATGTGATGCCATTCTCTCAACTAGCGGCCAAATCCCAATTGCACCAACTCTTGAGTTCTGCACATATATGATATAGACACATACAATCCCCATCACCATATAATTCATACAAATGTATACATACACATAACAAACCAGGGCATTCTCAGTTATCCCAACCTCAGGATAACTGAAGGCTAAGCCTTTAAAAACACCCCACCTTTAACCACACAGAGCTAACTGTTTGCTGACACTAGAAAACCTTCTCCCACCCTGCCTGCCAGCTGCACACCCCAAGCTTACTCTCTGTGGCTGCATCGAAGCCCCATCACCCCTTCTCTCTTTACCTGGATTCCTCAAGGGTTTTTTCTTTCCTAGCTTTTCCCACGCTTCTCACTTTCACATGAAAAGACAGGCCTTTAACAGGCATCACAAACCGATCAGATGGCATCTCCCTACGCACCACAAAGTCCTTGGGCATTCAGCGCCCCTCAACTGTTTTCATCACTTCCTACCCAACATTTATTTATTCTTTAGCGCTAAACACTCTTTTTGGCACTTTCCTGGAAACCTGAGAAGAGAAGAAGGTTGATTTCTAGATAATCTAGCCTACAGCAGCATTTCAAGTTCATTTAAATCTACTGTTAAAGACATATTAAATTCCATTCAACATTTTTTTTTTTTTTTGAGATGGAGTTTCGCTCTTGGTACCCAGGCTGGAGTGCAATGGCGTGATCTCGGCTCAACGCAACCTCCGCCTCCTGGGTTCAGGCAATTCTCCTGCCTCAGCCTCCTGAGTAGCTGGGATTACAGGCACGTGCCACCATGCCCAGCTAACTTTTTGTATTTTTAGTAGAGACAGGGTTTCACCATGTTGACCAGGATGGTCTCGATCTCTTGACCTCGTGATCCACCCGCCTCGGCCTCCCAGAGTGCTGGGATTACAGGCTTGAGCCACCGCGCCCGGCCTTCAACATTTTTTTAAAAGCATGACACCATTGTAAACTCGATCCTTGCTGTCCAATCAACTTTGTATTCACTTGATTTATGTCAATTCAAGGACGAATGTAAATGTGGATATAATCATTTGTGTTAATAAAATGATCCAAAATTTAGCTGACAATTTACTATAGTGAAAATTACTTCAAACTTAAATCACTGACGAGTACTTACTGTGGCATGGTAGTTTTTATACATGGGCATTTTTAGTATCTTTGTCAAGTAATCTTCCAGTTGTTTCTGTAATGCAAATATTTTAGATACGTGTTAACATGCTCATACTTATTTTAAAAAATTAAACAGTAATGACAATGATGAGATCATCATTTTCATCTTCTATAAGTTATTCAATTATTTATTAATATAATCATGGGGCAAGGAATCCTGAATAGCATCAAAGTGTTATTTCCACAATTCTTTTGAACTATTACTTAAATACCTTGTTGCTATTTAAACTTTCCACATGCTTAGGTCTTCTATAAACTGCTGACAAGCCCTGAGCTATATATTCTTTTAATCCTCCATAGCTATTATACAGCAGGACTTGCTCAGAGTAAGTTTTGTTAAAGCATTTGTTGATATTACCAAAAATTTACATTTTTTTTTTTCAATTCTAACACAGGACTTAGGAAAGATACACTACAATTTTTAAACAGCTTTTCAGGAAAAAAAAAAGTGGGGAAAGGTTAAACACTTTCTAGTAGAATGCACTGATTTTAAGTATGCTAAACCATATGTGGGGGAAGATGAGGAGGAGAGGGATATAGGCTTGGGGCACTGGAGCAACATATGTCAATCATATTGACCATGATATAAAAACCAGCATGGTTTTGTTGAATCGCTAAGCATCATTTTCAGTTGAACTCATACATGTGCACACAGTAAACCAAAACTATTTTTTCTTTCTTTCTTTCTTTCTTTTTTTGTTTTTTGTTTTTTTTTTTGAGACAGAGTCTTGCTCTGTCGCCAGGCGCCAGGCTGGAGTGCAGTGGTGGAATCTCGGCTCACCGCAACCTCCCCCTCCGGGGTTCAAGCAATTCTCCTGCCTCAGCCACCCAAGTAGCTGGGACTACAGGCGCGCACAACCACGCCCAGTTGATTTTTGTATTTTTAGTAGAGACAGGGTTTCACCATGTTGGCCAAGATGGTCTCCATCTCTCAACCTCGGGATCCACCCGCCTCGGCCTCCCAAGGTGCTGGGATTACAGGCGTGAGCCAATTATCTATTTTTATATGTCTAGGTATCTTGGAAAATATTTGGCCCAGACAGCTACAAAGACAGATTTTAAACAAGATGACAACTACGAAGGAGAAATCAAACATTCCCTCTGGAACATAAACATTTCAGATTATAAAACAGAACTGACAGAAATCAACAAACACTTGTTCCTTTTCTAGTTTAAAAAAAAAAAAAAAAAGAAAGAAAGAAAAAAAGAAAAAAGTTAATCATCCACACTCCACAGCGCCCATGTCAGAAGCAGGGCAGGCGGAAGTGCCTCTCCCCTGGTGTTTTCTGTCCAGGAGTAGGTGCCTGTCTGTACTCTGTTGCACTCTTCTCAGACCCTGACTGCTCCATCTATAGTTTAGGAATGAGATTTTACATATATTTAAGATGAGCTATTACAAACACAGAAGCTCCTAGGTGGAAATATATCATTTTAAAAAGTAGATCTCAAAACCCACAACGAGTTCAATATTGACTCACAACAAGCCCAAGGACGTTCTAGCAGGAAGAACAGCTTCTTCATAATGTTAAGTCCTAACCAAGAACACTCTTCCTCTTCTGAGAAAATGCAACCACCGTATGGCTTGGGGAAAGAAGGAAATGCCTAACCAGTTCCAGAAAAGCTAAACCAGCCTGGGTGATGGATGAGTGGATGGGAGGAGGTGCAGCCACACCTACTTCACCCCTGGGCAGACACTATGTTTCTATAGCACTGCAAAATTATGTTCAAAACAATAGAATAGTGAAGCAACTTACTCTTCTGCCAAGGAATTGTTCTTCTCTCATCATGTTTTCAGATGAACGGGGCAAACTGGGCATCTCTCGAGGCTCCTCTCGGACATTCTGCCTCCTAAATGTGTGTCTAAAACACAAACACCCAGAATGCAAATACTTATTAAATTAGTCTCTGATTATGACTTTAGTGTATCTTTCATGAGATGGCATATTTTTAAGAGACTATTTAAGTGAAAATATCTACCAACAATAGACTAGTTAGCCTATACTGTGAATTAAATACACTTTTTATTTATTTATTTTAGAGATGGGGTCTTGCTCTGTTGCCCAGGCTGGAGTGCAGTGGTGTGATCAGAGCTCACTGCAGCTTTAAACTCGGGCTCAAGCAATCCTACTGTCACAGCCTCGCAAGTAGCAAGGACTACTACCTACCACCACATGCCACCACATCCAGCTAAATGTTTAAATTTTTTGCAGAGAGGAGGTCTTGCTATGTTACCCAGGCTAGTCTCATAGTCATGGCCCCAAGTGATTTTCCCACCTCAGCCTCCCAAAGTGGTGAGATTACAGGTGTAAGCCACCACAGCCAGCCAAAATACACCTTCCATCCAACTTGTATACTGGCATAATTAATTCCAAAATGGTTACCTTCTAGTGGGAATGGGGATGCGGATAAAGGCTTTGTACTTGAGCAGCTCTCTGTGAAATTCTTGAAAGTGCTTGAATTTCCTCTTAACTTGCCATTTAAATTCCCCATGTGTTAATTCAATAGTGTAAAGATTAATACTCGGTACCTACAGCGATACATAAAAATGTTTGATATTCTAGATAACAACAAAAATTCCAAAAGCTTTCAATGAACAATATTTTAATAGTAAGTAACAGGGAAGTATACTTAAATCCAGCCTACTTCTTTTGTGTAAGTACGTAAGTAAATTTTTTTCAAAAGCAGCCATTTACAGAAATAATATTCTCTAAATGTTCACTTGATAAATTACAGAAGACGAACTTCCAATCACACATAAGATGAACTCCTACAAATGCTATTCCTCCAACATATGTGTGTGCGTGCATCCACGTGCACACACCTGAAAGAAGGAGCTAGGTGGAGGGACGATGAGAGAAGGTTCTAATTAGCCTTCAAGGGTCCAGTCCACAAATATAAACAGTGAACCAGGCAATCGGAAGGGGTGAGAGGTATTGAATACTAGGAGCGCCATCTTAGCTCTTTTTCGTTCTTCAGAAATGCTATGACATGCCTTCTCTCCTTCTCTTGCAAAACACATTCCAAGATCCAGCCTGGTCTATACCACCTACCCAGCCCAAGGAACCACCAGTGTTAAGAAGGGCTGGGTGGAGCAAGTGACTACAGCACTGTGTATACAGTGAATACTTGTATACTCTGTATAATACATAATGATACATCTCATAACACATAATAATACAATACATATATATTATTACTACTAAATCTTCATAACAAACCTACAGAGTAAGCAGTGTTATAACCCTTATTCAGAAGAAGAATCAGAAACAGAGAGGTTAAGTCACTCGTTCAAGATCACAAGGCAAAGATGAATTAAACCATGCAGTCTAGCTCTAGAGTCTGTCATTTACCCCCACATTATTATCTTTCAATCTAAAAGCTGGCAGGCGAAATAAGAAAACAAAGCTCATCTTAGAGCCATTTCTGAGTGAGTTATGCTCAGTGGTGTATCAACGAGACATGCACCCAACTCACAGGGCAAGCCTAAACCAGAGGCTGACGCCAAAGTGAGTGTGAGGTGGGAGTCAGTACGTGTGCAGGGAGGACAGTGAGTGTGAGCTGGGAGTCAGTACGTGTGCAGGTAGTGGGACAGCGAGTGAGTGTGAGGTGGGAGTCAGTACGTGTGCAGGGAGCGGGACAGTGAGTGTGAGCTGGGAGTCAGTACGTGTGCAGGTAGTGGGACAGCGAGTGAGTGTGAGGTGGGAGTCAGTATGTGTGCAGGGAACGGGACAGCTAGTGAATGTGAGCTGGGAGTCAGTATGTGTGCAGGGAGCAGGACAGCAAGGAGGGTGAGCTGGGAGTCAGTACGTGTGCCGGGAGCGGGACAGCAAGTGAGTGTGAGCTGGGAGTCGGTACATGCACACGGAGTGGGACAGCAAGTGTGAGCTGGGAGTCGGTACATGCACAGGGAGTGGGACAGCAAGTGTGAGCTGGGAGTCAGTACGTGTGCAGGGAGCGGGACAGCGAGTGAGTGTGAGCTGGGAGTCAGTACATGCACAGGGAGTGGGACAGCAAGTATGAGGTGGGAGTCAGCACGTGTGCAGGGAGCAGGACAGCTAGTGAGTGTGAGGTGGGAGTCAGTACATGTGCAGGGAACGGGACAGCGAGTGTGAGCTGGGAGTCAGTACGTGTGCAGGGAGCGGGACAGCAAGTGTGAGCTGGGAGCCAGTACGTGTGCAGGGAGCGGGACAGCAGCACCAGGCAAAACCACCCAGAGAGCAATGCAGAACACGCCACCTCCAAAAGACAAGGAGGAAGGGAAGGCCAAGCCTGCCTGACAGCTGGTTAGTAATCTATGCTCCCCTGGAGGCAGGAGGCAATGGTGGCCTCACTCTGCCATGGCTAGAGATTAGCCTGAAGGGACAAAGGTCACCACCCTGCAGCAACTTTCCTCCCCTGGAGACTTAACAACTGCAAAATCCAGGCAGGAACAGAGAAAAGTAGCTACCCTAACAGCTTCTTCTTGTCCATTCAAAGGGCATAACTTTGATTGTTGAAGAGATTTTACTCCAAAGCCTTTTCGGTGTTCAATGAAAAAGCACCTGAACGAGGACTAAAGGATGGTCTTCTAGGAACCAATCAGAGAGGCAGAGTATGCCTGCAGAATTTTCTCAGCACTGCTTTGGGTAATGGCACTGGCCAGTCCAGCATCCTGGCTTTTTGTCTTTAAAAACCAGGTAGCACCAACATTTTCATGCTAAATAAACATGAGGAAAGCAAAACGTTTTGTGGACTTACACCTGCCATGCCAGGTGGGACGAATATGCATCAAGAGTCCAAACGAAACAGAAAACTGGGGAGAGAAAATTAAGAGGGGCACTCTGCAATTTATTGAACTGTTAACTTGCCTTAATCCCCTTTTTAAAAAGGAGCTTTGTCTCAAAAAAAAAAGAAGAAGAAGAAGAAAAAGAAAAAAAATATAAGAATGGAGATTAAATGGGAAGGAGGCAAAAACGTGGCAGGTGACAATGATTTGGAAATGATAGATAAACAAAAACCTGCAAATATCATCTTAGGAGGAAGGAAAATGAAAGGCTATGTACTAATTCACATATATTGACAAAGAAAAGGTGAGTCCGTAAATCGCTCTGACCCTTGTTGTAGATGTGAAGCATTCCACTTCCAGAACTTGTGCTTTCACCGGACAGCCGGAGAGATACGTCTGTATATTAGGCTCCTTAAATCCTTGAGTGTTATAAACAGCAGAGAAAGGGATAGACACTAAAAAACAAGTAAATAAAGTTATTGCAATATATGATCAGCCTAACTCGCCTTTCACAGGCATTCTTTTCAGAGTCACGTGTCAAAACAAGTAAGCCTCTTATAAAATGATCTGAGCCCAGTGTTACATCTGCAAGGAAAATCGGTCATTTGCTGGTTATTGCAAATTTGCGCTCTTCCGACCAACCCTGATAAACTCTTTTCTTCCCCCTCAGATCATCCATCTTTACCTTCCTGTATCTTCGGATCGCTGGGAGACACGTCATATTCTACCTCCTCTCCCTCAAAATGCAGTTCTCGAGTGTCCAGATTTTCGATGATATTACTCATGTCAGCAGCAATTTTCTGCAGTGCAGAGGTATTTACCCGCGGCTTGTTTACCAGTGACATGTTTGGACAGAGTAAAAGCAAAGGGGCTAGGAAAGAAGAAAAGGGTTACAGACTTACCATTTTGATCAAATGAAATGCTATTGCACAGTTTGAATCCGGACTTAGATACAGCATATGGGAACAAGTTGGCCTGCTCTGTGTGAGCCTCAGTTATCCCAAACAACCCTCTAGTCCAGGCGTCCCCAAACTACGGCCCCCTGAGGCCATTTATCCGGCCCCCCGCCGCACTTCAGGAAGGGGCACCTCTTTCACTGGTGGTCAGTGAGAGGAGCACAGTATGCGGCGGCCCTCCAACAGTCTGAGGGACAGTGAACTGGCCCCCTGTGTAAAAAGTCTGGGGACGCCTGGTCTACTTGATGTTCCTGTTTAAGAGTTAGAGGATTCCTAACTTGTAAAATGGAGTACTCAATTGTAAACAAGAAAAGAAAAGAAAAAACAAGAAACACCACATTGAATGCCAACATTTCCCTCATCCAACTTTATCCAACTTTATTTACTTGGATAAGTAATTCAAGGGAGATTGGTTTGGGAAAGCTGATTCAGAGAAAGAAACAGATTATTTGCTGCAATAAATACAGCTGAAGAAAGAATACATGGAAAATAAGCAACTCAATTTCCTAAAGAAAATTTAGAATATTTCACATATCAAAATATACAGATTTAAAAATATTTTTATAACAGCATAACCTTTCTACATTTTCTCTGTAGGTAATATCCAAAGCAAAGTGGATATCACCTCTTCAAGAAAAAATGAGATTTTGGCCAGGACTTGACATGAGGTCTAATGACATATGTGTCTTGAAAGGAAACTGATTAATATACCTATTCTGAAAGATATCTGAGGTGCTAGAATATACTTCCCTCCTTTTTTGTTTCTTTGCTTTAAAGAAAACTAGTTCTATTTCATTCTGACATTCAGTAACACAAGTCATTGCACATCAGTAGCCAGGCAGAAGAGTTCACATGGATATTATTTTTCATGCAAAATATTGAGATTTAAGCTTTGCACACTGTCATCAGAGTTGGATGAAACATCTGTTTTGCCTGACGTAGAAATAATGTCTCTGTTAAAACCAAACCCTAAAATGGAAGGACGCTCACACCAATAACTCTTCAGCACATGTTCATGTATAACTACAAATCAC
The DNA here is from genome assembly GCF_048565385.1 of Saimiri boliviensis. Lineage (NCBI taxonomy): Eukaryota > Metazoa > Chordata > Mammalia > Primates > Cebidae > Saimiri > Saimiri boliviensis. Next base: position 6,712,155 of record NC_133457.1, on the reverse strand, counting down.
AAACGCTGGGCATCCACCACGTGTGAGATGAGATGAATGAAAATGTGAAGGTGAATAAGCCAGGTCTCTGTGATTAAGGAGCACCTGGTATGAGTGAGGGAAAGGAGGTATGGAACCCTCAGTTCAGCCATGGCCCCTTCCAAGGTCTTGGGCTTCTTGAGAATGAAATTTGCCCAGAGGAAGCCATTTAGCTGGGTCTTTCCTTTAGCTGCTATCAAAAAGCTAAATGGTTATACGGGAAATGCTAAGAAAGTCTCAGGCAAACTTACACAGCCCTTATTATAACTCAGTGAGTCTTTAAAACCTATACCGTTATGTCTGGGAGAAAGAGACCGTGTTTAAAAATTCAAAAACGGGAGTGAAGGAGGGAGGTTCTGGTTTGGCCAGATATGTAAAATTAATGCATCTAAGTTCCCTGAAACTGTGTAATCAATCATGTTTCTTTCTCTGTGTTGCCTGTAAGAAAGCTTGGAGCCAAATTGGTGGTCTACTATAGCAAAGTATAGTACTACCTCTTCCCTTCAACTTTCCCTCCCACTTCTAATTTATATTATAATAGTTAATAGCTACTAATTGTTTAGAATGCACCTGGCTGGTGATAATTGTTTATATACGTTATCTCATTTGTCATTAATAATAAATCTATGAAGGTTTGTTATCTTTATTTTGAGCACGACAGGAGTTTGTCATCCCCTCTTCATAGATAAGGAAACTGAGGCAAAGAAAAACTAAGTAACTTGACCAATATTTTAAACAATTCGTCCAAGGTCACATAACGGGGAAGTGGTAAAGAAAAGATTGGAATTCAGGTTTCTCTAACCCCAAAGCCGATATTCTCAACCATAATCTTAATCTTGCTATCTATTCTTTGTATATATGTAAGTGTCTTGGAATAGATGGAACTGTTAATATAAATAAGTAGTTTGGGGCAAGTCCATTTAAGAGCGGACCCTAATGAGAAGAATTGGAAATAACCTCCTGCAAGCCAGGATGAAGCCATTCAGCTTCCCAGGGTCTGTTTCCTCTCTATAAATTGAAGAGGTTGAGCTATTTCATCTCTAGAGTTCTTTCAACACTAAAACCCTAACTGTAGATAAAAGATGCCATAAAAGTGTTCAGCCTCCCTTATAATTTAATTACTTTAAGCCTTTTCCTATCCCACGAAATTAGTCAGAGTAGTTTTGCATTTAAGTAAGAGAAGCAGGTAGCAGAATGTTTTCTAACCTGAGTAATTTAATTAAGATCTATTCGGCCTCCATTGAGGAGCCACTGACTTTGGTCAAAATTAAAATATGTATGGCCTTGCCTTTTCATTCAACAAACACTTAGTCGATGACAACCATGCTTCAGCTTTTACTTTATTTAAAATACAAGGTAGCCGGGCGTGGTGGCTCATGCCTGTAATCCCAGCACTTTGGGAGGCCGAGGCAGGTGGATCACGAGGTCAAGAGATCTAGACCATCCTGCTCAACATGGTGAAACCCCGTCTCTACTAAAAACACAAAAATTAGCTGGGCATGGTGGTGTGCGCCTCTAGTCCCAGCTACTCGGGAGGCTGAGGCAGGAGAATTGCTTGAACCCAGGAGGCGGAGGTTGCGGTGAGCCGAGATCGCGCCATTGCACTCCAGTCTGGGTAACAACAGCGAAACTCCATCTCAAAAAAAAAAAAAAAAAAAAAATACAAGGTAATGAAAAATTTAGAGGAAAAGAGACAAGGAAATACAGATAAGAAATTATATCATATCATTACTGCTTGTTAATTTTTAAAGACTTCAGATATTTTTTATTAACAGACTTATTAACTTTGCCAACTTTCTTAACATAGTGAAAAAAACGAAGGCTGCTCCAAGTAACCCTCCTTTTGAACTACGAGCTAATCTTTTAAAAAGCCTGTTAATTTTAAGAAATGTAAAGACTACAGTAATCTACACAGTGTTACAGAGCCACTGCATCAAGCTAAAATAAATATTCGAATTCAGACAGAGAAAAAAGAAGTATATTAACTTACAAAAAACTTGAAGAGTGAGGCGTGACACAAAAAAAACTTCTTATCATTTGTCAAGTGTTCATTACATGCTAAGCACAATTTTAGCACAATTAGTTTAGTTAATACTCACAATGACCTTACAGGGTAGGTATGATTATTCTGAGAGATTTGGTCAAGCAATCATCCAAGGGTCACTCAACTAGTGTCAGTGCTGAGTTTATAAAGCAGATTTTTCTGGCTCTAAAATCTTAACGGGGTTTGTTACAGAAGTCCATAATTGTTAACTTTATTTTGTGGGCTTGAATGTCTATAAATTTAAATTAATTTTTTATATGAAGTTTAAGTCCTGTGACAAGAGATGTCCTCTACTTTAATCACCTTGGAAGGGATCAAGCTAATCCCACCGTCCCTACAGTTATGAAAACAATGTATCTCAACAGCTTTCTGAGTTTCTTCTTAGCCTGTTACTTTTATGGTTTATAATGTTTTATAAGATCATGTGGAACTTCAGTGGACCCAAAACACTTGCATACTTGTTCATGCTTTTGTAAACACTTTACTATTTAATAATGGGAGATGAATCAAGTGATTTGTCCATCTCTACCTTCGCTTGTGCCCATGGACATTCTGTGTCGACTTTTCATCCAACCACTGTATTGCTGGTTTTATTCTTGACTATCAAGCTGTAAAATCATCTGTGCTCCTATGTTGTCAAATCTTCATTTATCAGTCAATGTTTTCTTTCATCTAAAATAATCTATAGTAGGGGGTGAGCAGCTGCCACAGGCACAGCCGATATTAGCCAGCAATGGGATAAGGGCTTCAGTGTTTACACTTGAGATAATGTCATAGATTTTGTTACCTCCTTATAAAATTAAACTGCAAGATCATTATCTCTTTCAGTACCAAGAAGAGATGGTGCCTATGGAGAGATAAGGGCAGCTGTGTTTTATCTCTGTTTGCATTTGTATCTGGAAAGTAAATAAGGGTTGTTTTCTGGTTTTGAATTATAGAACTGAAAATCTTTGCCGGGAAGATCTAATGACCTCTAGTTATTCAGTGACGAAATCAGATAATTTTCTTTTCTCAATTTTCAAGAAGATTGGGAAGTAGAACATCAAAGAGAAGCAGATACTTTCCTTTTCAGATAACAGACAAACATTGTCTTAGCCAAAATACAATAATAATATTAACTGTAATTATTAACATAAATATGGACTCTAGCCAATATTTGCTAAATATGTACTACATGTCACGTAGTGTACAAAGAGATTAATGTCATGATCTCATTTAATCTTCACAATAACTTTAGGAGCTGGGTCCCATTGTTACCAGCATTTTTAATGAGTAGCTTAAAGAGGGTAGGAAACTTGGCAGGGCCACACGGCTGGGAAGTGATGAAGCTGGAGATCAACTTTGATTGATCTTACTTCAAAGCCCAGCTACTTACCAATCCAGAGGTGGGACTGGGGGTGGGAAAAAATGAGCACTGGGGAGACTTTTACACTTTGCTTCATATACTCTTAAAATAAATTTTTTTTTTAGTCAGAGTCTTGCTGTCTTTCCCAGGCTGGAGTACAGCAATGTGATCATGGCTCCATGCAGCCTCGAACTCCTGAGTTCAAGTGATCCTCCTGCCTCAGCCTCCAGAGTAACTAGAACTATAGGCATGTGCCACTATGCATGGCTAAAAAGTAAAACAATTTTTAAAAGAACAACAATCAACATTCACTCTGTGAATATAGTTATGATTTACTTACTGCTTCCTTTCAAATATAATATGCAAAACTCCCTAATTTTTTTCTAGATGTTATTGTACTTATTAAGAGAAATGCAATGGATTCCTAAGCCAAATATCATATTATAATGTATGAATATAAAAAGAATTATTATTAGATAGTTCAAAACCAAATTGAGTTATGGGGATATCTTGTTTTCCCATTTTTCCATCATGATGAAATAAATTAAAGAATCTATAATATATAACCCTCAAAAACACGTCATATAACAACTCTATCTGGAACTGACTTGATGCTCGCTGAGATATAAAAATCATAAATGTGGATTCAAGTACTAAACTCAATCTCTAGTGATACAATAAGCCTTGGATAAATATTTTTTGAGTTTAGCTGACTCTGAATAAAGTAAATGACATTACCATATTTTACATTCCAGACTATATATTTTGAGAAAATACATTTTAAATATCTTCTGATGTTTACTTGGATCTTTGACTTATTTAAAAAAAAAAAAAACAAACGTTGCTTCCACAAACATCAGTGGAAGGTGACTATGTATCTTGGACAGAAAATTAAATGTTAATGGTATAAAGGAAAGATCAAACAACCTATCCTTACTATCAGTGTAACCTGGGCAACTACCAGACCCATAAAGAAAAGAACTTTCAACCTAGAATTTCATATCCAGCCAAACTAAGCTTCATAAGCTAAGGAGAAATAAAATCCTTTACAAACAAGCATTGCTGAGAGATTTTGTCACCACCAGGCCTGCCTCACAAGAGCTCCTGAAAGAAGCACTAAACATAGAAAGGAACAACCGCTATGCAGAAACTGCATCAACTAATTGGCAAAACAACCAGCTAGCATCAAAATGGCAGGATCGAATTCACACATAACAATGCTAACCTTAAATGTAAATGAGCTAAATGCCCCAGTTGAAAGACACAGACTGACAAATTGGATAAAAAGTCAAAACTCATCAGCATGCTGTATCCAGGAAACTATCTCACATGCAAGGACACACATAGGCTCAAAATAAAGGGATAGAGGAAGATTTATCAAGCAAATGGAGAGCAAAAAAAAAAAAAAACAGACTTTAAACTGACAAAGATCAAAAGAGACAAAGAAAGGCATTACATAATGGTAAAAGGATCAATGCAACCAGAAGAGCTAAGGATCCTAAATATATACACACCCAATACAGGAGCACCCAGATACATAAAGCAAGTTGTTAACAACCTTTGAAGAGACTTAGACTCCCACACAATAATAATGGGAGACTTTAACACTCCACTGTCAATATTAGATCAATGAGACAGAAAATTAGCAAGGATATCCAGGACTTGAAGTCAGATCTGGACCAAGCAGACCTAATAGACATATACAGAATGCTCCACCCCAAATCCACAGAATATCCGTTCTTCTCAGCACCAGATTGCACCTACTCTAAAACTGACCACATAATTGTAAGTAAATCACTCCTCAGGAAATGCAAAAGAACAGAAATCATAACAAACAGTCTCTCAGACCACAGTGCAAACAAATTAGAACTCAGGATTAAGAAACTAACTCAGAATCACACAACTTCATGGAAATGGAACAACTGGCTCTTGAATGCTGACTGGATAAACAATGAAATGAGGAAGAAATAAAGGTGTTCTTCAAAACCAAGAAGAACAAAGACACAACATACCAGAATCTCTGGGACACCTTTAAAGCAGTGTCTAGAGGAAATTTTATAGTAATAAATGCCCACATGAGAAGCCAGGAAAGATCTACAGTAGACATCCTATCATCAAAATTGGAAGAGCTAGAGGAGCAAGATAAAAAAAAAAAAAAAACTCAAAAGCTAGCAGAAGACAAGAAATAACTAAGATCAGAGCAGAACTGAAGGACACAGAGACCCAAAAAAACCCTTCAAAAAATCAATAAATCCAGGAGCTGGTTTTTTGATAAGATCAACAAAATAGACAGACCACTACCCAGATTAATAAAAAGCAAGGAGAGAAGAATCAGAAAGATGCAATTAAAAAAATGATAAAAGGGATATCACCACCAATTCCACAGAAATACAAACTACCATCACTACCAACAACTCTATGCACATAAACCAGTAAACCTGGAAGAAATGGATAAATTCCTGGACACCTGCACCCTCCCAAGCCTAAACAAGGAAGAAGTCAAGACCCTGAATAGACAAATAACAAGGGCTGAAGTTGAGGGAGCAATTAATAGCCTACCACCCAAAAAAAGCCCAGGTCCAGATGGGTTCACAGCCGAACTCTATCAGACATACAAAGAGTAGCTGGTACTACTACTTCTGAAACTATTCCAAACAATCCAAAAAGAGGGAATCCTTCCCAAGTCATTTTATGAGACCAACATCATCCTGATACCAAAACCCGGCAGAGACTCAACAAAAAAAGAAAACTTCAGGCCACTATCCATGAGGAACATAGATGCTAACATCTTCAATCAAATACCGGCAAACTGACTGCAACAGCACATCAAAAAGCTTATCCATCACGGTCAAGTAGTCTTCATCCAGTGGAAGCAAGGCTGGTTCAACATATGCAAGTCTATAAACATAATCCACCACATGAACAGAACCAAAGACAAAAACCACATGATTATCTCAATAGATGCAGAGAAGGCCTTTGATAAAAGTCAACAGCATTTATGCTAAAAACTCTCAATAAACTAGGTATCGATGGAACATATCTCAAAATAGTAAAAGCTATTTACAGAAAACTCACAGCCAATATCATACCAAATGGGCAAAACCTGGAAGCATTCCCTTTGAAATCTGGCACTAGACAAGGATGCCCTCTCTCACCATTCCTATTCAATATAGTGTTGGAAGTTCTAGCCAGAGCAAGCAGGCAAGAAAAAGAAATAAAGCGTATTCAATTAGGAAAGGAGGAAGTCAAACTGTCTCTATTTGTAGACGACATGATTGTATACTTAGAAGACCCCATCATCTCAGCTCAACATCTCCTGAAATGGATAAGCAACTTCAGCAAAGTCTCAGGATATAAAATCAATGTGCAGAAATCACAAGCATTCCTATACACCAATAACAGACTTAAAGAGAGCCAAATCAAGAACGAACTGCCATTCACAATTGCTACAAAGAGAATAAAATACCTAGGAATACAACTAACAAAGGATGTAAAGGACCTCTTCAAGGAGAACTACAAACCACTGCTCAAGGAAGGAAGAGAGGACACAAACAGATGGACAAACGTTCCATGCTCATGGTTAGGAAGAATCAATATTGTGAAAATGGCCATACTACCCAAAATAATTTATAGATTCAACACTATCCCCATTAAGTTACCTATGACCCTCTTCACAGAACTGGAAAAAATCACCTTAAACTTCATATGGAACCAAAAGAGCTCACAGAGCCAAGACATTTCTAAGCAAAAAGAAAAAAGCTGAAGGCACCATGCTACCTGACTTCAAACTATACTACAAGGCTACAGTAACCAAAACAGCATGGTACTGGTACCAAAACAGAGATATAGACCAAGGGAACAGAACAGAGGCCCTGGAGGCAATGCCACACATCTACAACCATCTGATCTTTAACAAACCTGACAAAAACAAGCAATGGGGAAAGGATTCCCTGTTTAATAAATGGTATTGGGAAAACTGGCTAGCCATGTGCAGAAAGTAGAAAGTGGACCCTTTCCTGACACCTTACACTAATATTAACTCCAGATGGATTAAAGACTTAAACATAAGACCTAACACCATCAAAACACTAGAAGAAAACCTAGGCAAAACCATTCAGGACATAGGAATAGGCAAGGACTTCATGACTAAAACACCAAAAGCATTGGCAACAAAAGCCAAAATAGACAAATGGGACCTAATTAAATTCCAGAGCTTCTGTACAGAAAAAGAAACAATCATTAGAGTGAACTGGCAACCAACCAAATGGGAAAAAATTTTTGCAATCTACCTGTCTGAAAAAGGGCTAATATCCAGACTCTACAAAGAACTAAAACAGATATACAAGAAGAAAACAACCACATTCAAAAGTGGGCAAAGGATATGAACAGACACTTTTCAAAAGAAGACATTTATGAGGCCAACAAATATATGAAAAAATGCTCATCATCACTGGTCATTAGAGAAATGCAAATCAAAACCACATTGAGATACCATCTCACACCAGTTAGAATGGTGATCATTAAAAAATCTGGAGACAACAGATGCTGGAGAGGATGTGGAGAAATAGGAACACTTTTACACTGTTGGTGGGAGTGTAAATTAGTTCAACCATTGTGGAAGACAGTGTGGTGATTCCTCAAGGATCTAGAAATAGAAATGCCATTTGCCCCATCAATCCCATTACTGGGTATATATCCAAAGGATTATAAATTGTTCTATTATAAAGACACATGCACACATTATGTTCACTGTGGCGCTGCTTACAATAGCAAAGACCTGGAACCAACCCAAATGCCCATCAATAATAGACTGGACTAGGAAAATGTGGCACATACACACCATGGAATACTACACAGCCATAAAAAATGATGAGTTTGTGTTCTTTGTAGGGACATGAATGAATCTGGAAACCATCATTCTCAGCAAACTGACATAAGAACAGAAAATCAGACACTGCATGTTCTCACGCATGCGGGGTGTTGAACAATGAGAACACATGGACACAGGAAAGGGAGCATCACACACTGGGGTCTGTTGGGGGGAACGGGGGAGGGACAGTGGGGGGTAGGGAGGTAGGAGAGGGATAACATGGGGAGAAATGCCAGATATAGGGATAGGGGGTGGAGGCAGCAAACCACACTGCCATGTATGTACCTATGCAACAATCCTGCATGTTCTGCACATGTACCCCAGAACCTAAAGTACAATAAAGTGCATATATATTTAAACATATAAATATATGTTATATATATATATCTTTTTTATAAAGAGATATAAATATATTATATATATACATTATATATAATTATATGTAGATCTCTTTTATAAAAAAAAAAAGAGAGAGAGAGAAACCAGTAAGCCTTCCTCTGCAAAAACAATCATGGAAGGCATTAGCCAGTCAGAGGCAGCTAATGCCCTTCCTTTTTCTTGCATGTCTCCCTGGCTGGTCATGCAATCCTTCCTTGGCATCTCATAGCACTCTCTAACTTCTCCGCTTTTCTCACTACAGTGGCTCCTGCTCCCTTAGAAGTCCAACACCCTTTGTGACTTTGATGAAATTTATGAACCCACAACCCCAGAAGAAAAAAAAAAATGTGCATGGGCTTACACACAGCATTTTGCACGTATTTCCACAGGTTCGTGTTTTTACCCTCAAGACCTTTAGGTAAAGAAGCATATCCATTGAGCTGCAATCATGAGCTGATACAGTGACACACCTGTCTTCGACACTCCTGGGGGAGGAGGGTTAGAGTCATGAGCGTTCACAGCAGACACCCAGCTGAGCACCTGCTCAACACGTGTTTGTTAAGTGACATAATCATTGAGCTGTCCATAAGAGAAGGCTGTCAGTTCCCAGTTATTCAGGGAATGACACAGAGATTACTGCCTTTGCATACCGCAGACAGACTCAGATGTAGAAGCCTTCTGGTTGAAAAGCTCCTGAGAGGCGTATAACATGTAAGAAACAGATTGTCTGCCAAAGTAATCAGAGCTAACACAGCAAACTGCTCGTGAAGCTTCCTGTGTGCCAGGGTTTTGCTGAGGGCTTTTCATGCATTATCTCAAATGATCCTCACAGTAACTTCATGAGGAGTACTATCATCATTCCGGGTGAAGCGTCAGAAAGTCAGTAAGCCAGCTCTCAGCCCGGCTCTGGCTGACCCGCAAGCCACGCGCTTACTCCTCCTCTGCCTTCCACCTGCCCCCGTGCCAGGAAAAGGAGATGTCAAAATGTGGAATCACCCAGCCTCCTCTCCTGTCCATAACCGGTGAGTCCAGCTTGCTATCATGTCTATGGTTCTAAGAGTCAGAAGTCTGATTCTCAAACACAGCGCTTCCACTGAGCTCCACGTCTAGTCTGATCTCAGGAAGCCCAAGCCCAGCAATCTTCCACTTACTTATCTTTCTCTCCTGGTTTTATATCAAACCCTTCGCTTGGCTTAACACGATGCTGCTTTTCTCCCTGAGATGTCCAGACCAGTGCTAAACACTCTGGACTTACTGTGTCCACAGAATAGGAGTTGAACTCATCTTCTCTTTTCTTTTCCCCTAGCTAAAAACAAACAAACAAAAACACATCTATAATGACATAAAGCAAAATGGTTACACAGTTCTTAAAATTTCTATAATTTCTGCCTTCAGCTAATCTGAACTAGTACGTTATTAGAATAATTCTGATAATGATATCTCCCAGTCATTTTTAATAATAGCCCAAGGAAAGCAAGGCAGTTTTATGCCATGAAGTCACAAAGAAATCCTGCAAGACATCATGGTTTCCAGAAGGGACAACCTTCCAGACAGCTGTTACACTGTCCAATACTGAATTAGGATACAACTCACGTCTTTTGGGGCATGAAAGTCATTTCCTGCTTCTCATAATTTTTCCTAAATCCTTTGACCTCCTTGGATGGCCTTTTAAAAACAGCCACGTCATTTGTTCCCTGGCACGAGCTTTCTGAGTAATTTCCTTTAATATGTCCTAGAGTTAAATATTTTTCTCTGTGCAATGGTATCAGCTTCTAGGTCATTTCAGTCATATCTCTGAATTCAAACTTTGCTTCCAGAGTGAAATACAAATGCTCAAGGAAATTGACATCTATTTCAAATGTTGATGATTAGGAAGATATGATCTGTCATTTCTTGAGTACCTGTACTGAAAGGCGCATTACATGTATTACTTCCAGTCCTCAAAACAATCTCTCTGGGGCCACAGGAGCTTACTGAGGCTGCACAGTTGTGAGTGGTGGAACTGGTTCCAGTATGGAGGCCTCCAGATGGACTGGGTCCCATCTGCCTCCCCGGCCTCTGCTCCGTAAAGATCCCCAGTCACGACTGCTCCCACTCCTTCTAATGCCACCGACCATCTCAGCCTCCTTCTGGGCGAGGCCAGGGCTTTGGCACAGCCTCTGCGGCTTGCAGCACAGCACCCGGGCTCCACTGAGCTCTGACTGGACCCTCAGAGGCCCTGGCCCATCCAGATGTTTTTGGATTCAGTTCAAGTGCCCCACCAGGGACATGCACTCTTGCTTCCTCGGGAGTTGTGGGGGGTGGGGGGAGTAAGAGGACAGAGAACCAAGTCACACAGCCTGTGATAAAAGGGCATGCCTCTCCCCTCTCCTGGCCTCAACTGTGCTGAAAACACTGGTACAAAACAGTCAACCTGGAAGATGCTCTATGTGATGGAAGCACTGACTGCTTTTCGTGGGAAGCTATGGCCAGCCACGAAATGACTGCTTTGCATTCTTCCCTGCCTCTCTTCTCTTCCTCTCTCTTTCGTTTTTTTCTCTCCTCTAGAATTCTAACTACTCCCATTCAACCCTACTGTGCAACCTCAGAGGCTCTATACAGAAAACTCGAGCTAGGATAATGTTAGAACCAGGATTCCAAAGCCCACGTTTTGTTTGTTTGTTCATTTTTCTTTTTTCTGAACCATCCTGCCTCCTGCAGAAATCCAAGTGTGCTGAAGTTAACAGTAATCTTTAAAAAGCAAACTCGCATAACGTTGACTATGTGCCAGGCAGTGATCCAGGTGATTTGCATGCATTAACTCAATCTGTCCTTCCAACAGACCTGTGAAGTAGGCTGCTTCTTAGCCCCTTTTCATTGGCAAGGAAACTGAAGGCACAGGCAGGCAAGCGACTTGCTAAAGGTCACACAAACGTCTGATCTAGTTCGCTATTATTTCTGCCTTGACTAACTTGGGCAAAGTCACCTTAGTTAGTGCTCAGCTTCCTCACCTAAAAGCTGAAAATTAAAATATCTATTTTACATGAATATGAAGTTGTCTGTGTTTAGGACTTCACAACAGATACATTATAATTTTCAAAACTCCTCTCTCGACGTCGCTGAATATCAGAAAAAAACAGCATATTCTAAGTGACCCCACCTAGAAGATAAAAACCTAGCCCAAATGCCAACGGCATTTACATGAGGATTCTGAGCCAACATCTAAGAAGATTTATTCCTGCCCCTGTAAATGACAAGACACATTATAAAGATTTGTATTTGAAGAAAAAACATGGGAGGCTGATTCCCGACTTCAAAGCCTGTGAATAAGTTTATTAGGCGTAAGTCAGAGACTTTGTACATTTCCTGGATTGAGGTAAATCAATAAAGATCCCAAAGGGAAAATCCTTCTTTATCAAGGAAAGATAATTAATATTGCTAAAAACTGTGGTCAGACTTCTAAAATTAACATCCTTGGATGTTAAATGAATACTCAGTTTCTTTATGGCCAAGAATAGATTATTCATGCATTCCTTTCTTTCACTTCTCTTCAAAGCAACAGGCAAACAACCTCTTAGTGTGAGTTTCGGCAGTAGAGAGTGTTTTCAATGATATCTCATGAATTTCACCTATGAGAAACACGGACCTGGCAAACACACATCGTAATTTCCTCCACACATTCTCCAGTGCTGATTAGCTTTGGAGTTCTGTCACGACTGCTAGTAGATGTACCACAATTTCAATTTTTTTGCCCTCTATAAAATTACTAAACATGTTTGTTGAGGCAGTACAGTACCATGGTACATACGTGATTTTGAGTCAAGTAGCTTGCAGCATGACTCTCCTTAGGGCGAAACAAATTATTTAAGTCTTTCTGTGTCTCCATTTTCTAATGTGTAAAATTGAAGTAATACTGCATGGCTTAGAACTTGGGCTATACCAGATGCTAAAATAATGTTAGCTGCTCCTATGGCCCTAGTTATTCTAAGAGCTATCAATAAGATCTCTGCCCAAAGTCCATCGATTCCTACCTGAATCATTTCCCCACCAAGCATAGGAACTAGCAGTAAGAACTGGATCTGGGAATCGTCTGATGTTGTCCACTACAGAAAACACTGCTACAAACTTCTGGAAACTAAACGGATCAAGCTAATACATAAGCCCCCTTTCTACTGAAAACACAGATTTGCTAAGTACATTGTAATTGTTTTAAGGAAAGATTTATTCAAGGTTAACAGCAGTGGCAGCAGCAACAAAAACAATAATGGGCCGAGGCAGGTGGATCACGAGGTCAAGAGATCGAGACCATCCTGGTCAACACGGTGAAACCCCGTCTCTACTAAAAATACAAAACATTAGCTGGGCATGGTGGTGCGTGCCTGTAATCCCAGCTACTCAGGAGGCTGAGGCAGGAGAATTGCCTGAGCCCAGGAGGCAGAGGTTGCGGTGAGCCGAGATCACGCCATTGCACTCCAGCCTCGGTAACAAGAGCGAAACTGTCTCAAAAAAAAAAAAAACCACACACACACACACACACACACAATAATGAAGAAAGAACCTACAGTATCTAAGAATGAAGAAACTAAGGTCTGATGGGCACACTGGAACTGAAGCTGTAGGGCCCAGCCAGTTATGGATCTTAGGTAAGCATCTGAGATTACAGTTCTCTTCCCCCACATAAATTGTAGGAGATAAGATCCCAGAAACATGGGAGGCAGTGGCCTGGAAGTGACAGTCTTACAAAAAACCCAGAGCTTCAAAGAGCTAAGCAATCTATTTAAAAGGGATTAAGTCACCATATTCAGCATCCCTGGGAAGAAAACACATGGAACTGTGGTGACTACAAAATGAAAAACTATTTAAAAATTATCCAAGATCAGCCGGGTGCGGTGGCTCAAGCCTGTAATCCCAGCACTTTGGGAGGCCGAGGCGGGTGGATCACGAAGTCAAAAGATCGAGACCGTCCTGGTCAACATGGTGAAACCCCGTCTCTACTAAAAATACAAAAAATTAGCTGGGCGTGGCGGTGCGTGCCTGTAATCCCAGCTACTCAGGAGGCTGAGGCAGGAGAATTGCCTGAACCCAGGAGGCGGAGGTTGCGGTGAGCCGAGATCGCACCATTGCACTCCATCCGACAGATAACAACTACACATTTTGGACAAAATATTTTTTAAAATACTGATTGAAGAACAACCAAAATCTAGAAGAAACTGGAAGAAAATCTACCTTTGGAAAAAAGAAACAGCATTGTTTTTGTCTAAGGGCTGGTCCCAGATCACATCAATTTGAGTGACTAAAACTGGGATAGAAAGTCCATAGATTTCTGGCTTGAAGAACCAAAGAACAGACTTCACAGCAATCACAGCAGCTGAAAAGTGAGACCAGAAATCCTAGAAAAGAGAGAGCCAGAGAGGGGGAGAGAACCCCAGATTTTGCATAGGCTGACGCTTGAACTATGTAGGCATGGGTTACATTCTGAAGCAACTTAGCTAGTAGTACTATATTGACTTTAACAGATATTTCTGCTGCTGCCCACCACAGTACAGATGGGGTCTGGAGTTTTAGTCAAGGCAAGTTAAATGGTTGTAAAACTAAACTAAACTAAAACTCCCAGCTCTGGAAAGAGGTATAATCCAGAGTCTCTACAACATGTCAGTCACGATGTTGCCTCAAACTATTACACATAGAAGAAACAGAAAGATGTGACTCACTGTGAAGAGCAGAGGCTCTCCATGGACACCAATCCTGACAGGTTGAAATAAGCTGAGAAGGATTATTTAAGGCAACTATTATAACAAAAAAGATGTAAAGCAAAATATGGTTTTGGTGAAGGAATAAGTAGAAAAATCTCACCAGAGAAAAGAAAAACTTCACAAGATGGGCTTAACAGCAGAATAGCAATGACAGAAGAAAGGGTCAGTGAATCTGAAGACAGAACAACAGAAGTTATCCAGTCTCGAGGACAGACAGAGGGGAGAAAAGGTTTTTTAAAAATGAACAGAGCCTCAGTATTGTGTGTGATAATATTTTAAAAATCTAACAAGCATGTAATTTGAATCCCAGAAGGATAGAGAGAAAATGGGGTAGAAAAAGAAATGTATGAAGAAGTCATGATTTTTAAAATCATTAAATTTGGTGAAAGAAATAAATTTGCAGGTTGAAGCAGTTCAGTGACTCCCAAGCAAGGATTAAATACAAAGATAATTACACCTAGGTACATTAAAGTCAAGCTATTGTCATGTAAAGAAAAAAGAAAATTTTGAAAGCAGCCAGAGAAAAACAACTTGTGTTCAGGAGAACCAGACTAATGACTATGAACTTCTCATTAGAAATGAATGGAGGCCATAAGACTGAAATAACATCCTAAAGCTCAGTAAATGTGGTACTGAATGAGTAAATACAGGCTGTTTTTCCTCAAGGGATTTGAACGAGTAAATAAAGGTTGTTTTTCCTCAAAGGAAATCTACTAATTCAAAATCTCAAGAATCTCTCATAGAACCAATAAGTAGATAAGACTTGCCCTATCAGATAGATCAGTAATTATTACAAACCTGAAAAAATAAAATTATACATTATTAGCACAGAAATAGATTAACTGAACTGAGTAAGGACCCCCAAAACCTATTCAAATATTAGTTCTTGGCATATGACAAAAGCAGAATGGAAAAAATAATAGAGAAAAATGAGGCCTTTAATAAATGATGCTGAGACTATTGGCAATTCAGGGAAATATAAAATAAAATTAGTTCTCTACCTCAAACCGTGAATACAAATAGTTTCCATATTATAGTCCCAAATGTGAACAACAAATATTTTTAGGATTAAAGACCTAAACATGAACTACAAAAATTTCAACATTTGAAATAAAATACAGAAGAATGTTCTAAAGACCTTAGAGTCGGGAAGGAATAAAAAGCACAAGCCATAAAGGAAAAACTTATAAATTCAACTACTCGAAAGTTTAAAACGTCCATTGAACAAATGGGAAAATTAAACACACAAAACAATCTTTTAAGAAGTCCAGATTGGGAGAAGACATAAGTAGTATGTTTAAAGAACTCATGTAAATACATAAGAGAAATATAAAAAATAGAAAGAACGAGGGCCAGGAGCATATACAGGCAGCCCACAGATCGATTGTAAATTGTCAATAAAACTTTAAACATGCTCAACCTGTCCAGTAATCAGGGAAGTGATATTGAAACAACCAGATTCCATTTTACATTCATTGGATTGGTAAAAATTTTTGCAAGTCTAAAATTACAATGTGTTCGTAAGGAAAGGGAACGTTCATGCACTGCTGGTAGGGGTGTGAATTAAAGTAACCTTTTAGAAAGTAATTTCACGATTATCTATATCACAATATCTAGTAAACTTGAAGATGATAGAACCTGCTACCCAGAAATTCTTCCCATAAGTATGTCCATTAAAATAATACCCCCATGGTATAAGAAGACATATATTCAAATGGGCACTAAAGCATTATTCACAATAAAGAAAATTAGGCAATGGAAAATATCCACCTATCAGAGAATAGGTAAATGAATGTTTTAAATGAAATGCTATACAGAAGAGAAAGTAAGTGCATTAGAACTACATATATCAGCATGAATAAATGTCAAATCAAAGTTTGATGGGGAAAAGCCAGCTTACAGTTTTTGTTTAGGATTTCAAAACAGAACAATCCTGTATGTAGTCTATGGATAAATATGTATAGATGTATGACATAAAAACTAACTGAGGAAATGATGCACAATAACTTTAGAAGCGTGGTAACCTTTAGCGAGAGGAGGGAAAAGAATGCAGTGAGCAAGGATTACAAAAGGGACTCAGTGCATTTTTATTTCTGTGGTCTCTGTCATACAAATCTGGCTTTTTTTTTTCCCTTTGGCTAAACCAAAGTTATCTATTTGCAGCTCTTTCCCTCTTGCTGAGCTGTAAGCTCCTTGAGAATGCAGAATGATAATAAATGAAACTTGTGCCCAGACTTTCCAGTTACATCTCCATGGCAAACATTAATCTGTGATCACAGCCTACTTTCTCTGAGCCTGCATACACCTCCTAGTTCTTCTTACCCCATACTTCAGAGGCTTTAAGATCTGGCCATCTCTGAAAGAAGCCAAATCTGATCTCTCTCAGCTCTTTAGTATTTGTTGAGAAGAAATGAATTAAATGAGGGAAGTGAATTACATAACCAGTGGGCAGTATTTTACTATGTGTGTGTATGTGTCTTAGAAAGAACAGAAATTAATGCAATTCAATTCAATTCAAAACCTGTATGGTGCACATATTTGGTGGGAGACGCTGAATAAGAACTGAGGATACAATTTTTAGACTGAAGAAACCAATGGATGACACAAAACTTGGTCTGTAATACCTGGCACACATGATGATCTAGGCATTCATTTGGTCCAACCTCTTCAATACACTGAGAAGACGAAGGCTCAGAATCATACAAAGGATTGGTGGGACGAGAACTCACATGTCTTTTGCATCCTGCTTGCCCATACATGTCTGTTTCAGGGGCAGATTCTTGCCTTATAAAGCAGCCTTGAACCATGTCCGAAATGTGTAAGAAAGACAACCAGACAGACAGGATAAACTGCTTTTGTCTGAGCTGCAGCCAGATTCTGCTCAGTGGGTGTGGACGGGCTGCCAGCCTCCCTGGGAAAGAACTAGCTTGATCTTTGTTCAAGAAACCACTGCTCCTATGCACAGTGCTAAGGAACAGAGATATTCTCGGGACACCTGACTCCTGCAACATTCCCAAGGTCAGAAGCAAACAGGTTGCATCAATACTAACGAAAAATGGCAAGTTAAAAAGCAGGCTGCCAAACCTTGATGAACTGGAAAAGGAGTCAGTGTGCACCAGCCAGTTGGATAAGTCACCTTGCTTTCCAGTCCGGCTGCTTTGCAGGGCTTCTTAAGCAGCTTCTCAGGATGACAGTAGTTTACTCAATGGGTATTTATTGAACACCTACTATGTGCTGAGCACCATGCTAGGCACTGAAATATAAAATAACCTCATGCATTTCACTTTACATAACAAGGGAGGCTTTAAGGACAGAATCTCTCAATGTCCCTCGCCTTATTTGTGATTTTGACTCCTTTCCCACCAAAACACTGGAAGACAGCCCTTCCTCTGCCTCTCCCGTTTCCCACCTTGGCTTGTTTCCAGCCTTCTCTCATTACTTCACCAACAAACTCCCTTATCAACTGCTCCTGATCCTGTGGCTTTCCCCTATTACCACTTAAAACATTCTCAGGTATCTCAATTACATATGTTCCCTTCTGTCGCTTCTCTCTTGCTGTGACTCACAGTCGTGGTTTTTTGTATTAGGTTTCCCTGCTCAGCTGGATGGAACCAAACGTGCCCCACACTCTGCAGCCTCAGCCTTGCAATATGCTGCTCCCTCTGCAGCTTTGCCTCCCTCCAACCCCTTCTTTGCCTGATTGATTCCTATCATCCCTTGGGACTCGTATCAGGTGACAACTCCTCCAGCAAGCCTCCCCTGATAGCCCAGTCTGGTTTAGGTGCCTTTGCTCTCAGTGTTTCTATGGATCAAAGTGAGTCCATTGAGTACCTTCCTTTCCACTTGGCCTCTGACTCTTCTGGAACACTGAGTTTTCTGAAGGGAGAGGCTGTCTCTAAATCCTGAGTCACTGGTGTCTATTGGTTTCTCTGTCACTGCTTCTGAATGAATCAAATGGGAATGAATGAATATGAACAAGACTTAGAACTGCTCACAGTTTGGCCAGCATAGAGAACATGTGCATAACACTTTCTGGATTACAAAGCATTCCATACACATACATCTTAATTTTCCCAATAATACTAGAGGGGAAACTATTATTTTTAAACTTCTTTTCATTGAAGAACCAATAACTCAAAATGATTAAGGTCATACTGTGAAACTGTTGGTCTGAGACTCAGTCCTGACCCCTCAACTTCATCCTCCCTGCTTTTTCCATTTCCTATAAGTTACTGCTTTCATATTCAGATGTGTACCATCTCCATAAACTCTCCTCACCAAAATCTAATGTCTGGAAACCAGTCTTCGCACCTTGTGTCTAACCAAACTCCTTATTAGAATTGAAGATAAATCAATTTTGGTTAATTTTAACAAAAAAAAAGTAAAGCTAGAAAAGGAAATAATACAACCAGAACAATAGCGATAACACTTCCATTTTCCTCCAGTGTGATGGATGAACATAAATATTAGTGATATTATATCCTTCTTTCAAGCTGGCCAAACAACTCAAAGGTAGGGCTTATGACCAGAAATTTGCCTTGTGACTCACTCATTATTTAAAAAATCCCCATCCTATCTGGTGGGACAGCTGTGCGGGTGACTCTGATCCAAGGTCACCCTTGAGACTCAGCTACTACTGTCTCTCTGACAAGGTGTTAACTCGCCACCAGCTCCTTCTAGATCTCACACCCCTGCTCATCCAGCTGAGAGCATGTAGCCCATCTCTAACTCTTTCCTTGTCCCAAATTCTCTGCTGGTGTGTCGTTCTTTTGCAGTCATCTAGAAAAATTCAGTCCTGGGCCACATCAATTATCTGCCTCCTTAGCACTTACCTCAAGGCTGGAGAAAAAGCACTCAGCTACCCAGACTGACGTTTATGAGGCTTTCCACCTGTTTCTCACCCCCTTTTCAAAGTCAGCTTCCTAAGGAAGTTGTCTACTTGCTCCTCGTCGTTCATCTTTCCTCCCTCTTTAACTTGCTGCCACTGGCCTCCATTCCCACACTGCACCAAACAGTTGTCTCCAAAGTTCATAACCACCTGCATATTTCAGAACCTGAAGGACACTTCCTCATTCTCATCTCACTTAATCTTTCTCTTGCACAACCCTTGGCGTTCTTCTGGAGGGTCTCCTCAGCTTCCATGTTCTCACGCTCCTCTAGTTTTCCTCCTCCCTCTCTGGCAACTGAGAGGGAGTCTTCTTTGATGCTGTTTTTCTTGTGCTCAAAACTTACATGCTAATATTGTTCAGGGTCCTGGGATTATTCTTTCTCACTCTACACACCTCTCAGGGTGATCTCATCCACTCTAATGGTTAAAATACGTGCTGATGTTTCCTTTCCTCAAGGATACGACCATTGAGTACATTCCTCTCCCCTTGGCTCTGTCACCCCTAGAAGACTGGGGGCTCCCTGAAAAGAGAGGCCATCTCTCTGTCACTAGCGTCTACTGGGCCCTCAGTAACCATTTCCCACTGTGTTCCTTGTCCTGATCTTCAGACCTATCTATCTAGCTGCCTAGGAACTTCCCCACTGTGTAATCCCATAGAGCATCTCAATAAGCTCAAAACAGA
Source organism: Saimiri boliviensis (assembly GCF_048565385.1). Classification (NCBI taxonomy): domain Eukaryota; kingdom Metazoa; phylum Chordata; class Mammalia; order Primates; family Cebidae; genus Saimiri; species Saimiri boliviensis. The sequence goes on along the minus strand of NC_133457.1, from coordinate 6,692,198 downwards.
ATCCAACATCTTTTAACCACAAAACATCCCCTTTTCCTATGTTTTCTTCCTAAAAAGAATTGGGAACATCGTCTACCCAGCTTCATAAACCAGAATCCTGGAACTCATCCTTAGCAATTATCTTTCTCAAATCTCTCTATGCAATCAGTTAATAAAACCGGCCAAATTCTAAATACCTCTCCCATCTGACCACCATGTTTTATCTCCATAACCACGACAGGTTTGAAGAAATGAAAAAGGTGCAGTGTACCTGGACATACAGTACAAGGGAGGTAATATTAAGGCATTTAGACTTTATCTCAACAGCCCCTTTCCCCTAGAGTGGTTTTGATGCTGTGGTCCTAGAGCTTATAAGTCTTTAGTAAAAATAAGTTTGGGCTACCCCAAATATGACCTTGTACGATAAGTAACATCACTTTTATTTGGTTATTTTTTAATTACCCAGCTAAAATATGGTATCCTTTCACAAATATGAAAAGATACTCTGCTAAACAGAAAACCAGCTCCCTTTATAAAGTTGCTACAGTGAACAATGATTTCCAGATGAGTTTCAGCTGTGTAAAGTCCCTTAATGGGACCACCAGAATTCTGTCTGTCACATTTAAGAAACAGTGCAATATTTAAGGTGAACAAGGTAAGCTGGATGTGTGTCAACAGTAAGGTTGATGGAAGGGGTAATGAAGAACATGCCAGGCTTAAGAACACATGGGCAAAGTTGATAGATTATTGATTCACCATTAAAATGGCAATAATGTAAAGTGAACAACAACATATGATGCAATCAGGGTGTGCTTTAAGTTAGCAGCTTTAAAAAAGTCATTGTTACGGTACTTACATCTGCCCAAAACTATAAATAGTGGCAAAATTCATTAAAGAAATGTTAATACAGAGAACCTTAGGCATACACAGTAGAAAAAGAAAGAAAAAATGTGCTAGCAAAAATCTGCACAGACAATTCCGTCAATACACTAAACACCTTGAATTGTTCAGTTTAAATGGGCGAATTTCATGGTTTATAAATTATATCCCAATAAAGATTTTTTTTTAAATCAGCAATGGCATAGGAATAATAAGCAGAGCTGTAAAAATCAATCAGTATCCAAAGAAAGAGGAGGTAATTTTCCTTGATCCCACAGCAGAAAAACCCGGGGCAAAAATCATTTTTACATTTCTTATAACAAAAATAGACAAATTGCTTTTATCTAAAATAAAAAGGGAAAAGACGTTGTCAAAACAACTTAAAGAAAGCAATCTATCAACATCTATATTGAATATTACTTTAATTCCACTGTTACCTTCTGAAGACTCTGCTCTGTGAGATAATTATATTTTCACAAACACAAAAATCATACTGGGAATTACTGTCTTTAAAAAACTACAAAAGTACGTATCACAAAGAAAACTATTATAAGTTCAGAAAAAAGTGCAAGGCTCAGTAACTAGAAAAAACAATTAGATAAAAGAGAAATTCTGGGTCAGTGGTCATTTCCTTTTTAAGGCAGGGTTCCACAGAAATCTACAAAACATGGGCACAAAGCAGGAATACCCAGCTCCTCAAAGGCACACATGCACTTATGACAGGCAATTGTTGGAAAAGACGCAGGGGGCACATTTTTTAGTCTCTATTAGAAAAACAACTTAGGTCACATAAAAACAGGGTCCTTTTGAAATCACTTTAAAAGATAGATGTCAAATGTGGAAGGCAAGTATATGCTCAGAATTTGATCCACCAGAATGAAAATTGATTATACCTGCCTTTGATATCATTCAGTTCTAGTTGTCCAAGAAATCAGCTGATAAAAAAAAACAAAACAAAACAAAAACCTGCCCTTTAACTCCCATCCTCAGAAATACCTCACTCAAACACAGGCACCAAGTGTAAATCACCCGACCTTAAAAGTCAGCACGCGTTCAATTCACTATGATTCAGCACATGGGTTTTACCTCATTAAAGCTGGTCCGAAACCAGCTTTGTTTTTGTTTATCTACCCAATATAAGAAATAGCCAATGAGCATGCAGACAGAGAGGGCACTGGCCCTGGAGTCAAAAGTTTTAGATCTTTTTTTTTTTTTTTTTTTTTTTAGGAAGAAAGAGAAAGAGGAAGAGGGAGAGAGGAGGATGGGGGTATTGCTTTATTGCCCAGGCTAGAATGCAGTCCAAACATGGGTATGCCTATAATTGTCCTTAATAATGGAGACATGAAAGAAAATGAGGGAAGAGAATAACAAACAAGGAGCCAACCAAGATTTCATTTAAACTTCTAAATTGATATGATGTGGTACTGATAAGAGTGTATATTTTGTATATTTAAAGTGGAGAGTTCTATAAATGTTAATTACATTTACTTGTTCCAGATCTGAGTTCAAGACCTGAATATCGTTGCTAATTTTCTGTCTCATTGATCTGTCTAATATTAATGTTGAAGTCTCCCACTATTATTATGTGGGAGTCTAAGTCTCTTTATAAGTCCTGTATGTCTAGGTATTCCTGTATTAGGTGCGTATATATTTAGGATCTTTAGCTCTTCTTGTTGTTGCATTGATCCTTTTATCATTATATAATGTCCTTCTTTGCTTCTTTTGATCTTTGTTGCTTAATTGTAACTTCTGCTTTTTATTTATTTATTTTAGCTCTCTGTTTGGTTGGTAAATCTTTCTCCATCCCTTGTTTAGAGTCTTTGTGTATCCTTGAATGTGAGATGGATCTGGATGCAGCATACTGATGGGTTTTAGTTTTTTATTCAAATTGCCTGTCTTTGGATTGGGGGATTTAGTCAATTTAAATTTAGAATTAATAATAATATATGTGAGTTTAATACTGTCATTAGCTGGCTATTTTGTCCATTAGTTGATGTAAATTCTTCATTATATTGATGCTCTTTTTGATAATTTTTTTAGAAAGGCTGATACTGTTTGTTCCTTTCATATGTGTAGTGGTTCTTTCAGAAGCTCTTGCAAAGCAGGCCTGGTGGTGATGAAATCTCTGAGTGCTTGCTTATTCACAAAAAACTTTATTTTTCCTTCATATGTGAAGCTTAGCTTGGCTGGATGTGAAATTCTGGGTTGAAAGTTCTTTTCTTTAAGGATGTTGAATATTGGCCCCCACTCTCTTCTGGCTTGTAGGGTTTCTGCTGAGAGATCTGCTGTAAGTCTGATAGGCTTCCCTTTGTGGGTAACCTGACCTTTCTCTCTGGCTGCCCTTAGTATTTTCTCCTTCATTTCAACCCTGGTGAATCTGACGATTATGTGCCTTGGAGTTGCTCTTCTTGAGGAATATCTCTGTGGTGTTCTCTGTATTACCTGGAGTTGAATATTATCCTGCCTTAATAGGCTGGGAAAATTTTCCTGAATAATGTCCTGAAGCGTATTTTCCAGCTTGGATTCATTCTCTTCGTCACATTCAGGTACACCTATCAAGCGTAAATTAGGTCTTTTCACATAGTCCCATATTTCTTGGAGACTTTGCTCGTTCCTTTTTATCCTCTTTTCTCTCGTCTTGTCTTCTTGTTTTATTTCATTGAGTTGATCTTCGACCTCTGATATCCTTTCTTCTGCTTGATCAATTCGGCTGTTAAAACTTGTGCATACTTCACGTAGTTCTCGTATTGTGTTTTTCAGCTCCATCAATTCACTTATTTTCCTCTCTAAATTTTGTATTCTTGTTGACATTTCGTCAAACCTTTTTTCAAAGTTCTTAGTTTCTTTAGATTGTGTTATAACAAGTTCTTTTAATTCACAGAAGTTTCTTATTATCCACGTTTTGAAGCCTGCTTCTGTAATTGGAACACACTCGTTCTCCATCAAGCCTTGTTTTGTTGCTGATGAGGAACTGGGATCCCCTGCTGAGGAAGAGGCGTTCTGATCTTGGGTATTCTCAGCCTTTTTTGACCGTTTTCTTCCCTTCGTTGTAGATTTATCCATCTGTGGTCTTTATAATTACTGTCTTTGTAATTGGGTTTCTGAGTGGACGTCCAACTTACTGATTCTCAGCGCCGAAATCCGAGCAACCCACTGCGCCGACTAAATCAGCGGCGTTAAGATTGATGGTGCTTTTCCGACTCTGCACCGAGAACCGACGCTCCGAGGCGCCGGCAAAACCGCCTCGCCGGTCACAGTCACAAGAGTCGCGCTGGCGACCCGTGGGGCTCCTCCGCTGGGAATCTCCTGGTGCGTGAGCAACAAGAATTCATGTGAAGGTGTGGCGTCCTCTCCTTCTTTGCGCTTTCAATGGGAGCTACAATCCCGAGCTGCTAGTGATCAGCCATCTTGGATCTCTCTCCAAAAGTTTTAGATCTTACCTCAACTCTGGAACTTCCAAATAAACCAATTAAATCTCCTCTGAAATTAAAGAGTTGGCTTTTAATCTTTCCATCCCTACCTTAATATGCCAGGCATGTTCAATAAATGCTTCTTGGATTATTACACTCACAGCTAATAGCTAGCAAGCACACATTAAGCATACGCATTATATTACTTAATCATCACGATAGTGCTATAAAGTAAATTTTTATATTATTTGTGTGTCACAACTTCAGCAACTGAAGTTGAGAGAGACCGGTCTTATGTTCACATGCCTCAGCTGGTGGATGGCAGAAAGACCATGGCACGGCCCAAGTTCTTAATCAATGTGCACTGCTGCCTCTCTGAACGTACCTGAACACTGGCCAAGGTAATCACAGTAATCAATGAACAAACGTTGCTCCTCCATTTAATGTCTGTTTTATTGCTCACCTTTCCCCACCATCTGTCTCTCTGGGACTGTTGACAACAGAAACCCAGAGATCCTTGCTACTGAGAGTGTGGTCCCTGGACGAGCCACGTAGGCATCACCCAGGAGCTTGCTGGCAATGCAGAACCTTGGTGACACTCCAGAAACAGAATCTGCATTTTAACAAGACATCCGAGAGGGTCACGTGCATATCAGCTTCCGAGACACCGATTTAGGCTAGCTCCGAAGTAATACACTTCCTTCATGACAGGAGGAAAGAATGTCCAAGAAGGAAAATATCACAGAAGCGTTGTGTCCAGAGAGGACAAAACCAACTGGCTATGGCTGCCGCAGGACCTTCCTTCTCCTGCATGGTGGCGTATGATATTTATAAAGGACCTATGAAGATCCCCAGAGAAAATGACAGAAGCAATAACTGAACCTATAGGCAGCGTATCTAGCGTTCTACTCTCCTCTGAAATTTCCAAACCTCTCTTTAGAAGCATGTCTCATGTAGCCAATAAAAATACATTGAGACTTTGGCAAATACTGAATCACTCATCAAGCATAGTAGAGCTGCCCTGTGGATTGACAAAACTCAACATGTGTATGATAGGACCACCTTCCATCACAATCCAGAAGGTGCTTCTTGTCGAGGTCACTTTTTCCTTTTAAATATTAACACAATTTTGTTTAGTACGTGTGAAACACTAAAGCTAACAAATGAATTAAAAATGGATCTAAATGAGTTTTTTCAGTAAGGTTTATGGTTTTCTGTTTAAGTGGCATTCCTTATTCAGGCAGAAGGCGGCCTGCATTTTTGGCTGAGAGGTGCAGGATAGTAGCTGTCCTCTCCCAAGAGATTTGAGTGATGCTGAACTGTGAGTTAGGATTTAAGGAAGCATCTGATGGAGTCCATTTTGCTCAATATTTCTTACCCATTTAAATAGAGTTCTCGAACCCTGATAACTCCACTTATACAAGTCATGCAAATAATGAAAGGGGTTTCAGTAGAAGCCAAGATGTGTATTTGACTTTTTTCTTTATTCCCATTTTTAAAATAAATTACATTTAATTTTTTAAATTACATGATTTACAAATCTACACTTCCTAGAACTAAGAGAATGGCAGAGCATACAGATAGAAATTCTTTTATTGAGCTTCATCCTTTTTGTGATTTAAAATCTACGAGGTGGGTTCTTTTCCTTAATGCCTTCAATTATACATTCTTCACACTTTCTGCTGTCACCTTCCCTGCCTTCATCTAGTGATAACGAGAATAATTAGAATGGATTTCTTGCTAATTAATCATCCAGGTATTAAAAAGTTTGCAAGACATCCCTTCTTCAACCACAGTGGTTCTATAAAAAGAATAGCTTTTAATTTTCAACACTCTTACTCTGCGACTGTCATGAGACATCCTCTAGTTTCAGAGATTTTCTATAAACTGCCTAAAATAACTCAGGATTTTACAATGAAAGAAAAGGAAAGAAGTGAGCATGCTGACAGGCAGAGGATGAGAGGCAAGCAGGGCAAAGTCTGGGGCAGTGCAGCCCCAAAGTGTCTGGCTCAAAGCAGAATCCAGAGGCCACTGCAACCCGGAGGCAGTTGTCCATTACCAAGGGAGCACTGGCTGGGTAATTCACCAGCCTGAGTCAGCCTCAGTGATGGGGGCTTAACGGGGACTTGAGGAACTCCAGGAGAGAATCAAATGCATGAGTTTTCCACAAGAGACCCAAGTTCCCAGCCCAAATGAGACCAGCAATGGATTGTATTAAAAACTAGTCACTATTGTGCTAAACCAACCTCTTGCTGGTGGCATTATTAATGGAGACACCATTCTCAGGTAACATGGAGTAGGATGTTTGAAGAGCAAGAGAAGCATTTATGCTTTTTGATCTGGTAATCACACTGTAAAAATATAGGAAAGGGGATATACACGAAGTTGTTCCTTGCTAAACAAAATTGAATAAGATAAATGTATACACCCTCATTTAAGTTTAAACACACACATACATGTATAGGCTGGCAGTTGCCTGGACTAGCAGCTATTCTTGTGAGAAAGCCCTGGGAATTTTGGATCAGCCAATTTCACAGGAGGGATACTTGGGAAGGAGCAGAGCAAGGGGTAGGAACACACTTATAGTCAGGCAAATCAGGGTCTGGATCCCCCTTCTACAGACCATGGCAAGTTACTAACTTTCTAATACATCAAGCCATCCAACAGCTAAAAGGCCTTTGAAAATGCAGAGCTTCCCAAAAAAGGGAGATGCTCCATCAGCCCGAGTTCCCCAGAGCCAGCGCTCTCCAGAGGAGCCTTCTTCTTGGTCTCAGAAAACACACCCCGGCATCTTCCTCAATTTCAGAATTCCACAGCAGCCTCTTCCTCCTTCACACCTAGGCCAGACCTCCATCAGGGCAAAACCAGCAAAAAGCAAGAAGAAGAGATGGTTTCGCTGGGGTGTCTAGTGCTGTAACCATGCACAAGGGAAGCAGACTCAAGTTGGATGGAGAAGCCTGGCAAATTCAAACCCAGGTGTCAAGAAGCAGTGTTTCCTAGGATTTACAGAGTGGGAAAGTATTAAGTCTAGTGCTCAGAGTAGGCACGTGGTAAGTCCTGAGACTCCCAGACAAAACAACCAGCACGTGGGCTCATTCCGTATAGAATGTTCCAGCTGGACCCATAATTAATCCATTTAAGATATGGACTAGTTTTTATCAATTACAACAAACCCTAAGATTCACTTTCTTTCCTTTAGATATAAGCCAGTTCCTTTGTTTTCCCCAGTTAACACACTTTTTCTTTTTTCTTTTTCTTTTTATTTTTTGAGATGGAGTTTCGCTCTTGTTGCCCAGGCTGGAGTGTAATGGCGTGATCTTGGCTCACTGCAACCTTCACCTCCCAGGTTCAAGCGATTCTCCTGTCTCAGCCTCCCAAGTAGCTGGGATTACAGGCACCAACCACCATTCCCAGATAATTTTTTGTATTTTTAGTAGAGACAGGGTTTCTCCATGTTGGTCAGGCCAGTCTGGAACTCCCGACCTCAGGTGATCCGCCCGCCTCAGCCTCCCAAAGTGCTGGGATTACAGGTGTGAGCCACCGCACCTGGCCACTTTTTCTTAAATTAACCCTCTATCCACACATTAAGAAACAATCTCTATACATACTCCATGAAAACTGCAAAGGTCTCTGATTAAAACAGAAACATAACTTTGGACTGTATCTTCTTATCAGCATTCATTTGAACACCGGTATCAAGTTTACCGTGAACTTTGTCATTCAACCATATGTAAAATGTCACAATGTTAGATATAGCAATGTTATCTGCATTTCGCTGAGCAAAGGTGGTGGGTATCAATCCTGTCCAACAGACAAGCACCTTACTTACATCAGGATGTTAGTGGACACTTTTCCTAAGTGAAAATGAATGGTGCAGTAACCAAGTGAAAAGCCTTCACAGTCTTGTTCCCTAGATGATGCTACTTTTGGTCTAGGAGAAGCCACAGCCTTTTTGGTTATCTTCTTCAGCCCTCAGTTAATCAAGGGTTGCCTACACATTTTGTATCCAAAAACATTTCTTACAGTTGCAACCTCTCTAAAACCAGATATAGTTAGGTGTCCACATGAAGTAAGATCAAGTGCTCTCTTCCACTGTATTCAAAAGTTACTAAGTGTCAGGGGCTAGGATCAGGTTTAGAATGGAAAGATAAACGGAGCTCTCCCTCAGGGGCTCGCAGGCCAAGGGAGGACACAGTGAATTCACGTGTGTGAACAGAAGTGTAGTGGGAACCCAGAGGAGGCGCTACTCAACATCGCGGCATTGGGGAGGTTGCCGCTGGTAAAGCTCCCCGGACAGGAATCTTGAAAACCACTTCGGAGTTCATGTGAGTGGAAAGCCCACTCCAGGAAAGAGGGAGGGGTATGGTGGGTTGGACTGTGTCATCTAAGGAACAGTATATGTATCTCCGGATGTCTGAGCAAGAAAGTGAGGTAGATGAATAGTGAGGCCATGATAATTGTTTTCAGGTATCTGAAGGACTATCTGATTAGGCATTTGGTTTTCCAAATGCCTTATAGTAGAAGATACTATAAGACTCGGGAGGGTGAAGGGGCGGCTACAAGAGTGTAAATTTCAGTTTAACATGTGTAAGAACATTCTGTAAAATAGAACTCTTAACAGGAAAACTGGTAAGTAAGCAATTTTACATCCTGATTATATAGATTTGGAGTCATTTCGGATTCTAATTCTAGCTTAGCTCCTAGTCAATGCTTAAGATACATAAAAATAACAGCTATTCCTATTGTGAGGTGGTGAACCCACTCTCACACTCTGAGTTCCATCACCATACCACACCAAATTGTCATCTACGGCAAAGTCTCATGCACCAGTGTGAGCGTAGGCTAGAAACCTTCGAAGGTTCTCCCCCCGCCTGGGACTCTCATTGGTTATCTCTGCTCATTTATGATTTGGCATTATTCCCTCAACGCACAAGGAAAGAAAGAAAGGTTTATGAAAAAAAAAAACCATTAAAATCAGGGATCAGGAATAATTATTGCTATAGATCAGGCATGGTAGCTCACACCTGTAGTCCTAGCTACTTGAGAGGCTGAGGTAGGAGGATAGTTTGAGCCCAGGAGGTCAAGGCTGTGGTGAAGTTTGATGACTCTGCTGCACTCCAGCCTGGGCAATAGAGTAAGACTCTGCCTCTAAAACAGAAGAGAGGAGAAGGGAGGGAAGAGGGAAGGGAGAGAAAAGAAAAGAGAACCTGCTGTATACATGTTGGCTCTCATTACTATTGTTATTATTTCCTCTGATATTATCTTTCTACTAACACAATTATTCCTGATCCCTAATTTTAATGTTTTATTCTTGGATGAATGTGTATATGTTTAATGTTATGCGAAGACTCTTGCAAGCCAATTCAAATAATTAGTATAGCATAAAGTCATAAAAAATAGAATAAAATAACTTTCTACAGCTTATTCTATTTCTTTTTTCCTTTTTTTTTTTTTTTTTTTTTTTTTTGAGATAGAGTCTCACTCTGTCTCTATGCTGATGAAGTTGCTAGGAAGCAGTAATCAGCCTAACACCTCTTTCTCAAACATCATTAGGTAAATGCTGAATGGCATTAGCTTTTAGTTTTTATGCACCTAGGAAAAATGGAAATATAATTTCATTTCCCATTACTAAAATGAGTGATCAAAGCTCACTGTAGCCTTGAGCTCCTAGGTTCAAGCAATCCTGCCACCTCGGCCTCCCAAGTAGCTGGGATGAAAGTCACATGCCGCCACATCCAGCTAATTTTATTTATGTTTAAGATGGAGTTTCTCTATGTCGCCCAGGGAGGACTGAAACTCCTGGGCGCAAGTGATCCTCTTGCCTAGGCTCCCAAAATGCTGAGATTACAGGCATGAGCCACGGCACCTGGTCTACAGTTGATTTTCAATGACACATAATAATTGCTAATATTCATTTAACACTTATAATCTATCGAGCATTATGATAAGCTATTTTTTTTTTTTTTTTTTGAGACGGAGTTTCGCTCTAGTTACCCAGGCTGGAGTGCAATGGCGCGATCTCGGCTCACCACAACCTCCGCCTCCTGGGTTCAGGCAATTCTCCTGCCTCAGCCTCCTGAGTAGCTGGGATTACAGGGAGGCGCCATCATGCCCAGCTAATTTTTGTATTTTTAGTAGAGACGGGGTTTCACCATGTTGACCAGGATGGTCTCAATCTCTTGACCTCGTGATCCACCTGCCTTGGCCTCCCAAAGTGCTGGGATTACAGGCTTGAGCCACCGCACCCGGCTATGATAAGCTTTTTCTATACATTATTTCATTTAATTCTTGCAAGAACCCTCTAAGATAAGTAATATTATTATCCGCATTTTATAGATAAGGAAGTTGAGTCTTAGAGAAGTCAAGTAATTTGCTCAAAGTCACAGCTAATAAGCAATGGTCTCACTCCAGAAATTTTGCAACACGGCCTACAACAGACTCACATTAATGAGGATGTGCGTTTATTTAACTTTAAAAAGTTAAAGAGTTAGACACTCCAGAGGCCAAAAACAAGTCATTTAATCTAATAAAATAATTGACGGCACTGACAGAGTTCAGTTGGTTTTCATCTCATACTCAGGACACTGCCGGGAAGACGGGGCCTGCAGAGTAACCAGGTCATGTTTGCCTACGTGGTCTTTGAAAATCAAATCAAAATGTTCAGAATTCTCATATAGTGTATGATTCCACTCATATGAAATGTTCAAAATGGGGAAAGAGAAGGGGAGAGGGAGGGGGAGGGGGAGGGGGGGAGGGGGAGGGGAGGGGAGGGGGAGGGGGAGGGGGAGGGGAGGGGGAGGGGGAGAAGAGAAGAGGAAAGGAAGAAAGTAGAATAATGGGTGCCTGGAGCTAGGGGAGGAAAAGAGGGAGGCAGGGAGGATGGGTACAAAGTTCCTTTTTGGAGTGATGAAAATGTTCAAAAAATGGACTATAGTTCTGGTCACACAACTCTGTAGATATCTGAAAAACCAATGAATTGTATAGTTTAAAGGGCTTAACTTTACGATCTGCAAATTACACAATATCAATAAAGCTGTTAAAAAATGATTCCCGGGGCTCAGTATCAAGTGTTCTCTAGTCACTCCATGTGGCTCGTGTCTTCCAGAGCAAACACAGAAACCAGATGTGTGTAAAGTAAGCTTGTACCTAAGAACGAAATGCTCCAGTGACAATGGTGAGAATAACGAGCATGCTGGTGAAGCTGGTAGGTCTTCCTCGGGAGGAGTGAGTCATCAGCCTACCGCCTCTGTCTCAATCATTAAGTAAGTACTGAATGCGTTAGCTTTTTCTTTTTACCAACCTAGGATAAATGGAAATATAGTTTCATTCATCATTACTAAAGTGTGTGAAAATGAGCAGAATATTGTAAAGAGTAGCAAAGCGGGAGTCAAAGGACCCCAAAAGCCTCCTTTCAAATCTACTACAACTTTGTAGTCTTGAGGACACAATGATTTTGGGCTTCAGTGACTTGATCTATCAAATGAGGAAGGGGAAGAATGAAGTCAGCTGCTCTAAGGTTTTCGTCTGTCTTCAGCATTCCAGTGAAATCGTCCCTACTAAGGACTGCCTTGGTATGCTGATGTGTCCCTTTCATCACATCACCAACTGCGTTTAGACCAAAGAACTATTATCCGGACATCCGGATATACTGAAAATCCCTCAAATAATCTTTCCTGGACTGATGTTTCAAGTATTTCAGTGAACTTCTTCCATATCCTTTATTAACTAAACTATCAACTTTATGATTTAATTAACTATGAAACCTAACTAAAATTATAAGCCTGACACAGAAAAGTCAAAAAGGTATGTTTCCTAACAGGATGTATAAAGGCAGCAACATAATTGTTCTCCAAAGTAAAATGATCCTGTCCTTTATAAAAGTTCATTTTGCCTCAACTCTAACCTGTCACATTTCACCTCAACTCTAACCTGTCACTTCTAATTGATTTTAATTTTTATTATAAAAATATTTCTTATTTAAGAAAACCTCACATATGTAAAAATTTGAGAAAATTAAAATCAGTCTTAGAGCTATTACCTTCAATAGATTAAGAGTAATGTTACTCTATTTCCACTACTAAATGTTGGTATATTCTCATTCTTTTCTCCATGAAGTTTTTCCCTTTTTTTTAATGAATATAATCATGTTTAAAAATACCAATATGTAAAAAAGTATGTAAGAAGAAAATATAAATCATCAGAAATCCCACCTTCAAACTAACCCCTAAATCCCTGTGAACTTAAGGTAATCACCCTTTCTGTTGTCTCTGTAAGCAGAACACACACAGAGAGAGAGGTCTATTTAAACACATTCAGATGTGTGATGTATAGATAGTTTAATATCCAGGATTTTAATTTAAAGATCTGTCATCACCATTTCCTCCTATTGCAATTTTCCATAAAGAAAATTGGTCTACCATGCAATTTTCTTCTGCTACTCTGTTTTTATTATTTGCAACTTTTCATGGTAATAATCCTTCAATTAACATTTTTATACTTAGAGCTTCTACACTCCTACCTAAAAAAATTAAGTCGATTGACTTTTTCCTTTTGTGATTTCCTCTGTTGATTTTGGGAAGAGAAAGTGCGTACCCATTCAAAGATCAGAAGTTTTATGGTTTGGTTTCTTTTAAGTTAGCTCCTTAATCTGTCTGGGCTGTATTGTTCTATATTGCTAAAGGTTCCAAACTTATTCATCACATGTTTAAATTTTAGCCAAATTGGGTAGAAATTGTTTGCTCAATATTTTCTTTTTTTTTTTTTTTTTTTTTTTTTTGAGACGGAGTTTCGCTCTTGTTACCCAGGCTGGAGTGCAATGGCGCAATCTCGGCTCACCGCAACCTCCGCCTCCTGGGTTCAGGCAATTCTCCTGTCTCAGCTTCCTGAGTAGCTGGGATTACAGGCACGCACCACCATGCCCAACTAACTTTTTTTTTTTTTTTTGTATTTTTAGTAGAGACGGGGTTTCACCTTGTTGACCAGGATGGTCTCGATCTCTTCACCTCGTGATCCACCCGCCTTGGCCTCCCAAAGTGTTGGGATTACAGGCTTGAGCCACCGCGCCCGGCTTGCTCAATATTTTCAAATGCACATTTATGTCTTTTAAAAAAACACATGTCTCATAATCTTGGTTATCCATTAAGCTTAAGAAAACCTTCAAGACTGACAAAGTAACCACAGCTTTGATTCCCAGCAGGAAGTCATAGTCGGCAGAAATAAAGAGGACACTCATACAGGCCAAATTAAAGCTAAACAATCAGAAAGTCCAAGTTCCTAGCTTTAATGGTTTTACTATTTTAGCCTTAAAAAGTCTCTAAAATCCCAAAAGTAGCTTAAGTAATTAAAATACAGTATTCAGTGCGGAGGGCTAGTCTCCGTGTTGACTGGTCACTACTGGTCTCATTTACGGACCATGTGCAATCTCTATATCCTGCCATTGGCCTCCAGGTTCTTGCTACAGGTCATGAGCAGAGTGAGTGAGAAGGCAGAGCACAAGCTCACCCCAACCTAAGTAGTGAAAGGACACAAATGGCTTCCCTTGCTTATTGACAGTAGGTCAACAGAGCATCTTCGAAAGGAAGAGTAGCACAGATGTCAATATCTCAATAATAAATACTGGATTATATTGGATGCAGTATAATCCAAAATGTATTGGATTATATTTTTTTCTTATAGTTTTGTAATACTGGATTATATTTTCCGTTTTCCCCTCCACAGCACTCCCTAACGCACAACACGATCACTGCTACTTCCTAGTTGCTCTGACTTGGATCAACCTAACTTTCTTGGATAGCTTCCTCAACTGTAAAACAGAGAGAATAGAGAAAATCGACCATTTACGGTATTGTGAGGATTAAGTAAAAGACTTAGAAGAGGCCAGGCATGGTGGCTCATGCCTGTAATCCCAGCATTTTGGGAAGCCAAGGTGGGAGGTTAACTAAGACCATGAGTTTGAGGTTGCTGTGAGCAGTGATCATGCCACTGCACTCCAGCCCGGGTAACAGAATGAGACTCTGCCTCAAAAAGAAAAAAAAGAAAAAAAAAAAAGGCTTAGAACGCGATTGCACTTAGGAAATGTCTGTTGAGTGTTCATTATTATTATTATTATTATTATTACCACTATTCTGCCACTTCTGCTATGAATATTACTACCATCACTGCCTCTCTACCCCAAAATGCCAGGTCAAGATTAAATGGGGTCCTTCAGAAAGAAACAGGTAACTGGGAAGCTCTGTGGTCAGATCAGCTCCAGGAGTATACTCTGTCCTCAGCTTCTGCAATCCCTCTGGGAAGGTGAGCTCTTACTGACATTACTAAAATAGTGAATTTCCAGAGTGGGTGGCATCACCATCTCCCACATTTTCTGATACAGAACCGTAAGACCTATGTGCACACAAGCACCTGGTTCTTGAGCAGGGCAAGAACCGAAGGTAGGGTATGGAAAGGCAGATGTGGCACTGTTCATTTTAGTCATTACATGAAGCTGACAAGACTACAAACTGCACATCAAAAGCCTACACTTCCCAAACCACATGCTGCAAAGATTAAAACTATGTGTGATCACTCTGGAGCAAGGACTGATCTGGGTGTGAAGGGAACTGGTCCATCAGGTGAAAATCTATCGAGGTTCACAGTCAGAACATTCATCTCTAAGACCAACACTACTCCTAGTTCTTCAATTCCTTCCTCAGAGTCCTGATCTTCTACTGCCATGCAACTTCCTCAACATTTGGGGTGTAGCCAATTCAAATTTTAAAAGTTTGTCTAAGGATTCACCTACAAGTTTGAAACTCAGATTAACTTTTTTTTAAATTTTACTTTAAGTTCTGGGGTACATGTGCAGATCTTGCAGGACTGTTACATCGGTATACACATGCCATGGTGGTTTGCTGCCTCCATCCCCCTATCACCTACATTAGGTATTTCTCCTAATGTTATCCCTTCCCAGTCTCCCCACCCCCTGCTATTCCTCCCCTAGCCCCCCAACCCCCAACAGACCCCAGTGTGTGATGTTCCCCTCCGTGTGTCCACGTGTTCTCATTGTTCAACACCCATGAATGAGAACATGTGGTGTTTAGTTTTCTGCTCTTGTGTCAGTTTGCTGAGAATGATGGTTTCCAGATTCATACACGTCCCTGCAAAGGACATGAACTCATCCTTTTTTATGGCTGTATAGTATTCCATGGTGTATATGTGCCATATTTTCTTTATCCAGTCTATCTTTGATGGGCATTTGGGTTGGTTCCAAGTCTTTGCTATTGTAAATAGTGCCACAATGAACATACGTGTGCATGTGTCTTTATATCAATTTATAATTCTTTAAAAATATGGAATGCTTCACAAATTTGCATATCATCCTTGTGCAGGGGTCATCCTAATCTTCTCTGTATCCTTCCAATTTGAGTATATGTGCTGCCGAAGAGAGCACTCAGATTCATTTTATAAGAAAATGGGTATCACATGCTGCTGGGTCATAACTAAGTTCATAAACCATAGGAGATGTGTGAGACACCTAAATCACTTTGAATATCAACAAGAAAGCATGCTGGATAAAAATTAATTAGCACAAAGCTCAGCTGAAGATTAGATGGATGTTATGAGATAAATGTCCATGTCTTATAGCCAAAAGACCCAGGTGTAACAAAATTAAGCCAGTCCAGCAGGATGAGAACAAAAATGCAATGTGTGTTCCAAACCTAGAACCAGGAATAATCAAAGGTTTGCTTAGATAATTCATCTCAATTTACAGATTTTGAACTTCTACTGAACAGTCCTTTTTTTTCTCTCTCATGTTTGAAGGAAACATTTTAATGTGTATACTCTCTGAAAAAAACCTAAAATCTGGTTTTCAAGGAGTTTCTTTGTTAGCCAATCCTGTGCCACATTATTTTTGTTTTTAATCAATGGTCTTTGCTTTGTTACTATCTCTAAATGAAAAGCTATGAAGCACTTGGCAACACAGAAACTGAGATCTCCAAGATGCAAATGAGTCTCACGTAAGCTTTTAAAGACCTTTGTCTGCACCCATCAAACACAAACAAGTAACCAATGAGTAAAGTGTCTTACTATTTCTCCCTAAAATCATCAGGCAGCTACAATCGGGTGGACAAGCTATTCCTTAAAATGTCAGTTAATACCATTTAATAATTACCAATTGCACAATGTATGTGCAGTAATAGCAAATATACGGCATATATATGCATACATATAAAACTAAGCAAAGTCTTAGTAATCTTTGCGCTTCTGGGAAAGCTAAAATGACATAATAAACTTCCTCTTAAAGAAGATCTCTGCAGAGGCAGGGGCAATAACACAGCTGTACTGTCTTTGGGGTATAAAATATAGTCAATTTTGTATAAACAGCATGCAGCCAAAACATTATAACTTCAACTTAGCACTCATGGAAAAGGTAGCCTTAAAGTTTAGCATATCACCTCAAAGAGCTTTCTTAAGCATCTATTTCTGTCTCACTTCTCCCTCATTTTTTTTTTAAGCAGAGAAGAACATGAAAGAATAGACCCTTTCTAATACACTGTATTTCCCAGTGGGGAAAAAGGAGAATAAAATTGCAATAACAGAAGCATATTAGCATATTTTAAAACATTACTACCTTACCCTGAAATAAAGAATACTTAAAATAACGTAAAAGCAAGAGAAACTATATTTCATAAAGTGTTGCAAACTTTAAAACACCAAATTGAACTACTCCTATAGAACAATTTCATGCCAGATCGCTTTGGTGGCAAATTCACAGAGGCAGAACTGCTCTTTAGATCTTTAGATCAATGAGATTAATAAAGACAATGTCTTCCTCTGGGCTTAATTATATTGACTTAATTTCTTAATTACTGTTAACAATACATTTATGTTTTACAAGTCACATTTCATTTTTATAGCTGTTCTTTAATCATAAGGTCATCTCATATTCTGAAGAATCCTTGAAAATAAAAACAGCAACTGAAGATGGGATTCAGTCGGGCTTAATCCACTTAGACACTCTGCCTGAATCAATTCTTGTGCCAGTATCTTATGGGGCATTCCAGAAAAGTGCCAGACTTCTCAAAGAGAAAATGAAAATGATATTCTGGTTCCCCATAACTCCAAGGAGCAGGCCCGAGGAAAAACCGTGCATCAGACAAGCGTGCACAAGTGTGGTGAGGGAGGACAATGCCAGCTCGGGCACAACACCCCGCTGCTTAACGTTTAAAAAAAAAAAAAAACCCCACTGCGGATAAAATCACACTTATCCCTAGAAGATTCAGTGCGAGGACACAAAGAAAAGTAATGATAAGAAAGAAACAGGGCCAGGCAATGTGGTTCATGCTTGTAATTCCAGCACTTTGGGAGGATGAGGCAGGCGAATTGCTTGAGCCCCGGAGTTGGAGACCAGCCTGGGCAACATGGCAAAACCCAGTCTCTATAAAAAAAGTATTTTAAAAAAAAATTAGCTGGGTGTGGTGGCAGGCACCTGTAATCCCAGCTATTCGGGAGGCTGAGGTGGGAGGATTGCTTGAGCCCAAGAGGTTAAGACTACAGTTAGCCAGGATCATTCAACTGCACTCCAGCCTTGGTGACAGAGCAACACCCTGTCTCAAAAACAAACAAACAAACAAACAAAAAATGGGGAGGGCACTGATATTTACTAACAAGACCTCTAGACTGCAAATCTAACACATATATTAGTATGTCATTTCCTCTTGGCTTCCAATTGTATTTAATATGGTCAAACAATGCATATATTACAAAGAGAAACATAACTGCCTATACCTCTGCAGGTTAAACAAACTCACATTATTTTCTAAAAGAACGCAGCAACCCCGTCTGTCCTATCATCACACCATGAGCTCAGAAAGAAAATCTGACACATGCAGCCGAAAGTGCAAAACGTTATTTACTAACCTGGTGCCCCTGTGAAAGAAGTCGCTCCATATCACTTTAAAGAAAGAATCCTTACTATGAAACCAATCTCCAAAGCAGCTGATAGCCGAGAGGGGGCAAAACCGACTACCCTGAGAATCCAAATAAACGGGGAAAGCCTTCCTGTTCCCAAGCCCAGTTTTGGCTGACTCCCCAAAGGCGACTTAAGTCGTGGCCAAACCCACAAAGTACTTTAGCCTATAAGCTTTAGTAATGAACTTGAAACCACTCCCCATATGTTAAATAGACACTGGACTGCTGTGAGAAATAAAACCCACAGACAGAATGAGCTACAGCTTCAGGCTGCACTTCTGTACCTGCTGCCCAAGAAAATTAAAGTGACTGATTTATTTTAAACCAGGGAATACAGCCTGCCCTCCTTTAGGGCCATGAGATGACTTTTATGTTGTCCAAGTTGGGTGGCAGTTGTGGAACAGATAGCAGTGTAATTTCACATTGCAGAAGAGGGACTTTTGAAGTTATCATTTCTGATAATCAAATGTAGATACTGTGACTATTTCCAGATAACACTGAATATGCTTAAAAACCTCATCGAACCCAAAGATTAATTTTAAATTCAAGAGAAAAATTTGTCAAAGAATCTTCTAATTTCCGATTCTGAGTGCCTGTGAATCTTAAAACATTCTTTTAATTTATTTATTTATTTTTTTTTTTTTTTTTTTTTTTGAGACGGAGTTTCACTCTTGTTACCCAGGCTGGAGTGCAATGGCGCGATCTCGGCTCACCACAACCTCCGCCTCCTGGGTTCAGGCAATTCTCCTGCCTCAGCCTCCTGAGTAGCTGGGATTACAGGCACATGCCACCATGCCCAGCTAATTTTTTGTATTTTTAGTAGAGACGGGGTTTCACCATGTTGACCAGGATGGTCTCGATCTCTTGACCTCGTGATCCACCCACCTCGGCCTCCCAAAGTGCTGGGATTACAGGGTTGAGCCACTGCACCTGGCTAAAACATTCTTATAATTCGGTTGCACCACCTACATTTAGAACAGATTTATAAGCTACTACATGTCTTTTGACATGGATCTTTTACTTGCCTTTTACAATGGAACTTAATACCACTCGCTATAATTTCAAAGTAAGAAATTAAACTTATTTTTCATTTTAGTAAAATGATGATCAATTTCTTAAAGCAGTTAAATCTTAAAGCAGTCAGTATGTTCTAGCATACTGCTTAAGAAAGAATAAGAATCTGGAGTCAGGCATGGTAACTCACACCTGTAATCCCAGCACTTTGGGAGGCTCAGGCGGGTGGATCATGAGGTCAGGAAATCAAGACCATCCCGGCCAACACGGTGAAACCCCGTCTCTACTAAAAATACAAAAAAATTAGCCAGGCATGGTGGCGCACACCTGTAGTCCCAGCTACTCGGGAGGCTGAGGCAGGGGAATTGCTTGAACCAGGGAGGCCGAGTTGCAGTGAGCAGAGATTGCGCCACTGCACTCCAGCCTGGGCAACAAGACCGAGACTCCGTCTCAAAAAAAATAAATAAATAAAAGAATAAGAATCTATGCTTAGCTTTTTACACAATGTGTTCACAGTATACATTTTCCCCTAGTTTTCAACTCCAAGAACAGATTTAATTCTAACGGCTTTTTGCCATGGTTTGTGTTTTGTTTAAATAATAATAACACAATGGTCAAGGTTTCTGAACTTTAATTATTGTTTTTCCTAAGACATAAGATTGGACTAAATATGCCAAGTAAAATTTGATTCACCTGTTGCCAAATCGATTTACATGAATTTCTGGTAAAATTCAAGTTACTCAAAACCTATGAAATATAAGCCATTAGCTTAACAAATTCAGCCATGAAAATCCTGGATACTATTTTAGATCTAACACGTACCTTGCCCACCTCCTCTACCCACTCCCAGATCAGGGCTGGACAGGATCTCATGGGGTCACTTTAGAATGAGTGGACAAGGCAATCAACTGCACCGCTGGAAGAAAAAACAAGCCTGAAGACACGTGCTGACGACTTTCAAAGGAGCTCGTACCCCACCTGCTGGCAGAAGCAAGAGAAGGCTGGGTGACCTGAGCAAACCTCAGGGGAAACGTTACTACTTTGATGTTGGAAGAAAAACAGGAAAGGATCAGCTATGCGAGCGCATTAATGTCACATGCGATATATCATTAAAGATTATTGAATTGTTTCCCCACAAGAGTGAAATATTTCTAGAGGATGTAAAAATGCTCATGCAAAACAAAAGTAATTATATTCAAAGCCATCTCTTTTACGTGGCTCTAGTTTGCAAACATACATGATGATTTGCATGGCCAAGGAAATCCTCTGGTAAATAGTATCCATCTCTCCTCTACACAAAGAGCTTCAAAAAATACTTCTGGGAAACCAGCACAATCTTTGAAATGGAAGAAATGTGAATAAATCTCCAACTCGGCTAGATAAACTACTGTTGGGACTCTCTCCACAATTCTGTATGTCTGTATTCCCAGAATTGTTCTTATCGTTCAGTAAAAACTTATTTCCTTTTGTCACATATAAATTAATTCTACTAAAATGAATATCTGACATTAACCTTAATGAAGATGAAAAGTTAAGTCATGGGCCCCAAATGACACTATATTCTTTAATAAAACCCTGGCAATACTAAGTGTACAGCACAATATGACTCTTAAATGAGTCCACGGAGTACTACTAAAACTAAAATGAATAAGGATAGCTATTATTTAAGCTCTTATGATGAGCCAAGCTTGGTTCTAAAGTGCTTTATAAGTGTTAACTCATTTAAACCTTACCACTTTATTATGTCAGTTTTACAGATGACAGAAAACTGAGGCATCCAAAAGGTAGTAAGTACACTGGCAAGATCGCACAGTTAGAGACAGAGCTGGGATTAGAACCCAGGTCGGTGCCGCTAGCCATTTACTTTCATAACTCTGTCTTCCTGAGTGCATACCACTTAAACCCTGCCAGGCCCGGTCAAATGCGAGGGAGGGAAGACAACAGACAACACATGCGCTGTGCACAGTCCTTGCAAAGGCTTTCCAGAGAAGCAGCCACAGAACTGAGACCTGGAAGCGATACGGAAGAGAAGGGGTCCCCAGGCAGAGGGCACTTGCTCAGTCTGCCAAAGGAAAGGGGTAAGTGGGGTGGGGGCCATTGCAGGGACTGCCTGTAGGGACCTTAGTAAGGCTCAGGGACCAGCAGAAGAAAACGCTGTGAGGAAGACAGAATCCTCTCCTGTCACATCATGGAGCAAAGAAGTGTCACCAAGGGATACGAAACCAGAAAGTGACCAGATATGTATGTTGAAAGGATAAGGAGGAGGAATGAGGCCTTGCTGGGTGAGAAGAAATCATACATTCCGGGTAAACTCAAGCACAGAACAGTGCTGTAAAACGTACAAGTGTATGCCCTCATAAACTGTATCAAGGAGGCTTGTGCAGTAACCCTGCCAGCAGCAGGAGCTCACTGGCTCCCTTGTCAAGCCAGCTCAGGGCCGGAGCCACGTGGTGTTTGCTGATGCCATTCACAGAGCTAGGGGCGAGGAGGAAGGGCAGGCTGGTGGGAGCCGAGTGGGGAGATGCCCAAGCCAAGGAATTCACTATGGGAGGCTGGGTTTGAGGTCCTCTGAGCCATCCAGGAAGGATACCCAGCAGGCCCCAGAAGGCTACGGTGGGAGAACTGCTTGAACCCAGGAAGCAGAGGTTGCAGTGAGCTGAGATCACGCCACTGCACTGCAGCCTGGATGACAGAGCGAGACTCTGTCTCAAAATTAATTAATTAATTTAAATGAAAGGGGAAAGCAAAAGGCACAGGAAAAACACTTGAAAACAGCATTGGGAAAAGGGGGACCTAGTATGAGATGGAGCCGGCTTTCAAAGCTAGGATGCAAACCCGGGACCTCTGACTTTGCGCTCTTTCCACCGCCTGACTCCACACTCTAAATTATAAAAACAGTAATCCCTTCATTTGTGTGAAAAAAAAAAAAAAGCAGGGGGGCGTCTTTCACGTCTATTAGCTCATTAGTTCATCACAGTGATCCAGAGTAGGAAAAGGCAGGAATCCAAACCTGCCTCCTTCCTGGGCCCCCGCACTACCCCGGTCCTGCAGCGGACGGCGGCACCTGTCACCCCACTCCACGGAGCTGTAGTCATGGGCACAGAAGAGTGAGATGAGAGCCCCTCCCTCATGCCACACCAGCTAGAACCTGATCGCAAGAGCAGGGCGCAGCGGCTGCCCACCCAAATGACTGAGTTGCACTTCTCTCCAGGCTTCTA
The DNA here is from genome assembly GCF_048565385.1 of Saimiri boliviensis. Taxonomy (NCBI): domain Eukaryota; kingdom Metazoa; phylum Chordata; class Mammalia; order Primates; family Cebidae; genus Saimiri; species Saimiri boliviensis. Next base: position 6,669,748 of record NC_133457.1, on the reverse strand, counting down.
CTTGCAGGCAGCGCTAAGAATTTAATTTGTTTCTGTGCTCAAAGCTCTTTTATTTAGTTCTTCTCATTGGTGATTCAGGGTGAATTACAAGATTTGCAATATTTCAGCTCTTTAATTTGCCATTGGCCCTAACCAAGAGAGAAGCCTTTACTTAAGCAATTGGTTTGAAATGAGATGGACGAGCTGAAACAATGGGCTCTCTGTTCTCGCGTCTCTGTGCCCACAAACTGGCATTCATTATTTAATCTGTGACGCGTGTTGCCAGGGCTGCGGCAATGACAACAGCGCTTATTGTCTTCACATCCCTTCCCTATCCTGCAACATCTGTCATGGCTCCCGTCTATATTTTATTTTGCTTCATTTACTTTTACAAGATTATTTTTAATTACTACAAATTGCTCTGAAATCTAACGCTGCGAAGCGTGACATCATTTTGTGACTTTGTAATAACAAAAAACTGAAGGTGCATGTGATGGCGCCCTTTTAAATTACTATAATTTTACGTAACACTGTATAATTTTGAACAAATTTTATCTCATGGTTAACTAGATAATCTCTCTTTTTAAATAACCTGATCAGTTCACAGATGACTTTGGACCCTTTTCATGTGATAATACATGTCTTCCTTTTACACAATGAGAATGTGGCTTTATATAACTAATCTGACACAATACAGTAACTTCTGCTTAAAAAAAAAAAAAGCTGAACATTTCTTAATATGCAGTTAAAAAGTAAATTACTATGCTGCTTGATGGATCTTTCATTTCCAAATTTCCTTATTATTTTCTTCCTTTTTAAAATAAGGAGCCACAGTGAAAATTGTCACTTGCCTTCGAATCAGTCACCTAAAAACTAGAGTGAGAATTTTTGTGGTTAAAAAAGGGTTCAAAATTGGTTTCTGCATCCCAGGATCAGAAGAGTTGGCCTTCCTGCCTGTCTCTGGACGTGGCACACCCATCCGCTATACAAAAGGCGGAGGTTTCACTCACAGCTGCCCCCACTATAAGGGAAGAGGGTACTAAACCTGGCAGGAACAAGCCCTTGATAATTTGCCTTCTTTCCTAATTGCCCAGAAGCATTTCCTTCCTTGCTTACCCAACCTAAGGAAGGGTTTCCTGTTGCCCTGGCAGTTCCTTTAACCTGAAGCCATTTGCTTCAGATCCTACCCTGTTGTTTGTATTGCTCTCGATCTGCTTTCTCACAAGACCTCGCCTTCCAGACAAACTGGCTTATTCCATTTTTCAAATTGCGCAGCTCTTTCTTTTGAGTTTGTGCCACTTTCCCCACTGCATCCATGCCCTTCCCCCTCCTCGGCAGTAAAGGGAGTCAAATTCTCCCCAGCATTTCAAGGGGCGGCCCAAATCCTTGTCCCCTACAAAGTATTTTCAGGTCACCCACCCTGCTTTAAAAAAAAATCGCTCAACAACTACAGCAATCAGCAGCAGTAAATCCATTAGGCAACAAATTATGCCTTGTGACTTTCTATTTGATCTGGATGGGTTATTTAAATAGCGATGGCATTTAACTTTTCATGTGCTTATACCGACTTCCTCCCACTTACTTATCAGTAACTACATATTATGAGTTATACCTCTGAAATCGACTCTTGTAAAAAGCACATAACAAAAATGCTACCTTACATTGCATTCATATATGTATTTGCGGTTTATAAGATATTTAAATCATTTATGTTACTTAATGATAATTGCCAAACAACTATTTGCCATGATATCTTACTAGAATCAATATCTTACTTGACATTCACATCTGCTGTATGAGTTAGATACCATTATTTTCCCCATTTTTCAGGTGATGAAAATGGGACCAAGAAGTTTAAATTTCCCAAGGTCAGGCATTTAACATGTACTTAGTGAGCACCTACTACATGACAGGCATTGTTATCAGCATTAATGATGAAAGCAGAAAACTTCTATCTTCGGGGAGTTTATATTCTATTAGGGAAGACTGACTATCAAAAATTAAAACAAATATATATAAAGCCAGATAATACTAAGTGCTGTTAAGAAAACCAAAGCAGAGTAAGGGACTGGAGAGAGATGGGGTAAGTAGGGAGGTGGCACACTCCTTAGATAAGGTGGTCAGAAAAGGCCTCCATGGGGAGATGACACTTGAGCAGAGACCTCAACGAAGTAAGGGGACGGGCCATGTAATCACCTGGGAAAAGGTTCCAGGCAGAAGAAACAAACTGCAAAGGCTACAGACTTGTTATGTTCAAGAACAACAAAAAGGCCAGTGTAGTCGGTGCTGTGAAAGGAAGAGCAACAGTAGAGGGTGTGTTGAGAGAAGAAACTGGGAAGTCTGATCTTGTACAGCTTTGGAAACCATTGCATAGTTTCATTTGGTCTTTTCCTTAAATATAATGAAAAGGCCCTGAAACAATTTAATTAAGGCAGTGAAACACTGTGCCATTTGAAAAGATAAGTCAAGTTGGGTAGGTAAAGAATAGACTGAGAAGGGCTGGGCACGGTGGCTCATGCCTATAATCCCAACACTTTGGGAAGCTGAGGCAGGTGGATCACTTGAGGTCAGAAGTTCAAGACCATACTGGGCAACATGGTGAAACCCCTCTCTCGACTTAAAATAGAAAAATTAGCCAGGCATGGTGGTGGGCACCTGTAATCCCAGCTACTCAGGAAGCTGAGGCAGGAGAATTGATTGAATGGGGAGGCAGAGGTTGCAGTGAGTCGAGATCGTGCCACTGCACTCCAGCCTGGGCAACAGAGAGAGACTGTGTCTCAATGAAAAATAAACATAAAAAAAGAATAGAATAGACTGAGAGAAGGCAAACTACTTAGGAGAACACTGAAGTAGTCCAGGTGGGAGATGAAGAGAAGTAGTCAGATCTAGGATCTACTGTGAAGATAGGGCAAAGAAGATTTTCTGATGTGGGTTGTGAGGCAGAGTGTAAAAGAAAGAGAAATGCCAAGGAAGACTCTAGGACTCAAATGAGTAACAGGGAGAAAAGTCTAATTATTAAGCCGGGGAACATTGTGGGTGGGGGTCTGAGGAGAAACAGTAAGTTTTAGGGGCAAATCAAGAGTGTCATTTTGGGTAGGTTAAGTTTGAGAGAACTTTTAGATACCCAAATGAAGAGCAGTAGGAAGCTGGATATGTAAGTTTAAGGCTTGGATACATAAGTCTGAGATTCAGGACTGGGGTTTGGATACCTAAGTCTGAGAACTGACCACTGGATGTAGAAACATGGAGGTCACTGGTGTCCTCAAGAGTGGGCTCAGGGGAATTTTATGCAAAAGCCTAAAAAGTGAGCTCAAATGAGAATGTGACAAGAGATTGCTGAGAGAAATTAAAGACCTAAATAAGTGGATATACCATGTTCATGGATTAAAAGACCAATATTTTTAAGTTTTCTTTTCTCTATAAACTGATCTATAGATTCAACAGTATCCCAGTTATAATTTCATCAAACTGTTTTGTACAAATTGATAATCTCATTCTAAAATGTGTATAGAAATTTAAAGTAGTTAGACTATCTAGAGCAATCATAAAAAATAAAACCAAAGTTGGAGGACTTCACACTACCTGACTTCAAAACATCATACTAAGTCTACAGTAATCAGAACGGTGTGGTATGAGGACAGGATCAACAAATAGATCAATGAGACATAATAGAGAGCTCACAAATAGACTCACACTTACATGCTCATTCAATTTTCATGAAGGTGACAGAAAAATCCAACAGAGAAAAAAATGACTTATTAACAAATGATGCTAAAATAACTAAATATCCACATAGCAAAAACAAATAAATCTCAACCCTGATTTCACACCACACTCAAAAATTAAGATGGATCATAGACATAAATGTAAAAACTAAAATTATAAAGCTTTTAGATATGGCTTAGAAAGCAATCAACATAAAAGGAAAAAATAAGCCACTTTTAAAATTTCTATTCATTTAAAGGCACTGTTTAAAAACTAAATAGGAAAGCCACAGCCTGGGAGAAAATATGTACAAATCATATATCTGACAAAGAACTAATATTTTCAAATACATCATGAATGCCTACAATTTGATAAAAGTGAGCAAAAGATTTACTGGACATCAACAAAGGAAGATAGACTAGTGACAATAAGCACATGAAAAAGTGCTCAATGTTAATATTCATCAAGGAAATTTAAGAAACACACAATGAGGTACTGCTACAACCCCACCAGAACAAGTGAACGTTAAAAAGACCATCAAACCCAAATGCTGGCAAGGATGCAGAGAGAGCACAACTCTCATTCACCATGGGTCAGAGTGTAAAACTACATTCACCATGGGGGTAAAACTACAAGGAGCTTAGAAAAAATTCTAGCCATTGTTTATAAAACTAAATATACACCTATCCTATGGCCCAGTCATTTCATTCTGAAGTATTTTTCCAAGAGAAAAGAAAACACAGACACAAATAGATGTATTCATGGTAGTCAAAACCTGGAAGCCACTCAGGCATCCGCCCTTAAAAAAATGAATAAACAACCTGTTGAATAATCAAACGATAAAATGATACTTAGCAGGCCGGGCGCGGTGGCTCAAGCCTGTAATCCCAGCACTTTGGGAGGCCGAGGCGGGTGGATCATGAGGTCAAGAAATCGAGACCATCCTGGTCAACATGGTGAATCCCCGTCTCTACTAAAAATACAAAAAATTAGCTGGGCATGGTGGCACGTGCCTATAATCCCAGCTACTGAGGAGGCTGAGGCAGGAGAATTGCCTGAACCCAGGAGGCGGAGGTTGCGGTGAGCCGAGATCGCGCCATTGCACTCCAGCCTGGGCAGCAAGAGCGAAACTCCGTCTCAAAAAAAAAAAAAAGATACTTAGCAGCTCAGAAAGGAATGGATTCACTCAGAAAGGAATGAATTACTGATATACATGGTATGAAAACATCTCAGAAACATTACGCTGAGTGAAAAAAGCCTTACATGAAAGAATACATACACTGTATGATTCAAATTTGATAATCTTCTAGAAAGGCAAAAATGACATATGGTGGGGAAAAAATCAAAATAGTGGTTGCCTCTGGCAGAGTATAAGAGGATGGTCTGGGGGCGAATTGGGAAGGAACACGAGGGAACTTTCTGTGGCAATGGTCGTGTTCTGTACCTTGAAAAGGGTTTGGATTGCAAAGATGGTACATGCATTTTTCAGAACTCTGAATGGTATACTAAAGATTGGAGCATTTCAGTGTATATACATTTTTCTTCAAAAGAGAACTAGAAACAAACAGGGAAGCAAATGAATCATATGCACACTGAAATGTTTAGGAGTGAGTGTACTGATGCCTGCAACTTCCTTTAAAATGTATCTAAAACATAAATTGAATGGACAGAAGGATAGAGCGATAGATGGGTGACAAGACGTATAGTCAAGCAATAAAGCAAACTATTGATTGTAGAATCTAGATAGTGGTTTATGGGTGTTCACCTTAAAATTCTTTCAACTTCCCTGCATGTTTGAAATGTTTATAAGATATTGTTAGAAGAGAGTGTGGGGTACGGAATTAGAGACAGTGAGAATAGACTGATAACTTATCAGAGTTTTGCTTTGAAGAGGAACAAAGATGTGAGGCAAATCTGGAGGGAGATAAAGAATTAAGAGGAGGTATTTGCAAAGAAGGGAGACATTATAGAATGTTTGAATAAGAATGATCCTGTAAAAAGAGGTACTTTAATGAAGATAGTGGGCAGATGCTATGGAAGCAGAGTTCTGAACAGGCGAGAGCAACAGATCAGGTACACTGGGGTGCAACGGACCTCAACCAGGAGGACGCACATGTGTTCGTGATAAAGAGAAAGGGATGAGGGACAGATGATGGATGGATGCAGGAGGATATGGGAGCTGGGAAACTGCTTTTAGTTTCTAGGAAACGATTTCCTATTTACCAGGAAATGCAGTAGGGTTGCCAGAGAGAGCCGAGTGTCAGCAGAGGCAGGGATGGACGGTAGGGTAATCAATTTAATGTCATCAGAGTGGTGTGTGTGTGTGTTGCAGGTGTGCTCCGCTGTTTGGAAGAAAGTGGCGAGTTATGCCCGAATAACCCTGATTTTAACCAGGGTTTTGTTTTGCGGGAGAGTAGGATAGAAAGAGGAGGGAGGCGAGTAGAGTAACCACGACAGTGGACCAAGTAGATAAGGTGAGTAAAGCGGAACGTTGGACTACACAGGGCACTGATGGAAAGTAAAAAGGTGGCGGAGTCAAAGGAGTGGACGTAACACAATTGTTGATCTGAGGATATTAGAAGACAGAGCAGAAAAGTTGGCAGATGGTAGAGCTGAGATGTAAATCCAAACGTCTGACTCCTGATTTTATTTGATTGATTGAAACAGGGGTTTGTTTGCTTGCTTGCTCATGTATTTATTTATTGAGACAGGGTCTCACTCTGTCACCCAGGCTGGAGTGCAGTGGTGCATTCATGGTTCACTACAACCTCTGCCCCTTGGGCTCCAGTGATTCTCCCACCTCAGCCTCCCGAGTAGCTGGGACTACAGGCATGCACCGTCACACTCTGCTACTTTTTGTATGAGTGTTTTTGTAGAGATGGAGTCTCCCTATGTTGCCCAGGCTGGTCTCAAATTCCTGGCTCAAGTGATCTGCCTACCTCAGGCTACCAAGTGCTGGGATTACAGGTGTGAGCCGCTGTGCCCCGCCCACCCTCTGAACTGGAACACTCTCCAGCACTTTCAGGACTTTTGGTCTATATGTACTCTCTGTGTTTGGAAAATACGTGTACCCATTTGGTCTTTTCAAGACCCACGGGTATTATTTGACTTCATATTCTTAAAAATAATTTCTATGGAAGTGTTTTTCTTTCATAGAATGGAAAATATAAGACATAAAGAGCTGGCATACTTTTTTTAACACTTCATGAAATTGGCTATCAGAGGAAAATGGATCCTCCTGTCTCAGCACATCTTTGTGTCTTACAGTTCTCATTCCTAAAAAGAACATGTTGCTACTTGGAACAAAACAAATACCACATTTGGAGGATCTGAAGAAACTAGACTCAAAGTAATTATTTCAACAAAATTTATTCTAAAAACATGTAAGCACTAAGTCAGTTCACTCTCAGAAGGAAAAAAAAAAAAAGACAGTACCACACTTTCAGGCATTCATAATTTTAGAGGGACCGCTAATTGCGTATTTAAGAAACCATTTGAGTAACATTTAAGTACTCAGAAAAAACATCGACATTCCCTAGCCTGGCCATCCACTTTTAAAGTCCAGTCTCTTATCATTTCCCAGCACACGTGCCATGTCCCAGGAAAATGAATTAGCCCCATTCTTCCCAAAGAATGTCGTACCTCCGAGCCTTTCTCTTGCTGTTCCCTCCCTTGGATCACCACCACCGAAACCTGCCCAATCTTGCCCAAGGACGTCCCATTGTCCTTCAGGCTCCAGCTCAACAGGCTCCAAGCCAGACAGTGACCACTAAAGCTCTTTACCTGCCATACATAAGGCATCTGTCACTTTGTATCTGGTATCATAGCTGCTTATAGATAGCGAATAGCTCTAGAACCTTCCACCTTAGAATCGTCTAATATTTGAATCTAGATCTCTATATTTACCTACCACTGTAGTGGACACCTCACATAGTGCCGAACATATTATAGTCAATTAACAGCTAATAACATACGAATATATATTTTCGAGAGAATCATAAGGAAAAGTTAAATACAACGTTAGGTGTACCTATGTTAAACTCGGCATTCTGTGTCTGAAGTACAGACACTGCACTACAGGAATACTATAGTAATTCCTGGAAAGATTCAGATTTTATTGTTGTGAGACACTGCCAAAGTATCCTTCAAAATGTTTACCCCAATTTAAATGCTTGTCATAAAGTTGGAAGGGAGCCCCGATCTCAGCAACGTATATCTTACCTCTATTCTGTTTCCTATTCCAACAGAATACAGTATTAATTACAAACATGAGCCACGTATTTAATTTTAAATGTTCTAGTAGCCACAATAAAATAGGTGAAAATAATTCAATGACAGTTTCTTTAACCTAATTTATCCAGAATACTGTGTAATGTTAAAATGTGATCCACACCAAAATTATTAATGAGATATTTTACATTTCTTGTGTACTAGGAAATCCAGTGTCTATTTTACACTTAGAACACATTTCAACTTGGACAGGCCACATTTCAATTCTCAAATAACCACATGTGGCTAGGGGACATCATACTGGGCAGTACAGGTCTAGAACGTCCCTGGGGCTACAGGCTGCTTCTTTCAGCCCTGTACTCTCCACAGTGATTTACCCATTAAATGAGATTAAATGCAACAAGCACGTAAAAAACCAAAAAGTTAAAGAACTAAACAGGGAGGGGTTCAATAACGGCCAGCTTCTTTTCCTTCTCATGCAGCAGACCCTCAATAAATGTTTCTTGGGTTGACTTTCCAAACTGGAAACAGTACTGTAGGATTAAGGCCGTCAGGCTCAGTACTCTCCAAACTATCTTGTCACCTCAATGTAGGTTCATGGCAGATTTTCCTGGCAGAAGAACAGTTACCCACCAATAAACTATTCTAGCTATTTGGAAATAACAATTTCTCAGAATAATTAACTATTATCCTAGTCTTCATCAGTCCCCAGTGGATCTGATTTTAGACAAACCTGTAGGGTTTGTTCATCCCTAGCTGAACTAATGAAAGTGAATTTCTGAGTCCAGGAAGATAAAGAAAGATTCAGTAAGACTGTCTTTCTAAATGAAGCAGCAGCCACCCCCAAGTCCATCCAGAAATGGCTGGTTAGACTGATTCTGCATTATAGAATCCTGTCTGCCCAGAGTCAGGGAGAAATGCAGCAAGCGAGCTGTCTAAGCAAATACTTGGATATCCGAAGTATTAGACGTAATTATCCTAATTTCAAAGAATTAGACAGAATAAAGAATTAGGAACACTAAGATATTTTTATCATAATTGAATTCTGTTTGAGGACTCAAACAGCATTTCAGAATTTCTTTTGCTCAAAGCAACATTATTGTTCAGGATGGTACCATAAAATTTGTAATTCAAGCTTCCATGTCAGTTAAACTTCTATGTAGTTTAATTACTTATTCAAAATATGAATCAACAAGTCTTTATTTTATATATAATAAATATAACAAAATATCTCATCTGGCAAAATTGCAACTAGACTAGGTAACATAGGAATTTCCTTATGAATTCTTAACTCTTATGCAAACATTCCAGCCAATCAAAGAGATTTTTCACATGCAATGCCTCCATAGTGACGCCTCATGCTAACTCCCTTCATCAGTAAGTTAACACTGCTTTAAACCTTCCAGTCTCTGTCCATCCATTCCCTGTTAGATTCCTTCTAGAATCTCTCAACTCATCTAGCCAGCCATTCATTAAACAAATATTATTGAGTTCGTATCTACAGCAGAGTGCTAGGCACCCAGCACACAACAGAGAGTCAACCAAATGTGGTCCCTGCCCTGAAAAGCTTACAGTTGAATTCTCTTGCCAATCACTGCCCATTCTGCTTATCCACCTCTGGCCCCCTCTGTCTCTCAGGCTGCAGGCCTGTGCCAAAGTACCAGCTAACAAGCCCCTGGCCAGGGTTTCACTGAGTCTGTGTGGTACATTAGATGTCTGTAGGACATGGTCATCTCTGCTCTATACAGGCCTACTTTCTGGATTCGTAACGTTGGAATAGACTAAGTGCCTTGAGTATATTCTCTTATTTTTTGTGATCAAATTACTTTCCCTCAGCAATGCCTTCTTTTGTTTTTCATTAAGTAAATATCTCCGTGCCCCCAAGTGGCTGATGGTTCTCTCACGTTGCAAGAGTTGACTGTACAAAATGCAGCACCTAAGAACTTGATGACCATATTATCAACCTAGAAGAAAATGTTATGGACTTGTGCATCAGGAATCTAAAATATATTTGCATATTTTATAACTCATTTGAATGTCATCATTCCCAGAAAATAAAATTCAGGCCATTTTTCCCTTGTTAATGTTCATGGGATGGTGTGGTGTGTGTGTGTGCACTGGGGGCATGGTGAAAATGAGGAAGGTTGATGCAGGTTAAAGAACAGCCATCTTCCATGGAGCAGCAAGCATATTATCTCCGAATTCTCATTTAGGAAAAGAAAGTATTTTTCCCTGATAATTAAATGAAATTTAGATATTACTAGAACCAACTTGGTTTTTTAAAAAGGGAACAAAAATATTTTGTTTAAAAAAAGAGTATGATTATCAGCCTCAAGAACAAAATTTGGCCAGGCACAGTGGCTCATACCTGTAAACCCAGCACTTTGGGAGGCCAAGGCTGGTGGATCATCTGAGGTCAGAAGTTCGAGACCAGCCTGGCCAACATGGTGAAACCCTGTCTCTACTAAAAATACAAAAATTAGCCCAGCATGGTGGTAGATGCCTATAATCCCAGCAGCTCCAGAAGACCGCTTGGACCTGGCAGGTAGAGGTTACAGTGAGGTAGCACCACTGCACTCCAGCCTGGGTGACAAGAGCAAAGATCTGTCTCAAAAAAAAAAAAAAAAAAAAAAAAAAAAAAAAAGAAGAAGAAGAAAAAGAAGAAAAAGAAAATTAACTCTTGTATTTGGGAGTGCATCTGCATTTTTTTTTTTTTTTTGTAAAGACTGAAAGGAGGATTTCTGGGCTGGTAAACTGATGAAGTAAGTAACAGTGAGAAACAGGTTTATCAGTTTACCAACTGCTGAGAAAAACAAGGCAGGTTCACAAGGTAACAACAATACGGAAGAGATAGAAATGAATTTTTCCTTAACGCATAGGATTCCTGGATTACTCATATACCTGCATTCATTCAGTTAGTGCTTCAATAACCCCAGCAGTTTGTCTCTGGTTTTCTAATATCCCATCTCTCTATTAGCTTCCCACATAAAAACCCAAGCCAAGAGACAATATAACAACAAATAAGATAACAAACTTTTATTACACATTTGTTGAATTGTTCTAAAAACTTTTCATGTTTCCTGAACACTAATCCAGGAAAGTGCTGTCAAGATGATGACGAAACTCAGTTTATTCCTGGACAAAAAGGCTTTGACACATCTGCTTGTGGTTATCTACATTTACAAAAACACATCACTATCATCAAGGGCTTAAGACAAAGACAGACATTTATTAAGTTCCGTCTATATATAGCACTTCAACTGCCAACTCTGATCACTTGTTTGAGCTTAGATTCTCTGCTGTCATGACAGGAGTTGGTTTGTATCTGTTAATGAAACTGTTTATTTGAATTGTATTCCTTTCCTCCAGTATCTACTGCGTAACCACCCATGCTATGCACTCTGCTAGGCACTGAGAATCCGATGATGAATCAGACAGACATTGGCCTCAAAAAGCTGGCAAACTCATGAAGGAGGTCAGTCTACATGGCTCTGACGAAACTCTACTGTCCACAAACAAAGCTGTGCAAACACAGAGGAACAGAAGTAATTCGGCATGCTGGGAAAATGGTGCTCAGGGCAGACCCCTCCAGTGCACAGGATGTTTCTATCTATAAACAGTCACAGGAGGAGGGGCATCCTATTCAAAGAGCCCCAAAGGAGAAAAGCACATGGCACTGAAAAGCCTGCAGAGGGTGTGGGAGGAAGATGCATCTATATATATTGGAAGGCTGGAAATAAAATTGAAAAAATGCATGGCACCCACATTGAGCAGGGTCTTGAATGCCACTCTAAGGAGTTTTAGATCTACTCTTGGGTGATGGGACGTGCATAGAAGAATTTAAGCTGTAGAATAATGTAATCTAATTTGTGCTTCGGAAAGATTGCTCTGTAAACCTGTGGACACAGAGCCAGCAGTATTCCTCAGATAACAGCCCCTTTGGGCAGTGGCCACAGTGGAAATATCTGTATACGGAAGACAAAGAAAAGGTACGGATGAGAAAAAAATATTTGTGCTATTAAAAACTTAGACACCTTTTCATTCATTTTAAAAGTACATTTTTTTAATTATACTTTGATTTCTAGGGTACATCTGCAGATCTTGCAGAATTGTTACCTAGGTATACACTTGCCATGGTGGTTTGCTGCTTCCACCCTCCGTCCCCTACATTAGGTATTTCTCCTAATGTTATCCCTCCCCAACCTCCCCACCCCCGCTATCACTCCCCCAGCCTCTCACCTGCAACAGACCACAGTGTGTGATGTTCCCCTCCCTGTGTCCATGTGTTCTCATTGTTCAACACCCACCTATGAGTGAAAACATGTGGTGTTTGGTTTTCTGTTCTTGTGTCAGTTTGCTGAGAATGATGGTTTCCAGGTTCATCCATGTCCCTATAAAGAACACAAACTTATCCTTTTTAATGGCTGCACAGTATTCCAGGGTGTATATGTGCCACATTTCCTTTGTCCAGTCTATCAGTGATGGGCATTTGAGTTGGTTCCAGGTCTTTGCTATTGTAAACCATGCTGCAATGAACATACATGTGCATGTGTCTTTATAACAGAACAGCTTATAATCCTTTGGATATATACCCAGTAATTAGATTGCTGGATCAAATAGAGTTTCTATTTCTAGATCCTTGAGGAATCGCCACACTGTCTTCCACAACGGTCGAACTAATTTACACTCCCACCGACAGTGTAAAAGTGTTCCTATTTCTCCACATCCTCTCCAGCATCTGTTGTCTCCAGATTTTTTAATGATCGCCATTCTAAGTGGCGTGGGATGGTATCTCAATGGGTTTTGATGTGCATTTCTCTAGCATTTTTTCATATGTTTTTTGGCCTCATAAATGTCTTCTTTTGAAAAGTGTCTGTAAATTTTAAGTGCTACTAACTTTGATGAGTTCACAATGGTTGATGACCCTCACATTCTTCACTAACTCTTCACTATCTGTAACAGAGGAGAATAAAGCAGAAAACAAAACGCATTAATACCAGTTCCTGATTTTAGCCAATAATGATGATGCACCTGCTGCCAATATCAGAATGAAGAAATACTGTTGTTTTTACCTAGGTCTCTCTCTACATTACTACTAAATAATAGTACGTGATATAGCTGGGCTGAACTACATTGCCCACAATTCCCTTTCTTGTGGGCGTCCACTTAGGGTGAAAGGATATTCTCTCCTGAGAGTTGAGAAAAGAAAAGAGGCATGGGTGTACACACATGCCTTTACCCAGTTATTCAATCAAATACTAATCTACTGCTGCTGTGAAGGGATTTTGCAGACGTAAGATATCGAATCAGCTGATTTTAGTTAGTCGAAAGGAAGATTATCCTGAGTAGAATTGATGTAATTATACTGAGTAGGCTGAGTCCTTTAAAAGAGGGCTTAGGCCCTCCCTGGCTTCAGATACTCCAAGCTTCAGCTCCATTCACCGGGCTCCAGCCTGCTCTACCTGCCTGCCTGCTTGCTCCGTGGATTTCAAGCTTGCTTAGCCAGTCCCACAACTGAGTAAGCCAATTCCTTGTAATAAATCCCTTAATATGTGTAACCTGCTAAGTCTACATCTCTGGTAAACCCTGACTGGTTCGTGATGTTACAGTTATTACTGTTGAAAGGACACAGAGGAAGACCTCTTGGCATGGAATCATCCAGAAAGTCACGAAAGAATCTCACTGTTGTACGAGCACTCTCCCGATCTCTTGCAGTACTGGTCACGACAGGAGAAGACTGTGAGTCAGTTTTTCACAAAATGAGATTTATGAGAATTTAGAGGTGCACAGTGAGGTGAGGCTATGCTACTCCGCTCTAGCCAATGAGATGTAGTTGGGAGTACTGGAAATTATGAAGCGGGGCCTGCAAAGGGAGGTGGCATGCCCGTCTTCCCCTCTTCCTCCATCCTCTGTCTGTAATGTAAATGTGATGTTGAGAGCCCCAGCAGCCATATGAGACAAGGGCCACATCCTGGAGGTGGCAGATTGGAGAGCTCTAGAGACTGATGACTTGTAGAGCCATCATGCCAGCTCCTGACGGACTACTTCCAGACTGCTTAGACATGACAAATAAAGCCACTACCTGGGAGCTCTGATCCTTGCAGTAAAACACAATTCCTAACTGATACAAGAATTCTTCTCTTTAGTCTTCCTATTCCCTTAGCAGTAGCCGTCCACATCTAAGTTGCTACACTATCAGGAATAGCTGTATTTCATTTCCCTCTATGTACATGGGACATGCTAAGTGTTTAAGAGGATTAGGGGAGACAGCCACAGTAAAAGCTTTTTCGTCTTCCTCCATGTTTCTATGTTTTGGCAAAAGAATACGAGAAATTTTCATAGTCTGCAATAAGTGATTTCACAAAGCCACAAACTTTAATTCCCATGGAATAGAATTTCATATGGCAAGCCTGTGGTTACATCCAAATCCACTTATTCAACAGATTTGTTCTGGGGAAAAAAAAAAAAAAAAAACCTCGCTCTCCTATCTCTTTAGATAGGCTGTCTTTTCACGTTGGAGTCATCTAATTTTCCCCAAACCAGCAACCCTTGCACATGTCTGGGGTATATTTTTTTGCTGAATGCAAACCACATGGTCATTTCAAAGCCTGTAATTCAGTTCAGAAGCACTGGGCTTTCTGGATGCTCGTGAACATAACCATCAAGAGTGACACACATTTCTGGCAGTAACCTTGCCAGCTCCAACTCTGTTTTGTCTCTATATCACAGTGAATAACTGCCTGACACACGAGGCAGCTGACACGTGGAAGGAAAAATATCAGGCCTGTGACCAGGGGGAAAATGAAGTGATTAATAAGGAAAACACAACAAGAAACATCAAACAGGAAACAGCTGACACTTCCCAGGCCTTTAGCTTCAAGTAAATTTGTTTTCTCCTCACACTGACTATAGAAGGCTGGATCGAAGGATTGACATGATATAAAGGTGTCAGATGTCTTCCTCACCCAGGGTCATTCATGATACTGAAGAGTCTTTGACTGTTTTTTGGGTTTTGGGTTTTCTTTTTAAAGGGAGGAAGGAGGCCGGGCGCAGTGATTCACGCCTGTAATCCCAGCACTTTGGGAGGCCAAGGCAGGTGGATCACGAGGTCAAGAGATCGAGACCATCCTGGTCAACATGGTGAAAGCCTGTCTCTACTAAAAACACAAAAATTAGCTGGGCATGGTGGTGCGCACCTGTAGTCCCAGCTACTTGGGAGTCTGAGGCAGGAGAATCGCTTGAACCCAGGAGGAGGAGGTTGCAGTGAGCCGAGATCGTGCCGTTGCACTCCAGCCTGGGTAACAAGAGCGAAACTCCATCTCAAAAAAAAAAAGTGGGGGGAGGAAGGGAGGTGAGGTTAACATAATTATAACCCTGAATAGATAAACTTGGGAAACTATAAGCATAAATGTAATGGGCCGGAGTGTTCCCTGGTGAGTCCCCACTGCTGTGCCCCAGCTCCTTGGTTCATGCCATCTCCTTCCTTTGAGAGCTCCCTGGGCATTCCTCTCTGGCTGGCCTGGCCCCCTTTCCCAACACCATCTGTTAAACACTGGTGTTCTTGGGCTTCTGAACGAGTCTACCTGTAGACTGTGTCTCCTCATTCTACATCCTCATAGGAGAGGAGTCTCATAGACATTCATTCATACCCACAGCTTGACTCCCAATGCCACCATTCCTTCCTTCTTTCTCCTGAAGGCCCAGCGCCTACCGAACTGCCTGCCCCACGAGTACCTACTTCATCAAGTCTCAAACTGAACACAGTCATGCTTTCCCACCTTGCATCTCAATTCCCCCTCTTTCCCTGTCTCACAGCCCAGCCACATAGGCACCCTGTACCTCCATTACTGGCCCCATCATGTACCCAGAGGCCACTTCCTTCCTCTTATCTATTCCACCTTATTTCATCTACTAAGAGTCGTGGGGGCTGGATGGCCCCAAATGAGATTCTTGCATTCTGGGAATGCAGATGGATCGGGGGCCCCGGCCCTCCATCTGGTATTCAGTACTGCACCTGCTGATCTGCAAGGTGAGAAAGGGGGCCCTCAGACACAAAGGTCTCTCTGAGCAAAGCAGGGGGCAAACCAGGAGAAGGAAGAGGACCCGTTTCCCTGCCCAGCCCCAGAGTAGCTGAGGCTGATGGAGCAAGTAGCCTAGGAAGAAGTGGAGAGGACTGTCTTTCCCCCTGCCTCTGTGAGTCACAGAAAAACACAGTAACCTCAGGCTCCTGGTGACAAAGGGAGTCAAGGACATTTCTGCAGGGCACATGCCAGGTTCCAGCATCTTTCTAGAGCTCTGCCCCCTCCATCCCCCAGATCTGCAAACTTGAAAAAACAAGGCGTGGCGTGTGACTCCCCTTGGCATAAATCCTCTTCAGGAGGATACCAGCTATGGCTGAGGTGGCCCCTCACCCACAAAGCCCTTTGGCCCATGGTCGTCAACAAGGAAGCCAAAGCGGAAGGCCACCCAAGGGAGTGGGGCCCTCAAAATACATGTGAGACAATACCAAGACACCACCAGGAATACCTGGAGGAGACTTTCATTAAAGGTCCTACAGATCCACGTGGAAACACAAACCAGTGAAATCTGCATAAGCTCCACTGACGAGACATCATTTGAACCCTCGCACTGGCAGGGTCTGAAGATATTTCATAATCTGTCTCCTACTTTTGACCTCAACTATAGCTCCCCTACAAAACATTTCTACAGATTGCTATCAAGGTCATCTTCCAAAATTTTAACTCCAGCAGTGTTCTGGGCTGGCTCATACCGGCTCCTGAGAGCAGACTGGGAAATTTTCAGCAATTTTGCCAGTCAGAGTTTGAATACAGCAATAATTTATTAAAAATTAAATTATGTAAAGTTAGAATAAAATAAATTGTATTAAAGTAAAAGTCCTCAAGTTATCACTTATTACTTTTCTACATTTTAATAATATCTATTGTCTTGACGTTACTTATGCCTATTTTATCTGCAGTGCAGTCCCCTCTTATCTGTGGTTTCATGTAACCAAAATTTCAGTTACCCACAGTCAACCATGGTCCAGAAATATTACATATATTACAAGTATTACATTACAATACTACTTTTGTAATTTGTATCCATTATTAAGTAAAATACAGTTACTTGAACATAAGCACTGTGATACTGATACCACCACAGTTAATCTGATAACTACCAAGAGATGGTTACCAAGTGACTAGAAATCCTGACAGGAAGAAATTGGGGAGTAAGAGATTTCATCACACTACTCAGAATGGTGCACATTCAACATGACTTGTTTATTTCTGGCGTTTCCATTTATGCTGCAATGCCTAGGCCGTTCACCTCACTTCATCTTCTCACACAGTCATTTTATCATCTCACACCATCACAAGAAGGGTGACTACAGTACAATAAGCTATTCTAAGAGAGAGAGAAAGAGAGATCCCATTTACGTAACTTTTTGTTTGAGACAGAGTCTCGCTCTGTCGCCCAGGCTGGAGTGCAGTGGTGCGATCTTGGCTCTCTGCAACCTCTGCTTCCTGGGTTCAAGCAATTCTCCTGCCTCAGCCCCTCAGTAGCTGGGACTACAGGCACACCCTGCCACATCCAGCTAGTTTTTTTGTATTTTAGTAGAGTCGGGCTTTCACCGTGTTGCCCAGGCTGGTCACGAACTCCTGAGCTCAGGCAATCCACCCAGTATGGCCTCCCAAAGTGCTGGGATTATAGGCGTGAGCCACTGCACCCAGCCTCATGTAACTTTTATTACAGTATATCATTATATCTGTTCTATTTTATTATTATTAATTTCTTACTGTTCTAATTTATACATTAAATTTTATCATAGGTATGTATATATAGGAAAATAATATCATGTGTATAGGATTCAGTACTATTTGAGGTGTCAGGCATTCACTGGGGTCTCAGAGCATTTCCCCCTTGGCTGAGGGTAGACTACTGATGTGAAAAGACTGTGTAATGTTGTGTTGTGCTGCTACTGTGCCTGTCTTCCCAATTCCCTGTAACTTGATATTGGCCGTGATGAGGACCGTTTCATACTGAAATTGACAAACACCATGATCACATCGTTTTTGTTTTGTTAATTGTCCAGGGTGAAGAAGGTGACGAAGAAAATGTTAATCAAATGTGTGGTGCTTGTAGTAGTTATATCGTGAATAAAACAAAAAAAAGAAGGAAATATTCTTCTAGTATTAAAAACATACTGGCCCACTCATAAAGATGTTTCATGAATAAGTAAAGTTCTGGGATACAACTTTGCTGCTTTCACTTTCAACCTAATAATGTAAAAAGAAAATATCAATATGCTCTTTCATCCTTTGTAACCATAGCTAGGCTATGGATACAAGAATTCAACAAAAACCAACAGAAATCTGTCTAAATCAATTAGCTAGATAGATTTAACAATACACAGTATTGTATTACTCCTTTTAAATTGTGTGCTACACATCTTTTGTATCAGTACAATTTATAATAGACACATGTCTATTATGTGTACCTGCACACACCTTTTCTGCACAGCTGGTTGTTAAACACTTACCAGCACACCATTACATAATTCTGATTAAATGTTCCTTTGTTTAAAATCTCTCAGTAGCTCCCTGTATTGGCCTCCTTTTACGCACTACTTCAAATCCTCTCAAACTTGCTTCTTATCCCTGCATTACCATTGCAGCCAGTTCCATGAAAAATTTAACCAGCTTCACACAAGTGCAACCTGACAGGCCCACTCAGCCCGAGACTCCTCTGTTGCTGCTTCATGTGTCCCCTATGGGAACCTGGCAGTCATACATGTGCAATCCAGAAGTGCAATCCGCCTTTGTTCAATGGGAGACAAGAAACATGGATAAAACCCTCTCCCTTTTTTCCTCTACATAAACTGTACCGAGTGTATTTCATAGAACTTCTCAGATGATTTCTTGGAATAACGCAACCAGCTCCCTATAGCAATGGCACCTCAGTAATGCCTCCTTGTATTACGTTTGCCTCCTTCCCTGGATGACTGTCCCTGGCCCTTCACCCATGCTCCCTGGATGACATTCCCAATTACACCGCCTGTCACAAATCTCTGCACAAAACACCACCTATCATCGTAGGATGGGTCCAGGCTCCTCAGGAGAAACAGCCCTCTGAAACAAGGCCTCCACCTGCCTTTCCTGCTTAATTTCTTAGCATGTCACACCTGGTCACAAAGAACACACGTACTATGACCCATCTCTTATCTTTTACTCATGCTGTTCCCTCTGCTTAGAATTCTTCCCAGAAGGGTGTTCAGAGATTTCTGAAACTTTGTAGTTTAGTACAACCTCAATATTACAAAGGAGGAAATGGAGGCCCAGCATGAAAAGATCTGGCCCAAGATTTTCAATGGCTAATTTAGGATAGAGTTAAACACTGGCTACTTTTTATGGGCTTTTGCTTCTAGTTCCTAAAGTGTCCATAAATAATTCTACTCTAGTTCGGAGAGTCTACTGAACTAAATGTGTTTCCTCTTTCTATCTCCTGGGATATATGGACTTCCATTTCCCTTTAAACTATTACTCTTTATTGTCTGAAACACTGTCTCTTCCAAAAGAACAGATAGTAATTTACTTTCACTCAATGATTCAATCCAATTCCTCAAACATTTGCTGACCACTTTTTATAAGTATTTACGGTAAGTGCAGCAAGGAAGACAAAAATGAGTAAGGTGTCCCTTACCCAAAAGGAGTTTATGATCCAGTGGGAAAGACAGAATTGTGTATAAATATCTCAATATGTGGTATAAGTATTACATGTAAGAAACAACCAAAGAGATAATTAAATTATACGTTGTACTTGTTTAAAATATATACATAGAAGACCGGGTGCGGTGGCTCACGCCTGTAAACCTAGCACTTTGGGAGGCCAAGGTGGATCACCTGAGGTCAGGAGTTCAAGACCAGCCTGGCCATCATGATGAAACCCCATCTTTTAAAATAAATAAATAAATAATATATACATAGAGCACATATGCAAAAAAGGTTGATATTCATAGTTTATAAAATGGGAGGAAGAGTAAGTCAACACAGTAAGAAAAGCATAGCAAAATGAAGAGCTCAGAAAGAAGACTATTTGCAGATGTAACTATTTCAGAGCCAATGATTGTCATGGATCAACCAATCAACAAATATATGAGTGCCTGTTACATACAAGCCATTAATTTTTTGTACAACTATGTTCTATCATATTTCAGACAACCAACAACCCTCAAACCCTTAATTACAATTACAAAGGAACCTTTAAGAGTATCTAGTCCACTCCCCACCTGAAGAAACCAAGGCCCAGAAGGTTTGCTTTCTATCCAAGTATTTCTTCTGAGAGATCCGGCCACCACCACCACTCTTCTCCAGCAATTCAGACTCTGAATTCTCACTCTCCCTCGACCCCTCCCTCTCTCTCATTTTCAGGAACTAATCAACTACCAAACTGTGGCTTCTGCTACAGACGCCTCACATGACTGTATCCCTCCCACCTTCATGCTCTTCTTCAGCCTATCCTTGCTCCTGGACTGGGCTGCCTCAATAATTCTTAACTGATTCTCCCGAAATCACTCTTTCTCTTCTTACACAATCCATCGGAATGCCAGAGCTGCCCTTCTTAAGTATGGCTCTGATCATGCTTTTACATTGCTGCCAAACTCCAAAAACCAAGAACATGTTCATTTAACTTTCCAGCTCTCTCATTCTCAATTCCACCTGTTCGTGGTTGTTCCTCCCTTCACACCAGCCTGCTCTCCACCTCTGCTAGACTACACTGTCACTCTGACATACATTCTGCACTCTCCCTCCCAACAGGAGAGTGTCATCTCCAAAAATGCCCTGCGCTACCTGCCAAGGCGTCAAGATCCTGCTTAACCTTTCCCACTTCCACTATGGCTTCTCCGATCTTTCGTTGTTCATTCATCTTTTACCTCACTTTTCTACACCCGATTTCCCATTGCATGTTACTTGTACTTATTTTACAACAGTTAATCTTTGAATTGTGTTTACTGATGTGTCAGCTAAACTATTAGATCAGTGATTCTCAATTTGTAGTCCCCAAACCAACAGCATCAGCATTATCTGAGAACTTGTTAGAAATGCAAATTCACTGCCCAGCCCAGACCTACTGAATCAGACACTCTAGGGCGAGGCCCAGGGCTCCAGGTTCTCCTGAGTCCTCCAGGGATTCTGGTGCGCAGTAGAGTGTGAGAACCACTGCACTAGACCATAAATCCCCAGAGGACAGTTGCTCCCAGGATAGTTTCAGAGGCAAACTTAGAAGGTTGTCTTAAAAAAAAAAAAATACTGGCCAGGCACAGTGGCTCAAGCCTGTAATCCCAGCACTTTGGGAGGCTGAGGCGGGTGGATCACAAGGTCAAGAGATCGAGACCATCCTGGTCAACATGGTGAAACCCCGTCTCTACTAAAAATTAAAAAAAAAAAAAAAGTTAGCTGGGCATGGTGGCATGTGCCTGTAGTCCCAGCTACTTGGGAGGCTGAGGCAGGAGAAATTGCTTGAACCCAGGAGGTGGAGGTTGCGGTGAGCCGAGATCGCGCCATTGCACTTCAGCCTGGGTAACAAGAGCGAAACTCTGTCTCAGGAAAAATTTTTAAAAAAATACTACAGCATAGTATGAACATTTTTCTTCTGAATATATATTTTAATCAGCTTTTGACCAAAATATGTGCAAATATCTTAATAATATGAAAAAAGCTGGCATGTATTGATGTGAATGAAGTTTTCAAATTTCTCATTTATTTTGGGCCTCCTATTTAAAACTGACTGAAGTCCGCTAAATTCTTTGAGGGTTTATTTTTTTTCTCCTCAATCTTCAGAATTTTTTAGAGGCTTATTACTCTCTGAGTGCCATTTTTCCTTGTAAGTTTCGTGATGGCAGCCACATGAGGATAATTTTCAAACTCATTTTCCATTTTTCCATGACTCATTTGGGAAAGAATAGATAACAGTTAAGTGTCACTGACCCTTAGAATGTGAAACCTAAAGAAATAGTAAAGGGAAGGGAAAAATTTTCTGGCCACTGAACCCAGGTAACACTCACTCCTACTTAAGTAAGATTGTCCTATTATATAATCAGCAATGGCAGGAAAGTGGTCGGACAGGATCAAAGTAGAATGATGAAAACGCGGTGGGATACAGAACTAAGTGATAAGGGAGTACTCAGTGAATTACAATCACTGACACATAGCTGAGGTGGACGGATCATGAGGCCAGGTGTTCGAGACCAGACTGATCAACATGGTGAAACCCTATCTCTACTAAAAATACAAAAATTCGCTGAGCACGGTGGTGCATGACCGTAATCCTGCTACTCGGGAGGCTGAGACAGAAGAATCACTTGAACCTGGGAGGCAGAGGTTGCAGAGCCGAGATTGTACCACTGCCCTCCAGTCTGGGTAACAGAGCAAAACTCCATCTCAAAAAATAAAAAATAAAAAATAAATGGAATTCTAAACCTATTTTTGCAGCACAGAGCAAAGGGTCTAGAGACCTTCTTAGGCTGGGGCTATGATACCTCCCTTGCTTCATATCAACTCTCCTACTCATTGAACAGATGGTCGATTTAAAATTATAGACAAGTTTTACAGACTCCTTGAGTCCCTGGTCCTGGGAAATCAGGTCTAAGGAAATCTTTGCTATATAGAAGTCATCATATTAAGTGCTATGACTTAGAGCATAAACAAGTAAATTGAAAAATAAATTCTTGGTGAAATCAGGAGACACAATAATGGTCACTGGCATGAGAAAGAGAGAGAAAGATTGAGAATTGGATTTTTGCTTTGGTTGTGTTAAAATAATTCTAGTCAATTTTATGAAGTGCTTATTTTATTATGTATGCTTAACTTGTGCTTAATTACAACAATGTCTTCTCAATATGTTCCAAATTAATACTGTTCTTCTTTATTTGATTGCAGCAGAAAACTCTTTAGGTCTGTCTGGCCAGATCCCAAGGCCCAGCTCTGGGCACATGACCTGACTGTCCTGAGAGCTAAGCCACACAGATCCAAGTGAACTTAGCCATTAGAGAGTCTGCCATGCTGGGATGGGCCTCATACTCTTTATTAGGAGGACTGAGTCCTCAGTCAGGCATCAGAGCACAAAGGCTTCATGGGTAGCCACCACACACTAAGCCACTAACCAACACCTGATTCAGGGAAATCTTTCTGGTCCCTTTGACCAGATTATCTGGTCTCTGAGCATAATTGTCTGTCCACAACTTTCATTTAAAAAGAGGGACTTGCCAGGCACAGTGGCTCATGCCTGTAATCCCAGCACTTTGGGAGGGTGAGGCGGGCGGATCACGAGGTCAGGAGTTCAAGACTAGCCTGACCAACATGGTGAAACACTGTCTCTACTAAAAATGCAAAAATTAGCCGGGTGTGGTAGCACACACTTGTAATCCCACCTACTCAGGAGGGTGAGGCAGGAGAATCCCTTAAACTGGGAAGGCGGAGGTTGCAGTGAGCCGAAATCATGCCATTGCACTCTAGCCTGGGAGACAGAGCAAGACTCAGTCTCAAAAAAAAAAAAAGGGGGAAGAAAGAAAGAAAGAGGGACTTGCCTGCAACTAAAACCACTTTCTAAAGTGTTTCTGTGTTTGCGAACTAGCACAGAAACAAGACCACTTACATGTACCACTTTTCTATTTTAGACCAAAATTAATGAAATACAAACGAAAATCTGTAACATTAAAGGAAGTAAAGGGAATGAAACCTTTTTAGGACATTTTCCCCTCTCTAGTAGGTACAGCATATAAGTCCTAAAATTGTGGGCTGTGCACAGTGACTTCTTTCCAAAGAGAACCGTGTAGAGGGGAGGAGAAAAGTATCTTTACAATGGAAAACTTTACAACTTCAGTTAGGCAATGAAAGTCCACGTGAGCAGTGATGAGTCACGCTGATAGTCTGTGCCCTTGATATGATGTGATAAGTGTGGTATTTTACCTCTGTCGTATTTCTCCCCAAACCCATAATCCCAATCTGATCATGAGAAAAACATCATCAAAATCCCAACTGAGGGACATTCTACAGAATACCTAACCAGTACCCCTCAAAACGATCAAGGTCATGAAAAAAAACAAGGAAAGTCTGAGAAACCATGATAACCACGGGAGCACCAAGGAGACACAACTCTGAAATGCAGCACGGTATCCTGGACAGGATACTGGAACAGAAAAACGACATGGGAGAAAGCCTAAGAACATCTAATTATACGGGTTTTACTTAATAATGCATCAATATTGGTTCATTAATTATAACAAATGTATCATATACCAATGTAAGATGCAAATAATAGAGAAAACCGTGTACTACTTTGAAACTCTCAGTAATAGCTTCACAACTTTTCTGCAAATCTAAAACAAACAATTTTTATTTTTTATTATTTTTAGAGACGGAGTCTTGCTCTATCGCCAGGCTGGAGTGCAGTGGCATGATCCTGGCTCACTGCAACCTCTACCTCCCTGGTTCAAGCAATTCTCCTGCCTCAGTCTCCCAAGTAGCTACAATTACAGGTGTGTGCCACCGCGCCTGGCTAATTTTTGTATTTTTAGTAGAGACGGGGTTTTGCCATGCTGGTGAGGCTGGTCTTGAACTCCTGGCCTTAAGTGATCTACCCATCTTGGCCTCCCAAAGTACTGAGATTACAGTCGTGAGCCACCGTGCCCAGCCCAAACATAATTTTTAAAAGGCAAATATACAATAGTACGTTTTCTAAATGAGACGCTCTGATTGAATGTGGAGTTTACAGATGCTCCAGAATTCTGCTGTCTACATCTCCAGATCCAATCTCTACTCCAATTCCAGCCCACCTGTCCTCATCCATTCAGGTGACTATAACAAAATACCATAGGCTAAGTGGCTTATACACAACAGAAACTTACTTCTCACGGTTCTAGAAGCTGGAAAATCCAAGATCAAGGTGCTTGCAGATTTGGTGTCTGGTGAAAACCTGCTTTCCTGATGGCTGCCTTTTCACTGACCCCTCACATAATATAGTGAAGAGAGTCAGAGGTTCCTCTCTGGCCTCTTTTATAATGGCACTTATCCCACTGATGAGGGCAGAGCCACCATGGCCTACTCACTTCCCAGTAATCTCACCTCCTAATACCATCACCCCTTGGGGTGAGGACTTCAACATATGAATTTCAGGAAGATAGAAACATTCACACCACTGCACTGCCCTAAAATGAAGCAGTTTGAAAAGCACTATCAAGGAAAACTGGAACATACTATCGTTATAAAAGTCAGTCCATTTCAGGTGGCCTGGTGGGATTCTGTCGTACAATTCAGACCTGCCTTTGGGTGACTGCATTAGGCTATCAACTGTGGTGATGGAACCACATTTTAGACTCACTAGCCTAGGTCTAGCACTGTGTTAGCACCAAAAAGCCTCTGTGGTGATCAATTGTTCAGCACCATCCTGAAGACGGACTACTGCAAATACAGGTTGAAAGCTTTCACTGCCAACCTTATTGGCCTTCCTGGAATGGATTTGCAAACGTTACTTAACCATTAGTCAAACCTACCCTGTGTATCTGGTGAGATCGGGTAGGATGAACATCTCCAACATGCATTTCTGGAAAGCCTTTATTTTTGTTTTTGTTTTTGTTTTTGAGACAGAGTCTTGCTCTGTCACCCAGGCTGTAGTGCAGTGGCACGATCTCAGCTCACTGCAACCTCCCCCTTCTGGGTTCAAGCGATTCTCCTGCCTCAGCCTCCCAAGTAGCTGGGATTACAGGCACCCACCACCACACCCAACTAATTTTTGTATTTTTAGTAGAGATGAGGTGTTACCATGTTGGCCAGGCTGGTCTCGAACTCCTGACCTCAAGTGATCCACCTGCCTCGGCCTTCCAAAGTGCTGGGATTACAGGTGTGAGCCACCACACCCGGTCTATGGCCTGCCTTTCTTACAAAGTGATACACACCTCCCTAGTCCTCATCACTCAACCAAAAACCACCCCTGGTAGAACTTAAGGGAGGAAATAGGAGTTTCCCCAAATCAGTCTCATTTACGTTATGGTACCTTCACGTTTAATTGATCCATTCTATCACAGATTATACACTCATATGACAAACAGATGCAACTGAAACAAGTTTTTGCAAGCTCTCTGAAAATGAAATAAGTCATTGACATAGAAAGCTACAAATTTTATTTCTCATCAGGTGAGAACAGCACTTGTTCTAAATTGCAGTAGTATCTCAGCAATGAATCACTGTCATAAAAACAGCAACATCTGTGACGTCAGAAAAGAACAATTCGGAAAAGGAACTGCTTGAGAAGCAAGGTTCACACTAACATCATCTATTTATATAACAACTTGGAAGGGTAGTCATTCAACAAGTAGTTAGTGAGCACCTACTGTGTGTTAGGGAAGTCCCTACTCTCATAAAGCTTAAGTTCTTGTGTAGAAAACCTGATAAGCATACAAGAAAAGAAAAAGAATTTCAGACAGTGGTAAACGCTAGCATGAAAATAACCCTAGGTAAAAAGCTGGAATCGGATCAGGTAGCAAACAAAGCCATGTGGACTGTGAGGGGAGGCAGCTTTCAATGGTCAGGGAAAACCTTTCCAAGGAGGTAACATTTGCCCATTTGTCATTGATCTAAATGACAAAAAGAAACAAGCCAGGTGAAGACTTAGGAGAAGTGTGCTCCAGGCAGAGGGAAAAGCATAATTCAAAGGCCCTACAACGGCACAGATCCTCAAGTAGAAATGAAATGTAGCATACCTGACTCTGCTGATAGTCGCTCTGCAACACACTAGCTGCCTCCCTAGCTAGGCGCCCAGGCTCCAAAGAAGTGAGCACAGGAAATCAGCCTCTGGTGTGAATGACAGGCCAATGGGGCAAAGAGCGGCCTCTGAGTTTCACAGGATCAGAATTTGAGTTCAAACAAAAAAGTCAAGGATACCCTACAATGTGGCCAGGTTCCAGCAGCCCAAAGGACCTGATTCTGAGCAAGGTACACAGGTGCCAGGGCTGGGGAGCAAGAGCCCACAAGACGGGCCCAGAAAGCCCCTCTAGGCAGGTGGATCACTTGAGGTCAGGAGTTCGAGACCAGCCTAGCCAACATGGTGACACCTCATCTCTACTAAAAATACAAAAATTAGTTGGGTGTGGTGGTGGGTGCCTGTAATCCCAGCTACTTGGGAGGCTGAGGCAGGAGAATCGCTTGAACCCAGAAGGTGGAGGTTGCAGTGAGCTGAGATCATGCCACTGCACTGCAGCCTGGGTGACAGAGCAAGACTCTGTCTCATGATGATTACATGGGGTAATCATCAAACTCCCAAGGGAACTTACAAACCACTATTATGAGTCCCATATCCCAAGAATCTAAATTTGTGTATTTTTTATTTATTTTTTTGAGATAGAGTTTTGCTCTTGTTGGAGTGCAATGGCGTGATCTCGGCTCACCACAGCCTCTGCCTCCCAGGTTCAAGCAATTCTCCTGCCTCAGCCTCCCAAGTTGCTGGGATTACAGGCACGTGCCACCACGCCCGGCTAATTTTGTATTTTTAGTACAGACGGGTTTCCTCCATGTTGGTCAAACTGGTCTCGAACCCCTGACCTCAGTTGATCCACCTGCCTTGGCCTCCCAAAGTGCTGGGATCACAGGCATAAGCCATCACACCCGGTTGCCCGAATTTATTACATTTGGTGATAGAACCTAGGAATTAGTGTTTTAATAGATTCCCAGGTGATTTTGTTTAGCCAAACCTTGGAACTACCATGATAGAGAAGGAGGGAAGGCCAGCGCTTCAGGAGTTTGCAGGGAAAATTCTAAATCTACAAAAGGATAGAATCGAGAGTTAAACTGAATGCAATTGAAACCTAAAATATTTGGTACCAATCGTAACTGTACAGGATGACAGGCAGAGAGAGATAAGAACATTGCATAACTAAGTGTATTCCTTTCCCCCAAACCACATCCCCAAATTTAGAAACAAATGCGTTTGTTTGAAAGAAAAGTGCAGGACAAATCTCTTTGGTCATAATGAGAAAGAAAGAAGGGATGCAGAAGCTCGGATATTCCCCTTGGGCAAAGCCAGTGTGGTGTGCTGACAAATGCTTAGCAATCAGGTCTGGGTGGAGGAGAAGCCCTAACTGTAGTGTCTGCCAATTTCCATGGTGCAAATATTCCTGGGAGGCTGAGGCAGGTGGATCACTTAAGGTCAGGAGTTTAAGACCAGCCTAACTAACATGGTGAAACCCTGTCTCTACTAAAAATACAAAATTAGCCAGGCATGGTGGTATGTATCTATAATCCCAGCTACTTGGGAGGCTGAGGAAGGAGAAATCCCTGAACCTGGGAGATGGAAGTTGCAGTGAGCCAAGATCATGCCATTGCACTCCAGCCTGGGCAATAAGAGTGAAACACTGTCTCAAAAAAAAAAAAAAAAGAAAGAAAAAAATTCCTACCATGGCCATTTCCAAGTTACCCACATGGTATCACTAGAACATGCAGTTTGGGGAAGATGCGCAATAATTACAGTATTTTTACCATGTTAAAAAAATAAACAGAAATAGCATAGAGAGCAGTAAATTTAGTAAAATAATTAGTGGTCAGAGGTGTGGGTATTTGTCATCTTTTAAAAATATTTTTAACATCACAGTGATGTTAGTGCCAAAAATATACTTCATGCCCAAATTCTGTACTCTTACATTACCTCGTCTCTTTTTAGTCCAAAGCAGGAATAATGGTGATATTTAAAAAACATATCTAAAACTTTATCTTCAATTTTTTCCCCTATTCTTAGCCCCTTTAGTTAAATTTCTCACTTTTGGGTCTGCATCTTCAGCAGAGGACTGTCCTACACATCTGGAAATGCTTTTCTGCTTCAAGTCATGAATCCGCAATCCCAACCCATGGCTACCTACTCAGACTCTTTATTTCAAAGGACTCCTTCATCAGAACTTGGGCAGAAAAAGATCAATGAAGTGAGTCCAGCTGTTTACCCAAAATGCCACAGAGTGTCCACCCCACATCTACACATTTATAAGAGTGGTTAAATGGTACCACGGAGCAAATAAATAAGTGAAACGTCAATTATGAAGACTTATTTTCCGGAACTACCTATTTATTTTGAATAAAATGGATTACACCTTCTCCCTTCATCCATTAAAAGTACCCTTTCATTCAGCTAACATCTATCGTACACTACAATGGACCTGGAGACACAAAAATGACAAAAATACAGTCTGTGACCTCTGGACCTCTTGCCCTCTCACAAAGAAGACAGTCCATAGAAAAAAAACACAGGCAAATCCAGCGATTCTAATATCACACTACATCTATAACCCACCCATGGAAAGTGGCATAAACCAAACTAGACTAGACTGCTATGAAGATCCCAGGCAGGTGCTAAGAGGTCCCGCGTGTCTGACTGTCCACAGTCTTTGCTGATTAGCGACCGTTTAAACATGAGGATCCCATCAAGATAAACGAAAGGAAAGATCATGTGCAACTGCTTTCAATATTTTGAAGGCATCGTCCCGTGGTAACACACTGAGACGCAAGGCTTTTTCTAAAGAACTAACAGGTATTCGCTCCCTGCTTCCCAATCTGTGGCCATCTGCCAACACATTCGTTTCTTTCCTCCCTTTCCAGCACTTTCCTTTTCCCCATGTTTATTCCTATTCTCCTTCATCCAAACGTGCCATCTGTAAGAGCTTACTCCGCAAAAGATGACTGTTCAATTCTGGACCCTCATTTTCCTGTTCTTGATTTAAAGTTCGCCAGTTTACGCCCTTAGAAGTCTCTCTCTCTCTCTCTTAACAAAAGAACCGACTGAACCAAGTTATTTTTATTTCCATGTTGCTTTTGGCTGATTTTCTTCGGTGCGTCAGAGGCTTTCAGAAGGTTCCCAACTCTAGATCCAAAAAGTTCAAAAACTGATTGAGTGCGGAATAAAATATTTCACTAATCCAGAGGGGAGCTGAGGGTCATGGGCATTAGCAGCAAAGGGGAAGCAATCCAGGATTCTGGAGCGCTAGGGAGCAAGACCTCCCGTGACCTAGTCGGCCATAACCTGGGCCCTTATTTAGCAGATTAGCTTCAGTATGGTCATAACAATTTTTTTTTTTTTTTTTTTTTTGAGACGGAGTTTCACTCTTGTTGCCCAGGCTGGAGTGCAATGGTGTGATCTCGGCTCACCGCAACCTCCACCTCCTGGGTTCAAGCAATTCTCCTGCCTCAGCCTCCTGAGTAGCTGGGATTACAGGCACGTGCCACCATGCCCAGCTAATTTTTTTTATTTTTAGTAGAGACGGGGTTTCACCATGTTGACCAGGATGGTCTCGATCTCTCGACCTCGTGATCCACCCGCCTCGACCTCCCAAAGTGCTGGGATTACAGGCTTGAGCCACCGCGCCCGGCCCTGGTCATAACAATTATTAAAATATTGAAATGCTTCCCTCTGGATTGGCAAATAACACGCAACCTCTCCCAAATACAACCCTGGCCTCCCAGACCCTCCCCTCTCCTCACAATCAGGAGTTAAGGCCTGGCCCAGCAGAGGGTCTCCAGGACCCTGCCCCCCTGCTTCTACCCCTGGACATACCCATGCTCCACCTTAATTTCCTCTGCTGAAAAATAAAAGACTTGACTAGATTGTTTGAGTTGTACTATAATTGTGATTATGTCAAAGAACAAGGACAAAATGGGAATAAACAGAAACCGAAAGGCCAGTTGCCGTGGCTCACGTCTGTAATCCTGGCACTTTGGGAGGCCAAGGCAGGCAGATCACCTGAGACCAGGAGTTCAAGACCAGCCCAACAAACATGGTGAAACCCCGTCTCTACTAAAAATACAAAAAATTAGCTGGGCATGGTGGTGCGTGCCTGTAATCCCAGCTACTCAGGAGGCTGAGGCAGGAGAATTGCCTGAAACCAGGAGGCGGAGGCTGCGGTGAACTGAGATCCCGCCACTGCACTCCAGCCTGGGAACAAGAGCGAAATTCTGTCTAAAAAAAAAAAAAAACTAAAAAAAGTTTGTTAGAAGGATGGAATCACAGGCTATGTTTTTTTCTAGACAGACAGCAATGCCAAAACTCTGGGTGCAAACTGCCTGGGATGGATCCCCAGCTCAGCCACGTGCTGGTTGTGGGATCTCACCATGCCTCAAACTGCCTCATCTATAAAATGGGCATAGGCCAAGCACAGTGGCTCATGCCTGTGATCCCAGCACTTCTGGAGGCCAAGGTAGGAGGATCACTTGAACCCAGAAGTTTGAAACTAGCCTGGGCAACATAGCGAGACCCCATCTCTACAAAACAAAATGCAATGAAACAAAAATTAATTAACTACATGGCCAAAATAAGATTACCTACTTTAAGGACTGTTTTGAGGGTTAAATGCATTCATGTTTATAAAATGCTTAGACTAGTGCAAGGCACAAAATAAACATGATATAAGTGTTTATTAAATAAATAATTCATTTTATTCTGTCTAATGTTTGCTCAATAAATTTAAAAATTAAGTTTCACAACAGGAAAAAAAACCTGTGACTCTATGACACACTTACATAACATATACCTTCATTTAATAACCAGCAGTAAAACAGCTGGGATCCAGACTTTACACTGCACTGTGAATTGCGGGAAACTAACACATTGGAATGTGTCCCCACTGAAGCGTAAGATGCAATTTGTAGGATTCTCTTTGTAATCAGAAATGTCACAGGCTTATGGGAAAGTTAGCTTTACATGTTTCTCATTTTCACCCTGCAACAACTTTTAACCACACCCTAGCAAATAAATTTTATTTTGTGGTCCTAAGACTTAGAGGATTGTAAACATCAAACCAGACCTTGCACAGCTACAGCTTTTCTTGTGAACACAATGACTCAGCTGGACTGCAAGTTTAAAGAGCCATATCTTATGTGTTGGGTCCCCTAGCATCGATCTTTAGTAAACATCTGGGATGGACAGGAAATTGCTGCATCTAGCTCCAAGCTCGATGGATGCAGCTTTTAGTTACTAAAGAGGCAGCACTATCTGAGCTCAAGTATCATTTAGATAGGTACCACTGCACTGCTAAAGGGAATAACACTGACAATCGTTATTTTTCTGATACTCAGGAAAGGAAATGATCAATGATAATAACTCCCTTACATGTTCCTTCCTCTTGATAGCTAAACCACACAATACTCTTATACACAAATTTAAATACTTCACAGGCTTACCCTCAAACAGTAATGTATTAGGCCTTTCCTGCCGTAGATAAGATTTGTTAAGCAGTCTGGCCAAGGTTTTTACCTTTCCTGTTTTAAAAAGTGCATTTCTCGGCTGGGTATGGTCACTCACACTTGTAATCCAGCACTTTGGGAGGCCGAAGCAGGAGGATCGCTTGAGCCCAGTTTTTCAAGACCAGCCCTATATCTACAAAAAAAACCAGTGAGACCCCATATGTACAAAAAAACAAACCAACCAAACTGGGCAAGGCTGGTGACGCGCACCTGTAGTCTCAGCTACTCGGAAGCTGAGGTGGGAGTATCACTTGAGCCTGGGAGGTCAAGGCTGCAGTGAGCCGAAGTTGTGCCACTGCACTCCAACCTGACCAAGAGAGTGAGACCTGTCTCAAAACAATAGTTTAAAAGTTGCACTTCTCTAACGCTAGGAGAAGAAACTCAATCCTTGCATAGTGATAACAGAAATTCCATTTGACCCAGCAATCCCATTTCTGGGCATATACCCAAAGAATTATAAATCCTTCTACTATAAAGACACATGCACACGTATGTTCACTGCAGCCCTGTGTACAATAGCAAAGACCTGGAACCAACGCAAATGCCCATCAATGATAGACTGGACAAAGAAAATGTGGTACGTATACACCATGGTATATTATGCAGCCGTAAAAAAGGATGAGTTCGTGTCCTTTGTAGAGACTTGGATGAACCTGGAAACCATCATTCTCAGCAAACTGACACAAGAACAGAAAGCCAAATACCGAATGTTCTCACTCATAGGTGGGTGTTGAACAATGAGAACGTGTGAACACAGGGAGGGGAGCATCACACACTGGGGGGAGTTGGGGGGGTAGAGGAGAGACAGCGGGGAGTGGGAAGGGAGGGGAGGGGAGGGAGAACATGGGGAGAAATGCCAGATATAGTAAACACCTAAAGTTAAATAAATAAATTTTTTAAAAAATGAAAAATAAAAATAAAAAACTAAAGCCTGCAACACAATCATTATCATTGAAATGTTATTGAAACCCTGTAAGAAAGATGAAGAGAGTCCTGCGGATGGATGGTGGTGATGGTAACACAATGATGTGAACGTATGTAAGACCACTACATGTACACTTAAACATGGCTACAACGGTACATTTCATGTTTTTGCATATTTTACCACAACAAAAATGAAATTAAAAAACTTTTAAAACACCCTGTCAGAGAACACTTAGACACTGTTGGTTGGAATGTAAATTAGTTCAGCAACTGTGGAAAGCAGTTGCAGATTTCTCAAAGAACTTCAAACAGAGCTACCATTCAGCCCAGCAACCGCATTACTGGGTATATATCCGCAAGAAAGTAAGTTGTCCCACCAAAAACACACACACGCTCACAGGTTCACCACAGCGCTATGGACAATAGCAAAGACATGGAGTCACCCTAGAGGCCCATCAGCTGTGGACACGGTAAGAGAAAATGTGGTCCACCTGCATCACAGCATACCATGCAGCCATAAATAGTGACACCGTCATGTCCTTTGTAGCAACATGGATGCAGATGGAAGTCATTATCCTAAGCAAATTAATCCAGGAACAGAAAATCAAACACTGCAAGTTTTCACTAATAAGTGAAAGATAAACATTGGGTATTTATGGATATAAAGATTGGACAGGCCGGGCGCGGTGGCTCACGTCTGTAATCCCAGCACTTTGGGAGGCCGAGGCAGGTGGATCACGAGGTCAAGAGATCGAGACCATCCTGGTCAACGTGGTGAAACCCCATCTCTACTAAAAATACAAAAAATGAGCTGGGCATGGTGGCGCGTGCCTGTCATCCCAGCTACCCAGGAGGCTGAGGCAGGAGAATTGTCTGAACCCAGGAGGTGGAGGTTGCGGTGAGCCAAGATCGCGCCATTGCACTCCAGCCTGGGTAACAAGAGTGAAACTCCATCTCAAAAAAAAAAAAAAAAAAAAAAAAAAAAAAAAAAAAAAGATTGGACAACAATAGACCTGGGAACTAACAGAGGTGGGAGGGAGAAAGGAGAGCAAAAGTTGAAAACTTACCAGGTACTGTGCTCACTACCTGGGTGACACGATCAATTGTACCCTCAACCTCAGCTTCATGCTATATGTTCCTGTGACAAACCTGCACATCTACCCCCGAATCTAAAATAAAGTTTGAAAGTATTAAAAAAAATAATAATGACAAACCTTCTTTTCCTTTGGAACAAAAATTAAAACCCTTTAAGAGTTAAAGCAAACAAAATTTGTAACTATGTTTCAATTAAGAAACGCACTAAGTAATCACACAACTTCCAAGAAGCAGGGTTCCCCAGCACATGGTTACAAATATGTCTACAAACCTAAATGAGCATTGTACAGCACTTACTATCATTCATAATTATTCAGGGACAAACATTGTAAGGACACTTTTACCTTAAAGCCTTAGCACTCAAACTTGTTTTTCTTTTTTGAGACAGGAGTCTCACTCTGTCGCCCAGGCTGGAGTGCAATGGCGCGATCTCGGCTCACTGCAATCTCGGCCTCCCGGGTTCAAGCGATTCTCCTGCCTCAGCCTCCCGAGCAGCTGGGATTACAGGCAAGCGCCACCATGCCAGGGTAATTTTTGTGTGTTTTTAGTAGAGACGGGGGTTTCCACTATGCTGGCGACGCTGGTCTTGAACTCCTGACCTCAGGTGATCCGCCCGCCTCAGCCTCCCAAAGTGCTGGGATTTACAGGTGTGAGCCACTGCACCCGGCCAGCACTGAAACTTTTTATATGGATTGTTAACGGTACTGGTTCTTGAGAAGCCAGACTGAGCGCTTATACAATTAGTCCAAAGATCCCCAGAGAGTATTTAAAGCCTGTCCACAAATTCAAGCTAAAAGACAGTGTACACATTCACTTGTTTGTCACAAAACATTTAATAGCCTAAAGAGATTCTTATTCAAATAGGCAGTGTCTGTTAACAGTTCTAACGCAGATTCCTTTTCTTCTTTAAGTTTTCGTTGCACCACCACCAGTTAAACCATTTAACACACCTCAGCTGTCTCTGGGTACCTAGTCTCTCAGAGGCCCCCAAAGGGTTATCTTAACTAAAATTGGCGGCAGGGCTGGCCGATAAAGTTAACGGAACTCCCCATTCTGGAGAGAGAGACTTCGCGACGGGCAAACGCAGAAACTGTTGCGGTCTGTCCTTAAGAAGCTATTTAGTGTATTTAGTGCTGCACAGAGGAAGGAAAGAAAGCAATAATCCAAGATGAGAAGCAAACACAGGCGTGGCGGTAGTTCAGGACTGAGCCTGCAAGGGCGGCTCCGCAAAGCGTCGTGAAATCTATGGCAGGCCTGGAGGACGGCGCTCTGGATCTGAGCCCTAGCTCCCAAATGCCTTCAATCTTACTGTGGGAAACCAGATCCTTACCACACGCCCGGCTGCCGGCCCCGGGGCCCCTCGCCCCACTCTGCGCGGCCGCATCACGTGGCGGGGGCCGCGGTCAGCAGCCGAGACCACACCCCCTCCGAGCGCCCAGCCGTGACCACCTCTGCCCGCCGGGCTCTCAGCCTCGGGACGGGCGCTTCCTGGTCGGTACGGGGTGCGGGTCCCATCGCCCCCACTGGCCCGTCCAGGGCCCCGCGCACGCGAGCCAAGGGCGCCCGGAGGACCCGGGGACCCCAGACACCCCGCACAGGGCGCCCCGGCTTCAGCCCGGGGCCCGCGCGGCTCTGCTCCCCCGGCAGCCGCCCGCGCGGCAGAAAGTGCGAGCCCGAGTTGTCAGCTTTCCCCCCGCGGGCGTCCGACCCCAAGGCGCGCAAGGGGGGCCCCTGGGGACCGCCCGGGAACCCGCCGCCGACGCGCTCGCTGGCGTCCCGTCCGAGTCGGGCGGGGAGCGGCCAGCTGCCCGGGCTGGGCGGGAGGAGGGACGGAGGGCGAGGGCGGCGGAAACCCGGCTCCCCTCGGCGCGGCTCCTACCTGCGGGGCGAGGGGGACTCTCGGGGTTCGCGCGCCGCGGGCACGGCTGGAGCTCCGCGGGAGTCGGGGCCGGAGGGGGCTCGTGGCCGCGCGGCCGCCGGGATCTCTCTGCCCGGATTCGCCCGGGGTTCGCAGGGGTGGAGCGAGGCGGTGCCGGGGCCCGGGGCGGCGCGGCGCAGACTGGCGGCCCCGGCCGGGCGGGCGGTCTCGCGGCCCGGCATGCGCTCGCCCGCGTTCCTCGGTCTCTCTTGTTCCCAAAGTTTCTGAACTCGAACGTTGCAGCCTGGGGCATGTGCGTTCCCCAGCAGGACCATGATCTGGTTCTCTCGCACCGCCCAGGGCCGGCCGCCCCGGAGCTTCGCCTACGACGGCGGATAGTAGCCGCAGCTGGTCCAACTTACAAGTAAGCAATCAGCAAATCAAACGGCTCAATAACTGGCCCCAGGTGACATAATTAAGAGGCGCTTTGTTGGCGTCTTTAGAAGCCTTCTTGCTCCTCGCTAGGGGGTAGTGTTATTGCCAATTTACAGGTAAGGAAATGAAGGCTCAGAATGGAGAAGTAACTACCCTGAGGTCACACAGCTTAGATGGAGGGCGACGGGAATTTGTGTTCCGATGTCTCTAAAAGTGGGTATAATTCAAAAATCTTAGCATAAAATAATAAATTGGGAGCAACACAGAAAAAAGACCCCTTGCACCCATGGCAGTGTTCAAACGCGGCAATTTTGCTGTTTATAGTCCACTTAGAATAAAGTCTTAAGAGAACCACTTGTCATGTGGCTTGAACAGCAGCCCTTTGGGAACGTAATTTTGAATATAGGCCAGTTCCAACCTCATTTACAAGATATTGCATCCCGCCACAGCCAAGGGAAGCAATGGCCTCCCCATGTACCAAACTGCTAATAACGTCAGCCACTTTAAAGCATTTAGTGGATATTACCCAACCGAGACTGACCAAGTTACATAATGTCTTACTGCACACATGGCATTACATGAAATGAAAAATACAATATTCCTGTCCAAATGCGGGGGAGGGGAGTCAGATTATCGTCTGGAACTCGGTTTTCCTGTAACCTACAGTTGCTCAGCCCTCCTTAGACCACATTTTTGTCTCTTGAGCACATCTTTTCCTAATGATAGAAGAGTCACACAACCCTCACTCTTTCCTTGTTGACATAAATGATTGATGTCTTTTGAATCCTATGATACCGACAGATTTTTACAATTAAACACATGGCTTTCTGAGCAGAGGATTGCCCAAGAGGAGTTTAGCAAGTTTAAGACAAGCATGTTACTGGAAGGCAGAATACTGTCTCTCCTCCCCTCTTTCTCGAGCTTTATTAATCACAGATGGTTTGATAAATCTTGTGCACACGTAACTGCATTCTTACAAGCTTGTCTTTAGAAATTATAATGCTTATGGTTGAGAAGCAGCAGTCTATAAAACTGCATCCCAAATTCTTAACTGTCACTATGAAAACATTTGGCATTTGTCTCCAACCATAGGTCTTTCTACTAAATCTAATTAGAAATAAAATTGCCTAGGTCAAACGCAGTGGCTCACCCCTGCAATCCCAGCACTTTGGGAGGCCAAGGTGGGCGGATCACCTGAGGTCGGAAGTTCGAGACCAGCCTGGCCAACATGGGGACTACAAAATTAGTTGGGCATGGTGGGGTGCCTGTAGTCCCAGCTACCTGGAAGGCTGAGGCAGGAGAATCGCTGGAACCCGGGAGGTAGAGGTTGCAGTGAGCTGAGAGCGCGCCACTGCACTCTAGCCTGGGCAACAGAGCGACACTCTTTCTTTAAAAAATAAAATTATCTAGGCCAAGAGCAGTGACTCACACATGTAATCCCAGCACTTTGGGAGACCGAGGGATGGGGGGAATCACCTGAGGTCAAAAGGTCAAGACCAGTCTGGGGAACACAGCGAAACCCCGTCTCTACTAAAAATACAAAAATTAGCCAGGGGTGGTGGGGGTGGTGGCAGGCCTGTAATCGCAGCTACTCTGGAGGCTGAGGCAGGATTGCTTGAACCTGGGAGGAGGAGGTTGCTGTGAGTTGAGATCGTGCCACTGCACTCCAGCCTGGGTGACAGAGCAAGACTCCATTTAAAAAAAAAAAAAAAAGAAAGAAAGAAAATTATCTAACTGCCCTTACTATAACTGAATTTCTGCCTCCCTGGGATAGAGGAATAAAATAGGAAAATGCCGTATGTTGGTTAGAGATGAACTTAAGCTTATGGACTCCCAATCATAAGTTTTAGAAGTAGTATGATTTTTTATATAATTATTTTTATTTTCCTGAGAAATTTTGCGGGTTTTTTTTTCCAAATCTTTCATATCTTCAAAGATGTCAAGAAGCAATGACCAAGAAATCATGCTATACAGTCATCTCAATATGCATTTGACATTTTTGTCAAAGCAGTATTTGGAATCCTTTTAAACTTTTATCTTTTCTTCCGATAATAAAAATAAAATGTGTTGATTTTTATAATTTTACATCTATATTTTAAAACAGTACAAAGCTTTAGAGACTATAGAAAAACATTTTTAATTAAAATCACCTATGACTCCCACATACACACCTCTATTGGCATTTTAGTATATGTCCTTATTTTTCTATGCCTAAAGGTTTGTTATAAAATTAACACCATGCTGTTCAGAGTTTAGAATCTTCCTTATCTCACTGAATATTTATAAGTTGAGTATTACTGACTATTATTAAATTTTCTTTAAGATACCATTTCTATGGGTGAAGAATGTTACAATCATTTGTCAAATGTTTTAGGATATTTTCAGAGTTTATTGCAGTTTACAAATCATGCTAGAATGAACACTGCACTCATCATCTTTGTCAAGATCTCTAAATTCTTCTGATAGATTCCTAAAAGGAGAAATACTGGATCAACATTTAGAAACATTTTTAAGGTGCCATGTGATGCTGCAAAAATAACTTCCAGTATTCTTACCTCGCTACCTACAACCTGAAAGTGTCATGAATCAAATCGTATCTTCTTTTAATCACCATTTTATAATCAGTAATGCTGAACACTATTTTTTTATGTTATTATTTGTATCATTTACTGAAAATGATCTATTCGTGTCCAGTGCCCGTTCTTTTTCTATCCTTTTCTATGGCAAATTAATTTCTTATTAATTTGCAATAATGCTTTCAACAGGAACAGAACTATTTTTTGTTTGCTTTGTAATTTTTTTTTTTTTTTTTTTTTTTTTTTGTGATAGAGTCTCACTCTTATCACCCAGGCTGGAGTGCAGTGTTGTGATCTTGGCTCACTGCAATCTCCGCCTCCTGTGTTCAAGCAATTCTCCTGCCTCAGTCTCCCAAGTAGCTGGGATTACAGGCGCCTGCCACTGCACCTGGCTAATTTTTGTGTTTTTAGTAGAGACGGGGTTTCGGGGTTTTATCATGTTGGCCAGGCTGGTCTCAAACTCCTGAGCTCGTGATCCACCTGCCTTGGCCTCCGAGAGTGCTGGGATTACAGGCGTGAGCCACTGTGCCTAGCAGAAACAGAACTATTTTATAAAAGTGACATACTAATGGTGTTCTCCCAGATTTTTTCTTATGGTACATTTTATGTAAACACTGCTATCCAGATCATCTAGGTCATTTTGGGATACCAACATCTGTCATCTTGTCTGACAGTTCCATTTTCTTACAGAAAATTACCTCTCCCCAAATAGGCACAGTCCAGGCAAGAGAGTAATTTCAAGCAGCAAGGTCAAAAGTGAAGGTCATAGTCCCACTGCCATTCCATTTACCCTAGAGTTCAGGTGACCTGAAACTCAGGAAATGATGGAGCCTGTGATCTGTGGGGTTGAGCTTACTGAACAGAGAGAGAGGCAGTTCCAGCAGCAGCTTCATCCTGACCAGTAAAACCTAGGAAACTTTTACTTCCTAAATTTTGTGGGTCTTTTCTCTGTTTTTTTTTTTTTTTTTTTTTTTTTTTTTCAATCATTTGTCGCTTCCTTGGTTCCTGCTATCCTTCCACTTTGTCTTGATTCTGAGACACTGGTGCCCTTTTCCTTCAGATAGCAAATCTGCATTCATTCTTTGTCCCCAGTAATCCTCACTGACATAGTCTGTAAAACCTCTATGGCCTTCAGTCCACCTGACAGTCCCTGGATTAGCAACCATTCATTGCATTCATTCATTCACAAATGTCTAATTGCTAATGTTAATTAACCAATGCACACATATCTCTGAAGACACAGAATATAGAGCAAGATATTGTATCCCCAGTCACCTGATGACATAAATCACTTTAACCAGCGTAACAGTAAAAACTGACAGTGGCTAAGACCAAAAAATCTCAAGAGAGAATGAGGAACACAGCAGATATTGCCAAGATGTACAGAGCATTGTGTATCTGTATCCTCATTTCAGCTTCCTGTGGCCCATTTGTATGTTTCATCATTTCTTCCAGCAACGGTCAACTTGTGAGCTGTCTACCATGTGACTATAAAGGCCCCACACTGACGCTGACAGCTCCCGCGGCAATACCCGAGATAAGTCTTCTCAGTCACCCATAATCAGTCCCCTGTGAAGCTTAACAAGCCCAAAAGGATCCAGCTCCCCCTGTCTAATAACTTACTTGAAATATTTCTGTATTTTCAATGTTTACGTAACTTTTAGAATTTTTTTATGGATTTGCATATTTATGCAAACTAGCATGATTAGTAAAAAAGCAAGCATGCAAAAAGCCATTTAAAATGAAGATTTGTTTGGAATAACACCATTATATGCCAAATGGTTTCTGCAATTGTATTAAAGAACTATAAACCCAACTGAACCAAAAAATCCATAAACTGCACAAGAAATCTTTGCTGACTTCAATGTCCTGGAGACTTTCCCCAATGTTTTCTTTTAGTAGTTTCATAATTTAAAGTCTTAGATTTAAGTCTTTATCTATTTGACGAATAAAATAAGATAAAAGATAATAGCAACTTACAGGTTAAGTCCATAGGATTATGAAGGGAGCCATTTGTATGCATAGCTTTTAATGGAAAACTAATTGTAAATCGTAAGAAAAACTATCGTTGGATCAAAAAAACTCCTTAATACATTTTGAGTTGACTTTTGTATATGATGAGAGATAGGGGTTTCGTTTCATTCTTCTGCATATGGATATTCAGTTTTCCCAGCACCATTTATTAAAGAGACTGTCTTTTCTCCAGTGGATATTCTTGGCACTTCTGTAAAAACTGAGTTCACTGTAGATGTGTGGATTTGTTTCTGGGTTCTCTATTCAGTTCCATGGGTCTGTGTGTCTGTTTTTATACCAATACCATGCTATTTTGGTTACTATGGCTCCATAGTATAATTTGAAGTAAGGTAATGTAATTCCTCCAGCTTTGTTCTTGGTGCTTAGGATACCTTTAGCTATTCTGGGTCTTTTATAGTTCCATATAAATTTTAGTATTGCTTTTTCTAAGCAAATGTTTTCTATAAAAGAATACAAATAGAAAGACTCGTTATAAATGTTGTTTAATGATTGTAAGAATGGTAAAACTTCCCAGGATGAGAGTCAGTTGGATCCCTGCCTGTGTCCTTTCTAATTATTTAGAACCCCTGAAGAATTATGGAAGTGTTTTCTTGGCAAACATTTGCTAATAGCCAAGGGGTTTGGAAAACATTTTCATCTTCCTGCATCATTCTTCATTTTCCAGAGAAAGGTCATCCTGTGGACACACTAAACTGCTGCTGGTATCGTTTTTCACACTTGTACAATCTGTTGCATTAAAGGTGCACTTTTAAACTCATGCCTTAGGCTAGTTTGTAAGGCCAGTCAAAACACCCTTTCCCTACACCCCACATAAAGCAAAAGAATGTCTCAGATCCAATCAAGCTCAGGGCGTTCCTGGGAACCAGAACTCCCCTGTAGGAGTATATATAAAAACAGATTGTCCCACAAGGAAAAAATATGTATTATATGTAGGAGTATGTAAATATATACTCCTACAGGGGAGTTTGTATACACACACACACACACACACACACACACACACACACACACATATTTTTTCCTTGTGGGATAATCTGTTTGACTTACATGCTGACCCTGAGTTACAGAACCTCTGCCCAAAACTGTGAACTTTTGTTCTTCTATCCTTATACCAACAAAAAATCAGGGAAAAAAATTTCAGAATTATAGACCCTTAACATTAAAACACATTGGAAAAGACCCTTGCATGTCAAGAACACTGCAATTCTTTATTCATCTTCTATTCAGTGCTGGGACTTAACTCCTAGGATAAGATCAATTTATCATATTCATAATTCTATGGATTTCAGAAATTATATACAATTCATTCAGCATATATTATGTAATGCCCCTGATGAGGTCTGGGGCTGCACCCTATAGTTAAACACCCTCATATTTCTGCAGCAAAAGATGTGAGTAGGCACACTGCATGGAAAAATGGATCGTAAATAGCTTCAAATCATTTCAGATCAGGTTTTGCTGCCTAGTGAGTCACAACAAAACTTTAGTTTTCAGGAATTTTGGATTTTAGAATTATGAACAGGTGATTGTGGACCTGAATTAAAACAGAATGGAGTAGACTCTGCAGACAAGCAAGAACTCTTTAAGAAGACTATTCCACCACAACCAATTCATCCAGTATCTCAGAGATCAATATTTTTTGTCAACTAATCAGAGATTTTGCATTTTTTTATCTTTAACAATTGTGTGTAACAAACAGATTCAAAACCCACGTTAGAGTCATCATTGGGAAGATTTTTTTTTTAACTGAATTAGAAATGCCTATTTCCAAGCTTTTTAAAGTGAGCAGATAGGAGAAGTTTTATAGAGGATATGTATTTTCAGAAGTTAATCATTTAAGAAAGAAGCACCTAAAAAGGTCTGCTTTCAGAATGCTCTCACCATAGCCTAAGTTGCCTTCAAAAGTGGAAACTCTCTAATTTGTTATTAAAGTGACACTTTTATTTTGAAGAGACAATGCTAATATTTAAAAACAATTCTGCTTTACTACCGTAGAACTGAAAGATA
This sequence comes from Saimiri boliviensis, assembly GCF_048565385.1. NCBI lineage: Eukaryota > Metazoa > Chordata > Mammalia > Primates > Cebidae > Saimiri > Saimiri boliviensis. The sequence goes on along the minus strand of NC_133457.1, from coordinate 6,626,636 downwards.
CTTGTTGTAACAGAAAAGACAGAATGTAGAGCGCTCGTGTTTTTAGAAAATCCGAGTAGGAAAATAAATTTGACAATGGCAAAACATACTCTGCCATGATATAACCAGTGATCTTGTCCATGATACAGAATGTTTTCGTAATCACTCATCATCTCTATAAAGAACAGTGAATAGTTTACTACAAATGCCTGTCTCTGATAATATTATCTATTTGTGTTAGGATTTTCCAGAGAAACAGAACTAATAGGATATACAGAGAGATATATAAAATAGAATTTACATTAGGAGTTGGCTTGCACAATTATGGAGACTGAGAAGTTCCACAGTCCCCAGTCTGTAAGCTGGAGGCCCAAGAAAGCTGGTGATACCATTCCAGTACAAGCCCGAAGGCTGAAGAACCAGAGGGAGCTAATAGGATATGTCACAGTTCAGATTACAAGGTCTGAGAACAAGAAATGTAGATGTCTTAAGGCAGGAGAAGATGAATATCCCAGCTCAGAGAGAGTAAATTCATGTTTCCTCTGCCTTTTTGTTCCTTTTGGGAACTCAATGGATTGTATGATACTCAACCAAATTGGCAAGGGTGATCTTCTTTATTCGGTCTATGGATTCAAATGCTAATCTCTCCCAAAAACACTCTCACAAACATCCAGAAATGTTTTATTAGCTATCTGGACATCCCCTAGCCCAATCAAGTTGACACATAAAATTAACCAATGACTATATCAACGAAATCTTATAGCAAATTTATGCATTTCTAGCTTCAACTTCTTTGCTACAAGAACATTTTGCTTTTTTATTAAAAGCAGTGAATAAATTTATTTTTGGAGCTATCTCTGTATCCTTATCCTAGAACTTAAGTTTTATTCCAGCCAAAGCAGCTCTTCTGTTGGTGCACTGAGACAGCTTTTTTCCATAAAACATTGTTTTTATAGTGGAAATCATACGCACTGGAAATAGATTTTTCTTCTTCAATACATCATTCTTTTTTGTTCAGTAGCTCTCAGCCCTATCAGAACAACACACCGTTTTATTTTTGCATTATCCTCTTTGTCATCTTGAAATGAAATTAATTCATAATTTTAAAAAAATACGTAAAATACACTGACAATAAACAAAAGATGAGAGAAAATAAATTATAAGCAAAATAAGAAAAAATAAATTATAATAAAATAGAATGTCTCTTGATATATAAAATTCTTGAAGAAACCACACTAAAGACATAATAAAGGAGTCAGATGTTTGTACTATCTATGATGAATATATTTTTATTTAAGAAGTATAACAGGGTCCAGTCATGGTGGCTAATGCCTGTAATCCCAGCACTTCGGGAGGCTGAGGTGGGTGGATTACTTGAGGCCAGGAGTTTGAGACCAACCTGGCCAATGTGGTAAAACCTCATCTCTACTAAAAATATAAAAATTAGCCTAGTGTGGTAACACACACCTGTAGTTCCAGCTGCTCAGGAGGCTGAGGTGGGAGAATCACTTGAAACCAGGAGGTTGAGGCTGCAGTGAGCCTAGATCGTACCACTGCACTCCAGCCTGGGTGACTGGTTGAGGCCATCTCAAAAAAAGAGTATAACAATTTTTATCTAATAATTGTCTACATTATTGCATCTCAATTTTTTAGGTACATAAAAGTCACCTGTGGATCTTGTGAAACTATGGATTCTGATTTAACATGTCTAGGGTGGGACATTTCTAGCCAGCTCAGAGTGATTCCAACGCTATGGTCCAAGGACCACATTTTGAATAGAGAGAATCAACATCATTTCTTTACATGGACATTTGAATATGACAGTTACAACTGCAGCCTGATGAAACTATTGCTGTCGGTGATATAACTTTCCAAATAGCCTCAAATCAATTCAGGTCTAGTTTTGCTGCCAAGGGAGTTATGAACAATGAGTCCATGACTGTTAAATAAGCAAGAGTTGGTAGTGAGCAACTGTCAGCAAAATTCCAAACAAAGTACATTCTCTCCTCCATTTGCATACTAGTGACATTTCCCAGAAATGTAGTGTATATTAAAAGTGTGCAAACAATATTTAAGGTTTATACGTAAAACAGAGTTAGATATGGGCTCAGAGAGTTGACAGGTTTTTCAGTTACTTGAATGTCCAGTAAGACCGTTGGAAGTTGCTCAGGACAAAGGACAGTTCGCAGTGAATAAGACCAGCCCAATCCTACAAGGACTTCTAGCAAGCTTGGCCTCTAGCCACTAAATGCTGGTAAGTGCCTCCCAGTCACTGTGTTGATCAGAGATGTCCCCCTATTTCCAAAATGCCCCAAGGATGCAGTATGCCCTCTGCTGATTGCCACTGCTTAAATAAAATACAGAAATTACTTCTAATGTATAATTACTGCAAAATCTAGCATAAGCAAAGACATTATAGAAATATCCATTCTTGCCGGGTGCGGTGGCTCAAGCTTGTAATCTCAGCACTTTGGGAGGCCGAGGCAGGTGGATCACGAGGTCAAGAGATCGAGACCATCCTGGTCAACATGGTGAAACCCTGTCTCTACTAAAAATACAAAAAAATTAGCTGGGCATGGTGGCACGTGCCTGTAATCCCAGCTACTCAGGAGGCTGAGGCAGGAGAATTGCTTGAACCCGGGAGGCGGAGGTTGTGGTGAGCCAAAATTGTGCCATTGCACTCCAGCCTGGATAACAAGAGCGAAACTCCGTCTCAAAAAAAAAAAGAAAAGAAAAAAGAAAAAAATATGTCCATTCTTTCCTCCAGCGCTCTAGCAAGCATCCCACACTGTGTAGTTTGTTCTAACACTTGTTCCTTAAATTCTTCTACAGCATTATTTATGCATCTTCCAAAGTTATTTCCTGATGTTTGGTTGCCATATTGTTTTTCTTACAGTATTTTAGTTATTTTTACTTCAGCAAGAAAAACTTAAAAGAGGGTGCCTGTGTTCATCCACGTTTTATTAACTTAATTTCTTTTTTAAAACAAAAATAAATTAAAATTTAATGCTTTCTACTCTGCAGAGAGTTGTGAAACTCGGTGTTCTTTTGTTTAGTTATACAATTTAATATTTGCTCCTAGAAATTCTGATTTTACAGGTAACAGAAATAAATTCTAATCGGAGAATATCTTTCATAAATTCTGTCTTCTTGTCTATAATGGAGTAATTCCTATAGACTTGAGCCCTATGAAAATAGATTTATTTGATGTTAATATATAATAGGTAAAACAAAGAATTTTTTCTCATAAATTTGTTAACAATCTAGAACTTAAAAAATTCATTAGGCTAACACTTAAGAGAAATAGACTGTCATAATGAAAGTTGAAATGCAATTATGTTCAATAAATGTAAATGAAGAATATGCTCATTTATTTTCTTTCATTTTTGTCCTCGGAATTTTTTTCTCCATGTGATTCAACTGGACATCAGTTAGAGCAGACAGATAATAAGCAATAATTTGTAGTCTTACACAAACTACATGTGTAAAACCAAAGTTTTGCATATAAATATTGAAGACAACAGTGAATGAGTTAAATCTGTTGAAAGAAAGAAAGAGAACAGAAAGGCTGAATCTTCAACTCTCTAAATTAAGAAAGCATAAACTTGTAGGGAGGTCATGAACCAAAGGGACGGGGAAGAGTCAAAGAAGAGAAAGACAAAGAAGAAATAATTGTCTTAGGAGTAAGTTATAAATTACCTGGCCTGCTAGAGACTCTGGGTAATGTCTGAACTGTGGTTCACAAGGAAGACAGAGTGACAGCTTTCTCTGCAAGTCTCACTCTGGTACAAGGGATGTGTCTAACACATTCTTGATTTGCCATGTTCATAACTTGCTTGTAATGATGAGATCTGCTATTGAGGATTTAATTCTGACCCACAAGGATGAACTGGTTGGTAAGATAGGAATAAGCAGAATCTTGGCAGAAAGTGTGTATTTTTTTCTTAACATCTACAACAAATGGGAACCCTGAGCCTACTCACGTACAAACTCCAAACGTTGGAAACGCAGTTTTCAAAAAATTATTTAAAGAAATTTTGGCATGATTGTGTAATGAGAGAGTCTTAAGGGAAGTTCTTAGAGTTTTCTGTCCCTCTGAAGAACAAACAGACAAGGTAGAAAGAGGGACCCAAAAGCAAGGATATATTCAAAGAGTAAGAATTGTTTTTAAAAGATGGAACCAGCCAGGCACGGTGGCTCACTCCTGTAACCCCAGCACTTCGGGAGGCCGAGGTGGGCGGATCACAAGGTCAAGAGATCGAGACCATCCTGGTCAACATAGTGAAACCCCGTCTCTGCTAAAAATACAAAAATTAGCTGGACGTGGTGGTACGCACCTGTAGTCCCAGCTACTCGGGAGGCTGAGGCAGGAGAATTGCTTGAACCCAGGAGGCAGGAGGTTGCAGTGAGCCGAGATCGCGCCACTGCACTCCAGCCTGGTGCCTGGCGACAGAACGAGACTCTGTCTCAAAAAAAAAAAAGAAATTAAAAAAGATGGAACCCTGGAATAACAAAAGACTCATGACAAATACTAAGTTCATGCTTTAAAACTATTTCATAAAGCTATATTTGGAGCAAGAAAAAGGAGGAAGAAGAGATGAGACCATTACTGCATCAGACCAGGAAAAGAGAATGCACAATTACTTAATTGTTATTTTAGCATTGTCCCTATCAAAGGGAATAATTTTCATGCTGAACAATTCAGCCGCAAAGGTTACGTCTAAGATAAGTGAAGACTCAGATAGAAAGACAACTCTTAGCTTCTCTAAGTTCCCGTCTTCAAACACAGATGCTTGACATTCTAGGACGTTAAAAACATTATAGATGCATTTCCAGAACTTATGCTTGGTAATATCTGAGGAGTCAGAGAGAAGATGAGTCACCAGAAGACTGGATCTGTTGTTCAGGGTTTCATAAAGAAAGAAAATGTGACTTTAGATAATATGTACTAATGAACTTCATTCAATCACAGTTTACTGAACACCTAACATATACCAAATGCTGAGCATGATTTCAGTAATACAATGATAAGAAATTTTGGTCCTTAACCCACAAGTAGCTTGCATTCTGGTGGGGAGCCCAGATTAAAATATAAGAAGTTACCTTGCTGCAATAGAGCTCAATGCTGCAATGGAGACAGGAAATAGTGTTATGGAGAGCAGAAAGGGACGGCACCCAGGGAGGTAGGCAGGGCTTCAGTGCAGATAAAAAGACCTTCACTAGCAGACGGAAATGCTGGGAATGAGAATGGGGAGAAGGCACAAGCTTGAGAAGTAGCGTGGCACATTCAGTGAGCTTCAGTTGAATCCAAGTAACATTTGTAAAGGACACGGAGCTTGCCAGTGGAGGTTGAGGAAAGCCATAACCAGACGGTCTTCTGTACATGCTATGGAATATGAACTTGATCCTTCAAGAGAGCTGTCTTTAATCTGGGTCTCCAAAGCCCCTGAAGTTGCATGTGTGTATGTGAATGCATCTGTACTAATGTCCTGGAGCTCACTACCGTGGATTTACCAAACATGGTCATTCGTCATTCTCCAGTTTAAGCTGTCTATCTCTTGCCTTTACCCTTAATCCCCTAGACTTGAGACTCTCCTGTTTCTCGGACGATGGCCTCTGGCTTCTTTCACCAACAGTGATTGTCACTCCTTTCTTTATGCCCTTCTGCATTGCATCAAATTGCAATCGAACCAGTCCAGCTGGCCACAGAAAAACTTGAGTTATGAGAATGATGTCTAGAATCAAGCAGGGCTTTAAGCTGTTGGAGCTGAAGAGATGAAAGATCTATGAGGCTGGGGCTTTTAATGGATCATCCACAAAGCCACCGAAGGCACTACAGATGATAGCAAGAGTTGGCATTGTGAGTCAGACTGTAAGCCCTGCTCTAAAGCCCATACTCAAAGTGGAATATTAACCAGAAGGTCAAGAACTGAAAATGAGAATGGCAAGATTGTGGTGCAGTCAGGTAGCAGAAACCTCAAAGGAGCAGGGTTTTTTGCATAGGGATAGAAGGGTAGTCACTGGGAAATAAGAGAGTGATTTTAGGAGTATCCCCACACTGCCTCGGGATCCACATGGTGTTGTTCCAGTATCCTCATGATGATGCAGGAGCTCAGAGAGGGGTCCAGGGAACTCACCCATCCAAGGACTGGGGTGGGACTGTTCCAAGTATTTCAGAGCTGCAAGCCCAGTTTGATTATTGAGATAGCATCAAAGGCAAAAGCAAAAGCAAAAGACAGGCAAACAATCAAAACAGCTGATGTAAAGGGGCTAGACGGAGAGGCAGGATTAAAATATTGCGTCACAGTTTGAAACTATGAATAATGGGCCAGAACAGACATATTGTGAGGAACAGAAGAATGAGTGGTTGTGTTGGGTCTGAAATTTAAAATTCTGTGAAATATATTTATGGATTTCTCTTTTACAGCCAGCTTCCTCCTCAAAGCATCTTTTTTTTTTTTTTTTTTTTGAGACGGAGTTTCGCTCTTGTTACCCAGGCTGGAGTGCAATGGCACAATCTCGGCTCACCGCAACCTCCGCCTCCTGGGTTCAGGCAATTCTCCTGCCTCAGCCTCCTGAGTAGCTGGGATTACAGGCACGCGCCACCACGCCCAGCTAATTTTTTGTATTTTTAGTAGAGACGGGGTTTCACCATGTTGATCAGGATGGTCTCGATCTCTTGACCTCGTGATCCACCCGCCTCGGCCTCCCAAAGTGCAGGGATTACAGGCTTGAGCCACGGCACCCAGCCTTCAAAGCGTCTTAAGAATTACAAGCAGAGACACAAGGCCCCACCACTATTTACACCAAAAGCAGAAAAAAAAGAGACGGGGAAGGACAAGCAGTTCATTTTGTGTAGTCGTGTTCAGGAACCCTCAAAAAAGGAAGAACAGCTTACACAACTTCCCTAGGTTTACTGACAGATGAACGGACAGCAGGAAAACTCACGGAGCTTCACGGTGGAAGGTTCGGAGGTTTATGATGGCTTGTTTAAGGTTTTGAATTCTTCTGTTGGAGGTAGTCTGACATAGAACGCCCAGGCCAAAGTGTCTGCTGTCAGAGCCTTACTTAACCATCTTGAGGGTGAGAGGCCTTTGCTCTTCATCCATCAGAGGGGCCTCCCATCCCACCTTCTTCACACTCTGGGTCCTGCCTTGGCACATGAATTACACTCGGTATCATAGGTCTGGGTCCCATCCCAGCCAACTTAGTCTTTTTTTTTTTTTTTTTTTTTTAGACGGAGTTTCGCTCTTGTTACCCAGGCTGGAGTGCAACGGCGCGATCTCGGCTCACCGCAACCTCCGCCTCCTGGGTTCAGGCAATTCTCCTGCCTCAGCCTCCTGAGTAGCTGGGATTACAGGCATGTGCCACCACGCCCAGCTAATGTTTTGTATTTTTAGTAGAGACGGGGTTTCACCATGTTGACCAGGATGGTCTCGATCTCTCGACCTTGTGATCCACCCGCCTCGGCCTCCCAAAGTGCTGGGATTACAGGCTTGAGCCACCGCGCCTGGCCCCAGCCAACTTATTCTTAACATTTTTAGAGAATGCCCTTCATTGTCCTCGTGGGCACTTTACTGAGATGACCTTCTTTTATGTATTGTGTGAGTATCCATAACTTACCCGTAAAATAATGTTACCATAAATTTAACAAATATGTATTGTCCTGCCTTTTTTTTTTTTTCCTTTGTAACTTTTGCATGTGAGCAACCCAAACTCATAAACAGAAAGGTCAAAACATTTTTAAACTGAAGATAAAATCATTTCAAAGTGGTGTTGGCAAAAAGAGGAGGGGTAAGCTTTGAGGAGCTGAGGACTGTTTGAGGAACTGCTCTGTCTTAGGGAGGCATCCTTCCGGCGGACCGCAATGGATGGAATAGGCTGCAGGAGCACAAGACATATAATATTATTCAGCGAGAGGTTCAAGCCGAGAAGCTTGTTTAGAGGACAAAGGAACACAGGCTCCAGAGGAGTATAGTCGGGGTTCTCCGGGGGGACAGAACTAATACAATGTATGTATATATGACAGGGAGTTTATTAGGGAGAATTAGCTCCCACGATTACGAGGCAAAGTCCCACAGTTAGCTGTCTGCACACTGGGGAAGAAAGAAGCCAGTAGTAGCTCAGTCCAAGTGCGAAAGCCTCAAACCAGGGAAGGTAACAGGGTGGCCTTCAGTCTATGGCCCAAGGCTCGAGAGCCCCAGGCAAGTCACTGGTACAAGCCCCAGAGTCCAAAGGCCGAAGAACCTAAAATTTTATAACCAAGGGTAGGATGAGCAGAAGAAAGCATTTAGCATGGGAAAAGGAAGGAAGGAAGCTACAAGACCCAGCAAGCAAGGTTATGCCACCTTTTTCCACCCGCTTTGTTCTCGCCCCGCTGGCAGCTGATCGGATGGTGCCCACCCACACTGAGGGTGGGTTTTCCTCTCCCAGTCAACCGACTCCAATGTCTGTCTCCTCTGGCAACACCCTCACAGACATCCGCAGAAAACAGTACCAGCAACCAAGACAGCCTTCAATCCACTCAAGTTGACGCCTACTATTAACCATCACAAGGAGTAAGACGCCTAAGTTAGCAATGGGAGCTGATGAGTAAGACGTACCCAGCACACGTGAGGATGAATAACTGGGGCATCTGTGCTGGGGGTGGGCTGAGAATAGCTGGGATGAGTGGCAGGGTGGGAGTTAATTGGCGGGAAGTGTTAATAGCTCTGTGGTGCTGTGCAGAGTTATTTCCACGCAGGGGCAGACTGTGGTTTCTGGTGGTATCAAAGGCCTGTGGGTGCTAGCAGGTTGCAGTACTCTGTGCCGAGAATGTTCCTCAACTTCCTTATTTTGTTTGTTTGCTTGTTTGTTTTTAATCCATATTCAGGAGAAGAGGGAGGAAGGAACTGGGCAGGAGAGACAAACGTGAAGATGGGAAGGATCTGGGCAGAGAGGCTGAGCTAATCTACATGATAAAGATCTAGGAGAGTGAGGAAAGGAGAGGAAGAAAAATGTGCATATGAATAGGGGAGAGAGAAAGTGTTAGCCCAGAGGATGCAGTGTGGCTTCAGAGAGGGCTTGAGACCCTTGTTGCTTGGGGTATGAACTGGATCCCACTTTACAGTCACTGTGATAAGTAAATAACAAAAATTATCTCTCCAAATGATGCATGTGGTCATTGCATGGTGACTCTGACTAGGACTGTGTAAACTGAGCCACATAGAGCCCCAGGATTTCTTGGATTTCACAATGTTGTTGAAAAAGTTACCACAGTGGGAATTCCATATATAGTCCAGGGAAGGCATGAATTAGCGCGTGTTGCTTCTTTCAATGTCAAGACTCTTCAGCGACTTCAGGAAATCTAAGCTTTAAAGAGATTCTTTTTTGACTAGTTGAAAAAAAAAAAAAAGGCTTGCTTGTAATTTGTAGACACACAAAAGAAAACAGAAAAATGAGATACACAGTGGCCAGTCTGCAAAACAAAAAAATAAAATGGCAAATGAATAAATCAGTAAGTGCATGCCTCACGGGGAGTTTAGAAACAAAAAAAAATAGAGCACAATAAAATAGCATGCTAACATGTATTAAATCTAAACTTTTTTTTTTTTTTTGCTGTCGATAAGACCTTTGTTAGCCAGTGTGGAACGAGGGAAAGCAGGCAGGTGAACTCGTCGTTGGGAATTTAACTTTTTTCAGGATAATTTGGCAAATACCTATCAATACATTCAAACCTTTTCCTTACCCTTTTAGCCTAGAAATCCCAATCGTAGGATTTTTATCCTAAGGTAACAACTATGAATTCGTTTTAAAAATTAAAAATAAGAATATTAATTATGATATGATTTGTAATCACAAAAAATGGAAATCACATAAAAATTTTATCATGTGTATCTAAATTTTTGCACAATAATAAAATGCCATAAAGTTATTTAAAATAATGTTTTTGAATGATAGTTACCAATGTGATAAAAGTAATCAAAATTTAAACTTAAATTTTAAAATCAAGATGCAAAACCTGATTGGCCCGGGCCTGAGAATCGCTGTGTAAAACTAAGCAAAGCCTTTCCTTTCAATTACCTTTACAGGCACGGAGTTAGACATAAAAAGCCTTCTGCAGAAAAATATTTGCACCACAGCCACATTCGGGTTCAGATACAACAGATATGTCCGGCAGACTCATAGGGGACAAGAAACAGGAGGGGGTTTGCAGAGAAGGGCTCTGGGGTCCTTGGGTGATTATATGTCACAGAGTAAATAGGAGACGGGTGAGTTGAGCTGAATTTAGCAAGTTTCCAGCACAGCAGGAAAAGGATCTCAAATGTGTCATGCCATGTACTTCAGAGGATCGAGGACAGTAATCACATAACCCTAAAGTGGTATTATAGGTAGAGGTGTGTTATTTAAGAATGCAGGGCAATCAAATTGCTTTCAAGCTTGGTGTTTCATCTTCATCGAAATTCACGTTTTGCATTTTAATCCGCGGTGCTTCCTTAATTATTTTTAATATAAAGCCAAAGTTCCTTCTCGTATCCTTACATTAAACTGATGTTCCGAAAGATGCTCTGTGGGTGTCCTGAGGCATTGAGTCCCTCTGGCACACCACTGAGTGCCACCAGGATCACAGGCATCTGATTTAAGAAACATATTCTGGTGGATCTGGAAAAGTCCTGGACTTGCTTGTGCCTGAGGAGTTAAAGCTGTGTGAGTATCAAAAGAGCAGTCTAACTAGATGCTGGCGGAGCAGACACTGAGCTGCCAGGCACCAAGCGAGCTGAAGGCATCAGGACAAAGCAGTGCGAGAGGTTGATGTTTGGGGGTGCAGCCTTGGCTGGATGGGTAAGAAGGCATTCAGTAGGTCTCCAGCTTCTGGGGTTTGTGGCAGCACCTCCCTTTGGCAGAGATAAAGTAGCTGTTTTGGCAGAGCCTCAGATTGACAGAAACATAGTGACTCCCCAAAATACATATGTTGGAGAGGAGATGGCACTGATTTTACTTGGGTCTTAAATTCACTTAATGCAGGTAAGGCTTTGCACTGAAGTTGAGTTATCTCTTCTGTGATATTATTTGGGGCCATTGAAGAAAGGGCTGTGTCAAATGGGGCAAAGCCTTGGCCGCAGGTTATGATGTAAGACAATTTACTGGCCACTATTGGCCGGTGGCTTCCACTGGACATCAGCAAGACTGGGTACCACGTGGCTCCCTGGCACAGGTGACAGGTAGTACTTGCGCTGGCTGAGGCTGTGTTCTCTTGATCTTGGTCTGCCCCTGGCTGTAATAACTCTAAGTCTGTACCTCAGATTTCCTTGGCTTTCTCTGACCTGGTTTCAAATAGTCACTGTTACAAGTACGTATGCAAACCTTTCTATTTAAGACACAGTTTTTGACCTTAATGTTCTGAATTTTCTCACCGTTTTTTCTGGTTTTGTTGTATTCATACCCTCTCAATGTTCGAGCTGGGGGAAGGGCAGGAACAGAGTGAACAGTTGAGGGGATTTCATGAGATGTGTGGAAGGCCTGAGGTCAGGGATGGAGTAGGGATGAGTGAACATAAAAAACAAGCTGAAAAGAAATGAACCAAAATGCATACAGTTGTGGGAGGTGAGACTCCGTGTGGCTTTGTTTTCTTCCTTATGCATTTATTTTCAAAACATTTCTACAAGTAGATACTTATTACTTTCATAAACAGAAAGCTATTCATGAATGTTATTATTTTTCTAAGATGAGGAAGAATCACAATGAGCCAGCAAGAATTCTCTCGAAATGAGTTATCATAAACAAATTTGATATGATATTTAGATAGACCTACTGGGCTGGTAAATCAGAATACAGATACATGGGCTTTCTGATTATTTTATTATGTGAAAGCTAAATTGGTTGAATAAGCGTATCCAAAAAGTGCTTATTATAATGTGTGACTATTAACGTGGCACTCTCTCCAATAAATTGCCACAGGACTCTGTGTCCCTTCATCTAATAACATAGATGGAAGTTTTTAAGTTGTGGTTATTAAATTTGTAGCTGAAAACCAGGGAAAATATCAAAATCAAGATTCGCAATGATTTAACTTGAATTAGAGAGTGGGTTAAAATTACCAAGAATTTAAACAGTAATAGTGTCAAATTTGACAAGTCAACTCCACATATATGGGACTGGGGAGACGGGTAGTTTAACAAGACTTCGTACAATAAAAGATCTGAGAGGTTCAGCTCACTACAAGCTCAGTGGTATCTCAGAGCATGGCAACGATGCTACTGTGATGATAGGCAGTATTAATAAGACTGTCATACCTGGAACAGAGAAGTGATATCTCTCCATTCTCTAACTAGATGACAAGCTTTATCACTTGTATACATGTGCCCTTATTGGCCCAATTGCATTGGGTGCATAGGATGGGGAGGCAGGAGGAGGGTGGTAACTCGCAGTGCCAGGGGGCGATGCTATAGCTGATGGTGATTTTGGAGTTTATACATAACTCTAGACCCCATACTTTGATCTGCTAAAGAGTAGACACCTTATGCAAGCTCCCTAAGTTGTAACTTCCTCCTCTGTGAGAGTATTTGTGAAAAAACATTGCGTACGGTCTTTAAAAAACTGTTAGAGCTAAGTTTTGTTCTGAAGTCTAGGCCAAAATTGGATTTGAGATTGATGGATAGAAGAGGTTTTCTACTTTCATTTGCTAAAACCATGAACTTGGATTTGATCCTGGAAGGAGAAAATGTTTCTTGCGAGAATAGTGTATCAGGAGCTTGCTGGTTGGACTGATTGCTATTGATTGACTGCTTACCAAAAGTTTTTAAGATGACCTCTAGATATGCTCTCTGGTTTAGTAATCTCATTGTAAAATTTGCAGAGTATTAGCTATGAGTGATTATAATCAAATAGACAGTAAATGTCTTACAGTCAGGAAACATGTGCCTTTTGGGATTTTCATTTCTAGTCCCTCCCTCCCTCCTTCCCTCCCTCCTTCCCTCCCTCCCTCCTTCTTTCCCTCCATCCTTCCTTCTTTCCTTCCTTCCTTCCTCTTTCTACAGTGTCACATAGTGCTAAGCACAATGTAGTAGATGACTGATTAATAGTGACAGTCCCAATCGTCATATAACTGAGGGCCCCAGGTCAGGCTAAACTATTGCAAATTCAGACAAGACTAAGGAGGTTCTACGGCCAGCTGTATTTGCATAAGAGTCCACTGGGGAAGAAAACTCCCATGGAAGGAAAGTCAAGGCCAGTCGCTGGGTCCAAAGATAATGGGCTAGACCACACTATGACCATCTATCTGCCAAGAACAAGCAGCAGGAGGAATCACTTCAGCAGCTGCAAGAAGGCGTGGGGCCCAGGGCCACCTAGAGGCAGCTGGAGGAAATGAGTGTGGGAGCCTGTGTGTCCAGAAGAGCAGGCTCTGAGGGAGACGTCTCCTGGAACAGAGTCCTGCAGCCCTGCAGCTGGGTAAAGTACTTTAATAATGCTAGATTTTAATGTGCTTTTTAGTAGCACCTTATCATCATATGGTCTGCCCTCATTACTCTGTTTTTTGATTTGCGGATATTGCATCTATACATCAGTGAGCAATCCTCACTTTTCAGCTCAGGCCGGCTCTGACCCTGATGTAGGTAATTAACAGCCTTTGCGTTATCATTGGCCTTCAAGTGCATAAAGCTGGGTTTCATGATTTTTTTTTTTCTAGTTGTTGTCTTTTTCCTACATGAAGGAAAGACAGAAAAAGGTAAATTGTATGTGGCCTGAGGTGGATGTCTTCTGAGGATCACAACTTGTATTAAATGTGCAGAGCCTTACCTTTGTTACACAAGACATGTTCCTTCTCCATGTTTACAAAACGTGTTATTAGGAAGCACAGTACAATCAAATATGAAATGAGGCACAAGGGTAGGAATTTGGCTTTTATTTTGCTTTTGGTAGGGAGCTTTTGTCTCAATCTTGGAACAAACTGAAAAACAGGAGTGGTTAAATTATGCTGGAAGTACTGATTAAGCAAGAGCAGCACCTAGATTCACCTCTATGGAATTATGTGAATGAAATCTGCTCGGAGGAGAAAAAGGAATGGAAAAGATTAGTGGATGACCCTAGAAAGGTTTGTGTTTTTTTTAAATATAACTTTGATCAATTGATTATTAAGAAAAGCAAAGGGCAATTATTTGATAATTTTTGTGTGCATGTCTGTATGTGTGTGTGTAAATGGTAAGTCTACATTCATAGATCTTACTATTTCTTACCCCCTATACACATGCCCATAGACTTACTTATAAATGATCTATGTAAACGTGGGTTTGATCAGACATAGCAGAAACTTCAGTATTCTTCCTGCAGTTTCTTTTTTTTTTTTTTTTTTTTTGAGACAGTCTCACTCCGTCACCAAATGCCCAGGCTGGAGTGCAGTGGCGCAACCTTGGCTCACTGCAACCTCCGCCTCCTGGGTTCAAGTAATTCTCCTGCCTCAGCCTCCCAAGTAGCTGGGACTACAGGCACGCGCCACCACGCCCAACTAATTTTTTTGTATTTTTAGTAGAGACGGGTTTCACCATGTTGGCCAGGATGGTCTCGATCTCTTGACCTCATGATCCACCCGCGTAGGCCTCCCAAAGTGCTGGGATTACAGGGGTGAGCCACCGCGCCTGGCCTTCTTCCTACACTGTTTCTTACCTTCCTGCCTTTCTGTCATTTACTAAACATTTATTTCCAAAGTGTTCTTTAAAAAATTATTTCTCTCCTCTAATTCATAGGAAATAGACAATTCACTTGTCATATAAGCACCTCTTATACCAAGTTTACGAGAACATGAATTAGAGTTTTGACCTAGCACTTTTGAAAAGGTTCCCATCTTTGATATATAGCATAGCAAAAGAAGGGTAAAAGCCAGCCATGGTGGCTCACGCCTGTAATCCCAGCACTTTGGGAGGCCGAGGTGGCCAGATAACCTGAGGTTGGGAGTTCGAGACCAGCCTGACCAACATGGTGAAACCATGTCTCTACTAAAAATACAAAAATTAGCTGGCTATGGTGGTGCATGCCTGCAATCCCAGCTACTTGGGAGGCTGAGGTAGGAGAATCAGTTGAACCTAAGAGGTTGGGAGTTGCAGTGAGCCAAGATCGCATCACTACCCTCAAGCCTGGGAGAAAGAGTAAGACTCTGTCTCACAAAAAAAAAAAAAGAAAGAAAAAGAAAAAAAGAAAAGAAGGGCAAAAAATAATGGTGGATACTACTTTTGAGCATTATCATTAAGGCTCTGAGTGTTGGGGAAAGGAGGACCCTTGTAGAGAAAGACTTGAGAGAAAATATACAGTTCACTTCATTTTTAAATATCCTAAGTGAATATGGTATAAAAACCACAAGCATAGTTTATCCTCAAAGGACATAAAGGAAATAAAATCTTCAGAAAAGAAGGGGTATGTTTGTGCTGGGGAGAGAGTTGGGAAGAACATTTTGTTAAAAAAAAAAAAAGTAATACTTCAGCCAAGTACTTTCTTCTTTCAGCCTGAGGCCAAAACTATAAAAATTAGAAGAAACCCTCTCTTTGGGACTAGAATGAAGAGTTTATATGATAGATCCTGGTAGCTAACTCTGCATGAACATTATTCTAAGCTCCTTACGGTGATGAAAATGCTGCCCCTCTGGACTTCAATCTTCCACTTTTCTTTCCAGTAAAAATCTAGGCCTGTTATTAGCATCACTGCCTTGATCATTGTTGTTACAAATAGCTACTGATAAATAACCAAAATTGAAATATGTGTTTAGCAGCAATTTACTAGACATGGCTTTGTTACATATATCCAGAAGATCTTAAACTCAGCATTAGACGATTATAACAAAGGTGACTTGTAGAATTTGAACATTTATGCTGAGCTTATGCCAAATTTATCCAAATTTAAAGAACCACGTGATGATATTGAGGACTCATATGTAATAGGGGAATTTTTTCTCCTTTAAAACCTAAAGGTGAAATGAAAATTTGCCTTTTTCCTAAACTGTCAATTTCTTGGGGCACGACTTCTTTCTCCCTGTGGTATTACCACTCAGATTTTGAACAACTGAACTACTCTAAGTCATGACTCATCTGTCACTAGATGGGGTTAAAGCATTTTCATCCTCTGTTACCATGGGGAGAGAAAGGTTCTAGAGGGCCATCCTTCCTCCCACTCAGCATATGTGGGATTCTTAAGCCCCAAATAGAACACTGCTAAACGTTTTTTCATATTTTGTTTTTCTATAAACAAACTTTATCTGTGGCCTTGTAGCAGTTAGCCAGTTCCAGGAAACGCACAGCTAACAATGTCATTCCCCTGTATTGCGCATAATAGAAAAACAGAGTTTAAGTAAACATTTGAATTAGGACAAATTGAAAATTTTAACTTTGGAGTAGCCTTTCCCTAGCATTTATTGACCACTTCTTTCCAGGACAGCTGTTTCAGCTAATTAAATATGTCATCCCTGTTCCATTTAAATGAAGCTAGTTCAATATAACATACTATATACTAGCAGAGTACGATTTTAGAAACTCAGCATTTGCAAAAGGGAACTCAAATTAGAAGGTTAAGCTCCTGCCGGGTATCAGAGAAAAGCTGGTCTATAAATAGCAATATAGCAACACCTAGTGCCAAACACAGATATAGCAGAAAGATGATCGGTCACAACAGCCTTATTAAATATTAGGTTAGTATTGCAATTGGATGACTTTTTCTTGGTATTTTAACTGGAATTCTTTTGTGAAATGGCAAGCTTGGACTGGGTGGTCTCAAGGGTCCTTGCTGGGTCTGCCTGCGGTTCCCCAGTTGGGTTATTACTATGTGCCTTTCATTGTCATTGCCCGATATTCTTTTTAGTCTATTAGATAAAGGGTCCTTGCAGAGGCCTAGCTTTTTTCTTTTATGTCAATTTGCCTTGTGTGCAGTGTGTGGAAGAAATGAAAGGGCTTATGCACTAGGACATTGTGATGTAGAAGTCCCACAAACATCCATTTCTCATACTGTGCCACCTCAAGAAAAAGGAAAACCAGAACAAGGCCGGGATATGTGGGTTGCTGAAAAGAGAAAATAAACTGTGGGCCTTGTGAAACAAAACCGATTCCCTCTATGTGTCGCCAGCAGGTGATGTTTAGAGTGTGCTACCTGGCTCTTTATGTCATAAGGATACACTTAGTCAATCAATTTTCCTGTTTTAGAAAAGATCACATTATCATCTACATGAAACTACACAGAAACGTGATTTGCACAGCCACGTTCTTCCAAGTTAAAACATTCATATCCGTATTTGAGTTTTCTACAGAATTAGGGGAAAATATTATCTATGAAAGAGGTCTGCTGAAGCAGATAAAAGCTTCGAACGTGTAGAGATATTAATACATAAAACCACAGGCCAAGCGAAAGGTCTCTTAAATTAGATAGATCGTCATGAACAGCAATGACTTTAAAAGTCGGTACCACTCGTGGATTTTAAAGGTGTTTACCAGAGCTCTCTCCCAGAGGCGGAAGTTCTTGCCGGACCTCCCAGCAGTTAGTCTGTGACATTGTGCCTTCCTCGCTTTAACACAGAGTCATGTGGCAATGTGTCATGAGCTGACATAGCAAGGCCAACATAATCTCAGCCATGGGTCACTTCAGGGCACCTCTCCCATATATTGAAATAAAATGCACATGTATTCACAACGCAGTTTCCAGGTGAGCTAACCTGGAAGATCTTTGTATTTCAGTGTGGATTTTCATAAAGAAGAGAGCTGGGGCAGTTTAAGACCAGAATATTAAATATCACATGTCACTAAGGGAAGGCCCGAGAAGTTAGTTTTCACAGCAAACTGCTTCTGTATAAACTAGCAATTGTAGGCTTGGTGCAGTGGCTCAAGCCTGTAACCCTAGCACTTGGGGAGGCTGAAGCAGCAGGATCACTGGAAGCCAGGGGTTCAAGACCAGCCTGGGCACATAGCGAGATCCCACGTCTACAAAAAATAAAAATTAAAAAAATTAAAAATAAACTAACAACTGTGATGAAAAGCAGTGGTTTTGTTCACTCACTCACTCACCCATTCATTCATTCATTAGTTCATTGACTCAAGTTCATCCATCTACTATAGACCACAGGCATTGTTCTTGCCTATGGGATGCAGTGGTGAATAAAACAAAGTCCTTGCCTTCATCAAGCTGTTATTCTAATTGGAAAGACACACCGTAAAGACATAAGCCCAGAGCTCTGAAGAATAAAGTCAGCCGGTAACAAAAGCATGAAGATCATTAAAGCTAGGTAAAGGGATGGAAGGGGGAAGATTGATAAGGAAAAATCTTTGAGCAGAGATGTGGATGAAGTTGAGAGAGTGAACCAAATTGTTTGTACCAAACTTAGCTCACTTTACTTTCTGTGTGTGTTGAAATATACAGAAAACTGAGGCACCTGATATTTTTAACATTGCTTAGAAAACACAGAGAAAGGACTTTGTTTCCCGATCAATCAGAAACTGGTTTACAGAGATATCCTCTACCTAGCGTTGACCTGTAGATGGGGATTTGCTTTTGAGCTCTCCGCCACACCAGATCCTTGTTGAATTCTCATGTTTCCATTCCATCTGTGCCAAAAACTCCATGCCTACAAATGTTACTAGTTTTCTTCCCCGCAGCTTTTCATCCCTTTCCAAGAACATGGGAAGCAAGAGTGACATGACTTCATGTTCCATTGTTCCTTGACCATCTTGGTATCTGCTGTGTTTGTTGCCCACTTTTAATTATTTTATGACACAGACAACAGGAGTTGGGCTGAGGTCACCAATTTGTGACTCACAGGCTGCTAATTATTTAGCTGGTAGATGCTGGGTCCCCGTTACTGCCTTTTTGTGTTCTGCTGGGGTCAAAGCGAGGCCTCCTTAGAGCAATACTGGGTGAAATCTCTTGAGCAAGAATTCAGCTGGCCAAATCACAGTATATGCAGGACTTATTATATGCTTATGGCTTGTACCAGAGAGAGGGAAACACAAGTTGGCATATCTACTCTAACAGATAAAAGTCTTCTTTGGGACAGGCAATCTGGTCACATAGGTATTTTTGCTCCCTTGGGATTTATTTTAAGTTATGGAATCTTAGAGACAGAAGGAGTCTTGGAAATTATCCAGTCCAACTTCCACATTTTACTGAGAAGGACCAAGATTACAGGAGGCTTCAATTTTCTCAAGGTCACACAGCCCTGGTTTCTTTCTACAGCAGCAGGCTGTTCACTGTCCTGTTCTGGAACCTTCCATACAACAACCGTTCCAATTGGTCTCCACATCAAGAGCAACCACCCACTCATACAGCAATAGAAAACAGAAAACTATGCACAGAAACACTCTAGAGAGATATTCTGAGACTTTTATATCATTGCATAGAAACAAACCTTTGGCTTTGCTTTTAACTCTCTCCTCTGGTCTGATTTTTTTTTTTTTTTTTTTTTTTTTTTTTTTTTTTTTTTTTTAGAGAAAGTAAGGAATCTCTTTATTCTGTTCTTTTTTTGTGTGTTACTGGGCACAGAATCAGCAATTCTGATCATACCTCCTTGGTGTATACACAGCATCATCCCATTCCTCTCATGTCCTCAGTTTGAGTACAGGCTTATATGCTTTTGTATGCTTCTTGGTAAATTTCTCAGATGTATGTATATTTTTTAAAAAGACATAATACACCAGATACTGATCTAGTGGAAAAAAGTAAAAATTACGAAATGTAGAATCAAGCGTTCATAGGTTCGAAACCAGGATTTGACACTTAATAATTGTGTCACCTTCATTTATTTAACATCTCAGAACCTCAGTTCCACCGTCTGTACAATGGGACCAGTAATAGTAACTGTCGAGAGCTTCAGCAGTGCATTCTCATCATTCCTCTCCTTTGCCTCTCACATGGGCATAACTGGGTCAGTGTGCTTAGTTGCTCATGGATCAATCTGGTTCCTTCCTTTTTCAAAAATGCCAAGAGAAGAAACTAAATGAATATACTTTCCTTGTTTAAGAGGACCTAAAAGTTCCTCCCTAAAAGCAATTTTTATAACAAGCATCATCTAAGAATGTTTTGCGATACTCAGAGTTTCTCCTTTCTCATTCTGCTTTTTTCCCCTTTTCCTCTCTGTAGTTCCCTTTTGTTCTCCCTACAAACAGCTTTTGTAAAACGTACATGAATGACCCAGAGCTTCCATGGTTCCTCTCTCCCTGAATCGACTGTGTCCAGACCTGCGCTTTGGATCTGCGAGTGACACAAGAAGCTGTTTTTGGCTTCAGGAATGTTTTCCT
The DNA here is from genome assembly GCF_048565385.1 of Saimiri boliviensis. Taxonomy (NCBI): domain Eukaryota; kingdom Metazoa; phylum Chordata; class Mammalia; order Primates; family Cebidae; genus Saimiri; species Saimiri boliviensis. Next base: position 6,606,420 of record NC_133457.1, on the reverse strand, counting down.
CCACGTTCTGACTCGTCTCTTGTTCTTTCCTCTCCAACGTTTCTCCCTCTCTTCCCCAGACACCCCCACTGTGTCTCTCTTCCTGTTTTCTTAGCTTCTTTTCCTCGCCTTGGTGGCCGAAGCACACCAATCAATCACAGCTGTGGTCACAATCACAGTTCTATCTGTGACTCCTCTATCTCCATGATAAAACAAGATAGGAGTAGCCTCTCCAAAAGGCAGCTGATCTCCGCAGTAGCCAGTGGGAGGCTGCCTGGCGTGGAGGAGTCAGCCAGTAAGAGGTTTTCCTTGCAGCTGCAAGGCTTGGGGAGTGAAACGGCAGCTAGCTGTGCAAGTTTGCCGGTGACACCGTTAAGTATTGCACTTCAAAAAAAAAAAAAAGGGGAAAATTCTGATACATTCCAGATCATTTCAAAACGTATTTGCCGGTCAGATATACAGAAGGCAAATAAAATTTTGAGTCAGGTAAGTACAAGCTGATGTACAAATCTCTATTTAGGTCCAAACAGCTTGCAGATTGGATGACATTAAATTTGACGATTCCCAGTTAGGGATGAGAAAAATGAAACTTGTTTTCTCTTTAAACCCCAAGCCATTACAAGAAGAGAGGGTTCACTCAAAGCTGAAGTTGAATAGCTAGTAAAAAGCGAAGGGAAATGTGCATTATGGGTAAAGATGAGAAAGATTTTAAATCCAGTTAGAAACTGGACTGTTAGGAAAGACACAAAAGTCTATTTTAAAAGACCCATATTGTGTCTGCACGGGTGGAGCACCTGCACGGTCTAACCTAACACACCTGCCCCATCATTGCTATTCCAGAAAGACAGGTTCTGCTTGGTGCTGCGCGGGGGCAGAGCGGCCTTTGCCTTGCGTTCCCTGCACATCCCAGATTCATCAATATCATCAGGGTAATTGAGCCAGCATGGCCGCATGCCTGAGCAAACTTAGGCCTTTTATTTCATGCCGTTAATGCAGCTAAATCTTTTTTTTTCCTTCTCTCAACTTTTATCTTCACACTTCCAAACTTTGGGGGAATGAGGTTGGAGGATCACTTGAGGCCATGAGTTCAAGACAAGCCTGAGCAACAGAGACAGATCCCATCTCTACAGAAAAAAAAAAAAATTAAAAAAATTAACCAAGTTTGGCATGCCCCTGTTGTCCCGGCTATTCAGGTAGATGAGGCAGGAGGGTTCCTTGAGCCCAGGAGTTCAAGGTTATAATAAACTATGATTGTATCACTGCACTCCAGCTTGGGTAACAGGGCAAGGCATTGTGTCTAAAAAATTCAGATTACAAAATTTTTTTAAAAATAAACCTACAAAAAACTTGAAAAAAAAAGTGTAAAGAGCCACTAACATCACCCAATTTCACCAATAGAACATTCTCCTACGTAAATATGCCAATATCCTCCCAGCATACTTAACATTGATACACTAGTGTTATCTAAAATAAACTCCATACTTAAAGTTCCTAAATTGTCCCTGTAGCCTTTTAATTGTCTTTTATGACTTGAACAATTTTGAAGAGTCCAAGCCAGTGTTTTGCAAAATGTCCCTATAATCTGAATTTATCTAATTTCTTCTTTATAATTAGATTCACGTCAAAATATTTTTGCCAAAAATATGACACAGATGATGTTGTGTGCTTGCATTGTATTGTATCAGGAGGCAATGATGCCTGTTTGTCTTGTTTTTGTGAAGTAAAGTCTGATCACTTGGTTAAAGTGTTAACTGCCATATTTCTACTTTGAAGAGATATCCTTTTTCATTGTAATTTTTTTCTCCATTTATCTAAAGGTTTTAACATCTATTGATGATTTTTGCTTTATTGCACTGGTGTTAGCAGAGAGTTAATTTGTCTTTTTTTTTTTTCTTCATTCCTTTTGTATGCATCAGATAGAACCTTCAATATCAGGGTCTTTCTGACAGCGAAGCTCATATTCTTTCTAGTACACGAGCTACCTTTTTAACATGTAGACAAATAAAACTAGTCATCTGAAGCTGCTAGGAAAAGAAAACATTATAATTTATCTCTTGTTTGTAGATCGATTATCTTTCATCTTGGCAAAAATGAACTCCTTCTGTAGCTTTGAAACCTGCTTTAAAAATCCCAGGACTGTAGCACCCACAGAGCTGCTTTTTTTAGGGCTCACATGTGAAGCAGTGTACTCAAAAGAGGTAGACGATGTTCCTATCAGTTTCCGCCTCTCAGCATCACTGACATTCTTCCGCTCCGTTGGGGGTCCAATTTTGCTTGACTGATTTACTGATTGATGATTTCTTGTGTTTGGTGTGGAGAGGGGAGCACTGGAATAAAATGTCAATTTGGGCTTTCTGTTTGTTTTTAGTGGCAATGCTGGCTTGAAGAGTTTGGTGAAGCTCCTGCCTTTTTCCCTGAGCCAACATCCTGAAATTCCCTGGGTTGAGGAGAAGGTGGGATCTGCAAAGCAGCCTTAGGGAGACCTTGACCTTACCACCTCCAAGGAGAACTTACAGACCCAATTCTAGTCAGTCAGTGCCACGTGGGATGACTAGAGGGAGCAGGGGCCCTACGAGCCTTGCTGGCTGCCAGGACGTGAGTACGCAGACATGGCTGATAAGAGAGGAAGCCCAAGACAGAAGCACTGACACTTTCTTTTCTTTGCCAGTACCTGCTTTCACTAAAAATGTCCTTGCTTTAATGAAATTGGTGTGGCTAGATTCCCACGGGAAACCACACAGAGAGAAACCCTATTCTACCTCTCTCCCTTCTCTTTGTTATATTAAGTGGCAACGACTCCTCTAATCACTAATAAATTCAGGTTTACAAGTCACAATAGCAGTGCCACGGTTAGGCTGTGAGTGTTACAAGCACTTAAAGGGCCCCCAAATTAAAACAAAAAGTATTTTCCCTGTTTGCGATCTTTGTACTGTTTAACATGAGTGTTTCAACAGTCTTTATTTTCCAAACATGCAAACAGGAGAGAGTGATCTGACCCACAGCATATTGACATGCCATCTAGCTATAACCTTGAGATAAAAAGTAAAGGAAAAAGTCAAAACAGCTGCTCAAACCAAATACTAATGCAAACAAGCCTTTCTTCACCCCAACCCCTTCCCCCAGTATCAATGGAACAAACGCATTAACACTCACGGACAGTGGTGGATGCCCTTGGAGCTGTACTTGTGCCGCTTTCAGGGAATCAGGAGCCCAAAGACAAAGCGAAAAGTCTAATGTATTAACCAACTAACTGAACAAATACATATTATTATATGTATCTGCTCTGTGCCAGACCGGGTTCTAGATGTCAGGGATATCTCATCTATTTAAGGGATGTGTACAACTCTCAAGGTCTCTGCCCTTGTGGAATTTATCTAGTGATGTTAGAAAAACAAAATCAGAGAATATAGCCTACAGTATTGAGAGGAGATAGAAAATAGCATCTGTACCAGAAAGCATGAGCTGGTTTCCTGGATTCTGTATATCCAGGAATGCAATTGCTTCAAAATCTGGGTCAAACTGTGGAATGACTATTAAAGATAGAAAGGCAGCGGGGAAGAAAGCAGAGAATCAAAGAGGATCTTCTCTTTTCATCACTCACAGGAGGGTCCTTTGGACGTTTTTACCGAATTGTTGTTCAGAAAGAGTTAAACATAATGTTTATAGATGATAAATTGCAGAGCAAGACTCAGTCTCAAAAAAAAAAAAAAGCCAACCGTGACTGCACCTTCGTCCCACGCTACAAGAACCCCAAAGGTGGAATATTCCGACTTCACAGTAGTAACTTTCTGAACATCCTTGGTAGGCTAAGCTCTGGGCTAGGCATTTATGGTTTTAGCTCATTGAATCCTCTCAACCAAATTCCTGATGAGATAAACATTAATTTTTATTCCCATTTATCAGATGAAGAAACAGACCTAGAAAAGTAACTTGCCCTTACCCAAGGACACAAATCTCGTTGAGAGTAGAACCAGAATGGGACCACAGCTCCATCTGACTCAAAATCAATGTCCTAAACCACTATACTTGCATTTACAAACTTATGTTTCATCATTTTATTTCAGTAAAAAGGAAAAAAGTGTTAATGTTAAATAGAAAAATTAGTCAGATAGCTCCAGAAGGTGACCTGTGTTTTTAAGATATTACCTTGGAACAGACATCCAAATAGATCCCATCGGTCAAAATCAAATGACACCGTTTTCTCAAATGCATGATAAAGTAAGAGATGACTTGTAACTGCCTAAACGTAGCTAAATTCAATATCTCAAATTAGAATTGCGATCCAAGAATGAATGGGGATCAGAGTTTTACTCAACTGATAAATTACTCCTCAAAGTTTTATTTTATTTTACAACTGCATACATTTCCATCATCATACGTTATTTGAAAATTGAATTAATAATAAAATAAGTTGACACTGGTTTCGTGAAAACAGTGCAAAACTCCATAAGAAAGTTCATGCCCATTTGGGAAAGAATCCATATCAAAAATCTTTATCAACAATAATTGTAGTGGAATCAAACTTTGAAAGGAGGTAAAGAAAGGTCTTGCTTTTGCTTGAAATCATTTAAATTAAATATAATGAAAAGTGATCAGGGTGCTTATTTTTACTTTGTTTTGTGGGAAATTGTGCTGGGAATGTGAATCTATTGTACACAAAGGATGTTGGCTTTATGAACCTAGGAGGTTGAGTTGAGAAACAATTAGCTCAGTCAGCAAGCCTTTGAATCTGATCAAGCCAGGAAGTGGTCACTCCCCAGGACAGGGCAGAATGAAGGGAGTCAAGGCAGCAATCCAAAGCAAGGAATAATTTTTTTTCTCTCTTTCTCTTAAATAAATTGTTATCGAAATTTATTGTGTCAAATTTATGCCAAGGACTATGTGAGTACATTTCACCTTTGGTCAAACAAACAGAATCTTGTTTCCAAGTAGATCAACAGTTCATATGTTTCATGGCTACTGTCTCTAAGAAACTTTTATTTACTGAGGACTGTCATACTCTCATGTTTTGGTAACAAAACATCTTTTGAGACCAAGGCCCCAAGCCACCGAGGAAAATGAAGGGCCTCTACCAGGCTGCTGGCTGGAGTCTTGTCACTCTGGGGAGCCTCAGTGTATGCTCTGGAGTTACTGCTTTCTTCCCTGTGTATTCTTACAAGCCTTGGTTCGCAGGATGGAGTGTTCGGATTGCTTGTCCCATCTGGAATGGAGCTTTGGTATGAAAATATTTTATTAAATATATTGAGAAAATAAAGGAAGGCGGGAGGGAAAGGGGAAGCAGAAGAACATGTCTTTTTAAATTGTTCTAACAATACAAAGAAGTCAAAATTCCACATAAAATCAGAATCTGCATTGAAACATTGATTTCTATTAACTGCATCTTAAGTATAAAAATTGTCTTAATAATTGTTTCATCATGTATACATGTATATTATGTATCTTTAATGGCATGCTACTCAAGAAATTCTTAAAAAGTTATTTCATTTTAGTCCTCTTATCTTGATATGCTGAGAAATTAGAATCCATCTTTTGAAATTTGAATTTTGAATTTAGGAAAAAACATAAACCTGGAAACATAATTTTAAGTATAGAACAAAATAAAATAACTTTCAAACTAACGCTTTCATTACAAGCACTAAGACATGTGTACACGGCCCCAAAATTTACAAATCCCAGATACGTGTTTTTCTATCTTTCCCTTTGATTGCAACTGTTTGAACTGAAACTAATTGAAGAAGAGGGGTGATGGACTTCACAATTCACCAGGAACGTACGTGTGCCTAGTACAATGTCTGACACTAAGTGGTACTCAGTGTATGCTCATTGAATCATTGCACAGATAAGCAATTGACCTGGTCCCTTAGCTCTCCAGACAAAGAAATGAGCACATCTAGCCTTGGGAGTATCTGGCTTCCTTGCTGGTATAATTTAAGAGAAGTTACAGAGACCTACCAGTCCAACAAATCTTTCTCTCCTTGATTCTTGTGATGCCCGACACCACCGGAGACTGGAGAATTTAATTTTGAAGTTTTGATCTTAAAACATTCTGTTAAAATATAGCCACTCCTCCGTGAGATAGCATCTTAAATCTTTAAGTTATTAAAACTTTAACTGGGATATCACCTAAATGCTAGACCTCAGGAAATATAAGTTTTAATCTACTTATTAGACAAATATTTATGAATAGCCTACTATGTCCTTGAGTTACAACGAAGAAACAAACAAAGTCTTGATCTTAGAGGAACCTGGTCTAGTGGTGTTTGATGAGTATGTGCAGATAGATGGAGGGATGATGGGGGAGTGGATGGAATGAGGAAACCAGAGGGTTATGTTTTTCTTTCTCAGTTTTTTTTTTCCCCAATACATTCATTTGTATCTATCACCCCAATCTTGATCTTCCCTTCTTTTCTCCAACACCTACCTGAAACCATGCATTCATTCAAAGAAATCTTTGTTAAAGTTCTGCTGGAATGCAGAGATGGCAGTTACATTTATTCAAGTGGCTTCCAAGCTTGTCTTGGTGACTCAGAGTCAGAAAAATATTTTACTTGAGGACCCAGAATGTACATAAATACATCTACATTCTTCTCTCTAGATAAATAGATATCTACATCTGTTATGCATATGTATGTATAATAGATAGATGTTTATATATCAATAAAACAAAGGTTTCTCAAAACAGTACTTAGCCTCTATGTGAAATGTATTCTGATATTTTCTATTTCATTTAATTTTTTTAAAATTCTGATTTCATAAAGTTTAACGATATCACAATTAGAGTTCAACTCCACATTCGTTTGTTCCACTCTTTGCCTACCCTTGCAGAGTCTAACATACTATATTCAACAAATATTCGTGATTTTAATGAAGATTACAGATGATTGACTGGAAGCATGTTGTAGGCCAAACATCTATTTTTACCAGTTAGGGCCAGAGATATGATGTGAAGTGTCTCCACCACATAGCTAATGGGAACTATTTGATTTCAGGGGTGGCAGCATCAGGCAGTGGAGTCAGAGATAAAGGATTTAGAGAGGCAACCCTGTTTCAAGTCCTGACTTTGATGTTCTTGGGAGGAGGTCAAAAACAGGACCCTCAACCAGCCAGTTCCTCATTGCCTTTAACTGTAAAATGGGAAATATTATAGACAAAAAGAGCAGACATGTAAAACTGTCTAACCCTAAGATGCAAGTGAGAATGAGCACTATTTAAACAGTGATTGTGTAATAAAGGGCTTCGCCAATTTCAAAGCCCTCCTCAAATGCTAGTTAATACCATGCCTTTCATGTGTGCCCTACTCTCTGTTAAAGCCCTTTGTTCTTAACCCTGTGTCTCCTGCCTCACTTTCCTATCCTATTCCCTCATGACCTGCTGAGTTCCCCATCCTGTGACCTCCTGGACTTCCATCTCCCACCACTCGTCCCTTAGCTCCCTTCGCTCCCATCACATCAGCTCCTTGCTGTTTTCAAACATGCCATGATGTGTTTCTGCCTCAGGGCCTTTGCACTACCTGCCCTCTGCCCAAAGCCTGTTCCTGAACTTAGCTCACTCCCTAGCCTCCTTCAATTCTTGATCAATTCTTTATAAATGTCACTTTTTTACGGAGGTCTGCTCCCATGGCGCTATTTAAAATTGTAATACCTGACCCCCAACTGGCATTCCCAGTCTCTGATACCCCACTCTATTTTTTCCCATAACACTTATTAACATATAAGACATTATATAATTTTTAAATTTACTGTTTGGTTCAACAAATTTAAAAATTATATAATGTCTTATATGTGTACTCCCCTTTCCTCTCCTCCAACAAATGTATATTGCCCAAGGGCAGGTATTGTTTTTTTCTATTATGTTTACTGCTGTATCTGAAGAACTTGGAACAGAGAGAATGACATAGTATGTGTTCAATAAATATTGCTCAGTAAGGATTGTTGAATGACTGAATGAATCTCATGCCCTCCATTCTGTTGGTGCAGAATTTCTTATGCAGTTGAATACCAATTAGGTTGCAAGGACTAAAGGTCAGGGCAGTGTTTATATGATACTAATGCAGGAAAAAATTCTCATGGGAAGGAAAGTAATACAAATGCTCAGTCTGGCCAGGCGCGGTGGTGGCTCAAGCCTCTAATCCCAGCACTTTGGGAGGCCGAGGTGGATGGATCACGAGGTCAGGAGATCGAGACCATCCTGGTCAACATGGTGAAACCCCGTCTCTACTAAAAATACAAAAAATTAGCTGGGCATGGTGGCACGTGCCTGTAATCCCAGCTACTCAGGAGGCTGAGGCAGGAGAATTGCCTGAACCCAGGAGGTGGAGGTTGCAGTGAGCCGAGATCGCACCATTGCACTCCAGCCTGGGTAACAAGAGTGAAACGCCATCTCAAAAAAAAAAAAAGCTCAGTCTTTCAAAAATGTCTAAATTTAGACCAACGTTATTTTTTTTTTCCTAGTGAGTTTCCTACTGGATCAGTTCTGTCTCATCAGGGTGAACTTGAAATGGACTCTGACTCATTCCACAACCTCCCTTACCAATCACTTCTCCTTTTTTTTGAGATGGAGTTTTGCTCTTGTTACCCAGGCTGGAGTGCAATGGCGCAATATTGGCTCACCGCAACCTCCGCCTCCTGGGTTCAAGCGGTTCTCCTGCCTCGGCCTCTTGAGTAGCAGGGATTACAGGCATGCACCAACATGCCTGGCTAATACTGATTTTTAATAGAGACACAGTTTCTTCATGTTGGTCAGGCTGGTCTCGAACTCCTCCCAACCTCAGGTGATCGGCCCACCTTGGCCTCCCAAAGTGCTGGGATTACAAGCTTGAGCCACCTTGCCTGGCCACCAATCACATCTTAACTTGCCTTCAAAGTATATCTTCATCCAATGACAAGATTTGTACATTTCAATCATATTGACATTTCCTTTTGCGGATGACTCCATATGTCTTTGAAGACTTGTAAGAGACAGATTTTTGCATATGATACAGCACTTTGAATTTGTTCAAAGCCTTTCATTCAAGGCTTTCTAAGTACTTCATAAAGATTGGTCCTCAGACTCCCTAGCTCCGTTTTGACATTTATACAACAAGCAGTTTTCCTGGAATTTTGGAGCTAGGTTATTTAAAAGCATCAGCTGCTAGAAAGTATTCGGTGAGGAGATCGTAGTACTTTAAGGATTAAGCTCTATTAATCCTGGAAAACATGGCTTGTAGATCAAGTTCTGATGAAAAGACAGAAGTACAATGAGTTTAAACCCGGGCCCTGAGGTGCTGGAGATCCCAGTGACTTGGCCAAGGGCAAGCGTAGCACTGCACCCAGAGCCCTGCTTAGAGAAGGGAATTTGGCAGAAAGGTCAGGCTAGACTTCATTATGCAGGCCCCCGTTTCCCCAGCGGTTCAGAAGGGGCTTGATTACATGATCATGCAAGTCTCTTACAGCTTCACAGTCACATGACTTCCAACTGCCTGACGGTGTCAAAGAAAAACCAGAGCTGGACACTTAGCTAAAACAATGAAAACAGATTTTATGCGGGATTATTGCAATGGGGAAAAAGAGACATCGATATAGAACAAGGTTTGGTTCCGGGCCGGGCGCGGTGGCTCAAGCCTGTAATCCCAGCACTTTGGGAGGCCGAGGCGGGTGGATCACGAGGTCAAGAGATCGAGACCATCCTGGTCAACATGGTGAAACCCCGTCTCCACTAAAAATACAAAACATTAGCTGGGCGTGGTGGCGCGTGCCTGTAATCCCAGCTACTCAGGAGGCTGAGGCAGGAGAATTGCCTGAACCCAGGAGGCGGAGGTTGCGGTGAGCCGAGATCGCGCCATTGCACTCCAGCCTGGGTAAGGAGCGAAACTCCGTCTCAAAAAAAAAAAAGAACAAGGTTTGGTTCCAAACACAGCATGAACAAATGGGGATTTATAGCTGAGAAGCAGGGTGAAAGTCAGTGGATGAAAAATTACTAAGGAACTATCAGGGGCAAGGGGGATTCTGGCTATCTCGACCTAGCAGTTTTCCTGTTGAAGACAGGCCAGGGTGGTCAGACATCACTTCAGGGATCGAGGAGGAGGAGAAACCTGACTAGTTATAGAGCGTGATCAGGTATTGAGGGTAAGGGGGTTCTCGCTAAACTGACTCATCAGGATTCTTGTGCTCAAAGTGGGTTTTACAGGGACTAATACACAGACCGGCCTACAGGAGAAGGTTCAGGAACCTGACTAAAGTTTGATCAAGCAAAGTATCTGTCACTGGTCCATTTTTCCACTTAGATATCCTAAGCTTCCTTAAGGCCAGCTTGTCTAAAACCAAATTAATCATCTTGTCACCCAAACCATTTTTTTCTTCTCCAACTTCCCTGTCATTGTCTTGGCAACTCAATTTCAAATCCTGGAGTGATTCTGACTCAACCTGTTCCTCTAAACTAGCTCTTCTCAAACTGTAACGTGCATACGAATCATCAGGTGATCTTGATGAAGGCAGGTTCTAATTCAGCAGGTCTGGGGCGGGGCCTGAGAGTCTGCATATGTTTTTTTGTTTTTTGTTTTTGTTTTTGTTTTTGTTTTTTTTGAGACGGAGTTTCGCTCTTGTTACCCAGGCTGGAGTGCAATGGCGCGATCTCGGCTCACCGCAACCTCCGCCTCCTGGGTTCAGGCAATTCTCCTGCCTCAGTCTCCTGAGTAGCTGGGATTACAGACACGCACCACCATGCCCAGCTAACTTTTTGTATTTTTAGTAGAGACGGGGTTTCACGATGTTGACCAGGATGGTCTCGATCTCTTGACCTCGTGATCCACCCGCCTCGGCCTCCCAAAGTGCTGGGATTACAGGCTTGAGCCACCGCGCCCGGCCCGAGAGTCTGCATATCTAACCAGCTCCTGGAGGATGCCCATGCTGCTGGTCCTAGGACCACACTGGGGGCAGCAATGCCCTAAAGCAGCCCAATCCAGCCCCACTCCAATCAGTTGCCATGTAACCTTAATTTTTCCTACAAGGCATATCCCTTTGCTACGTTTCTTCCTTTCTGTCTCACTGTATATCCTCCCACCCCTTACCACTTCCCACCCCTGCTCAGATTTTATGCCTAGATAGCTTTGAGAGCCAAACTGTGGGAATCTATCCATTAGTGAATTATAAAATCAATCTATCGAGTAGCTAGGGACATTTGCAATGAATAGGATAGAATATTAGAATGCATCCCACAAAATGAGAGTTACATATTATTTGATCAGATGTAAAAATATTGATAACCATGATGTGAAATGGATTCGTTACTGCAGCTAGAGTTGAAAAAACGAATCTAAAAACCAGCGTTCTACAGTTACTTCTAGGTCTGTATTCCCACCTCATAGGCACACAACTGGCTCGTCTTTCTAAACCTCTTCAGTAGTCAGGCTACAGTTTCTTCAGAAAGCTTTAGCATTCCTTCGTTGTCCCTAAGCAAAGTCCAGACATGCTAGCCTGCATCGTGCAGCCCTCCTCACCCTGGTATCACCTGGCTTTCAACCCCAATTTTCTACTCTTCTCTGCCAAGAACTGACCCTCCCTTCAGTCTGGACTCCACGCTCACTGCTCCCTAAGCATGACCGCCACTTCCCCACCTTTGCACATGCTGCTCCCACGGCCTGAGCTGCCCTCCCTCTGGCACCTCCCGTTGAACCCACATCCATCCTTAAACCCACTTCAGCTCCTCTTTCTCCATGGCGCCTTCATCATTGATGTTTCCCCTGTAAGTGATACGGTATCCCTGAGCTCTCCTCATGTAGGAAACATTCATCCTTCTTGCCTAGGGTTGTAGCCATTCTCATATGTGCGTTATTTTTACACCTGAACTGTAAATCCCGCTGACAGTCAGAACCGCTATTTGTACAATTACTATTTGGGGATCTCGTTCATCTTATTTGATCTTTCTGTGCCTCATTTTAAAAGTGGGGGAATGTATACATGACAAGGCCATTGTGAGGATTAGAAGAGTGAACGCGTGTGAAGTGTTCAACATAAATTAAGCACTCACTCAATCCACGTTAACCGTTATGATTACTCTATCAGCACAGTACCTGGCACACCGCCTGTTTGTAGTAGACTCATAACAGATGCTTGCAAGTGAATAAATTATCCCCTATTAATACGGCACCTCTAAAAGTTTCTATTTCTGTTGTGAGGGCTCCCTGTTTCCTTCAACTCATCTACTTCTGAGAGCTAGCGGCTCACGCCTGTAATCCCAGCACTTCTGAAGGCCAAGGTGGGCAGATCACAAGATCGGGAGTTTGAGACTAGCCTGGCCAACACGGTGAAACCGTGTCTCTACTAAAAATACAAAAATTAGCCGGGCTTGGTGGCACTTCTGAGAGCTATGTCCTCTACTTAAGCAATTTAAAGATTTAGTGGGAGGCCTCACAATTATCATGCAATCAAAGTGTTAGCAGCAGCTAACCCAACTCATATCCCTGGAAGTGCCTGGAGAGCCAGGCAGCAGCAGCCTGTCAAGAAGAGCTGAGGGAGGCGAGTGCAGGATGCGGGCTTTCTCTTCTTTCCCCGCTCACAGACAGACACAGCCTCCACTCTCCCCCTCCTCACAGCCTGGCCTCCCTTTCAGCCAACTATTCCCCCTTCCAACAGCCCCTCTCTCACATTTTCTCTTCCCCTTGACTTGTCCTGCCTACTCTCAAATCTCTTCCTTCTTCATTCTTTCCTCCTCCCTATCTAAAAATAAGATTTTCTTTTTTTTTTTTTTTTTTTTGAGACGGAGTTTCGCTCTTGTTACCCAGGCTGGAGTGCAATGGCGTGCGATCTCGGCTCACCGCAACTTCCGCCTCCTGGGTTCGGGCAATTCTCCCGCCTCAGCCTCCTGAGTATCTGGGATTACAGGCACGCGCCACCATGCCCAGCTCATTTTTTGTATTTTTAGTAGAGACGGGGTTTCACTATGTTGACCGGGATGGTCTCGATCTCTCGACCTCGTGATCCACCCGCCTCGGCCTCCCAAAGTGCTGGGATTACAGGCTTGAGCCACCGCGCCCGGCCTAAAAATAAGATTTTCTTTTCTTTTTTTTTTTGAGATGGAGTTTTTTGCTCTTGTTACCCAGGCTGGAGTGCAATGGCGCGATCTCGGCTCACCGCAACCTCCGCCTCCTGGGTTCAGGTAATTCTCCTGCCTCAGCCTCCTGAGTAGCTGGGATTACAGGCACGTGCCACCATGCCCAGCTAATGTTTTGTATTTTTAGTAGAGATGGGGTTTCACCATGTTGACCAGGATGGTCTCGATCTCTTGACCTTGTGATCCACCCGCCTCGGCCTCCCAAAATGCTGGGATTATAGGCGTGAGCTATTGCTCCCGGCCAAAAACTAAAATTTTCAAAAAGAAATGGAAGAAAGAAAAGATGTCTGTACATCTCCGGAAAAATAATGCTATTCTATCTCCCATGTCTGGTGAGGAGCACCAGTAGAGATGGATGCACTAACCTCTTGAGCTCCCATTCCATTAGAAGAGTAGATTTATCAAGTTCCTATAAGAGGCATTCATACTCAGCCTACTCCATGAAAGATCCTTCTCAAAGTTTTTATGTAAACAAAGCAAAATTCAAGCTGGCAGCTACAAAAATAACAGGCAACTGAAATTCTGCAGCATTTTTCAACTTTTTGAAAGGAAAGAAACAGCTCATGCCAAGGTAGTTAAGGCAACCTGGAATCTCAGCATCCGAGAATGTCAGCTATCTACTCCGAGTTAAAGCAGCAGAGGGGCGTGAGCCTGACGCCCTTGCTTATCTGGCTTCAGCGTTTCTCTCTGACAGAGCAGCAATGTGTCAATTGAGGGCCATGCCTCCCAGAGCAGCGAAAGCCCCAGGTTTACCCCACAGCACCGATGTTACAGTTGCTCTTAATAATTCTTTTGTTTTCTTGTACTATTTATGCTGGCTCACCCTCCATAGGGTCCCTTGGAAACTTTCCTCTTGCAGAATCACGCCAGGAATCTCGTTTGACTACAGATGGTTCTGTTTTTATCCATGGGAGTTTTATGGTATGGCGATGCCAAGTCTGGAATTGTAGGCTCAGCTACATGAGAAGTGTGTGTGTGTGTGTGTGTGTGTGTGTGTGTGTGTGTGTGTGTCTGTGTTTCCCTCTCTCTCAAATTCTCTAAATGCAATGTTCAAAATAAAATATGCCAGGAAAATGAAAAGCTAAGTCTCAAAACAATAAATATGCCAGATCCAGCTGCTACAAAAGCAGGGTACCACAAAACAACGTAGGGAAAAATGCTGATTTTTTTTTTCCTCTTTAACTTTGTTGATTGTATGCGTACAGTCAGGCTTATTTCCCTGTCAAACCCTAACCTGTACTATTCTTGGAGCCGTCCATATTCTATATCTTATTTTAGGCACCTGCCTTCCTCTTTCTCTCTCAACCTCAAAAGAGTCATTAACTAAGAACAAATGATTTATGAGGATTGAGAATAAGCTATTTCCAATCTCAGTGACAACAAAGGTCTCCTCCATTGGACCTGGTGCTAAATCAAAGAGCCCAGAAATATTTTTTTTCATTACCTACTTCTAAATTCTGGTGACACCATTCCCTCTTTTGTTTAACTATTTTCATTCTGCACTTTGGGCCTTTTTCCTTCAACAGAGACTATAAAGAAAAACTCTTTTGAGGCAGGGCGCAGCGGCTCACGCCTATAATCCCAGCACTTTTGAAAGCCAAGGTGGGCAGATCACAAGGTCAGGAGTTCGAGACCAGCCTGGCCAACATGGTGAAACTGTGTCTCTACTAAAAATACACAAATTAGCTGGGCTTGGTGGCATACGCCTGTAATCCCAGCTACTCAGGAGGCTGAGGCAGGGGAATCACTTGAACCTGGAAGGCAGAAGTTGCAGTGAGCCGAGATCATGCCACTGCACTCCAGCCTGGGTGACAGCGAGACTCCATCTCAAAGAAAAAAAAAAGAAAGAAAGAAAGAAGAAGAAGAAAGAAAGAATAAATGCCCCATCATGCATTCATTCTAATGATAATCTTTGTTATTTGAGGAATAGGGATCGTGTGTTTGTATTCTACCAGCAGGCGGAGGCTGCAGAATCTCAAAAGAAAGCAACGAGCAAAAGAGAAAGCCACTTCTGGGTTTCAGGACAAGTTCCCATTCTGGTTCCTTCCATTTACAGTTTCATCAGTTTGTGAGAAAGGTGAACAATAGACGATTAATCAAAATAAAAAATATGGCAAGGGTTATAAAGCCAAGCTACTCTTGTACTGACACCTTGAAGTAGTGGAGCGGATGATTCTGATGGCAAAAGCAACACAGAGAATCAAAACATGAACTTGCGTGAATCATGTCTTTATGACACTAATGGCTTACTTTCCTCGTCATCAGAGCTTTTTTCCACTGATGAGGAGGAAATCAGAGCCATAAATCCACTGAGTCATTTTCTGTTCCTTCAAGTTCATGATAAAGTTGGCAAACCGTGAGACAGATTGAACTCTTTCCAGAGGTACCTTCTGTGACGGATGTTATTTTTCCATTTTCTTGTCACAGGCCATCACAACTGGTGTGCTTCTACTGCTGGCTTACAGAGCGTGGACCCGGAGACACCTGGTAAATATACAGATGGCAGCATGGCTTTGAAGGTCAAATCACTATTAAGCGCAGTATGGAACATAAAAAATATGATTTCCAATTAGAATTGAGTTTGGTCTAATTGACGCCTTACTACAATGGATTTCAGTAAGAAACTGTGTTTTAAATGAATAATCTTTTTTTTTTTTTTTTTTTTTTTTTTTTTTTTTTTTTGAGACAGAGTTTTGCTCTGTTGCCCAAGCTGGAGTGCAGCGGCATGATCTCAGCTCACAGCAACCTCCACCTCCCAGGTTCAAACAATTCTCTTGCCTCAGCCTCCTGAGTAGCTGGGACTACAAGTGCGTGCCACCATGCCTAGCTAATTTTTGTATTTCTAGTAGAGATGGGGGTTCGCCATCTTGGTCAGGCTGGTCTCAAAACTCCTGACCTCGGTGATCCACCCACCTTGGCCTCCCAAAGTGCTGGGATTACAGGTGTAAGCTACCACACCTGGCCATGAATAGTCTTTATCTGATCCCTGCTCCAAACATTTTCTACAAGTTCTTGTGATGATTATTGTATTTGGGGAGGGCAGAGCCAGTGTGAGTGCTCCTAAACTTCATTTTGAAGAAGTGGAGCTATTGGCTCCTCTACTTTTAGATAGATATAGATATAGATATAGATATAGATATAGATATAGATATAGATATAGATAGATATATAGAGATATACTTTTTTTTTTTTTTTTTGAGAGGGAGTTTCGCTCTTGTTACCCAGGCTGGAGTGCAATGGCGCGATCTCGGCTCACCGCAACCTCCGCCTCCTGGGCTCAGGCAATTCTCCTGCCTCAGCCTCCTGAGTAGCTGGGATTACAGGCACGCGCCACCATGCCCAGCTAATTTTTGGTATTTTTAGTAGAGACAGGGTTTCACCATGTTGACCAGGATGGTCTCGATCTCTTGACCTCGTGATCCACCCGCCTCGGCCTCCCAAAGTGCTGGGATTACAGGTGTGAGCCTCCGCACCCGGCCTGGTAATATATTTTTAAGTCTCAACTCCTTAATCTGAGATCTTCTTCCAATCTTTTTGCTACGTCTCCTAAAAAAGGATGAAAAGTCTATGCTATCTTGCATTTCAACAGCATAAAACCAGATCATCCCATGATACAGAAAGACTGTGGTATCTGATTACAGATTTTAATTCCCGCTGATGCAGGGCTTCTCAAACTTTAATGTATATGTAAATCAGCTGGAGATCTGAGTAACATGCAGATTCTGATTCAGTAGATCTGGGTGAGGCCCGAGATTCTGCATGTCTGCCAGGCTCCCAGGGGATGTCAGTGATGCTGGACCATGGAGCACACCCTGAGTAGCTGAGAACGTTGAGTAGGGATTTCTTGAGTAGCAAGAACCTTGAGTAGAGATTTTGTTCACTCATCTTAGTTTTTCGCAGCCCAGACCAGTTGCATCCACATGATGGGAAATACACAAATAAATGCTTGTTGAATTGAAGTAATTTAATGTTTTCCCTGGTTGGCCGGTATATTATTCTCCTGTGGTATAAATTGAAAATGAAGGGTGGGGGGAGGGAGAGCATCAGGAAGAATAGCTAATGGATGCTGGGTTAATAGCAAGGTAATAGGTTGATCTGTGCAGCACATCGCCATGGCACATCTTTCCCTAAAAGACAAACCTGCCCATCCTACACATGTACCCCAGAACGTAAAATAAAAAGTGAAAAAAAATGAAAATACAAGGGACATTTTCAAGGGAAAATGAAAATATAAAGAGAGGATCATGACCCATTTCTCCTTCATTTTCCAATAGGAGAAATTCATAGCCAGCATCTCTTTTTTCATTTTCCTCATATTGCTAAGAACCTTTCGAAATAGCTTGTCCCCGAAGTAACAATTCATTTTTGGTTTATTTTCAGTGGGAAGCTACTTTCACCTTCGTGATTTTGAGCATTATGGGATGTCCACTTCACTTTGCAATAGCCTTGGAATCTGCTCTCCTGGGCCCATATTGCTTCTATTCATTTTCAGGGATTGCAGGGACTAATTACCTTGGCTATGCAGTTGCCTTTCCTTATCAATATGCAAAATTCCCATTAGCCTGTGTGGACCCACCGCACTATGAAGAGTACCACCTAACACTTCAAGCCCTCGACCTGTGCCTGAGCTTTGCCCTGTTCTGTACGTCCCTGACGGTGTTCATCAAACTTTCTGCAAGACTTATCCAGCATGGACACATAAACGTAAGTTTCAACAAAGGGGGAGCCGGTTCTTGTTCCATCCTGTATGCTAAAACAAAAAGTCTGGTATGTGAATACTTGATCTTACTCTGTTATTTACCACTGTATCCTATATGCTCTTGATATCCAGGTCTGGCACATAATAGGTACACAATACTTGTTTTTGAATTAATAAATGGAAATATGTTGACATTATAACTGAAGTTATGGCTGTAGGTAGCACCAGTCAATTTTTATGTGAATCCACAATTTTTAAAATTATTCATAGGAGTAAGACAAGGGTGTCCACTCTCACTACTTCTATTCAGCATAGTACCAGAAGTCCTAGCCAGAGCAATTAGGCAAGAAAAAGAAATTTTAAAAATCCAAATCAGAAAGAAGGTCAAAAAATTGACTCGGTTTACAGATGACATGACCTTATATTTAGAAACCCTAAAGACTCCATAAAAAAAAAAGTTAGAACTGATAAATTCATTAAAGCTGCAAAACGCAAATTAAATGTACAAAAATCAGCTGTGTTTTTATACACTAACAACAAACAATCCTATTTACAACAACATCAAAAAGAATAAAATAAGGTAAATTTAACCAAGAATGTGAAAGATCTTTATAGTAAAAACTATATAAAAATATATATAATATATATATATTTGTATATAAGATATTAATGAAATAAATTGAACACAAAAATAAATAAATTTTAAAAACCTGTAATCATAAATCAGGAAAATTAATGTTGTTAAAATGTCTATTCTACCCAAAGCAATATATAGACTCAGAGCAATTCCTATCAAAAGTTCAATGGCATTTTTCACAGAAATAGAACACATAATCCTAAATGTGAATAGATTTTACAAAAGACCACAAATAGCCAAAGCAATCTTGAGAAAGAACAAAGCTGAAGACAACCTGATTTCAAATTATATTACAAAGCTAAAGTAATTAAAACAGTATGATAGTAACATAAAAACAGACATTACAACAATGGACAGATCATAGAGCTCAGAAATAAACTCACGTATGAATTTTTGTCCTAAAACATAATGACTGTGTTGTTCAGGAATGAAGAATATTTGGGACAAAACAGAAAGTGTAAGCCTGTAGTGAGTGCTCTATGTAAGTCGTAATAAGTTTAATAAATATATATATATATTTTTTTTGAGACGGAGTCTCACCCCATAGCTCAGGCTAGAGTGCAATGGTGTGGTCTCAGCTCACTGCAACCTCCACCTCCCGGGTTCAAACAATTCTCCCACCTCAGCCTCCCAAGTAGCTGGGACTATAGGTGCATGTCACCAAACTCGGCTAATTTTTGTATTTGTAATTTTTTTTTTTTTTTTTTTTTTTTTTTTTGAGACGGAGTTTCACTGTTGTTACCCAGGCTGGAGTGCAATGGCGCAATCTCGGCTCACCGCAACCTCCGCCTCCTGGGTTCAGGCAATTCTCCTGCCTCAGCCTCCTGAGTAGCTGGGATTACAGGCACACGCCACCACGCCCAGCTAATTTTTTGTATTTTTAGTAGAGACGGAGTTTCACCACGTTGACCAGAATTGTCTCGATCTGTTGACCTCATGATCCACCCGCCTCGGCCTCCCAAAGTGCTGGGATTACAGGCTTGAGCCACCCCGCCCAGCCAATTTTTGTATTTTTAATAGAGACAAGGTTTCACTATGTTGGCCAGACTGGTCTTGAACTCTTGACCTTGTGATCCACCTGCCTCAGCCTTCCAAAGTGCTGGGATTACAGGCATGAGCCACCTCGCCCCACCAAAAGAAATTGTTTTTTTAAAAAGGGAGTTATATAATTCAGTTGGCTATAATTAAGAAGAAAGTATAATAGTTTTCCTAGAGATGGGTCTTTGATATTAAAATAATACACTAATATAGAACTAAATAGTTAAAACAATATTTTATTACAAATATTGGTTTATTTTTATGTAAAAAGTTTTAAATTTTTAAATTCTATGACCAGTCTCTTTGACATTCTTCAGATTGATATCTCAAAAGTACAGCTTTTTCTCTTTGAAAGGGACTTGTCTAATAGCTCTCTCCTTCACCTTTTGTTGGCTCCTGTAACTTTTATCATCTAAAGTAGGAAAGGGAATTTTTTTTAAAAACAAGCAAATAAAATATCCTGTGGAGCCAGGCATAGTGGCTCATGCCTATAATCCTAGCACTTTGGGAGGCCGCTACAGGTGGGTCATTTGAGGTCAGGAGTTCGAAACCAACCTGGCCAACATGGTGAAACCTCATCTCTACTAAAAATACAAAAAAATTAGCCCAGGCATGGCGGCAGGCTCCTATAATTCCAGCTACTCAGCAGTCTGAGGCAGGAGAATCACTTGAACCTGGGAGGCAGAGGTTGCGGTGAGCTGAGACCATGCCAACTGCACTCCAGCCTGGACAGCAGAGCCAGACTCTGTCTCTCTCTCTCTCTCTCTCTCTCTCTCTCTCTCTCTCTCTCGCGCGCGCTATATATATATATATATATATATATATATATATATACCCTTTGCATACTTATATATTCACATGTGTCATGTGGAAGTGATACTGCACTTCCAAACTGCATGAAAGAGTTCTAATCAAGTAACTTTTAAAAATTAAGTGCCCATTGGACTCATAAAAGTTAGCTCAGATGTCATTTAATTCCCATAATTTTGGTAATCTGTGATAAAGTTAATTTAGTAAATTTAATCTGAAAACTCTCTCCAGTAATTAAAACTCTTAAAGTCATGTTAAACCCTTTGTTTTTATTTTCACTGGAAATTTGGATTGTTAAAAGTTAAAATAGCAGGCTGGATACAGTGGCTCACACCTGTAATCTTAGCACTTTGGGAGGCCAAGGCGGGCGGATCATGAGGACAAGAGATGGGGAACATCCTGGCCAACATGGTGAAACCCCGTCTTTACTAAAAAATACAAAAATTAGCTGGGCGTGATGGTGATCACCTGTAGTCCCAGCTATTCGGGAGGTTGAGGCAGGAGAATTGCTTGAACCCGGGAGGTGGAGGTTGCAGTGAGCTGAGATCACTCCACTGCACTCCAGCCTGGCGACAGAGCAAGACTCTGTCTCAAAAAAAGAAAAGAAAAGAAAAGAAAAAGTTAAAATAGTGGGAACACAAAATACGTTTTTGGTAAAGTTTATAAAACACAAAGATGTTGATTTTGCTTTAAAAAAGGAAAATAGTTTTTTTTCTGTTAAAAACTATTTAACGTTTGCTTTAAAATGAAGGAAAAATTACACAAATAAAACTAAACAATAGGAACAATTATGCCAGGCCAACAAAAGTTAACTCTCAACTCTGATTACAAAAAAAAAAAGTCAATATGGGGGAAGGGTAAAACCAAGGAACCATTAAAAAGCAGAGTATATAATGTAAGGGAATTGTTTCATTTCATAGATCGGTATCATCAGCTTCTTAAAAAATCTTTCCTATAGTGAATTGTAAAAATAACCACTTTAAGGACAAAATTATTAAATGTAAACGCTACAGAATGTAAGACCTTGTTTGGGTTTATGTAAGACTCATAGCTCACTACTAATCACTAACAAGTATATGTAATCCAAACGCACGGGAGGTTATTCCTAAGAGAACGAGCAGCCTCGTAAACTGGGTAAGTGCCGCTGTTAGGTCTGAGAAGAGGACTGCCTGACGCTCCCTGTAAAATACCCAGTGAGGCACCCCAAATGAAAGTTAATATGCTTCATATGCAAGCCATACTGGACTGGCTTTATGATGACTGGGCTATCCTCCCATCAAATAAACCCATTACCCCAGTCATGGTCAATTTGGGAGCTAAGTGGACCCTTTTACATGGGTGCCCCTCTCCAAGAATCAGAGGACCGATTAAGAAACCTTATCAAGACCAGGCGCGCTGGCTCACACCTGTAATCCCAGCACTTTGGGAGGCCGAGGCGGGTGGATCACGAGGTCGAGAGATCGAGACCATCCTGGTGAAACCCCGTTTCTACTAAAAATACAAAAAAAAATTAGCTGGGCATGGTGGCGTGTGCCTGTAATCCCAGCTACTCAGGAGGCTGAGGCAGGAGAATTGCCTGAACCCAGGAGGCGGAGGTTGCGGTGAGCCGAGATCGCGCCATTGCACTCCAGCCTGGGTAACAAGAGCGAAACTCCGTCTCAAAAAGAAAGAAAGAAAAAGAAAGAAAGAAAGAAAGAAAGAAAGAAAGAAAGAAACCTTATCAAATTTGCTGTCCATCATATGTCTTACAGATGCAACTAACTCCCTGCTGGGAACCCAAACCCTTTTTCAACACAAAAGGTAAAATGGTCTGGGAGTAGGAAAAGCCTGGAACCAGAACATAAAAGCATACGGATTAATAGGATTATAAAATTCAAGATGTTTATACAAACTTTATGTAAGTTGAATTCCTTTACCTAAACGTCTTATTAAAATGGGTACTGCATCTAACTGGGATGTTTCCCCTTTCTAGTACTACAAAATTGAAGGAATGTAAACCCGCTCTTTTAGGAAATGTTAATCAAACATGATAAATGGAAACTAGTAAAATCACCTAAGCCCACAAAGTATAGGGTTGAAGCTGCTGTGCGAGTCTCGAGGAACCCTCCACTGCATAGCCCTTTGTATGGAGCATTTATTGGGGCTGATGGCAAAAGACCGTGAGTACTTTTCAATAACAACCACTGAACTAGAGAATTTCCACTTAATGGGTCATTTATTGGCTCGCTATAGAATATTAACAGAAGCTACCCCTGTGCTAATGGAAATAATAGTGCCCAAAAGAATTCCATGATAAAATAAAAATGTTTTACATTAAAAAAGAAATAAACCTACACATATGAATCGAGTAATATTTGACAAGGGTGTCAGGAATGCACAGTGAGGAAATGACAGTCTTTTTAATAAATGATGTTAGGAAAATTGGATATCTACATGCAAAACAGTGAACTTGGACTCCGATCTCAGGCCACTCAAAGAAATTAACTTGAAATGGATTTAAGACTTACATGTAAGATCTAAAGCTGTTAAACTACTAGAAGGAAGCATAGGCATGAAGCTCCATGACATTTGTGTTGGCAATGCTTTTTTTGAATACGACATGAAAAGTACATGCTATAAAAGCAGAAATAAACAGTGGGACCACATCAAACTAAAAAGCTCTGCACAGCAAAGAAACCAATCAACAAAATAAAGAAGCAACCTACAGAATGGGAGAAAGTATTTGCAAACCATACACATGAGAAGGGATTCATATCCAAAATACATAAGGAACTCATACAGCTCAATAGCAAGAAATAATCTGATTTTAAAATGGGCAAATGACCTGAATAGACATTTTCCAAAGAAGACATACGAGTGGCCAACAGGTACACACAAAGGTGCTGAGAAGGTCTTCAACGTTACAAATTCTCAGGGAAATTCAAATCAAAACCACAACGAAACATCGCTTGACACCCGTTAAAATGACTATTATCAACAGGATAAGAGAAAGCAAATGTTGGTGAGGATGTGGAGAAAAGAGAATCCTTGTGTACTGTTGGTGGGAATATAAATTGGCACAGCCGTGATTGCAAACAGCATGGAGGCTCCTCCAAAAACTAGAAATAGAAATACTACACATAACTGAGGGAAACAAAAACATATCCCAAGGAGATATCTGCACTCTCATGTCTGCTGCAGCATTATTCACAATAGACAAGACATGGAAACCATCCAAGTGTTCATCAACAGATGGACAGATGAAGAAAACCTACACAATGAGGCCAGGCAGCACTTGGAGAGGCTGAGGCAGGCAGATCATCTGCGGTCAGGAGTTAGAGACCAGCTTGGCCACTATGGTGAAACCCCGTCTCTGCTAAAAATACAAAAATTAGCTGGGCATGCTGGCATGCACCTGTAATCCCAGCTACTCGGGAGACTGAGGCAGGAGAATCGCTTAAACCTGGGAGGCAGAGGTTGCAGTGGGCCGAGATCACACCACTGCATTCCAGCCTGGATGACAGAGTGAGAATCTGTCTCAAAAAACAAAACAAAAAAAAAAGAAGGCCAGGCGCGGTGGCTCAAGCCTGTAATCCCAGCACTTTGGGAGGCCGAGGCGGGTGGATCACGAGGTCGAGAGATCGAGACCATCCTGGTCAACATGGTGAAACCCCGTCTCTACTAAAAATACAAAAAAATTAGCTGGGCATGGTGGTGCGTGCCTGTAATCCCAGCTACTCAGGAGGCTGAGGAAGGAGAATTGCCTGAACCCGGGAGGCGGAGGCTGCGGTGAGCTGAGATCGCGCCATTGCACTCCAGCCTGGCTAACAATAGCGAAACTCCATCTCAAAAATAAATAAATAAATAAATAAATAAAAAGAAGAAGAAAGAAAATATACACAATGAAATATTACTCAGTCTTAAATATATGAGGAAATCATGCCATTTGCAACAGCATGGATGAAACCTGAGGGGATGATGCTAAGAGAAATAAGACAGAGAAAAGTAAATACTGTATCATCTCACTTGCATGTGGAATCGTCAAAAGTCAAACTCAGAAGATTGTTAGGTAGTCATACGGCTGTTGTCAAGGGCTGACGGGTGAAGGAAATGGAGAGAAATTGGTCAATGGGTACAAATTTTCTGTTATAAATTGAATACGTTCTAGGGATCTAACATACAGTATGATGACTATTTAACAACACTGTATTGTACACTTGAAATTTGCTAAGAGAGTAGATCTTAAATGTTCTCACCACACACACCACAAAAGGTAAATATGTGAGATCGTGGATGTGTTAATTAACTTGATTGTGATAAACATTTCACGTTTTGCATATATACATATATATATACACACACATATATATACACACATACACACACACACAAAATCATCACTATATACGCTGAGTTTATATAATATTATTTGTTAATTATACCTCAATAAAGTTGGAAAACCAATAAAATAAAATAAATTTTTTAAGTAAAGTGATTTAAAAAAAAACTGAACTTTTTATGAATAATGAATCTGCATCCCTTTATCTGATTCTGAATTTAACAGGTCATGAGAATATAGTACGTTTCCCCTGGGAAAACATATGCTAAGATAAACCAACTTTGAATTTTATTTTTTCCTTTTTTAAATTTTTTTTGAGTCTGGGTCTTACTCTGTCACCCAGGCTGGGTGGAATGCAATGGCATGATCATGGCTCACTGCAACCTCTGCCTCTTGTGCTCAGGTGATCCTCCCACCTCAGGAGTAGCTGAGACCATAGGTGTGAGCCACCATGTCCAACTAATTTTCTTATCTTTTGTAGAGACAGGGTTTCACCATGTTGCTCAGGCTGGTCTTGAACTTCTGAAGTCATCTGCCCTCTACAGCCTCCCAGAGTGTTAGGATTGCAGGCATGAGCCACCTCACCAGGTCAAACCTTGAATTTTAACACTAAACATCTGCCTGATGCTTTGCAATGCGATTTTGCGGTTTACAATGTAGGACTGAATTTGACAATTGCTTTATTTAAATTTTACACGATAAAAAGTACTAATAGAGACAAAGACTAAGAACTTTTTACAGAAATTGATGTAATAATATCCTTAATATTTTTAATAGTTCAATACACATACCTTAACTTGGCTTCTATCTCACGATTCAGATGTGCTGTGACTTGAAAATACACAGAAGAAATTCTCCCAGTATTTCCATTCCTACCCCAAAAAGAGGCTGATGTGTCCTAACATCAAGTTTCGCTGTCTAACTTTTTCCAGAAAAGCTAATCATCCCACTAATGATACGATCATAATAGAGAGCTTACTATGCGTCAGTGTACTTCCCTACTTTACAGACAGAATTCTGAGGCTAAAGAGTTTATGTATCTTGCCCAAGGACACACAGCTAGAGTAAGAGAGCCAGATTCAGAGCCATTTCTCCTAATCGAGCCAGCTTCATCGTGGCCCTCCTCATTACTGGGCTTCGCAACCTTTCCCCCTCTGCTTGTTTGTTTAAGTGCGTGGCTCTGGCCTCCAGGAAGGTTGGAGTAGGGCCTTTGGGAGAAGAGCAGAAGTGACCTGATTCTAAACTCTTACAGCTGATGCTGATGCCGATCCTTCGTGGGTTGAACAGCTTCCCTTTGGAAAGAGATACTTCCCGCTGCAAACTCTCATGCTGGCTTTACGATTTAGATTAGTATCACATTAGGGTCAAATGAATTTGGGTAGTGTTAGCCAATTGGTTTTTTCAGGTTGATTCCATCCACCCCAACCAGCAAAGCTGCAATAGGAGAATTTGGCACTTCGTGGTCGGTTCTGTCCTCTTCAACTTCTGCGCAAGTCTGCAAAGGAAATCCTGTGCGTTCTTAGGAACAGAGTTGATTTTACAAGGAGGCGTGCCAAGAGTTGAGGGAAGCAAACCCAAATCACCTCCCCCACTATACTGCCCGGGCATCTGGAAGTTTAGTATTTGAGATTTCTTCCTTGTGACAAACATCCACACTTTCTGAACTCCCCACCTACCGCTTTTTTTTTTTTTTTTTTTTTTTCAAAGGAATGCATGCCTAGGAGCACCACACACTGAAGGGCTGGCAGTCATGACCCCTTAACATGGGCCATTCATCAGACATCTGGCTGTCACCTAAGGCACAACACAGAGGCTTAATGTGGATGGAGGGCAGGGGAAAGGGAAAAAAATATATGCAGAGCTTGGTAAGTCTCCTCTGTGAAGATTCAACAGTGAGGCCACCTGAAGTGCCTGGGGAGAGAGAAATGAATTGAAAACAGAGATCAGTTGGGTTCAAGAGTAAGGTTCTCCAGCTTTGGCAATTAGCTTTTCCCATCTTGCTCAGGACACAACTTCTTGGTGTGTGCCTTCTCAGCCGGGTATAGGGCCAACACAACTATAACACATTTCTTAGAGTAGACCAATGATGTCAAAATCACCCAGGGTTCTTGTGAAGCCAGATTTCCTCATGCCATCTGAGCCCTATTATGTCAGAAACTCTGAGTTAGGGGCTCAGAATGCGCATTTCTAACAGCCAGCAGAGGTTAAGAATCACACTGTATTTTGTAAAAGATTCTCTTCCTAGCACAAGGTTCTCTTAGTGTCACTTCTTGACAGCCTCAGTTTCCCCATCTGCATAAAATGCAACACTAATTTAAGTGAGAGTTCTAGATAAATTTAATAAGCAACATTTCCTTGGTGAGTGTTTTTGGATGACTTGACACCCCGTAATCCATAATGGTGGCAGATCGTGTTTCATTAGAGAGGGTGAGTGGCTGACATAATGGGACATAATCTTCTATATTAATAAATACACCACTGCCCCAAGCCCATGAGGCACACACGCTGCCTGAGCAAACCTTTGCCATCATGTAGAAGTCTCTGCTATGTCAGGCACAATTTCCAGCAGTGAAATAAGTGTATTGTTCACTAAAATTTTAGAAAATGCACAATTCTCTTAAAAGGAAAAGCGGATAATTTGTCCAAATACAGAATTCTACATAGTGAGTCTATATTTCATTTACCCCCATATAGTGACGTTGTTAGAGTCCCCACATGCAGAAAGTGATAAGCAATATTTTAAACATTTCATTAAAAATTATATTGGTATTCAGCGACCAGGTAAGAAAAAGAAAGTTAAAAAATTATTAAAAATTATAATATAGGGCTAGGCGCCATGGCTCACACTTGTAATCACAGCACTCTGGGAGGCCGAGGTGGGTGGATCATGAGGTCAGGAGTTTGAGATCAGTCTAGCCAACATAGTGAAACCCCATCTCTAAGACAAATACAAAAAATCAGCTAGGTGTGGTGGTGTGCGCCTGTAATCCCAGCTACACGGGAGGCTGAGGTAGGAGAATTGCATGAACCCAGAAGGCAGAGGTTGCAGTGAGCCGAGAATGCACCATTGCACTCCAGGCTGGGTGAAACTGCATCTCAAAAAAATAATAATAATAATATATATATAATATAAAATATGCTACTACTGATTCACACTTCTTTTTTCTTATTTAAGCAAAACACTGACAATGCTTTAAAAAGCTGGACTTTTAAGTGTCACCCTGAAAATTAACATTTTTAATGTAAATTTTGTGCATATCAGAAAATTTAAGAATCATGAAAGTTTGTAAACAAAAGCGACGGTTTGCAAAAACATTTGGAAAAGTGGTAGTTTTGTATTTGTACAGTCATGAACTCTGGAATAAAGTCAACTGTTGTTTTTAAGATCCATATGTAACAATCAATATTATAAAGAAGAATATTCACTTCTAAGAGTTTTTTTCTATACGTTCAGAAATACGTTTTCAGAAATGAATCAAGCGCCCCCTAAGGAACCATCACATCCATCATTTCTTTCCTCCCTGTGTTGCCTTGGTGCGGTAGAATCCAGGTCATCTTGTTAAAGTTCACACAGTGAAGGTGTGTGAATGTTCTGTCAATTGGTACCCAACCACAACCACAGTGAGAAAAGCTTGAAAGAGGCATGAAAGGTTTTGATGACTTTGATACAAACACAAAGGGGCGTGTGAGTCGTCTCCACCGTCCAGGGCCTCACGGGAAGGGGTGGGGGCTGAGAAAGGAATAACAGCCACCTGCTTAGAAGGTTTGTTGCAGAATGTTGAAGAGACTGTCTGCTCCAAGACCCAGCATAGGGGGCCAGCGAGCATAACACAGAGTCTAAGTCGAGGAACAAAAACGCAAAACAACCCTAGCCGGAATTGTCTACATTCTTGGTCCAATAAGTAATCAAGTGATGGGAAAGGAAGGAATTGGGATGCCAGACGCACTGCAGCTGTCCCCTGCGGCTACTCAGCCCCTCCTCCAAGGAATGGAATGGCCCTGTTTGTTTTGCTTTCATCATTTGGTGTTGTGTTTTGTGTCCTTTTTAATGAAAGGGGGAAAGAAAATATTTCCTTCTTGTCATGTGATACAGTGGTTTTGCTTTTTTCAATGAATTGAGAAATACTTGCTTCACATAAGAGATGCTGTTAAACCTTGAACTGCAATCCCCAAACATATGGAGGCAAATATTTGTCAGCGGAGGACCCTCTCCCACCCAGCAGAAGACAAATGAGCAGCAAACATGCTGGCCCCAGATCTTCCATGGGACTTACACTGGATCATTAGCAACATGAATGTGCTTTGAAACAGATTCATCTATGACTCTCACCCTAAATGTCTGGGGCCTCGGGTTAGGCTATAGCAAGATATTTCTGATGCTCTTGGAAGTAACCCCCCTTGTGTAGATCTAATTAGAATGCTTGCAGGACCACAGAACAATAATAACTCATTGTATTTCTTCCTTGCAAATTGTGTCAGGAAGTCTCTTCACGATGGTCAGTAGAGAAATCAGAACTTGGAAAAATAATCACAATGTAGGGCATTGCTACCTCTGTTTCTCTAACATATTGACAGTGACATAAAACGGGGCACTAGAAGAATTGCAGGTGGCATTGATTGGGCAGTTACTGTTTGTCAAGTGCTCTACCTCTTTTGTTCCTCACATCACTTAAAGGTTCACTGTGCCCATTTCACAGATGAGGGCACTGAGACAGCCATGGACAAAGAAAATGTGGCACATATACACCACGGAATACTACACAGCCATAAAAAACGATGAGTTTGTGTCCTTTGTAGGGACATGGATGAATTTAGAAACCATCATCTTCAGCAAACTGACACAAGAACAGAAAATCAAACACCGAATGTTCTCGCTCATAGGCAGGTGTTGAACAACGAGAACACATGGACACAGGGAGGGGAGCATCACACACTGGGGTGTGTTGTGGAGGCTAGGGGAGGGACAGCAGGCGGAAGGGAGGGTGGGGAGGGATAACATGGGGAGAAATGCCAGATGTAGGTGATGGAGGGGTGGAAGCTGCAAACCACATTACCGTATATGTACTTATGCAGCAATTGTGCATGATCTGCACACATACCCCAGAACCTAAAGTACAATTTAAAAAAAAAAAAAAAAGGATTCAGTGTCAGGTCTTGCAAAGTCTGGGGTGCAGGCTCCAGGCTGCTGGTCTGTGTCACCTCCTTTAGGTGGTCTATCAGCAGTCCCATGTGAGTCATGTCTACTGACCCTGTACCGTCACACTCCTCTTGGAAAATCTTTTTTATGCTGCTCACAAACAAAATAACGTTCATATTTTAGAAATGAAGGCTATTTTTCCAGGATATTTGCATTTCATTTAATCAGCGGGACCACACCAAGGGTGATAGCAACTTACTGAGGGAGGAAATGAGACTGAAGTGTTTATTGTAATGTATTAAAGTCAGTTTGATATTTCATCAAAGAGGGAGTGGTAGGTGGGAGGGGTCGGGATCCTGAGAAACGCTTTATGTATTTTTTACTTTATAAATTATCATAAGCTCAACATATTTTCCTCTTGACATGCAATCAATGTAATCTTTTAATATAAGATATTCTAATTGGTTTTTTCCTTGCTTCCCAATCTTAATCTAAAGTGTTATTATTATTATTATTATTATTTGAGACAGAGTCTCACTCTGTCACCCAGGCTGGAATGCAGTGGCGCGATCTCAGCTCACTGCAACCTCCACCTCCTGGGTTCAAGCTATTCTGCCTCAGCCTCCTAAGTAGCTGGGATTACAGGTGCCCACCACCACGCTCAGCTAATTTTTGTATTTTTCGTAGAGACGGCATTCTACCATGTTGGCCAGACTGGTCTCGAATTCCTGACCTCAGGTGATCCTCAGCCTCCCAAAGTGCAACAATTATAGATAAGAGCCACCGTGCCCAGCCATAAATATTTCTGAAGAGATAGTAAATATAACTTATTTTAAATGAATAAGAAATATATTTGAAACAAATAAAAAGTATTTGTTTTATAAAAGAGCAGAAACTTGAGTAAAAAGTAGAAGTCCTAATTTTCTATAGCAAAGAAAACTGCACGTAGATTGATAAATATATCTGAATGATTACAGTGGTGCTAACATGGGAGTACAATACCATTTAGAATGTAGCAATGTTGGTTTGATACTTTAAATTTTACTAATTAAAAAGGAGAAGACTCGAGGGCTATTGCTGGATGCCTGAGTTTTCCCATAGGAAAGACGAGAGAGAAACAGAGGAAGTAATTAGGACGAAAACAATGGAGGGGTGTGGGGTGAGGAATGACACAATGACACGTCCCCTCCGAGACTGGCCAGAGAGACCAGAAGGGACCAGTGTGGACAAGCTGGCAGCTCACTGCCGCAGAAATCAGCTGTCGGGGACTTGAGTTTCCACATCTCTCAGACTCGGCCAACCTCCACGGACCTTTCCAGATCTGACCTAGTCTGTGGCTTTGAAATGAAATGTCATTCCATTTGAGTACATGAGCATCAAGGAGGAACTACATGAAGCAAGTGAAAAAGATAGTTTTTAAAGAATGGAATGGCTGGTTCTCTACCTGTCCTAAGCCACCCTCATGTGTCCCTGGTGGAGACACCATATCACCGTGTTGCTATGTTAGCTCAAGACACAGTACGTGCTGGGAATGTTACTCATGTGAGATCTAGTTGCAGATTCCCAGATCACTTTCACCGCTTTAGGGCAGCATCTTTCTTTGCTCAATAGTTAATCTGTCATAACAAACTAATTGCAGTCTTAAAAAAAAAAAAAAAAAAAAAAAAAAACTTTATATTAGTTACATAGAAATTCCAGTTGATTTGCAAAAAAAATTGTTTGCTTTTTTGAGATGGAGTCTTGCTCTTTCACCAGGCTGGAATGCAGTGGCACAATCTCGGCTCACTGCAACCTCCAGCTCCTGGGTTCAAGCAATTCTCCTGCCTCAGCCTCCCAAGTAGCTGGGACTGCAGGTGTGCACCACCACACCCAGCTAATTTTTCTATTTTTAACTTCATTTTTTTTTTTTTTAAGACGCGATTTCACCATGTTGGTCAGGCTGGTCTTGAACTCCCGACCTCAGGTGATCCACCCGCCTTGGCCTCCAAAGTGCTTGGATTACAGGTGTGAGCCACCACGCCCAGCCTAATTTTTCTGTTTTTAGTAAAGATGGCTTTTCAGCATGTTGGCCAGGATGGGCTCGATTTCCTGACCTCGTAATCCGCCTGCCTCGGCCTCCCAAAGTGCTGGGATTACAGGCATGAGCCACTGCACCTGGCCAAAAAAAATTGTTTATAAAGGTTTTTTCCTCACTTCCATCATATAACTAACCTAATGTGATAGCTGAAAAGAAAAGCTGGTAGGTAGAGCAATGAAACTACAAGGTGCTGGACTGTAATTAACGCCTCTTTGACAAGAGGCGTATCTGCTCTTCACTAGAGCATGACTTTTCCCTTGTGATGTGTCAAGGATTGTGAACCCAAAGCCTAAATACAATATTTATTATTCATACTTGCTCCTCAACATTTATTGGGTACATATTATGTGTCTGATATCTAGCCAAATGTTACAGACAGAAATATGAACCAGACGTATCCCTGCCTACCATGGACTTATAGGGATTAAAGGGAAATGAGACTTGGGAAATTAGTCAGCAACCGTGGCTATGGGGACGAGGTGATACCTTTGAGAAATATTTAGAAAGTGGAATCCACAGGACTTTGTAACAGGACGTGGGACAAGAGAGGAACCCAGAAAGATGCTCAAAGTTTCAGGCCTATCAGAGACCCAGACGAAGAGACTGGATTTAATGTGGGCCACACTCTTGTCACTGAGAGTAAATACTCAGTTTCACATCTCATCATTAGTCAGAAGGCATCGCAGGAACTTCACAGAGGAAATTAGAGGCTTCCTGCCTACCACTCTCACCAAAGAGGTACTGAGACTTGCCCTGAATACTCTCTAGTTAATCCTGGTTACCTGTCAGATACAAATGAGACCTTGCTTTGAGTTTATCATATATCATATCTAGCACTGAAGGGGATGGGCTGTAAGACAATTTTAATCTAGGCCGATTGTATTTACAAGTAACTTCTTCTTTTCGTTTACTAAAGCTCCCATGGCAAACAGCGTGACCTTCTCTGTGAGGCTTTTCTGCTTTCAGCAATCCCTGGACAGAGGGATCGCTTTTCCCTTTGCACCAGCATTGCAGTCTAGGGCAGGTCCCCAGTAGGGCACCCTTATCATTTTCTTGATATATTGCTTCTTGACTGACTTCAAACTTCTTGAGGGCAGAGACCATGACAGTTCAACTCTGATTTGTAGCCCCCGGCATATGGCCTGATTTAAAAAGAAAAATAGGATCTAACTGTCCGCTTCTTTATTGCCTTTTCTCATGTGGGCCTCAATTTGAAAAAACAAAATTGAGAACTTAGAGGTCTTGCAAATAATATATTGGAAACTTCAGGAAAATATCTCAGCAAGATTTAACAACAGGGACTGTCACCGATGAAGCACTGACAAACTAAAACCCAAGGCCATTGAACTGAACACCTCTGGAGGTCACCGATCTCTTTAGTCTATGAAAATAGCGTCACAACAATATGAACAGCGCACCTAGAGTTACCTAAGATGAAGCTTTGCTATCTGGTCAGGAAGCGTAGGCTTAATTTTAACAACCGGGCCATCCACTTCCTTTTCAGGGTCTTGGTTAACTCAACTATAAAACGAAGTGGACTAGATCAATATTTCCCATCATTCTGTGGTTTAAAGCCCCTTTCATAACAATAATTTCATGAAAGCTCTTAGTTAAAAAATTTCATCCTTTTATTATGGTATAAAGTTGTTCTTAAAGATTGTAATATAAAATTTAATATAATCTTTACAATATTCATAATATAGTTAAGTAAATGTGTACTTTTTCCATTTAAGAAGTACCATTTTACTTTATTAAGATTAAACTGAACATGTTAGCATCAAGGGGGAACTACATGAAGCAAGTGAAAAAGACAGTTTTTAAAGAACGGAATGAAACATTTTTTGGACAAATGTTATAGTTACATTGTATTATGTTCAGGATTTTGTATACTTTAGGAAGTCAAAGTATACTAAAATTTAGAATTACATTTAACTATGCGTTATACCCAAACAAAAATCAACCAAAATATATGATTTAAGGTTTGTAATTATTACGTCTGATTTGGTTTTATTACTAAGCAAATAGGAATATGAGAAAAAGTATCAAGTTAGTATTTGTGAGCCATTCTCTGCAAACAGCACATTGCCAATCAGTGACAATGAATGAAAAACTAAATCAGGCCGGGCGGTGGCTCACGCATGTAACCCCAACACTTTGGGAGGCTGAGGCTGGCGGATCACCTGAGGTCAGGAGTTTGAGACCAGCCTGGCCAACATGGTGAAACCCCATCTCTACTAAAATGCAAAAATTAGCTAGGTGTGGTGGCAGGCGCCTGTAATCTCAGCTGCTCAGGAGGCTGAGGCTGGAGAATCGCTTGAACCCAGGAGGTAGAGTTTGCAGTGAGCCAAGATCGCACCACTGCACTCCAGACTGGGCAACAGAGAGAGACTCCAATTCAAAAAAAAAAAAAAAGAAGAAGAAAAAAGAAAAGCGAAGTTATATATAATCTTATATACATATAAACATATGTATATGTTTGTATAAATGTCTATATAAGTGTATGTGTATACATATGTGTGTGTATATATACATATATTTGAGACTGAGTCTTGCTCTGTCACCCAGGCTGGAGGGCAGTGGCATAATCACAGCTCACTGCAATCCTGAACTCCTGAGCTTAAACAATCCAGTCCTCAGCCTCCCAAGTAGCTGGGACCACAGGTGTGTACCACCACAGTCAGCTTATTTTTTCTTTGTAACACAGAACTGTGCCATACATTCTGATGGACTTCAAATGCTAAGCAGATGAATACAACATATGGTTTGGTGAAGATAATCTTGAGGAACACTGAAAAAATTATTATTGTTTTAACACTTTTTGTTTCAACATCAACATTCCTTTGTCAGCATCAGTGATCTATATACCATCTCTCTATTTCCAAAGACCATTACCTGTAATGCCAGCACTTTGGGAGGCCAAGGCATCAGATCACTTGAGGTCAAGAGTTTGAAAACAGCCTGGCCAACATGGTGAAGCCCTATCTCTACTAAAAATACAAAAATTAGCTGGGCGTGGTGGCACCCACCTGTATTCTCAGCTATTCAGGAGGCTAAGGCAGGAGAATCACTTGAACCGGGAGGCAGAGGTTGCAGTGGGCCGAGATCACAGCACTGCACTCCAATCTGGGACAGAGAACGAGACTCCACCTCAAAACAGATGAACAAAGACCATAATGATTATATGAATTAGGCAAAGTAGACAAATAAATGGATGACAGTTGAAAACAGTTATAGCATAAAACAATGTTCAGATAAGAAACAAACCAACACTCACCCTGAAGTTTCCAAAGAATTTTTTTTTTCCCGATCTGTCGCCCAGGCTGGAGTGCGGTGGTGCGATCTCAGCTCACTGCAACCTCCACCTCCTGGGTTCAAGCTATTCTCCTGCCTCAGCTTCCAGAGTAGCTGAGATTACAGGCATGCGCCACCACGCCTGGCTAATTTTTTGTATTTTTAGTAGAGACGGGGTTTCACCATGTTGGTCAGGCTGGTCTCGACCTCCTGACCTCGTGATCTGCCCACCTCAGCCTCCTAAAGTGCTGGGATTACAGACTCAAACCTTCCTGCCTGGCCCAAAGAATTCTTAAAAAGGAAATTGATTTATTGTTAACATTTAAATTGAAATTAAACTAGGCATTCTAAAGCTTTTAACCATGCAATAACTTTTTTTGTAGAAGGTCTTCTCTGTCTCCCAGGGGACTATAGCCATAGTCCCTTGTTTACATATTGTCTATGGCTGCTTTAACACCGCAGTGGGAGAGGTGAACAGATCCACAAAAGTCTTCTAGCCCACAACACCTAAAGTATTCATTATATAGCCCATGGCAGAAAAGTGTGCTGATCTTTCTTCTAGAAAATTGATATGCATCTATGAAGAAAACAGACAAAAAATGTGGAGTCTATTTTCAAGCAGAAAGACACAGAATAAACAATAAACATAAACAATTAAGCAGTATATTAGAAGAGGGTAAGTGCAGTGTAAAATAAAAAAGAGGCCTTGCGGGGGCATGTTGGCTCACACTTGTAATCCTAGCACTTTGGGAGCCCGCGCAGGAAGATCACAAGGTCAGGAGTTCGAGACCAGCCTGGCCAATATGGTCAAACCCCATCTCTACTAATAGTACAAAAATTAGTCAGGCATTGTGGTGCACACCTGTAGTCTCATCTACTCAGGAGGCTGAGGCAGGAGAATTGCTTGAACCCGGGAGGCAGAGGTTGCGGTGAGCCAAGATCACGCCATTGCACTCCAGCCTGGGCGACAGAGTAAGACTTCGTCTCAAAAGAAAAAAAAGAAAAGAAACCAGGAAAGTTCCAACTGGGAGTGCGGGGGTCAAAAGGGTAGCAGTTTGCAATACTAAATTTCATTTTTATGTCTTCCTAGCCATAGCTTAAATCTTACCTAAACTTGCAGCAGAAGCATTTCAAATCTAAAAACCACTCATGTGTCATAGGGAATGGACTATGGAATCTAATTCTGCAGGAAAGGTAGAGAGAAAACGTGGATTTGCATTTTCATGACGAAGAGCAGTGGTGTGTTGGAGAATAATTGTTATCACGATTATTTATGAGACATGGAGAACCTGGCGTGCAGGGCCACTTCTGAAGTCAGACAGTTTGAGGTTTAATTATCTCTTCTATTACTAATCATCTGAGTAGCCTTGAGCAAATTGATAGTGAACCTCTCTGAGCCTAAGGTTCCCCGTTTATAAAATGGAGATAACCCCTACCTCGTATGTTGCAGGAATCAAATGGATAAAATTTCTTATAAGAGTCTGACACAGGGCATACACTTGATAGGTGCTCAAGAAATGTTCCTTCCCCTCACTCCTAATGAAATTTAAATACTTGGCTCCCAATCAAAGATTTTGGATAGTGCCCTTTAACCTTCTGTTACTTTTTGAAAAGCCCCAACCCAATCCAAATCAGACAAAACTAACAGCAAATGACCAGCAGGGTATTCGACAGAGAGATTCCCCACTTCCTTAGACAGGCCTGCCCACAAAAGTGATGGCTTTTCCTGAGTGTTTTATGATTACGCCAGATTATTTTATTACACATATATTTCGTTTTTATGTCTTTCCACCACCCCCTCTCACCACTACCACCAATTTTGTTCTCTGTTGATTCCTCTTAAATCCTTAAGTGGTACCATGATGCAGTTTCGTGAGTCATCCTTCCGTGCTTCACTGGGTTCCTGTGACATAAAAAAGGGCTAAATTAAATGTCAGAAGTGGCACTTTACTTTCTTTGATAAACTATAGAAATAAACACTTCTTCATTTGTTTTTCTTCCTAGGGTCAAATGAATGGACAGTAAGTTTGGAGTGGTGTTTGTCTTAAATTTGCCTTATATGTGATCTTTATTTTGAAATAGTTACAAAATAATTTTGACCTCTAAACTCTTTTCCACTATGTTCTTATTAAATAAAAATTTAAATTATTTTATATTTTAGCCTTTTAAAATTAACCTTTTTCTAATTTATATATTATGACATACAAATCGAAATTGTATTATTATTGTTACAGACATTTTAAAACTTGAGATATAAACTTACAGTGAATGAATGTTGTCTTTAAGTTTCTCCTGTTCCCTGTGTGATGTTTCATTAAACTGTAATTCCATATTACTTAAATCAAGGAAACATTTTTCTCAGCTTTTCTACATTGTCATTACCAAAGGGACTGAAAATCTCCAAAGCACACTTAAGACACTGAATTGCGCCGTAATGAGAAGGGCCTTCTGCATAGCGAGTGCGACCCTTCCTTCTAGATGCTCTGGCTCTTGTCTTTGGCACGCACGACAGTTTAATAGTTAAAAGGCACCTTCAAGGTTCATGAGGCCAACTTCTCATCAAATGTCGCAAGATCTATAAGCCCCTTACAGTTCAACCATTCCCAAAAGGCAACCCATTCAGCTATTGAGTAGCTTGAATGTCCAGAGACCTGATGCTTACACTCTCTCTGTCCTGGTGCTGTAACTGCAGTTCTCTATAGCATAATGCAGTGGTTCTCACTCCAGACGACAAGGATACACACTGAAGTTTGGGATGCACCAGAGTCCTACAGCAGACAGAGGGCAGGGCTTTGGAATGAGGAACCATTGGCCCAGAAATCCAGATTCTGGCCCTCTGTGACTTTAGGGCATCCCCTCATTTTTCTCCTGGTCAGACGGAGCTGATGGGGGCAGCTAATTCACAGGCTTGCTGAAAGAATTCAATGATACCCCATAGGTAAAGCACACAGCACAAGGTTCAACATACTGTCAGCACTCAAAATTAGCATGTAGTGTTATAGATTCATGCGACACGTTTATTGGATGCCATTGAATAGCAGTCTTTGTAGAGTCCATTCATTTGATAATTAATGAGTTGAGAATAAAAATTTTACATATAAGGCTGGGTATGGTGGCTCACACTTGTAATCCCAGCACTTTGAGAGGCAGAGGCAGGCAGATCACCTGAGTGTGGGAGTTCAAGACCAGCCTCACCAACATGGAGAAACCCTGTCTCTACTAAAAATACAAAATTAGCTGGGCGTGGTGGCACATGCCTGTAATCCAGTTACTCGGGAGGCTGAGGGAGGAGAATACCTTGAACCTGGAAGGTGGAGGTTGCAGTGAGCCGAGATTGTGCCATGGCACTCCAGCCTGGGCAACAAGAGCAAAATTCCATCTCAAAAAAAAATTACGTGTAGCACTCTGGACACGAAACTGGTAAATACCTTCATTTTTCAAATGAAAAGTCTGATATGCAGAAAGGCTAAGTGACATGTTCAAAGGCACACAGCTGGTCCTGCAATTCCCGGACCTCTAATTCTTGATAAAATGCCCAGCCGTCACCTTAAATTCCTTCAGAACAGAGTGGGATATAAATAAGAAAGCAAATGTAAGTAAACAAATAACCAGCGCACCCAGTAAAGGGTAGGAATGCTCAAATAATATGAGAATGATGCAGTCGCTTGAGTCATTCTTCACTGGGTTCCTGTGACATAAACGGAAGTCCTGTTGTTGGAATCTGGAAGTCCTGTAAGTGCCTCCCAGCCCCTGGGCTTTCAGTCAACACATGTTTATTTGTCACTTTAACACAGCAATAAAATATCTAGTCCTGGGACTGGAAATACACAAGTAGGGACTTCAAATGTCCATTATCTGAGTAACTTTGACATTTTTGTACAGAATTCTGAGGATTCCAACCAGAAACAAAACTTTCATGGTACCAAGTGAAGTCGTCCTATATCACTTCTTTTAGGTTAACCGAAATCCCATGTATGACATGGAAAATTATATTCTGATATCACAAAATAATGTGGAGGTATTTCTTGCCCTTACAGTCAACAAGAAATGAAGAGTCATTTTGCTACGCCCTTGCCTGGGAGGACGAGAAGGTTATTTCTTGCCTTCATATGCACAGAAGTCTGTTTTCCAGACTGGAAGGAATAAGCACCTTAACTTTAAACAGTTGCCTTCCAGTTTTGCGTAGCTGTTGATATTACAGAACTAGTGGCAAAGGCCAAGGCAGAAAAACGGGCTGGGTTACTTACAACTCTTTGAATGTAGACACATCGGCTTGTGGGAAGGAAACTATTTAAAATGGGGCTTAGGGAAAGGGGGAAAAAAATCCCCTTTCCCCATATGAGATTCTTCCATGATGTTGTCATGCAATCTTGAAAACCTCCATAGAACAGTAGATCACTCTCATTGGATATATGCAAATTATCTGAGACCCAGCGGTTTCCTGCCAGGAAAAACTTATAATAACAGAGCAAGAATGCAATCTGAGCCCTTGCTTTCTGAAATCCCTGAAAGAACAGACTCATTCTTGACAGGGCAATTTCAGCCCTTGACATTCCAGGAAATAGCTCCATAATGTCATTTGGGCTGGGCTTGTAAGCAGTCCTAAGACGTGGCGACACAAATGCAGTATGTACGACTTCGAGTATCAGTTCACCAACCATTCTTAATTTTCTCATGGAGTGTAACGACAAAAACCACCATCAGAAGAAAAAACAAGCAAGCCATCCTAATTAAATTTTACATTGTCACTACTAATTAAACCCAGTATAGGAAGACGAAGGGGTTCTGCCAAGAAACTACAGACACATCCTGAAACTTATTTCCTTTCCATTTCCTTGGTAGTGGGTCCATGGTATATCCAGGATATGACACCCAAACATGACTGTATTTTGATCATTAATATATATGCATGAGTTAACCCCACCCTGGGGCCTCGAAGGCCTGTAGACTTGCTGGCCTTCGCATTTCGATGTGTTTCATTGTCTCTGGGTGCAGTACAGCTGAAAAAGGTTATGAGACTCAGGTTAAAAGTCAGGAAATGGATCAGGGCCCCACACTATGACATCATTTTCTTGCAATGCAACAAAGCCATGACATTTCCTGGAGGAAAAATTATTAGCGATGGCAGGCAGCTTGGTTAGCTCCAGTATTTGCTGCGGAAGGCGTCAAGCCGGCAAGCCTCCAGCCTCAGCCTCCTTCTCTCCTGTTCCTTGGCTGGGGCTTCTCAAAAGTGAAGCGAGAGAGAAAGAGAGAGAGAGCGAGAGTGACCAGCCCGCTTTTATTTTTTGATAGTCCTGGTATATTTTTAAATGAAAGAGTGCTAAAACTTAGTTATAAAAACTGTGTGATTTTTCATTATGAAAGCAATTAACACTATGACAAAAAATATGTAATATAAGTTTGCAATTTTCGAAATAGTTTCCAGATTTATTTATTTATTTATTTATCTATTTTTGAGAAGGAGTTTCGCTCTTGTTACCCAGGCTGGAGTGCAATGGCACGATCTCGGCTCACCGCAAACTCTGCCTCCCGGGTTCAAGCAATTCTCTTGCCTCAGCCTCCCGAGCAGCTGGGACTACAGGCGCACGCCATCACGCCCAGCTAATTTTTGTATTTTTAGTAGAAACGGAGCTTCACCATGTTGGCCAGGATGGTCTCGATCTCTTGACCTCGTGATCCACCCGCCTCGGCCTCCCAAAGTGCTGGGATTACAGGTGTGAGCCACTGCGCCCGGCCCCAGATTGATTTTTTAAAGTGACATATAGGCAGAGCCACCAGGTATGACTGTGCAGGTGGACCAAGGAAAAGAGTGGGGATTCGAATCTGGCTCGGCCTTCAATTGCCTGACCTGGTGGAGAACTATATCTGCCTTTTTTTGATTCACACCAATGTCACAGCACAAGTGATCGGTGATCTTACAATACGGCATAGGTTTCAGTGAACAATAAACCAGTCTCCTGCTTTCAATCCTAAGTATCTCTCTGACTGTAGGAATAACATATCTTGGGGGTAGCTCTAGAAGTATAAATTTGAGGAGCTGCCTGATTTTGAGTCCCAGCCAAATGGACCTCCGGGCAGGTCATCCCAGGTACATAGGGAAGCTTTTCAGATTTACAAAAAGATATTGTTGAGGACACAACAGGATGTGCGAAGCACACGGGTTGGAGAACAGGAGCCCTGGACTGGGTTTCAGCCTGACCAGGTGCTTTTGTGCAAATTGCACAATCGTAGTGACACGACTGGCCTCCCACATGGTAGACCTTGACCGGGACTCCA
Source organism: Saimiri boliviensis (assembly GCF_048565385.1). NCBI lineage: Eukaryota > Metazoa > Chordata > Mammalia > Primates > Cebidae > Saimiri > Saimiri boliviensis. The sequence continues at coordinate 6,565,072 of NC_133457.1, read as the reverse complement.
CATGCAGACGGACCTGCCCCAGCCCTTAAATACGAGCTTAAAGACCTGAATCGAAGCCAGAAGAGTTTAAAGCTCCAGTCAACATAGTGAGACGCCACATCAAACCACGCTTGATTCTCCATCTCTGCCTTTATGACTGGGTTTAGATAACTGGGCTTCTGCCTCATACCTCTGTTCCAGTGTCTGGGTGCCTAGTGGGTGCTGCTTAAAACTGGGTGTCTAGTCCGCTTAACATGCCCCTTCTGGGGACTGCATGGATGTTCCTTAAACAACAAACTGAAGGGTCCAGGCTTAGGAATCTTTTTTCTTCTTGTCTCCTGCTTGGATTCTCCTGGGAGTTAGCAGAATCCTTCAAGCAGTAACCGCAAACATGACAGAAGAAAACAACTCTTTTTTTTTTTTGTTTCCATTTCAAAACAAAACACTGAGACGCTTGTACTTCCGTGAATGAGAGCAAGCAGGGGTGAGAAGTTTCTATTGCCAAAAAAAGTCACAAAGTTATGACTTCAGAAATGTAAATTCCTAGTATCCTTGATAGATTTATATATGTAAGCAATGTTTCTGGATATTGTGCCAGGTTTGCCAAACAGATTTAAGCTCTCTATTGCAGTTGAGTGGCTAGGTGTCAACCCTCGTGAATCAAGAGTGCTTCTATAAATCATTCCACAGTGACTGGATGGACTTACAGTGACAAATGTGCTCTCTCCTGGAGAAATGAGCAAATATCTGAAAGGCTTATACATTTCCCCAGGATTAGTCAAAACACAAGCCTAGTCGTCACACCTTTCCCTCGTCATCCTGTGGTTGTTTTCTTAAATGCTGTGCGTCTTCATAAATGAGTCACTCTTTCCAAGATCTGTCAAAAGTATCCGTGGTTATAAGGCTAGGAAGCATACCAACCCTAGAAAGAAGTACAGAACTTTCAGTTACAGGCAAGAATGTAAAATGTCCAGAATTACTAGCGTTTTATTACTTTGCCAAATTTGCATTCTTACACTATCGAATCATTCCTTTTTAAGGATTCATTCTTTCCTATCGTTAAACCTAGGAGGGAGAAAAAGGTATTTATTTTACATGATATATTTGTGTAGTCACAAAATCTGGAGGCTGCATTTTTTACTATTTGAATAATGCTTCTGCTTGCCTATACACGTTGGAAGTGTTGTTTAACCTAAATACACAGATCAGACTTAGTTTAAGAGTCTACCCTTTCACCTTGCTCTAGGCAAGGAGAAAGATCAAAACTTCCTGTATTTTTACGGATGATCCGTCTTTGTTTTGAACACTTCTCACATCTCCTGTTTGTAGAAGCTCCTACAAAGACTGCATTGTTTTTCTATTCTATAAATCCTCTTCTTAAAAATAAGAGCTGCATTGCCCATCTGGCATCCTAGAAGAAATAATTTACCTATGAAGGTAGCGTCTCTAACTTACCATGATTTTTGAAAATACAGCATTAAAAAGAATACATATTTTCAATAGAAAAAGTTGTCAGAATTGGTAGGTGAAGAAAGGTATTCAGAATTGATATGTTATAATGATAAAACTGATTTAGAAAAATGCAAAACTCATGTTATCAATTCTGCCTTAAAATTGGTCACCCAAGTGATCAAAGTATTTGACATACTTTATCTTTACTTTAAAGTGACTCTAATTTATGTATTTATTAATTCATTCGGGTTTTTTTCAGGTTGAAATATAAGATAATTCTAATTTCACTTAGTTCATTAATTTGTTAAGAATTAAGAATATGCATGCCGGGCTCAGTGGCTCACACCTGTAATCCCAGCACTTTTGAGATGCTGAAGCGGGTAGATCACGTAAAGTCAGGAGTTCGAGACCAGCTTGGCCAACATGATGAAACCCTATCTCTACTAAAAATACAAAAATTAGCTGGGCATGGTGGCAGGCGCCTATAATCCCAGCTACTTGGGAGGCTGAGGCAGGAGAATCGCTTGAACCAGGAGGCACAGGTTGCAGTGAGCCGAGATTGTGCCACTGCACTCCAACCTGGGCAACAAGAGCAAAACTTTGTCTCAAAAAAAAAAAGGAAGAAAAATAAAGAATATGCAGGATGCTAGCCAGAGGTCAACATGCAATGAATTGGGAAATGCAATCTCCCAGTACACAAAATAAAGACGATATAAAAGTAAACATCACAAAGAACTTCGAACAGGTTAAATACCAGGATAAGGACTGAAAAACAAATCATTTTACTTTTTAGGGTTTCTGTTTTCTCACCCAGAAAACAAAGGAGCCAATTAATTGAATGTATAAATTTCTGGAGCTAAAAGAAATATGTGCCAGTGTTTCAAGTGAATTTAATGTATACAAACCTTCACACGCTTTGTTTGGCAAATTACATCAGGAAAACATGCTCAAAGTTGAATTATGACTTCAGAGAGGGAGACGGACACTATCATAGACATAGTGAAAAACAAGAGGGAAAATATGGAGCTTGGCCATAAATAGGAGGGAATGCCTACGTGGAACGGACTGCCTGGGCCAGAGGGAGCCAGAGCAGAGATCAGGCTGAGTGCACTGCAAAGCTCAGGCCAATCAATCAACAAGGACTTTGTTCTACTCAGGTTACTGTATTTGTTAAGGGATTCTTAAGGGGGTGCCTGAGATAACATAGCCAAAGATTATAAACTGGGCTAAGTATAATAGATTGCAAAATATCCTGGCATCTAGCTTTGTAAGACTAGCAGAGGAAGGACATCTATAACTAGAGAGTCCTTAGGAAATATTTTAAGAATGCTCTGGGGTTCGATTTAAACAATGGGTCTCGGCTGAGATTTGGAAACAGCAGTTGCAGGCGGCAGGGGAATGGTAACCAAAATGGAATTATTCTCTTTGAACAACCAACATTTGAGAAAGAGAGTACAAACTGTTGCAAAGAAGTGCCTTGGCTGTACACCAAGGAAGAATCTTCACATGTTCTCAAAATATAAACAACACTGTGGTATAGTAAGAAGACTTTCTATAAGACGCATCTCACCCAGAGACAGAAAAGTGAGGAAAACGTGATGCTCTGGACTGCTGTGTCTCTTACATAAATGACACCCTGGTCAAGTCCAGTGCATTGCCCTTTTTCCTTTGTCTGCCAGGAAGCTGGAAACAGCATTTAGATTTAATTCTAGGATGTACACTAAAAGATCTCACCTTGTCTCCTATGTTTAAATTGCTGCTTTATCTTTTGCTCTTATCTTAAAAATGTTGCTATATTTGTATCTGTCATTATATGCCACCTCATTCATTCATCTAGCTCAAAGATATTTATTGAGCACTTACTTTGTATAAGCCACATCAAGTTCTTATAGAAGAAGCAGAATGTGGCTCTGAACTGGCAGGCCAGAGACCTGAGCTTTAATTTCAGTTCTGTTTCTGACTTGTGCTGTGTTTCGGTCTTGGGGCTTGATGTTTATATTCAGAATATAGTTCAGGCATTTTCCAGCTGAACAAAGGCTCGGGGGCGTATGGCTGGTTTTCCTAATAACTCACCCAGTCTTCCTCTCTTTTGAGAATGGATTTTCCCCCCAAGGGTCTTTGATCCTACAGCTGCAGACATTCTGGCACCAGGGAGTCTTAAAGGTCAAGGACTGAAGACACACAGAGGTCGATGAAATCAGGGGACATCTTAGTAGCCGCTGAGAACCTGTGGGGGAGAGCACTATGGCTTCCAAGATGGATGAATGATGTCATCGGTGGTATAAATAAGTGTGCACTTGCTAAGCTCTGACAGGAATCTAACAGGTGTGCTCCGGAGCAGTGCCGTTTGGAAGAGACCCCCCCAAAGAAAAACAGCCAGAAAACTGCTTCCTTCCACCTGTGAGGTCTTCTTTTTCATTGCAGACTCCCAAAGACTGAGCAGCATGGGATACAAAGGCAAGCGTGTAAACTCGAGCTTGTTTGCTCATCTGTGGAATAGGGGAGTTGGACCCACTACTGTAATCTTCTGGCCCGTCTGGCTCGCATTGTCCATGGTTTTAGGGTTATCAGTTCTATTTTCAGCCTTCTCGCTCCACCACACCACCCAGAGAGTTGCCCTTACTATACTCTTCAAATACAACAAAAAACAGTCTGCAAAGAAAGACAGTGAAAATATTTGTATAATGGCAATACTGAAAGACAAGATTGAGACCTACTTACGTATTATTGAGTCACATCAAAGACTTGCTGGATAGCTGGATGTGGTTATGACTTTTCAAAATATATCACTTCCTTCAGAGCAGATCCAAATCCATAATAAACTATGTTTACACAATTCTACTATGTATGCATATATGAACCCAAATTTCCATATTGCTTAGCACAGTGATGTGTATCTAATAAACGTGAAAGTATATGAGTAACTTTTGAATCTAAGAAATAGCTGACAAGTGTTTTACAATAAATAAAATCAGCCATTTATATGTAAAACAAATATCTAGGAGAATAAAGGCACGAATACAGAGAAGGCACAATTCCCGCCCCAAAGAGTTTAATTTAGTGGAAGTGCATGAAAATGTAACCAGCATTGTGTACAAGACACCTAATAGGTTGCATGGTATTTAAAATATACACATATTAAATGCTACAAGCTTATTTTCAGTGAATATTAATATTGGACGCCACCCACAATGTTAAGTGCTGAGTATGCAAAAAGGTAGCAAACATCTCTGCATTTGATATCCCTATAATCTTCAAAATGACACACAGTTGTGCCTCAGTAAGGGGGCAGGATTTGGACCACACATACCAAAATCCAAAGATGCTCAAGTTCCTTATATAAAAGTATTTATGGAAAAGTAGTATTTGCATATAACCTAGGTACATCCTCCTATGTACTTTAAATCATCTCTAGATTACTTACAGTACTTAATACAATGTAAATGCTCTGTAAATAATTGTTATACTCTATGGTTTGTGTCATTTTTACTTGTATTTTTTATTTGCTTTGAAAACTATTTTGATCTGTGGTTGATTGAATCCATGAATGTGGAACCCCTGGACAGGGAGGGCCAGCGACAGATGATTCATTCACTCCTTCATTCTCCAAACAAATATTGAGCGCTTAGTGTATGGAAAACACTATGACAGGTGCCTTGCAGGACCAAGGCATACTTAACGCACTGTTCCTGTCTTCAAGACTTTTAAATTTAGTGGGAGTGAAGAAACAGCTAGCAAAGCAGAATTGAAAAGATGTATCAGTAAAGAGCTCCGGAGAACACTCCGAGGATAGAGTAATTATGCCCCGGAATTAGGAAAGTCTTCACAATGGCATGGCACTTGATCAAGACCTGCAAAGATCACAGCATATTAATGGTGGAGGCAAAGAGGAAACACATCTCAGAAGGAGAGGTCACTGAGAATAAAAGCGCAGAAGCATGAAAATCAATGCGTGCTCTGGGAATAGTGAGCAGGCTGGTGTCGCTGGAGCATGGAATCCAAAATGGACGGGGAAAATGAGGCCATGAAGTTAGGATGCAGCTGGCACAGGGGCTTCCGGTGCCACGCTAAACCTACTGATTTTATTCACATAACAGTAAGGAGCCAGTGGAGGCTCAAGAAGGCAAGAACAAATCAGACGCTGCATATTCAATATCGAAATCAATACCTTCTGAAATCAGTGACTGCTAAGAAACAATCAAGTAAGGTGCAAAAAATGGCTTCTAAATCAGGAGACCAAGATTTAGCGGCAGTAAGAGGAAGCCTTGGGTGTGGATGTACTGACACTCTTCACCTACCAAGCTCCAATCCATTCTTTATCTTTCAGAGTGGACATTTCTTCCACAGAGTGGACATTTCTTCACCTCCATTGAGGCAGGTCTCTTTGCTGCGCACCCAGGGATCCCTGTACTTTTCCTTTGTGGCTGGTCGTAGATTTTATAATTGTCTATTTACCTGTGTTTGATTAATATATGTGTCATGCATTGTACTATAAACTATGCGCAAGCAGAGATTATGTTTCTGCTTTGCCAGCCAATTTTTTGGAACGCTGCCCACTATGCCTGACCCAGAGTATGAAGCAAAATATTTGATAAATGAATGAATGAATGAATGAACAAAATATAGATGTGGACACAGTATGTTGGAGCATAACGATGAGAGATAGTATCTGGAACCTATTAAGTAAGTATGGTAGTTTTAAAATATGAATGTAAAATTATTTGATGATGTTCTCATCGAAAACTGGAATCGATATTCTTTGCCCTTAAATCCGGGCAGCCTTATAATGAACAGAAAGCTGCAAAAATGGTGTGTGACTTCTTATGCCGCTATGTTGGAACCACGTGGTTCTTTCGGAATGCTTGCTCTGGGAGAAGCCAGCTACAATGTAGCAGGTATGACGATCCTAAAACCTTCAAATCGGAGAGGCCACCATGCTAGAAAAGCGATGTACAGGCACTCCAGTTGACAGACGGAGCTCATGTCTGCCAAGAAATGTGAGTGAAGTTGTCTTAAACTCTTTGGACCGACTCCTCTGACAGCTGACATAACATCAGCAATTATCCCAAGAGGCAAAAAAATTGCCCAGCTGAGCCCTGCCTGAATATCAGACCCATTTGTATGAAAAATGCATTTGTATGATAAAAGGTTGTTTTATGCCAGTAAATTTGGGATAATTTGTTGCATAGCAATAGCAGCTAAACTATCAGCCAAAGTCTCAACAGAATCCTCCCCAGTAAACTGTAACAGAGGAGGAAATTGAGATCCAGAGAGATTAGCTAATATGCCCAAGGTTCTAATTTGGCAACAGTAATGCAAAATTTGGGAACCCGTCTTCTGACCCCTGGGCCATGGTCTTTTTCTCTCTAATACATGATAATTCATTAGGAAATTTTCTTAACAATTATATGCAGAGTCTAAAGACCATCTCTTTATCATGCCATATTTGTATCCCCATTGATACTTTTACTCCATTGATAATTAAATAAATCTGTCAAATTCCTTTACATGTAAACAAAAAGTGAACTGTGGCCTTAGTTATGTAGAGTTTACAAATGCTGTAGATAATTTGGACATTTGAATGTAACTACCTCCCAATTAGAGGAAGAAGCATCCTCAAGTATATAAAACACAGTAATATTTCTTCTTAAATTTGTGCCATTCTAATCCTTAACTTCCTACATTTTGAAGGCCATCAATTCCAAATTCACTGAGAAGAACTTTTCTACAGAAGGAAAAATGCTGTCTCGATTAATATCAACCTTTTCCCCTTCAAAACACGTGCTTGCTAGTGATTTATTATGGACAAGCTTCTTCCTGCTCCTTTTGAAAGTTAATTTTTTTTTTTTTTAATCCTGCAAGTAGAGGACGAATTCTTCATCTCTTGCCCCAGGCCAATTTAGTTGAGGCTAATCTTCAGGAGAGAGTTTGGGTATTTACAACTCACAAATTGAGGCTGCTTCGAATACAAAAGAGAAAAGGATCTTGCTGCTGTGTTTGATGTCAACTGGGAGCTAATCCAAAAACAAATGAGGGAGACCAGCCCATGCAGCCTGTATGGGTAAAGATCCTTTCAGATCTTGGAACCTTGCAATTATACCTTAAAGATGGACATTTTTTCCTTTAAAAAGATCAAAGATTTGATCCTTTCGTTTGTGGCAATGCCATTTTTTTTTTTTTAAAGACTGAGGAAAACAACAACTAAATAATTGTGCTCCGTCACTGTATCTCAAAAAAAAATGTGTACACTGATGATTCAAAAGTTAATATTTACCTTACTGCAACATTTTTCCTATTCATAGAGTGAAACCGTTAATAATTTAAGGAAAGGCAAATGTTCAGTTCAATTCTATTCTGAATTTCCTTCTCATTTCGACTTCACAGACTTCAACAAATTTTTTTTTTTTTTTTTTTTTTTGAGACAGAGTTTCGCTCTTGTTACCCAGGCTGGAGTGCAATGGCGCGATCTCGGCTCACCGCAACCTCCGCCTCCTGGGTTCAGGCAATTCTCCTGCCTCAGCCTCCTGAGTAGCTGGGATTACAGGCACACGCCACCATGCCCAGCTAATGTTTTGTATTTTTAGTAGAGACGGGGTTTCACCATGTTGACCAGGATGGTCTCGATCTCTTGACCTCGTGATCCACTCGCCTCAGCTTTCCAAAGTGCTGGGATTACAGGCGTGAGCCACCATGCCGGGCTCAAATGTTAGTTCTTTAAAATCGCACCTGTGATACAGAAGGATGTGTACATGGCTTTAAGTGATGTTATGTATTAGTACTCTTAGTTGCAAATGATGGAATACTAAACTCCCAACTAGTTTAATAGAAGGGGTTGATTGGCTCACGTAACGGAAAAGTACACACTCAGATCTTGCTTCGAGCCCAACTAGAAGCAGAGACGTATGCTTTTCCCTCCAGACTCTGCCTCACTCGGCTGTTTCCCTGTGTGTTGGCCCCTTTCTCAGGCTGATTCGATGCACGTAAGGAGCGAAGACCTCTGGCAGGTCTCATCTTACATTCGGGCAGCTTCCAAACCCAGCCGCATTCTGGATCAGAAACAGTTCTGGGCTGATTCTGTTTGGTCCATCTTGAGTCTCATGCCCACCCTTGTGGAATTCTCTTTGGTACTAATGATGTGTTTTAGAACCTACCAAAGTGGTAGTTAGATTTTAGCGTAATTTATCTTAATGAAAACTCTTGCTCTAAAAGAAGTGTGCAGGATGGCATGCCAAGTTACACAGCTCAACTTTCCAGAAACTCTGCTTTTCTCTTAAGCCATTTTCCCATACATAGCTTACCTTCTTTCCAATCCCAAATTTACCAAAAGTGTAATCTATATTTACTTATCCTCCTGCCTTCTAAATTCACTTCTCTATAAAATGTCTTTCGCAAAGATCACCTGTCACCTCTTACAGGCAATCCACTTTTTTTTTTTTTTTTTTTTTAAGCGGAGTCTCGCTCTGTTGCCCAGGCTGGAGTGCATTGGTGCGATCTTGGCTCGCTGCAATCTCCTTCTCCTGGGTTCAAGCAATTCTCCTGCCTCAGCCTCTCAAGTAGCTGGGATTACAGGCACCCCACCAAGACGCCCAGCTACTTTTTGCATTTTTAGTAGAGACAGGGTTTCACGACATCGGCCAGTCTGGTCTCGAACTCCTGACCTTGTGATCCGCCCGCCTCGGCCTCCCAGGGTGCTGGGATTACAGGCGTGAGCCACCGCACCCGGCCCACTGTCATCTTTTTGGTGCTTCGTCCTCTCGGCAGCATTTGCCACTGTGAACCACTCCTTTTTATTTTCTTTTCTTAATCTCTCCTCCTGAAGCTTCCGCTCTTTTCCTGTCCCACACAGAGTCTTCTTTGTTTTCTTTGCCAGCTTTTACGTGATGAGCAGGGTCCCCAAACGCAGGTGTTCGCCAAAGTTCCGTCCTCAGCTTTCTTTTCTTCGCACTTTGTAGTCTCTCATTGGGCAACCTCGCCCGGGTCCACGGCCCCCATAGTCACCTACTGGATGTTGATTTTAGCGTCTGTGAGTCCAGTTTTGTTTCTGTTCTCAGGTGTGATACAATCGTTTTTGAATCTCTGCTCCTCTCTACCATCACCTTCAACTCAGCATTGTCAGAAGGAAACACTCACTTTCCCCAGCTGGTTCTTGGTGCCCTACAACATGTCACTTTCATTCTTCCAGTCAACCCAGACAGAAGAAAATGGAGTAATTACCACTGTTTATTCTCATGGCATATCCAGTTGGGCCTCCGGCGGCGCCAGCCTCCACTTCTTCGCCTCCACTGCCACCGTCTAGTTTAGACCTTCATTCACTCTCCTCTCTTATGATAGAATTCCGATTTCTTATTTACTGTATCTAAATCACCTTATTGAAAACACTTTTTAGTACTCTAAAAATCATTTCTGCCATCCCGTGTTATAAATTCAAACTACTTAACGTTCTAGGCTTTCTAAGCTCATTTTCGGCACCCTGGAGGGGCCGCCCCGTGCACCCTTCACAGCTCTGCTCATGTTAATCCTTCCATTTCAACGGTGCTGTTTTCCTCACCTGCCAATGCCCTGCTCAACCTTTAACATCCGCCTGGGGTAGACACCAGTGTTGCGTATTTTCGGTGCTCCTCCTTCTATTTTATATTTGATTTTTATATTTTTGTGTTAGAATCATTTTTTCCACTATGGCGCTCCTCCTTCTAAACATATGGTGGATCACATGCTTCTTCCCTTTTATCCAGCAGAGTTACGTGACTTGCTTTGGTGAACAAACGTTAAGTGCAACTGACACACGTCACTTCTGGGCAGAAGCCCATGCTATCTCTTCCCACCTCCCCACCCCCCTGCCCCTCCCCCATTTCCCCCCAACGGACCCCAGTGTGTGATGCTCCCCTCCCTGTGTCTATGTGTTCTCATTGTTCAACACCCGCCTATGAGTGAGAACATGCGGTGTTTGATTTTCTGCTCTTGTGTCAGTTTGCTGAGAATGATGGTTTCCAGGTTGATCCATGTCCCTACACAGGAAGTATTTCTCATTGTTTTTGATGGCTGCTTGTCAGAGTCTTTTGAGTAGGATTGTTATTATTTCTGTAAATATTTGGTAGAATTCATCAGTGAAGCCATTGCAGCCCAGGCTTTTCTTTGCTGGAAACGTTTTCTCATGTCTTCAATCTTGTTTCTTGCTGTTTGTCTGTTCAGGTTTTGGATTGCTTCATGATTCACTCTTGGTAGGCTGTGTGTATCCAAAAATTTATCCATTACTTCTAGATTTTTCCAATTTATTGGCATATAGTTGCTCATAGGAGCCATTAATGAGCCTGTGAATTTCTGCAAATATCAGTTATAACTATTTTAGTGAAGGTGGTTTTCTCTGGTGGTATGATGTTTCTTTTAATCTTTTGTGTATAATTTGCTTTATGTTTTTTGATTTGAGGTTACCATGAGGCTTGCAAATACTCTTATAACCCATTATTTTAAGCTGATAACAGCATAACACTGTTTGCATAAACAAAAAAAAAGCAAAATGAAAACTAATAAAAACCCTACACTTTAAATTCACCCCCTTGCTTTTTAACTTTTTGTTATTTCTAGGTATTCTTATTGTACTATGTCTTGAAAAGTCATTATTGTTATTACTTTTGATTGGTTCACCTTTTAGACTTTCTACTTAAGAGTAGTTTACATACCTCAGCTACGGTGTTATAATTTTTTGTGTATTTCTGTGTAGTTACTATTGCCAGTGAGTTTTGTACCTTCAGGTAATTAATTATCACCCATTAATGTTCTTTTCTTTTTGATTGAAGTATTCCCTTTAGCATTTCTCATAGGACAGGTCTGGTGTTGATTAAATTCCTCTGCTTTTGTTTTTCTGAAAATGTCCTTATTTCTCCTTCATGTTTGAAGGATATTTTCACTGAATATACTATTCTACCGTAAAAGTTTTTCTCTTTCAGCATTTTAGGTATGTCATGCCACTCTCTCCTAGCCTGTAAGGTTTCCACTGAAAAGTCTGCTGCCAGATCTATTGGAGCTCCATTGTATGTTATTTGTTTATTTTTTCTTGGTGCTTTAAGGATCCTTTCCTTATGCTTGAGGTTTGGGAGATTCATTATTAAATGTCTTAAGGTAGGCTTCTTTTAGTTAAATCTGCTTTGTGATCTATAACCTTCTTGTGCTCGGACATTGACGTCTTTCTCTAGGTTTGGGAAGTTCTCTGTTATTATCCTTTTGAATAAACTGTCTACCCCTATCCCTTTCTCTACTTCCTCTTTATGGCCAAAAACTCTTCGAATTGCACTTTTGAGGTTATTTACTTGTAGTAAATATCTTGTAGTTATATCTTGTAGGTGTTCTTCATTCTATTTTATTCCTTTTTCTTTTGTCTCCTCTGACTGTATTTTTAAATAAACTGTCTTCAGGCTCACTAATTCTTTCTTCTGCTTGATCAATTCTGCTATTAAGAGACTCTAATGCATTCTTCAGAGTTTCAATTGGATTTCAACTCCAGAATTTCTGCCTGATCCTTTTTAATCATTTCAATCTCTTTGTTGAATTCATCTGATAGAATTCTGAATTCCTTCTCCGTACTATCTTGAATTTCTTTGCATTTGCTCAACACAGCTATTTTGAATTCTCTGTCTGAAAGGTCACATATCTCTGTTTCTAAGAGATATGTGACCTTTCACATAGTCCCCCGGCGCCTTATTTAGTTTGTTTAGTGAGGTCATGTTTTCCTGGATGGTCTTGATGTTTGTTGATACTCATCAGTGTCTGGGCATTGAAGAGTTCTGGGCTTGTTTGTTCCCATCCTTCTTGGGAAGACTTTCCAAGTATTCAAAAGGACTTGAATGTTGTGATCTAAGCGGTGTTTGCATTAGGGGGTACCTTAAGCCCGGTAATGCTGCGGTTCTTGCAGAATTAGATTTACTGCCTTACTGTCTTAGATAATTCAGAAAAATTCTCTGGATTACCAGGTAGAGACACTTACAGTCTTCCCTTACTTTCTCCCAAACACAAGGAGTCTCTCTCTGTGTACCGAGTCATCTGGAGCTGGGGTGGGATGACACAAGCATCCCTGTGGCCACCTCCACTGGGACTGCACCGGGTCTCACCCAAGGCCTGCTGTTACCACTACCCGCTACCACCTGTGTTCACTCAAGGCCTTAGTGCTCTACAATCGGCAGGTGGTGAAGCCAGTCAGGCTTGTTTCTTCAGGTCCTGAGCAGGCCTAGAGATTCTGTCCAGGAGCTAGGGTCTGAAGTCAAAACCCTTAGAATTCTACCTGGTGCTCTGTTGTGCTGCCGTTGAGCTAGACTTCAAGCCACAAGTCACAGTCCTTCTCACTCTTCCCTCGCTTTTCCACAAGTAGAAGAGGCTCACCCCATGGCCACCACCACCACAGTTCCACAGGAAGTACTGCCAAGCTACCACCAATGTTCACATAAGGTTCAAGGGCTTTTCAGCCAGCTTGTGGCAAATGCTACCTGGCCTGGGACTTACCCTTCAGAGCAGTGGGCCGCCCTCTGGCCTGGCACAGGTCCAAAAATTCCATCCAAGAGCCAAGGCCTGGAATGAGGGACTCCAAGGGCCCACTTTGCTCTACCCGACTGCAGTTGAACTGGTATTTAAGGTACAAGACAAAGTCTTGTTTAATTTTCCCCTGCTTTTCTCAAGCAGAAGGAGTCTCTCCCCATAGCTACCACAGCTGTGAATGTGCTGGGTAGCCAGCACATCTCACGGTCTCACCCAAGGCCCAGGGCCTAGTACCTAGGTATTGCTTTTGGTTATTCAGGCGCCAACAACTCTTTTGTTTTAAGGTGAAGGATCCTGCAAGGACTGGGTCCTCCCTTCAATGCAGTGAGTTCCCTCCTGGCCCAGGGTATGTTCTAGAAATGTCATCCAGAAGCTAGGGCCTGGCATGGGGGGTCTCACGACTCTGACCAATGCCCTATCCTCCCTGAGCTGGTATCCAAGATGCAAGACAAAAGTCCTCTTATTCAGGCGCCAACAACTCTTTTTCCTTTTCCCTCTCTTCTCCTCAAGTGGAAGGAATGGGTCTCTTTTGGAGCCGAGAGCTGTTTCGCCTGGGGTTGGGGGAGTGGTGGTATGAGCACTCCCTTAGCTTCCCCAGATGGTGTGTCAGTAAGCCAGCTCAGTGCTAGGATTCGCAGTCCTTGTAGCCTAGACTGTCTTTCAAACATATTAGAGCCCCAGAGCACTTCAGCCCATGGTGGCGAGGCTTGCTAGAACACTAGTTCCAACCATTGGAGTGGATGATTCCTCTCTGGCTACGGGCTGGTTTAATTATCCCCTCCATGGTCAGGTATCAGCTGAGTTCAGACTGGTTTTGCTTTTCACTGTGACAGGAAAGCAGCCCGTTCAATGCATAGCCTCATAATGACTGTAGTCTCCTTCTTTCAAGCACACAGATTTCTCCACGCCATGCGGTCACTGTAGAGGGATGGGGTGCGGGTGGTGTCAACGAATCAATAGGGTCTTTCCTACTCTCTTCAGTGCCTCTTTCAAAGTTATGAAGTTAAAATCAGGTACTGTGAGTAATCGCCTGATTTTTGGTAACTCTTACAAAGGAGCTTTTTATAGTCGTTGAATTTGGTGATCCTGCAGGGCAGGGAGGTGATTGGTGGGGCCGTCTACTCCACCTTCTTGCTCTGCCCCTTTGTCCCCAAAAGCACACTTTACAGATAACATCTTTAAGGTCAAGGTTTTTCCAGAGATGGACCGAGTTAAATAAATAGGTAATAAACATGCCAGCTGTGAAATTAAAGAGAAATGTGCTCCGTGGTTACATTCTTGGATTATCATAGTGAGACTGCTTTGGGGTGTGACTTCCAAAATGAGTTTTTCATTTGACTCTATATACTCTATATCTCCTGGGGCAAAAAAAACCTCTCTAATTTAATAGCCCTTTAATGATATCGTAGGGGAAAAAAGAAGAAGAATTACGGTTCATTAAAAATAAGTCAATATTAAGATTATAAAGTCTTTTCAACTTTAATTGACATATTAAGAGGGACCAAAGACCATATTTCTAAAGACTTGGCTTTATGCAGACATAAGATGAATGTAGCTATCATAATAGCTGAAGACAACATGTTTTACCTTTTATTCTACATAAATGCTAGGGATAACTAGAATTAGCCTAGGTAGCCAAAAAGGATTTTCTCGGAGAATGAAAAAGACTGATCACTTCAAATAAGAGAACTTACTTTTATTATTTTCCTAGAAGTCACTTTTGAAAGATTAAAATAATAGCTTACTTGATTTGATTCCCCACCTAAAGTATATCAGGATTACTAACACCTTCTCAATGACCAGTTTCAAAGACGGGGCCAAGAAAATCTGAGCTGTGGAGACCTTAATGGGTATGCAAATCTCTCTTCCTGCAAAATCATGCATTGATATATAAAGTAAGAATAACCGCAACTATTCATTCAGCTTTTCCAGAGCCCCACCCAAGAGGGGATTTCCTGAAAGTGTGGTTAAGGTTATTCTGGGCAAATGGGCTTGAAAAGGGTGAGATTCCTTGGCCCTATTTGGCTTGTGAGACTAGAACTTAAATATTGTTTAGGGCCTTAATAGAATGCTTCCTCGATGATGTTTAAATTAGAGGCATTTAATCTTGCTCCAAACTGAAAACTGGACATCTATGAGCAAAGGTAGTAATTAACCTGGGTAAAGGTCCATTAACAGCACCCCTCCCCTCTTTCCACCCCATCTCCCAAGAGAGAAACCAATTACAATACAAGAAGCCTTCTCAGAGCAAAGTAGAATACCCAGTGGCTTTCTTTGATGGTGGGCAAAGAAATGTCTACGATAAATCTAGAGAAGAAGAGAATCTAAGGCTGTAAGCCACTCGCTAAGTTTAGCAGTGACAAGTCTGGAAGTTGGCGTCTGAAAGCCGAGACAGCGAGAGCAGGCTACCTGCACCAACACCCTTCACCCAACACCCACCCGCGGGGGGTGCCTACCCCCTTCTCTCAATGCACAGGATCATCGCAAGTCAACTAGAAGTCTTACTGCCTGCAAACTGTTCAATGAGGGAGAGCTTTATTGTTCGCTTTTAAATTGATGTTTCAACTACTTGGCTACTGTGGTGAAAAGGTCCTCTAAAGCTTTGTATGCAGCTCTATACCACAAAATTATTTTCTTCATGCACTTAAGTTACCTAAAGCTTTTTAAATTAGTTTTATTTTGTTAAAGTATCTTCTAATCTCTTAAGGACTAAAAATCACAAACCAAATACTTCTCCTATCCTGCAAAACAGTAGCTAATGGGTAGCCGTAGGATTATATCTGCCTTCAAAACTAGAAAGGAAATACGGAAAACGTTTTTCACTCAAGCCTTGTGAAGCATTAATACTGGAGCACCACAAGTAACATACTATTAAATTTCAGGCAAGCCACTTAACCTCTCTACCCCTTTCTCCATCTGGAAATTCAGGAGATAAGTAGCCCGCACCAACAATACTGTTTCAAAGACAAACTGCTACCAGATTGGAAAGCACTTTACAAATATTAAGTGCTCTGTAATTGCTTCTTGTTGTGACAAATTCTATTTTCAGTTCCGTCCAGGAAACAACAAAAAATACCCCCTGACTTCTAATCTACCTGAATGGTACAATCTGGGCAAAAATACAGCAGGCAGGGAAATTAGTCTTAAGTAGATCTCTGGCGACTGTGAAAATTGCACTTCTAGGGAGAAATTTGAAGAAAGAAATTTTGATGTATTGAAAGGGGCTGTGAAATCACAAATAATGCTACACCAGTAACTGATTCTTTTCTTTCTTTTTACACAGCCCAACACATATCTCCTCAAAAAGTCTAACTTGAAATGGATACTACAACTACGGTGGATATTTTGTTTATTAAATGTAAGGCATTGCTACAAGAACGGAGGTAGAATTATCCTCAACCCGAAGTTTGACAAATTTGAACCTCAAAGGAGGTTAGCTCACAAAGAAAACGTCTTGCTTATGAAGGTTGTTAAACTGACAAGTTATTTCGCCAACAGGGTAGTCTTGATAAAACATTATATTCTCAACTGTTTAATTAACCAATTAATCAACAAATGTTTATTGACCACCTACCGCTGTGTGTAAGCTCTTATGTGAGATACGGTTTTTTAAAAAAATAACAAAGGAAAAAACCAAAGATAATAGTTCTTGCTCTTAAGAGTTCTGAATCTAATTGGACAGATAAGACACATCCATGCGATGAGATAAGAGGTACCACTAGGCTGTCATTGATACGTGCCAAATGGCTAATTCCAAGCTTAAGTGGGAGACAAAGGCGACAAACTGCTCTGGGCAAGGGTGGTCAAGGAAGGCTTCTAAGAACAAGCAGGGTAAGCATGGGATCTTGGTGGATGGGAGTGAGCAGTGTGGCGGAGTGGGGAATGGAATGGTAAATAGGTTGGGTTAGGAGTAGGAGAAATGTTTGTGAGAAGAGGACAACTAATTTGAAGACAGCTGGGTGCAGCAATGAAAAGCAAAGTATAAGCACGCTGTACCCTCTCTCTCTCTCTCTCTCTCTCACACACACACACACACACACACGTATACACTGTGCGTGTGTGTGTAAGAGAAAATGTTCAGAAGTAGGCTGGGCGCAGTGGCTCACGCCTGTAATCCCAGCACTTTGGGAGGCCGAGGTGGGTGGATCACAAGGTCAGGAGTTCGAGACCAGCCTGGCCAATATGGTGAAACCACATCTCCACCAAAAATACAAAAATTAGGCGGGCATAGTGGCATATGCCTGTAGTCCCAGCTACTTGGGAGGCTGAGGCAGGAGAATTGTTTGAACCTAGGAGGTGGAGGTTGCAGTGAGGCAAGATGGTGCCACTGCACTCCAGTCTGCGTGACAGAGTGAGACTCAGTCTCAAAAAAAAAAAAAAAAAAGAGGAAAGAAAAAGAAAGAAGGCCGGGCACAGTGGCTCAAGCCTGTAATCCCAGCGCTTTGGGAGGCCGAGGCGGGTGGATCACGAGGTCAAGAGATCGAGACCCATCCTGGTCAACATGGTGAAACCCCGTCTCTACTAAAAATACAAAAAATTAGCTGGGCATGGTGGCGCGTGCCTGTAATCCCAGCTACTCAGGAGGCTGAGGCAGGAGAATTGCCTGAACCCAGGAGGCGGAGGTTGCGGTGAGCCGAGATCGCACCATTGCACTCCAGCCTGGGTAACAAGAACGAAACTCCGTCTCAAAAAAAAAAAGGAAAAGGAAAATGTTCCAAAGTAAACGTGCCACAATTTTAATCTTTAACTATTAAACAAATTTCTTTTTGCATTGTTTTTCCTCCCTCGCTGTCCCTCACTCCTGCCATCTCTCCTTCCTTCCCTTCTTGCTTCCCTGCCTTCCTCCCTCCCGCCCTTTTCTATCCCCTTTCTTTCTCTCCCTCCCCTCCTTTCTTCTTTCCTTTGTCCCTGGTCTGCTTAGGAACGAGAACACCTGTCACTTTCAACAGTCCTTGGACATAAAAACGCAGAAATTCTTGTGACTGCTTCTGAAAATTTCCAGGGCTTCCAAGTCTCCAGATTCCAGAATCCTATCAGAAAGGAGATTAAGAAGCCATTTAGTTTATGCTCCTCTGAGACAACTTTGACATGGGATCCCTGCAACAACTGAACACTTTCTGGGCCACTCCCAAGACAGTTTTGATGCTATTAGAAGAAAACTAGTCTGGGAAATCTTCAACTTACTCTATCCAGAAATTAGATTGAAATCTCTCAGATCATGATGGATTTTTTGCCACGTGCGTGTATTAAATGTGGCATTACACATCAGTGAAGTATTTTGGTAAAATGCTGACAATCTTATGTTGAAAACCTAATTGCAAATTCAAGAGCTGGCTGCGGGTCAGCAGAAACTAGCTGCATTCATTGTAGTGTCTTCCCCGTTGCGATCCAAGGGACGTCAGGGGAGAAAAGGAAAGGAAGGGACTTTCATTAGAGCCTTTCATTAAGGACTCCCATAGGAAATTACCCAAAATGTAAGCTGAGGTGCCAAAGGGTTCGTGTTGGCTCTGTTAGATATCTGATATGTTATGTCACAAATAGCAGCCACGTTAACTTGCTGGGCAGTGAAGTAAGGGGAACGGTAGGGAACAGACACACCACACCAGTTACCACCAGCATACATTACACATACAGAAGATTCCAATTTAAAAAATGAAAGAACTAACCTTCCTTTCTAGAATTACAGAAAACTATAATTCACTACACAATAGGGGAGTCATTTTTATAATCTTTTTGTTGTAATAATTGTGTTCTTTAAGCGTTTTTCATAAAATACATCTTTTGCTCCTCAAACAAAGCAGTTCAATCATCAAAGTAGGTCACTGTGGCTTTGAGGACAGTTTACAAATTGGCTTGACTCTGGAGAAAACTTTTGAAGAAAACTCAGTAATGTGTAGGAGCCTTTAAAACTGAGCTTAACCATCTGGATGTGTGGCATTTGGAAATGTGGTCTATAAAAAAATCTGGAATTAGGCCACATCATATCCATAATCTTTGGGAAAAACTAAGGACATTATTATATATTAACATTTTTTTTCTATGAATTTACTGGAATTAATGAGTTTTTATTCTCTTTCAAAAATTCAATACACAGCTATACATTAAACTGAAATAGAAAGATCAAGATTGTCACATTAGATCAAGCAGTAATTTTATTTTAAAAACCTAATAAAAAACAATTTGTTCTGCACAACTTTTGCTGTTATGTTACTGCGGAAGAATAAAAAGAATCAACGTACTAATTTCTGTATCAGTCTTTTCTTCAAGACGTGTATTTGCCCTAGTATACTCATTTTCTTACTGCAGGAGATCGAGGTTGAGGCTCTCCATACATCTAGAGTTGATTCTCTGCCTCTCTCTCTCTCTCTCTCTCTCTCTCTCTCTCTCTCTCCTTTCTCTCTCTCTCTCTCCCCTCCCCCTTTCTCTCTTGGCAATCCTCCTGAAATGCCTAAAGCAAAAGGGGGTTATTGATGTCTTCCAGGACTGTAATTGCAAGAACAGCTTTATCTCCCAGGCAGACAGATACTACACAAATGTTTGGTTTGCTGCGTATCACACAGTTAACAAGGTTCTTACAGGTTCAAGGAAAATAGATTGTAAGACTGCCAGGAGGACTTTACATTCTGGAAAACAAATGAACAGATAATTCTGAAGAAACTGAAATTTTAGAACATAACCACTAATTAGACATAATCCTACAAGAAGAGAGTGAGAGTTGTTTAAAAAGATGAGAATCGATGTAAAAGGCAACGAAAGAGGTTTTGTTTTTTAAATTCTTAATAAGTACAACTGTTCTTAGAAAATGGTCTGTGCATTGTAACTGCCCTTCTTTCTGACCTAACAATCCAATCTTAATATTCCAAATTGTTTAAACTATAGGAAAACCTGATGAAAATACCTCTTTCATCAGACTTGAGTGTTTCTGTTGAATGCAAGTATATCTTTCAACTAAGCTTTAAATATGCAGTTCTTCTAGAAACTATGCAGGCATCTCTTGGCGCTCTTTCCTTGCACTGCCACCAGGAAAAGAGATAAGGAAGCATCTTCAGATGCTCATTGTGAGCATGTGTCCAGCCTGCTTTTACTGACTTAGACCAATGGGCTTTGTTTGTGCGTAACTTACAAGACTTTGACATTTACGACTCTCCAGGCCAATGAGAGCAAAAAGAAGACATTCTCCATCTTAAAGTTGTTTACCAGCTGCTGCAAAATGTCGGCTTTGGACACCCACCATCCATACAAAATTTGAAGGTATTAGAGCCATCCCTTCTCCTTTTCTTGTGTCAAACTGTAAAACACAAAAGCCGTACAATAGCTGCAATACAATGCCAAACTAAATTAACACATGAGGAAGAAATTACCGTACTTCTGTGAGAAATGGAGTCTTGAAAGGCCAGCTCTTTGCTCGGATCCCACTAGTTTAAAAGTGCTGAAAAGCAGACATTGTGGTTATAGTTCCCCGCCATGTGGTGTTTCCTGAATTCTCACTGGATATCCTAAAACACTCAAGCCTAAAGGGTTTAGGATGTCTACAGAGGCGGTAATTTGGAGACAACAACTTCATCTTTGTGGGAGAGGCAGGGTACAATACAAATGTTTCTTCTCTCTTCCTTGACAAGGAGCTTATTAAACAGTTCTCAGGCAAACTTTATGGGAAAGTAAATGATTTCACGGAGAAGAATTTTCATGGCTTAGCATGCTAAAGCCATGAAAAAAGCTTCAGTCAGGTGACACTCCAGGTTGACAGGGAATTGAAGGCAAGTTGGAACGCAGTTCATCAACTGTCAATAAGGTATGAGAAGTATACTTGGATGTGGGGCTTGAAGGAAGATGCCAAGGAATTGCAGACATGGGGATGGTCACGAAGGGAGAGAGATAATAAACGTTCCAGGTGAATGCAGAAAGCGAGAGGAGAGGTCCCAGCGTACCTAGAAAGAGATTTTCTAATCCAAAGACTATTCAGGTTGGAGAAATTTCCCTTACATAAAAGAGACTAGTTGGCCCGTAAGTGTTTAGCATGGATAGTCAGAATAATAGAATTTTCTTTTTTTTTTTTTTTGAGATGGAGTTTCGCTCTTGTTACCCAGGCTGGAGTGCAATGGCGCGATCTCGGCTCACCGCAACCTCCGCCTCCTGGGTTCAGGCAATTCTCCTGCCTCAGCCTCCTGAGCAGCTGGGATTACAGGCACGCGCCACCATGCCCAGCTAATGTTTTGTATTTTTAATAGAGACGGGGTTTCACCATGTTGACCAGGATGGTCTCGATCTCTTGACCTCGTGATCCACCCACCTCGGCCTCCCAAAGTGCTGGGATTACAGGCTTGAGCCACAGTGCCCGGCATGAATAATAGAATTTTCAAACGACTAAGAAAGTGACATATTTATAAACCATACCCATACTTTTTTTTTTTTTTTTTTTTTTGAGACGGAGTGTTTCTGTGTCTCCCAGGCTGGAGTGCAGTGGTGCAATCTCGGCTCACTGCAAGCACCCTGCCTCTGCTGTCATTCTTCCAGTGCCTTCCCATTGCTTTTCAAATGAAACCCATGCTTTGGCCTTCCTTCCTTGCCCCCACGGCCCTGCAGCATGTGGCCTTTTAGGCTTTGCCTCAGCCCACGCTCCCTGGGCTCCCTCCTCTGTCAGTCCTCAGGCTGACCTGTCTTGCCAGCTTCAGTGCCCCCGGTCATCACGTAGCTTCAGCCTAATGGCCTTTCTTCACCTCTCATTGGACTCACCATCCTCAATAATTATTTAATTTAGTTGTCTGCATTTAGTCTACTTCCACTACACAGTGAGCTCCATTTTGCTGTCAAGAGGTACCCGAATACTTGACCTCTGATAGTTGCTATGCAAATACTTGTTTAACCAAAGAATGCAAATGAAGTCACTGGGGTCAAAGAGGTAGAGTGATGTCCTCAAATTCTCCCAGATCATTAATAGCAGATCTAGGCTAAGCACTCAAGTTTTTTAAGAAATCCTGATTTGTAAGAGTGGTTAGCATAGTCTCAGGTAAGAGTTTTCCTTGAAGTTTCTGCAGTTAGCCCTTATGCTTTTGGCGAGATTTTGGGAGGAGACACTTTTTTTTTTTCCCCTTAGGACACTAATGAAGCCAATTGCTGTCCGGGTGTCAGGAGGGTAAGCTGGGTTGTATATACTGTAATCGTTTCTTTTTGACCGGGTCCCACCACCTCCCAGATCCTCTTCTGGGTTTTCACCCTGGCTGCTGGTGTCCAGAGCTACTCCTCGAATCCTCTGCCTACTGGTCCTCACTCTGGTTTTTCTTTTTTGCTTATTGTTAGCACATGCTCTTCTCTGCCCTTTGGAAGGTCCTATCTATGCACCAAGGTAATTTCTGTAGGCTAGAATTGCAGCTTTTAATTTCCAGTGCTTATTTGCGGGAAGGGCCGAGGGGAAGCAAGACAGAGGGAAGGGGCAAGGTGGTTAAAGAGCATTCTGTTGCCAGACTAGGTATGAAGCCAGCCCTTGACTAGATGTTATCTTGGCTCTGCCCGTGTTAGAGACACATAATTTATTTACTTTTTTGTTAATATTTTAAAAGGAAATCTCAATCCTGGTTTTGTAACTCCCCAGAGAACGTTCAGCAGCACAAAGGGTGTTACAAAATTCTAAAGTCTCAAGAAGCAAAACCACTTAAACTAATAAACATGTCATATTATACTCTGTGGGGCCTAGGGAAGGGTAATATCATAAAATCAAGCAATGATCAGCATTTAAGACTCCCAAAAGGACAGTCTTCACAGGCTGAGTAATTTGTTGTTGGTGTTAGTTTTGTTTTGCTCTTTCAGTTTCATCTTTCCTCTGTGATTATCCTGTTCGTGCTCATAAATGCTTTTGCGGGACTAATACCATCAATAATAGTTACTTTTTACTGAATGCCTACTATGTGCCCGGCACTTTACATTGTCTCATATCCTTATCATAACCTTAATAGGTAGATATGGTTAGTCATATTTCAGATGAGAAAATTAACACCTAAAGAAGTTATGTAAGTTGCTCAAGATCACAGAGCAAGTAAGGACTGTCAGACCACCCAGGCCTGTACCTACCTTCAGTAGCCATGTCCTAGCGTGGCTGGAGATGGAGCTTCAATCCTTCCCAAACACTCAATATCTATTGGCGTAAATACACAATCTAAGGGAAAGGTCTGGTGTTTGTTATGCAAAGCCTGCTTCAAAATAATTCACTTGATCTTCTCATTTCTCTTCCTATAAGCTTGCCACCTTGCAGTTCATTCTATGTGGAAATTCTGGACATGACAGTACTTTGCAATATGTCATGTTATATGCAAACCAAATTAAGAAAATTTGAACTTGAACCATTGGATCAGAGTCTAGTGTACTAGATATTACGTCAGGGCCAGCAGACTAAATTTTTTAAACAGCAGTCTTTTTACTTATTTTCTCAAGCTCTTCATATATCTATGATGATCTTATTTGCTATCTACCCGGTTGTGAACTGTATTAAGACATGGGGTAGGGAGGGCGTGGTGACGCATACCTGTAATTCCCACATTTTGCGAGACTGAGGTAGGAGGATCACTTGAGCCCAGGAGTTTGAGACCAGCCTGGGCAATATAGTGAACCTCATCTCTACAAATAATAATTTTTTAAAAATCAGCTGGGAGTGGTGGCACATGCCTGTGGTCCTAGCTTCCAGGGAGGCTGAGGCAGGAGGATCACTTGAACCTGGGAAATTGAGGCTGCAGTGAGCTATGACTGTACCATTGCACTCCAGCCTGAGTGACAGAGTGAGACTGTCTCAATAACAAAATGGCAACAACAACAAAAAGACATCAGGTACATATCTAATCTTTCAGAAGGCATCAGGCTCTTGGGGAGCGCACTATTGCAGAACTCCTTTGTTTAATTTAAACACAGACAGAAATGCAAATAAATGTGTCTAATTTACGTTCATGTTTCTGTTGTCTCATTGACAGCAGTGATGGCCAGAAGCTGAGGACCCTGAAGTCACCTTTGATACAAAGCCCCTCTCCCAGTGTCCTCTCTACACCTCCGGCCCCCTCACAGTGAGCTTCAACATTACTGCAACCAAAAACACAACAAAGCTGGGTGGGGTGGCTCACGCCTGTAATCCCAGCACTTTGGGAGGTCGAGGCGGGCAGATCGCCTCAGGTCAGGAGTTCGAGACCAGCCTGGCCAACATGGTGAAACCCCATCTCTACTAAAAATACAAAAACTAGCCGGGCATGGTGGTGCATGCCTGTAATCCCAGCTACTGAGGAGGCTGAGGCAGGAGAATCACTTGAACTCGGAAGGCAGAGGTTGCAGTGAGCTGAGATTGCACAACTACACTCCAGCCGGGGCAACAGAGCAAGACTCTGCCAAACAAAGAAAAGCCCATGGCTTCTTGACATTTAGGCAATATATGATTAGGTAAGTATTCAAAGTTGTTTTAAAGGCTAAGTAATAATATTTGCTGGTACTTTTAGTCAATTAAAAAAAGAAAGCAAAATTTTCTCTCTGCTATTGTGTCGGAAGAGTATTTCAGAAATAGCAGCAGCTTTCTCCAGTATTTCCTTTCCTGCCGTGACCCTGACCTCCATTCAAACACCAGATTAGACCTTCGTCTCAGGAAGAAGTCAGGACAGCAACAAGCACCGAAAAGGAGTCTTTTCAGATTTCTACGTCTTTAAAGTCTAACTCCTTAGGAGAACTGAAAAGACTCAAACCCGAAAGAGATCGGAAGAGAGCTGGGGAAGCCAAGAGGCCAGTGGCCCATTAGGCACCGGAGAGATGGGCCAGCGCTTCACTCTACAAGCTGAGCTTTGGGGAGGAACCAAGATCCTGAGAGAAAATGGTGGGATGGCCGGTAGTCGGGAGGATACAGAGTTCCCAGCCCTGGCATGCTATGGGTGTTGAAAATGAGCTCCTTGCACCCCAGAATAGCACAGAGGAGGCCCTGAAACCAGATGGAGCCACGTGGGTGGAAACAAGGGGATTCTCTTCAGTGGCTGGCACTAAACAGCACCCGAGGAACGATCAAGATGAAGGACGTCTCAGCCAGTGCCGCTGTGGCTAGGTTGGGGGGAGGATTGTATACAAGTCAGGGAAAAGCGGGGAGGCGTGACAAGGATGGAATTTGAAACAAACCAATGTGTGGAGTCAGAGAAAAGTCAAGTCAGTATTTTGCTTTCCTGCATTTAAGGACTACATTTGATACCTCCTAACCTGTGATTAAAACAAGAGATGAGAAGTGACATAAACAAATGAGGAAAATTTGTCTTGATTTCTCTGAACCTTCCCTTCTTCCAAAGGAGAATAATTAAAATGTTTAGAACACAGAATTAGAATGTGCCTAAGGAATAATGGACTACTATCTAATATATTAAATTATTTGTTGAGGTCATTAGATTGTAAATTTTTCTTGTCTTTCATTTTTATGTCCATTGTTTATGGACATTTTCATCGTTCTTGTTGTTTTAAGAAATAAGATGAAGAGAAAGACACAACATATAACCAGCAGTAAAAAAAAAAAAAAAATGAGGTTGGAAATGTGGATGGGGAGAAATTTTAAAGCATCTAAAATTTCAGACTAAGAAAGGTGGACTGTATCCTGCAATCAATGAAGGGCCACGAAAGGTTTAAATATGGGAGTAACGTGGTCAAATCTACGTTTAAAAGCATTCTGGTCATCTTGAGGTGAGATTCCTAAGAACAAAGGCAGCCGAAAAATTCCCAGACAATTAAAAAATCTAGACATAAAATCATGGGGGGCACCCAGGCAGTGGCGGCAGTGATGAAGAAGTGAGAGAGTAGATCCCAATTTTTCAAGACATAGCAAACTTAGCAAATGATTGGTTCTGAGGGGGGAAAAGGCATTGCTGAGACTATCCTGATACATGGAATCTTCAGCCACAGCCTGAAAGCAGTCCTCTTGTAAGAGGAGATTAAGCATCTCGAGTGTCATTTTAAAACTGGACAGAATTGAAGACTGCTAATGAAAGTTGGCCGCTTAGCGATCACAATGGCAACAGCCACAGACTCACTCTCCTGCAGCAAAGCTTCCCACACCCATTACTTTAGGCTGCCTGACAGCTGGTGGGAAATGCCTCCAGCCAGAGCTCCAATAAAGCCCTGAAGCTTCCAGAGCCTCACCAGGAGCACACTCTCTTGATTTGGGAGGGAAGAACGGACTCCAGAGCCCTTGACTCCATTTCACCATCCATTCCCTTGCACGACATTCTGGCCCTCTAGAGTCACACATGGCCACAAGGATCTTCCCTTTCTGCCCACGACAAGCAGAAACAAGTCCAGTGTGTTTAAACCAGTGTTTATTGAAGGCTCGGGGATTATACAAAGTAAATACATCTGGGGAGCAGCATGAATCCCAATAATTCTTAAGATATAGCTCACTCTCTGAAGATCACAAGGCCCATCTCATCCTCAGGAGCCCCAGGAAAGAAGTGAGGAGACTCTATAGTTTCTGTCGATGGCCCCACATTCCTTTGCTTAGTAGAAGCCATCCCTAAATCCCACCACTCCAGAGTCACAGCATTCGTGTGAATAATTTGCATTCGGGATTCGTTTTATTCCTAGCTGTCCTTTGTCCCCCAGAGCCCCGAGGAAAAAAAAAATTATATTATTTTTATTCTATTTGTAAGGATTTGAAGTAACAAAACAATCTTAAAGAAGGTTGAAAAATTGGAGAAAATTTTAAAAACTGCTCATTTTTAAAACTTAGAATACAACTATCAATGTTTTCATATATTCCTCTCTAGTTTTTATGTACATATGTTACATAGTTTTAATCATATAATATGTACACACACTTGTTTTTTGGTCTCATTATACCATTTTTCACATCGATTTTCAGTCTTCGTTTTATCTTTGCGGATGATTCCTAAAGTGCCATAATTATATTACCATTTCTATGTATATGGCTATTATATTTCTTTCATTTTCAAATTATTTTTAAGTCATTTTTTTCTGAGTATACAAACATACTAACCATAGAACATTTAAAATAAAAAGAAAACAATAAAAAGTTATTTATGCAGTACATAAAATTGTACGATTTCCAAACGTACAGATGCGACCTTCACTTTTGTTCCTTTATTTTAACCTTGCACAGTTACTCCAGGAAGGGTGTTCTCAGGCTATTGTATGTCATTTGCTACGCGTCAGTGCAGAGTCCCCGGCTGTCAATCTGTCCTCAGAGCAGACCCACATCTCACCGCCCACCAGCAGCCACCCCAAGGTAGCTCCGCTCCTCTCAGTGGCCTGCTCCCCGAGGCCTCGGCTCTTTCCCTCCATTTTCTTTTATCATCATTCTTATTTTTAATTGACATATAATAATTGTACATATTTATGGGGTACTGAGTGATACTTCAATACTTGTATACAATGTGTAATGATCAGAGTAATTACCATATCTATCACCTCAAAATTGATTATTTCTCCTCCATGTTGGGAGCATTCAAAATCCTCTCTTCTAGGCCAGTCACGGTGGCTCACACTTGTAATCCTAGAACTTTGGGAGGCTGAAGCGGGTGGATCACCTGAAGTCAGGAGTTTGAGACCAGCTTGACCAACATGGTGAAAACCATCTCTACTAAAAATACAAAATTAGCTGGGCATGGTGGCGGGCACCTGTAATCCCCGTACTCAGGAGGCTGACTCAGGAAAATCATTTGAACCCAAGAGACAGAGGTTGCAGTGAGCTGAGATTGTGCCACTGCAAGAGCAGAAGTCCATCAAAAAAAAAAAAAAATCCTGGGCCGGGCGCAGTGGCTCACACCTGTAATCCCAGCACTTTGGGAGACCGAGGCGGGTGGATCACGAGGTCAAGAGATCGAGACCATCCTGGTCAACATGGTGAAACCCCGTCTCTACTAAAAATACAAGACATTAGCTGGGCATGGTGGCGCGTGCCTGTAATCCCAGCTACTCAGGAGGCTGAGGCAGGAGAATTGCCCGAACCCAGGAGGCGGAGGTTGCGGTGAGCCGAGATCGCGCCATTGCACTCCAGCCTGGGTAACAAGAGCGAAACTCCGTCTCAAAAAAAAAAGAAAAAATTCCTCTCTTCTGTCTAGCTGAAAATATGCAATAAATTATTGTTAACTATTGTCACCCTATAGTGCTATAGAACACTAAAACTTAATCCTCTGTTCTAGCTATAATTTTATGCCTATTCTCTCCCTGTCTCCCCTCCCAGCCACTAGTTTCCAGCCTAGTGAGATCAAATTTTTGAGCTTCTACAGACGAATGAGAACATGTGGTATTTCTCTTTCTGTGCCTGGATTCTTTCACTTAAATGTCCCCCAGGCTCATCCATATTGCCACAAATGACAGGACATGCTTTTCTATGGTTGAATAATATTCCATTATTGCATTAGTCCGTTCTTACATGCTATCAATACCAGAGACTGGGTAATTTTTAAAGAAAAGAGGTTTAATGGGCTCACAGTTGTGCAGGCTGCACAGGAAGCATGGCTGGAGAGGTCTCAGTAAACTTAACAATCATGGCGGAAGGTGAAGGAGAAGCAGTCCTGTCTTACATGGTTGGAGCAAAAGGAAAAGAGAGATGGGGGAGGTGCCGCAGTTTTAAACAACCAAATCTCATGAGCTCTCACTATCATGAGAGCAGCATTAAGGAGGAAATTGGCCCCCACGATCCAATCACCTCCCACCAGTCCCCACCTCCAACACTGGATACAATTTGACATGAGATTTGGATGGGTATACAGATCCAAACCAGATCAGTTACATACAACGTGGCCACATTGGCTGTTTTCATATCTTGGTTATTGCAAATAGTGCCGCCCTAAGCATGGGAGTACGGATATCTCTTTGACATATTGATTTCATTTTCTTTGGATATACCTGGTAGTGGAATTGCTAGATCATATGGTAGTTCTGGTTTTAGTTTTTTGTTTTTGTTCTTGTTTTTTTTTGAAGGCAATTTTGCGACTTTATTTGATGTATTTGACGGTCAGCGATTAGTTCTCATCCACATTGACTATAGGTTTTTGAAAGTGGTAACAGGTACATAGGTAACCAAAGTATAGAGCTTTTTTGGTGAACCTCCATCCTCATTACCTTTTCTGGACAACCGCACGTGGAATCGGTATGGGACGTTCCTTATTCCTTTGGCCCAGACAGCTTTGGTGAGCCTGGTATCAATGCGCACATCTGGCGTTCCCATCTCCTTCATGGCAAATTTCCGAATCTCTCTGAGTTCCCGAGGGGCACGCTTCTTGAAGCCCACTCCATGGACGCGCTCGTGAATGCTGATGCTGTGTTCTCAGGTCACCACCTCGCTGATGGCAGGATGGCTCTTTTTCTTCTCCCCTGCCTTCTTTGCGGGAGCCATTCTGCCGGTCCAAGTTGGAAAAAGCTGGTTTTCGGGTTTTTTTGTTTTTTTTTGTTTGTTTGTTTGTTTTGTTTTTTTTTTTTTGAGACGGAGTTTCGCTCTTGTTACACAGGCTGGAGTGCAATGGCGCGATCTCGGCTCACCGCAACCTCCGCCTCCTGGGTTCAGGCAATTCTCCTGCCTCAGCCTCCTGAGTAGCTGGGATTACAGGCACGCGCCACCACGCCCAGCTAATTTTTGGTATTTTTAGTAGAGACGGGGTTTCACCATGTTGACCAGGATGGTCTCGATCTCTCGACCTCATGACCCACCCGCCTCAGCCTCCCAAAGTGCTGGGATTACAGGCTTGAGCCACCGCGCCCGGCTGGTTTTCGTTTTCTAAGGAACCTCCATACTGTTTTCCATAATGGCTGTACTAATTTATCTCCCTCTTTCTTTTTCTTTCTTTCTTTTCTTTTTCTTTCTTTCTTTCTTTCTTTCTTTCTTTCTTTCTTTCTTTCTTTCTTCTTTCTTTCCTTTGTCTCTCTCTCTCTCTCTCTCTCTCTCTCTCTCTCTCTCTCTTTCTTTGGAAGAAAGAGGCTCTTGTAGACTTCCACCCCTCTTGTAAAACCAGCAGAATCTCCAATAGTGTGTCTTCTCCAGGACTGGATGTTCTGCATTGAGATCATAACTTGGGGCTCCTAGTCTGCAGCACCCACAATGCCTAAAGCAGGTATCTTTCTTAGCAGCAAAGGTTTTTGAAGCATGGAGAACAGAACCTTTCTACATTATTTTTCACATTGCTGAGTGTTTTATAATTGCTTTACTTAGCAAGCCTGGGAAATATGTAAGTAGTTATCAGTTTTACAGATGTGAGAATTAAAGTTCAGAAAGGCTAAATGACTTGCCTTAAATAGTCACAAAATTGTGTCATTAGAGTGTTAAATGAGAACTCTCCTTTCGATTAAAATCATGTACTTCTTGGGATGAAGACAAATGATACAGTAATGCAGGAAGTACGCGTGTTGACCTAATAAAGGGGCGGAGGCGGAACCTGGAGAAAGCGGTGAAGGGAGAGTGGGAGGGCACAGAGAGATCCAACAGAAACCAAAGGTTGTAGGGAACAAATAATTGCGCGGCTCCAACACCTTAAAAATGTGTATCGTATGTGTTTGAGGTGAGCGTAGTCCTGATTTGATCCACATGTTTGCCAAGAGGCTCAGCTTCATTCTTATAAGAGCAGGATGAAGGCTTCCCTTCTACCCTGGTACTTGGTACCACCTCAAACTCCTAGACAGCCACCTGCCCCCACCCTAGATCATACTGGGACTACCAAGCTGGCTCCAGAAAAGGGCAGAGGTTGGGAAGGCTGCACTTTCCTGCATTGTCTCACCCCTCAGTTCCTCATGGCACCGTTGACACAAGGCTGTTGAGTGTTAACATTCTCTACTCAAGGTTCGATGTCGATGAGAGGAAAGTCTCTGGAAAGATGCATTAGGAGCCGGTATCAGTGATTGCTTCTGGGGAGAACCAGTGTCTGGAGGAGGCGGGAAGTGAGCAAGCCTTCCTTTTACGGTGTTCCCTTTGTGTAGCTTTTAAATTTTGTACTTAATGTATTTCTTACCTACTCAGAAATAAAAATTAAGACAAAAGCATGAATGGTCTGTATATAATTGTGTCCAGAGTCCAAATGAATAAAGACACCCTCTTATAAAGTTTGACTCATGAGCATGTCTCGGTTCCTGGGCTGGCTTTTTTTTTTCGCTTGGAACAATTCCTCTAGTTCCTTCCTCTCCTAGTCAGAGTCATATTTCAGTTCTTCAAGTGAGAATCTCCATTCACTTAAACCCCAACCTCCTCACCACCACAAAGACATGCCTTGCTCTAGAATTCCCTCAACAACCAGAACAATCCACAGGACGCAATAACGAAAAGGAATCCAGTTCTCAAATCTGAATGATTTCATCTAGAAAAACAATTAAAGAATTTTCTATTTTATAGCAATTATAGAATTTCCTATTCACTCTGGCTTACAAGTGAATCCACGGTGGCCTTTGGTGACCCAGTTCCCAAAATTTTCAAGGTCCTTCTGCCAGGGTCAAGTAGAGACATGACTCCTCATTCTCTTTGTGAATATACTTAGATCGTCTGATCTTGACTCGGGTGCCCTGTGGGTAAAACACACACCCACATACTTCTGAGAGACAAACAGTTCTTAAAGATCATACTGTCTAAATTAAATCACATTAAATGGAAAAATCTTCCTAACAGCTCTGACAATCTACAAAGACGTATCCTAAAATAAACTCTGAAAGTAGACCTTTACAGGATTACCTCATGCCAGGCTTCTTTTCCTTTCTTCAATCTCCAGCTTCCAAACTATGGCCCACGGGTTTGCCAGAGACAAAGACACTGCCCATCGCAAGTCCTGCTCAAACAGAAGACCCCTTCATCCCTGATTTCTACCCTTAACTACACACACACACAAAAATTGGCAGACACTGAATTCACAGGTTTAGACTTAGGCCTACTCGAATTTTTAGGTAGGGATTTCTAGCGCACCAATTGTCTCTGTGAGTGGAATAAGGTCTGTGAAACATTCACTTACGACTGTCCTTCCCACCAGCTAGCAAAAGCTGCCAGGATGACATTCAGGAATTGTCTTGTTTTTATTTTTATTTTCCTATTTCTTTACCTGATGTGTAATGTAAGCTTGGTCTATTATAAAGAATAAATGTGAAAAGAGCAAATGAAATGATTAATAGTCCAGAGGTGAGCATTGTTGACTACATTCTAGTGTTAATTTTTCCTAAGCCGTTTTAAAATAAAATCGGGACTGTATTGGATAGAGCATTACAAGACTGCTTCTCGTGGAAAGAATGTTCCTGAATGCCTTTTACAACACCTAGATGCTAGATACTTGCTTTTACAATACTCTTTCCTTATCCACAGTTGTCTGTGTTTTATTTCTAAACCACATTCAACCTCAGTCCAGAAATATTACATACAATATTTTGAGAGAGAAAAACTATATTCACATAAATTCTATTACAGTATATTGTTATTATATTCTATTTTCATTATTAAGTTATTGCTGTTAATTTCTTACTATGCCTAATTTATAAATTAAACTTCCTCATAGGTATGTATGTATGCATAGGAAAAAGCATAGCATTTATAGGGTTCAGTACTATCTGGAGTTTCAGGCATGCACTGGGGATCTTGGAACATGTCTCCCAGGGATAAAGGGAGTCTACTGTATCTGAATTCTGATATAATTCACATTCCATAAGATTCATCTTTTTAAAATGTAAAAGCCAGTGGTTTTTAGCATATTCACAGTTATGCAACCATCACTGCTATCTGATTCCAGAACAGTTTCATGATCCAGAAAGAAACTTCATACCTCTAATAGCAGTCAACCTCCACCCTCTCTACTGTAAGCCTCTGGCAACCAATAAGCTATTTTCAATCTCTAGGGATTTACCTACTTTAGATATATTACACAAATGAAATCACACAACATATGGCCTTTTAAGACTGGCTTCTTTTACTTACCATAATATGTTCAAAGCTCAACCATTTATCAGTACTTCGTTCCTTTTTATGACTGAGTGATATTCCACTGTATGAACATATCAATTTTGTTATCCATTCATCATTTGATGGACATTTGTGTTGTTTCTGGTCTGGGACTGTTATAAGTAATACTGTTATAAACATTTGTGTACAGGTTTCTGAGTGAACATATGTTTCATTTCTCTTGGGTATATACCTAGGAGTAGAATTACTGGATCATATTGTAACTCTGTGTTCAACCATTTAAGGAATTCTCAAACTATTTTCCAAAGCAGGTGCACCATTTTAAAGTCACAGCAGCAGCGTATGAAGGTTCCAATTTCTCCACATTCTTACTAAGGCTTGTTAGTATCTTTCTTTTTTATTATAGCTATCAAATAGCAGTTGTGAAGTGGTATATCATTAAGGGTTTGATTTACGTTTCCCTGATGAGCTAATCATGAATATCTTCACATTTTATTGGTCATTTACATATCTTCTGTGGAGAAGTATCCATTCAGATGTTGTGCTTATTCTTAAATTGTGCTATTTGTCTTACTGTTGAGTTGTAAGAGCTCTTTATATATTCTGGACACTAGACTCTTATCACATAAATGATTTGCAAATATTTTTTCCATTCTGTATGTTGTCTTCTCACTTTCTTTTTTTAAACTTTGATTATTTTATTTTATGTTTCTAGAGGCAGGTTCTTGCTCTGTCACCCAGATTGGAGTACAGTGGTGCCATCAAAGCTCACTGCAGCCTCAAACTCCTGGGTTTAAGCAATCCTCCTGCCTCAGCCTCCAGAGTAGCTAGGATGACATGTGTGCCACCATGCCTGGTTAATTTTTTAGTTTTCTTGTAGGGACAGGGCCTTGCTATATTGCCCAGGCTAGACTTGAACTCCTGGCCTTAAGCTATCTTCCTGCCTCTATCTCCCAGAGCACTGGGATTACAGGTGTGAGCCATACACCTGACCTGGCTTTCTTAATAATGTCCTTTGTAGCACAAGATTTTTTATTTTGATTAAGTTCAACTTGACTTTTGGGGCTAGTGGGCAGGGCTGTTAATGTTTTTGGTATTATATCTGAGAAACCATTGCCTAATCAAAGGTCACAAAGATTTACACCTATGTTTTCTTATTTTTTTCTTCTTTTTTTCTTTTCTTTTCTTTCTTCCTTCGTTTTTGACAAGGTCTTGCCATTTTGCTTAGATTGGAGTACAGTGGCTGTTCACAGGCACAAGCCTCAAAGTGTTCTGCAGCATCAAACTCCTGGCTTCAAGTGATCCTCCTGCCTCATCTCCGAGTAGCTGGGACTACAAGCATACGCCACCACTTCTGACTTTACATCTGTGTTTTTAAAGAGTTTGAGCTTTTACATTTAGATCTTTAATTTATTTTTAGTTAATTTTTATATATGGTGTGAGGTAGGAATCCAACTTTATTCTTTTGAGTATGAATTTCTAGTTGTACCAGCACCATTTATTGAAAAGACTTCTCTTTCTCCCATTTAATTATCTTCACACACTAACCAAAAATCAATTGACCATAAATGTGAGTTTATTTCTGAATTTTCAGTACTAACTACTGATCTATAAGTTTACCCTAATGCCAGTACTACACAGCTCTTCCTTAAAGAGAGAGAGAGAGCTGAGAATTTGAAAGAGATTCCTCTGAATTTGTACATCAATTTGGGGACTATTATCATAACAATATTAAGTTTTTCAATCCAGGAACAGGAGATACCTTTCTATTTATTTCAATTTTTTTTTTTTTTTTTTTTTTTTTGAGACGGAGTTTCGCTCTTGTTACCCAGGCTGGAGTGCAATGGTGCGATCTCGGCTCACTGCAACCTCCGCCTCCTGGGTTCAGGCAATTCTCCTGCCTCAGCCTCCTGAGTAGCTGGGATTACAGGCACGCACCACCATGCCCAGCTAATTTTTTGTATTTTTAGTAGAGACGGGGTTTCACCATGTTGACCAGGATGGTCTCGATCTCTTGACTTCGTGATCCACCCGCCTCGGCCTCCCAAAGTGCTGGGATTACAAGCTTGAGCCACTGCGCTCGGCCTTATTTCAATTTTTAAAAGTTTTTTCAGGATGTTCTGTAGTTTTCAGTACATAACTCTTGCAGTTTTTGTTAAGTTTATTTCTGAGTATTTTCATTTCATTTCATTTAGTACATTGCCATGTATAAAAATACAGTTTATTTTTTTATATTGATCTACTATCCACAACCATAGCTGCATGTATTGTATAGACAAAGGAACATGGTGCTCCAGCCTGGCGACAGAGTAAGACTCTGTCTCAGAAAAAAAGAAAAAAGAAAGCAACTCAGATAGTAGGTATTCCTGTCTCAGTATCCCCATTTCTCCTTCTGACTGTCTGGAGTAGGGGTACAATGGTTAGAGTTCAATAATCGTATTGTGGCCTTGAGGATGGAAACATGGTGAAACATAAAGAGAAGCTGGGTGTGTCATGATTTCAAAGGACACCATATCCCCCTGTATTGCTTCCTCTGAACTTCAAACTTTGTGAAGGACTTTTTGCGCATTGTATATGAAATTTTGTCAACATTAAGTACTTGAGTGACTGTTGGTTCTAATTTTCTTTTTTTTTTTTTTTTTTTTTTTTGAGACGGAGTTTCGCTCTTGTTACCCAGGCTGGAGTGCAATGGCGCGATCTCGGCTCACCGCAACCTCCGCCTCCTGGGCTCAGGCAATTCTCCTGCCTCAGCCTCCTGAGTAGCTGGGATTACAGGCATACACCACGATGCCCAGCTAATTTTTTGTATTTTTAGTAGAGACGGGGTTTCACCATGTTGACCAGGATGGTCTCGATCTTTCGACCTCGTGATCCACCCGCCTCGGCCTCCCAAAGTGCTGGGATTACAGGCTTGAGCCACCGCGCCCGGCCTAGTTCTAATTTTCTATTACAAACTTCCAAATCTAATTATAATTTAAACAGATGGGTAATTATATGCTTTGCTAGTAAAATAAGTAAAAACTTATTTTGGAAAATAATTAAGCATTTGGTTTGTAATGTTCTCATGGACTGAATCTAGTTCCAAGAATAAATTCTAAGAAAACTAAACAATTGTGTGTGTGTATGTGTGTGTGGCTTTAAGAATAAAGACATTTAAGTCATAAAAAAATAGAAAATACCTAAACATGTAACATAATGGAATAGGTAATAAAATATGATATAGCCATTGAATTTAAAAATTAATTCAAGAAATTGAATTAACTCAAGAAATTGAGAAATTAATTCAAGAAATTGAGAACATTTTTATATTTAAAAGCCTTTTACAGCAAACAATTTAAACAATATAGAAGTTTGTGAACTGAAAGTAATACTCTCCCTCTCCTACTCTAGATCCAAGTCCCTAAGTCTTTTCTCTTTTATTTTCTTTGAGATGGAGTCTTGCTCTTGTTGTCCAAGCTGGAGTGCAATGGTACGATCTCAGCTCACTGCAACCTCTGCCTCCTGGGTTCAAGCAATTCTCCTGCCTCAGCCTCCCAAGTAGCTGGGATTACAGGTGCTGGTCACCAAGTCCCACTAATTTTTTAGTAGAGACGGGGTTTTGCCATGTTGGCCAGGCTGGTCTTGAACTTCTGACCTTGTGATCTGCCCACCTCGATCTCCCAAAGTGCTGGGATTACAGGTGTGAGCCACCATGCCCAGCCCCTAACTCTTCGATCTGGTGTGTAACTTCCCATAATTTTTCCTTTGTCTATATAAACACATGCAGATATGTATTCAGATACACCAAGTCTTTTAAAAACTTGTTTATAGCACATATTGAAAAGAAAAAAATACGAATAGCATGGAGAAATGTTCACTTTACAATAACAAGTTTTACAAGCAACATAAAATTTTATATACTACAGCAAGATCTCAACTACATCTCAGAAGTAGAAAAAGAAAAAAAGTCTAGAGTCAAATATATAATAAATATGTAAATAAATGAGTATTAAGTACTAATTGCAAATATTAATGAATAATGTTGACTATTTCTAGAGCCTAGAAAAAAGTCTATAGTGAAATAAATAATAATAAGTAAATAAATGAATATTAAGTACTAATTACAAAGATTAATGAAGAGCCTTTACTATTTCTAGAGCTTAGAAAATTCTGGAGTGAAATATCTATTAAATACGTAAATAAATGAGTATTAAGTACTAATTGCAAATATTAATGAATATTGTTTACTATTAATAATAAATCTTTTCTCCTGGAACTAACAGAGCATTATTCTCTTCACAATTCCCATTAAGGCTTAAAGTAAAAACACATCTTACTACATTTTAAGGGAAATATTGGGGGCTGAGGGCACATATTTGAACCACCTGCCTCCCAGTTCCGTCCAAAATGACCTAGAAAATTTAAAATATGTAAAACCTTAAATCAGTACTGGAAGCTAGGGAAGGAAGCCATATAAATGCCAGAAACTTCAAAGAATTTCTTTTAAATCCTGTGCAGTCTGGACCTGATTAAAGAGAGACAACAAAGGCCAATTTGCCATCACCCAAGATGCAGCCTGACCCGGAGGGATGGAGCCTGGAGGCCGACAGCAGGACTTCGCCAGTGATCCTTTCCGCTCTTGAAAACGGTGAGAGTTGGATGGTATTAGAGTTGGAAAACAGTGGTAACTATTTCAAGCAGAAAGCCCAGGCATGGCGGCAATCGCTGTGTTATTGGATGATTTCCCAAAGCTTTGGCGATTTTTCACAGTCTTTGTGGAGCAGGGTGTGAAGACAAGGCCTAAGTGGCTACCCCATGTAGCGGGCCGTCCCTGACAGCAGCATTCTCTGATGACGCAGTGGGCACCTGGCTAGAGACCTCACCTGGGAAGCAGGGTCAGGGCAGCTACATCACACATCAGAAATGAGCCTGCGGCCCCTCCGAAGCCCTAGATAGGAAGCTTAGCACACAATCTATCAACTAGCACAGCACTTTCACCAAATCCAAAAAGCAACCCTATAAAGATGAAGCTTAAATACATTTTTTTTAAAGTGGACCCCTCCTCACATACTACATAAGAATTAGTTCAAGCCGGGCGCGGTGGCTCAAGCCTGTCATCCCAGCACTTTGGGAGGCCGAGGTGGGTGGATCACGAGGTCAAGAGATCGAGACCATCCTGGTCAACATGGTGAAACCCCGTCTCTACTAAAAATACAAAAAATTAGCTGGGCGTGGTGGCTCGTGCCTGTAATCCCAGCTACTCAGGAGGCTGAGGCAGGAGAATTGCCTGAACCCAGGAGGCGGAGGTTGCGGTGAGCCGAGATCGTGCCATTGCACTCCAGCCTAGGTAACAAGAGCGAAACTCTGTCTAAAAAAAAAAAAGAAAGAAAAGAAAAAGAAAAAAAGTTGACCTCTCCTCACATACTACATAAGAATTAATTCAAAATGGGGCATATATTTCAATGTAAAACATAAATACATAAGGCTTCTAGAAGAAAACATGATGTCTTCATGTTCTTTGTTTAGGCAAAATTTCTCAAACAGGACACCAAAAACACTAGCCAGAAAATAAAAGTTTGAAAAAGTCGAACTTCATTTTTATGTCTAATTTATGTTTATCAAAAGACAATACGAGGAGGGAGACAAAGCAAGCCACAGACTGGGAGAAGATATTCGTAATAGATGTAACCAACCATGGACCCATACTCAGACTATATAAAGAATTCCCAGGCCAGGCACAGTGGCTCACACCTGTAATCCCAGCACTTTGGGAGGCCGTCACGGGCAGATCACTTGAGGTCAGGAGTTCAAGACCAGCCTGGCCAACATGGTGAAACTCTGTCTCTACTAAAACTAAAATTTAAAAAAATTAGCCTGGCATGGTGTCACATGCCTGTAATCCCAGCTACTTGGGAGGCTGAGGCAGCAGAATTGCTTAACCCTGGGAGACGAAAGTTGCAGTGAGCCAAGATCATGCCACTGCACTCCAGCCTGGGCGACAGAGTGAGACTCTGTCTCAAAAAAATTAAAAAAAGAGTTTCCACAAATCAGTAAGACTATAACTAAAAACTACTTAAAAATGAGAAGAAGAAAAAAAACTTTCACAGACACTTCACAGAAGTGGAGAGGGTATGGATGGATGACCAATAAGTGAATAAACACCA
This sequence comes from Saimiri boliviensis, assembly GCF_048565385.1. Lineage (NCBI taxonomy): Eukaryota > Metazoa > Chordata > Mammalia > Primates > Cebidae > Saimiri > Saimiri boliviensis. The sequence goes on along the minus strand of NC_133457.1, from coordinate 6,526,102 downwards.
TTCACAGGGAAAGAAAAACAGCTGACAGTAAGAAGTGTGACAAAGATGCAGGGCAACTGGAGTTCTCCAAAATTGTTGGTAAAAGTGTGAACAGATTTTTTTAAAACTTTGGGAAAATGTTTGACTAAAACTAAACATATGTATAATCCATTACCCAGAATTTCCTTTTGGGTATATAACCTACAAAAATGAGTGTTTAAATCTATCAAAACACAAGTGCGAGCATGAGCATGGTCACAGCAGCTTTATTTACGAAGTCAAAAACTTGTAGTAGAAAAAGTATAGGCCGGGTGCGGTGGCTCACGCCTGTAATCCCAGCACTTTGGGAGGCCGAGGCGGGTGGATCACGAGGTCGAGAGATCGAGACCATCCTGGTCAACATGGTGAAACCCCGTCTCTACTAAAAATACAAAACATTAGCTGGGCATGGTGGCACGTGCCTGTAATCCCAGCTACTCAGGAGGCTGAGGCAGGAGAATTGCCTGAACCCAGGAGGCGGAGGTTGCGGTGAGCCGAGACCGTTCCATTGCACTCCAGCCTGGGTAAAGAGCGAAACTCCCTCTCAAAAAAAAAAAAAAAAAAAAAATATATATATATATATATATATATATATATATATAGAGAGAGAGAGAGAGAGAGAGAGAGAGAGAGTGAGAGAGAGAGACAGAGTCTTACTTTGTCGCCCAGACCGGGGTGCAGTGGCTCCATGTCCACTCATTGCAATCTCCACCTTCTGTGTTCAAGCAAGTCTAATGCCTCAGCCAGGCACTGCCACATCCAGCTGATTTTTGTATTTTTAGTAGAGACGGGTTTTCACCATGTTGGCCAGGTTGATCTTGAACTCCTGACCTCAGGTGATCCACCCGCCTCAGCCTCCCAAAGTCCTGGGATTACAGGCATGAGCCACCATGCCTGGCCTAGGTATACCATTTTTAGATTATACGAGAAAAAGAACACACTACCTCTGTGCGCAAAAACATGGGTGAATTTCATCAACGTAAGGTTGAGCAAGAGAAACCAGACTCAAGAAGTAGGACAATGGTTGAGTCCGTCAAGAAACACATGCCACGTTTGAGTTTGAAATGCAAAGGGTTTGCTGGGAATATAAGTGGATAAGGAAAGCCGTTAAGCCTCACATTTAGAGGGCGAAGGATGGAGATTTGGGCAAAAAGGGCCTCAGCCTGTAGTGCAGCTCTGGGAAAGCCTTTCCAGTGCAGCAAGAAGCTTCAATACAAAGTTAGCCAGATAGGAATTACACACTGGCCAGAAACGGGAAGTCTTTATACCAGATCCAAGCTCAATCATTGACTGCTGCTACCCAGGGAGCCCATCGACCTGTCTTAAAAGCCAAGGCGGACTCCGAAGCTCACACATCTGGAGACTGTTAACCATCTACACTCCCCTGTAGCAGATTCTCTCTTGAAGGAGATCTGAGCGATACACCTCTATGACTGCCACAGGTATATTCTGTGCACGGGTACATTTTGATTGCGCTTACATGAAGTCTAAAGCTGTCACATATAATCTGCAGTGACAGAGGTCAGAAGAGCATGGGGATTTGACTAGGGGAGGAAGCCTGCTGGGGGCGTTGCAGGAAATATTTTCTTTCTATATCTGGATAGTGATTACCTGAGTATGTACATATTTAAAAATCCAATAAGCTATACACTTAAAAGTTATGCAATTTATGACACGTAAGTTACACTCTTACTTAAAAAGGGTAGAGACGTAGGAAAGAGATGAACTGGCCTGTCCAGGATTATACATGGTCCTGACTCCCTGAAGTTGTTAGATTAAGAAACTAGTCACAATCATCCTCTTCAGATTTAAGAGATCCCTAAAAGTATTCCCCCCAAAAAAGGAGGAAGAGGTTTTTTAAAAATCCCTTCACCTGCTTTCGTGGGGGAATAACTAGAACAAATTTTCATTGCTTAATTATAAACAAACAGAAAACTCTCACATCAGCTAGGGCTAGGTTTAGCTGACCGAAAACCCAAAATAATACTGATTTAACTAAGATGAAATTTAGTTCACTGTCATCTGAAAATCTAAATGATTTCTTCTAGCTAGTAGACAGTCCATTACACCTACAGGGCAAGAATGAGTGACTGGAAAGTAACAAACGCCCTGTCAGAACACCACTGAAACCCTTTACCTTAGAGAGCTTTCACCAAACCAAGCCCAGAACAGTGGTGATAACACCGCAGGCTTGGAAGATGTGAACAAGAACACTCATCCAATTTCTGAGTCAGTCTCTCTCACCAGTCATTTCATTATAAGTCAATATTGAGTAAGATTAGAAGCTCATTTAGATCAAGAGTCTATCCTGGGGTCCATGGGCCTTCATGTAGAGATCACAGAGCTTTGAGCGGTTTGGCTATGAAGTTATATGCAAATGTTATGATGTGGCCATTAATCAAGTTCTCAAAAGGGTCTATAGTCCAGAACAGACCCAGAAACAATTCTTACTGCTTTATAAACACCCAAACTGAGAAGACATTAAAGAAAAAATTATTCATGTCACTTGCTAAAGAACAATAAGGAATTGGCCAGGCGCGGTGGCTCACGCTTGTAATCCCAGCACTTTGGGAGGCCGAGGCAGGCAGATGACTTAAGGTTGGTAGTTAGAGACCAGTCTGACCGACATGGAGAAATCTTCTCTGTACCAAAAATAAAATATTTGCTGGGCATGGTGGTGCACACCTGTGATCCCAGCTATTTGGGGAGGTTGAGGCAGGAGAATCATTTAAGTCAGGCAGGCGGAGGTTGTGGTGAGCCGAGATCACACCATTGCACTCCAGCCTGGAAAACAAGAGCGAAATTCTGTCTCAAAAAAAAAAAAAAAGAAAGAAAGAAGAAGAAGAAAAAGAGGAACAATAAGGAATAATCTGTTCAACTAGGGGCGGCTATACAATGGAGTTTTGTAATAGGGAAGAGATATCAGGCTCAAATCAGAATACAACAAGGAAGTGGGAATTCATAGCCAAGAAGCTGGGTGCAGGTCAGTAGGTAGAAAATTATTAAGAGGAAAGATCAAGGGCAAGGGAACATCTTGACTAAACCAATCTAACAGGAATCTTGCTAAAGGCAGGCCAAGAAGCTCAGATATCACCTGCGAGATGGTGGAGGATGAGGAACCGAAGCAGGTATCATGGGTCATCACATATTGAGAGTAGGGGATTCTTGTTAATCTGACAACAGAATTATTGCTAAAACTGGACAAATAATCCCCTACTCTCAATATGTGATGACCCATAACACCCAATCATTGGTTAAGCCTTTAAAAAATACTGTGTCTGGCCAGGTGGGTGATTCATGCCTGTAATCCCAGCACTTTGGGAGGCTGAGGTGGGCAGATCATGAGGTCAGGAGTTCAAGACCAGCCTGGCCAACATAGTGAAACCCTGTCTCTACTAAAAATACAAAATTTACCCAATCAGGTATCATGGGTCATCACATACTGAGAGTAGGGGATTCTTGTTAAACTGACAACAGAATTCTTGCTAAAATTGGACAGTGCAGAGATTAACGCTGAAGACCAAAAGTCAGGGTCTGGTGGAGAAGAGAGTTCAAAGGAATCTGACTAAATTTTGGTAAAGGCAAGGCTCTGTTAAACATAAACGGAACTACAATCAAAAGCAAAAGACTATCTGATGGATAATCAGTGGAAATGTATTCTGATAACAATAGCCAGATACTGGAAGGGATTTCTCTTTTATATGTTCAACAAAACTCAAAGGAAGTTTCTATTTATAAAACTAGAGCAAGTGCCCACACACACACACAAAAAAAAATCCTGAAATAAGAAAGAGATTATGCCGGGCACGGTGGCTCAAGCCTGTAATCCCAGCACTTTGGGAGGCTGAGGCGGGTGGATCACGAGGTCAAGAGATCGAGACCATCCTGGTCAACATAGTGAAACCCCGTCTCTACTAAAAATACAAAAAATTAGCTGGGCATGGTGGCGTGTGCCTGTAATCCCAGCTACTCAGGAGGCTGAGGCAGGAGAATTGCCTGAACCCAGGAGGCGGAGGTTGCGGTGAGCCGAGATCGCGCCGTTGCACTCTAGCCTAGGTAACAAGAGTGAAACTCCGTCTCAAAAAAAAAAAAAAAAAAAGAAAGAGATTGTATGGAAAACACAACCACAGAATTATAAACATTGTCAAAGGCAACAGACAGCAGATTGGCAACCACAGAAAAGAAAATTAACACATAAGAGTATCAGCCAAGTATGGTGGCTCACACATGTCATCTCAGCACTTTGGGAGACCAAGACAAGAGGATTGCTTAAGCCTAGGAGTTTGAGACCAGCCTGGGCAACATAGTGAGACCCAGTCCTTACAGGAAAATTAAAAATTGCCCAGGTGTTTGATATACACCTGTAGTCCTAGCTACTCAGGAGGCTGAGGTGGGAGCATCACTTGAGCCCAAGAGGTTAAGGCTGCAGTGAGCTATTTTCATGCCACTCTAGCTGGTGACAGAGTGAGATTCTGTCTCAAGAAAAAATAAGGCAGGGGGAAGAAAAAAGAAAAATATGAGAAAGGGACCCAAGAAATCCAGTACGACAGACCGAACATTTGTATCTCCCCAAATTCATTTATGGAGCCAAAACCCCTGAGGTGATGGCATTATGAGGTGAAGCCTTTGGTAAGTAAGTCATGAAGGCAGTACCATCATAGGATTAGTGTCTTTATAAAATAGAACGCAGAAAGGTCTCTTCCCCCTTCCACCACATAAGGAAGCAGAAGAAGAAATTTATGAACAGGGAAACAGCCCCTCACCAGATATGCAAACTGTGGGCACCTTGATCTTGGACTTCCAGTATCCATAACTGTCAGAAATATATTTCTGTTGTTGATAAGCCACTCGGTTTACAGCATTTTGTTATAGCAGCCCAAACAGACAATGGCTTCCAATCAACATATTCTAAAGATCCAAGAAAGAAAAAAATATAATGAATGTTGTGAAAGCAATATTGAAATAAACAATAGAGGGAAATTGCTGAGCTTATAAAATTAAAGGTTATCAGGCAGAATTAATGAAGAGATATTGGCACCTGACGTATCTTGTTGAACGTTTCAAGATTTAAGTGAAACAAAAAATATATATATTCTATAAGTGTCCAGGCAGGAAAACACAGTTTTTTGTTTGTTTGTTTTGTTTTGTTTTGTTTTGTTTTGTTTTGTTTTGTTTTGTAAGCACTGTTTTATGGCTCTGACTATGCATTAAAATCATTCATTAAGACTTTAAAAAATAATGTGTCTGGCCAGGTGGGTGGTTCATGCCTGTAATCCCAGCACTTTGGGAGGCCGAGGTGGGTGGATCATGAGATCAGCAGTTCAAGACCAGCCTGGCCAACATGGTAAAACCCTGTCTCTACTAAAATTACAAAAATTAGCCATGCACGGTGACGCACACCTGTAATCCCAGCTACTCCTGAGGCAGGAGAATTGCTTAAACCCGACAGGGGTCGAGTGAAGCGGGTGGGCAGAGGTTGCAGTGAGCTGAGATGGCACCACGGCACTCCAGCCTGGGTGACAGCAAGACTCCATCTTGAAAAACAAATGATAAATAAAAAATAAAATAAAATTGAAATTGAAATTAAAAAAAAAAAAACACATGTCTGGATCTCATCCTTAGAGATTCTGATTTAATAATCCTAGGATAGAAGTTGGGTATTGACGTTTCTAAAAAATCTCCTCCGGCAATTTGAATGTGAAGCCAGAAAGAACCACTAACCTGAATTAAGAATAAGTATAGATTTCTCCCCCAGCTAGCTAAATAGCAGCGGTAAACTGGCTCCCACACTGGGGAGGAAAGGTTTAGAATTACGTACTCAGTTAGCCATGGTGGCGCATACTTGAGTCCCAGACAACTCAGGAGGCTGGGGCAGGAGAGTGGCTGGGACCCAGGGGTTCAAGGCTGTAGGTCACGATGTTCGTGCCAGTGAGTGGCCACTGCACTCCAGCCTGTACAACCTAGACTCCATCTCTTAAAATAAAAGAAAAATAAAAAGAGGAATTATGTTCTTAGTCAAAAGGTTGTTTGTAGGAAAGACCAACATTCTTTAAACCAGTGCTCAGAAAGTATCATGATCACAGTTTAGTGATACAATCCAGCCTACCTAGAGAAAGATCAAGATAAAGAATTCGAGAATGAGGGCAGCATAGCATAAAGGGATACTAGGGAGAAATAGAAACTAGTTAAACCAACAATAAAGTCTTAAGAACCGTCATGAATCGAGACCCAAAACAAAATAATTTCAAAAATAAGTCTTGAAGAAAAGTTAATAATGTAAAACAAGAATAATAAGTTAGGTCAATATCCCAGATTACTTCAATCAAAATTGTGAAGTGGGATGAGACAGTGCAGACAATAAAAGCCTGCAAGCTTTCTCATTATACACAGACAGTAATTAACAGATGCAGTTACATTATTGGCTTTGATAAACAGAGATAAAATTATTTCAAAATGCTTTTAATAACAAAAAGATAATCACTGAAAGAAAGTATGTAATTATACCTTCCAAACTACTTAGAAATAAAAGCTGAGGAAATATAGTTAATAGGAAAACAATCCAATATCAAAACTATTATGCAATATTATCCTATTGTGAGTACACGTAATATGTATAGAACAAGACAAAAACGAAACACTCCCAAATGATAATGGTAGTTGTCTCTTAACAGGTTAGAATTACCAGTTTGTGGCTTGTTTTCTTATTAATGTGTTTCAGTTTTTTCTAAATATTCTACAAATGCTTTTTATAATTCAAAAAAGTCAATAAATATTACATTTTTGAGTTATCTCTTTACCTTCTATGCATTCTCATAGTGCTTATTTATTACAAAGGATACAAGTCAAGTTTCCTAATGTGCTAATTTTAGCAATTACAGAGTTTTTAAAAACCCAATCTGACATAATTTTAGAGACTAAACACCTATGAATACCATAAAGGTGTTTCTATTATTATTTTTACTAAGTCACTTATTGGAAGTAACATGTTCACGTAAAATCTTGCCAAAAATAAGAATATGAAAACATGTTCAGCATGAAGAAGAAATCTACATCACAAGTACATTAGAAGTACTTTTTAGGAAGTAGAAAATGTGAAACCAGAAAAACTCGGGGAAATGTGCTTGCAACTATAAATTCTGCAATTAATTTGCTTTACAAGGAAGATACCAGGAGATGCCAGTTGGAGATACTAGTTGACATCCTGGATTTGCTTTTTATTCAGTTGGAACATAAACGCATATTACTCGTGGCCAGATTACAGTCTAAAAATATTTTCATCTAACTATCCAATTTTGAGTTAAAAAAAAAAAAAGACACAAAGTCACATTGTTCGGTAGTTTCACTTTAGGCGTTTCTTCCTTTTGCCCCAGCACAAAACTCAGGATTTTATTTGTTCCGTGAGGGTACTAATGGAGTCCCATTAATGAGCCAAACCCAAATTCTGTGGGCCCTCAATCACCCACTTGCATCTATCTGCAGGACCTCAATTTCCTGTGCCCCTCGGGAAGGCTGAGTTGGCCCTGGAGAGGTGTGGTACGTGCTCATGAAGCTGTCTGCCTCTGTTCGTGCTATTCCTGTTGGGCCATCACCCATTGGACTGCTGCATGCTGCTGTATCTGTGGGTCCCGCTGTCTCTGCCATCAGAGTCAACAAAGCCATTTATGTCAGGAGGTAAAAGTTGCAAGATGTGTCGGGAAGTGGACAAGAATGTTTCATTCCTCTGTTGCAATTGTGCAGCCAGCAGTCCTGCTTCAGCAAAGTGTCATGTGTTTAAATCAAGTTGCTCTTGGTTTTTCTTTCCGATAGCCCTGCACACTCTCTCTCTATGGTATCAGAGATCATTCCAGTGGGGTTTGGGCCTCGAGTTAAATTTAAGTGACAGCCGCATGCTAAACTCAGAACCATCTCTGCCATCCAAAAACTAAAAGTTTTAATTGCTGACTCTTTTTTCTTTTTGTGAGGTCTCTCCCACAACACCTCTCAGCCCATCTCCAAGTTGATTTCTGGTAGGTTCTGTCTACTTAGACTCAAACTGGGACTCCTGTTGCACTCATATTATCCAAAGAGACCAAATTCTCCAAACAAACAAATGTTTAATAAGCTCCTCAATTGAGATTATTTTAATGTGTTTGCTATAAGTAAAGATAAATCTGTTCTTTTAAAAATAGCACATTATTAAACCATTGATTGAATCATTATCAGACTCAAGAGGTTAAGTGGAATCAGCAAAGGCATGGAATAGCACCATAGATCTCTCTTATATGAGAATAATTCAGGAGAAGTTCTCATTAAGCTTCAAGGAGAAAAAGCTATTATTGAGGAACAAGTTGGAAAACTGTTCCAGGAAGATGCTCGGTGGGGGAGAATTTGTACACCATTTGAAGGAGAAGTTGGTTCCTTCTAGAAAAGTTTGGTTTCAGAAGAAGAGCCTCTTCAGGAAATAAAACCATTGACTGCCATGGAACTTCAGAGATGGACAAGCCACAGATATTCAAGACCTTGTGAGGCCAGGGGAACCTGTGAATCTTTAAGTGATGATGCAATATTGATATCCTAACATGGAAAGACCATGGGGAATTTGATCAATAGAAGACAACTGAAGAACACTGTGGCTAAGAGACAGCAGTGCTGTTTTTCCTCAATCCACATACTTCACAGTGTTTCTTCTGTTTGTGTAGGTGTTTGCAAGCCAAGGGCTTCCTTTATCATTTCCAGGAGGTTTTCTTGTTTGGTTTGTTCCCTGTGTTAGTACTCATTTATTTATACTGATAACAACTAGTAATTAGCCACATTACTAAAGTACATTTTAAGCCCAGCGTGACTTTATTCCCTACTGTGGTAGGCTTGCAGCAGTGGACCAGGTAGCAATTTTCTCCAAAATGGCAGCCAACAGAGAATGGAGCAGACCCCCGAAAACAAACCAGGAACAAGTCCCTTGGAATGGTGACAAGAATATTTTATTGAAGTTCCTAGGATAGAAATAAACTCTCAAACAGATAAGCCCTTTTTTAAGCTATGATGGTTAAACACCAAGGAAAATATAACTTTAAAATTGTAACAACTCATTCAAATACTTACTAACACCTATTCTATTATTTCCTGGGCACTTGGCTCGACCCTAGGAATGTGGTAAGGTATGAGATACTTTCCAGGGTTTGGGGGAGCTTATAAACTAGGTCTCCAAAGAGAGTGGCCTGTTTCCTTCCTCCAGCATACCAAGCCGGGTCCTTCCCTGGAGACTGACCCAAACATATCATCCCCTGTTCTATGTACAGCTTTCCTCTCATCATGTTTTTCAACTCCAGTCAAATATCACCTCCTGCAGAGGGGCCTTCCTTGACTCCCAGCCACTCACATACTCAGGGCACTCTCTAAATAGCATTTCACTTAACACCCATTCATGTCCTTCAAAAATTTGTACAGGTTCAATATCCCTTATTCAGAATGCTGGGATAGTCAACCTGTACAAATTTCAGATTTTGGTTTAGGATTTCAGATTTTGTCAGATTTAGGAATATGTGCACTCTATCAGTTGAGCATCCCCCTAATCAGAAGTCAAAAATGAGCTTCAGTGAGCACTTCCTTTGAGTGTCATGCCAGTGCTCAGAAAGTTTCAGATTCCAGATTTCCTGGCCATGGAACTTCAGGGGTGGACAGGCCACGGATATCCAAGACCTTGAATTTTGTGAACACTTCAGATTTCAGACTTTTGGATCACATTTTTATTGGAATATACATTGTTCACATATTTCATTATTTGTCTCCTCCCACCAGAATGCAAGCTCCATGAGGGCAGGAGATTTTGTCTGGCTTGCTTACGTATATGTGTACCTAGCATCAAGAAAAGTATGCAGGAAGCATACCATAAAGGTTTTGAAGGAAAAAAGGAATGGACGTTTGATGAATGAATGCAGCAATTAGTGCATTACAATCTAGCATGATTGTTGCTGTGGTGGTGGAAATATCTGGGCAGCAGGGATCTAGGTACTTCATTGTATCTTACAAAAAAATGGAGGGGACAAGGAGGACTCTAGAGAATACAAATAAAATCACAGACGTGGAAGAGGGGTCCGTTTAGGAACTCACAAGTAGGGAATTGGGGGGAAATGAAGGCAAATGGGGGAAAAAGAATGAGAAATGGGCAGATAGCGGAGACCCACCCTGAAGGAATTAGTGAGCCCTGTTAGAGAATTCAGACTTTATTCAAAGGGCAGCAGATAGACCCTTGAACAAGGGCAGGTGTTGGGGGTGGGGGGTTGTGGGGGGAGGGAGAACGGGGAGTGGGGATAAATCTGTCTTGTAGAGTACCCACCCCAGAAGCACTGTGGAGAATGGAATGGAAGAGGCCAGTGAGCCGGTCAAGTCAGTAAGTCAGGCAAGAATTGATAAGAAATTGAACTGAAGCCAAGGTGATGGGATCAGAACAGAGGGTGTGAACTGGGGAGATTATCTGAAGGGAAAATCAATAGCAGAGGGAGAAGTCAAGTTCAATTCCTCAGGTGGCTGAGTTTCCTCAGCCCAGCTCTCCATTTCCCGGTAGGCACTCCCCAGGGCTGCAGCTGTGTTTTCTGGAGGGCATACTGAGGCTAGAAATGCACTTCCCAGATCACCCTGATCACCACATCGTCCAGGAAGACAGCCTTGCAGGTCAACCACCCCTGCTCGAGGCAGAAAACATGGTCTCTTGTGTTTTGGGCCACTGATCTCAACTCTAGCCCGGGCCACTTATATTCTGATATATACGGTAGGGTAGAATTTCAAAAGCTCCTCTCCTTTTTCTGATCAAAATCCCTTTTAGATAAGGATATCTATTCACATCTACACTTATCTAAAAGCGTTTGGCAAAGGCCAAATATGTGCTGGGCTCTGAGGAAAAGAACTCTGACCCTCAAACATTCTGTGATTTAGTGAAGGAGGCAGACAAAAAGACAATTTGAATGCACTGAGGATAGTATTGCAATAGAAGCCCTCAAACAAAAAAGTACGAAGCAAATACCCCGCATCTAAAGATGAGTTTGGGAAGAGGATGGGGGGTCTTGGATCCGTAAGAGATAAGAACACCTCCTCAAAGAGAAAAGCAACTTCTAACTAAAAGACAATAAATGAACCTTGGAAAAATAATGTCAGCTCAGGTATAAATAAACAGAAGTGAATTTAAAACACCCACAGTTAATAGGTAATGTTTACCGAGTGCATGAAAGGTGCCAGAAGCTATGGGTCTTGTATATTGTTTTTCTCATTTCATCCTCATACCAATCTTATGAGATAGTACCATTTTTCAAATTTTACAGATGAGAAAGCTGAGGTTCAGCAAGGTTGCATTCTTTACCCCAGGTCACCCAGGAGAAGTAGAGCCGGGAGTCACACCTGGGCAGTCTGAATACAGAGTTCCTAACTGGAATGTGGCCCCGTCCTCCACGATTAGTGCCATTTGTCTGCCCATCACCTGTCCCTGATCTCATGCTGTACAGATGGGAAATTCAATTCAGAGTAGCCTGAATCCCACGGCTTCTGCAATTCTACACAGCTGTATCTTCAGGCTGGATGTATACTCACCATGGAGAAAAAGAATGAGGAAATACTCTCGTAGAAAATGCACTTTCCAACGTCATTTTCAGCTTGGTCTCAACTCTCTAAGGGATGGGTGAATTCCCACTTCCTGCCTAAGTGCCTCAGTTTCACAATGGACTTTGTCAGAGGTTATTAGGCGTAGGCAGGGGAGGGTGGCCAGGAGGGGCTGACTCATCTCCATGCACCACTTAGCATCTTTGCCCAGTGAATACTGAGGAAGCTGGTATCACCCAATGGGCAGACTTCTCAGGGAACATTTGCCTGTAAATGCTATAAGAGCAAATACAGGGCCGGGCACGGTGGCTCAAGCCTGTAATCCCAGCACTTTGGGAGGCTGAGGGGGGTGAATCACGAGGTCGAGAGATCAAGACCATCCTGGTCAACGTGGTGAAACCCCGTCTCTACTAAAAATACAAAAAATTAGCTGGGCATGGTGGCGCGTGCCTGTAATCCCAGCTACTCAGGAGGCTGAGGCAGGAGAATTGCCTGAACCCAGGAGGCGGAGGTTGTGGTGAGCCGAGATCGCCCCATTGCACTCCAGCCTGGGTAACAAGACCGAAACTCCGTCTCAAAAAAAAAAAAAAAAAAGAGCAAATACATACTTTTTTCCAAAAACAGTCATTTGAAAGTTGAATTGTTCTGTTGTTTATGAAAGACTGGACGATTAGCCAACATTTATATTGAGATTTTTCAATATTTAGGTATCAGGCTCCCAAGGGCCTGCTAATCTCAGTAGTGGAGGTCATGTTACCATTACTGGTCATATTTCACAAACTCCTTACATAAGGGCAAGACCTAGGGCTTTTCCCCACCTCAAAGCTGCCTCCGTTGTTTTTACAGGAGTCCCGGATGCCTCGCGTAGTCTTCTGACAATCCCTTTCCTCTGAGGTCTCCAGAATTTGGAACCATGGCTTCTGTTCCCCTGGGTGAGAGCTGCTTTCATGTCCCTTCCTGCCACTTCCCTCAAAGGCACAAATGAGCTGGGTTTCCTTCAAGGCTCCTGCCAGAAGCCTGGCTCCTTCCCATCTCCACACCTCTCCCTTACACCTCGCCATCAAGGAGGGCCTGAACCAGCACTGCTGTGTCTTGAGCCGCAGGAAGTCGTTTGGAAAAAAGACACCTTCAGCATTGCATCCAACCCTCTGTCTTTCCACAGAACTCAGACTTGGAAGAGGCCCCGGGATTCCTTCCCCAACCCCCTCCAATCTCCCTCCCGGGCACCTGCGCCCACAAGGACACACTCCTTCATTCTTACGCTTATTAACTCATCCAAGGTGAAGAGTCTCTCAAAATGTGGACCCAGTTTGGGTCCAGGTGCTACCTTCATTAACAAATATGGTCAAACTAAAATTATTAAGGAGATACTAGAGTATCTCTGGTAGGGTAAGGCTGTGTCATGATGAGAAAGAAAAGGGATAGAACATCGAGAAATTAACCTCATTTGCAAACTTACCAAAGTTGCTTATTCTTTTCTTCCTTTTTTTCTTTTCTTACTTTAAAAAAAAGAAAAAAAAAATGGCCGGGTGCAGCGGCTCACACCTGTAATTCCAGCACTTTGAGAGGCTGAGGCAGGCAGATCACCTGAAGTTGGGAGTTCGAAACCAGCTTGACTAACATGGAGAAACCCCGTCTCTATAAAAATATAAAATTTGCCGGCCGTGGTGGCACATGCCTGTAACCGCAGCTACTCCTGAGACTGAGGCAGGAGAATCGCTTGAACCAAGGAGGGGGAGGTTGCGGTGAGCCGATCATGCCATTGCACTCACGCCTGGGCAACAAGAGCCAAACTCTGTCTCAAAAAAAAAAAAAAAAGTGCAAGAAAGACACTTTCTTGCACCTTTTTGAAGCCTCTAGCCTGCCCTGGGAAGCCTGTTAGACTAGTACCAAGAATAGACCATGGCTCAGATAGTTACGCAGCCTGCATGGTTGATGGTGGAAGACCCAGGGGTGGAACAGAAAGATGGGAGTTTGTCACTCACCCTGCGACTTGAATAAGCCACTGAATCTCTGAGAGTTATATTTTGTCTTTATGTTAAAACAGGAATATATATGATCCTGATGGGTTGTTTGGGGTCAAAGTAATTATCTATATTTTTGTAAATTGCAAGTTGTTATACTGTTGCTTGCAAAGAAGAACTACAACAGAAGTTTAGACAGAGGTAAGAATGGAGTAAGGGGAAGGAGCAGGAGGTTGAGAAAAAGAGAGTGGTTCTCTTAAGATTATGAGACATATCAGAAGAGGCAGGCCTGGGGAGGGAGTCAGTTCAGTGCAGGCCAGAGGAGGTAACTCAGGAGAGAGGAAGAAGAAAGTGATGTGAAAGATGCTGAAGACCTAAAGATATTCTCTACTTGGATTGAGATTTTCTTTTTTTTTTTTTTTTAGACGGGAGTCTTGCTCTGTCACCCAGGCTGGAGTGCAAAGATGCGATCTCTGCTCACTGCAATCTCACCTCCTGGGTTCAAGCAATTCTCCTGCCTCAGCCTCCTGAGTAGCTGGGATTACAGGCACGCACCACCACACCCAGCTAATTTTTGTATTTTTAGTGGAGACAACGTTTCACCATGTTGGCCAGGCTGGTCTCGAACTCCTGACTTCAGGTGATCTGCCCACCTCGGCCTCCCAAAGTTCTGGGATTACAGGCATGAGCCATGGTGCCTGGCCTGGATTGAGATTTTCTTTTTTTTTTTTTTTTTTTTTTTTTCTTTTTTTTTTATTGCATTTTAGGTTTTGGGGTACATGTGATGAACATGCAAGATTGTTGCATAGGTACACACATGGCAGTGTGCTTTGCTGCCTTCCGTGTTGGGAGATTTTCTTAATAGTCCTAGATGCTCTTCAAAATGTTCCATTGCTATCTCTGGCATGGTATTATAGGTATTCCTGCCTGGCACACTACAGAAACCTGAGGTTGGGAGGCTTGTTAGCTGAAACATATATTGAGCTTAAATGAATGAATCAATTCCAATCCGACTCTCTAGCCTGAGGTTCCCAGGGGTGTGTGTGCGTATGCAAGCACACTCACACGAATAACACTCAAGCCCAAGTCTGAATTTCACAAAAGTGACAAAGGGAAGTCTTCCCCAATTCACCTCTAACTGCTAAACTCTCTCTCTCTTCTGTTCTTTTTTTATGCAGCACCCATTGACCCTTCTAGCAGACAGAGACTTTTCTCTTTGACTATAAATTGAAGGCAATTCAATATTTTAATCTTCAGATCAGGGATCATACTGAAAAATTCCTTCTGAAAGAGCCAGCGTGAGCCGGCAAGAGGCACAGGAGACAGTCACCAAGCTTGGTAATGAAAATAAATTGTTTTGTAGAGATCGTTAAAATTATGTGTCAGAAGGAGTTGAATATTCAAAGTTACAGATTTGATTAATTATGAGTGTTTCCTTAAAATAATGCAATAAATGTTTCCACTGAGGTTTCTGGTTGAAGCACTGGGCCTCATCTCAAGAAAGATTTTTAAGCACAGAGTATTTTAATTATACAGATTGCAAGACAGGGCATTTAAACTATGCAGAGTAATTGACACCTTCTCAAACCATAGATGCAACCCTATTTCGAACTGATAAGGTGATATCCTGGAGCCTCCATACAAGAAATAGTTTTTGCCCAACAAATGGGAGAAACCCCTTTGACAACCTGAAATTCCAGTCATGGTGATGCAGCTCTGAGGAATTCCAGGTGAGCCCATTCTCTCACAGCCTGAAAGCAGAGCCCGCGGAGGTGAAAGTGTGCAAGGCAGCTAGGATTTTTGTAGCTTTCTCTTCCTGCCTCATCTGAAGTGTAAATGACTTTGTGTCGTGTTAAAACATTTCACACCCCTGTTAGAAGTGCGAATAAGGAGGATGGGTAGCAGGAGTAAATGTCCTTTCTCATTGGAATAATTACCTTAAGAGTCCCCGTGTGTAGGAGTAAGACCTCAAGTTTTTTTGTTTTTTTTGTTTTTTTTTTCCGGAGACATTTTTTCTTGTTGTTGTCATAACTAGGGCCCCCAGTAGTGGGAAATGTTGCTGGCAACTAGTGGGTAGAGTCCAGGGGTATTGCTAAACCTCCCACACAAGACAACCCCCAAAACGTAAAGATCTTCAGCCCAAAATCTCACTAGTGCTGAGGCTGACAAGGCCAGCTCCTACCTCCATTTGTTTCTATGCCTATGTACTTTTTTTTTTTTAGAAAAAAAATAAAGAATAAGAAAAAGAATAAAGAAGAGGAAGAAAGAGAAAGAGGAAGAGGGAGAGAGAATGAGGGTATTGCTTTGTTGCCCGGGCTAGAATGCAGTCTAAATATGGGTATGCCTATAATTGTCCTTAATAATGGAGACATGAAACAAAATGAGGGAAGAGAATAACAAACAAGGAGCCAACTAACATTTCGTTTAAACTTCTAAGTTGATATGATGTGGTACTGATAAGAGTGTATATTTTGTGTAAAGTGGAGAGTTCTATAAATGTTAATTACGTTTACTTGTTCCAGATCTGAGTTCAAGTCCTGGATATCGTTGTTAATTTTCTGTCTCATTGATCTGTCTAATATTAATGTTGAAGTCTCCCACTATTATTGTGTGGGAGTCTAAGTCTCTTTATAAGTCTTGTATGTCTGGGTATTCCTGTATTGGGTGCATATATATTTAGGATCTTTAACTCTTGTTGTTGCGTTGATTCTTTTATCATCATATAATGTCCTTCTTTGCTTCTTTTGATCTTTGTTGCTTTAAAGACTATTTTATCAGAGGCAAAAATTGTAACTTCTGCTTTTTATTTATTTATTTTTGCTCTCTGTTTGGTTGGTAAGTCTCTCTCCATCCCTTGTTTTGAGTCTTTGTGTATCCTTGAATGTGAGATGAGTCTGGATGCAGCATACCGATGGGTTTTAGTTTTTTGTCCAAATTGCCTGTCTGTCTTTGAATTGGGGAATTTAGTCCATTTAAATTTAGAATTAATAATGATATATGTGAGTTTAATACTGCCATTTAATATTAGCTGGCTATTTTGCCCATTAGTTGATGTAAATTCTTCATTATATTGATGTTCTTTACTTTTTGGTATTTTTTAGAAAGGCTGATACTGTTTGTTCCTTTCTATGTGTAGTGGTTCTTTCAGGAGCTCTTGTAAAGCAGGCCTGGTGATGATGAATTCTCTGAGTGCTTGCTTGTTCACAAAAAACTTTATTTTTCCTTCACTTATGAAGCTTAGTTTGGCTGGATGTGAAATTCTTTGTTGAAAGTTCTTTTCTTTAAGGATGTTGAATATTGGTCCCCACTCTCTTCTGGCTTGTAGGGTTTCTGCTGAGAGATCTGCTGTAAGTCTGATAGGCTTCCCTTTGTGGGTAACCTGACCTTTCTCTCTGGCTGCCCTTAGTATTTTCTCTTTCATTTCAACCCTGGTGAATCTGACGATTATGTGCCTTGGAGTTGCTCTTCTTGAGGAATATCTCTGTGGTGTTCTCTGTATTACCTGGAGTTGAATATTATCCTGCCTTACTAGGTTGGGAAATTTTTCCTGAATAATGTCCTGAAGCGTATTTTCCAGCTTGGATTCATTCTCTTCGTCAGATTCAGGTACACCTATCAAGCGTAGATTAGGTCTTTTCACATAGTCACATATTTCTTGGAGACTTTGCTCATTCCTTTTTATCCTTTTTTCTCTAATCTTGTCTTCTAGTTTTATTTCATTGAGTTGGTCTTCGACCTCTGATACCCTTTCTTCTGCTTGATCAATTCGGCTGTTAAAACTTGTGCATACTTCACGTAGTTCTCGTATTGTGTTTTTCAGCTCCATCAATTCACTTATTTTCCTCTCTAAATTTTGTATTCTTGTTGACATTTCGTCAAACCTTTTTTCAAGGTTCTTAGTTTCTTCAGATTGTGTTAGAACAAGTTCTTTTAATTCACAGAAGTTTCTTATTATCCACATTTTGAAGCCTGCTTCTGTAATTGGAACACACTCGTTCTCCATCAAGCCTTGTTTCCTTGCTGATGAGGAATTGGGATCCCCCGCTGAGGGAGAGGCGTTCTGATCTTGGATATTCTCAGCCTTTTTCGACTGTTTTCTTCCCTTCGTTGTGGATTTATCCATCTGTGGTCTTTATAATTACTGTCTTTGTAATTGGGTTTCTGAGTGGACGTCCAACTTATTGATTCTCAGAGCCAAAATCTGAGCAACCCACTGCTCCGACTAAATCAGTGGCGTTAAGATTGATGGTGCTTTTCTGACTCTGCACCAAGAACCGACGCTCCAAGGCGCCAGCAAAACCGCCTCGCCGGTCACAAGAGTCGCGCTGGCCACCCGTGGGGCTCCTCCGCTGGGAATCTCCTGGTGCGTGAGCAATAAGAATTCATGTGAAGGTGTGGCGTCCTCTCGTTCTTTGCATTTTCACTGGGAGCTACAATCCCGAGCTGCTAGTGATCAGCCATCTTGGATCTCTCTCCCAAGACCTCAAGTTTTATACGAAAGAGCCTTGGTCTGCAATGTCCTTCCTGGCTTAGTTCACATTTTAAGAAAACTTCAGAGTGAGTATCATTCTTACTGTAAAGGAACGAACTAATACGAGTTGAACCTCAGGCACCCAACAGGCAGTTTGAGAAAGTTTGGTGTGATTTCCCTGGCTCCTTTCAAGTCATACCACAGGCAACTGCCTGGCACACAAGACAGACCTCTGTGCATACAGATGCATGTGTAGTGGGTAGCGGGAAGTTTGCTTTGGCTGGTAGTGGAGGGATCCATTTGTCTGGGGAGGTCTGGACAGCCAATGGAGGCACTGCGTCCCTTGCCATTTTAGCAGCTTTAAGAGGGTGGAGTATTTTTCTTTGAGGCTAAGGTTGGCACAGATAACTTCCTCACTGAAATTTTCTGCCAGACTGAGTTTGGCTTTTTTTTTTTTTTTTTTTTTTTGGCATCATTCCACCCACCCCTCACCCCCACCCTCCAGTCTTTGGTGGTTTCTGGCTTTTTGGCGTCTGTTACCCGGGTTGTGTTTGTTCCTTCCTGATGCAGTGGATGCAAAGATATGCTTGCTCTTGGGTGAAATTTACAAGGACATTTTCCTCCTTGACAGAAACAAAGAGCCACGAAGATTTCCTAGGGAGAGAAAAAAGCTTCCAGATGCAGAACTCCAAATACGAGTGTTTTTTCTCTCTGGTATTTTTTAAGCTTAATAATTACACTAGACATATTTATTCAGAAGAAGGCCCACAATTTTCATCCTAACAGGGACTTCATTGAAATTTGCAAGTAGCAGATACATCTGCTTCTCGGATGCCTGGGTTCCATGCCGTTTATCTCCATGTTAAAGAAGTTACCTCTGAAACCATGAGTTTCAACTCTGACTAGAGACGGCAGGCCATAGGCAAAGGTCCTTTCTTCCTCTGATTTTTCTTAGCCATGGTGCAGAATAATAAAAGAAAAGGAAGTCCTAAACTCTTGAACCGTTAGCAAAGTACTTTCAATTATCTCTAGTTTAAGGGCAACTGAGAAGACAATTATAAATGTCAGGAAGCTTGTTCAACAAACTTTTATAACCCACAGCACATTTTTATATTTTTAAAACGAATTAAAGCATTCTAATTGGTATCATTTTCTATTTCAGAATAGTATTTTCCAGGACTAAAAAAATGCTTTAGTTTCTAAGACCTATAATCTAAAATTTTCACCAACGATAATCAGAATACTGTATGGGAGATATTTCATTCATATATGGAAAATCATCTACTTTTTTTTAAGTTTTGAAATAACTTTTTAAAAAGTTATAGCTATGTATATTCGATGACAAAAACATTTTTCTTGTAAGTGTTGGTAAAGAACAGACTAAGTTCTAAGAAATCTTTATGGCTATATATCTCACATCTATTGATAAGCAAACATGAAGATACTTAATTCCGGTAAGGAGCTTTAGCTCAGTTTTATTCTAATAAGAATGATACTAATATGCACGTGAATTCATTTCTGCTGCAGTTGGGCTGGGGCTGGAGCGATATTCTGTATTTCTAACAGGCTCCCAGGAGATGCCAATATTGCCATCATTGGAGCACGCTGAGTAGTGAAGATGCAGAGGAGACAGCATGGCTACCTTTTCACGACCCTCCTTTCAAAGGGTGCGATAGTTGAATACTGGTGTCACACAGCCCTGACAATCCTGAGGTGGGAGCGGGGGATGCTGAACCCTCTAGATGTACCCTGAGTCTGTTTTTACAGTGGGTTCAATTATTTTAATCTGAAGTTCAAAAAAATATGTGAATCCCTTCTTAAGTCAAAACCATAGGCTAGCTACTGTGTGATGTGATACAATTTTGTATAACACAAATACAATAATCTCATTAAATTTAGCATCTGTGCCCTGATCATCACCTCTTTAAGGACTAAAATATTCTTCATGATTATTTCTTTCTCCCCACTGTTTATTTTGAAAAAAAAAAAAAAAAAGGAAACCTGTAGAAAAGTTGAAAGAATTATGTATCAATTGACATGATATTGGGAGATTACGATAATGGGAAAAGCCAGTGCCATATGGAAAGAGAAGTACTGATGAATTTTGCCTGGGGCTTGAGCTGGTGTAGGTGTGTGCACAGACATAATGTGTGGGCGTGTGTGTGGATACTGGGGGCTCCTCCGGGAACCAGGTCTGTTATGAAGATAACCACTTATGCCAGCAGTCTCTGAGAGAGGACGGGTGGTCAACTGAAAGAGTCTCAACATGTAATGTGAGAATCTTACTAAAATGCAGATTATGATTTAAAAGGCAGAGGAGTGGCCTGAGAGTATTTCTAACTAGATCCCAGGTGATACTCAGCTTGCTTTTCCATGAACCACACTGTGAGCAACAGAGGTCTAGTAAAATAGGTGGGATTTCACATCAGAGAAATGGGAGTTTTTTTTGTTAAGTTTTTTTGTTTTTTGAGACTCGCTCTTGTTGCCCAGGCTGGAGTGCAATGGCATGATCTGGGCTTGCTGCAACCTCCAGGTTCAAGTGATTCTCCAGCAATTTGAGAAGGGAGTTTTAATCCTGCCTCAACCTAGGATAGCTCATGACCCTTGAGTAAATGATTGAACTTCAGCTTCCTTATCTGTAATAATCGTGATACATACCTTACAGCTTGTAAAGATTGAACAAGAATGTAAATACAAGGGTCACGACAAGGTAAAAGTTCAAACAAAATTTTCCTTTTCCCTCAATTTTGAATATACAATATATAATTGCTTTAGAAAACAGATTTTGTTCCATAAAACAAAATTCACTTAGAAAGCTTGTATGAATCCATTCAAAGTCTCATGACCCTTTTTCAAAGTAAATAGTCCTCATATGTATTTGTTTTTATAGCAAATTAAGACTTTAAGATTTCCCTGAGGCAAAAACAAAACAATTGGCCAAGTCAGATAAGAATACAGGAAGTATTATGCCTAGTCCCAAAATCTAACCGCTAATCCACGCAGCCTTCTCCTTAGTGAAGTGATGTAATGGATAGAAACATGGGCAATTCTGGAACTTTCCAATATAGCCAAGGGAAAAGGACCTGCAATAATGTAGTTTCATAAACCTAAGATTTCTTTAATGTACTTGGGAGAGATAATCTGAAATAAGCGTAAAACCACATTTGCATAAGGTTTTACTGTTTTATTTTCTTTTATAGCATGTCATTCGAGCCTCAAAAAATCTGATTTCTCAGGAGAGTCAGGCATTTTGCAAATGAGGAAACTGAGGCCCAAAGAGGTGAAGTGATTTCTTCACTCTACTGCAAGTTATTGAGTAATAAAAAAGCCCTGCCCCAGATGGCCTGCCTCCACCATAATCTACTCTTTTGTTTTGCCAGGGGTGGGAGGTTAAGGTGCGGAGGGAGATCAGGAAAGCAGGATTAACAGTCTGTGTTCAGGCTGGCGGTGAGCAGCAAAGAGGCTCTGAAAATGGAATGTTTCTTTTGCCTTCCAGTCAACTCTGGGTTCAATGATTTAGTGCCTGTGTTCTCAGTGACATTTGTTGGGGTGGAGTTGAGTAAATCCCATTGAAGGGAGAACAAAATCTCACATGATTTATTTTTTAAATGTTTTGGAAAATTCACAAGTTTCAGTTTTGGATTCACCCAATCGTTTTCCTGTTTTCAATATACCTTTTTTCTGGGTCCAGTTTTCTCCTGTTCTCTCCATTGGTTTCTGATAATATTCCAATGTAAGGAAATTTGACAAATTATTAAAACACTTCTATGAAATTCAGATTTTTTTTCCTGAATGTTGTTTAATATTTACTGATATCTAGGAAGCATAAAGCCATTTTAATGAAGAACATTTAAGGAATAGGATTAGCAGTGTATATGTTAAGTAAAATTCCTATTCTGTACACTGTGACATGTCATTTTGATTGGCTTTCTCTGCAGATAAAATATATGTTCTACTAAAATTAAAAGATAACTAAACTTTAAAAAGCAATACTTTAGAAGATTCAGCAGCACATGCTAAGAGGAGCTACTTTGTTTTTATTTATTTTTTTAAACACAGTCAAATTTAGCAGTGGTGGGGGTTGTACACCAACTTTAGTGATACTAATGTAAATAAATTCTGATAACCCACTACCATCGGACCAGCCGAGCTATTTTATTTTTGAGGCTAAGGGTCTCTCTGTTGTAAGGGTTATTGCCGAGTTTAAAATGAGGAAACTGAGATTAGCATAAGAAAATTCAATGCCAACTTATTTAGCTCCCCTGCGAGGTTCCATGGTCCCAGGGAAAGGGGCCAGAGAAGTCTTGCCCGGCTTCCCGAGGTGTGGCGGTTTTATAGCCAGTGAGGGTGTCTTGATTGGTTATGGGGGGACAGGTCGTGGTTGAGGCAAGCTGCTATTGGTAGGTAGGCGGGATTTCTGGTGAGCGGGCTGCCCAGGGGGAGTAGGACCTGAACGGGGCAAAATGCTATTGGGCAGGTTTTGGCGCGGTGTCTTTTAAATTTTGGCTGGGTTTTTTCAGGGCTTGGTGCCCAGTGTGCAGTGGTAACGTAGTCTTCAGGCGCGGAGAGGGATGGGCGTGTCCGAGCTCCCAGCAAGGCAACTGGCCTTACGTTTGTCACCCACGCGGGAGTGCAGTGGCACGACCTCGGCTCACTGCGGCCTCCTCCTCCCAGGTTCAAGCAATTCTCCTGCCTCAGCCTCCTGAGTAGCTGGGACTACAGGCATGCACCACCATGCCTGGTTAGTTTTTTGTATTTTTAGTAGAGCCGGAGTTTCACCGTGTTGGCCAGGCTAGTCTCCAACTCCTGACCTCCTGAGCCTCCCAGAGTGCTGGGATTAACAGGCACGAGCCACCACACCCGGCCTAGTTTATTTGACATTTTACTACTCAGGCATCTTTCATCATTACTTTTATTTTCTTTTGAATTTTTTTTTTGAATTTTAAAGCTTTTTAAATAGATTTTTAATTTTTATGACTACATAGTAGTTACACATATTTATAGGATATATGTACTGTTTTGCTACAAGTATACAATGTGTAATGACCAAATTAGGGTAACTGGAGTATCCGTCACCTCAAACCTTTATGAGTTCTTTGTGTTAGTTTAATCATTACTTTTAAACTTAGTGATTGTAGGTGTTTAATAAAATAACGGGAACAGACAAGACCCATTCAACCAATAACTTGATAATTATTCACTGGGCACAGCTGAAACAGGACAGACAAGGTCCTGCCCTCAGGAAGCTGACATTCTAGTACTTTCTCAAATTTTTTTTCTGATCATGAGCTTGTCTACTCATATCTTTGGAGATGAATATTTTATTATATTCTTTTAAAAATTTTTTGAAAAAAGCCATTAATTATAAAATAGTAAGTTTCTTTTTAAAATTTTTATTTTGGGTTTGGAGGTACATGTGAAGGTTTGATACATAGGTAAAGACTTGCCACAGGGGTTTGTGGTACAGATTATTTCATGACCAGGTATTAGCCCAGTATCCGATAGTTATCTTTTCTGCTCCTCTCCCTCCTCCAAGCCTCCACCCTTAAGTAGACTCTAGTGTCTGCTGTTTCCTTCTTTTCGTTCATAGATTCTTATAATTTAGCTTCCATTTAGAAGTGAGAACATGCAGTATTTGGTTTTCTGTTTCTACATTAGTTTGCTAAGGATAATAGCTTCCAGCTCCATCCATGTTTTCTCAAAAGACATAATTTTTTTTTTACAGCTGCATAGTAGTCCATGGTGTGTATATGCCACATTTTCTTTATCCAGTCTGTCACAGATGGTCATTTAGGTTGATTTCATGTCTTTGCTATTGTAAATAGTGCTGTAATGAACATTTGGGTGCATATTATCTTTATGGCAGAATGATTTATATTCCTTTGGGCATATTCCCAGTAATAGGATTGCTGGATCAAGTGGTAGTTCTGTTTTTGGCTCTTTGAGGAATCACCACACTGCTTTCCACAATGGTCGAACTGATTTACACTCCCACCAACAATGTATAAATGTCCCCTTTTTCTCTGCAACCTTGCCAGCATCTGTCAGTTTTTAAACTTTTTATGCCTGTAATCCCAGCACTTTGGGAGGCCGAGGCCAGTGGATCATGAGGTCAACAGATCGAGACCATCCTGGTCAACATGGTGAAACCCCGTCTCTACTAAAAATACAAAACATTAGCTGGGCATGGTGGCACGTGCCTGTAATCCCAGCTACTCAGGAGGCTGAGGCAGGAGAATTGCCTGAACCCAGGAGACGGAGGTTGCGCTGAGCCGAGATCGCGCCACTGCACTCCAGCCTGGGTAACAAGAGAGAAACTCCGTCTCAAAAAAAAAAAACTAAAAACTTTTTAATAATAACCATTCTGACTGGTGTGAGATGGTATTTCATTGTGGTTTTGATTTGCATTTCTCTTTTTGTAGGGAGGCAGAGAGGGCAGAGTCTTGCTCTGCTGCCCAGATTAGAGTGCAGTGACATGATCTCGGCTCACTGCAACCTCTGCCTCCTGAGTTCAAGCAATTATCTTGCCTCAGCCTCCTGAGTAGCTGGGATTACAAGTATGCACCACCACACCTGGCTAATCTTTGTATTTTTAGTAGAGATAGGCTTTCACCATTTTGGTCAGGATGGTCTTGAACTTCTGACCTCAAGTGATCCACCTGTGAAAGCCACTGCACCCAGCCTGATTTGCATTTCTCTAATGATCAGTGATATTAAGCTTTTTTTCATATGCTTCTTGGCAACACCTATGTCTTTTGAGATGTGTCTGTATACTTTGCCCACTTTTTAATGGACTTTTTTGGCTTTTGCTTCGAAGTTTGTTTAAGTTCCTTGTAGATGCTGGCTATTAGGCCTTTGTCAGATGCATAGTTTGCAATTTTTTTTATTATTATTTTTGCTGTGCAGAAGCTCTTTAGTTAGATCCCACTTGTAAATTTTTGCTTTTGCTGCAATTGCTTTTGGTGTCTTTGTCATGAAATCTTTGCCTGTTCCTATGTCCAGGATGGTACTGTGTAGGTTATCTTCCAGGATGTTTATAATTTGGGGTTTTATATTAAGTCTTTAATCCATCTTGAGTTGATTTCTGTATATGGTATAAGCAAGGGGTCCAGTGTCAATCTTCTGCATACAACTAGACAGTTATCCCAGTACCATTAGTTGAATAGGGAGTCTTTCCCCCATTGCTTATTTTTGTCAGCTTTGCTGAAGATCAGATGGTGGTAGATGTGCGGCCTTATTTCTGGGCTCTCTATTCTGTTCTGTTGGTCTATGTGCCTGTTTTTGTACCAGTATCACGGTGTTTTTGTTACTGTAGCCTTGTAGTATAGTTTGAAGTCCGGTAACATGACCCCTTCCATTTTATTCTTTGGTTTAGGATTTCGTTGGCTATTCAGGTTCTTCTTTGGTTCCATATGACTTTTAAAATAGTTTTTTCTAGTTCTATGAAGAATGTCATTGGTAGTTTGAGAGTAATGGTAATGAATCTGTAAATTGCTTTTGGCAGTATAGTAATCTTAATGATACTGATTCTTCCTATCCATGAGCATGTGATGTTTTTCTATTTGCTTTTGTCTTCTCTGATTTTTTTTTTTTTTTGAGCAATGTTTTGTAATACTCATTGTAGACATTTTTTACTTCCTTGGTTAGCTGTATTCCTAGGTATTTTATTCTTTGTGTGGCAATCATGAACGGGATTGCCTTTCTGATTTGGCTCTTAGTTTGGCTGTTGTTGGTGTATAGGAATGCTGGTGATTTTTGTACACTGGTTTTCTACCATAAAACTTTGCTGAAGTTGCTTATATGCTGGAGGAGCTTTTGGGCTGAGACTATGGGGTTTTCTATAATAGATACAGAACCATGTCATCTGCAAACAGAGGTAGTTTGACTTCCTCTCTTTCTATTGGGATATCCTTTATTTCTTTCTCTTGCCTGATTGCTTTTGCTAGGACTTCCAATGCTATGTTGAATAAGAGTGGTGAGAGAGAGCATCTTTATCTTGTGCTGGTTTTCAAGGGAAGTGTTTCCGGCTTTTGCCCATCAGTATAATGTTGGCTATAGGTTTTTCATAGATGACCTTTATTATTTTTAGCTATATTCCTAAAATACCTAGCTTATTAAGAGTTGTTAACTGAAAGGGTGTTGAATTTTATCAGAAGGCTTTTCTGTGTCTATTGACATAATCATGTGGTTTTTGTCTTTAGTTCTGTTTATGTGATGAATCACATTTATTGATTAGCATATGTTGAACCAAACTTTCATCCCAGGAATAAAGCCTACTTAATCATGGTGGATTAGCTTTTTGACGTGTGCTGCTGGATTTGGTTTGCAAATATTTTTTCTTTTTCTCTATTGCTTTTTTTTTTTTTTTTTGAAGATTTTTGCATCAATGTTCAAGGATGTTGGCCTGAAGTTTTCTTTTTTTTGTTGTGTCTCTGCTAGGTCTTGGTATATAAATGATGCTGGCCTCATAGATTGAGTTGGGAGGTGTCCCTCCTCCTCATTTTTTGGAATAGTTTCTATAGGAATGGCACTAGCTCTTCTTTGTACATCTGATATATTTCAGTTGTGAATTCATTAGGTCCCGGGCTTTTTTTGGCTTTCTTTTTATTACTGACTCAGAGTTCATTATTGGTCTGTTCAGGGAATCAGTTCATCCTGGCTCAATGTTGGGAGGTTGTATGTGTCCAGAAATACAACCATCTCTTCTAGGTTTTCCAGTTTGTGTGGATAGAGATGTTCACAGTAGTTTCTGATGGTTGTTTTTATTTCTTTTTTTTTTTTTTTTTTTTTTTTGAGACGGAGTTTCGCTCTTCTTACCCAGGCTGGAGTGCAATGGCGCAGTCTCAGCTCACTGCAACTTCTGCCTCCTGGGTTCAAGCAATTCTCCTGCCTCAGCCTCTTGAGTAGCTGGGATTACAGGCACGCGCCACCATGCCCAGCTAATTTTTTGTATTTTTAGTAGAGACGGGGTTTCACCATGTTGACCAGGATGGTCTCGATCTCTTGACTTCCTGATGCACCCGCCTCGGCCTCCCAAAGTGCTGAGATTACAGGCTTGAGCCACCGCGCCTGGCCGGTTGTTTTTATTTCTATGGAATCAGTAGTAACATTCCCTCCATCATTTCTAATTGTGTTTATTTGGATTTTCTCTCTTCTTAGTAGTCTAGCTAATGATTTTATTAATTTTTTCAGAAAACAAACTCCTGGACTTATTGATCTTTTGAATGGATTTTCATGTCTCAATTTCCTTCAGTTCAGCTCTGATTTTTGTTATTTCTCGTCTTCTACTAGCTTTGGGGTTGATCTGTTTTTGCCTTTCTAATTATTTCAGTTGTGAAGTTCAATTGTTATTTTCAAAGAAATTCTTGATTTCTGCCTCAATTTCATTACGTACCCGAGAGTCATTCAGAAGCATGTTGTTTAATTTCTATGCAATTGCATGGTTTGGAGAGATTTTCATAGTCTTGACTTCTATTTTTATTATGTTGTGGTCTGAAAGTGTGTTCGGTATGATTTTGGTTATTTTACATGAAATAGTTTCTGTCATCCTCCACTATGTACTAAATTCCTGAAAGGCAGAAACCATAACTGCGTTATCTTTCTATATTGCTGTAATAACGAGCAGAGTGCTTTGCTTTTTCATAGCACTCAATAAATATTTGCGAATTCAAGCTTCTGGATGAAGTTATTCAGAGAATTTGATGAACTGACTACATTAGATAACAGAATTTATTAGATAAATAGATATTTTTCATCCAAATTCTCTGCTTTTCAGGGTCAAATATGAGACTATGGATGAAAAAACAATCCATCTCTTTGAAAGCATGTAACTAGTCTTCTCACAGCTTTAAAGAAGAAAAAAAATGTTAAACATTTTTTTCCTTACAATGACAGTTCTGGCCCTATTCAAGAGGTCGCAATTGTCACACAGCAATAAAACCTGGTCAGAAATCCATGGTGCCGGCTGGACAGCACATGTCACAGTTCAAATCCCAAGCAGGTTGTAAGTGTCATCACACTGGACTTACATATGCAATGAAACTCCCTCAAATCACAAACATTTCTCACTGGTAGAGTGAGTAATTTAAACAAACTTGCCTTTCTGAAGAGCTTCAAATAGTCACATAATGGAAGGGTGTATGCCTTCCCTGTTTAAAACAACTGTTTCTGTGGCAGCTTGTGGTGAACCTTTCTTTCTTTCTTCCTTCCTTCCTTCCTTCCTTTCTTCCTTCCTTTCTTTCTTTTTTCTTTCTTTCTTTCTCAGAATTTCTGTCTTGTTGCCCAGGCTAGAGTACAGTGGCGCAATCTCAGCTCACTGCAATCCCCGCCTCCCAGGTTCAAGCGCTTCTCCTGCCTCAGCCTCCCAAGTAGCTGAGATTACATACAAATGCCACCACGCCTGGCTAATTTTGTATTTTTAGTACAGATAGGGTTTCATCATATTGGTCGGGCTGGTCTCGAACTCCTCACCTCAGATGATCCACGTGCCTTGGCCTCTCAAAGCGCTGAGATTACAGACATGAGCCACTGCACCCAGCCAGTGCACCTCTTTTCTAAATATGAAGCCAGCAGAGCAATATTTGCTTGGGTAACTTGTCTGTTGCATTCGACACCTATCATGATCCGACGAAAATATCTGATTTCTTGAAACCAAGTACTATGAAGATCATATTTTATAACAATACTGACCCTATAACCTTTAGTTCCTTTTTTTTTTTTTTTGAGATGGAGTTTCTCTTGTTACCCAGGCTGGAGTGCAATGGCACGATCTTGGCTCACCGCAACCTCCGCCTCCTGAGTTCAAACAATTCTCCTGCCTCAGCCTCCCAAGTAGCTAGGACTGCAGGCACACGCCACCATGCCCAGCTAACTTTTGTATTTTCAGTAGAGACGGAGTTTCACCTTGTTGACCAGGATGGTCTCGACCTCTTGACCTCGTGATCCACCCACCTCGGCCTCCCAGAGTGCTGGGATTACAGGCGTGAGCCACCGCGCCCAGCCTTTAGTCCCTTTTTTACTCAGCTTACTTCCCATCTATTTTGTCATCAATAATTGAATAATTTAATAAATAAAGTAGATTATCTGGACCTCAATAAATGCACATAACAAAACAAATTGTGCTGAGGACTGCCCAGCTGTGACAATCTATATTTCTTATTAAGGGAAGAGCCACAGGTGGTGGCAACTGAATCTAAGACAAAAGTCCAGTGTGTTTTTGGAATCTGATGGAACCAGTGGTGTGCTGGTAAATGTTTAACAACAGCTCTCCGAAAAAGGAAAGAAAAGAGCCCTGGTTTATGGTGTTTGTTGATGTTCACGGTGTAAATACTCCCGCTGCAGCCGTTTTCAAACAGAGAACATGGAGTCAGAGTTGGAAAGAAATGGTACACTTGGCTCTCGTGACTCCACAGGAGCTGATCCCATCGTGTCCCTTGGTAAAAAATTCACAAAATGGGGTCTCCTTTTCACAAAACTTCTAAAAATCAATTCGAAGTCTGATCTAATATCACGATTGACATACAGAAGAAAGGAATTCTGTGACAGATGTTGATATACAAAGCCCTCATAAAACAATAGGGATGGTATTTCAAAGTCTTTTGGAAAATAAGTTCAAGACAACAGCTTTGGTAACAGAGGTGGGTGTCACCATTATTTTTCTTCTTCCAGATATCACCTGCTGTGTTTGTTGTTGTTGTTGTTGTTGTTGTTGTTTTTTGAGACGGAGTGTCGCTCTTGTTACCCAGGCTGGAGCGCAATGGCGCGATCTCGGCTCACCACAACCTCCGCCTCCTGGGTTCAGGCAATTCTCCTGCCTCAGCCTCCGGAGTAGCTGGGATTACAGGCACGTGCCACCATGCCCAGCTAATTTTTTTTGTATATTTAGTAGAGACGGGGTTTCACCATGTTGACCAGGATGGTCTTGATCTCTTGACCTTGTGATCCACCCACCTCGGCCTCCCAAAGTGCTGGGATTACAGGCTTGAGCCACCACGCCCGGCCTGATGTGTTATTTTTAAGAGTTAACATTCATAAATCTTTAAAAGTAAAAATTCTTTACTTTTACTTCAAATCAGGGAATAAGTATTTTACAGAAGCAATTATTTTTTAACATAACAAGTTCAATCCTCTGATCAAAAACTGTTTAAATATTATTCTAATCATATCACATAAAATTTTAGGGAAATGTAGCAATTCTCTGACTTAGACAATGCATAATGGATGTCATTACATTACTGGTTCTTCTTCTAGGACATTAAAAAGATTTTGGACTGGTCTGTAAAACACTGCAGTGCACTGAGGAGCTATTTAAATAAATTGAGCTGTGGGAGTCCCCCTGCTCACTGTTGTGTTCTGGAGTATTTAGGTTGGCTTTTTATATTTCTCCTTTCCTTTCATGCTTTCTGCCCGCTGTGAGCTGTCACTTGCTGTCTGAGTGACGGCCTCTGGCTATTTCACTGCCTCCTCCCATTTCTAATTTGCTGCTTCTAACCTGCTAAGGCTAGGAAACAAAGAAGTCAGCCCACCTTCTTTGCCTTATGTATAAAATAGACTCAGAGAGAGGGCCTTGGAGGCTCTCTATGAGGAAAGGTTAACTATTTCAATCCATCAAAGTTGACATCTAGTTTCCCCACTGGAACTTAATCTGTACATTTCCTAAAACAAAGAAAATGTCCTAGTGTGCCCATGATCCTATGCAATGGAACTTGGGGCTGAGATCTATATTGTTCAAAAATTGACTAAGATATTACAATTGTCTCTCATCTTAAAATACCTTGAAATATTGAGTGGCTTTTTTCCTTTCACAGGCCATCTCCAAGAATAGACTTGTCCCACTAATTAGAGTTGGATTCCTGACCTGAAATCTGTTACCTTTTTTTCCTTCTATTCAGGGTTGTCTACTGCCTGATTTGTCATATATAGGCACACAGAGAAAGACAATTCTGCTTAACAATTGAGATCTTAGGCCAGGCACGGTGGCTCATGGCTGTAATCCCAGCACTTTAGGAGGCCAAGGTGGGCATATCATGAGGTCGAGAGTTCGAGACCAGGTTGGCCAACATGGAGAAATCCCGTCTCTACTAAAAATTCGAAATTAGCTAGGCATGGTGGCACATACCTGTAATCCAAGCACTTTGGAGGCCAAGGTGGGCGGATCAACTGAGGTCGGGAGTTCAAGACCAGCCTGACCAACATGGTAAAATCCCATCTTTAAAACAAAACAAAACAAAACAAAAAACTCAGCCTTCCAAGCAGCCGGGACTACGGGCATGTGCCACCACACCCGGCTAATTTTTGTATTTTTAGTGAAGTTAAGTTTTTACCATGTTGACCAGGCTGGTCTTGAACTCTTGACCTCAGATCACCTCAAGTGATCTGTCCACCTCAGCCTCCCTCCCAAAGTGCTGGGATTACAGGTATGAGCCACCGCGCCCGGCCGTGATATAAACATCGTATCGCTGGAGACAGTTCTCTATTCCCCTTCCCATCACTTTTCACCCCTCACAGGCAATCACTGTACTAAACCCTTTCTCTGAATTTTGTCTCTGGTTTTTCTGGCTCAACACACAGTCTTTGGGATTTAGCCATGTTGTTCTTTAATGGTTCATTCTTTTTCATTGCTAAATAGTTATCCAGTGTATAATATACCACAATTTGCATATCTATTCCATTGTTGATGGATACCTTTCTAGCTTAGAACCATTATGAATAATGCTCTGTAAACATTCTTACATAAATCTATGTATGAACATCTGTTTCTATTTCTTTTAGGTAAGTATCTAGGAGAGAAACTGCTGGGTCATGAGGTAAGTGAATATTTAACATTTTTGTCCTCAACATTTTGTTATAAAATTTTTCAGCCATACAGAATAAAATGAAAGCAACCGTCCAATGGACAACTTTGTCTCCATTCCCACCACCTAAATGCTACAAGTAGCATTTTGCTAATTTACTTTATCATGTATCTATTCTCTGATGTATCCATCAATCCATCTTATTTTTTGATGCACTCCAAAGTAAGTCATACCTATCAGTATGCTTTACCTTTCAACATGCATATTACCGGCCAGGCAAATGGCTTACCCCTGTAATCCCAACCTTTTGGGAGGCTGAGAAAGGTGGATCACTTGAGCTCAGGAATTTGAGACCAGCCTGAGCAACATGGCAAAGCCTTGTCCCTCTCTCCCTTCCTCTCCCTCTCTCTCTCTCTCTCTCTCTCTCTCTCTCTCTCTCTCTCTCTCCGATTTTGCCCCTTTTCCATTACACCAATCCTCCATTGTCTACTGAACCTTTTCTCAGAATCACGCACTAGTTAGTTAGGGCAGGAACAATCGCTGCCTTGCGTTCAGTCATTTAACACCAATTGCAGAGGGAGCTCCGGCTCTCTATGTGCAGGTGCTCAAAGCTCAGGGCTTTTGCTTTTCATTTCTTTATTTTTTTGACTCTTCACCAAGCCTCTTTTCCATAACTCTAGCTTCTCTTGTTATTAATTTTACAGAGTAAAAGGAGATGTCTTGTGTCTCCAGCACACTACATACAATTCCTGCCACAGACTCCCCCAGGGTAGCAGGTTGTTTCTTGACCTATCCTGTAGGCTTCTTTAAGCTATGGCAGTGGGAAGGGTTTTGTTTTTGTAGAGATGAGGTCTCCTTTACAGCCCAGGCTGGTCT
Source organism: Saimiri boliviensis (assembly GCF_048565385.1). NCBI lineage: Eukaryota > Metazoa > Chordata > Mammalia > Primates > Cebidae > Saimiri > Saimiri boliviensis. The sequence goes on along the minus strand of NC_133457.1, from coordinate 6,493,415 downwards.
TGAACTTCTGGCCTCAGGCAAGCATCCTGCCTCAGCCTCCCAAAGTGCTGACATTACAGGCATGAGCCACTCACTTTGGCCTTTGATAGAAAAGAACAGTTTCCAGATAGTCCAGATTTCATGTGACTGGAGAGAGCGGTGGGATTTGTTTTTTCTGGAGCGTCGCTTTTCTTACCTTTTTCATTCCTGAAGCTTAGCCCGCTGCTGTATTCCGGTTCAGTCCCTTAGTATACAGCTTGCATCGGCTACTATGATTTGCCTAAAACCAGAAAATACTTAAATGAAAAATGTATATACATACTTTTCAGAAATGCATTCTCAGTATATTAAATAATCAAACGAACTAAAATGTTTACTTTTTACACAGTTGACTTCTTACCACCAGCCTGTGTTAAAATGCTTATCATTTTAATTTATGCAAGTTAGTCACTCCCCCTCCACAACTTAGTTTACTCTAAAAATAAAAACATTGGCCGGGCACGGTGGATCAAGCCTGTAATCCCAGCACTTTGGGAAGCTGAGGCGGGTGGATCACGAGGTCGAGAGATCGAGACCATCCTGGTCAACATGGTGAAACCCCATCTCTACTAAAAATACAAAACATTAGCTGGGCATGGTGGCGCACGCCTGTAATCCCAGCTACTAGGGAGGCTGAGGCAGGAGAATTGCTTGAACCCAGGAGACGGAGGTTGCGGTGAGCCGAGATCACGCCATTGCACTCCAGCCTGGGTAACAAGAGTGAAACTCCGCCTCAAAAAAAATAAAAATAAAAAATAAAATAAAATAAAATAAATAAATAAAAACATTATACTAAAGTCAGTAAATGCAGTCTTTCGTTTGTTTGTTTGTTCATTTTTTGTTTTTTGGTTTTTTGCATGAGAATTCTTGGAGAAACATTTTAATCACCTAAAATATCATTAATTTCAAAGTAATTAGACTAAATAAGATTTGGCAAATTTCTACCCTTCAGACAAATTGTTCAGAGTTTTCTTAATGTGTTCGTGCATGTTACCATGGAGACAGTGAAGTCAAAACCCGGCAGCTAGTGCATTGTTCAGCTCGGGACTTCCTACTATAGATTTGATTAGGTAATCTGGCCTGCTCATTTTGAGAATCTGAGAACATAGCATTGTTTCTTTAGTAAAAGCACGGTCAGCATTTAGACATAATCAATAAGGTGGTAAGAAGTAGGTGTTACATACAATCATTGCCCTTTCTCATGATAAAATAAGGAAAAGGTAAATCACTTCGGTCAGCTGTTTATGTGATAAATGCAGTGCCTCGGCTTCATTCCACACAGCAGTGGGGCTTGATATTAGAAAAGGAAGGAAAAAATTGCTTATTTGGTAAATGAGGCAGGTGTCCTTTTTAACTAAAGCACCAAATAGGGCATTTTGGGGACTCATTTCCTTTGCAGATGCATTGAACGTTATTCTCCGTCTTCCTGCCTTGCACAATACTTAAAACAATAGAAAAATGCACCTCTTTTTCAGTGAGGTGTACTTGTGGTCTTATGATTTTTGTCTTTACAAGCCCCTTTTATGGTATGCTCTCTTGCAGAAATGTTACTTTTATCCCCTCCTGGCTGCATCCAGAAAGTCAATGTGGTTGTGATTTCTACATTCTGTTTCTTTTACTGTGAAAACTGGCCACAAACAAAAACAGCAAAAAGGGCATTCCTGGGCTCTGACTTAATCCACTTCAAGGACAGATGTTATCAGCAGCCAGAAAAGGTAGGTTATGTGTATGTTAGGATCCCCTCCCCACTACTTTGTAAGGACACAGAAAGAGAAATGCCTTAGGTGTGTTTTACAAACAAAAATGAACAGTATGAATCACCGGAGAAAAATCAGAAACTGTCCCGTTCCAACCTTTACCCATCACCCACAAAACAAAATTGGTCATTTTTATGAAATCTTCCTTTTCTTTGAATCTAAGCACTCCTATGGAATTTTGAAGGTGACCAATAAGAGCAATTTGGCTTCTGAGCAAGAGTTTTATTCAGTAACAGGCAAATCAGTCAAGCAGCTGAATAATTCCAGTGACTTGCATAAAAAAAAAAACTCCTGCTGTAGCAAACGATGACATTATTTCATTGCAAGTACAGAAAAGACTAACTCTTTAGGTTTTCCTACTTGACTCTATATGGAAAATATCTCAATAATAGTTTGTTAATGCATTTCTTTCCAATAATTAAAATATGAATTTACCCCTATAATTGCATTTCATCTCAGCAGAGAGATTTGCGGGTATAATTTCTACATAGTTCTTAAAGTATGGACCACTCTTTGCGATCTCAGAAATGATATCTCCTTCACAGCACTTAACTTGAAGCATATACCAGATGTCTATGGCATGCATCTTGGCCGTATTTAATCCGTAAATACTACTTAGAGAATGCACCAATGGACAAGGAGTTATCTCTTCAAATCTGCCCAAATGTTCTGTCGGGAGCACAGAAACAGAGCAGCCTTCCTCCCCAAAAATGTTAGTTGGGAGGCAGTGAGGACTGTTTCCCTGCCTTGGGGAAGCCTCGGCCCTCTCCTCCAAGGAAAGCTGGGACAGATGGGCAGTGTATTTGACAAGGAACCCCTGCATCCTTGCTTCAACGCCCTTCTACTCTACTTTAAAAGCAGTACTGTATTTTTTAAGTGTTGTAACTGGCAGCTCTGTGGGCACTGGCTGCAGCTGAACAATCCTCCTTTCAAATCAAGCTGCCCGAACCCAGATTCAGTGGAAAGTTGTGACGGAGCACACAGAGGGAGGCCTCTCTGCTTTCCACTGCGCGGAGGGTGAGGGTTATGTCAGGCGCCCTGAAGATTCCAGAGGGAAGAATTCAGCAGTTTTTATACAGCATCTATTATACCAGTTTCACAAGGAGGATTTACGAACTGGAAAGATAAAAGTTTACCTTAGTTGGCTTCCTTTTGCTGGTGCCACCGGGGTCGAGCCTCCCCAGATCTCCCTCAAGCAGGAGGTCTTCGTCTCTCTTCCTCGCCTGGAGGCCTCTATAGCCATACCAGGTTTTGTAGCACTGACATTTCTAAGTAAACATCAGCATAAAGTGTCCCTTATGAGCAAGCCAATGCAGAGCCGAGGAGGGGAGGTACAGGAGGGTTTGCAAGCTTGGTGAGGCAAGTTGCAGCAAGGCAAGAAGAGAAAGAAAGGGAAAAGGGAAGAAGAAAAGAGAGGTGGAATCCGCTCATGAGTTTGAGGCTTTCTTTTGGACGAATGGCATCTGCTTCATTTTCTAGGAGCTGGCGCATTACCTTCCCGTAATGTAAATTACCTTCTGACAACACACACACGCACACCCTTCTCTTCATTAGCCCGCGCGAAGCTCAGTGTAGACCCTGTGTTAGCTTCCTAAGGCTGTCCTACCAAACAGCAAAAACTGAGTGGCTTAAAACAACAGAAGGTTGTTCTCTTACAGCTCTGGAGGCTAGAAGTCAGCAATCAAGGCATTGGCAAGGCCAGATGCTCTCTAGGGGTGAAGACTCTCATGCCTCTCCCAGCTCTGGTGTTTGCCAGCATCCCTGGTGCTCCTTGGCCTTTGAGTGCATTACGCCGGTCACGTGGCATCTTCTCCCTCCGTATCCTCACCTCATCCTTGCTGTGTGCCTGTCTCTGCGTCCAAATTTCCCCTCTTCACACAGACATCAGTCATATTGGATGAGGACCTACACTAACGACCTCGCATTAACATGATCGTTTCTGTAATGACCCTATTTCCAAATAAGGTCACGTTCTGAGGTCACAGAGGGTTAGGACCTCAACATATCTTTCTTGGGTGATGTAATTCAACCCATAACAGACCTCTATTTGTAAAGCAGTTCCCACCGCTCTGTGCTTACCTCCTCAAAAGTAGCCCATTGCACTCCAGGAGGGAAAAGAAGCTTCTCAAGGGGGAGGAATCTCCAAATGAGACTACAGTAGTAGAAAAGCAGGATAAGTCTGGTTTATCTAGTCCCCAGGAGTATGTGGAGAAACAGGCATCAGGGAGGTATTGTACTGATCGCTCATCTGTTGAGGATTCACTATGCACCTGGTCTTTGCTGGGTACTTTCGTAAGCGTGAGATGTCTAAAAGTTGGATCGGCCAGTTCCTTTTCAATTTGCCTTTTTCTTGAACTCCTGCTGAGGACCCTGTGAATATTCCCTAAGAAAGAGCATCCCCCAAACCAAATCCTCAATTTTATCGATGAAGAAACTGAGGGTTAGAGAGGCTAATGAATCTCTCCAGTGAAGCACAAGCAGTTAGTGTCAGAACTAGGGCTAGAATCCCATTTTACTGATGCCAGTTTTTATTTCAACATGGCCTTCATATTTGAGTCTCTGACATATCTGCAAAAGAGAAATGAATTCAACTTTAGTTAATTCATATAAGCAGAGCAAAGAAGAGGGCTGGCAGACCCTGCCTGGAACGCTTCCTAGATTTACACCATTTTCCAGTTATTTTCCCCCAAAACTGGAATAGATTGCACATGAATAGAGAGGAATCTGTATATCATGCACCAAAATAACCCTGCCCTACAAGGACCTGTGCAGAAAATGGGAATTCAGAGAGAAATGGATATAGCCCCTGCCTTCGAGGAGTTCAGAGACTTGTGGGAGATAAGGAGATGTAAGAAATTAAACTGGCTCTTTATTTATTTATTTATCTGAGACAGTGTCTCACTCTTGTTGCCCAGGCTGGAGTGCTATGGCGCAATCTCAGCTCACTGCAACCTCTACCTTGTGGGTTCCAGTGATTCTCCTGCCTCAGCCTCCTGAGTAGCTGGGACTACAGGTGCCCGCCTTACACTCAGCTAATTTTTCACCATGAGACAGGGTTTCACCATGTTGGCTGGGCTGATCTTGAACTCCTGACTTCAGGTGATCCACCTGCCTCGGCCTCCCAAAGTGCTGGGATTACAGGCGTGAGCCACCACACCCGGCCTAAACTCACTCTAATGAAATAAACATCATAAAGCAGATTTTAAACAAGCACAGGAAGGACTTGGGGATGGCTGGCGGCAGAATGTATCTCAAGATTCGTTCACTCGGCGCTCACAGTGGAGAGGTCAGTCCAGAAAGGGAGCCTGTGTTGTGCCCTCAATGTGCTGGAAGCCCACAGCTTTTTGTAACAGCTACACTGTCAGGTCCCTGGGGCAAGTGAATCATTAAGTATCAAAGAATTAGAGAGATTACGCTAGAGCAGTTTCTTAAGAATCTTGCGTGCAAGCCTAAGTAACTTAGACTTTGTCTTGTGGGTAATAAAGGCCCAAACTTGGTTTTAAGGAAAGGGAGTGCCAAGAATTGTATTTTTCTCCTAGGAGATGGAGAGAGCATCTGAGTGGGACTAAGGAACCCTTGGAAGCGCCAAACCTCACCTCCCTTCTCAACACGGACTCTCCCACCGAGATAACTGATGTCAGGTAACACCCCTAAAACCCAGCCAGGCTGCAGGTCACACTCCAGGGCTTCCTAGAAAAGCAGGGCCCCTGAGTGAGGACTGAAAAACGGGTGTACCTGTGGGAAAATCCAGCTCCAGCACCACAGAGAAAAGCCCCTGACAAATGGCTGGGAGTCAGCAGGAGGGAGGCGCTGACATTTCAGAAAACCCTTTTCCTCCCTCTGTGTCCTTCCCAGTCCGTGCTGTTAATTGCAAGGCTGTCTCCATAGCAAAGTCAAAAAGCACGTTGGCATGTGTGTGGGGCCGCGTCAAGCCATAGGTACATTTTGAGTTTGACACCCAAGCAGACTTTCAGTGGTTCACGCTGCCGTCCCCAAAGGTTAAAAGTAATAAGACGGTCTTTGTGCCTTTGTGGTCTGACTTTTCACAGGATATTATGAAGAGGGTTGGGGGGGCAGAGAATATATCCATATAATTTGCGTGTTAATGTTTATTCTAAAAATATCCACTGAGAAAGGAAAAAAAACACCCTTGAAAGCAAAATATGCTTCAAGAGAACATTTCAGTTTTTATGATCCAAGTGCCAAAAAGTAAGAAAAAAAGAAATCAACTTATTTTTCATTCATTTCTCACAAGTTTCAGAGATCAATAGTTATATTCAGAGTTTCAGTTACAGCATCATAATTATATGCTTTAAAAACTCAGAATACAGCAAGGCGCAGTGGCTCACGCCTGCAATCCCAGCACTTTGGAAGGATGAGGCAGGCAGATCATGAGGTCAGGAGCTGGAGACCAGCCTGGCCAACGTGGTGAAACCCTGTCTCTACTAAAGATACAAAAAAAAAAAAAAAAAAATTAGCCAGGCGTGGTGGCACACGCCTGTAACCCCAGTTACTCGGGAGGCTGAGGTAGGAGAATTGCTTGCACTCAGGAGCCGGAGGTTGCAGTGAGCCAAGGTCGCACCATTACCCTCCAGCCTGGGCAACAGGGTGAGACTCTGTCTCAAAAAAACAAAACGAAACAGAACAAACAACTCTGAATACAATAAGGAAGTTCATGAAGAGATTCCTTTACCAGTTTCTGTTTCTCCCCTCCCTTCCCTGACAAACATGTCTCAACCACGTGAGTTAGCTGAGGACTCACCAGGCCCTGGACTGTACAGGACCCTCGGGCTGCTCAACGTGATGCACCTCGTCTGCAGGAGCCTAAATCAAGCTGGCAAGTGCTTTTCCATAAGAAAAGCAAAGGGAACCATATTGCAGTGACCACATTCACAAGGAATTTTCAGAGGTCCATGGATCAGGATAGGAAACTTTTCTCCTAAAGGGGACAACAGAAAATTCATCTTGAGGAAAATAGTGTGGGGATAGGAGTGTGGCCTCTCTCCACTAAAACTTGCCTGAGAGGGTCGGCCTCATGGGCGTTTCCACAGGGTGGCTTACGGGGCATTGCTGTTACCTGCTGAATCACCCTCCCACATCCTGGCCTGCCTGCCTGGTTCCCCCCGGGAGTGTCTGCCGGTGACCACACTTGCTCAGGGAAAGATGAGGTCACTGCCTGCATGAGTTTCAGGGATGGCCAGAGAATGGCCCCTTCAGATAGACCGGGGCCACCCTGGGGAGGCGGGGAGGCTGCCTTTCCCTGTGGACTTAACCCAACCCTTTGGGAAAATCCTGAATCTGACTTAGAAGTTCTCCACAGCTGTCTTCACAATTTCCATTCCCTTAATATCTTGTGGGAAAGAGAACTTCTGTTTCTCTCTATAGTAAACTCGTGTGTGTGTGTGTGTGTGTGTGTGCGTGTGTATGTGTGTGTGAGTGTGTGTGAGTGTGTGTGTGTTTGTGTGTGAGTGTGTGAGTGTGTGTGTGAGTGAGTGTGTGTGAGTGTGTGTGAGTGTGTGTGTGTGTTTGCGTGCGCCCACATGCATTGGGGGAGGGAAGTTCACCCCTAAGCTTTAAAAATAACAATAAAAAATACAGTGAGAGTGAAAGCTAGTGGGAAGCATATGTCAGAAAATCTGGATTCTGGGTTCCGTTTTGACCTTGTGTGACCTGGAAAACATCAGTTGACCTCTATGAAATGCTTTTTCTTCATGAGGATGTGTCATCAGTCCATGAGGACACGCATAGGTGGTATGCATAAGAAAAAGGAGAAGAGTGGCCTAAAACATTTTTTGGTAGCAACTACAGAAATGGGGAAAAAGCAGAAACTGGGAGGAATAGGGAATCAGGGCATGGCTTGAAGAAGAGTGTGCACGATAAAAAAAAAACAAAAAAAAACTGTCAGCACAGAATCAAAGGAAGGATGATGCCCAACACAGTTTTGTCCCAGCTTGATCCAGAACAAGAACAGCAGTCTTCCTCTGCTGCTAGATCAAAGCCATCAGAAGAAAACACCGCACTTTAGACCTGGCACGGTGGCTCACGCCTGTAATCCCAGCACTCTGGGAAGCTGAGGCGGGCAAATCACCTGAGCTTAGGAGTTCGAGACCAGACCGACCAACATGGAGAAACCCCATCTCTACTAAAAACACAAAAATCAGCCAGGCGTGGTGGTGCATGCTTGTAATCCCAGCTACTCGAGATGCTGAGGCAGGAGCATTGCTTAAACCCGCTAGACAGAGGTTGCAGGCAGCCCAGATCGTGCCACTGCACTCCAGCCTGGGTAACAGAGTGAGACTCCCTCTCAAAAAAAAAAAAGAAAAGGAAAAGAAAAAGAAGAGCACTTTGGAATCGAAAATAGTTTTTTGGAATGAGCATATCCAGCAGGATGACATGATAACCTCTTCTTAAAAACCATATTGACACAGAATCCCTTGAGCAAGTTGACTCTTCCATTCTGGCAGATTCATTCAGAGAGAATGTGTGTCAATCCAATGCCGATACTAACTCACAGTGTCCTTTTAAGTAAAGATATTTATGTGTGTTGGATTTTCAACCCAAGAAGCACGGGGAAGGGATGAGCTTGCTTTTCCTCTTTACTGTTTCAGAGCAACGTGCATTACTGTTCTTACCCAGGGCTCTGAGTAACGGGCACATGGCAAAGATAATAGTGACAGATCATTCAAATCAATAAACACTGATTATACACCTTTTAGGTTTGGGGCATCACATTGGATATACAAAAATAAGGAAGATATGGCCCTGCTCTCAGAAAGAAGCAGATGTGTAAACAGATAAATTGCCACACAGCATTCTAAATGCCATGACACACCATGATCGGAGCAGGAAGGAGGAGGAAGTGCTTAACTCCTTCTGGGAAGGCATCACAGGGGTGACAAAAGGTGGAGAGAGGGAGGGAAAGTTGCAGTAAACAGACTCTTGGGCTGGGCGCGGTGGCTCAAGCCTGTAATCCCAGCACTTCAGGAGGCCGAGGCAGGTGGATCACGAAGTCAAGAGATCGAGACCATCCTGGTCAACATGGTGAAACCCCGTCTCTACTAAAAATACAAAAAAATAGCTGGGCATGGTGGCACATACCTGTAATCCCAGCTACTCGGGAGGCTGAGGCAGGAGAATTGCCTGAACCCAGGAGGTGGAGGTTGCGGTGAGCCGAGATCACGCCATTGCACTCCAGCCTGGGTAACAAGAGCGAAACTCCGTCTCAAAAAAAAAAAAAAAAAAACAGACTCCTGAATTATGTCTAGAAGTGTTGTTTTGAAAAATGTGTGGGGAAGGAAGCATTTCACGATCAAATAATTTAAGCAGGTTCTTTACTACAAGATTTACTATTTACTTTCATTTGCTACTACTTTGAACACACACACGTGTATCTACAGATATAAATTTATCTTACAATTATCAAACTAATGATATAAGGTGTTTTACAACCACCATTCTACAGATTAGGGCAATAGAGGTGTGGGGAGATTAAGAAACTCACCTAAGACACACCTCTAGTAGCTCCTGGTTACAGGAGCTACTCAGTAACATAATAATTAGGGCTTGTGTGTTACAGTAAACAAAAAAAAAAAAAGAAAGAAAGAAAAATTTTTTTAATGCAAGAACACAGAATGACAATAGTTTTCCTAAGCAGTGAAGTGGTGGCTTGAATCCTCTCATTTCCCTGAGGGAAAGAGGAAATCAACAGAAAGCAAAGAATATCTTTAGGCCAGGCATGGCCTGTAATCCTAATACTTTGGGAGGCCAAGGTGGGCAGATCACCTGAGGTCAGGAGTTCAAAACCAGCCTGGCCAACATGGTGAAACTGCATCTCTACTGAAAACACAAAAATTAGCTGGGCATGGTGGTGTACACCTGTAATCCCAGCTACTCGGGGGCTGAGGCAAGAGAATCACTTAAACCCAGGAGAAAGAGGTTGCAGTGAGCTGAGATTGAGCCACTGTACTCCAGCCTGGGCGACAAAGCCAGACTCCGAGACTCCGTCTCAAAAAAAAAAAAAAAAAAAAAAAAAAAAAGAATATCTTTGTAGCATATATAGTATATATTAATTGGAGAAGACATGTTAACAAACACGTGTTGAGCAAATTCCAAATAGTCTTCTTCAAGATCAAATTCAAAGGTGAAATCAACAAGTACGTCCATTTGTATGATAGGATTGGTAGATGTTCAGTGATAAATGACGCTTTGCAGGGTTCAAAGTGTTGGGTATGATATAAGCCTTAGAATAAGAGAATCTACTCCTGAAGCTTAGATATAAGACCCATCTGAATAGGAAAATGAGAACTGTTGACTGTATGCTGTAGAAATACTCTTGAGTAAACTACGGATAAAATTCCACCAAATCTTAGAAATGAAATGTTGCCAGTTCTAATAAAACATCATGGTCCTGTTATAAAAGAGAGGGCTTTCAAAATATTAATAGTTTCCATTTATTGAGAGACTAACATTTAAGAGCATTGGTTTTGGGATCAGATAGGCCCAGGAGTTCGAAATTCCAGCTTTCACTCCTGTAGATGCAGGATTTTATATAATTTACTCTCTCTGCCTGTGCCCTCTTCTGTAAAGTGGAGACAGTAAAACCAACGTCCCAAAGGCTATATGAGGATTTAATGCCTCACACATGTAAAGCACTTAGCATAGTACCTAGCACACCATAAAGGTTAAAGATAACTACTCTGATAATTACTGTATTATGTAGTCTTGTGAGATCAGAGAGGAGAAAAAGGTTGATTCTTTCTGGGAGAAGGAATCAGAGATGAGTTCACAGCAAAAAAATATTTATGGTGCCCAATAGGATGGCTATAATGTTTTTAAAAGAAAAAAAGTAATTACAAGTGTTGGCAGGAATGTGAAGAAATTAGAACCCACATACATTGCTGGTGGGCATGCATGGTGCAGTGACTTTGGAAAACGGTTTACAGTTCCTCAAAAAGTTAACCATAGAGGTACCATAAGATCTAGCAATTCCTCTCCAAGATATACGCCCAAGAGAAATGAAAATATATCCACAATAAAACTAGTCCTTGTTACTAACAGTGTTATTCATAACAAAAAGTAGAAGCCACCCAAATGCCGGTAAATTGATGAATAAATAAACGAAGTGTGGTAGATCCATACAATGGGATATTATTTTTCCATAAGAAGGAAGAACTGATAAATGCTGCAATATGGATGAATCTCAAAAATGTTATGTTATGCTAGCCAGGTGCAGTGGCTCACGCCTGTAATCCCAGCTACTCGGGAGGCTGAGGCTTGATCCCAGAAGGCAGAGGTTGCAGTGAGCCAAGATTACATCACTGCACTCCGGCTTGGGTGACAGAGTGAGACTCCATCTCAAAAAAAAGAAAATGTTAAGTCACAAAAGGCTACATATCATATGATTCCATTGACGTGAAAGGCCCATCATAGGAATGTTTGTGGAAACTGAGAGTGGTGGTTGCCAGGGGCTGAGCAGAGGGGGAAAGGGAAGTGCGTGCTGGAGGGTTCAGGGTTTCTTTAGGGATGACAGAAATTGTCTAGAGTTAGGTCATGCTGATGGTTGCGCAACACTGTAAATGTACTAAAAGCCACAGAATTTACACTGTAAAATGGTGCCTTATATTATGTGGATTATTTCTCAATTTAAAAAAGATTTAATGTGGGATTTTGCAGAAAAGCGAGGATAGGCCGGGCAAAGTTAGGAGAACAGGGCACCCAGGCTGGGGGAAGACTTAGGGTCAAAGTTCAAAAGCAATAACATTCAAAGTTTGTTCAAAAAGTGGGAGAATCTGAGGGAGATACAGCCCCAAGTCTACACTACTCAAACTGCGGTTAGTGGACTGTGAATTGTTTGTTACATTTTGTGAACATGTAAATGAAGAAACAAAGTAGACTGTAAGAACGTTCGCAACTTACTGTGCACTCAGTGGCCTCCTCTCCTTGTGAGACATAGACCACATAGAGCTCATATGATGAATTGCATGTTGCTCAAGTTACACATTCATCACGCACACTAGGACCACATATCAGACCTCAACAGACTGGAAATGAAAACAACTCGACCTTTATATACTTTGAGAAGCACTATGATACAGAATGCATTATCAAAAGTAATAGACTGGAGAAATAAGTTGGAAACAGAGTGTAAGGAATCTTACAAATTAAGTAGTTTGGGCTACTTTTTGGCCCAAAGTTCTATTTTTTTTTTTTTTTTTTTTGAGACAGGGTCTCCCTCTGTCCCCTAAACTAAACTAGAGTGCCATGGTGCAATCTCCCCTCACCGCAGCCTTGCCTTCTCAAGCAGCTGGGACAACAGGCATGAACCATCATGCCTGGCTAATTTTTGTATTTTTTGTAGAGACAGGGTTTCAGCGTGGTGCCCAGGCTGGGCTTGAACTCCTGATCTCAAGTGATCCACTGTCCTTGGCCTCCCAAAGTGCTAGGATTACAGTTGTGAGCCACCACGCCCAGCCCCAAAATTATTTAACTAGGTTGTGCCTACTTATGCACTATCATTGTGAATTGTGGAACTTCTAAGTATGGATGGTCTTTTTAGAAGTAGAGAAAACAGAGTCAATGGGTAATTGCAGGAAAAAGAAAATCTTAAAACACAAACCGCTGAGAAACAAGTCAGAGGATATCTACGCCATCGTGGAATTAAAAAAAAAAAAAAAAGTCTATGGAATAGGCGGGGCGAGGTGGCTCACGCCTGTAATCCCAGCAGTTTGGGAGGCTGAGGCAGGCAGATCACAATGTCAGGAGATCGAGTCCATCCTGGCTGACACGGTGAAACCCTACCTCTATTAAAAATACAAAAAATTAGCTGGGCGTGGTGGCATGCACCTGTAGTCTCAGCTACTCAGGAAGCCAAAGCAGGAGAATGCTTGAACCCAGGAGGCGGAGGTTTCAGAGAGCCGAGATCGTGCCACTGCACTCCAGCCTGGGCGACAGAGCGAGACACTGTCTCAAAAAAAAGTATATGGAATAATCAAAAGAGGTTGCAAAAAAGGCACATAGCACACTAATCAACATGTAAAGGACTGTTTATATTTACTGAATGAATAAGAGAAATCAGAATAAGCCCCCTACCCCCACAATGGAAACAGAATTGAGGGCTAGGCCAATGGCAGAGACACACAGGAGATAAAAGAGCAATAGGAAATCTCACAGCTCACACTCTCCTGCGGAGGCAAAGAACAAAACCAGCCAGATCCCTCTGTGGGAAAACACTCTCAGCCTTTCAGAAGAAGAACCCTATATTGATTCCAGACTTTGTTATTCCTTCATGCAGAGGGAATGAAGAATGAAAAGGAAACCAAGGTATTGACAGGAAAACCAGCTTCTACTTTCTCCTGTATCTTTGATGTCACTGTGAAACAACCACGAGACTTCCCCGCTGTCACTTGTCAACTTGTTCATCCCCAAGTCAAGGCAACTTACGAATGTCTAGTCTCATTAAAGTGGATGAGATTTTTGTTTCCAAATCCTGGATGGTGCAAATGTAAATGCTTGTTTATCCATGGTGATGCAGAATGAAGGGAGCCTGTGCTCTGCTCAAGTACAGCAATGTGTCATGTCGTACTGCCAAAAAGTTGCATCATTTCTCAACTTTCCGGAAGACTGGATGGGAGAGAGGTCATCTGTGTTTATTTTGTGAAGTTTGGCCTACCAGGAAATGTGTGGGTACAAGAGATATTTTGGGCCCATGAGACTCTCACTTTAGATGCTTAATCCAGCAGCATGTGCTATAAGCTTCAGTCCCTAACTAAATCTTCAAAAAGAGTGTCAAGTTGTGAAGTATGCAAGGTTTTTTGGCTGCACTGACAGAGCCACGTATAAAAAACCCTGTTGCCAAACACAGACTAGAACCAGATGACAAAGACTGAAAACACACACCATGTATTGACTTTTCTATAAAATACTCATTACGGCCTAATCCAGTCATATTCATTCCTAGAAGAATTGTATAATCAGTCCGCAATCCATATTAATTACAGTTGTAAATTGACTTTAAAAGAAGATTTATGAACAAAATTGTTCATGTCAAATTTCCTTAAGAATACAGTGAAATTACTTCAACAAAGAAGAAAAATGTTTTAAAGAAGTAATTTTTAACATACATTTTAACAAATACTACTGTTAAAGGCCCACCAACGACCCTCTTCAAGTGTCTGTTGGACATTTTATTTGTGGTTTTCACATCATTCATAATCTAGAAAATAACAGTACCTCTCCCCTAAAAGGAACTATTCCTCTACTTTTTCCCTGTGGTTCCAGCAGGGCTGCCAAGGAAAATATCACTCAGATGTAATCCTCCAACACACACACACACACACACACACACACACACACTCCAACCCTCATCACATAGCAACAGGAAGTAATGAAGCTAACGCAAAGACAATATCAAAAGATGGAAACAGAGGGGCCAGCTCTAACCCTGGAGTGCACAGCCAGTATACCACCACTCTTGTTTCAACTATTTGAGTTGTTCCTGTTGCTTGCAACCAAACGCATCCAAACGCCAAAACCCAGGACTTTCACCTCCATAATGGACAGTACTCTCCACTGCACTATGCTGGGGTGGAGGAGTCGGGAATAGCACGATGGGGAGTAAGTTTATATGGTTATCACTCTTAGAGCCCAGCCCCATAAACATAAGCTACACGTGAATGATACCCCTGGAGCAGTGCAATGCGAAGTCAATCGGGAATTTTTTTTTTTTTTTTTTGAGAGGGAGTTTCACTCTTGTTACCCAGGCTGGAGTGCAATGGCGCGATCTCGGCTCACCACAACCTCCGCCTCCTGGGTTCAGGCAATTCTCCTGCCTCAGCCTCCTGAGTAGCTGGGATTATAGGCACGCGCCACCATGCCCAGCTAATTTTTTGTATTTTTAGTAGAGACGGGGTTTCACCATGTTGACCAGGATGGTCTCGATCTCTCGACCTCGTGATCCACCCGCCTCGGCCTCCCAAAGTGCTGGGATTACAGGTGTGAGCCACCGCGCCCGGCCCCCAATTGGGAATTTCTACCCATGCACACCATCCATCTCACTACACACCTGGTGCAGCTTGGGCTTGGGGAAAGCCAGTTCTAGAACTCCCTGCCTAGAACTGCTACTCTTGCCACCACCGCAGCAGGTTTCATGAAACGCCTTTAAAAACATTGTTCCTCCATTCTTCTTTGCTTAGATCCTCACAACGCAGGTACCACCTTCTCTATGGAGAATCTTTTAGCTCAACCCCAAGTAGAACAAGGCCACTTCTCATAGCAGATGGTGGCCAGTTATTTCTGCCTAATTCCTAGCTCCACAGTTCTTGCCCTTAGAAACCCTTGCATTCCCTACTTTTCTAGAGGCTACAAGTTCACGTCTCAAAAGTCATGCTAAAGTCAAATGTCCTTCAATCTCTCCAGCCCTCTGAGTCAGTTTGTTTCTCTGACCTGTGCCCCCTTTCCATTATTGGATTTGAAAATCCATCCTTCCTGTTGGCTCTTAATATCTTATTAATAGTCATTCAGAAAATGTACTGCCTGTTTTAAAAAAATATATTTTAAGTCTTTGAAGCGGTATCTATCAAAACTAGAGAGTTTCTTTATATGTGGGAATGTGTGGTCTGTCAAGCCCTAGATTCTTTTACCAGTTGCAAATGGACACTTAGGATTCACTGCACATATCTGTAAAGGTTTGCATATTTTACCAGTGGAAGAGAGAAGGACCCCATCCCTTGAAAACAGTCTTAATAAAATTGCAAGGCAAACTTCACTGCTGAGCCTCTGATCAAAAACAAACAAAAATAAAACAAAACAACAAATGAACAATGGAATCCGCCCCCTCCAACCACCAAAAAAACCACAATGGACCTAAACATCATGCCAAGAGTCACTGTAAAGAAAGTAATCTCTTGGCTGGGCATGGTGGCTCACAACTGTAATCCCAGCACCTAGGGAGGCCAAGGCTGGAGGATCACAAGGTCAGAAGTTTGAGACCAGCCTGATCAACACAGTGAAATGCCATCTCTACCTAAAATACAAAACAACTGGACAGGTGTGGTGGCAGACACCTGTACTCTCAGCTACTTGGGAGGCTGAGGCAGGAGAATCACTTGAACCAGGGAGGCAGAAGTTGCAGTGAGCCGAGATCATGCCACTGCACTCCAGCTCCAGGAGACAGTGCAAGACTCTGTCTCAAAAAAAAAAAAAAAAAAAAAAAGAAAAGAAAAGAAAAAAAGAGCAATCTCTTAAAGATACACAATGATGTAAGGAAGTAAGACTCAAAAGTCTCAGAATGTGCCATAGCACTAGCTGTATGAAGTAACAACCCTCACTCCACTGTTGCAGGCATCCACGTTGTGATCCGAAGCCCCTCTTCCAAGCCTGTTTCCCACCACACCCTTTGCACACCCTGTGTTTCAGGCAAACTGAACAACTCATGGAGCCTACACATTCCAAAGTTCTTCCTGGCTTCCCTTCCTGCCCTTCAGACTGTACCGTCTTACACAGCTCATCCTGGGGACGTTAGCAAGCTCCTCCTAATCCTCGACTTCCCTTCTCCCTCCAAATGCAAAAATAACTTCTCTTTCTTCGGACTCTCAAAAGACTTTATTTTGTATTGTTTATTGGACTTGATCTTACCCCACCTCATTTTAGAGTTACTGTTGCCTGTTGCTCGCTCCTCAGAGCAAAAATAATGGCATCATCATTTCTGGATTCCTAATGCCTATCGCTATACTGGGTAGGCAGTCGTTTTTGGATTATCTTTATTGTGAAAATTATTTAAAATAAGTTGAGTGACTCACAGTAACTTTTAATGATATTAATTTTTCCATCACGGTTTTACCTAAAATCTCTCTAGATTTTAATAATCTCTAGATCAAGTTAGGCAATACTTTTTTTTTTTTTTTTTTTTTTTTTTTTTTTTTTTTTTTTTTTGAGATGGAGTCTCACTCTGTCACCCAGGCTGGAATGCAGTAGTGTGATCTCAGCTCATTGCAATCTTCCCCTCCTGGGTTCAAGTGATTCTCCTGCCTCCGCCTTCCAAGTAGCTGGGATTACAGGCATGTCCCACTACACTTGGCTAATTTTTATATTTTTAGTAGAGACAGGGTTTCACCATGTTGGCCAGGCTGATCTCGAACTCCTGACCTCAAGTGATGTGCCCACCCCGGCCTCCCAAAGAGCTGGGATTACAGGCATGAGCCACCATGCCCAGCCACAGCAATACTTTTTCTAGAAGTGAGTCTTACAACACTAATTCTAAGTGGGTGTCATTGAATGAATGTTCGTGTCCTCAAAATCTATATGAAGAAATTCTAGCTCCAAGTGTGATGGTGTATGAGGTATGGTCTTTGGAAGATAATTAGGTCAGAAGGATGCAGCCCTCATGAATGGGAGTAGAACTCCTATAAAAGAGACCCCAGGTAGCTCTCTCATTCTCTTCCTGCCACGTGATGATATAAGAAGACAGCAGTGTGCGACCCGTAAGAGAGCTCTCACCAGAACCCAACCATACTGGGTTGGGTTCAGACTCAGACTTCCAGACGTCTAGGCTCCAGAACCTTGAGAAATGAATTTCTGTTGTTGATAAATCGCCCAGCCTATGGTACATTGTTATGGAGCCCAAACTGACTGAGACAGTGGAGCGTTGTCATAACAAATACCTAAAAATGTGGAAATAGCTTTGGAACTAGGTAAAAGGTAGAGACTAGAAGAGTTTGTTTTGAGGTACATGCTAGAAAGAGCATAGATTGCTGTGAATGAAATTTTAAAGATCATTGTAAGACAGAAGGCAAAAATACTTTCATTGGATTGATAGCTCAAGCTAGGAAAAGAACAGGAACTCATGTTACTGAGAAGAGGACCTACTATGTGTCCGATATTATGCCACACACTCTGTATATCTCATCTCTCATCTAAGTAAGGAGATCACCTCCATGGTAAAAGCAAGAATCTCCATATATAAATTTATCTTTTGAACTTCAGGACAATTTTGTCTAACAAATTACGTGTCTATCTTTTTGTCATATTTTGTATATTATTTGTTTTTCCCCACCTTCTTCCCTAACTAAAGCAGAGTTTTTTTCTCTTTTTAAATTTCTTCTTCTTCCTTTTTTTTTTTCACCGCTGTGTTCCCAGTACCTAGAATCGTGCTGGGGAAGCAGAGCAGGCACTCAAAACATATTTACTGATCAGGTGGTAAATAAGGATCGGCCCTAACATCCCCACAAGTTCGATCTTAGCAGGTCTTGCAGTCGATCCCTGAGAACAAAATGACCATTTTAAACATTTGCATGTGAAGATCACATTCTTCGCTGTAAATAAAACTCAAACATTTCTCCCAAGTGACCCAGCATCACAGGTGTACATCCTGAGAACCAGAAACATCTGGGTGAAGAGGGAGGCGAAAAACCCCGCAATGTTCCAACCCTACAAACTGCTTTTGAAAAGACAAAATGAGAGAAAGCTTGAAAAACAGCCAGAACCTCTTGCAGAAAGAACTCCCCTGTGGAATGATGGAAAAGTTTGGAACCAAGGTTTCCCTAGGGCTGGAAGTGTTACTGGCCTCAAGGACTGAATCAATAACACTGCTGGAGTGAGTGTGGGTTCCAAACTCAGCGCCTGCCAAATCCAAGATTTCTCCTCCCCAGTTCTGAAGGCAAACCAGATAGAAATTAAATCTGCTGGGTTACTGAGGTGCAGTGGAAAATACACGTGGCTGCAACTAAGAGGAGCCGTTTGTATGTATTTGTTAATACCGGATTGTTTTTCCATTGACGTTCCTTAGATTCTTGCCTAATGGTGTTTCATTAACTAGTGTGTGGGTGTTACTAGTAACCGTACACTCTTAAGTAAATAAGGCAGGTGAGGGATGTTGTCAGTAGAAAAGGTATTGATTTAGTTTTTGCTTCACTGATTTTTTTTTTCATTTAATTTTTTTTAGCAATGGGGTCTCATTCTGTCAACCGGGTTGGAGTACGATCATGGCTCACCTAAGTCTCAGTCTTCTGGGTTCAAGCAATTTTCCTGCCTAACCCTCCAAAGTACCTAGAACTACAGGTGCACAGCACCACAGCCAGCGAATTTTTTAATTTTTTGTAGAGATGCGTTCTTGCTATGCTGCCCAGGGTGGTCTCAAACTCCTCGTCTCAAGCAATCCTCCTGCCTCAACTTCCCGAAGTGCTGGGATTACAGGCAGGCATCATTATGCCCATGAATTTGTCTTTTTTCCTAACTCACAGAACAAAGTACTAAGCCTGTTTGTTTCAAGATCTCCACCTAGATAAACAGAGAATTCTAAACACGAAATATTTCTGAAACTTCAACCTAAGAAACTGCTGCATTTTTAGAGTGTTTTGTCTGCTTGAATGTTTTTCTTCTTTTCCATCTGTATTGTGAAAAAGAAAACCAGAAACCGATTATTTCTTCCTTCTTGGCCCATCCCTTGTCTTCAATGTCATCTTGAAAATGGCGACAGCAAGGTCAGCAGTGACTTCTCTTAAGTGGCAGCTGCCTTACCCTCACCAAGAAGATAAGGATAAAAATAAAGGAACATCTGGATTTTTGGTTTTTGGACCGACATATGATAGAAGGAGTCTCTTTGATTTTTTTCTCTTTGATTTTTTTTTTTTTTTTTTGAGTCGGAGTCTTGCTCTGTCACCCAGGCTAGTGTATAGTGGCATGATCTCAGCCCATTGCAATCTCCGCCTCCCAGGTTCAAGTAATTCTCCTGCCACAGCTTCTTGAGTAGCTGGGATTAGAGGCATCCGCCACCACACCCAGCTAATTTTTGTGTTTTTAGTTGAGACAAGGTTTCACCATGTTGGCAAGGCTGGTCTCAAACTCCTGACCTCAGGTGATCTGTCTGCCTTGGCCTCCTGACGTGCTGGGATTACAGGTATGAGCCTCTGCTCCCGGCCCTCTTTGATTCTTTATGCTTTTCAAATTCATCCATCTCCCTAACAGTCCCCTCATCTCAAGCTCAAATTCAACTATAATCATATTTATAAGTGTCTGTCATATACCATTCTTTTGATACATATTAATAGCATCATTCCTTTCTTCATTTAGTAAGTATTTATTGAGGCTGGGTACAGTGGCTCGTGCCTGTAATCCCAGCACTTTGGGAGGTCAAGGCAGGCAGATCACCTGAGGTCAAGAGATCTAGACCAGACGAACCCGGCCCACATGGTGAAATCCCATCTCTACTAAAAATACAAAACTTAGCTGGTCTGGTGCATGCGCCTGTAATCACAGCTACTCAGGAGGCTGAGGCAGCAGAATCGCTTGAACCTGGGAGGTGGAGGTTGCAGTGAGCGGAGATTATGCCACTGCACTCTAGCCCGGGCAACAAGAGTCAGACCTTGTCTCAAAATAAATAAATAAATAAGTCTTTATTGAGCTTCTGATACACGCCATGTACTGTTGCAGACTCTAAAGTCAAAACTACAAAGAAAACAGGGTCTCTTTCTAAAAGGTTTTCTAATGTCTAAAGGTAGATGGACGATGAAAGCATGCTTGCCGCTATAATGGGGCCAAACGGCGTAGCGCGATGGAGGGTGGGAGCAACATGGAACTGTGTTCCACCAAGGTCATCGAAGGCATTGTGGAAGAAGTGACGAATAGGAGTTAACTCAAAAAAGCGGGGGGGGGGGGGGAACAGGAGAAAGCGTGTGCAAAAGTCCAGAGCCAAGACATGGCAAGCAATGTTACCAAACTACAAATAATTCAGCGTAGCTGAAGGAGAGGTAGGGGGACGTCACTGGCAAGATGCAGGTGGAGAGAGCAGACCATGAGAAAGCCTTAGATCCCAGGGCAAGAGGGGATGGGTGAAGAACTGTAAGCAGGGTGAAGGGAGGGGACACAATTAGAGATTCAGAAAGAACCCGCTGGATTCGATGTGAAGACTGGAAACCAAGCCACCTGTCGGGAGGCAGCGGTGGTGATCAAAGGGAAGAAATGATCCAAACTAGTGACGGTCCACGTGGAGTTATGCCCTTGGATCTGAGACCTGTGTTGGGGAGATGGAATCTTCAGGACCTGGGTACCAATTGGACAGGCATGTCAGGGAGGGAGAAGAGTCAGGAAGATGGCTGGGAAAAGGAGCAGGTTTTACAGGTGAGATGGAGATGGAACTCAATGGTGGTCCAATGGCGTAGAAGTGCCTATGGGAAATCTAGGCGTGAACATTCAAGGGATCTAAAATCTAAGTCTGAAGCTCAGGACAGCCTTCCAGGCCCCTGGCAGGGGTTCAAGGGTCATCAGCAATAAATAATGTTGGAGCTTTGAGAATGAACAAGATCATCAAGGGAGAGAATGGATGTGGAGAACCGAAGCCGGTCACGCTCAGAGAGCTGACCCTGAGTTACATAGAAGCACAAAGACAAAGTTGTCAGGAAGGAGACTGAGAAGGAGCAGCCAGAGAGGGAGGAGGGAAAGCTGGAGAAGGTGGCTCAACAGAAGGCAAGTGAAGAGAGCGTTCTAAGCGCAGAAGGAAGTGGTAAGCAGTGTAGAATGCTAAGAGCTGGCGTCAGATAAGAAATGAGAACTGTTCATTAGATGTAGCAATAGGGAGGTCTGTGACCCAGTGAGGGCAGTTTCTGAGGAAAGGTGTGGGCAGACGCAGATTGCCGTCAGTTGAGAGGAAAGGGAGGCGAGGAAGCCACAGAGAATGTGGACAGTTATTTCAAGAACTCGGGCTGTGACGGGGAGGGGTGGGATAGGAGAAAAGTGTAGGGCAAGCAAGAGAAAAGAGTTGGGAGGATTTATTTTATTTTATTTTATTTGTTTTTTTATTTTTATTTTATTTTATTTTATTTTGAGACGGAGTTTCGCCCTTGTTACCCAGGCTGGAGTGCAATGGCGTGATCTCGGCTCACCGCAACCTCCGCCTCCTGGGTTCAGGCAATTCTCCTGCCTCAGCCTCCTGAGTAGCTGGGATTACAGGCACGCGCCACCATGCCCAGCTAATTTTTTGCACTTTTAGTAGAGACGAGGTTTCACCATGTTGACCAGGATGGTCTCGATCGCTCGACCTCGTGATCCACCCACCTCGGCCTCCCAAAGTGCTGGGATTACAGGCTTGAGCCACCGCGCCCGGCTATTTTATTTATTTATTTTTTTAAAGAAGAAAGAGACTTGGGGATACTTAAAATGGGAAGTATCCTGTGAAAAGCTTGAGGTTGAGATGTAGAAGACGGGGGATAACTGTTGGAAAGAAGTTCCCGAGAAGGCCCAGGATGATGAGAACCAAAGTTTAGGTGGAAGGGTTAGTCTTGGAGGAAGCTACGTGCGGGTATAGGGACAGGTAAGATTGTGGAAGACACGGCAGAAGATTGTGTGGGTTCTCATGCGTGGCGTCTGCGTGTTTGTGAAGGAGCAGGCAGTCATTTGAACGTGAGGGGTGAGGCAGAAGTTTGAAGGAAAGAAATCGATGGCTTGAGCTTACTGAGGAAAAGCCTCATAATCGATGCTGTGAGACGGAAGGGAGAGCTGACCAAGAAAACGGGAGCATCAGGCGGTGCTGATGGCCCCGGGCGTGGGGGAGAGAATTTGCAGGACACCCTTCCAGAAAGTTAGGTGATTTTCTCCAGCTGTGCTTCCCAGCCCAGAAACACACACCAAAAAATAGACAGCTGCGGGTAGAAGAGTTTTGCCTCGATGTTTTGATGGAAACACAATTTGAGAAGACTAGAGGGAAAGCACCAGGTTCACAAGTGAGCCGGGTGTCCAGGGAGTGGAGGAAAAGTGCAGACGGAAGCGTAGGGAGGGGACGATCAGTTTCCAAAAGGAAAACGCCAAGGCTTAGGGCGGAGAGGAGCAGTAGGAAAAGAAAACTCGGAACAGAGGAGTGAGAGGGGAGAAAATATGATCATTGTCTCACAAGTCACACCTTGGCCAGTGACCAGGAAAGGCAACCAAATGGAAGGAATATAGGGTTTTCCGCAAAATAAAGCCTTGTAGCTAGGAAAACGCCGGCCTCTGTGAGGGAGGAGACCAGGGACTGTCCTGTTAAGGGAATCTTGGCCAATTACACCGGTCCATGGGGACCTGCTGATTCCTGCGACTCTCCTGCTGGAAACCTCTAGAGTCGGGGACACTCTCGTTTCTCTGAAAGGAGTCACCCCCTGTGCAATTCAAGGATGCTTCATTCTCTTTACCTTCTTTATAGAACCTTCTTGTTTGAGAACTTTGTGAGCGAAGTCGTATTACCTCCTATTCACAAGCAAGGCTCAGAAAGTTTAAAAACTTACTCCTGGCTGTCGGCTACCAAAAGGGAGAGGTGAGACTAAATGTACATTTTCTGATTCTGAGTTCAGTGCTCTTTCAAACTACATCCCTCTGTCTTATAGGACTGGAAATCCCTTAATTACTTCAAACCCTATAAGAAGATGCCAGTGCAATGGTTGTAGGATTTTTGAAAATAATAAATTAAGGCTGGGCATGGTGGCTCACGCCTATAATCTCAGCACTTTGGGAGGCTGAGGTGGGTGGATCACGAGGTCAGGAGTTCAAAACCAGCCTGGCCAACGTGGTGAAATCCCGCCTCTACTAAAAATACAAAAAAAAAAAAATAGCTGGGTGTGGTGGCAGGTGCCTGTAATCCTAGCTACTCAGGAGGCTGAGGTAAGACGGTCGTTTGAACCCAGGAGGTGGAGGTTACAGTGAACTGAGATCATGCCGTTACACTCCAGCCTGGGCAACAGGGCAAGACTCTATCTCAAAAAAAAAAAAAAAAAAAAAAGGTAAAGAATAAATTGATATTTTAAAATTTATATTAACTCCCAAAGCTTAGGTCCTTCTGACTCAAATAGCAGACAGGCTGTCAGGTGGGGGTGAATACCACCCATCTGGGAAATGTTTACAGTCATTTTTGATTGTCACAGGGTATGTGGAGTGCTGCTGGCAGTCAGTGGGTAAAGGTTAGGGACATTTAATTTCCAGCAATGCCTAGGGCAATCCTACCCAACAGAGATTTGTTCTACCCTTATGTCAGCGCTGCTTCCGGCTGGGAACACTGGCGTGGTAGACAGCCTCCAAGACCTCCAATGACCCCCAATGACCCCCATCTCCTGGTATTCCACCGTGTGTAGTCTCTCCCACGTTGTACTAGAGTTGTATAACCAGTGGAACATGGCAGAAGTGATGGCATGTCACTCCCAAGATCGCAGCTCCTGTCTTCGTCACTGTGTCTCTCGTGGCTCACTCGCTCTGGCAGATGCCAGGTCATAAGCAGCCCTATAGAAAGGCCCAATGGTGAGGAACTGAAGCCTCCGGCCAGCAGCCACATGCACGACATTGGAAACAAATCCCACAGTCCCAGCCAAGTCTTCAGAGGCTGGAGCCCTGGGTGTCAGCTTGACTAAAACCTCAGGAGAGACCCTGAGTCAGAACCACTCAGATAAGCCACTCTCAGATTCCTGATCCTCAGAAACTGTGGGAGATTACAAATGTTTGTTGTCTTCAGTTACTAAGTTTTGTGGTGATTTATTATATAGCATCAGTAACTAAGACAAACAAAAAAGTCGTGGCTCAGCTTACTATCTATCTATCTAATTGTTTATCTTTAATTCCTAGCAAGACTGTCTTAATAGGCAGCCACAGCTGACTCAGTCCTCAGAGATCTAACATGAGCCATGGCAATGATAACTCAGGATATGATGTAACAGAAGTTCATGTGTACCTAAAGAGAAAGGGGAAGGAGGGGCTCTCTGGGGAGGAAAGGAAAGATAAGGGAAGGAGAGGAAAAGAAGCATTCAGATGTGTGGGTCTTAGCGTCTGAGTCCAGGGCCACTGTACGTGAGTGTGCAGTGTTTGTTCAAGGAGTCACGTGAAGGTGGATAGCCAAGCTCGGTTTCACTTACCAAGACTGGCAGCCCTTGTCCCAGGGTATCTTTCTGAAAGATCCCACTTTCTAATTTTCATAAAGGAACTGTATTCATTTCCTAAAGCTGCCATCACAAACTGGGTACCACAAACTGGGTGGCTTAAAACAGCAGAAACGGGCCGGGCGCGGTAGCTCATGCCTGTAATCCCAGCACTTTGGGAGGCTGAGGTGGGTGGATCACGAGGTCAAGAGATCGAGACTATCCTGGCCAACATGGTGAAACCCTGTCTCTACTAAAAATACAAAAAATTAGCCGGGTGTCGTGGCACGTGCCTGTAATCCCAGCTACTCAGGAGGCTGAGGCAGAAGAATTGCTTGAACCTGGGAGGCAGAGTGCAGTGAGCCGAGGTCGCACCACTGCACTCCAGCCTGGCACCTGGTGACGGAGTGAGACTGTCTCCAAAAAAAAAAAAAAAAAAAAAAAAAAAAAACAGAAACGTATTCCTGCACAATTCCATGAGCTAGAAGTCTGAAATCAAGGTGTCAGCAGGACCGTGCTCCCTCTGAGAGTCTAGCTAGAATCCTTCCTTGCCTTCCTAGCCTCTAATGATAGCCATCAGGACTTTGCATTTCTCGGTTTGCAGCGGTATCACTCCAGTTTCTGCCCCTGTTGTCACACGATGGTCTCTCTCTGTGACTCTGCCTTAACAGGTCATCTTTCATCTTCTTACAAAGGCACCGGTCATATTGAATTAAAGGCCCCAACTATTCCAGTATGACTTCATCTTAACTAACTATATCTGTAATGACTCTATTTCCAAATAACACCACATTCTGAGGTACTGAGGGTTAAGACTTCAATTATATCCTTTTAGGGAGCACGATGCAACACATACCAAGACCTGTACAAGTTAACATTCTCTCTGCCCACTTTCTTTTTTTTTTTTTTTTTTTTTTTTTTTTTTTTTTTTTTTGAGACGGAGTTTCGCTCTTGTTACCCAGGCTGGAGTGCAATGGTGCGATCTCGGCTCACCGCAACCTCCGCCTCCTAGGTTCAGGCAATTCTCCTGCCTCAGCCTCCTGAGTAGCTGGGATTACAGGCACGTGCCACCATGCCCAGCTAATTTTTTTGTATTTTTAGTAGAGACGGGGTTTCACCGTGTTGACCAGGATGGTCTCGATCTTTCGACCTTGTGATCCACCCGCCTCGGCCTCCCAAAGTGCTGGGATTACAGGCTTGAGCCACCGCGCCCGGCCTCTCTGCCCACTTTCGAATCAATCAAGTGTGTAGATGGAAATAATCAGATATGTTTTTTTGTTTGTTTGTTTGTTTGAGACAGAGTTTCGCTCTTGTTGTCCAGGCTGGAGTGCAGTGGCGCGATCTCGGCTCACCACAACCTCCGCCTCCTGGGTTCAGGCAATTCTCCTGCCTCAGCCTCCTGAGTAGCTGGAATTACAGGTACGTGCCACCATGCCCAGCTAATGTTTTGTATTTTTAGTAGAGACGGGGTTTCACCATGTTCACCAGGATGATCTCGATCTCTTGACCTCGTGATCCACCCGCCTCGGCCTCCCAAAGTGCTGGGATTACAGGCTTGAGCCACCACGCCCAGCCAATAATCAGATACGTTTAGAGGTTTTCCAGAGCAGGGAGACTTTCCTAACTTCTTTGGATAGACACTGAGATAAATTCAAGTCCTTTAGAGGAACCAAAGCTTTAGTATGGAATTGTACAAGCTGCTTAGAAGTCGCTGAGGAGCAGACAAAGGTGGAAAGAAGGTTGGAAAAGTGTCCTTGGGTTTCTCCTGTCTTCCGTGTGAAGTAGAAGGGACTCATGACTTCCCACATAGCCTCGTTAGGGATGGCTGAGTAGAGAGCCAGTGAACCTGCCATAGGCCACAGAGGTGTGGAGTAAGAATAAACTTTCCCAACTATTTTTTGCTGCAACCAAAAGACCTGCACTACCAGCAACAGCCTAAGGTCCTGGTGGAATCAAGAGAATGAGCAGGAGTTTCACAATCACGGACGTCACTAGCGGGTATCAGCAGGGTTCCGTATAACCCGGAGGGATAAAGGACATTATCCTGGAGACCATCAAGGGCCTATTTTAATCTGATAACCTGAGGACTAGTGACCCCTCTTCCTGTCCAACCTCCAGGACCACCGTGCAAATTCCATCCACATCCAGACGTAATGTTGGTGAAAGAGCTGGGAAGGGAGTGTACTCAGAAACAATGGATATTTTCCCGTAATATACAAATTAACCCAACCATCTGCTTTAAACTAAAGAAATCACCAAAAGAGTTGTTGACAAGTTTGTGCCTCCTCCTAGCTGTTCATAGACTAAAGAAATCATTTATAGAGAAATTTTTCTTTTAAAGCCGTTTTTTCAGTTGTTCCCATTTGTAGTGGATCACATTTTTGCCCCTACTGAAACATCAATGTAGTAATTACAGCAATTGCCTGATTCTTTTCCCCCTGTAATTTTCTAGGAAGGAAACATTATACGCAAATATACTCGTTTGCCTTTAAATCAAATCCCCCACCCCACGGCCGTTTGGCCACCCCAAAGCATATCATCTAAATGCGAATGAGTGTCAGCAATATTGTGTATTCTAGAGTCCCAATAACTTGAACATTGACTATTACAGACCTCTAGAAAAATTACTGGTTCTTAGCAAGACGTAGAAAATATCTCAAAGATTAACAAATGTACCTGAGGTGGTTGGAGACAAGGCCCTCAATGCCTGCAGAACCAACTTCCTTTCCATAGCACAATGCAGGGAGAATAAAAAGGAAGAAGAGGCCGGGTGCGGTGGCTCAAGCCTGTAATCCCAGCACTTTGGGAGGCCGAGGCGGTTGGATCACAAGGTCAAGAGATCGAGACCATCCTGGCCAACATGGTGAAACCCCGTCTCTACTAAAAAAATAGAAAAATTAGCTGGGCGTGGTGGCGTGCACCTGTGGTCCCAGCTGCTCGGGAGGCTGAGGCAGGAGAATTGCTTGAACCCGGGAGGTGGAGGTGGCAGTGAGCCGAGATCACGGCATTGCACTCCAGCCCGGCGCCTCGCAACAGAACAAGACTCCGTCTCAAAAAAAAAAAAAAAAAAAAAAAAAAGAAAGAAAGAAAAAGAAAAAAGAAAGAAGAAAAATGAAGAGGAGGATAATTTTAGTATTTCTCCTCCTCGTTTTCTCTTCTTCATTCGCCATTTACATGTATTATTTCACTTTATCTCAAAACCAAGAAATAATCTTTCTCAAACTGAAATTAACAGACTACCAAGATTTTCCAGCTGTTCTTGGTGCTAATTCTTCATAGACGTAGGCAGGTATCGTAGGGGGGCAATGTACAACCAAAGAAAGGTAAATTTCTGGTTATATATAAAGACTTAAAGAGATCATCTCTCCCCTCCAAAAATAAGTAGTCCATCTTCCTACTGTGATAATTATTCACAGCAAGGTGAAATAGACAACAGTGAACTTGACTGGGCATGTCACGCCTGTAATCCCAACACTTTGGTAGGCCAGGGCGGGCAGATCACTTGAGGTCAGGAGTTCAAGACCAGCCTAGCCAACATGGTAAAACCCTGTCTCTACCAAAAACACGAAAATTAGCCAGACATGATGGCGAGCACATGTAACCCCAGCTACTCCGGAGGCTGAGGCACAAGAATCGCTTGAACCCAGGAGGCAGAGTTTGTAGTGAGCCAAGATCATGCCACTGCACTCCAACCTGGGCAACAAGAAGGAAGGAAGAAAGGAAGGAAGGAAGAGAAAGAAAAGCAAGAAAGAGAAGAAAGAAAAAGAAAGAGAAAGAAAGAAGACACTGAACTTGGAGTCACAATACGGAGGTAAGAATTCCAATTCTGCTCTTCACTATCCTTGCGATCTAGTTGGAGTTATTGAACTGTGAATCTGACATCTATAAGATGGAAATTATAATTCTACACATTTCCAAGTCGCTATGAGAATTCAATGAGACCCACACTATTTGAGGGTAATACTCCAAACCACACTGATATTACACAGGAAGTATTACAGTGCTATGCAGCTCACACATGGGGCAAGACATAATTCTTCTCACTCCCCTACCCCACCATCTACTTCTGCAGCAAAACAAAACTGGAGCTAAGGAGAATGTAACTGCCAGAACCAGCACAGAGGCACAAATTAGCAACCAGTTGTTCCTAGAGTTAACAAGTCGATTGATGTTAAGGACTCCAAGTCATTAACAACCCAGCCCTGCAGC
Organism: Saimiri boliviensis; assembly: GCF_048565385.1. Classification (NCBI taxonomy): domain Eukaryota; kingdom Metazoa; phylum Chordata; class Mammalia; order Primates; family Cebidae; genus Saimiri; species Saimiri boliviensis. The sequence continues at coordinate 6,464,572 of NC_133457.1, read as the reverse complement.
AAACTCAGACACCCCAAGGCAGGCCAGATGATAGGAGGCAACATTGTTACCAGTAGTGAGACCAGACTCTCACTAGCTGAGGCTTATCAACTAGTTCCTCAATGAGAAGAAACAGGAGGGAGGTAACAAAAGTTCTGTTACAAACCCCTCCATTACCTTTAAACTTTCAAACTGCTCAAAGTGTGATTCATGGACCAGCCACAACATTATCACCTGGGAGCTTGTTGGAAATGCAGCATCTCAAGCTTTGCCTCAGACATACTGAATAAGAACTCACATTTTAGCAAGATCCCCGGGGGAATCATGCGTATAATTAGAGAAGCGCTGCTGCTGAGTTCACTGAACAGCAGCATGTAAGATGGAGTATATGTAGTTCTCCCAACACATGCTTTTGAGTGTTCATATAATCTCTGATCAAATAACTCCTCTAGGTAGTTAAGCATAGAGATTCATCCAGGGGGATTCTATCTGACCATTGCTGTCAAGATTTTGATATCCAGATGAACAAATACAGATAAGCAGCACCCTTGGAAATTTTTCGTTCTATGTCTTGACGAATGCCTAGCTCTGTCTGGGAGGTACCTATTAAGTTTCCTCTTAAGAATTCAGTGTAGGCCGGGCGCAGTGGCTCAAGCCTGTAATCCCAGCACTTTGGGAGGCCGAGGCGGGTGGATCACAAGGTCGAGAGATCGAGACCAACCTGGTCAACATGGTGAAACCCCGTCTCTACTAAAAATACAAAAAATTAGCTGGGCATGGTGGCGCGTGCCTGTAATCCCAGCAACTCAGGAGGCTGAGGCAGGAGAATTGCCTGAACCCAGGAGGCGGAGGTTGCCGGTGAGCCGAGATCGCGCCATTGCACTCCAGCCTGGGTAACAAGAGCGAAACTCCATCTCAAAAAAAAAAAAAAAAAAAAAAAAAGAAGTGTACTCCCTGGTTTCAAATCTGTTAGCAGGAAAAATATCAGGAATGATCAAATGTACACTTGAAATACACTTTCTGGTCAGCTAATACTAGCAACTGGAAATGAGGAAAGAAAGAAAAAGTTAGGCCGGGCGCGGTGGCTCACGCCTATGATCCCAGCACTTTGGGAGGCCGAGGCGGGTGGATCACGAGGTCAAGAGATCGAGACCATCCTGGTCAACGTGGTAAAACCCCGTCTCTATTAAAAATACAAAAATTAGCTGGGCGTGGTGGCGCGTGCCTGTAATCCCAGCTACTCGGGAGGCTGAGGCAGGAGAATTGCCTGAACCCAGGAGGCGGAGGTTGCGGTGAGCTGAGATTGCGCCATTGCACTCCAGCCTGGGTCACAAGAGCGAAACTCCGCCTCAAAAAAGAAAAAGATCAAAAAGAAGGAAGAATAAAAGATGGACGCAGGTAAGCTCAGAAAGAGCAGATGAGGAAGGAGACAGTGAGAGACGGGCAGAAGAGAGAGAGATCCAGGTAGAGTGAGAGGTACAGGACAAGTGTATAAGGTATTAATCAAGTTAGAACTGCTTCTGCGGCGTCTGCCATGTGTTCAGATGACACACATTTGTACATTTGAGTTCATGGTAAGAGGCTGTTTCCTGTAGCATGCTATGGCACTTAACCATCCATGTCCCATTGACTCTTTCGATCAAATACCATTGGCTCTGAAATGAAGGAGCCGAAGCATCCCTTCTGTGCTTAGAAGTACTCTGGTATCACCTCCAACTACAAGAGGAGAATTAATTAATCATCAGCAAGGATAATTTGTGAAATTCCCTGGAAAATCTGCTGTAAGGAGTTTGCCACCTGCATTGGCCATCAAAGCAACGACCTCATCAAACTAGATGTGTACACCAAAATCTGGGGCTAGCAGTCACGCATTCTTTTCAAAGGATATCCAGGAATAGAAATGACATCTCAGTAAATTAGTATCAAATGGAGAGTTAAGGTATTCATCAGAAATCTGAATTTTATTTTAATAGAGGGCTGCATAAAACTACCTGAAGAGAACAGTGGGACCCAGTGGTTTTATTACCCCATGAGCATGAAAAAAAAATCTTGTTTCTTTTTTTTCTCTTTTAAGGTAGAAATTCCTATGGACTGGAATCTTCCTCAAGGCTTACTTTCTTCCTAGGATGGTGGTGCACAGCGACAGTGCATGGAGGACCTAGCTTGCCTGGCAGGCATTGCAACAGTAATGTACAAGGAAGTAAACAGATGAGTGAATAAGTACAATGTAATTTGAGATTTCTTATGCAAGTTATTCCAGAAATGCCAAGTATCTTGTTTACAACAAACCAAAAACTGAAATGTTGGTTGTCATGTTCCCTACCACAATAAAAATACACAGTGGGGCCAGGCGCGGTGGCTCACGCCTGTAATCCCAGCACTTTGAGAGGCCGAGGTGGGTGGATCTCGAGGTCAAGAGATCGAGACCATCCTGACCAACATGGTGAAACCCCATCTCTACTAAAAGTACAAAAAATTAGCATGGTGGTGTGTGCCTGTAGTCCCAGCTACTGGGAAGGCTGAGGCAGGAGAATTGCTTGAAACCGGAAAACGGAAGTTGCAGTGAGCCAGGATCATGCCACTGCACTCCAGCCCAGTGATAGAGGGAGACTCTGTCAGAAAGAAAAGAGAAGAGAAGAGAAGAGAGAAAAGAAAAGAGAAAGAGAGAGGAAGGAAGGAAGGGAAAGAGAGAAAAGGAAAGAAAGAGAAAGCAAGAGGAGTATACACAGTGGAAACCTTTCACGTTTTTAGTAAAATAAGCAAAGGGGGGAAAGGTGATCCATATTGCTGAAGTTCTGTAAGGCAAAATTATTTAGTTCATTGTGAAAGGAAATAATTCTCTAGAAAACAGAAAACATAGCTTTTAGGGAGACAGCCTGCTTTTAAAAAAAGATGTCTGTAATCCCACAGTAATGACGTAAAAGCCCAAAGTGTTATTTCCTGGTCCTTAATACATTTTAACTGTCACTGAAACGAAAGTAATGGAAAAATTACGTTTGTAAGTGTAAAGTAACTATAAATTATCCACTCATTACAAAACATCTTATCCTTTATCTATTTAGATACAATTATAGCCTTGTTCTCCAACATTCTGGAGAACAGGATGTTGGTTAATAAAATCCCAGTTAAGTATTCCATTTTTTTTTTTAGTTAGTCTTTCTCTCATATTGTCCTTTATTTAATTCTCCTAGACTGACAAAAGACATGTGTCCCAGTGATGTAACTTTTCTTTCCAAAAAATAAGCAGAAACAATAAATAACTCTCTAACTAAAGTCTCTAGTGTTTTACAGTTTTCTGATTCTGTCATTCAGTAAAATGTTTGTATGATATGCCATCAGATGTACTGAATTTAGGTAGATTAGTAAAATCCTAAGTAACAGCGTTTGGTGTAATTACACTTTTTAAAGTATAGCATATGTATGCATATTTTAAACGTGCTATATGTATATATGATTTCTAGTTAATCAGAAGCTTCATGAGCGGAGTGACCGAGTCTGTCTTGTTCATGTCTGGATTCTCTAAACATAGCATAGTTCCTGGCATTTAGTAAGCATGTAGTACATCTGCTTACTCATCGAATATTTATTGAACAACCATTATGTTCTGGGCACTGTTTCTAGATACTGGGAATACTGGATTAAAGAAGAAAGAAAAAAAAAGTTTCTGCTCTCGTGGTGTTATAGTCTATTAGGCAAGCAAAGTGAACAAATCAGTGAAACACATGGTATATACTTTGAGGGAAAAAAAATAAAGCTATGTAAGAGAAGGAAAGCGATGAGGATGAGGTACTACCAGATACAGGGTGATTGTGGAAGCTATGCTGTGACATCCAGTTCCCCCTTTAGGGATGAGGAATTCATTCCCCGAGCTGGCATGAATGTTGACTGCTAAGTGCTCACAGCTGTGTCCTCTCCAGGGCTTGGTCTTGGTAGGAGGAAGCCGCTTTGCCCAGGGTTTTGGCCCTTTCTAGGGGTAGCATATATCCAGTAATTGGTTCATACAGTGGCACAGATCTCTCTTGCCTCAACAGGAACAACTCTAAGGGTCCATCCCAGCTCCAGAACTCCGTGTAGGAGGAGCTGAGGTCTCTGTTGTAATTGCATCAACAGTGCAAGTTCTGCTCCTCAATATTTTTTCCTTCCACCTCATTTGTCACAGATCTTGATTCTAAACACGTGTGCCAATGTATCTCCCCATGCAAATATTGGAGTCTCAGCGTGAGCAAAGGAAAGATTGTCATTTGGATTTTATTTATTCATTCATTCATTTATTTTGAGACGAGTCTCACTCTGTCGCCCAGGCTGGAGTGCAGTGGGGCAATCTCAGATCACTGCAACCTCTGCTCTCTGGGTTCAAGTGATTCTTCTGCCTCAGCTTCTCAAGTAGCTGGGATTACAGGTGCACCACCATGCCCAGCTGATTTGTGTATTTTTAGTAGAGATGGGTTTTTGTCATGTTGAACAGGCTGGTCTTGAATTCCTGACCTCAAGTGATCCGCCCACCTCGGCCTCCCAAAGTGCTGGGATTACAGGTGTGAATCACTGCATCCAGCTGGCATTTGAATTTTATTCTAAGTAGGATCGTCAAATAGGTATTTGACATGAGACTGGAGTTCAGGGGAGAAGGAGAGCTGAGAATATAAATTTGGAAATGTCAGTTACAGTCAAAGCCAAAGGACTATGTAAAAACCACTCAGGGAATACAGAGAACAAGAGTCTCAAGAGTAGAATTTTGGAGATCCCCAACATTTAGAGATCAGGAGGAATGGGAAGAATCAGCAAAGATTTAAAAGAAGCAGCCACTAAGGTGGTGGAACCGTAGAATAGTGTCATGGTAACCAAGAAGGAAAAGTGCTTCAAGGAGGGAATGATCAACGGATCAATTGCTATAGATAAGTTAAGGTGTTGAAAACTGTAATTTATATTAAGACTTGGCAACATGGAGGTCATTGATGACAGTAACAGTTTCAGTGAAAAAATGGACGAGCGTTAATTTATTGGATGAATATATAATACATGTTATGAGACAAGATTTATTAAATGTTTATTATGTTAACAGAATGTATCTTTCATATTTGAGAGGGCAGGTCATCTGTATTCCCAGTGCCTAGAGCAATGCCTGCCACACAGTTGTGCATAGTGCATACTTTTTAATGAATGAATCACATGGTGTCATTTTTATAAATACAAGCATCGCTTACCTAACAGTCTCAAATTTTACATGGGAAATTAGATTATAATCTTCCCACTAATTCAACCACCTGTTTTACTACTCAGCATGCCGTGGCTAAGGAGACTACCCCACAGCTGAGCCTGGGACCAATACCCAAACCTTTGAAGTTGAGTTCTTCATTTTGTCTGCTACAGCTTTTGCTTTATGCCACCCAGGCTGGAGAGCAATGGTGCGATCTCGTCTCACTGCATCCTGGGCTCAAGCAATTCTCCTGCCTCAGCATCCCAAGTAGCTGAGATTACAGATGCCTGCCACCATGCCCAGCTAATTTTTGTTTGTTTAGTAGAGACAGGGTTTCACCATGTTGACCAGGCTGGTCTTGAACTCCTGACCTCAGGTGATCCACCCGCCTCGACCTCCCAAAGTGCTGGGATTAAAAGTGTGAGCCACCATGCCTGGCCTGCTTTATGTAAGTCTATGAACCTCAGATCACCTTTGGTTCAAAGGAGAAAAATATCAAAGATTTTTTTTCATGATGTTAAAATAGCCACACAATTCCTCAGTGAGATATCTTAGTGTTTCTAAAAAGATTAAAGTGTGTGAAAGTTTCTGATTAAAGCTTTTACTTTTTAGTTTTATGTTTTTGTTGATAAAATACTAAGGAGTCCAGATTGTGCTAAGAGTTTCTACATTACTTTAAAAGTAACCATTTGCAATAGTACTGCATGGGGATTACGTGCTGGTCTTCTCTTTCCAAGCAAAAAGTTATCTCACTTGATTCTTTTTAGGTAAATCTTCAAGAGAAGACAAAACACAAACCTTATTTGAACAAGCCTTAACTCTCTCTCATGTGCCTGTTGATTTTCCTAAAAAACCATTAATTTTTCTTTGTGGCACCGAGCATCTATTTCCAACAATCAGCCTACAAAAATACTTATTAATTGCAAACGGAAAAAGAAATTTTATAATGGAGAAACCTAGCAGATGCCACCTTAACGAAGTGAGCATGCTTTACCAGGCATGGGGCAATCAACGTCACGTGCGACCCAAGGGGATGCAACATTACACCTCACTTCCTTGCAGTTCCTGCAGAAGACACACTATCTTACTGCAATGTGAAGACAAATCAGACAAGCTGAAATTGGGGCAGTCCTACAAAATAAGGAGCATGCGAATCTTTTAAAATGTTAAGGACAGGCCGGGCATGATGGCTCACACATGTAATCCCAGCACTTTGGGAGGCCAAGGTGGGCAGATCACGAGGTCAGGAGATCGAGACCATCCTTGCCAACATGGTGAAATCCCGTCTCTACTAAAAATACAAAAATTCGCTGGGCGTGGTGGCGTGAGCCTGTAGTCCCAGCTACTTGGGAGGCTGAGGCAGGAGAATTGCAGAACCCTGGAGGCGGAGGTTGCAGTGAGCCGAGATCATGCACTGAACTCCAGCCTGGGCGACAGAGTGAGACTCTGTTCTCAAACTAAAAAGGAAAATGTTAAGGTCATGAGAATGGAGGAAAGGCTGAGGAAGGATGAGCTGTTCCAGATTAAGAGAGACTACAAAGCTAGGTACAATACCGGATGCCGGGTTGGATCCTTTGCCTATATAAAGAACATTACTGGGACAGTTGACAAAACTTGAATAGTGTCTCTGGGTGAAGGGCATACAGGTATTCTTTGTATTGTTCTTATACTTTTACTTTGTATTGTTCTGTAACTTTGACATGATTTTAAGTTAAAAAGAATTAACAATTAGGTTATTAGTCTTTCTGAGATTGCACTATTGGAATAAACCTTATTAGGTAACATATATTATTTTTTGACACTCTCTTTATTGGGTTGATATTAAAATTTTCTGCTTTCTGTTTTTTCTAAGGCCTGGGATGGTTTAAATAATCCTGCAATTACTTACTTTAAAGTTTTGCTACAATTTAGATATCAACACATTTGATCCTGTTGCCTTTGTAAATGCTAGATCTTGAATCCCCTTTTAAAAACTCTTCTATACTAATTAGTTGATTCAAGTTTCCTGCCTTTGCTTGAGGCAATTGCTATCTCACGTGTTGGCTAGGAAATCACATAGGCTTCAGATTTTAATTTTCAAATATTTTTAGAGTTGCACATGTAATTTTCTTTTTTTTCTTATTTCCTTTTTGGTGTTTGTCGTGTGTCTATGTGTGGGTTTTTTGTTTGTTTTGTTTTGTTTTGTTTACAAACATGTATTTTTGCTCTCCCTGTTTTCCTTGATTTCAAATAAAAATGGTATGACTTTTTGTACATCACTCAAAGAACCAGATTTTGAGTCTTTTAATCTTTAACTCTCTGTTTCCTATTTCTTTAAAATTTCAGGTTTTATGTTTCTTAATTCCTCTTTCCTAGTTTGTTTTTTGTTTTTATTTTTCTGTAATTTTTTTTTTTTTTTTTGAGACGGAGTTTCGCTCTTGTTACCCAGGCTGGAGTGCAATGGCGCGATCTCGGCTCACCGCAACCTCCGCCTCCTGGGCTCAGGCAATTCTCCTGCCTCAGCCTCCTAAGTAGCTGGGATTACAGGCACACGCCACCACGCCCAGCTAGTTTTTTGTATTTTTAGTAGAGACAGGGTTTCACTATGTTGACCAGGATGGTCTCGATCTCTCGACCTCGTGATCCACCCACCTCGGCCTCCCAAAGTGCTGGGATTACAGGCTTGAGCCACCGCGCCCGGCCCTTATTTTTCTGTAATTTTTATAAATATTATAAACTTTTTATATTTTAACATATTCATTCTTGAATAGTAAAAGAATTAAAGGTTTGTTTTTCTGTGAATGGAAAGCTTTAGTTGAAAATACTAATTTCAGTGCTTTCTAGATAATGTTAGATTTATTGCTTTTTTGACAGTTTTTAATATTCCTTTGGATTTGGAAGTATCTGTACTTTTAAATTTCAATGTAATTAAGATTTTTGTGTCAATTTTATTTATTTCTAAGTTTTTTGGATTATGATCAGAAAATCATAAATCATAACGACTTTTTTTTTTTTCTGATACAGAGTCTCACTCTGTTGCCCAGGCTGGAGCACAGGGGCACCATCTCGGCTTACTGCCACTTCCGTCTGCCAAGTTCAAGAGATTCTCCTGCCTCAGCCTCTAGAGTAGCTGGGATAACAGGTGTGCACCACCATGGCCACCTAATTTTTGTATTTTTAGTTGAGATGCAGTTTCACCATGTTGGCCAGGCTAGTCTCGAACTCCCGACCTCGTGATCTCTCCACCTCAGCCCACAAAGTCCTGGGAATACAGGCATGAGCCACCGTGCCCTGCCAATGACATATTCTTAAAGGAAAAACATGTAAGTGATATCTAGAAATCTTCCATGGAATACAAAAAGTTGATATTCTGTGTCGGAGGAACTTAAAGTCTTTCTAAATTCATATACAGTTGATTCTCATTATTTGAGGTAAGTGTGACCTATAAAGTTCCCGTGCCATTAAGTTATTGAATGTTGAACCATAGGGGAAATTCAGGGTTAGGTTCCTGTGTGCCTCTGGCAGCATCATTTTCATCAATCAAACCCTTGTTTAATATATATCAGCGATTCATTAACATCGAAGCTATGGCCAGCAGCACTATAACTCATGTCTGAACAGTTTAACATATGTATTTGCTCGGCAACACACATCACAGCCCTCTTACGCTCAGGAACACCACAAAGCAATTCAGCATTACTCTTCAGGGCCATTTTAGATAGCAAAATTCTCAGCAAAAAGCACAAAAGGGCGGAAAATGTGGCACTAAGACACTGGTTTTCAGTATGAGAGCTGGAACAAGAAGGCAGAGTTTCACCTTGTTTAACTTCAGTTGACAACACGTGCATCAAGCAACTCAAATTTTTTGTCACTTTGCACGTGTCTGTGACTGACTGCAAAAGTGTCAGGAGTTGATTTGATGGTTACAAATCAATTTTAGCAAGTAGGCAAATTTGCAAAGAATGAGAACCAACTATATCCATATAAAATCAAGCTTCGAGCTTCATGATTGTAGTATTTAATTTCTCAATGTCTTTCTCTCTCTCTCTCTCTCTCTCTCTCTCTCTCTCTGTCAGAACTAACCAAAACTGGTATTCAAATCTTTTACTGTATGTCTTTAAATTATATTTCTAATAATTTTAAATTATATTTAACTGCTATGTTTTTTATGCATATAAGGTTCTAACTTTTATTTTCTTTGTAAATTATGCCCTTATTATGTATTATTCCTCTTTTTTCAGTTTAGAGATTTTATTTTTTCTTTTTTGAGTCCAGGTCTTGCTCTGTCACCCAGGCTGGAGTGCAGTGGCCTGATCACCACTCACTGCAGCCTTGACCTCCAGGTTCAAGCAATCCTCCCACTCAGCCTCCCAAGTAGTTGGGACATCAGGTGCATGTCACAACGCTCACTAATTTTTAATGCTTTTGTAGAAGCAAGGTCTCACTATGTTGCCCAGTCGTGAACTCCTGAGGTCAAGGGTTCCTCCTGCCTTGGCCTCCCAAAGTGTTGGGATTACATGTGTGAGCCACTGCACCAAGACTCGGTTTAGATATTTTAATTGTAAATTCCATTAAATTGAAGTTCTATACTATGAATATCACCAAACTGGCTTTGAGATTTAACTGTTCCTTTACATTTTATTGTTACCTGCTCTTTCCCAGTTCTCATATATAATCAAACATGTCTTTTATTACATGAAAACAAGACACCAACTTTTCCCCAGTGAGAAATTGTATTACTCCATTACCATCTTCACCCATAACATACAGCTTGAAGAAGACGTTTTATTGCAATTCTCTCCTCTCTCACCTTCAAACAGATGAAGCCCTTGCAATATTTTTGCTTCATTTTTTCTTATATCCCTCCTTACTACAATTCTTCAATTTTGTTGAGGTGGTTCAATTCTTTAAATCCTAGGCTTTTATTACAATTTTCTTTTGTATGGTCCTCTATTTCTAGAACCTTTGTTTAGTATTTACGTTACACATTCCCAGCAAATTATTGTCATTTGTTTTTAATTAGTTATCAAAAATTCATTGCTCACCATGGCTTTTGCTCTTCTTCAAGACCTTTTATTAGTTGTTTTTGCTTTTATGAAGTCTTTTTCTAATATTTTTCCCAGTTGACTAAGGTTCTGACCTCTCTGAATCCTTACAAACCTTCAAAATATCTTTCTTTCACTCTTATGGATGAAATGTATCTTGGAGTTGAAAATGTACTCCAATGTCTTCTAGTTTCCAATGTTTCAAAGGAGAAACTTTAGTATCAGTCTAATTTCTTTTCTTTTATAAATAACTTACAAGCTTATACTCAGAAAGAATGAGTTTTTTTTTTGTCTTTATCTTTGGGGTACAAAAATATTATTAGAATATATCAATCCATAGTGTATGTATATATACAATATTTTCTCGTCATTTCTGCCTGAAACTTGGTATCCTTTCTTCAGTCCAGCTAAATCTTCATTTTGTTTGTTTTTGTGCTTCATTTTCTTCTTCATGCACATCAGTTTTTCCCTTTTTTTTTTTTTTTTTTTTTTTTTTTTTTTTTTTTTTTGAGACCGAGTCTCGCTCTGTCACCAGGCGCTGAGTGCAGTGGCACAATCTCTGCTCACTGCAAACTCCGCCTCCTGGGTTCAAGCAATTCTCCTACCTCAGCCTCCCGGGTAGCTGGGACTACAGGCACGCGCCACCACGTCCAGCTAATTTTTGTACTTTTAGTAGAGACGGGGTTTCACCATGTTGGCCAGGATGGTCTCGATCTTTTGACCTCGTGATCTGCCCACCTCAGCCTCCCAAAGTGCTGGGATTACAGGCGTGAGCCCCCAGGCCCGGCCCAGTTTTTCCTTCTGGAGCTCTATTGTCTCCATGTCGGTTTTCTCAAACCCCTCCTTGCATCTCGCTACTTAGGCTTTACTTTTGCCTCTCTAAGCTTTGAAATATTTCTTGCATTCAGTTTCCAGGCTACTAGTTGGATTTCAAAAGTAACCATTTTCTTCACTATTGAACTTTACATTTGAAAATTGTGTCTTTGTTTTTGTTTTAATTAAGAGAGTCTTTTTAGTGCAACGCTTGTGTGTCCCTAATAACTGCTAGTATATTTTCTGTTGAAGTTTAAGTTGCGTTCTCTGTCTTCCAGCAACCCTAATTCATAGGGACGTGGTTCTGAATGTCCACCTTGTTCTTCCTCTGGCTGGTTGATGTTGAGTGATCTCCTCATCAAGGCTCAGATCCAGCTGCCCGTATACATCAATGATGGCTATTCAGGGAATGGTGGCCTGCCCACAAGCCTCTGCCCAGAAAAGCTCACATAGTGACATCAGGCAAACTGTCAGTGCCCTGTTGGGGCTGAAGGAAGAAGCCTGTCTGTGACTTATCTTCTCGTGCTCTCTCAATAGAGAGATGACTCAGTCTACCTGTTTAGCCCCCTCTGGAAGATGGGGAAAACATGCACACTCCTGTGGGTGGAGAGGGCAACTCCCATACGCAATTTCATCCATTTTAATCTTTTGTTTATGTGTATTTTCTTATTTTTCTACAATTTTATTTGTACTTTTTTATTTGTTTCCGAGATGGAGTTTCGCTCTCGTTGCCTAAGCTGGAGTGCAATGTTAGCTCACTGCAACCTCCGCCTCCCAGGTTCAAGCAATTCTGCCTCAGCCTCCCGAGTAGCTGGGATTACAGGCACGTGCTACCATGCCCAGCTAATTTTATATTTTTAGTAGAAATGGGGTTTCTCCATGTTGATCTGGCTGGTCTCAAACTCCTGACCTGAGGTGATCCTCCTGTCTCAGCCTCCAAAAGCACTGGGATTACAGGCATGAGCCACCACACCCATCCTACTTGTACATGTTTTAAAAACATAACTTGAAATGCCACCTCTCTTTTCTTTCTTCTTTTAAGCTGACTTCTTCCTTAAGAAAAGACTGTACTAGTGTTCCTGTGGTACCAATTTACATTTAGCGGAATTGGGTTTCTGGAGGAAGAAATGTTTCTATTTGATATGAGGGGCTAACAGTTAACAAATAAGAAACACTGGATTTATATTAAGCTGAAGTAATATATTGGTTTAGTATGTACATTAAAGAACGATCAAATGTAAAATCTGATATTGGAGCCTAAAATGTACCTATAATCCTTATAAGGACATATTTTGGAGGAAGATCTATGGAAATGGTCATTGCCATATTTAAAAGTCTTGTTTTTAATATATAAATTAACATTTTTTACTAGCTTTTGGAAAAAAATGAAGAACAGCTAGATCATGGTCCCACTTATAACTCTGTAGGAACATCAAGTTCTGTAGCCGCTTAGATGTAGGAGGCCCTTACAGAAAGCAGGTCCTATATTTCTTGTCTTTTTCTAACTTTTTTTTTTGAGGTGAAATTCACACACCATAAAATTAACCATCTTAAACTAAACAACTCAGTGTTATCCTGTACATTCACAACATTGTCCAATCACCACTTCTAATTCCAAAACATTTTTTTTTTTTTTTTTTGAGACGGAGTTTCGCTCTTGTTACCCAGGCTGGAGTGCAATGGCGCGATCTCGGCTCACCGCAACCTCCGCCTCCTGGGTTCAGGCAATTCTCCTGCCTCAGCCTCCTGAGTAGCTGGGATTACAGGCACGTGCCACCATGCCCAGCTAATTTTTTTTTTTTTTTTTTTTTTTTTTTTGTATTTTTAGTAGAGACGGGGTTTCACCATGTTGACCAGGTTGGTCTCGATCTCTCGACCTTGTGATCCACCGGCCTCGGCCTCCCAAAGTGCTGGGATTACAGGCTTGAGCCACCGCGCCCGGCCTATTTTTATTTTTAAGAGAGGGTTACAGTCAAGACGATCTGGTCTATTTCACAGGTAACGCTACAATTCAATTTCAATTTATTTCGCCCTCTCACGTGCCTTTTTGTTGTTACTGTTCTTTTGAATGACAAAGAAAAAGATAAATCAAGAGTTGTAAAGAGTTCTTCAGGGTAAACTCAGGGGATATAACCACCTAATTATGAATTTCCTGAATGTGCAACTTGACCAGCAGCAACTGGACGTGATTTCCATCGTGGGCCTCACCTCCAGCTGTTCTACAAAAACAAATCAGTGAAGGATTTCCAAGGCACATTTTCCTCTGGACTGTTTTAAGTTTAACAACGCAAACAGTGCAGTATTGCTCTTTAAAAAAATAAAAATAAAAAATAAAAATAAAAAACTAGGTGACAGATTGTCTGAAAAGAAGCAAGAGCTTTCTATTAAAAAAAAAAAAAAAAAAACAGCTTATGGAACATACACTTCTGCTTGAGTTGAATGTGTTGGGCTGAGGGTAAGAAAATGCAAGCTGGAAATCTGTCTTATATGTGAAACCAAAGCTGGAAATGTGTGCTTTAGAGGCAACTGTAAAATTGTATTTCCTTCTGGCACATGGGCCAGTGATTATGTTGTATGAGTAATGCATAGATGTAATCCATGTGGTGAGCTTTGTGGATGGAGAAAATGTCAGTGTTATTGACTGAGGCTTGGCAGCCATTAGCCATGTATTTAGAAAAATTTACATGGCTTGAAACAATGCAAAAAATGTACTGTCCAGTCTGTCAGCTTGTGAACATAGCAGAAAACCACAGCACTCCCATCAACACAAATACTGAGGGAAAAAAATCTCTCTTGCTGTTTTCTGGTTTACGTTTATAGGAAAAGGATTTTTGTCTTACAATAAGGGAATTTGTGCTTCATGGATACTAACTTCACCAAATCATCAAATCCAAACAGGCATTTGGAGAACAAGAAATCCAAAAAGCTCTGGCTGAGGGGAAAATCAGAAATCTTTTTTTTTTTTTTTTTTTTTTGGAGACGGAATTTCACTCTTGTTACCCAGGCTGGAGTGCAATGGCGCGATCTCGGCTCACCGCAACCTCCGCCCCCTGGGTTCAGGCAATTCTCCTGCCTCAGCCTCCTGAGTAGCTGGTATTACAGGCACGCGCCACCACGCCCAGCTAATTTTTTGTATTTTTAGTAGAGACGGGGTTTCACCATGTTGACCAGGATGGTCTCGATTTCTTGACCTCGTGATCCACCCGCCTCAGCCTCCCAAAGTGCTGGGATTACAGGCTTGAGCCAACGCGCCCGGCCCCAGAAATCTTTATAGATTTTACAATTATTGTGTTCAGATCAATTTTTAATTGTTTTTAGCTATGGCTTCTGGAGTTTCAAAATAATTATAGAATATCTTCACTGAGTACACAGTAGCATAAATTCTACAGGATGTTATACAGCTCCGTAGAGGGAAAACAACCATGAAGATAAGTGACCTTGGAGGACCCCATTCATTTTTGTGAATAGCAAGATGTTATTTAGGCATCCATTTTTTTTTTCTTAAATCCAAAAGCATTTAAAAAATACAATATTTAGTGGTCAGGTGCGGTGGCTCAAGCCTGTAATCCCAGCACTTTCGGAGGCCGAGGCGGGTGGATCACGAGGTCGAGAGATCGAGACCATCCTGGTCAACATGGTGAAACCCCGTCTCTACTAAAAATACAAAAAATTAGCTGGGCATGGTGGCGCGTGCCTGTAATACCAGCTACTCAGGAGGCTGAGGCAGGAGAATTGCCTGAACCCAGGAGGCGGAGGTTGCGGTGAGCCGAGATCGCGCCATTGCACTCCAGCCTGGGCAACAAGAGCGAAACTCCGTCTCAAAAAAAAAAAAATATATATATATATATGTATATATATATATATAGAATATTTAAGTTTTACAGAGCCTTAAAAGTGACCTAGAGCAGGCAGAGGAAGGAAGGCTTAACAATTGGTGGGGGAAACTGGGAGTGAGGATGGATAGTGCTCAAAAGAGTGATGTCTTTGACTTTATTTATTTATTTTTTTAATTTATTTATTTTTGAGACGGAGTCTCACTGTGTCTCCCAGGCTGGAGTGCAGTGGTTGGATCCCGGCTCAGTGCAACCTCTGCCTCTGGGGTTCAAGCAATTCTCCTGCCTCAGTCTCCCGAGTAGCTGGGACTACAGGTGCACGCCACCACGCCCGGCTTCTGACTTTATTTTCAAAGTATCACACACACTGTCCTCAGATGTTTCAATCTCATCTTTCACAGGGCTTCCTCTAATAGTTTTTCATCAGTCTTACCTGCCGTATCAACATAACGGCTTTTAACATTTTGCAAAGGGAATTTCTACTTCTACCTACGAAGGATGAATTGATACAGGTATCACTTTCCTACCATAAACAACTAGAAAATAAGGCAAAATGTATGAAAGGACAATTTTCAGATATTAGACATTAGGCAGTGCAGAACTGAATTCCTGATTGTCTATCATTATCACAGAATACTGCCTTGAAGAAAAGTCCAAGACACAGCCAAGAGAAAATGAACTGAGAGTCTTGTTGAGTTGAGGATACAAAACTCAGTATGAGTAGGTCAAGGTAGCCATCACTTACAGGCAGAGTTCAAGAGAGAGAGAGAGCTAAGAAGCAGAAGAGGTCTAGAAATCTGCACAAGCGACTCCTTGAATTTTTCATGAGAATCCATTTGTATATGCAAAATGTGAAACTCCTTGTTGGGCAAGGTGTTTAACAATTTCCAGAAATCACAGAGGATCAAAACCTTTGTGGATGGAGTTTCCTTCATTCAAAGTGAAGAAATCTTGATAAATACTTAGCCATTCCATAAAGATTTGAGAAGTGTGATGCCTTAGAAGTGAGACTACATTAGCTCCAGAATTCATCATTCTAAAACCTCCCTAAAAGAGCTTGAAAACAAGGCTCACAAGAGATCAAAAGCGATCTTCAAAAGCTAACTACTCATAAAAAAGTCTAACACTCATTAAAGGAATACAACAATATCTAGCACTAACAATGTAAAACACACAATCATAGTCCAATTTCTAAAAATTATCAAACATACAGAAAATGGGAAAATGTGATGCATAACCAAGCCAAAAATTAGTCCATGGAAAGTGAAAAATACAGTATTTTAAGTAAAAAATTCATCAAATAGGATTAACAACAGATTAGATGAAAAGATTACTGAGTTTGGCAACTACAACAGAAATAATACAACATGAAACAGAGAAAGGGAAAAAACTGAAAAAAAAAAATCAAAACAAAAAACAGAGCTTCAGTGCCCTGTGGGACAATAACAGCTGGTCTAACATATGCATAATTGAAGTTCCTGAAAGAAAAACAGAAGAGAAAGAAAAATAGTTGAAGAAATGTCAGCCAAAACTTTCCCAAAGCTGATGAAAACTACAAATCCACAGGTACAAGAAGTTCAATGAACCAAAAGCAGGAAACATATTTTAAAGATGTACTACGGAACAACATAATCCAATTACAGAAAACCAGTGATTAAAAAAGTTAAAGCAGCCAGCGAAAAAGGATACCTGAGTTCTCTCTCCCCCTTTCTCTTTCTCTTTCTCTCTTTGCAGCCCTCTCCTGCCCCATCCCGCAGTGCCTCCCTCCCCTCGCCATAAAAAAAAAAAAAAAAAAGACTATGTGAGGAAAGTACAGTCAAGGGTGGCCTAACGTCGTCAGGGACACGTGTCCTCAGGTGACTTTGTGGCTGTGGCCCTGCGAACATCATAGAGTTCCCGTATACAAACCTAGATGGTAGCTCCTACTATTCACCTTGGCTGTGTGGTATGGGCTGTTGGTCCTAGGCTACAAACCTGTACAGCAAGTTACTCTGCTCAATACTGTGGCAATTATGACGCAATCGTTAAATATTTGTTTTTGTTTTTGTTTTTTTTGAGACGGAGTTTCGCTCTTGGTACCCAGGCTGGAGTGCAATGGCGCGATCTCGGCTCACCGCAACCTCCGCCTCCTGGGTTCAGGCAATTCTCCTGCCTCAGCCTCCTGAGTAGCTGGGATTACAGGCACGCGCCACCACGCCCAGCTAATTTTTTGTATTTTTAGTAGAGACGGGGTTTCACCATGTTGACCAGGATGGTCTCGATCTCTCGACCTCGTGATCCACCCGCCTCGGCCTCCCAAAGTGCTGGGATTACAGGCTTGAGCCACCGCGCCCGGCCAAATATTTGTGTATCTAAACGTATCCAAACATAGAGAAGGTAAAACACAGAGAAGTAAATATGTATTACAGAGTTGCCAAATATATATATATATAATACTATATAGAGAGATAGTATAATCTCATGGGAAAAAAAAAAGAAAAAAGATACATGACATAGAAACAAAGATAAAAATGAAAGGGGAATTCTAGTCAGAAACTGTGCAAGCCAGAATGACATATTGCAAATGATGAAGAAATTAAAGTCAACTAAGAATTCTATACAGAGCATAAATACCACTTAAAATCTTTTTATCTTAAAATGATATCATTAAGAAAATAATATTGAAATCATGGATTTTTGAGAAAATAGTTGAAAAACATAAGCCTGGTAAAGAACTTCTATGCAGAAAACAGAATTGTCACAACTCATTAAGAAGACAGGGGGAGCACAGTGGCTCACACCTATAATCCCAGCACTTTGGGAGGCCAAGGCAGGTGGATCATCTGGGGTCAGGAGTTCGAGACCAGCCTGGCCAACATGGCAAAAGCCTGTCTCTTCTAAAAATACAAAAAAAAATTAGCCGGGCGTGGTGGCATATGCCTGCAGTCCCAGCTATTCGGGAGGCTGAAGCAGGAGAATCACTTGAACATCGAGGTGGAGGTTTCAGTGAGCCGAGATCACTCCACTGCACTCCAGCCTGGCAACAGAGTGACTCCATCTCAAAAGAAGAAGAAGGAGGAGGAGGAGGAGGAGGAGGGGGAGGAGTAGGTGGGGGAAGAGGAGGGGGGAGGGGGGGAGGGGGGGAGGGGGAGGGGGAGGGGGAGGAGGAGGGGGGAGGGGGGAGGAGGGGGAGGAGGAGAAGGCAAACTACTCATGAAAAGGCATAAAATTTGACCCAGCACTTCACCAAAGAAGCCATATTAATAAGAAGTGTAGGCCGGGCGCGGTGGCTCAAGCCTGTAATCCCAGCACTTTGGGAGGCCGAGGCAGGTGGATCACGAGGTCGAGAGATCGAGACCATCCTGGTCAGCATGGTGAAACCCTGTCTCTACTAAAAATACAAAAAGTTAGCTGGGCATGGTGGCGCGTGCCTGTAATCCTAGCTACTCAGGAAGCTGAGGCAGGAGAATTGCCTGAACCCAGGAGGCGGAGGGTGCGGTGAGCCAAGATCGCGCCATTGCACTCCAGCCTGGGTAACAAGAGTGAAACTCCGTCTCAAAAAAAAAAAAATAAGAAGTGTAAGAAAAAATGCTGACCATCCAAAATCATTAGTCATTAGGCAAGTGCAAGTTAAAAACATGAGGACATACTCCTATATACCCATGAGAAGGGCTGTAATTTAAAAAGACAATACTAAATGTTGGCAAGGGTGTGGAGCAACTGGGAATCTCATACATTGTTGGTGAAAATGTAAACTAGCACACCCATTTTGGCAAACTGCTTTGCAATTTCTTAAAAAGTTAAATATGCCGCTGGGTACAGTAGCTCATGGCTGTAATCCCTGCACTTTGGGAGGCCAAGGCGGGTGGATCACTTGAGGTCAGGAGTTGGAGACCTGCCTGGCCAACATAGTAAAACCCCATCTTTACTAAATAAAAATACAAAAAAAATTAGCTGAATGTGGTGGCAGGTGCCTGTAATCCCAGCTACTCAGGAGGCTGTAGCAGGAGAATTGCTTGAATCTGCTAGGCAGAGGTTTCGGTGAGCAGAGATCATGCCACTGCTCTCCAACCTGGGCGACAGAGCAAGGCTCCGTCTAAAAAAAAAAAAAGTTAAATATGCACTTACTATGTAACCTAGCAACTAAGCTCATAAGTATTTAACCAAGAGAAATGAAAATTGACGTCCTCAGAAACAATTGTTACATGAATGGTCATAGCAGCTGCAAGATAAAATTTGGAAAATGCTGTGTCCATCAACAAACGAATGGGTAAAAAAGAAATGATATATCTAGTCAGTGGACTATAACTGAGCAGTGAATAGAAATGAATAATTGATACATGCTATAACAATGATGAAACTCTAAAAATCGCAGAGTGAAAGAAGCCAGACACAAAATATATGATTATATTTACAAGAAATTTTAGAAAAGGCAGAATGACCAAAATCAGATTAGTGGTCACCTGAAACTGGGGATAGGAGTGGGTGACTGGAATGGAGCAAAAAGAAACATTATGGGGTGATAGCAATTTGCTGTATCTTGGAATGGTCACATAGGTGTATTCATTTGTCAACATTCATGAAAATGTATGTTTAAAATAGGCGCATTTTTGGCCGGGCACGGTGGGTCATGCCTGTAATCCCAGCACTTTGGGAGGCTGAGGAGGGCAGATCGCCTGAGGTCAGGAGTTCGAGACCAGCCTGACCAATATGGTGTCTACAAAAATACAAAAATTAGCTGGACATGGTGGTGTGCCTGTAATCTCAGTTACTCAGGAGGCTGAGGCAGGAGAATCGCTTGAACCCAGAAGGCAGAGGTTGCAGTGAGCCGAGATCACACCATTGCAATCCAGCCTGGGTGACAAGCACTAAACTGTCTCAAAAAAAAAAAAAAAAAAAAAGGCATTTTTATTGTGTGTAAACTATACCTTAATAACGTTGATTTTCTTTTTCCTTTTTTCTTTTTTTTTTTTTTTTTTTTGAGACAGAGTTTTGCTCTGTCACCAGGCTGGAGTGCAATGGCATAATCTCGGCTCACTGCAACCTCTGCCTCCTGGGTTCAAGCGATTCTTCCGCCTCAGCCTCCGGAGTAAGCGCCTGCTGCCACGCCTGGCTGATTTTTTTGTAGTTTTAGTAGAGACAGGGTTCCACCATGGCCGGAATGGTCTCGATCTCTTGACCTCGTGATCCGCCTGCCTCGGCCTCCCAAAGTGCTGGGATTACAGGCATGAGCCACCGCGCCCGTTCTAAAGTTGATTTTCTTTTTTTAATTGCAAAGGCAATAGTTTTTGGAGAATATGCTTGAATTCTTCCCTCCACCCAGCTTGGCGGTCTATTTTTTTCTTCGCCAGCTACTCCTTCTGCTCACCTTATACTCTCAAGTCACAGCTTTCTTTCATTTGCCGGCTCTCAAAATATTTGAGAGGTCTCCTGTCAATGGCATCCTTCACCCAGCCCTTCCAGCAAAGCCTCCTCCCCTCCGGTTAAACACTGTCAGGTCTTTACTCATTCACATTTGCTGTAGTTTCTTCTCTTGATAAAAGTAGAGCTGGAGGCCGGGCGTGGTGCCTGACTCCTGTAATCCCGGCACTTTGGGAGGCTGAGGCAGGCGAATCACCTGAGGTCAGAAGTTTGAAACCAGCCTGGCCAACATGGTGAAACCCAGTCTCTACAAAAAAAAAAAAAAAAAAAAAAATACAAAAATTAACCGGGCGTGGTGGGGCCGCGCCTGTTATCCCAGCTACTCCGGAGGCTGAGGCTGGAGAATCGCTTGAACCCGGGAGTTGGAGGTTGCGGTGAGCCGAGATCGCGCCATTGCACTGTAGCCTGGCAACAAGAGTGAAACTCGATATCGAAAAAAAAAGAAAAAAGAAAAAAAAAAGAAAAAGTAGGGCTGGAAAGGCTCTGTGCCTTGTGCAGGAAGGCAAGATCTGGAAGAGCTGTGAATTCCCTAAACACACGGAGAGTATTCAAAGGGCTAGACAACTAAAACAAACAAAACATACAAGTGTTTACAGAGGTCTACAGGCAACGCCACAGAAGCCATGGGGAAGATTTTCCACCTTCCTAAGTAAGTTTCAGGAGAGAAGAGATAGGCTCTATCCCAGGATGGTCTTCCTGCTTTGGGCGCAGAGAATTTCTTTTAGCTAATTCCTGCCCTTGCAGCACCCATCAGGGTACTAGCATTCAGGCAACTCCATCACCCTTGACACGGTTCCTCTGCTCAGTTTCCTGCATTCTCTGAAGCACAACGTCTTTAAAATCACTTGGACATTTTGTTTCCTCACGTGTAGTCTCTTCCTTTTATCAGTTCTCTCAGTCTCCACTGAAGACTAACTCGAACAGGTTACTCAACTTCTTTTCCTCAGTTTCCTCACTTGTAAAATAGGACCAGCAACCCTATTTCGAAGTGTTGCCGTGATGATTAAACGTATTGATGTATGTCAAATGCTTTTAATATTTCCTGGTTCATAGTAACCGCCCTTAAGAATTTCCTGTTGGCCGGGCGCGGTGGCTCAAGCCTGTAATCCCAGCACTTTGGGAGGCCCAGGCGGGTGGATCACGAGGTCGAGAGATCGAGACCATCCCGGTCAACATGGTGAAACCCCGTCTCTACTAAAAATACAAAAAATTAGCTGGGCGTGGTGGCACGTGCCTTTAATCCCAGCTACTCGGGAGGCTGAGGCAGGAGAATTGCCTGAACCCAGGAGGCGGAGGTTGTGGTGAGCCGAGATCGCGCCATTGCACTCCAGCCTGGGTAACAAGAGCGAAACTCCGTCTCAAAAAAAAAAAAAAAAAAAAAAAGAATTTCCTGTTATGATTTACCCAAAGATAAAGAGAAAAATCTCACAAGCTCCCAGATAAAATAAGTTATTTGTAAAATAAACTACAATAAAATAAAACTGGCAGTGAAATTCTCCTGTTGCAACAGTAGAAAGTGGAAGGCAGTAGAATGTATTTTCAATCTAAAAATCTTTTGACTGGTTGCTATATATTTTACTTGTCAGGGTGAAAGAAAGATAGCGTTACAGAAATGTGAAATGTAGTCGCCACATAGTAAGCATCCAGTGAGGGTTTTCTGTTATTATTAGTATTCAGGGCCGTGATCAGAGGCTTCAAATCCACCTTCCTGGATCTCTACTATCTTCGGCTCACATTCCCCACGTGCCATTCACCACCACTCAGCTCAGCCTCCCCTCTGTTCTTTCCCACTTAACACTGTAATTATTCCAGCACCAGGAAGCTAGGAAGGCTCTCCTGTCTTATCTAAGAAAACGGAGTATGTTTTCTAATTTGTCTAGCTGTATGTTAGACATCAACAGATTTTAATTAGGGGGCAGAAAAAAAGGAAGATAACTCGGCCCACCCAAAATCTTAGGAAATGTAAGAATCCTGGAAAATAACAAATCCGGAAAAGATTTTGCTTGTTTCATGAGAAAATCTTTCCTGCTTTCATTTAATGTTTGAACTTCTAACTAGATCAGACAGGAGCTTAAACAATTTAAATGTCATTATTTTATAATTGATTGGTATTATTTCTAGTAGCTACCGCTTTTGTTGATTCTAAATTTATTTCTTTAAAAACCAAATTATGTTGTTACTGCCAAATTTGAGATTGTTTGTGAAAACTACATTTCTTAAATATTAAAATCGAGGCATCTTTTTGAGGACAAGGAAAGGGTTAAAAAGCTAAAATATATTTGCCAAGAATTTTGTCTGAATTTTTGTTCAAGGGAAAAAGTATTTATGTTTCTGATTCTTTTATGTCGGAATCATCAAATCGTTTTTTGTAAACAGCTATTTGATGTTCACTAGCTTTTGAATCCTTTACAGCTTTTTTTAATGCCTATTTTTTTCTCTTCATTAAAAACGTATGGGTTTCAAGGAAATAAGAGAAGACACAAACACATGGGGGAAAAAAAGTATGGGTTTTATCTCTTGTATGTGTGCCTTATATTTTCACCTACAGCTACTGATCAAATTGGGCTACTGCTTGAGCAGGCCCCTTTCACCCCAGGACCTTTGCATGGGCACTTTTCTCTGCCCGTAATGCCCGTATGCCTTCAGGCTGACGTCATCTCCTTTGTTTAAAAGTCACCTTTACGGCCGGGCGCGGTGGCTCAAGCCTGTAATCCCAGCACTTTGGGAGGCCGAGGCGGGTGGATCACAAGGTCAAGAGATCGAGACCATCCTGGTCAACGTGGTGAAACCCCGTCTCTACTAAAAAAATACAAAAACAATAGCTGGGCATGGTGGTGCGTGCCTGTAATCCCAGCTACTCAGGAGGCTGAGGCAGGAGAATTGCCTGAACCCAGGAGGCGGAGGTTGCGGTGAGCCGAGATCGCGCCATTGCACTCCAGCCTGGGTAACAAGAGCGAAACTCCGTCTCAAAAAAAAAAAAAAAAAAAAAAAAAGTCACCTTTACAGTGAGGCCTAATCACACCATCCTATTTAAAACTATAAATATCAGATTGAATCTGTGCCAGCACCCACAAGCGTGCATGTAAATTAGCCCCAAAACAACCTCACCGAGTAAAAAACTTGGAATCAAAAATTGTGAGAGGGACCTTGAAGTATTTCTAGCATAAATTCCTCATTTTACAGTTGAAGCCCAACGATGTTAAGTGGCTTCCCTCAGATCAGACAACCAGTTAGATTCAGGAATACTCATATCTACTAGAGGTCTCACAATGAGCATGTGAATCTGTTGTCCAAAACCGAACCCTGACATCCCAGCAATCCTGCTCCTCCCACGGCCTTCCTTGTCCCGGATCATGGCAACACCAGCTGTGCAGTTGCTGGGGCACTGCGATCATCCTGTCTCCCTACTTTTTTTGCACACCCTCATAGCCAGATGCCAACAAATCTCATTCCTGCTACCTTCAAATGGATATAGAATCCTACGACTTCCTACCACCTCTCCATGTGCTGCAGCTGCCCAGGCACCATCCTCTTACTCTTGGATTACTGTGATCATTTCATGTGTCTGCTCTTGCCTCTAACAGGCTATTCTCAAGTCATAGCCAGTGTGACCGCTTTAAATCATGCCTTTCTCAGGCGCTGCTGCAAGGCATTCAATAGCTCCCTGTTGTGCTCCAGCACTGCCCACAGAATCTTTCACCAGCTGGCCTCCCATTTCCCCTGACTGTGTCTTCCTCTACTCTACCTTTAGCTCACGACACTCTAAATACAGTGATCTCCTTGCTCTTCCTCAAGCAAGCCAGGCACACTCCTACTTTGTGGTGTTTCATTGGCTTCCTCCTCTGCTCTTGGTTATTCTTTTTTTTTTTTTTTTTTTTTTTTTTTGAGACAGAGTCTTGCTCTGTTGCCAGGCGCCAGGCTGGAGTGGAGTGGCGCGGTCTCGGCTCACCGCAACCTCTGCCTCCCGGGTTCAAGCAATTCTCCTGCCTCAGACTCCCGAATAGCTGGGACTACAGGTGC
Organism: Saimiri boliviensis; assembly: GCF_048565385.1. Classification (NCBI taxonomy): domain Eukaryota; kingdom Metazoa; phylum Chordata; class Mammalia; order Primates; family Cebidae; genus Saimiri; species Saimiri boliviensis. The sequence goes on along the minus strand of NC_133457.1, from coordinate 6,440,309 downwards.
ACGCCACCACGCCCAGCTAATTTTTGTATTTTTAGTTGAGATGGGGTTTCACCATGTTGGCCAGAATGTTCTCGATCTCTTGACCTTGTGATCTGCCCGCCTCGGCCTCCCAAAGTGCTGGGATCACAGGCGTGAGTCACCGCGCCTGGCCTACTCTTGGTTATTCTTATGGTTAATGGCACCTCTTCTGTTCAAAAGACCCCCTTCTCAATGAATCTACAGTAACCTTGTTCACAATTGCAAACTGCCCATTTACACTTCAGTGACATCTGATTTCTCTGAACTTCTTCTATTTTTCTTCTTCTTTTAGGACATGTCACCTACTAATATAGTATTTAATTTACTTATTATGTTTACGTCTCCTCTCTGCAATAATTGAAGTGTTCCACAAGCGTGAGAATATTTGTGTTATTGTTGTATGCCCAGTACGTAGAGGAGCGCCTGGCACAAAGTAGGCATTCAATCAATATTTGTTGCAAGAAAGAGAGAAGACAGGTCGCTTGTTCCTCGGATATGTTGCCATTACAGTGTCTTAGGTGGCCTATACCAAGTGGACACAACTCACACACTGAGGAAGAAGGGAAAAAACCCTTAAAAAGCTCAAAACAAGGGCGGCCTTTGGCAAAACCAGGAATTGCTTTTTGTACACCCTTCTATCCCTTTTTCATCACGCAAAACTCCAATACTCGTTATCTTATTCTGAGTATTTCTAGTGCAGCTATTAATTTACTTAAAGACACATGAATGTTCTCACTATAGGCCGGGTGCAGTGGCTCATGCCTGTAATCCCAGCACTTTATGGGGGCCGAGGCGGGCGGATCACGAGGTCAAGAGATCGAGACCATCCTGGTCAACATGGTGAAACCCCGTCTCCACTAAAAATACAAAAAACTAGCTGGGCATGGTGGCGCGTGCCTGTAATCCCAGCTACTCAGGAGGCTGAGGCAGGAGAATTGCCTGAACCCAGGAGGCGGAGGTTGTGGTAAGCCGAGATCGTGCCATTGCACTCCAGCCTGGGTAACAAGAGTGAAACTCCGTCTCAGAAAAAAAAAAAAAAAAAAAAAAAAAAAAAGTTCTCACTATAGTTTGGCTTCCCAATGTGCTACACTTCCCTAAATTACTTACACTTTAAGAAAGAAAAACAGCTGGAAGAGGCAACAATACTTAGCCCAAAGCGGTGAGTGTTTATTGGTGAAATTCTAGCCAATATGGTATGGGGATCGTGGGAGAAGTCTCAATTGCCCAATGTAAGGATATGTTTACTCTGGGTAAAATTAGCCAACTACTATGTATTTGCCAAAATATTATAATAGATGCAAAATAAATTAAAGAAAAAATTACAGAACAAATACAAAATAAAAATCACTTCTTGGCTCACGCATGGCAATGGCAGTGATCTGGATTAAAAGAATATACACAGTAAAAGGTTTGTGGAATTCAGCAAAATATAGTCTGGATTAAACGTCTAATATAAAAAAGGTAAAATTATATCACAAAATTTCAGATGTAAATTTGCAGTGGAGGGAGAAGGGGGTTGAACTAAAATATGAATATATAGGAGACAAAAGCTGTTCGCCAGACTCCTCTCATGAACAACTAAGCATTGTATCAATTTTTCAGATATTCTAGGCAAAATGATCTCCATTGCATTTTTTAACCAGCTATAAAGCATCGTAGACCAGGCAGGTCAAGGTAAATACAGACAGATAAGACACAGAAGAGAGGCCAAGCGAGGTGGCTCACGCTTGTAATCTCAGCACTTTGGAAAACCAAGGCAGGCAGATCACAAGGTCAGGAGATCGAGACCATCCTGGCCAACATGGTGAAACCCCATCTCTACTAAAATATAGGAAAAAAAAATAGCCAGGTGTAGTGGTGTGTGCCTGTAATTCCAGCTACCCCAGAGGCTGAGGCAGGAGAATAGCTTGAATCCGGGAGGCAGAGATTCAGTGAGCCGAGATCGCGCCACTGCACTCCAGCTTGGTGACAGAGCGAGAGACAGTCTCAAAAAAAAAAAAGACACGGAAAGATCAAACTTAAGCAAATGCTTTAAAAAAATAGATTGGGCTTTAAGTGTGACTTCAGGAAAGAAAAAGAGTTGATTGGTTTAGGTGTGGGAATAATATTACTTTGGAATGGATTTACAAAGTCATTTGAAGTCTAAGAATAAACATCATACAATATGATTCCATTCATTTAATAAATAGATTAAATCTATATTTTTGTACACACAAAGAACATTTCTGGAAGCTTGCCCACAAAAAAAAATAATATGGTTACTTTTGAGGAAAAGATATGAAAGTTTAGCTAGGATAGAGCTTCACATACATTTCACATGCTTCCATTCTGTTTGGATGTATGACAATAAGGATGTGTCTTTATTTATTGTAATAATTCATTTAACCCAATATATTAAAAATTATCATTTCAATATGTGATAAACACAATACTATTAGTGAAGTATATATTTATAGCTGCTTAATCTGAAACAGGTAAACCACCTGGGGCTTGTGATTCATAAGAATTGAGGTCAGTCCTGTGGGGCTCAGCCTTATCCAGGCCAGTAGTGTCGAATTGAATTGAATTAAAGGGCACCCAGTGAATGTCTGCTATAGAGGTAATTGGTTGCTGGTAGGAAGAAATCCCCACACATTTTGATGACCAGAGGACACAGACGTATTTTGCGTCGTGAGAGTAGAATACAGGGAAACATTTGCTTTTTTCTGGGACTACCTCTTTCAAAGTCACTGTGTATTTTTTAAGCTTCCAGCACGAGTTTCTTTTCTGTGATATTGTAAGCTCCACAAGAGTGAGGATATTTGTTTAATCATTGTATGCTCAGTACTAGAAGAGTGTCTGGCACAAAGCAGGTATTCAAGAAATATTTGTTGCAAGAAAGAGAGAAGAGAGGTCTCTTGCTTCTCAGATATGTTGACATTACAGTGCCTTATGTGGCCTATACCAAGTGGACACGACTCATTCACTGAGAAAAAGAAATCTTAACAAGCTAAAACCAAAAGACGCCTTAGGCAAAACCAGGAATTAGGTAAGACTTGTTTTTCATACCCGCTTCTATGCCCTTTCCTCAGGCAAAACTCCAACGCTAGTTCTCTTATTCTATTCAGAATATTTCTGGTGCAGCTATTAATTTAAGGCACATAAATGTTGTCACTGGGGTTTTGCTTTCCAATGTGTTACACTTCTCTAGGTTACTTACATTTTAAGGGATGTATATTTATAGAGAAAAAACAGTTTAACTGTTTAACAATCAATATTAGTAAAGAGTTAGGCCGGGCGCGGTGGCTCAAGCCTGTAATCCCAGCACTTTGGGAGGCCGAGGTGGGTGGATTACGAGATCGAGAGATCGAGACCAACCTGGTCAACATGATGAAACCCCGTCTCTACTAAAAATACAAAAAATTAGCTGGGCATGTTGGTGCGTGCCTGTAATCCCAGCTACTCGGGAGGCTGAGGCAGGAGAATTGCCTGAACCCAGGAGGCGGAGGTTGCGGTGAGCCGAGATCGTGCCATTGCACTCCAGCCTGGGTAACAAGAGTGAAACTCCGTCTCAAAAAAAAAAAAAAAAAAAAAAAATTAGTGAAGAGTTGAGAAAAGATAGAATTAAGTCTTTTTTTTTTTTTTTTTTTTTTTTGAAACAGAGTCTCACCCTCATCCAGGCTGGAGTGCAGTGGCAGGATAGCAGCTCACTGCAGCCTTCACCTCCCAGGTTCAAGTGATTCTCCTGCCTCGGGCTTCCAAGCTGAATAGCTGAACACATGGAGGTTTCTGGAGGGTGCTGCCTGCAGGGAGAACATGGGAGTTTCATGCCCCTTCCCACATGCCTTGTTCTACACCCTCTACATTTGCATCCTCTATAACATCTTTTATAATAAACCAGTAAGTGTAAGTAAAGTGTTTCATTGAGTTCTGCAGACTGCTCTAGCAAATTAATTGAACCTGAGGAACCCCAGTTCCTAGCTGGTTGGTCAAAAACACAAGCAAAACAACCTGGGGCTTGTGGTTGATTTGAAGTGAGGGCAGTCTTGTGGAACCGAGCCTTTAACCTGTGCGAGCTGATGCTATATCCAGGTGTAGAATGTTGGAACTGAATTGAATTAAAGGGGGGAACCAAGCTGATGTCCCCTGTAGAGTTAGTTGATTGGTTGCTGGTAGGAAGAAATCCCCACACATGTTGGTGACCAGAGGACACAGAAGGACTTCGTGCTGTGAGTATAGAGTAGGTGAAAATTTTGCTTTTTCCTTTCACTGAAGACAGGGCTGAAAAGGTGAAATGAACTAAGCTGAATGTACTAAGTCTTGAGTACTATGGAAATGGGCCCAGAAGAGCAGGGATGTGTCTGTTTCTCTATTGACAACCCCAGCCACAGTACTTGACACGGGGTAGACAGGAAATCAATAAATGAAACCAAGAAGGGGAGAGAAAAGAGAGAGTGAAAGAGAGAACAAGGAAATGTGCAGCCTCAGATACCAAAGTCAACGCAGGAACGCTTTAAAAGGGGGTTGTAGATGGGTGTAGTGAAAGCAGGGGCTTACCTTCCTCGTCACACACGCGTATTTGTGAGCGTGTGAAAAACACTGATTTGTTAAATGAAAATATGTAAAATATCCTACAATTTCCGTAGCTGATCTTGCTATTCCTTAATTTTTTAATAGACTTAGATCTTCAGCAGCTGAAAACACTCCCACAGTCAGCCAGCTCTACCCTCAGGTGGTAGAAGTCTGGAGACAAGCCTAGGAGTTGTTGGATCTGTACCGTTAGCTGATGGGTTAGGCAGTTCGTTTAAAAAGCCCCTCTGCTCCCCTCCCCACCGTCGCAAACATGGTGAAAATATCGGCTCTCTTTTCACAACTGCCTCTACCAAGAACTTTCATGGAAAGACGCCACTGAAAAGAAAAGAAAAAGAAAGAGGGGGCCGGGCGCGGTGGCTCACACCTGTCATCCCAGCACTTTGGGAGGCCGAGGCGGGCAGATCATGAGGTCAAGAGATCGAGACCATCCTGGCCAACATGGCGAAACCCCGTCTCTACTAAAAATACAAAAATTAGCTGGGCGTGGTGCACCTGTAATCCCAGCTACTCGGGAGGCAGAGGCAGGAGAATTGCTCGAACCTGGGAGGCGGAGGTTGCAGTGAGCCGAGATTGTGCCACTGCACTCCAGCCTGGCTCCTGGCAACAGAGAGATTCTGTCTCAAAAAAAAAAAAAGAAAGAAAGAAAGATGCCACTTGGGAAGAACTGTTTTAGAAGATCTGCTTCTTCACACCCTTGTCTAAGGCTCCAGCACTTCTAACTTCCTTAACATCTGGGAAGCCTTGACGGGGAATCAGACCATTTCCATGGAGTGGTGAAAAGTGAGTCTCAGTGCAGTAACTTGAGAATGAGAAATGATTGTGATCCCAGAGACTGTGGCTCTGAAGCACATTTTTTTAGGTTAAGAGCAAAATATGGTCTCTTTTAAAAAGAGGAAAAAAACTAATCAGAAGTTTGGCTTTCTACATAGAAAAGAGTTCTGTATTGTAACAAGAAAAGATTCACGGCATGTCTTTCTTTACATTCTCATAAACATGCTCACCTCCTACTTTTCCTTGCTTATCTATTACTGGAATGCACGCCCCCCCCCCCCATCCTCTCTGTTCACCTAATGTCCTTTGTCACCAAACATCCATTTCTCTGCTTCTGGGAACCCTTTCCCAAATTTCCTTTGAGAAGCCAGCTGGTCTATTGTTTGTCACTGGTTTGGGTGGAATTCACTCTGAGCTGTAAGGGTAGGCCTAGATTAGTATAAAGAAATTCTTATGTCCTTTTACCAAGGCCATCATGATTTGTTGAGGGATTGACATGTAACCTTGTCAGAGCCAATAAAAGACTAGAAATGTATTAACTAAGAATTCTGGGACGGATAGACTTCCTTCCAGAATCTATAAAGAACTTAAACAATTCAACAAGCAAAACACAAATAACCTCACTGAAAACTGGGCAAAGATACGTGAACAGACATTTCTCAAAAGAAGTGTTTGGCCAGGAAACATATTTTTAAAAAAAAGCTCAGCATCACTAATTGTCAGAAAAATGTAAATCAAAATCACAAGGAGGTACTTTCTCATACCAATCAGAATGACTATTACTAAGAGTCAAAAAAAAAAAAAAACAAAAACAAAACAGGTGCTGGTGGGGCTGCAGAGAAAAGGGAATGCTTGTACACCCTTGGTGGGAATATGAATTAGTTCAGCCACTGTGGAAAGCTGTTTGGAGATTCCTCGAAGAACTTAAAACAGACCTATTAATACCATTCAAACCAGCAATTGCATCACGGGGTATATATCCAAAGAAAAATAAATTGTTCTACCAAAAAGACACAGGCACTCATATGTTCTTTGCAGCATTATCTATAATAGCAAAGACCTAGGTTTTCTGGAATCAACCTAGGTGCCTATTAACAGTAGATTGGATTTTTTTTTTTTTTTTTTTTTTTTTTTGAGACGGAGTTTCGCTCTTGTTACCCAGGCTGGAGTGCAATGGCGTGATCTCCGCTCACCGCAACCTCCGCCTCCTGGGCTCAGGCAATTCTCCTGCCTCAGCCTCCCGAGTAGCTTTGATTACAGGCACGCACCACCATGCCCAGCTAATTTTTTGTATTTTTAGTAGAGACGGGGTTTCACCATGTTGACCGGGATGGTCTCGATCTCTTGACCTCGTGATCCACCCGCCTCGGCCTCCCAAAGTGCTGGGATTACAGGCTTGAGCCACCGCGCCCGGCAATTGGATTTTTTTTAATGTGGTACATAAACACCATGGAATACTATGCAGCCATAAAAAATAATGAAATCTTGGCCAGGCACAGAGGCTCAGGCCTCTAATCCCAGCACTTTGGGAGGCCAAGGTGGGCAGCTCACTTGAGGTCAGGAGTTTGAGACAAACCTGGCCAATATGGTAAAACCCTGTCTCCACTGAAAAATTAGCCAGGCATGAAGGCATGTGCCTATAATCCAAGCTACTCAGGAGGCTGAGGCAGAAGAATTGCTTCAACCTGGGAGGCGGAGGTTGCAGTGAGCCAAGATCTTGCCACTGCACTGCAGCCTGGGCAATAGAGTGAGAGACTCCGTCTAAACAAAAAAACAAAACAAAACAAATCTTGTTATTTGCTGCCACATCGATGCAGCTGGAAGCCATTATCCTAGGTGAATTAACATAAGAATGGAAAACCAAATACTTCATGTTCTTACTTATAAGTGGGAGCAAAACATTGGGTACTCATGGAAGCAAAGATGACAACAGTAGATGCTGGGGACTACAAGAGGTTCGAGGGAGGGCAGCAAGGGTTGAAAAACCACTGGATCCTAGTCGGCATAATATTCCCCAGTTAGTTTCTGTAGATCACTGGTATCCCAAACCTGAGCATCACACAATATATCCATGTAACAAATTTATCCTGGAGGTAAAATAGATAGTCTTTAAAAGTGAAAGCTCAGTAAGCATGTTGAACAGAAAAGTAGAATCCATTCAAGGGAGAATTGGTGAACTGGAAAATAGTTGAAGCGAATTAATGGAAAGTAACACAGAGAAAGAGATATGTGAGAGATTAAAAACCTGCATTGGTCTATCAGGAGTTCAGAGAGAATAGAGATAATAAAGGAAAGGCAATATTTGAAATGAGAACAGAATTTTCCAGAATTGAAAAACAATGGATTCTCAGATCAAGAATCTCACACAGTCCTGTGTAGAGTAAAGAAACATTAATTTTGAACTAAATGGATCTTAATGAACTCAGAGAACACGACGTGAAAATCTTTTTTTCTTTCTTCTTTTTTTTTTTTACATGGAGTTTTGCTCTGTTACCCAGCTAGAGTGCAGTGGGGCGACCTCAGCTCACCGCAACCTCCTCTGCCCGGGTTCAAGTGATTCTCCTGCCTCAGCCTCCTGAGTAGCTGGAACTACAGGAGCCCGCCACTATGCCCGGCTAATTTTTTGTATTTCAGTAGAGACAAGATGTCACCATGTTGGCCAGGATAGCCTCGATCTCCTGACCTCGTGATCCGCCCACCTCGGCCTCTCAAAGTGCTGGGATTACAGGCGTGAGCCCGACCAAAATGAAAATCTTAAAATAAATTATAGAGAAAATCAGAAACAGCAAAAGGATAAACACCCAACAACTCAAAGCAGTAACAAAGACTAGAAGATTTTGACTGTGTTGAGGGAAAATAATCATCAGTTCAACTGAAAAAGAAGTGAATATATTTCATTCAATAGATAATTTAATGGTGAAGAAGAAATCTATTTTTAGTAAAAGATTGACAGTTTATCACTCCAAACTTATGATAAATCAATGCTAAGAAGGATAATAGATTCAAAATGAGGGAATGATATGCAAGAAACAAGATACTGATTTTTTTAAAACTCACTGACAAAAAAAAATATATAATGACTAATTTGGAAAATGTTTTCTTCCTAATCAAGTAGAACAAAATAATAGCAACTAATATGTTAGATATATCAGAAAAATAACAAAAGTGTTGTTAGGGAGAAAAAGGGAAGTTACATAAGGATAGAAGAAAAATTCACCTGGAAAATATAATAATCTTGAACTTGCGTGTACCTTACTGCATAGCTTCCAAAGATACATAAAAATCATTAGACCCACCTGAAGAAGTTGATACATTTTCAAATGTGTGGATATTAATATTATCTCTTTCAGGAAGTGATAAATCCAAAGGGAGGAAATAAGCGTATAGAAGTTTAACACTTTTAAGGCTCTTGGTCCAATACATATCTGGAACCTCATGCCTAGTAATTAGAAGTAGATATTTTCGGGCCGGGCGCGGTGGCTCAAGCCTATAATCCCCAGCACTTTGGGAGGCCGAGGCGGGTGGATCACAAGGTCAAGAGATCGAGACCATCCTGGTCAACATGGTGAAACCCCGTCTCTACTAAAAATACAAAACATTAGCTGGGCATGGTGGCGTGTGCCTGTAATCCCAGCTACTCGGGAGGCTGAGGCAGGAGAATTGCCTGAACCCAGGAGGCGGAGGTTGCGGTGAGCCGACATCGCGCCATTGCACTCCAGCCTGGGTAACAAGAGCGAAACTCCGTCTCAAAAAAAAGAAGTAGATATTTTCTCACATTTTCACTATTAAAAAGGAATCAGTTATGTACTAGCTCACAAAAAAAATTAAAAATCAATAGCAGATGACCAAAAATATTCATATTTTTGGAAATTTAAATATGATTTCTTAACAATTTGTGTGTTAATTAAGAAATAACAATGGAAATTGGAAGGTATTTATATCTGCATACACATTGCTCTGTTTACTTATTTATTTAGAGACAGGGTTTTGCTCTGTCACCCATGCTGGAGTGCAATGGTGTGTGCATGACACACTGTAGCCTGGGCTCAAGCAACCCTCCCACTTCAGCCTCCTGTGTAGCTGGGACCAACATGCCCAGCTAATTTTTAAATTTTATGTAGACACAGGGTCTCTCAATATTGCCCAGGTTGGTCTCAAACTCTTGGGTTCAAGCAACCCTCCTGCCTGGGCCTCCCAAACTGCTGGGATTATAGGTCTGAACCACCATGCCTAGCTTGCTCTGTATATTTAGATCTAAATGAAATTACTCTGTATGAAAACTTGTTAAATGCAGCTAAAGCAATACTTAGGAGGAAATGTGTAGCCTTAAATGAGTGTTAGATAGTGATTCAATCAGAAAAGTCTTTCTTTTCTTCTTTATCACTTCTGCAAAATTTTAGAATGTATCTCAAAAATAAAAACTTAAAAACCTTTTTGTTGCAATATACATACAGAAAAGTACTCAACCTATCAAAGATTTCTATGTATCTTTTTTTCCCTTTTTTTGAGATAGAGTCTCACTCTGTCTCAGAGGCTGGAGTGCAGTGGCAGGATCTTGGCTCTCTGCAACCTCTGCCTCCCGGGTCCTGGTTCAAGCAATTCTCCTGCCTCAACCTCCCAAGTAGCTGGAATTACAGGCATCCACCACCATGCCCAGCTAATTTTGGGGGTTTTTTTGGTAGATAACAGGGTTTCACCATGTTGGCCAGGCTGGTCTTGAACTCCTGACCTCGTGATTTGCCCGCCCCAGCCTCCCAAAGTGTTGGGATTACAAATGTGAGCCACCATACCCAGCCGTCTGGACATTTTATGTGTATGGATCTGATGTGGAGAAGCATAAAATGTGATTAACGTTTATAATATTAAAATTATAATCCATATCATTTTATATCCTCCACAACAGTAAAAATAAACTGTGTTTTCAACACAATATCACCATAAACATTCTACCTCCTAAGAATAGATATAAATTTATCAAGCAAAAAAGATCTAGCATACCATATGAAAAATATAAATCTGGTAAATAAATATATGAAACAACCTTCTGAAACAATCATATTTATTCTATATCCCAACAGATACTAGGGAAGTATTAGATATCACATAGGGTTCCAGCAGGGTTCCAGCAGTGAAGAGTGTTTAATGCAAGGTCTATTTACAAAGCTATGGGTAAGGTTAAGAAAAAGCAACAAGGGGCCAGGCGCGGTGGCTCACGACTGTAATCCCAGCACTTTGGGAGGCCGAGGCAGGCAGACTACGAGGTCAAGAGATCGAGACTATCCTGGCCAACATGGTCTCTACTAAAAATACAAAAATTAGCTGGGCATGATGGCGCACGCCTGTAGTCCCAGCTACTCGGGAGGTTGAGGCAGGAGAATCGCTTGAACTTGGGAAGCGGGGGTTGCAGTGAGCCGAGATCGCGCCACTGCACTCCAGCCTGGTGACAAAGTGAGACTCCGTCAAAAAAAAAAAAAAAAAAAAAAAAGAAAAGAAGAAGAAGAGGAAGAAGAAAGAAAAAGAAGAAAGAAAAGAAAAAGCGACAAGGCATGATGAAATTCTTGAGAATTTGTTCCCTGCCGCCAGGCATCTTGAAAGGAGCTATAACCTTTGGTAGAGAAACACAGCCAGCCCCAACCCGTGCGATGACGTGGAAGGAGACTAAATAACAAATATCCCATCCACACCCTCCACCAGCCCTACCAGAGCCAGCCGGCTACTCCTTCACACTGGGAGGGTCCAGAGACATGCCTTTCCTCAATACTTTGAGAAATAAATTTGTGACAAGGAGCTCCAGCATCCTTACAAGCTCTGTGACTATTCTTCTCTGTCAGCCAGACCTTACAAAGGTAACTGCAGCCACTCAATTGGAAAACTTAAATATGGTGAGAGTATTTGGATTCCAAGGTGTCAGGAGCCAAATGGTGGCATTCGACTGCCAAAGGGTAAGGCAGGCATAGTTACTGCAATCGACAGCAGATTCAAACAGCAATCAGAACAGTCTGCCAATGCAGACCTATGGCATCATGCTGTTCTTAGAAATGAAAGAGAGAGGAAAATTACTAAATTCTTAATCTGTCTATGCAAAAAAATTCTAGACCCAATGAACAAAAGCATAAAATGAATCATAAAAACAGACTCATGGCTTCTCAATCAATTCCCAGACTTAAGCCAGTTTACAGACACAGAATCGGGTCTGTAAACTCCCCAGAAGGGGAGGCCAGGTCCCCTAGAGGAAGAACCCTGGTATACTGTGGAAAATATAAACTGTTAATCTTTTTTCCAGCCTTCCCCGAAGGGTCCTACAGCCTTTCATCAGGGTAACTGTGCATTGGGGTAAATGAAATAACCAGGGTTTTTGGGGTCTGCTGGGCACTGGCTCTCAACTGACACTTCTTCCAAGAGAACCAAAGTGCCTCGATGACCCTCCAGGCAGAGTAGAGGTTTGTGGAGGCTGGAAGATCAATGAAATTTTAGTTCAGGTCAATCTCACAGTGATTCCAATGGGTCCTTAAACCCGGCTAATGAGAGGGATCTCATATGCTACAGGGGTGAGCCTGCTCTAGAGCCCCTGCCAGGCTCAGTCATTCATTGGGAGCAGCCTGAGGAAATCTGGCCTCAAAGAATGTGATGGTGGATCCAGAGGTGTGGCAGCTGGAGCTGTCAATCAGCCCCTGAGATCTGAGAGGCTTACTTTCCATGGCCACCACAGGTGTCACTTATCTCTTTGTGAATTTGAGTACTAAGACGAGAAAAAATGAAAAGTACTCATTACGATTAGTGTTATATGGGGAGGAATCAAAAGCTATGCAGATGGAATAAATTGAGGGGCACATGAAGACCCTTTAAGCTCTTGAAATACTCTCTACTATGCTGCCACAGCACTTACATTCCCAACTATTAGTATTTTTCCCTTGGGTCAAAGCTTTAAAGACATATATGACAGGTATTCACTGGGCGTGTCGATCTTTAGGACATGCCCAGCCATATGATTTTGTTGCTCAGATGGCACTCCGTTAGCCTCTGGTGGAACACGTGTCCTGCTCCGTGTTCTCATTAATTTACTTTGCTATCTTCCCCAGAGGGTAAGAGTTGTGTCTTATTTGATTTTATAACACATCTGACCCTGTCACACAGTGAGTTTTAAAGAAATGATGAGTGAATGAAATGATTGAATGTGGGAGCTAATGAGAGTTTGTCATTTAAGGAATCCAGAAGAAATGGCCTGTCGAGTAGGTAAATTTAGATGAGAGCTAAAAGAAATGCCTCACTGTTGGATAGTGGGAATTGATGGATACCTGGGAAGTGAGAAAGGAGAGGGAGCCTTAGTTAATATGTGTCGACTTCATAATATTCCCTTGGTCTAACTGTTGTTCAGTTTGCAATTCGTTGTCATGTTGATACCACACTTTATCTGTTTTTCTCAACTTCTCCCCAGAGCTCTGTATACTGGAGGTCAGAATAACCTGTTAACTCAGAAATTCTAGTAAAAAAGTAACCAAAACCCGTCATACTGTTAGGTGTAATAGAAAGGGCAAACAAATTGACTTCCATTTCTGAATTGATTGCTTTGGCATTTACAAATGCCAGAGCTCGTATAGAAGGATAGACTTCTTAAGGAAAAGGTCTTGGGACAAACTTTTTCATCAGAACTCTGTGGTTCGTCTGAAGTTGGAGCTCCTGTCATATAAGTTCCAGTTATAATCAAAGTAAGACGAATATATTTGCAAAATAGGTTTAGTCTCATTAAACTTGCCCTGATTATTTTATATAACTGCAGTAAGAATAACCATATAGGCTCTTTTTAAATTTGCTTTGCTGAAAATTTTGCCAGGGAATCTCGGATTAGACTTTTAAAAAATTTCTCCACACTAGGAAGCCAAATCAAGGCAGACATCAGACTTTGCCTGCATTATCTAATACCTGAAGATTTCTTGACGTGCCAGAAAATGGAAATTTTTACACACTCTAAGTCTGGAAACCCTTGAAGCCAGGCATTTTATGCACATTCTCAAATATGACATTCTAGTGAAAGTATTGGTAATATAACCAATGCTTATGACTGTACCCTGTTATAAATTTAACCTCGGGTTGAAATTTAATTACCAGTGTTGGAGATGGGGTCTGATAGGAAGTATTTGGGTCTTGGGGCAGATCCCTCATCAATAGATTAATGCCCTCCCTGGTATAGGATGGTAGTGAGGGATTTTTCACTCTGTTAGTTTCCATGAAGCCTGGATTTTTTGTTGTGTTGTTTTGTTTTGAGATGGAGTCTCTCTCTGTCACCCCAGCTGGAGTGCAGAGATCTCAGCCCACTGCAACCTCGGCCGCCTGGGCCCAAGCAATTCTCCTGACTCAGCCTCCCGAGTAGCTGGGATTACAGGTACCTGCCACCACACCCGACTAATTTTTGTGTTTTTAGTAGAGACGGGTTTTCATCATGTTAGCCAGGGTGATCTCAAACTCCTGAACTCAAGTCATCCACCCACCTTGGCCTCCCAAAGTGCTCGGATTACAAATGTGAGCCCACTGTACCCGGCCCAGACATAGCTGCTAAAAAGATCCTAAGGCTGGATGTGGTGACTCATACCTGTAATCCTAGCACTTTGGGAGGCTGACGCAGGAGAATCACTTGAGCCCAGGAGTTTAAGACCAGCCTGAGTAACAGCAAAACCCCGTCTCTACCAAAAAATAGAAAAATTAGCCAGTATGGTGGTGCATGCCTGTAGTCCCAGCTACTAGGGAAGCTGAGATGGGAGGATTGCTTGAGCCCAGGAGGTTGAGGCTGTAGTGAGCCATGATTGTGCCACTGCACTCCAGCCTGGGTGACAGAGTGAGACTCTATCTCGAAAAAAATAAATAATTAAAAAGAGCTTCAAGCCTCCCCCTTCCCTCCTTCCTCCTTCTGCTTTCTCTTTCACCATGTGATCCCTTCACAGGCCAGCTCCCCTTTGTCTTCCAGTATGAGTGGAAGCAGCCTGAGGCCCTCAGCAGATGCCTGTTAGCCAGCAGAATTGTGAACCAAACAGACCAAATAGTAAAAAGTTTCTTTGCAAACTACCCAGTCTCAGGTGGCGCTTTACAGCAACACAGAATGGACTAAGACGAAAAGTTAAAATTTATCAAAACATGCACATAAACACAGATCATTTGTGGTACAATTTACAGTTGAGAGAAATGCAAACAAACATAAAGATACACTATTAAATCACATCTGCAGAAAACGAGCAACAGTAATATTATAATACTGTAATAATTTCATAGCCTCCTCCTATTGCTATGATGGTGAGCTCAAGTGTTACAAGTATCCACTTAAAATGTCATGTGATGCTAATATCTCCGTGTGAACAGTTCATCTCTCCAGTAAATTGCAGCAAAAAGTGATCTCTTGTGGTTCTCACGTGCTTTTCATCGTGCTTGCTCTAAACCTTGAATAACACTGTGGAACCCATGCAAACTGCCACTAATAAAGCTGGAGGTGCTCCTAAGAAGCAGAGAAAAGTCATGACATTGCAAGAAAAAGCTGAATTGCTCAATTGTACCACAGATTGAGGTCTGCAGGTCTGGTGGCCTGCCATTTCATTGTGTAAACAGATGACATAAACTTACAGGATGGATAAATATGGTGTAATTCTACAGCTGTATTTTCTCTTCCTTATGATTTTCTTGATAACATTTTCTTTTCTCTAGCTTCCTTATTGTAGGAATACATCACATAATACATGTAACATACAAATATGGGTTAACCATTTATGTTATTTGCAAGGCTTCCAGTCAACAGTAGGATAGTAGCAGCTCACTTTGGGAGAGTCAAAAGTTATACTCAGATTTTTGACTTTGCAAGGATTGGTACACCTGATCCCCTCATTTATCAAGGATCAACTGTATATCCACAAATTAGTATGTGGCATATGGTAGCTGCTCAATGAATATTTGTACAGTTATTTAAAGACCATGAGATATTGGGAGCCAAGGGTTTTCTAATATGTTCCAGTATAACAGAGTTCATCACAGAGAGCGGGAGAAGTAAGTCTGTCTGAGCACGGTGCTGGCTTTGTGGGGAAGGGCCATAGCAGCCCCCATGGCTGGATTAGTAAGTTACTTTACACGGCTTCCTAGACTTCTGCAAGCTGAAAAAAACTTGGTCATTGGCCAGGTGCAGTGGCTCACGCCTGTAATCCCAGCACTTTGGGAGGCTGACGAGGGCAGAGCACGAGCTCAACAGATCGAGACCATCCTGGGCAACATGGTAAAACCCCATCTCTACTAAAAAAAACACAAAAATTAGCTGCGTGTGGTCGCGTGTGCCTGTAGTTCCAGTTACTCGGGAGGCTGAGAAAGGAGAATTGCTTGAACCCAGGAGGCAGAGGTTGCAGTGAGCCGAGATCGTGCCACTGCACTCCAGCCTGGTGCCTGGTGACAGAGCAAGACTCTGTCTCAAAAAAAAAAAAAAAAAGAAAAAATGACTTGGTCATAAACACACAGGAAATTTACAGAAAGAACTGGGGAGAGCACAACGAGAGTGGGAAGTCCTAAAAAGATGGCAGCTGCCAGAGCCCAAGCAAGGAGGTTTTTCAGGTTAATGTGATCAAAATTTTACCCCCTGGCTATTGAGGTTTGAGACACACAGATTACATGTGAAATTCCAAAGGATGTGCTTTCAAGAACTAGAACTAACACTGTGGTAACTCTACACATAGTGAGAAGGTACTTAAAATATCACATCCTACCCTTCACAAACCAGAGCAGGCCCAGTTGTTTCCGTAGTTCAGTTTGCTCTATTATCAACTTAATACTTTCTGGTCAGATCTCAGCACCTTTCCTTGACCAAAATGGCTTGTATCTGAGCAATATTGCCTGAGCTAAAAGCTTTTCTTGGCTTCATTTTTCTGTGAAGGAAACACTGCCGTGGACTGAATGTTTGTTTCGCCGAAATTCGTATGTTGAAAGCCTAGCCTCCCCCTTTTCTTCCAGCATGAGTGGAAGCAGTGATGGTGTTAGAAGGCGGGGGTCTTTGGGAAGTAATTAGATCAAGAGGGTGGAGCCCTCATGCCTGGGATTAGTGGCCTCAGTAAAAAAAAAAAAAACATGAGAAAGTTTCTTTCTCTGTCTCTGCTCTGTGTCTTGTGAGGATACAATCAGAAGATGGCCATCTGCAAACCAGGATTCAGGCTCTCATCCTGCAAGGGATCTGCTGGTGCTTTGATCTTCCATCACTCGGGCTCCGAGAAATAAATTAGAAATAAATTTCTGTCATTTAAACTAGCCGGTCTGTGGTATTCTATTACAGAAGCCCAAACTGACTGATATAGACACATATATGTATGAATGTCTATGCACACATTTTTTATCTAGGGCATATCCTGAAGTTGTTTGAGGATGATAGTATTTAGCACAACTAATGTGAAGACATCTACATATCATTTATTTATTTATTTTTTACTTTTTTGAGAGGGAGTCTCATTCTGTCACCCAGCCTGGAATGCAGTGGCATGATCTTGGCTCACTGAAACCTCTACCTCTGGATTCAAGTCCCACCTCAGCCTCTTGAGTAGCTGGGACTACAGGTGTGTGCCACCACGCCTGGCTAACATTTGTATTTTTGGTAGAGACAGGGTTTCACCCTATTGGTCAGGGTGGTCTCGAACTCCTGACCTCAGGTGATCCACCCGCCTCGACCTCCCAGAGTGTTGAGATTACAGGCTCATTCAGAGATCTTGACCTCTTAGGAAAAGAAAATGACCAAAAAAAATTGTCCTGGTTTGTTTTGCGCTGCTACAACAGAATAACACAGATTGGGTAATTTGTAATAAACTCAAAATTATTTGACTCACAATTTTGGAGGCTGGGAAGTCCAAGACTGAGGGGCCACATCTGGTGAGGGTCTTCTCACTGCATCATCCCCGGCCAAAGGCAAAGAGCAAGAGAGCACTTGACATAGCAAGAGAGGGCTGAACTTGCTTTTATAACACTCCCACTCTTGTGATGATGAACCCACTCAGGAGACACATAGGTAAAATAGATAATGATACTAACCCATCCATGAGAGCAAAGCCCTCATGACTTAACCACCTCTTAAAAGTTCCACGAGTCACCACTGTTGCTCTTGGGATTAAGTTTGCAACACATGAAGCTTGGGGGAGACCTTCAAACCATAGCAGGAATAAATCAGGTAAGAGGGTGTGTGTCTTGGTCCATGTGTCACTGTAAGGGAATACTTGAGGCCAGGCAAGGTGGCTCACGTCTGTAATACTAGCACTTTGAGAGGCCGAGGCGGGTGGATCACGAGGTTAGGAGATGGAGACCATCCTGGCTAACTTGGTGAAACCACATTTCTACTAAAAATACAAAAAATTAGCCGGGCGTGGTGGCACGTGCCTGAAGTCTCAGCTACTCGGGAGGTGGAGGCAGGAGAATCGCTTCAACCTGGAAGGTGGAGATTGCAGCCAGCTGAGATCCTGCCACTGTACTGCCTGGGTGACAGAGCGAGACTCTGTCTCAAAAAAACAAAAACAAATACAAAAACAAACAAACAGGAATCCTTGAGGCTGGATAATTTATAAAGAAGAGAAGTTTATCTGGCTCACGGGTCTGCAGACTGCAGAAAAATGTGGCACTGCCATCTGCCTCTGGCACGGGGCTCGGGCTTCGTCTACTCATGACCAAAGGCTAAGAGGAGCTGGCGTGCGCAGGGGTGCAGAGATCACGGGGCAAGAGAGGAAGCAAGAGAGACGGGGGAAGTGCCAGGCTCTTCTTAACAACCAGCTCCTGTAGGAACTAATAGAGTGAGAACTGGCTCACCACTCGAGGAAGACACCTAGCCGGTCGTAAGGGATCTGTCTCCATGACACAAACACCCCCCACTGGGACCCACCTCCAGCATCGGTGATCAAATTTCAATGTGAGGCTTGAGGGACAAACATCCAAACTATAGCAGTGGGCAAGAGTAGTGACAATGTCTATAAGGAAAGTAAGATTCAACTCTCTTCGGTGGTACGGCTCGAGGTAATTCAGTGTGATGGACAGACTCATAGTTTTGCTTGTTTGTTTGTTTCTTTGTTTGTTTGTTTTTTGAGACGGAGTTTTGCTCTTGTTACCCAGGCTGGAGTGCAATGGCGCGATCTCGGCTCACCGGCAACCTCCGCCTCCTGGGTTCAGGCAATTCTCCTGCCTCAGCCTCCTGAGTTGCTGGGATTACAGGCACGCGCCACCATGCCCAGCTAATTTTTTTGTATCTTTAGTAGAGACGGGGTTTCACCATGTTGACCAGGATGGTCTCGATCTCTCGACCTCGTGATCCACCCGCCTCAGCCTCCCAAAGTGCTGGGATTACAGGCTTGAGCCACCGTGCCCGGCGTTTGTTTGTTTTTGAGACGGAGTCTTGCTCTGTCACCCAGGTTGGAGTGCGGTGGTGCCATCTCGGCTCACTATAACCTCTGCCTCCCGGGCTCAAGTGATTCTCCCACCTCAGCTTTCCCAGTAGCTGGGATTACAGGCACCCGCCAACACAACAAGCCAATTTTTGTATTTTTGGTAGAGATGGGATTTTACCATGTTGGCCAGGCTGGTCTCGAACTCCTGAACTCAGGTGATCCACCTACCTTGGCCTCCCAAAGTGCTGGGATTACAGGTATGAGCCACTGTGCCTGGCCAGATCCATAGCTTTTTAAATTTTTTTAAATTCATGCTTTTTAAATAACTTTGCTACAAGAGAAAAATTACTGGTGATATGTCTTTGTCCTTGTTTTATGTTTTTGATAATGACTTAAATGGCAACATGGAAAGCGTGCTTCATACTCATCAATGTCACAAAACTTGGGAAGGTTGCTTGATAATAGACTCGATGTCCAAAAAGTTCTCGTTGGCTGGGATGTGAAAATGAAACTAACAAATAGAACTTCATAAAATTACATATTCAATCAATTAACTAATTAATGTCAGTTAATATTAAATCAATTGCATATCTAATTTATGCCCAGCTTGACAGTTTATCATGGAAGAAGAAACGTGAGCTAACAGAATGAAGAAGCTGCTAAGAAATTTAACACAATATTAAACTGTAATGATAGAGTTTTGTCTAAACTGAAGCAGGAAAAGATAACACTCTTTGAGGTGTATTCTTACCATACCTGAAATACTATGAGTGAAATCTAGATGTCCAACTTTATCGGTCAGTTCTCGCACTGTTATAAAGAAATACCTGAGACTGAGTAATTCATAAAGAAAAAAGCCTGGGTGTGGTGGCTCATGCCTGCAATCCCAGCACTTTGGGAGGCTGAGGTTGGCAGGTCATCTGAGGTCAGGAGCTCGAGACCAGCCTGGCCAACATGTCAAAACCCTGTGTCTACTAAAAATACAAAAATTAGCTGGGCATGGTGGCATGTGCCTGTAATCCCAGCTACTCAGGAGGCTGAGGCAGGAGAATCGCTTGAACCAGGAGGTGGAGATTGTGGTGAGCTAAGATCATGCCATTGTACTCCAGCATGAGCAACAAAGATGGATTCCGTCTCAAAAAAAAAAAAAAAAAAAAAAAAAAAGGTTTAATTGGCTCACAGTTCTGTAGGCTGTATAGAAAGCCTAGTGGCATTTGCTCCTGGGGAGGCCTCAAGGAGCTTTTACTTACAGCAAAAGGTAAAGTAGAAGCAGCCGTCTTACATGGCAAGAGCAGGACCTAGAGAGGGGGAAGGTTGCTATACACTTTGAAACAACCAGATCTCCTGAGAACTCACTCACTAAACAGTATCAACTGGGGCATGGTGCTAAGCCATTCATGAGAACTCTGCCCCCATGAGCCAATCACCTCCCGCCAGGCCCCACCTCCAGCATTGGGGATTACATTTCAACATGAGATTTGGGTGGGGACACGGATCCAAACCATATCATTAACTTTCAGAGATGCTGAACAAGCAGGCCCTCAGAGCAGTTAAGAAAGAAGGATAAAGAGAGGTCTTGGACGAGTTTGGCACGTCGGGGACGTTTATTCAGGAAAAGAGAATCTCTAGGGAGCAAATGACAGGCATGTTCAATTCATTGGAAGGGAAGTCACATGGAAGGTGAGTGTTGTTATTTTGTCTGCCTCCAGAGGGCAGAAATAAAACCAGTGGGAGAAAGTTGCAAGGAGGCAGTTTCAGAAGACTAGGTTTATAACCAGAGTTGTTGATAAAAAGCTGTCTCTGGGCCAGGTGTGGTGGCTCACGCCTAAAATCCCAGCACTTTGGGAGGCCGAGGCGGGTGAATCATGAGGTCAAGAGATCGAGACCATCCTGGTCAACATGGTGAAACCCCGCCTCTACTAAAAATACAAAAGTTAGCTGGGCATGGTGGCGTGTGTCCGTAGACCCAGCTACTCGGGAGGCTGAGGCAGGGGAATTGCTTGAACCCAGGAGGCAGAGGTTGCGGTAAGCTGAGGTCACGCCATTGCACTCCAGCCTGGGTAACAAGAGCAAAACTCAGTCTCAAAAAAAAAAAAAAAAAAAAGCTGTCTCTGCAGAAGTAGCTTTTCCTTTCCCTGGTGCTGTTCAGACTGAGGCCAGGTTCTTAGCTGTAATTGACATGGGAGCCAAGATTTCTGCTTTGGGAGAACAGCAGCATCAATCCTGTGATTTTTAAGAGCCCCGGCATGCATTCAGTTTCTACCTGAATAATTCTGGTAACTGTGTGACAGAGTTCCTTGTTTAAAATGTATTTTTAAAAAATATTGAGCTAAAATTTGCTTATCTTGCCTTGAACAATAGAAAAGAAGGCAAAACCAGCTGGTCGCGGTGGCTCATACCTGTAATCTCAGCACTTTGGGAGGCCGAGGCGGGCGGATCACCTGAGGTCAGGAGTTCAAGGCCAGCCTGGCCAACATATTGAAACCCTGCCTCAGGGCCGGGCGCGGTGGCTCAAGCCTGTAATCCCAGCACTTTGGGAGGCCGAGGCGGGTGGATCATGAGGTCAAGAGATCGAGACCATCCTGGTCAACATGGTGAAACCCCGTCTCTACTAAAAATACTAAAAAAATTAGCTGGGCATGGTGGCGTGTGCCTGTAATCCCAGCTACTCAGGAGGCTGAGGCAGGAGAATTGCCTGAACCCAGGAGGCGGAGGTTGCGGTGAGCCGAGATCGCGCCATTGCACTCCAGCCTGGGCAACAAGAGCGAAACTCTGTCTCAAAAAAAAAAAAAAAAAAAAAAAGAAACCCTGCCTCTACTAAAAATACAAAAATTAGCCAGGTGTGGTGACAGGTGCCTGGAATCTCAGCTAGTTGAGAGGCTGAGGCAGGAGAATTGCTTGACCCCCAGAGGCAGAAGTCACAGTGAGCTGAGATGGAGCCTTTGCAGTCCAGCCTGGGCAACAAGAGCAAGACTCTGTCTCACAAAAAAAAAAAAAAAAAAGAAAGAAAAAAAGAAAAGAAGGCAAAACCACAGATGTGACTGGTTGAATTGTTGGAGAAATGTGCTTAAGTGAAGTGGCAGTGTTGCTTTTAAAATAAGAAATAAGATGAATTGGCTTTGGTCAATGTTCATACAGAAGCTGCTATCATATCTGGCTCAGGATATTAGAATAAGAAATAGATGCAAATAGCCAGTGTGCTGTACTTAAGGTCAAAGGTCGTTTTGTCTTTCTTTTCTGAGATGGGGTCTCTCTCCTGTTGCCCAGGCTGGAGTGCAATGGTGCCATGTTGGCTCACTGTAAACTCCACCTCCTGGGTTCCAGTGATTCTCCTGCCTCAGCCTCCCAGGTAGCTGGGATTACAGAAGTCTGCCATCACACCCAGCTAATTTTTTTTTTTTTTTTTTTTTTTAGTAGAGATGGGGTTTCACTATGCAGGCCAGGCTAATCTTGAACTCCTGACTTCAGGTGATCCACCTGCCTCAGCCTCCCAAAGTGCTGGGATTACAGGCATGAGCCACCATGCTTGGAGGTCAAGAGGAGTTTTTCAGAGTAGGGGCAGGACTGAGCCTGCCTTGAGAACGTAGCAACTTGAGCTATAGGCAAAAGAAAGACATTGAGACTGAGAATGCAGTTAGGTCTTGTAGATATTACGTGTTACTAGTCATAGTGATCTATGAGAGAGAGTTTCAAAGTTAAACATTTTAGCTGGCTGGGCACAGTGGCTCACGCCTGCAATCCCAGCACTTTGGGAGGCCGAGACGGGCAGATCACCTGACGTTGGGAGCTCGAGACCAGCCTCACCAACATGGAGAAACCTCGTCTCCACTAAAAATACAAAATTAGCCAGGCGTGGTGGCACATGCCTGTAATCCCAGCTACTTGGGAGGCTATGGCAGGAGAATTGCTTGAACCCAGGAGGCAGAGGTTGCAGTGAGCCGAGATTGAGCCATTGCACTCCAGCCTGGGCAACAGAGCAAGACTGTATCTCAAAAAAAATAAAAATAAAAATAAAAATAAGTAAACATTTTTAGACTACAGCAGTGTTCAGAGAAGTTGAATGATTTGACACCCTTTCAATGCTAGTTTTAATACTTTCATTCTTTCCTATGTCTTAGTTTTGCATTTTCGATATAAATTATTTGAGATGCAGAAGTATGACTAAGAATCTTTTTAAAAATCAGACTCAACCTACATTGTATAGATGACAGAAGGGTGTAAACGTCTCTGTATCTTCTTACAGGCCTTCACTTCTAGGCATCTTCATTTGGATGTTAACTTTTGTATTTGAGCAAGTCTTAAACTGCTTTTGGGGCAAAGTTTTAGCCATGACTATAGTTTCATAATTTGGGACCTAGAGCAGCAGATTACACAGGTGTCAACACCAGACAGTCACACTCATTGCCTTAGGCTGAGTTCCTTCTTCCTCTTCCCAGAACCATGACTCTGGTATAAGTCTTTTTTTTTTTTTTTTTTTTTTTTTTTTTTTTTTTTTGAGACAGAGTTTCGCTCTTGTTACCCAGGCTGGAGTGCAATGGCCCGATCTCGGCTCACTGCAACCTCCGCCTCCTGGGCTCAGGCAATTCTCCTGCCTCAGCCTCCCGAGTAGCTGGGATTACAGGCACGCGCCACCATGTCCAGCTAATTTTTTGTATTTTTAGTAGAGACGGGGTTTCACCATGTTGACCAGGATGGTCTCGATCTCTCGACCTCGTGATCCACCCGCCTTGGCCTCCCAAAGTGCTGGGATTACAGGCTGGAGCCACCGCGCCCGGCCGACTCTGGTATAAGTCTTATCATTTCCAATGTAGTTTCAGGTTATGCATGTCTGACATGAGCCTTCTTCTTTTATATCCTGCTGCTGAGATAATCAACCTGGAGACCTGTTTCATTTGCTTCGTGGCTTCATAATCCCAGTGTTCTCACTGTATTAAATCTAAATCTCACAAAGTATAGGTGAGAACCATCTATCACAAGTTCCACCTTTTCCTCTGAAGCTTCCAATTCTGTCCTATTAATCCTTCTAAGGAAGGTATCTTTGTTAATTCATTTACTCATTCATTCATTCATTCATTCATTCATTCAAGGAGTCGCCAAAATTTATTAACTGAGCACCAGGTGCTTGAGTTCTTTAATCCTTACAACAGCCTTGGCCAGAAGGTTGATTAATGATCACAATTTAACAAATAGGAAAATTCAGGTTTGGAGAACTTTATGCCCAACATCACTGGTTTTTCTTTTCTCTCATTAAATTCTATGCCCTCCCCGCTGTACCATACTTCCTCTCGTTTCGCAAACAGTTAACGGGCTTGTTTTCTGTGCCAAACCTGGTGTTAGGCAAAGAAGATGAATGAAGCACTGAGATCATACATATGAATATGCACATTTTTTATGTACATTGATTCTTCTTAAGAAGAAGAAATTCAGTCTCGTGGAAGAAACAGGAATAAATTCGTCCTCCAAATTTCTCTTGCCTGCTTTTTCCTCCTTTGCCGGGCTTGTCCTTCAACATGATTTTAACCTTTCACACTCTGAAGTTTGCTCACTCATCTAATCATTCAGATTCTTCCATATACGTTACAATTAATTCATTCACCAAACATAAGGGGTTATTATATTCAAAGCAGAATTCTAGGGTTGCTACTAGGGATATAAATATGAACAAAACTCAGTCAAGTGGAAGAGATAAAGAAGAACTAACTTCAGGCTGGGTGCAGTGGCTTATGCCTGTAATCCCAGCACTTTGGGAGCCTGGGGCAGGAGGAGTGCTTGAGCTCAGGAGTTTGACACCAGCCTGGGCAACATAGTGGGAGCCTGTCTCTACAAAAAAAAAAAAAAAAAAAAAAAAAAAAAAAAAAAAAAAAAAAAAAAAAAATCAGCCAGGCATGGTGGTACACACCTGTAGTCCCAGCTACTACTTGGGAGGCTGAGGCTGAGATGGGAGAATCGCTTGAGCCTAGGAGGTTGAAGATGCAGTGAGCTGTGATCATGCTACTGCACTGTAGCCTAAAACAAAACAAAACAAAACAAAATAACTTCAGAGCAATGTGAGAACTGACAAGGATTATAAGATTGTGGGGAAATGGCTGGATGCAGTGGCTCACACCTGTAATCCCAGCACTTTGGGAGGCCGAGGCAGGCAGATCATAAGGTCAGGAGATTGAGTCCATCCTGGTTAACCCAGTGAAATCCGGTCTGTACTAAAAGACACAAAAATTAGCTGGGCGTGATGGCGTGCACCTGTAGTCTCAGCTACTTGGGAGGCTGAGGCCGGAGAATCGCTTGAACCTGGGAGGCGGCGATTGCAGTGAGCCTAGATGGTGCCACAGCACTCTAGCCTGGTGATAAAGTGAGACTCCATCTCAAATAAATGAATAAATAAATAAGATTGTGGGAAAAAGAGATATGAGTCTGTAGGTAGGAAAGAAGGGAGTGATTTTAGCTGGAGATCAAGGATGAGTAAGTGATCTTAAATAGGGAAGAAGAGGTATGTTTCAGACAGCGGGAAGGCACATACAAAGGGACACAGGTACCTTCTGGGGCCATAAGAGGTCAACTGGGCTGAGAGTATGGCACCTGAGGAAGCCAAAGAGTCTGCAGCCAGAAAAGGCATTTGGACTCAAATGGGGTCTATGCCAGGACAAGAATTTGTCTTTTCCACTCTCCTTATGCAGGACTATGACCTAGAATTGGAATTATGTTTTAGAAAGATTGCTTCAAGTTCCCCTGTGAGGAGCTCCCCAGTAAATAAGCCATTTACGAGAGAGGCTCCCTTTCCCTGGACTCACCATTGCTTCCAAAGAAAAAAAAAAGGCAAAAATCTCCAAAAATTAATGGCAAATTGTACAAGGGAAGGAGCTATTTCTCAGTGTTCTTTTGTGTTCGTTAGACTTTAATAGAGTATTATGTACTGTTACTACATTTTTTTTTTTTTTTTTTAGGTTAACGAAAGTAATCTATTGTCTCTGGTGACTCCCTGAATGCTCCTTTGTAGCTTAATAGTTGAGGCTGAATGTAGTTATTCAGAATACCTGGACCACTACGGATGGAAGGGGCTTTTCTAAGCTAACTTTTGCTCTCTTGCCTCCTGGATAATTTGGGGGGGGGGGGTGGGATGAGATGCAGTCTGCTAAATTCTTTGAGCCTGTACAACAGAAATACATTACATTTGACCTAATATAAACTCAACAGTTATTTACTGAGTCCTACAGTGGTCCTTGCATTGTGCTGTATTTTACAGATATAAAGATAAAAGCAAGAAACAGTCTCTGTCCTTGAGAAACGAATTGGGTATTGAAAGGGGAAATAAGGCTGGGTAAGGTGGCTCACGCTTGTAAACGCAACACTTTGGAGGCCCAGGCGGGAGGATCATTTGAGCTCAAGAGTTCTATACCAGCGTGGGCAACCTACTGAGACCCCTTCTGTACCAAAACCAAAACCAAAACCAAAACCAAAACCAAACAAAACAAAACAAAAAAACCAAACAAACACGGTGTGGTGGCTCATGCTTGCCCCGTGCCTGCACTCCCCAAAACAAGTAACAGAAAACAACAATAAAAAAGGAGGAAATAGATATTTTAACTTAAGTATAATAACATTTGCTTATACTGTGTTAACCGTATGAACAAAATGCTGTGGGAAACAGAGAGGGGAGTAATATAGCTCACAAGGTTGCTGTGGGGATTAACAACAAAAAGGGAAATGCACGTGTAAATGAAAAAAAGTCAGGCTGATTACCAAGTAAACACTGCCTTTATATTATTCTGGCTATCTGCAGAGCGCGCAGGCCTTGCCATTCAAGAGTTGTTAGAAATTCCTGAGCCTCAGGTTTCTTCAGTCTGGCTGAACCAAAAGGAGTTTCTGCTTAGCTAGGCAGGGCCGGGGGACAAGCGAGGCCCCCACCGCTTCTGCGAGTCTGCGATTGTGGCTGCAGGTATCCTCGGTGGTTTACGGTAGTGGGCGGGCCCCAAATCCCCATGTGGTCACGACATCATTGACATGGCGGAATCCCCCATCAAACCCTCCTGGTAGTTATTTGAGCGGCGGCGGCGGCGGCTGGAGGAGGAGAGCGGCAGCGGCAGCGGCGGCGGCGGCGGCGGCGGCGGGAGCAGCGAAGGGGGCGGCAGGGATCCTCGGGGCTGCCGGCCGGGAAGGCGTGGGCAGCGCGGTGTGTGGCGCGCCCGGAGCCCCGCGTTTCAGCCCCAGGGAAGGTAAGGCGTGCAGGAGCCGGGGCTGGAGGAGAGCGGGAGCCCGCGCTGCATCGCCGGGTCGCGGTGCGCTGGAAAGCCCCGGCCTGACGCGGAGTCCGCCGAAGTGCGTGCCTGTCCCGGGAGCGCCCTGGGCTTCCCGGCAAAAACTTGGCGCCGGAGTGCTGGGGCGCCCCGCGCTGGCCCCGGCATCCCGGGAACACGGGAGCCGGGAGGGGGCGGCCCCCGCCTTGCTGGGCTCGGGTTCCCCGCCTGTGCCCCCTGCTTCAGGGTTTGGAGGAGTGAAAGAAACGGGTAGATTCCTCCTAAAAAAAAAAAAAAAAAAAAAAAAAAAAAAAAAAAAAGAGAAATCTGGGCAGTGGCTCGCAGCCTCCCCCCACCCCCAGCCTTCCCAGCGGATTTCGTCCGAGGAATCCGCTCCCCCCTCCCGGAATCTCCGCGGCAGGAACGCTGCCCAGGAGGGGGAGGGCGGGCGGCCAGGCCGAGGAATCTTCGACGTGTCACTTTCTGAGGCTGTAGATTTCCATATGGTGGAGGGAAGAGGGCGGGTGTGCGAAGTGGGGCTGGAAGTTGGGGCCGCCTCTCCACGCCGGCGGGGGCGGTCGGGGGCCTCGAACTCGGGGATGCTCGCGGGGAGGGCCCCAAGCCCGCGCCGGCCAGTCCCCCCCGCCCCCGGCTGGGCCTCTCCGGGACACTCCCCGCCCCGCCGCTGGCCACCTCCGAGCGCGCCACGTCCTCCCTCCCCGTCCTGCCCCCCGGGCTCCCCCCGGGCTGGGGGCGGTAACCGGCGGCCGCGGCCGGACTTGGCGAGCCTGGCGGCTGGAAGCTCGGGCGGGGGAGCGGGGCGCGGCGGGAAGGAGCGGGCGACCCGGTGTGTGGGCCAGCGGAGCTCCGGTCAGTCGGTCACCCCGAGGGGCGCCTCGGCCGGGGAGGGGCGGGCGGGCGGAATCTGCGCCCCGGGGCGGCCAGGAGGGGCCGCGCGGACCGTCTGGTGCCCGCGGCGGGGCTGGGGCCGGCGGCGTGGGAAGGGCCTGTCACTCTCGGCGGAAAGTGGGGCCTCGGGCTGTGCCTGCGAACTTTCCCAGAGGTCCGGGTGCGGGCGTCCCGTGGGAGCCAGGGCACCGGGCCCGCCGTCTCGGGAGACGGGGCCGCTCCGCCTGGCGGCGCCGTTGGCGGGGAGGCTTCCAGGAGTGCGCGGTCGGAGTGGGAGCTTTTGGAATCTCAGCTCCCACCCTGCCTTCCCAGACGGAGCGAGGCAATGGCATTTTATCCAGACAGTGCCGTTTGCAGACTTCCTTAAAAGTTGCAACTTTTTATTTTCTTTTCTCCTCGACCCAGCATTTTCTTTAAACAAAATTCAGAATTTGGCCGCAGTAGGCCAACGCTGGGGCCAACAATCCACAGGTTTCTCTCTCCATCCCTGCTGGTTTTCAGTCCCCCCCTCCCCCCCTTCCCTCCCAGGCTTAATCATATCTTGGAACGGGTGAGGTCTTTTGTTGGGTGGGCACCCCCTGATTGCTTGTCTGTTTATTTTTTAATGTGCAACTAATTTGATTTGAATTTCCTCCAGTTTCCAGGCCTTGCTAAAAAAAAAAGCTAAGAAAGAGGGAATCTGCTTTTTAAAATCGTTTTCTTTCTTCTTTTTCCCTTCTTCTCCTTCTCTTTCTCTCCTTCCTTCCCCTTCCTTCTGTCCTTTTTTTTTTTTTTTCTTTTTAAATATATGTGGCAGGAGGTGGGGCATTGGGAATGGGGAGGCACGGTGGTTGTGGGCAAAGAGTCAAAAGGGGCAGACAGACCCGGAAGAAAAGGAATCTGCTCTGGAATAACACTTTTTTTTTTTTTTGAGGCTTCAGGCCTTGGGCAAAATTGCTTCACTCTGTAATGATTTCTGCTGCCGGAGTTGCTCCCTTACCCCTAAGTTAAAGCTGTGACCCTGGGTGCCTGGTCACCGCCCCACAGCGGATAGCAGCCGGGAGGGCTGCTTTTGTGCCTTTTGTGGGGGCCCTTGGTTCCCCCTCATTGGAGGCTGACTCTGAAATTTACTGGATCAGTAAATTTCCTGGCTCCCTGGGAGCAGCTGTTAACAAGGATAAAGTCTCTGGGCATGTTTCTGGCCCTGCAAAGGGACCTCACCCATGAAGGTACAATTCTCACTTTGTTTAGACACCAGAGGGGCACCCACAGGCTGGCTGAGAATGAGGCATAGTTGATTAAAAAAAAAAAAAAAAGATCATTGCAAAATAGTTTTTAAACTCACACGTGCTTTTAAAGTGTTGTGGTTTAAATGACTTTAAGATAAAAAAGAATTCATCTGTAAAGATAGTGTACATTGAAAAGATGTTAAAACTGCAGGATCTCATCATGAAATAGGAGGTTGTAGCTTCTAATTACAGTATATACAATTACAGAAAGATATTCCGGTAATCTTTTAAGACAGACTTTATAAATAGCTCACATCAGAGGATGGGTTATATTGGAGAGCCAGTCTTCTGGGGTTTCTTGAATGCGTGGGATCCGTAAGGAAGCTCGAGGCTCTTGGAGTCTAGGTGGTAGTTTACTCAGTAGGAGTTTGCGCTCCTTTTGCCCAATTCTTTATTTAACCCAGTAGCATTTGATTGATAGGTTCATTAGAAGCTAACTGGAAGAACTTCCCACACTCTTCGGTTTTAGAAAAGGAGGCCTAGGAAGGGAAAGTGACTTATTGAAGGTCACCATGAAAGACCAAAGTTTAATAGAGGATTGTGTTAATAGCTACTTCTCTGGGATATCTGATGTGTACTGAGCACTATTTCCTGTGCTTTGATACATTATCTCATTAAAATTCTAATAGTCTTTCGATTTAGGTGGTATTACGCACGCTTTACAAACAAGGGCATTGAGATTCCCAGAATTAAGTAACTTGCATAAGATCGCATAGCTACCCCCAGGGCCATCCAGTATTTTCTTCAGTGTTGGGAATGGTTCTGTCTGTGCTGTCCAGTACAGCAGCCACAAGGCACATGTAAATGAGTCTTTGAAATGTCATTAGTGGACTGAGAAAGAGCAGTTGAAGTTGTTGCTGTTGTTTTTGAGATGGAGTCTCCCTCTGTCGCCCAGGCTGGAGTGCAGTGCCGCGATCTCAGTTTACTGCAACCTCTTCCTGTCTGGTTCAGGCGATTCTCCTGCCTCAGCTTCCAGAGTAGCTGTGATTACAGGTGTCTGCCACCACGCCTGGCTAATTTTTCGTATTTTTTTTTTTTTAGTAGAGATGGGGTTTCACCATGTTGCCCAGGCTGGTCAGGAACTCCTGACCTTAGGTGATCCACCTGCCTCAGCCTCCCAGAGTGCTGGGATTACAGGTGTGAATCAACACACCTGGCCTAAGTTTTATTTACTTGTAATTATTTTAAATTTAAATTGCCACTTGTGGCTGGTGGTTACCATATTGGAGAGCAAAGTATAGAACTTTTTGATTCCCAAATCTTTCCACATGTAGCTGGGTCATCTTGCTCTTTATTTTGAGACTCACCCAGCCTGGAGTGCAGTGGCACGATCAGGGCTCACTGTCGCCTGCACCTCACAGGCTAAAATGATCCTTTCTCCTTAGCCTCTCCAGTAGCTGGGACTACAGGTGTGCACGCCACCATGCCGGGTGGTCTATTACTATTTTTTGTAGAGAGAGGTCTTACTATGTTGTCTTGGCTGCATACTGCTCTTCAGACCTCTTGGTTCATTTTTCTTTCTTCTCTGATACCAGAAGTTACATTCAGCCCTTAAATGGAATTTAAAGACTTGAGTTAGCTATAGCTCAACTTCTTTCATATGGAAAGTGGATAAAATATGCACATTATTTCTTAACTATTTGGTTTTAAAAAACAATGCTTACATGTCATAGTTAAAACTGGCAAAAAAGAAAACTTTAAATGGTAGTTGTTTTTGGTTTAATATAGGAGTTGCTGAAAAAGTAGTCAGTTTGTTGGTTATTTTAGTGTAATAAAGGCGTATAAATAGGAAGCAATGTGAAAAGTCACTAATAGGAAGTTGAAAAAGTGATCCTCTCACACCCATGTTCATCTGTTCATTTGACAGTTCTTTTCAAATGACTTCATAAGTATCAGTAAATTCCATTATTCACTTTTCCTCATGTAGCTGCAGAATTAATCAGAAGACTTAAAATCATTCTCTTGCTATCAGAGTGTAAAAATCAAATATCAAACACATTGGATTCATCTGTGAATTGGGAAGAATATGTATAAGATTAAAACAGAAAGAGCCATTTGATGGCAGATGATCCAGTAGTTTTCTGATTAGTGGATTTAATTTAAATTCATTGTATTTTAGAGTTTCATTTGCTAAAAGGAATTTCAACAACTTTCTGATATCGTATGGAATAGTGAAAATTCCAACTCATGTTAAAGTAAGCATTCTTTTATCTGGATTGGATTCTGTCTATACATATCCAATAACCCAGTACCTTTTTTTTTTTTTGGTGTGTCACCCTCAGGAAAAGGCAAATTATAATGTAGTCTCTTTTTTATTAGGATTTTTAAGAGGCAACTGCCAGGTTCAGTATAAATATATCTGAGTTTACTGTACCTTCCGTAGTCATAGGACTGTCCAAGGATAATTGCAGTTCATAGTCTTAACTCTAGACATTTCCTGAAGGACCTATGTCTGTAAATTATCTTTAAATTGTTCTATGTTATTTTAGTGTTATGTGAATTACATTGCTTCCAGCTCTTTGAAAATTGTTAATTCAACTGCAGGTAAAGCATCAGTTACTGAGACTGTTCAGATAACTGAAACATCCAGTTCATACCCATTCCTGACCAGTGGGACCACTGTACTATTTTCAGGATAAGAGCCATGTTATAAATAGGATTATAGTGTCCTAGTGAGTGTGACAAATATAGGAAACACGATTTAACCCATGACGTATGGTTTGATTTATAGGCCATTCCCAAATGCTTCACAGAAATGAGAAATTTACTATAATCTTAAAGGAGAAAGATGTTTCAATGATGGACAAAGATGAGGGCCACATCTGAGCATCAGTTTGAAATTGGAATATCTCCCCTGTCGAGTAGTGACTTGACTTTCCAGCTGGGTCCCTGATAAGCTTTTGAACCTCTCTTAGTCTGGGTTTCCTCATTTTAATGTAAGGAGGAAAGATCTAACTCATACCTTTTCAAACGGTTGTCACAAAGGATTAATGAGTCATTATATTGAAAAGTGTTTGGCAAAGCCTTATGCAGACTCCATAGTTCATTAAATTCCAAAGTTTAAAACTGAGCTGGACCTGTGGTATTTCTTTGCACATTTTCAGAGACCTCCAAATTGTGCTTGGACAGTTTGAAAAATGCTTTATTGTTCTTTGTGATTAGTAAATCAGGTCCAAGCTTTAGATGCTGTGTTTTATTTTTACCCTACTCCTAATGGAATAGGTGATTTGTGACCTCTCAAAGGTTGTACTGTACATAAGTTGTCCCATATCTGTGCGTTTGGAAAGTTGGTCTTAGCTGAGCTAGTGTTGCTGAAGTGGACAGGCCAGGCTTGATTCAGGGCTGTTTTTGAGGTGAATGGGAAAAAGTGCAGTCTCTTAGAGGAACTTTCAGTACTGAATGATAGAGGAATGAGGTTTTAAAAAGTCTTTGTACATTGCCTTAGCCTATTACTTGAGCTTTCAGCAATTACAGCTGAGAATGGAAAAGAATCATATTTTCAGCGTAGGGGAAGCTTTGCAACCTTACCTGCCTTTCCACTTTAGAAATCATACTTGCCTTTTCTTCATGTTAATGAGGTTAATCCATTAAGTGAGATTTTTATGTGGTAAGACATTATTTTAGAGTAAATTAACTTTCATTCTTAAAGCTGTTGAGAATTCACTTACGTGGTTGAGGAGAAGCTTTGTTCTTAGTTTGCTGAGTGTCTTTATATGTATATTTTGCCTTAAAATATATAGTACAGGTCTTGATTGACTTACGACCTATGCAACTTACGACCATTCGACTTGATGCCCACAGTTGCTAGCCACGACTGCTCCGCGTCTGGCAGCGCTAACGTTGCCCAGCTGGGCATACGACAGTGGGGACCAGCTTCCGGCAGCACAACCATCTCCACGTGCACCATTTCAACTGT
This sequence comes from Saimiri boliviensis, assembly GCF_048565385.1. Classification (NCBI taxonomy): domain Eukaryota; kingdom Metazoa; phylum Chordata; class Mammalia; order Primates; family Cebidae; genus Saimiri; species Saimiri boliviensis. Next base: position 6,407,254 of record NC_133457.1, on the reverse strand, counting down.
ACATAGAGCCTACTCAACTTACGACCAAATCGTGTTGCGACCGGTCGGGACCAATCGTGGTCGTAAGTCGAGCACTAGCTGTATGGTGATGGCATGTGTTTTCAAGAGGCAGAGCATGCTTGAATTATTGTGGCTAGATAGGGGCAGCTGGACAAGCTCAGGCCCAACTGGCAGAATGACTTGATGGTGCTTGAGCACTTTGCGAGGTACATCAGGTGAGAGGCCAGTCCTTAGGAACAAGCTCACCTGGAGGGGAGTTTGTTTCCTGGAGGGGAGTTTGTTTGTGATGCAGGTTTAATGTCAAGGACCAGTCCTTGGAAACAGAAGGTATGTGGGGTGGCAATTGAAGATCAGGGGACGTAAATGTTTTTATTTAATTTTTTTTTTTTTTAGACAGAATCTCGCCCTGTCTCTGGAGTGCAGTGATGAGATCTCAGCTCACTGCAACCTCTGCATCCCTGGTTCAAATGATTCTTCTGCCTCAGCCTCCCAAGTAGCTGGGACTACAGGTGTGCACCACCATGCCCAGCTAATTTTTATATTTTTAGTAGAGACAGGGTTTCACCATCTTGGCCAGGATGGTCTCAATTTCTTGACCTCGTGATCCGTCTGCCTTGACCTCCCAAAGTGCTGGGATTACAGGTGTGAGCCATTGCGCCTGGCCCAGAAATGTTTTTAAAACCACCAAGTATAAATCACATAAGATTGATAGACTATGATAATCAGCCATTTACATACAGATGAGGATGTTTGTCAGTTTGAAAATGGATCACTTCTTGAATTTTTCTTTGTTTCTCCCGGTTAAGATATGCAAGTTTAGCATTCTCGTAAGTGCTGGATCCGAATTTCTGATGCCCTTGGCAATAGTTGGTGTCAGCTTATACATCAGCTTCTAATTTTTTTTCCTTTTTGTTTTTTAAGATACAGAGTTTCACTGTTGCTGGAGTACAGTGGCTCTATCATAGCTCACTATGGCTTTGAACTCCTGGGCTCAAGTGATCCTTTCACCTCAGCCTCCCAAGTAGGACTATAGCTAGGACTGTACGTTTACGCCTCCATGCCTGGCTAATACTTTTTGACTTTTATGGAGACAGGGTCTTATTTGGTGGCTCAGGCTGGTCTGTAACTTCTGGCTTGAAGCAGTCTCTCTGCTTCAGCCTTCCAAAGTGTTGGGATTATAGGTATGAGCCACCTTGCATGGTCCTGTTTTATTTTTGTAATATAATTAAAACACATCGTCAGTTTCAAATAACCATTTTGGGGGATAGTGGGGGTTTTTCTGAGATGGTATTGAGTCACAGTGTTATTTGAGGTTCTAGGAAGTATCAAAGTGTGTCTTCTGTTAAATGATTATATTTGAGTTTAAAATGTAATTTTATTTCAGTTACTTGTTTATTGACTCAGAATGCATTCATTGAGATCTAGACCAGGTTCTTTGTTAATGGAACACTCTACTGTGTTCTGACGTTTTTGGAATCTCATATAGAGTACAGTATTTACCACCAAACTCCTAGGGCTGGATGGTGGTAAGTTCGATTCTTTGCTACCTTCTGAAATGGGAGAAATATTAAAATTGGAGGACCTTCAGGCTGTGTTAGACTTTAAGGCTTCTAAATTGTATTAAAAGTTAAGGATACATCTTTGTTTCGACCCTGGAAAGAGTAGTAAAGATTTTCATAAAGGCCAACTAGTCAGAAAAATGTACTAAAATTGACATGATCCGAATGCACAATTATTGAAATAATTGTCTAGAAAGTTATATTTATACATGAACAAAGGTAGTATGTTTTAGAAATAGTTGAAGATTCCAAAATCTCAGGAAATATAATGGTTTATTTTATTTTTAAGGGATTTCAAATTCCCCAATAGCCTATGAAAGATGGGTCTCTATTAAAAATAACTCCGTTGTTCTACATGTAACTAATTAGGGATTTGCAATTATCCAGGCAAGGCTAGGATAAAGTTTGGCTGCCTATTCTTTATGAAAAGGTTTTACTATAAATATCAGAAGTTTAAATAGAACTTAAGAGGAATATTTACCTAATTAAAAGAACAAACCACTTTTAAGCACCTTTGGAAAATCAGTTTACTTAAAAGCAGTGTGAAAATACAGAATGCGTTCATTAATGCTGGTCTGCTGCTGGGCTTTACATAGAGATTCAGGAGCCCATAGAAAGTTGGTTCTCTCTGATTGCCATGAAATAAATGTTGATTGACTCAGTGCTCTTATGTGAATGAGAAACAGCTGACCAGCAATGGGTAGAACTATATTATTTGCTTGCAAAATATATCGCAACAATAAACACAATATCTATCTCCCCCACCCCACTCCACTCTACCAATAGACTCCAACTATGCCTGTTTATTGATTTTCAAGTTTTTCTGTTGAGATTTGTTTTGCTTCTTGATTTCTTTTGTCACCTGTAAGCATTTGAAGGCAGATTGGTGAGAGCAGGTGTTAAAGGTTTAAGGTGTTCATCATTATTGCTTTCAGCTTCATTTCTCCTGCCTTTGCATTTGGGCAGAATTGTGGGGGTCCTGAGTTTAGTATTTCAATAAGCTATACCTGTCTTCCTCCTCTAATTTTACTAAGGCAAGATCCACCTGGGCAACTTAGTTCCAGGTACTGTATGAACTTGCCGGTAAAGAGAGTAAGTTTCTTTTAGAAGATTTCAGGACAATATTTTACGTTTTATACTTGGTTACTCAGATACGAGGTTTTCTAGTATGTGACTACTTAGGGGTCAGATTTGACCAGTTTTTATGGTACACGTTTTACATACAGGATACTTAATGTATTTCTAGGATATTCCGCTTCACTTTCTCTTATAAAGTTTTTAAAAACCCATTCTGTACCTTCTATATCTTTTATTTAAATCATTCAATGGGAAAGAAAATAATAAAAGTCTTTAGATGCAGTTTCTGATTTTTCATCATGGATTTTTAATCTCAGGAAAAAATAATTCTGATTAAGAATAATAGAGGTAAACATTAGTCTGAATTAGTGAGTTAGGTAACGCTTAAATATATTGAGCTGCAATCCTCCATGGCTGCTCTTGGGAATGTTAAATGATACAGCTACTGTGGAAAACAGTTTTGTAGTTCATAAATATTTACACATAGAATTACTGTATGATTCAGCAGTTCCAATCCTGTATGCAAAAGGAAGCAGGGACTCAGATACTTATAAGTCAGTGTTAATAGCAGCATTATTCACAATACCTAAAAGGTGGAGATAACCCATGTCCATCAATAGATGAATGGATAAACAAAATATGATATTCTATGTTGGAATATTATGCTACAGTGGAATATTATTCAGTCATAAAAAGAATGCAGTTTTTTTTTTTTTTTTTTTTGAGTTGGAGTTTCACTCTTGTTATCCAGGCTGGAGTGCAATGGCGCGATCTCGGCTCACTGCAACCTCCGCCTCCTGGGTTCAGGCAATTCTCCTGCCTCAGCCTCCTGAGTAGCTGGGATTACAGGCACGTGCCACCATGCCCAGCTAATTTTTTGTATTTTTAGTAGAGACGGGGTTTCACCATGTTGACCAGGATGGTCTTGATCTCTTAACCTCGTGATCCACCCGCCTTCGCCTCCCAAAGTACTGGGATTACAGGCTTGAGCTACCGTGCCCGGCAAGAATGCAGTTCTGATACCTGCCATAACCTGAATGAATCTTGAAAACACTATGCTAAGTGAAACAAACCAGATACAAAAAGATAAGTGTTGTATCTATTCACTTTGATGAGGTGACTAGGATGGGTAAATTCATGGAGATGAAAAGTAGAATAGAGATTACCAGGGCTTGGGGGAAGGGAAAAGGGAGAGAGAGTTTCATGGGTATAGAATTTCAGTTTGGGATGATAAAAAGGTTCTGGAAATGAACAGTGGCGATGGTTGTACAACATTTTGAATGTATGTAATGCCACTAAGTTGAATGCAGAAAATGGTAAGTTTTTTGTTATATATACTTTGTGACCAAAAAATGCAAAAGTAAATATTGAAGATGTATCCTACACAGTCTCCATATGCCTCTCTACTCCTGCTTGCTCTACTTTAGGCATGTATATAGATAGTTAATATTTTGTTTTCATCTATCTGTTGCAGTATCAAGGGAGATTTCCCTAGGCCGTTTTTTGGAGATCAGAGAGTTTCCTTCTTTTATTGACTGACTTGAATTTAGAGGAAAATGTTTAAAAGTAGATCTCTGGAGGGGAAAAAGGGCATTTAAATATTTAGATGATTTGGGGAGTTTATTAATATTTGCAAACCGGGGAGTTTATTAATATTTGCAAACCATGTAAGCACATTAAGATAGTCTGTCCTGAACAGCACAGCGAGTCATCTAGAAATCTGGGAGTAGGTGTACAATTGAACCTGTCACATTTTCTAACCTTTAAACATTTTATTCATTCTTGACATCGTGAGTACTTGTGGAAAAACTTTGATTTCTATTTAAGAGAAATGGTCTAAGTCATCACTGTACTCATGTTGGAAATGCATTAAGTGATAGAATTCTTTAGTTCCTTAGACTGTAAAACCAAGTTACAAAAGGGATAGAGGGAAAGAAAGCACATATATTCTGTTGTATTCATCTGAACTTGTCTCTAGCATGTAATGATTGCATAGTAGATTCTGTTCCCTTTGTTTTTTCTTGTGAGATATTTGATGTTGAGTTTAGTTCAATCATTTACCAAAAGATGGGCCCGATTTTCGTTTAAGTGATGGGATGCCAAAGCCTAAACATGAGATGGAAAGTATGTATACTCAAAATGTCAAATAAAAGTTCTAATGGAAAGATTTAAATTTAAACACAAATAAGTTCTTAAGGAAAATGATATACCATTTGCTACCAAAAAATGTTTACCATTCATTCCAGAACTCTTGCAAAACTGTCAAATTGCAAGGGTGTGATAGTAATGTATACGTGTACTCTCTGTGGGTATATATGTTCTCTCTCTCTCTCTCTTTTTTTTTTTTTTTTTTTTTTTTTGAGATGGTGTCTCACTCTGCCGCCCAGGCTGGAGTATGGTGGCATGGTCTCAGCTCACCGCAACCTCCATCTCCTGGAGGTTCGTGTGATTCTCCTACCTCAGCCTCTGGAGCAGTTGGGATTACGGGCATGTACCACCATAACTGGCTTATTTTTATATTTTTAGTAGAGATGGAGTTTCACCATGTCGGCCAGGCTGGTCTCGAACTCCTGACCTCAGGTGATCCACTTGCCTCGGCCTCCCAAAGTGCTGGGATTACAGGTGTGAGCCACCATGTCCAACCTCTGAGAGTATATTTTCTTGTGTGTGTGTGTGTGTGTGTGTGTGTCTGTGTATATAATGTGTGTATATATAGTATTTATACTCATTAGGTGTGTATATATATTGCCGTGTATATAAATGGCTTGATACAACTGCACTCAATGAGCTCTTCCTACCATAGCTGTCATTTTTGTGACGACCTAATTTCTCTGGCAGGAGGTTCATTACTGACTGATATCAAATGGTATTGAGAGTCATGGCCTCCTCATGTCCAGAAGTGATGTGAAGAATTACTACATTGTGTTTAGGGTGCTCTTATTGTGGCCTAGTCAAAAGAAAATTATCTCCCTTTTCCTTTGCATATCCTCGTTATGTTTCAGAGCCATCATTTTGGATAACTTCTCATTTTCTTTTTTTTTTTTTTTTTTTGAGACGGAGTTTCGCTCTTGTTACCCAGGCTGGAGCGCAATGGCGCCATCTCGGCTCACCGCAACCTCCGCCTCCTGGGTTCAGGCAATTCTCCTGCCTCAGCCTCCTGAGTAGCTGGGATTACAGGCACGCGCCACCACGCCCAGCTAATGTTTTGTATTTTTAGTAGAGACGGGGTTTCACCATGTTGACCAGGACGGTCTCGATCTCTCGACCTTGTGATCCACCCGCCTCGGCCTCCCAAAGTGCTGGGATGACAGGCTTGAGCCACCGCGCCCGGCGACTTCTCATTTTCTTAAATTTCTTCTAGCACTTTGTACTTTTCAGAAGACTTCACTTTTTCATTGTTGTCTATTATCTCCTCGTCTCCCTTATTTGGGAGTAGAGATGATTTGTTATTTACATTTTTTTCACATGGGTTCACAGTAAATGTTCATTTGATGGCTCGGTGGCTGGATTCCCAGTTTGAATGTGCCATTTAAACTTAGCGCCTTTCAGTAAGAAGGATGCGGTAGACTTTGGGGACTCCAGGGAAAAGAGGGGGAAGGAGGTCAGGGGTAAGACGACAAACTGGGCCGGGCGCGGTGGCTCACGCCTGTAATCCCAGCACTTTGGGAGGCCGAGGCGGGTGGATCACGAGGTCGAGAGATCGAGACCATCCTGGTCAACATGGTGAAACCCCGTCTCTACTAAAAATACTAAAAATTAGCTGGGCGTGGTGGCACGTGCCTGTAATCCCAGCTACTCAGGAGGCTGAGGCAGGAGAATTTCCTGAGCCCAGGAGGCGGAGGTTGCGGTGAGCCGAGATCGCGCCATTGCACTCCAGCCTGGGTAACAAGAGCGAAACTCCATCTCAAAAAAAAAAAAATAAAAAAAAGACTACAAACTGGATTCAGTGTGTGCTGCGCCGGTGACGGGTGCACCAAAACCTCACAAATCACCACTGAAAGACCTACTCACGTAAATGCCGCCTGTTCCCTGGAAACCTATGGAAATAAAAGAACAAAATTTAGTGCCTTTCTTTGGGCACCCAGTCAGTGTGTCTTCTCCTGCCTTAATCTCTGAAACATGGGCTATACTGTATTATAGACATTTTTGTGTTTCCATGGTTTTCTTGAGTTTTTTCCTCCAAGTAGGTAACTAATAAATACTTGATTAAACAAATGAAGATGAAAGGCATGTGTCACCTGGAGCGCAAACCTAGCTTTTTTATTCCTTGCTATTTTAAAGAAATGAATGTCTTTCAGAGAATACATGACTTTTTCATGTCTCTGTTAGATTGCGAATTGATTTGGAAAATTAGAACAAATAGCTGTATTTCTGTTCCATGAAAATATGGGCCTCCACTTAACGTACATTGTGTTTGTTTATTGGAGTCAGTTCAAATTATAAGACAATTATTTTTAAAAATACAACTTTTAAGAGATTTGTGGTAGTTTCAAATGATCCCTTTTAAAAATGATCTTTGGCTTTTTCCTTCCCCCCCCCCCCCCCCCCCCAGAGAGCCTGGCTCTGTTGCCCAGGTTGGGATGCAGTGGTGTGATTGCCACTTACTGAAGCCACTGGCTCCTGGGCTCAAGTGATCCTTCCACCTCAGCTCTGAGTAGCTGGGACAACAGGCAAGTGCTGCTATGCCCAGCTAATTTGTGTGTGTGTGTGTGTGTGTGTGTGTGTGTGTGTATGTTTTAGAGACGGGTCTTGCCGTGTTGCTCAGGCTGTTCTGGAAGACCTGTGCCCAATCAGTCGGCCCGTGTTGGTGTCCCGAAGGGCTAGGATTATAGGCATGGGCCACGCCCAGCCTTAAATGATCCTTTTATAAGGGAAATTCTAGAAAGGACATATTAAGAGGCAGAAACCCTCTCCTCCCCAAAATGTGCCTTGCTGAGATGTTGGAGGCCCAGCTGAAAGAGTCGATTCTGGCCAAGTGTTGGTTAGTGCTGAACTAAGCCATGGAGGAAGGGTCAGAGAGCATGCCTTGGGACGAACTTGAGGAGAGTGACGTCAGCTATTTGCAGGGGAGTTAAAACCTGTTAGGAGGAGAATCTCCTGGGGCATTATAGGGCTGTGTGTTTGGAGAGGGGCCGAACCTGTGGAGCTCTTGTTCTTTAGAACAATTCACCTGGGGTGGGATCCAGGTGAATTATGTGATCAGGCAAGTATGGGGAACTCAGAGGCGGAGGGGTGGCCCTCTCAGTAATCTGCCCCTTTAAGGTTTTCAATTTAATGTCTGGAAAGAAGAGAGTTGAGAAGAGTACTAAGATTCAAGGACTCTAGTTAGGAGATAGGGCAAAATTGAAGGTTTTAATCATCATATTCCTTAGAGTAAAATGATAGCCAGCTATTGGCAGTTTTGTATAGAAATGAGGACGCTTTTGTGCACTGTACTTCTAAACCCTCTGACCGCAAGTCAGATGTAAAATATAGTAATAGTGGCCAGCAATTTTCCAGCACTTACTACTTGACAGGAGCTTTCATGTATATATATATTCCACTCATACTTATATTCTATGTGTGTGTGTGTACATCTATCCATTTATCTATATAAGCACACTTTTTTTTTTTTTTTTTTGAGACGGAGTTTCGCTCTTGTTACCCAGGCTGGAGTGCAATGGCACGATCTCGGCTCACCACAACCTCCGCCTCCTGGTTTCAGGCAATTCTTCTGCCTCAGCCTCCTGAGTAGCTGGGATTACAGGCACGAGCCACCATGCCCAGCTAATTTTTTGTATTTTTAGTAGAGACGGGGTTTCACCATGTTGACCAGGATGGTCTTGATCTCTCGACCTCGTGATCCACCCGCCTCGGCCTCCCAAAGTGCTGGGATTACAGGCTTGAGCCACTGCGCCCGGCAATATGAGCACACTTTTATTAAAAATAATTCTTGGGCCGGGCGTGGTGGCTCACACCTTGTAATCCCAGCTTTGGGAGGCCGAGGCGGGCGGATCACAAGGTCAGGAGATCGAGACCATCCTGGCTAATATGGTGAAACCCCATTTCTACTAAAAATACAGAAAAAATTAGGCTTGGTGGCACAGGCCTGTAGTCCCAGCTACCTGGGAGGTTGAGACAGGAGAATTGCATGAACCCAGGAGGTGGAGGTTGCAGTGAGCCAAGATCGCACTACTGCACTCCAGACTGGGAGACAGACAAGACTCTGTCTCGAAAAACCCAAAAAAATTCTGGAAGATAATTCTGTTTTTGTTTTGTTTTGTTTTGTTTTTTGAAGATGGGGTTTCACGATGATGGCCAGGCTGGTCTTGAACTCCTGACCTCAGGTGATCCACCCACCTCAGCCTCCCAAAGTGCTAGGATGACAGGCGTGAGCCACCGCGCCCGGCTAAGAATTCTGTTTTTCTATAAGTGTTTCCCACACCCACAGCAGAAGCTGGTACATATTGAGTGCCCCCATCCATGTTTATTGAGTGAATCAAAGATGAGAAGTCATGCTCAACAACATTCAAAAACTTTCCTAAGGTCACCTAGAGTGATTTTAAAACTTTTTTTCAACTGTATCACACTGCTTCTCAGTAGTTCAAGCTAATGATGCAATTTGTATCTCTAGACTTGGTACAGTGTCTCTGTTCCCAGGTGGCTGAATACTAAGGCTAAATAGTAGCTGAATACCTTCTGTGGGCTCAACCTGTCTATTGCCTAGAAAACAATTTTTTTTTGAGACTGAGTCTTGCTTGGTTGCCAGGCGCCAGGCTGGAATGCAGTGGCATGATCTCGGCTCACCGCAACCTCTGTCTCCTGGGTTCAAGTGATTCTCCTGCCTCAGCCTCCTGAGTAGCTGGGACTACAGGCATGTGCTACCACACTCAGTTAATTTTTGTATATTTTTTAGTAGAAACGGGGTTTACCATGTTGGCCAGGATGGTCTTGATCGCCTGACCTTGTGATCTGCCAGCCTTAGCCTCTGAAAGTGCTGGGATTACAGGTGCAAGCCACTGTGCCCGGCCAAATCTACTTTTTTTTTTATGATTTTTTTTTTTTTTTTTTCAGATGGAGTCTCGCTCTGTCACCCAGACTGGAGTGCAGTGGCTTGATCTTGGTTCACTGCAACCTCTGCTTCCCAGGTTCAAGTGATTCTCTTGCCTCAGCCTCCTGTGTAGCTGGGATTACAAGCTTGGGCCACTATGCCCAGCTAGTTTTTGTATTTTTCATAGAGATGGGGTTTCACCATGTTGGCAGGGACAGTCTCGATCTCCTGACCTCATGATCTGCCTGCCTTGGCCTTCCAAAGTGCTGGGATTACAGGTGTGAGCCACCACACCTGGCCAAATCTACTTTTAAAACAATAATATTCTGAACATTTTCCAAGAGGGAGATTTTTCTAGATTGTTCTCTGTAGTAGCAACTTAAGCTTAGAATGAAAGAAACCGGAGAATAAAATTGTACTTCATAGAAAAGAATGTATAAGAAATGCAGTAGAATGAATGGGAAAAATCCAAGGCAGTTGGTTAAGAAATGATAGTGAAGTTTTACCTTCTTCAGACACTTTCAACACTCTATGAAAGAGAGTCCTTTTACTCAGTGGTAAAACAGTTCTGTTCATCCTCAGTGCCTTTCATTTAATAAGAGTCAGATGCTGTACCTACAGTTTGCACCTGGAAAAGCAAATCCTCCTATTCCTAATACTGTTCTTCTCCTTTTAAAGGTTAAGGTTTCTGGCGGTTTGGGTTGTACCGAAGGCAGCCACAGGGATGGGATGAGCACAGTACTAACGGGGGTGTCCATCTCCCAGAACTCAGAGAGCAGCTCCTGCAGTTAATTAAAGGTGACCTCAGGATTCAGAGGAGCCTTGTGCTTTCCCAGACGGCCCAGGCTAAACCTGGGTAGCTGGCAACCCTAAATGCGTCCTTTGTTAGGAATCCTGTAGGGCTCCACTCCATCTTTAGAAAGTGAGTTCACCGAAGGTGAGTTAAGGACAAGGCTCTGAAGAGCGGCCGGACTGGCTTCTGCCTTGTGTTTGTGGAGTGCTGTGGACAAAGAGATGAAGTGAAGATGCAGCCCCCCAACGCTGTGCTGCCTGAAAAGCTCTTCTGGCGTCTTCACAGGAGTATTCCTCGTGGTCTAGAAGGAGCTCTGTGCTTCTCTGGAGATTGTTCCCACAGAATGGTGAGGACTGTTACAACTACCTCCTCCTTTCTCTCCTGTCTCAGGAGGGAAGCTGGAAGTGCTCAAATGCCCCTGAACGGGGAGCCAGCACCTCCAGAGAAGTGGTCCTTAATGCTGGCTGCCCACCCGACCCCTCTTTCTACAGTCGGAGGCTGGGGAAGCTGTGGCCTCCTCCCAGCTTTCAGGACGTTTTGGTTGTAGGTCTTCCTGAGGCAGATTGCCATAGCACTGAACTAATTCTTTCTTTCTTTTTTTTTTTTTTTTTTTTGAGACAGAGTCTTGCTCTGTCGCCAGGTGCCAGGCTGGAGTGCAGTGGCGCGATCTCGGCTCACCGCAACCTCCGCCTCCCCGGTTCAGGCTATTCTCCTGCCTCAGCCTCCTGCGTAGCTGGGATTATAGGCACGCGCCACCATGCCCAGCTAATTTTTGTATTTTTAGTAGAGACGGGGTTTCACCATGTTGGCCGGGATGGTCTCGATCTCTTGACCTCATGATCCTCCTTCCTCAGCCTCCAAAGTGCTGGGATTATGGGCTTGAGCCACTGAGCCCGGCCAGCACTGAACTAATTATTAAGAGTTTATAGTTTCTTAAATATCAATATTATATCTCAAGATGTAAAGAGAACAGCTTTAAGCATCTATCAAAGGAGGAATAGATTGTAGTTTTAGGATTTGAGCATTTTATTTGCTTTTATATTTTTTAAATTGCTTGGACTCCCTTCAATGTCACACATTTTCAGCATCACCAAAATTTGCTGTGTATTTTTACTCATTTTGAAATAGATTACTATGAAATCAGTCATTTAGTTCATCTTAAAAAAAATGCCCCCCTTTTTTTTTAAAATTGAGGTGGGAGGAGAAGAAATGGATAACAATTTTTAAGGAATATTTTATTTCAGGCTTTGTTTAGCAAGACATATCTTAGTGTACTATACAGCTTTCTCACTAATGAAGAAACCGAATTATTTCCAGTTTTATTTGATTTTGGACCTATTTTATTCTTGCTCTTAATTATTGTCCTATAGTTTTAATTAGATCTTATTGACACCTGTGGCAATCTCAATAATTTGAAAACATAGATTTTTAGCTCTGACCATTTGCTTATTATATTCAATTTAAACAGGGAAACAGTGTCACTTCCTATTTATGTTTCACTTTGCAGTTCTCTTAAATTAGTTCAGTATTCTCAGGAGTTCCTTCAAACCTCGGAGGGCATACTAGTTGACAAAGGGAAAGAACAAAGGATTCAAGTAAATTTCTCTAATAGAGTGTTTTAGCTTCATTTCATTTAGTGTAATTTTGGGTCCGAAGTGTTTGCCAATAACTTTCTAGTTGCTTGTTCGTCTTCCCTGCTTTCGTGAGGAGCAGGGGCAGTGGGAGTGAGCAGGAGAGAACAGGCGTGGCTTGGGAGGGATGTAGCCCTCCCTGATGAAGCTGAGTGACTTTCTTCCTAGTATGTTTCATGCGGGATGGCAGGTTTTCCAGATTCTAGTTTTCGCTGAGTCATCGGTGAGTCCAGTAGAGGGACGATTCTAGCCTGATGCCAGACATCCTGCTTGGTAGACCAATGAAGGCCTTTTTTTTTTAAACGTTTTTTTTTTTTTTTTTTTGAGACAGAGTCTCACTCTGTCACCAGGCGCCAGGCTGGAGTGCAATGGCGAGATCTCGGCTCACTGCAACCTCCACCTCCCAGGTTCAGGCAATTCTCCTGCCTCAGCCTCCCAAGTAGCTGGGACTAGAGGCGCAGGTCACCACGCCCAGCTAATTTTTTGTGTGTTTTTAGTAGAGATGGAGTTTCACCATGTTGGCCAGGATGGTCTGGATCTCTTGACCTCGTGATCTGCCCGCCTCAGCCTCCCAAAGTACTGGGATTACTGGTGTGAGCCACCACCACACCCCGCCTTTTTAAATGTATTTTTAACACAGATTGGGGTATTTGTTCATCTTCATTAAGTTTCAGTTTTAGGCAAGAAATAATCTTTCAGCCGGGCGCGGTGGCTCAAGCCTGTAATCCCAGCACTTTGGGAGGCTGAGGCGGGTGGATCACGAGGTCAAGAGATCGAGACCATCCTGGTCAACATGGTGAAACCCTGTCTCTACTAAAAATACAAAAAAAATTAGCTGGGCATGGTGGCGGGTGCCTGTAATCCCAGCTACTCAGGAGGCTGAGGCAGGAGAAATACTGCCTGAACCCGGGAGGCGGAGGTTACAGTGAGCCGAGATCGCGCCATTGCACTCCAGCCTGGGCAACAAGAGCGAAACTCCGTCTCAAAAAAAAAAAAAAAAAAGAAATAATCTTTCATAACATTTTTCATGAGAAAGCATAGAATGATTTTCTAGAAAGTTTAATGGCAAGATGCGTTAGATTAAAAGGAAACATTTTCAAGGAGACCATCCTTCTTGGGTATTCTTGAGCTCTTGTCGATGGATAGTAGCCGGTTACAACATAGAGTTGTCATATTTGGAGAGGACACGGGAAACTACTCAACTTGGCATCAGTATTTTTGGTAAGAAGTCGAGTCCTGAAATCATCAATTGTAATGGGAAGGTTGAGCCCACGTGCTCTGGAAACGTCTGAGTTTGGGACTACCTTGTGCACATGTCTCTCTGGTTAAATTGCTCAGTCTCTTAGTGTCTTCTTAGGACTCTCAGTATTTTATGCTCAATTTCTTTGTGTCTTGTTAGGACTGTTTGGCTCACCATAGTGTTGCGAATAAGTGATTAGTAAGTGGTTGCTGCTGTTTTATTATTTTATTGCTTTGTTCTCTGACTACAGAGAGATTTAATTGTTGGATGTATTTCTTAATGTGATGATAATTATTTTAAAACATTCCCAGTTACTTACAAACCTTATGTGAATATTAGCCATCAGTTTTGTCTTGACCTTGCCTTTGGCTCTTTGGGAGTCCCTGTTCATGTGACAGCTTTCTAGCTCATCCTTAACGTCATCCTAGAGCTGTTTATCTTAGTAAGGTGTGCGGGCCTAAAATGAAACAATATATATCAAAAGCACTTGTAGGGACAGGGGCCTCTGAATGCCAAGCAGTACTTAGTTATTGCAGCTGCTACTTCTACCAATATTTTTCTTCCTTTCTGCCCCTTTAAAGAGATGCTGTCCCTTTTTAATAGATATATGACAGCTCTGCTTCCTTTCTTAAGTCTAAGATCAAAGGAAAGTTGTAATAAAGGGGCGTCACTCCCTCCCATTCCATCTGTCTTTTTGTAAATGTTCTGTTTTTTAAGAGAGATCAGGTCTTGACATTAGTGGATGCAGCTGTGGGGCTCCCAAGATCTGCCTTTCATGTCTGGGTCACCACTGCAGACGGCGTTCGTCATCTCTGTCATGGTGGAAAGACACCACTTCGGGGAACAGTGCATTGCAGGTTAAGTACGTGAAGTATTTCTGCAAATCCGAGCCACCTTTGCCGCTCGTTATTTGGATGTACCTTTCTTTGAAATGCCATAGAATGTTTGGCAGACATGTCAATCAATAGTTCCTGTGCTTCAGAGGTACCTAAATCTCACCAACTTCTTATAAATTGAAAACCTAGATCCAGAAAAGCAAATGGGGCGAGAAAACAAAAACCAAAACTAAGTTTCAGCTTGTTGTTCACTGGCAGTTTTTTTCTAGACATAAACACAGCTGAGTAGAAACGGTAATAGGGATCTAAGTGTGTCTTGCTCTATGAGAGTGAATGAGCTAGTGTTAGACTTTAATGCTGGAGAAAAATAACATCTACCTTTTTTTTTTTTTTTTTTTTTTTTAATAAGGCAGTCAGTGCAGGCTAACTGATGAAAATGAAAGGTCAATTTCTTCAGTGCCCCACCTCAGTGCATGCCTTGGGCCATGTTAATAATGACAATCCCATTATTTCCTTGCAGTAGGCAGGAAATGCTGTCTACACCCATTACATTTGTTTGAGTGGCCCCTGGCTGGAAATGAAGAAAATTTAATTTTCTAATTTGCAGGGAGGAAAAAAAAAAAAAAAAAAAGCATACAGTGCTACATAGAGGTTGATTCTTGGGCTGGAAGGAGTGTCATTTTTAAAAACTTAAAATTCTGAACCTCTGTTACTGGGACATTTGGCCCTAATCCACACTGAAATAATGTATGGACTTACGTGCAAGTTAGTTGTCTAGAAAACGTTTTTAAATATTGTCAGAACTGGCCCAATTGTGGACGTTTTAACCACATGTCTGCAAACTGCCTCTTTGCTTACAAGTCCCCCTGGCTGCTGGAAACTCGGTTGAAGGATGGCTTTGTCAGAGCTTTCTCTCGGAATATTAGTTTTGCTTTTCAGAAGCAACATTCATGTTGAAGAAAATCTGTATATTCATTAGGGCAGTCAATTACTTTGTGGTTTCAGTGACAAGAAAAAAATTAGTAGTGTTATGAGGAAAAATATGTGAACCTGTCCTTGTAAATTATAATCATATTGCCCTGCAGAGTTACAGTTCCTAATCTTAGGACTGACTTTGTTCCTGCTGCTTTTATGTCCTTGAAGAATGAGATCTTTGATTTTTTTCTTTCTTTTTTTTTGGTAGCAGGTTGATGTTACTCTTACATTTTTCCTTTCTTTGTAAACTAAAATATTTTTTTTTTTTTTTTTTTTTGAGACAGAGTTTCACTCTTGTTACCCAGGCTGGAGTGCGATGGCGCGATCTCGGCTCACCGCAACCTCCGCCTCCTGGGCTCAGGCAATTCTCCTGCCTCAGCCTCCTGAGGAGCTGGGATTACAGGCACGCGCCACCAGGCCCAGCTAATTTTTTGTATTTTTAGTAGAGACGGGGTTTCACCATGTTGACCAGGATGGTCTCGATCTCTTGACCTTGTGATCCGCCCGCTTCGTGCTCCCAAAGTGCTGGGATTATAGGCTTGAGCCACCGCGCCCGACCTAAGCTAAAATATTTTTATTGCTATTTTGAAACATTGGTTGATTTCTTGGGATGTTCTTTTACAGATCCTCAGTTGGTATATAATTCATTTTAAGATACTCATTATCATATTTTCCTGTGAAATACGTAATGAGAAGAGGGCCTTAAGTTGAAAGGACTTGTTTGAAGTCAGAGGAGTAGCCAGTACTACAAGAAGCAGACATTCAGTCTTTGTGTCTAGAGGAAGGCAGAGTAAATATCTCATCTTTTTTTTTTTTTTTTTTTTTTTTTGAGACAAAGTCTCGCTCTGTCACCAGGCTGGAGTGCAATGGTGCAATCTTGGTTCACTGTAACCTCGGCCTCCTGGATTCAAGCGATTCTCCTGCCTCAGCCTCCCGAGTAGCTGGGACTACAGGTGCGTGCCACCACGCCCAGCTCATTTTCGCATTTTTAATAGAGACGGGATTTCCCGATGTTGACCAAGCTGGTTTTGATCTCTTGATCTCGTGATCCGCCCACCTCTACCTTCCAAAGTGCTGGGATTACAGGTGTGTGCCACTGCACCCGGCTAATCGTCTCATCTTAATGGCTCTGTAGATCATATCAAACAGAACCTCTCACGTTAGCATCATAGCTTCCAGTCATAGATTTGTTTTGTCTTGACTGTACATACGGAACTTTTTTTTGTTGCTTCTTGAAATGATATATTGGAAAAACAAGGAGTTTCTACCATCTTTATAGGAACGTAGCAGTGAACCAAGAAAGTTTTCTGAACGCTTTCTTTTCTTTGTGTCCTCATTCCCTAAACCTTTAGCATTTTGTCTAGAGCAGTGACCATTTTGCTGCTGACATTTTGTTTCTGGTTGTCATAGAAACCAACATCTTCCATAATGTTTATTTTCCTTATTTACTTGTCACTATAAATGCTTACAGGAAACAGCCAAACATGGAATTCTTAACTTTTTTTTTTTTTTTTTCTTTTGAGACGGAGTTTCGCTCTTGTTACCCAGGCTGGAGTGCAGTGGCGCGATCTCGGCTCACCGCAACCTCCGCCTCCTGGGTTCAAGCAATTCTCCTGCCTCAGCCTCCTGAGTAGCTGGGATTACAGGCATGTGCCACCATGCCAAGCTAATTTTTTGTATTTTTAGTAGAGACGGGGTTTCACCGTGTTGACCAGGATGGTCTCGATCTGTTGACCTCGTGATCCACCCGCCTCGGCCTCCCAAAGTGCTGGGATTACAGGCTTGAGCCACTGCGCCCGGCCGGAATTCTTAACTTTTATAATAACTGTAGTACTAGTGTAACATGTGTGTTTTGTAAAAATACATTTTGATGATAACCCATAACATAATACGTATTTGGGGGAGCATTTTTTAAACCTTTTCCAAATTTATATTTCACTTAACTTAAAAGGGGGGTTTCTAGTGGCCTTTTTTGTATTAATAGTAAGAAATCTGGTGATCTGCAGGCCTCCCAGATTTGCGGGTTTCTGGATAACTCAGATTAGTTCTCCCAGGACTCCTGACACTAATTATTCTCCATGGCATGGGGAATTTGAAGCTTGTATATAAAAGGGTTAAAAGGCTTCAAAAAATTTCTCATACTCAACATTTGGGAGTCAAAAGTTTGAATCTGAAAAATCGCTTTCTTGATTGAGAATTTAGGTTTGAAAATGACTCTATGGATTATTAACTGGTCACCTGGCCTCTGTTATAAGTTATCTGATCGGTTTATTTGATTTTTTTTTTTTGCCCCGAGACGGAGTCTTGCTCTGTCGCCCAGGCTGGAGTGCAGTGGCATCATCTCTGCTCACTGCAACATTTGCCTCCTGGGTTCAAGTGATTCTCCTGCCTCAGCCTCCCGAGTAGCTGGGATTCCAGGTCCGTGCCACCACACCCAGCTAAGTTTTTGTACTTTTAGTAAAGACAGGGTTTCACCACGTTAGCCAGGCTGGTCTTGAACTCCTGACCTTGTGATCCGCCCGCCTCAGCCACCCAAGGTGTGTGAGATTGTAGGTGTGAGCCACCGTACTTGGCTTATTTGAAATTGTCTGGTCTACTTAAGTTTGGCAAGAAATCAGGGCACAAGTACAAGTTAGGTGTAGTGTTTATTTTTCTAAGTCAGTAACGCAATTCATTTTGCCATGGAAAAGTAATCATGGAAAACATTAATACCTGATAGCCTATATAAACTTGCTTAACTTTTGGCATAACATTTTTCCAGGATGCTGACCGGATGGTTTCTTATAAGGATGTTTATCTATAGTTGAGTGATGAATTAAAACTTTTCTAACACTTATTCCTAGGACAGTTCCTTTATAATGATTCAGTTATTGAGAACTCTCTCATTTTGAAATGTTTCAAACCCGTTAGGCATCTTTAGGTCTAAATCAGGCGTCCCCAAACTTTTTACACAGGGGGCCAGTTCACTGTCCCTCAGACTGTTGGAGGGCCACCACATGCTGTGCTCCTCTCACTGACCACCAATGAAAGAGGTGCCCCTTCCTGCAGTGCGGCGGGGGGCCGGATAAATGGCCTCAGGGGGCCGCATGCGGCCTGCGGGGCCGTAGTTTGGGGACGCCTGGTCTAAATCATCCAGCCTTCAGCTTTAGAGAATCATACTTGGATTTGAAAGAATGTGAAGATTTAGCCGGGTGGTCACTTCCTATTAGCTGTGAGAGGTCTTTGGACTCAGTTGACTGATGCTTGTTAAATACCTGTTTTTCGGAGAATTTGCTTCCCTCCCAAAGAGAGAGCTCTCATAGTGGGGCCAGGTGACAATTCTAAAAACTATCTTTTAGGATTCATTGACTCAGTTTTGTAGTGAACCTCTGAATATGTATAAGTAATGAAAGACGGTAGATTTTAATTTAAAAGTGTAGATTATTTTAGATGTCGGTCAGTCCTGTTGCTAGGATGTGGGTGGTAGTGGGATGTTCCTTCAGGTGAGAGTGTAGTGGTGGTGATGGGCAGAGGGAAGACCATTTATGAGTTGGCCCCACACCAGACTTTTCTGTCTTCCCTAGGCCATGAGACTAATGACTCACTGTGGTGAGAGAAACCCTAGAGACCCACTCTACACTTTTCATTTACCCTTCAGAAGACCTAGAAGATTGTAGGAACACATAGATTGCACAAACTGGTACCTGAAGTTTAGGGAGCCATAAGTTCAATCAGAAGCAGTATTTATTTGAGTGTAACTTTAAAGATGTGGCAAGAGAAGGAGCAGGGAGATGTCGAATTCCTCTGTTTGACTTTCCCACACAATCTAAATTCTTTGAGGGCAGAGACCAACTCTTTCCTCCTCTCTTATATACAGTGTCTGGCAAACAGAGCACTCAGCAAGTGTAGTTTATTGAATGAATGATTGAATGATGGAGCAAGACGTGTTGTTTCCACACTGAGATGCCACGTGTTTGAACCAGGTGAAAACTTACGTTTGATTTTAATTTTAAAGCCATGTTCTGATTATAATTCTTCTTATTGGGAGCCTATGGAACTTTGAATCAGGAGGAATAACTGCGAGATACTTCAAAAAATGTGAAGATAGAAAGATCTTTGTTGTTCAGTCAAGAATTATTGCATTGCACATAACAGAAACCCACTTACGCTAGTTGAAGCAATAAAGGTTTGAGGAGAATGCGGGCAGTGTTTCTATACCTGCTGAGCTTTCAGAACCAGCTCCAGGCAGTCATTGGAATCCCAGGTTGCATTTCTTCGTTCTCTTCCCTCTTCTTTCCTTGATGTTTCTCTTTCTGCAGCGTCCATCCTATGTGAATGATGGATGTTTCTTCTATACTCATGAAGTGATACCAATCTCTTCCTCCAAAATGGCCTGGTCTGCACATTACTTTTTAATAGCAGATTGAAGTTATGGCTGATAGATACATACTTTGAAAGCTGTTTTGAAGCAGATCCCTTTCCCAGTGGGTCATGTACAATCTGTGGGGGAGGAAGGTTATATAAAGAATGAGTGCTATTTAACAAAATAATGGTATTCTATATTTTCCTGTCAGGTTTCTTTCTTTAGAATGAGCTACAGTGAGACATGGCCAGATTGATTTCTTCCCTTAAATCGTCTCAGAAACTGTACCCAGTCCATTAATTGCTTTGTTCAGCAGACAGGAAATGGTTATATTTGTACAAGTTACACAATCTTCACTAAGGCAGGGCAAAGAACCAAAGAGATATCTGATCTTTTTTTCAAAGCATTAACCTTTCAGTTCCGCAAACTAATGCATGATGCATAAACCAGGTTACTAAGGGACACTTACCAAAAATCATAAACTTACTTATCTGAGTGACTTTCTGTTTAGGGATACTAAGAAAAGTTACGTGAGGTAATCATGCTGGTGCTGAGGTTAAGTTTGTGCAGTTTTGCTTCTTAATAGTTTTTTATACATGCAGTAAGGGCCGTGTCCAGAAGCTGATCAGCGCCAGCATTACCAGGAGGTGCTCGGTCACCGTTCCTTCTCTCCTTACCCCTCATCCGCCTTGCAAGCTATGTATACATTTATTCCTTTCCTTTTCTAAGTTTGGGAATTTGCCTCCTTCATCCTGCCCATGTCTGTTTCAGGTCCCTAGTAACCCCAATTTCTGCTACTTTTCTCCTTCTTGAAAGTGGGATTTTTCTCTTTGTCACTGATGATTGCATAAGTATTATGACTGGCATTTTGCAATTTGGACAGAGCTGATTTTATTTATGGTATTACTAAGTATGTTTTTTTTTTTTCAACTCTGCCAAACTCTTTTTTTTTTCTGAGACAAAGTCTCACTCTGCTGTCAGTCTGGAGAACAGTGGCCCAACCTTGGCTCATTGCAGCCTCTGACTCCCTGGTTCAAGTGATTCTCCTGCCTCAGCTTCCCGAGTAGCTGGGATTACAGGCACACACCACCAGGCCCAACTAATTTTTGTATGTTTAGTAGTGACAGAGTTTCACCATGTTGGCCAGGTTGGTCTTAATCTCCTGACCTTGTGATCTGCCTGCCTTAGCCTTCCAAAGTGCTGGGATTATATAGGCGTGAGCCACCATGCCCAACCGACTCTGCCAAACTCTTAATTCACTGTCTGTCCCTCCCTCCATCCATCCATCCGTCAATTCTCTTCTCATTACGACTTCTGTGTTATTTCCTGAAGGCCATATGTATCACTGAGAAAAAGTTAAGTAAGTGAATAGTTTAGGTCAAGATAAGAGGAGAATGAATGTAGGCAGAGTCAGAAAAAAATAGTGTCTCTCTGTAAAGCATTAGTTTTTGGTGACTCCTTTGAAGGAAGTGAAATTGCTATATGAGCTAATGCTACAACATCTTGCTCTCATAGATTGTAAGATTTCTCTTTTGAATGATCCATTGCTGCCTTTGTTTACATGTGTCTTTTTCTCCCTATCTTCCTTGTTAAATACGTTTTTTTGTTATATACTTTTGAGGCAAGTCTTGATTTTTCTGTGTTTTCCCCATTTTTCTTCAAATGTCCCACAGTTCCTTAAAATAACATAGCATTCTTTGTCTTTGCCTACAGTCTATTCTTTGCTGTTTACATCATTACCCTGCCCCCCTGCAAAAATGCTTTCAGAAAGTCCCTACCTTTTCTTGTACATTGTCCTTCTCTTCAGATTCTTGCATTGTTGATACCTTCCCCTGCTACCCATTCTTCTCCTAACAGTTTTCTTTGATAGTGATATTTGCCTTGGAAATTCCACTTGTGTCTGTTAAACTCTTTGAGAAGGGTAATTCTGTCACCGTTTACTTCTCTTCCCCTCTAGTCTCAAAGACTGAGGACCGAGTATCCTCCTCATGCATTCCTGTGATAAGGAATCTGCTCTGAGGTTTCTGCTCTTTCTCTTACTGGGATTCTGAATTGTCTGTGACTGTCTGATATGATTACTGATCTCTTTCCTGTTCTCAGATAGGACACAAGGGTTCCATTTGGAGTTGGCTCAGGACATTCAGATGCCATTATTTTAGTAATGATTACATGATGTTTTGAGGGCAACCTGAAAAAACAGAGTCTCTAAGAGAGGAGATGCGTAAAATCAGAGTAGGACAGTCTCTGATGCCTTTTCTAGCTCTCTTACTCTGATTTTGTGAATTTATCCCCAAAGATACTTTTTCATCAGAAGGGTGAGACTCTGCTATGCTCTGAATGTTTGTGTCTCTCTCCCCTCACCGCATTTATTTATAAATTGAAATCCGAACCCCGAAGGTTAGGGAGGTGAGGCCTTTAGGAGGCAATTAGATCAGGAGGGCGGATCTCTCATGAATGGGATTCAAGGCCTTATAAAAGAAGCTGAAGGGCCAGATGTGGTGGTGCGAAACTCTAGTTCCAGCTATCTGAAAGGCTGGCAGTGAGAAGATTGCTTGAGGCCAGGAGTTAGAGGCTGCAGTAGGTAAATAATCCCCGCATTCCAGCCTGGACAATATAGCAAGACTCTTTCTCTTAAAATCGATCGATTAGATAGGTAGCCTAAGGGAGCCAGGTGCTCTCCTTCACCTTGTGAGGACACAGCAAGGCACCATCTGTGAACCAGGAAAGGAGCCCTTGCCAGGCATCTGATTTGTTGGTGCCTTGATTTTGGATTTACTAACCCCTAGAACTGTAAGAAATACATTTCTGTTTGTCAGTTACAGTTACCCAGTCTAAGGTATTTTGTTAAAGTAGCCCAGGTGGACTAAGTCAGCCCCATCATGACCTGTTTTATATTTTTATTTATAATCTACCTGTTGCTTAATTTTGTGATCAGTGGCTAGTTACTGTTGACTCATCTTTTATTCCTCCTTGAAACTCCTTTTAACTTATCTTTGTAAGAAACAGTTTGCTAACAGATACATTTTCAGGTTGTTCAGTTTTAAAATGTTTTACTTAAAAGGATAAGACAGTTTCCCAATGGAAAGTGTGACTTCAGAGATAACTTTGATTTGTTTGAAATGTAGGAAGTCCGTAGCTGTTGCTGGCTGACGTCTTTCTACTCAGTATGCTCCAGGGAAAGATGATCAAATTTTAGCCTCTGAGCTTTCAGGTGGCTCTTCTTATCAATGACCTATTACATGAAACTCATTTTGGGCTCTTCAAATTTATATTTCTGGCAAAGATATTGGGAGGTTTGATTTCATTCATCACTGTAGCACCTGGCACAGTGTAGGCTCTCCGTTTGGTGTGTTGGATGAATGAAGAAAGTGATTCTGCTAGTCAGCGGGGTTTAAGAAGATGTGTCCGCCAACTTTATGGGTCACCATTGAACTTGAGTTCACCTCTGTTGCCCTGTGGATACGTGACCCCATGTTTATTGCAACCTTCTGGGCATCTTAGGCACTGCAGGGAACAGGCTTTTAAAATTTCTGGTAGACACCCATGTGCCATTTCTGGAGAACTGAAATACTAGTGGATATGCATAGGATTAATTTTAGTGTAGATATGGCTGTTTGTAGTGAACCTTGAAGTCCTACGTCCTGTGTGAAATAGGATAATAGGATCACACCCGAAAAAATAAGCCGCCTTGTTCAGAAGTGACAGGATCGCTGTTCAGTTTGGAATATTGGAAAGTGGGCAGATTTATTTGGAAGCACTTTGTTTTTACTACATGTGTAAAACTCCAGGGAGCATTGAATAGAATATGAGGTGCTCCCTTTGGCTGTGCATTAGCAACGTGGCAGTTACTGATCTGTCATTTACTTTGAAAAGGAATTACAAAGTTTTGGCCTCATGCCTGGAGTAGCTCCAGATGGTCAGAAAAGATTTTTGTACTGAAGTCACGAAGTATACTGCAGTGATAGAATTGGGCTTGTCATGTTTATATTAGAACACTGGCTTCCCACTTGATTCCTCTGCAAAGTTTTTCTTTCTTTCTTTTTTCTCAGAGAGTGAGGGGAGGAAATTGTTGCTTTAGAGTTACGAGTCTAATATTTGGAATACTGTTCTTGGTGATAGTGATGGAGAGGTATGATATGTGGTTAATATAGTGACTTTGTCAACCTTAAGTACCCTTGCTACTTAGTACTTACAAAGGATGCATGAAGGCTTGGAATGCAGAGGTCCACCAAGACTACTGTAGCTGATGGGGAAATGCAGGTAAGAGGTTGCATTTGGGTTGCATTTGCTTATCTGAGAACCTGGCTGTTAGCCCACAACTGTTACTTAGTAGCTTTCCAAACTTCATCTGTTCTCCTTTCTTCTCGTGATTTCTGTGGTTGCTAGGGTAACCACATGATGTTTGGATGTTCGGTATGGGTGGAAGGTGGGCCTGCGGAGATGAACAGTGAGGTGATGATGATGCTAACCAACAGTTACCAAGTTTTGCCATTCTGGGCATTAGAGCTTCGTTTAAATTCCACATAGGACCTTGTGTACCTTCATGTCAACCCTAGAAGGGGAATGATGGGACTCCTCAGAAAACAGAGACGTAGGGAGGTAATACCTGCCCAAGGCAGTATCTAGGTGACTCCCTGCTGCAGCCTGTTTACATGTAGTTTTGCAGAAAATTCCTACAGTTTCCTCTCCTTTCAGGACAGAGGTGGCCACAGGCTTCAGGAAAGAAAGCTCATTTTCCTCTGGGAAACTCAGGAACTGTCTGAGTTGAGCCCTTTAGTAAAGCTTGGTCACAAGGCCCAGATTAAGACGTGGACCTAGCGCTGCTGTTCTCAGACTGCTTTCAGTTACTCTGGTGGTTACTGAGTAACTTGGGAGTTAGAAGAACATTAACAAAGTTTTGTGTTTTCGAAGAAAATGCTACACATGGAGAAGTGACATTAAGTTGAATACTTCAGAAAGGAATTTTTTATGTTTTGAGATTCTGGTATATACATTGAAAATAATTGAAAGAAACTAATTTTGATTATTATACTTTTAACTGGTTGCACGAACTTGTGAACATAGGTAGCTCTTTTGAAGCACTTTTATTGAAAAGTATGAGAGTTTTTGTTGCTGTTGTTCTGTAGGAGACATATAGTATTCTCTCTTCTGTTTTTTTTTTTTGAGATGGAGTTTCACTCTTGTTACCCAGGCTGGAGTGCAATGGCACGATCTCGGCTCACCGCAACCTCCGCCTCCTGGTTTCAAGCAATTCTCCTGCCTCAGCCTCCTGAGTAGCTGGGATTACAGGCACGCGCCACCATGCCCAGCTAATTTTTGTATTTTTAGTAGAGACGGGGTTTCACTGTGTTGACCAGGATGGTCTCGATCTCTCGACCTTGTGATCCACCCGCCTTGGCCTCCCAAAGTGCTGGGATTATAGGCTTGAGCCGCCGCGCCTGGCCTGTTCTCTCTTTTTTTTAGAGATAGACCTGTGATCTGGGTTGGAGTGCAGTGGTGCAATCTTGGCTCACTACAACCCCCACCTCCCAGATTCAAGCGATTCTCCTGCCTCAGCCTCCCAAGTAGCTGGGATTACAGGCATCCACCACCACGCCTGGCTGATTTTTTGTATTTTTTTTTGAGACGGAGTTTCGCTCTTGTTACCCAGGCTGGAGTGCAATGGCGCCATCTGGGCTCACCGCAACCTCCGCCTCCTGGGTTCAGGTAATTCTCCTGCCTCAGCCTCCTGAGTAGCTGGGATTACAGGCATGCGCCACCATGCCCAGCTAATGTTTTGTATTTTTAGTAGAGACGGGGGTTTCACCTTGTTGACCAGGATGGTCTCGATCTCTTGACCTCGTGATCCACCCGCCTCAGCCTCCCAAAGTGCTGGAATTACAGGCTTGGGCCACCGCGCCCGGTCGATTTTTTTGTATTTTTAATAGAGACGGGGTTTCACCTTGTTGATCAGGCTGATCTCAAGCTTCTGACCTCATGATCCACCCACCTTGGCCTCCCAAAGTGCTGGGATTACAGGCGTGAGCCACTGCGCCTAGCTGGTATTTTCTTACGGTGGACTTGGGTGTCTTGTACCAGCTCAGATTGCGGCTCCTTCCTCCTTGCCTTACGTACAGTGGTTTCTAACGTGGTTCATTTTCCTGTCCAGATCTAAGACTTGCTGCATAGTCTCCTACCCACACCCAGTCTACTGTGAGCTATCAGGATTCTCCTCTGGCTTTCATTATTCTGCCTCCTAATTTTGTCCTTTTAAATTTCTGCTGTTTAGATGTTATTCAGACAGCAGTGTTATTTTTTCTGTATATAATGTAGTGCTATAATTAGTTTATGAGTTCTTTTGGGGTGTGTCTCAAGCAGCAAGAGTGGCCTCTGCTGATTGATGTGCTTTTTGAAGTCTCACTGCCTTTTTGATGAGAGGGATGAAAGTGGTGTGAAGATGCGTTTGTCTGGCTTCCTGTAAATCTGATCTGTGAGGCTTTTCTGCATTCACTAAGGCACCAGAGCTGGATTCTGCTTTTTTTCTTGTTTGATATTAGTTCATTATACTTATGCATGAAACACTAATGCTAGTATTTTATAGAAGATCATAAAATAAAAGTACAACTTTCTTAATGTTTTATGTTTTTTAAAAAAGATAATTACCATGAGTCATTGAGCTGCAATTACATCAAGAGTTTCCTGTGTGAAGCGAAGTCTCTGCTGGGTTTTTGGTACAGTCTTTGCACCTGGATCAGTGGAGTGAAATGTCATCACACTTGAAAACAAAAATGACTTAACAGGCCTATTAAGAGTCTTTAGAAGTTTGCGTCTTGTTAGGGATTTGTGGTCCAAGAGTTAGTACTACAGAACAGGCTCTTTGGTAGACCTAGCGAAACCAGTTTGTTTCTCTGCTCCTTACCTGCAAGACTTACGGGTGTTTCCTTCTGTCTGTTTTGAAGACACTTCTGGGAATTCATGGCAGCATGCATGCCTGTGACTCCTGAGAGCAGAGAACGTTCAGGGCATCATCATCTTCTCCCTCTGCGCTGGACGTGGCCTCCCTGTGTCTCTGCTGCCTGGCATACCTCCACCCTCCTCCTCCGCCTTAGTCACAGGGTGACTGCCTCAGTTTCCGTCTGCCATTCCCCACTTTGCCGGGTCATTCTGGTGATCCCATTCTGTAGCCCCTGCTGCTCTTTTCAGGAGCTTCCCTTTTGTCTTTTACACTCTTGTCCTTTAGTTAGCCACCTGTTCCCCCACTGGACTCCCATTCTAGACTCCTGCAGAGGGGTTGTAAGTTCACCGTTCTGACCCCAGGGTGAGAGTTGATGCTCTGCTGAGTGAACGGGGAAGAGGGAGAAAGAACCAGAAGCAGCTAGGGACGGACTGGCCCGAGCATGGATCCCACACTTTCAATACTCATCCCTCTGTACCTTTTACTTGAATTTGTAGTTCTCCTTCTGAACTGCTGAGCAAATATTTGGACACTTTTTCAGGAGCCTTCTTTTTTTTTTTTTTGAGACAGAGTCTCACTCTGTCTCCCAGGCTAGAGTGCAGTGGCACGATCTTGGCTCACCGCAGCCTCCGCCTCCTGGGTTCAAGCAATTCTCCTGTCTCAGCCTCCTGAGTAGCTGGGACTACAGGCACCCACCACCACGCCCGGCTAATTTATTTTTTTGTATTTTTAGAAGAGACAGGGTTTCGCCATGTTGGCCAGGCTAGTCTCGAATTCCTGACCCCGGATGATCCACCTGCCTCAGCCTCCCAGAGTGCTGGGATTACAGGCGTGAGCTACCGTGCCTGGCCAGAGGAGCCCTCATTTATAGCAAGAATAAAAAACATTTTGTCAGGAAATTTAATAATCATAATAAGACCAGATTGAATGCTTGCTGTGTGCCAGACAGACACTGTTTTAAGTATTTACATACTTCATTTATTCTTCACAGCTTCCTGAATTCGGTGCTTTATTTTATGATTTCCACTTTGCCAGTGAAAAATCAGAGGCAGTGAGAGGGTAAGCGACTTGCCTGAAGTTAAAAGCTAGTCAGCTGTGGACTTAGGGTTTGTAGCCCGGCAGTTGTGGTCTTCAGGGAGAGGTCATAATACCATTCCCCTCCTGAAACTCCGTATTCCTGTGTAAATCTTTTCTGTGTTAACATATTTTCTGGTTCCTGATTTAGTTATTTTAAGTCAGCCTCTTGGACTTTTGCTGCAAAACGTTGCTGTCGATTTCCTTGACCTGGTAACCGCCGGTGAGGTTTGCTAAGCTGCCAGCCAGTTCAGCAGGTCACCTGAGTACCCATGGCAGGCTGAGGGCATGGAATCCTCAGGAGAGGGCTCTGCTGTTGACTGCTGTCTCCATTGGAAGTGGACGCTTTTGAATATCCTACCAAGATCAAATCAGGCGTTCTTGGGTATTTATTCATTTTACTTTTCTAAGCAAAATGTTTTGTAAATGGCTGCTTTTATGTGGCTAGAGCGAGTAAATATCTCTAGTAACACTTTTAGGCAGAGGTTGAGATCTTTGAAGAATTAGTGAGTTTTTAAATTTTATTTTTTATTTATTTTTTAATTTTACTTTAAGCTCTAGGAAAGAAGCCAAAAACACCTTATGCACTTTAGATGAGGTGTTTTTTTTTTTTTTTTTTTTTTTTGAGACGGAGTCTTGCTCTGTCACCAGGCTCGAGTGCAGTGGTACAATCTGGGCTGACTACAACCTCCGCCTCCTGGGTTCAAGCGATTCTTCTGCCTCAGCCTCCCAAGTAGCTGGGTCTACAGAACGTACTGGTTTGTTATTGGTGGATCAGTAGGTTTTTAAAGTCGTTGTTGCCTGCCTTTGGTCTTACTGGTTTGCCCTGGTTTCTTGACTTTCCAGACTGCTGTGCTGACTTTGCCTAGCTCTGACTTTTCAGTCCAGTGCCTTTTGGATGCCCTGGCCCGGTAGTTTCAGTTTCACTGGGCGATAGTTGTGGAATCTGGCTGACGATTCCATTTAGTCTTCTTCAGTTTAATTGGCCCGATTCCAAATAGGGGGGTAGCCGAAGCCGTTTTAGGGGGGCCGCTAAAGCCGTTGACAAGCTGATGCCTTATTTTTAAATACCTCAGAATTCGCAAAGCTGTTTCTAGTATATATATCGTCTATTGCAGCATTCTCACGGTGACCCTGTGGTGTGAGCATGGTGACTGTGGGCCCATTTTACAGATGAGAAAACCTAGTCTGAGAGTGTGTGCCTTTCCTTACTTAGGGCACTGTGGCAAAGAAAAGGAGAAGTCAGGCTACAGCTTTATTCCAGTCTCTGAATTCCAGGCCCCTGCTCGCTTCTCTTTCCAGAGCATGATGTCTCAAGCTTGGCTAACCTCTAATTGAAAAATCTGTAGGTGTTTATCTTCTGCACTTTTGAAATGATATGAACATGAAATATTTTCAACATGCTAACATCTTCCCAGGCCATTATTAGGTGTTAAATCACCCTGTTACCGTTAACCGTGCAATTTTAGGTGTTCTGGTCCTAAACTGGGATCTGTAATAGAATGCAACCTTCTGAAACTCTTAAAAAATAGGGTACGTCTTGGACTCAAGAATTATGATATCAAAATAAGACCCTTGGCTATTTCTGGAGAGTGTTAGCCAATCTACCCTGTGGTTTTCTTTCTCTGGAACTGGCGAAGAGGGAGAGAAACAAGATCCAAACCCAGGTCACGTGAAAGAATCAGTACTACTCTGGACATAGTTGTTTGGGATAATCATAAATCCTACTGTCTAGAGTGGCTGGGAGAGGGAGAAGAGAAGAATCCAAGGACGCCGGCTCCGGGCTGTGAAACTGGTGCATCTTTGCTGTGTCATATTTAGCATTTACCTTTTACTAGAAGCAAAAAACACGTTATGCTTTTTAGGTAAGTTTTTTTGGTCTTGTTTTGTTTCTGAGATGGAGTCTTGCTCTGTCAACAGGCTGGAGCACAGTGGTGTCATCTGGCCTGCCAGCAACCTCCGCCTCCTGGTTCAAGCGATTCTTCTGCCTCAGCCTCTTGAGTAGCTGGGACCACAGGCACGCGCCACCACGCCCGGCTAATTTTTGTATTTTTAGTAGAGATGGGGTTTCACCATGTTGGCCAGGATGGTCTCCATCTCTTGACTTTGTGATCCGCCCGCCTCAGCCTCCCAAGGTGCTGGGATTACAGGCGTGAGCCACCGTGCCTGGCCGGTGAGCTTTTTTTTTTTTTTTTTTTAAAAACATTGTAATTCATGAGAAGAAGTTGAACATAGACAAAAGTAGAGAATAGTAGTGGATCCCCCTGGAGTTATTACCCAGGCTTGATGATCATCACCTCACGGCAGTCTTGTTTCATCTTTACCCCTTTCATTCTCTGCTCCTTGCTGTAATATTCTGAAGCAAATCTCAGGCATATTATTTCATCCCTCAGTATTTCGGTATTTCTCAGATAAGTTCTTTTAGAAATATATTTTCTTCTAATCTAAAACTAAAAGTTTTTAAAAGAAATACAGGCATTTTTGCTGCAAAAATTGGTCAGGATTATGCAATTTCTAACTAATCAGCTTTTCTCAAGTTGACTGGTTTTTGCCAACAACATTTTTTTTCTCTTGTATGTGGAAAAAATTATTTACAGTACCAAATGCATGTTTTGGTAGTGCTAAAAATTAGTCTATTTTTCGGACCTCATTATTCAATTAAAAAATAAGACACTTTATAAACTTTAAAACCATTGTGTAGAAACATACTGTTCTTCAGTTTTATGAGCTTTCAATCATTATATTTCCCAGCTATTTCAAACAGGTTAAATATAGTATACCTTTTTTGAGACGGAGTTTTCGCTCTTGTTACCCAGGCTGGAGTGCAACGGTGCGATCTCGGCTCACCGCAACCTCCGCCTCCTGGGTTCAGGCAATTCTCCTGCCTCAGCCTCCCGAGTAGCTGGGATTACAGGCACGTGCCACCATGCCCAGCTAATTTTTTGTATTTTTAGTAGAGACGGGGTTTCACCATGTTGACCAGGATGGTCTCGATCTCTCGACCTCGTGATCCACCCGCCTCGGCCTCCCAAAGTGCTGGGATTACAGGCTTGAGCCACCGCGCCCGGCTATAGTATACCTTAGTCTTACTCAATCATTAGTTTAGACTCAACTAATTTGGAATTTTCATTGAGTTGGATATAACTTTAATAACAGGTTTCCATTCAAGCAAAGTATTTGCTAATTGCAGGTGATTATTAAGGTGAAGTCTTAAGGTTTTATAGAATAAGTAAATGGTTTTATGGGCTCATGTATCTTTAGGTAGATATATATATATATATATATATATATATATATATATATATATAAAAATATATTTATACCCCTTAATGCTATGAATTTAGCCTGACTTGGAAAAACTAACCTAGTTTATATGTGTGTATAGCCAATTAATTGATTCATTACAATTTTTATTTTTTTAATTTTTTTGTTTTTGTTTTTGTTTTTGTTTTTTTTGAGACAAAATGTCACACTGTCGCCTAGGCTGGAATGTAGTGGTGCAGTCTTGGCTTACTGCAACCTCTGCCTCCCAGGATCAAGTGATTCTCCTGCCTCAGCCTCCCTGGTAGCTGGGATTATAGGCACCCTGTATTTGCTAAAAATATAAAAAATACAAATATAAAAAATACAAATTTTTTGTATTTTTAGTAGAGATGGGGTTTCACCATGTTGGCCAGGCTGGTCTCGAACACCTGACCTTATGATCCACCCATCACAGCCTCCCAAAGTGCTGAGATTACAGGCATCAGCGACCATACCCGGCCCAGAATTAATTTTTATTCATTTTCGGCGAAGAGCCTAATTTATGAAAGGTGGTCAGACTTAGAAGTCAGATAGTGGCTAATGAATCTGACTTTTTTCTCTCAAATGTCTCAAGACAGCATGGAGGCTGATTGTCACGCACACTGAAACTAACAAAATACTAGCTAAAAAAGGGTCTGCACAGTTTTTAGGGGTTTGAAGTATATTGTAGGGCTTGGTAATGACAGCGAATATTTACATAGCGAGCACTCTTGTATTAACTCATTTACTCTTTACCATGGTCCTGTGAGGATAGATGTTGTATTTATCCTTGTTTTGCAGATAGAAACTGAGGCGTGGAGAGTGAAGTCACAGGCTCCAATCCCAGTGTTAAGTGGTTGAGCCAGTGTCAGAATGTTAACAGTAGAGTTCTAGAGTCCTAGCCCTTAACGACCCTGCTAGAGTGCCTCTGGTTGATAAGGTGAAATACTGGTAGTTCATATGTTGGAAACTCATCCTTCATTTTCTTCAGTGAAGATATGGGAGGCCAAGGTGGGCGGATCATGAGGTCAAGAGATTGAGACCATCCTGGCTAACATGGTGAAACCCTGTCTCTACTAAAAATACAAAAATTGGCTAGTCGTGGTGGCGCCCACCTGTAGTCCCAGCTACTAGGGAGGCTGAGGTAAGAGAATTGCTTGATCCCGAGAGGGGAGGTTGTGGTGAGCTGAGATAGCGCCACTGCACTCCAGCCTGGGGACAGAGCGAGACTCTGTCTCAAAAAGAAAATACGGCATTTTATAGCAGTGCTGTCCGGTAGAATCGTTGCAATTCTGGAAATACCTGCATTACCTAGTATGCGTGTGCCGGCTAGTCACATGTGGCTGTTGAGCACTCAAAAGTGGCTAGTGTGACCAAGAAACAGAATTCAAGGTTTTATTTAATTTTAAGTAATTTAAATAGTCACATGTAGCTAGTGGTTCTTGTATTGGACAGAGAGGCTATAGAGCAGGCATCCCCAAACTTTTTACACAGGGGGCCAGTTCACTGTCCCTCAGACCGTTGGAGGGCCGCCACATACTGTGCTCCTCTCACTGACCACCAATGAAAGAGGTGCCCCTTCCTGAAGTGCGGCAGGGGGGCCGGATAAATGGCCTCAGGGGGCCGCATGCGGCCCGCGGGCGGTAGTTTGGGGACGCCTGCTCTAGAGTTTGAGAGACCTGGGAGAATTTGTACTTTGCATTTCCTGCGGTAAGGACAACATCTTGACATTTTGTAGCTATTGGTATCTTGACCTCGTTAGAGTTGTCAATGAATGGTTGTATCATTAAATAGTAATAATGTATAAAGGTGAACTTTTTACAAAGTGGATAATGGAGTGTTTAAAACTGTAATGCCTAACAACAAAATCCTATTTGATTATCAACACAGGAAATCGTCAGTCTACCACATCTGGAGACATCCTTTTGTTAACTCTTTTGTAGCTAAGCAAAAACTGCTTTGACATTTCCCGATGGTTTTCAGCCTCGTAGATGAGGTATTGCTTTATAAAGAGTCCAGCTTCTTGGTCAAGCTTAACATTAGGTGTGATGATAAGATGTAAGATGAGCTGGGTGCAGTGGCTCGTGCCTGTAATCCCAGCATTTTGGTAGGCCGAGGCAGGCGGATCACCTGAGGTCAGGAGTTCGAGACCAGCCTGACCAACATGGAAAAACCCCGTCTCTACTAAAAATATAAAATTAGCTCGGCGCGGTGGTGCATGCCTGTAATCCCAGCTAGTTGGGAGGCTGAAGCAGGAGAATCGCTTGAACCTGGGAGATGGAGGCTGCAGTGAGCTGAGATGAGATTACACCATTGCACTCCAGCCTGGGCAACAAGGGCGAAACTCTGTCTCAAAAAAAAAAAAATAAAAAATAAAAAAGTAAAATGGACGTTGTGGGCCACAAGCAGCCATTAAGAAGCGAGTGTTTAGCTCTTTATCTTTCTCCTACAGCCTCATGTTGACAGAGCTCCCATCTATGAAAATACATCAAGAAAACTCATTGGTAATGAAGCTAGGTTTCATTTCCAATGAAATTGAGACCACATAAACTGTGATATTGATGCCTCTCGTAATGTGCTTTCATCTAAGCCTTTATGAAGCACTTATGTCTAATCATTTAAATTTTTTCTTTATGTTGATGAAGAGGGCTGGAGTGGTTGTTTCCACCAGCCATGGTGGGGCTCTGAAATGCAAGCAGGCAAAGCCTCCAGATGGTGGCAGGTTTTGGACCGTAGCCACCCGGCAGACATAATCAAACATGTCTGCAGTCCTCTCATTTAGCAGTTCTGAAACAGACATTTTCTTTGTTTATGGGATTGAACTGTTACTGTTAGCATTTATGTGAATGACTTGCAGTACGATAGCCAGGTGCTGTTTCTCAGCTACTGTGTTAAACCCTGAGCTTGGAACTCTGCTTTGAAACGTTTGGAGAGACAGTTCTTCCAAATATTGGGAATGCGCACGCTGGTGGGGTGTTTTCAACAGGTCCTGTTTGTCCACTTTGCGTTTGTAATTCTCAAGTGTAGCAGTTTGAATGTAGAGCCTGGATATGAACGTGGATCGGGATTTTAAGACAAAAAGTGTTGAACAGCAGGTGAAACATACCTCGTTCCTGGCTGCAGTATCAGCTTCTGTTTGAAGCTGGGTAAATCATTTAGTTGCTGTGGACTTTGATTTTCTTCACTTGGCAAAACAACCTCTGGGAGAGGAAACTACGTATCGCTAGAAAGTGATTTGACTTCTTGCAAAGAAAACTGTGGCTTATTTGTGAAATGAAAGGTAACTGTAATGAGCGAGTACCCATTTGCTCTATCTGCCTCCTTGCCAATAAACTTTCCGCTTAGACTTTTAAAGATGACTTGAAGAGCAGGTCAGCATGATGTAAAGGCATTTTTGATGACTTAGTCTCATGCAGGTCCCTATATGGTATATTCTGTTGTTAACTGTTTTCATTGAAGCTTTAGAACTGACTTCACCTTGTAATGGGTACATCATTCTATAGCATAAGTCAGTTTACCAACTGACCTTGCTTTACGTCCGCTTTACTGAGATACTCTCAGTATGTTAGTGAAAAAAATAAGAACACTTTTCTTGTGTGCCCCCCTCCCCCGCCATCCCTTCTCCTATCACATGGACCTTATGAAATGTTCTCCTTTTGGAAGCCAGGTCATCTGTGATGAATTTCAGAAGGTGTTGAGCTGCGTCTTCGAGAAGGGGATGTATCACAGCGTTAAGGACTGTGGAGGAAAACTTTCTCTGAGTGAGACCTTGTGAAACATGGATTGAAATATAATTGCCTGCAAATGAATTGACAGATGTTGGACCCCGTTTTTCCAGGCACTTGATTGAAAGGTGCTTCTAGCTTGAGGGAGGTCTTGATACAGTTGATAATACACTGATTCTACCTTATTGCCTATGGCCCTTTGTTTGCAAGTAGTTGTGGTTCCAAAATTCCACTAGGTTCCAAAATTTAGACCTAATTCTCTGCCTACAGATGCTGTGAATTCCGCAACTCAGAAATGACACCCCTATATGTGTGCTCACAAACATCACCTCATCAGCCTATGCACAGATACATAGAGCAGCCGTGTATCAAGGACTTAGAATGACTGCTGATCCTTGAAGTCTTTTTTTTAAAAAAGGAAAAATTAGCACAAGGTGAAAACCTTAAAGAATGCTCTTAAATGGATTCATTCTGTTTAAGAGCAACCTGTTACTTCATGCTTTTGCATGTCAGCAGTTTGCCCTAGAGTCAGCGAGATTTCTTGCTTATGACTAGAGAATCTTGTCTGTTGGCTGTAGAGTATGATTTCATGGTGGAGGATGTTGCAGATATCTTAGTTTGCTATTTTATAGCATGGGTTATACTTTAAGGACTGAAAAAAAAAATAAGGTAATTTGAGTCTGTTTTGAGACGCACGGAAAGGAAGCTATTTCATAACTATCAGTCATGTGAAATTTGGCAGGTCCCTAGCCCATTAGTGGCCACAGTCACATGATTGATTACCAGTTGGGGACCCACAGTCAGCTTATTGCGGAACTGCATCTGGCATAATTGATGTTGTCATCCAGTGTCAAACTCTCCGCCGTGTTCTGCCAACTTCCTTCCAGTAACAAAACTTTCTTGCCTTGCATGAGTGAAAGCCTCTGTGATTATATG
Organism: Saimiri boliviensis; assembly: GCF_048565385.1. Taxonomy (NCBI): domain Eukaryota; kingdom Metazoa; phylum Chordata; class Mammalia; order Primates; family Cebidae; genus Saimiri; species Saimiri boliviensis. The sequence continues at coordinate 6,371,820 of NC_133457.1, read as the reverse complement.
TGTTTAGAATCACAGCATTTTAAACACTATCCAGTCACGACTATTTGAACTTCTTGATTTTAATACGTTAGGAAAATGGAATGTTCCGTCACTTTTTTGACCCCCTTTCCCCCAATATTTGGGAAACCTGGGGATTTCTTCTTAGCAAATTAATTACGAGGAAGAGAGAAAGATTGCCTTAAATCATAACAGTTATCTTGTGCCTATGGCCTAAAAGAAAGAGAGGGACAGACAGGCCTCCGAAACTTGGACGATGACTTTAAAACATGACATAATAGACATTTTAAATGTTTATTGTGGTTTTTTTTTCATGAAAGTGAGTTGTTTCCTGAGGAGTTTACCACAAGGAGGCCTTTTGCTTTTATGAGAGGAGTAGAGAGCAGCAGAATTGTGGATGGGACTGGTAGGGAGTTGTATGAGCAGGTCTTGTGAACACTTCGCACTTAAATTTGGGTTCGCTTCTTTTTACAGGGGAAAACATGGCAAGGAACATTCCAACCTCAGAGACTTTTAGGTTTTGTGTAACTTACCCTCAAGGTGGAATTTCTTCCTTTTACTTAAGGGTTATCTAATGCCGTCATCTGTTCATATTCTCAGGGGATTGCTTCTAGTTACCTCCCATACCAAAAATCTGAGAATGCTCAAATCCCTTATATGAAATGGCATAATGTTTGCATGTAACTTACACATATCAGCCCACACACTTTTTCTTTTTTTGTTGTTGTAAATAGAAACAGGGTCTCACTGTGTTGCTCAGGCTGATCTTGAACTGCCAGCCTCTAGTGATCCCCCTACTTTGGACTCTCTAAGTCAGGCGTCCCCAAACTACGGCCGGCGCATGCGGCCCCCTGAGGCCATTTATCCGGCCCCCCGCCGCACTTCAGGAAGGGGCACCTCTTTCATTGGTGGTCAGTGAGAGGAGCACAGTATGAGGCGGCCCTCCAACGGTCTGAGGGACAGTGAACTGGCCCCCTGTGTAAAAAGTTTGGGGACGCCTGATCTAAGTGCTAGAATTATCAACATCAGCCACCATGCCTGGTCTGAATACTTTAAGTCATCTCTAGATAACTTATAATACCTAATACAATGTAAGTGCCATGTCAATAGTTACGCTGTACTTAAAGAATTTGTACTGTTTTCAATATGTGTGTGTGTGTGTGTGTGTGTGTGTGTGTGTGTGTGTGTATGTATATGTATGTATAATTTTATTTTTTGAGACAAGGTCTCACCTTGTAGCCCAGGCTTGAGTGCAATGATGCAATCAATGATTGACTGCAGCCTCGGCCTCCGGAGCTCGGTTGATCCTCCCAGCTTAGCCCTGAGGAGCTGGGACTACAGGTGTGTACCATCACACCTGGCTAATTTTGTATATTTCTTATAGAGACAGTTCTCACTGTGCTGCCCAGGATGGTTCTGAACCCCTAGACTTCATAAGTTTCCCGCCTTGGATTCCCAAAGTGTTGGGATTACTGGTGTGAGCCACCCTGCCCAAGCTTTTTTCTTTAATTTCTAAATTTTTGTTGTGTAGAGATGGGGTTTCACTATGTTGCCCATGCTGGTCTTGAACTCCTGGTATCAAGCAGTCCTCCCACTTCTGCCTCCCAAAGTGCTGGGATTACAGGCATAAGCCACCGCCCCCTGTCTGATTTTTTTCCTAAATATTTTGACCTGTAGTTGGTTGAATCCACAGATTCAGAAACCTGACATACAGAGGGTCGATGATATAGATGCTTCTGGACGTAAAGTGGGGTTTCATAGTAAGTTGAAAGTATCTGAATTTGAAATGCATTGAATGTCCCTAACCTACCAAACATTACAGTTCAGCCAGCCCTACCTTGAATGTGCTCAGGAAATGTCCATTTGTCAGTACACCGTCTCGTCTACCCTTGTGACCATGTGGCTGACTGGAGGCCACTGTCGCCTGCTAAGCTGCCCAGCATCCTGAGAGAGCATCGTACCTCTTTCTAGTGAATGTGTATCACTTACGTAAGTCAATTTGTTTCTCTGTTGCCAAAATCAGTTTTTTCCTTGTCTTTGTGTCTTCAAAAACATTGAAGGACGAGACCTTTAATGTTTCCCTGTTACTTTGATTGTGTTTTGAGTTCTGAGCTCCATAAATAATATAGTCCTTACTACCTTTTTTATCCTGATAATTTATAAAACTGTCCAAAGATGTGTACGGTACTTGTAGTTTTTTATCAAAGAATGTTAAATGCTGGGAACCAGGGAAGCCATCTAATTCTCCATTCCAGCTAGTGCCGAGACCTGCTGGATAACATCTGGACACGTGGTCATTGGCCTGTACTAGAGGCATGACATTCTAGTCCTGGTTCCGCCTCTGCCCAGCAGTTTGGTTTTAGATCTCTTCAGTTTTGTAATGAATGATATGAACCAGGTTTCCTTCAGTTTCTTCACCTAGGTTTCCTTCAGTTTTTGATTTCTGTGTGAAGATGAAGAAATATCCACTGTATGTCAACAGCAACAAAAATAGGAATTAACTGATTCCTTCTGAGAATTGAAGTCCTCTTGTTGGTGGATATTGACCCTTCAGCTTTTAGAAGGAATCAGTTTTTTGTTGTCGGAACATGTCCCATTTTTATATTGAGCGTAAAGTGGTATGGTCAGAGGTAGGCTTTCTATAGCACTATTTTTCAACATATTTTTGAGTGGGGCACATATCGAGAAACACGTTTCACATTGTAGCCCAATAAACACACACACACACACACACACACACTCACTCACTCTCTCTCTCTCTCTCTCTCATCTACATATAACTGCATCAAAAGTTTCACAAATCAATACTTGCCTTTTTTCTTTGTGATGCAATTCTATTTGATTTTATTTAAAAGAATGCCAGTCAGTGACCCACTAAATTGATTATGTGACCCAAGAATGGGTCCTGACCTGTAGTTCAGAAAACACTACTCCATAGCAACCTAGAACACATTTGTTTTCTTCTTTCACATGATAACCCTGCAAACTCAACTAGAGTTAGCTTGTTTGCCTTTAGTCCTTGTCTTTTACAGGCTTAAGGTCCCGGTTTCTAAAGCTTTTCTCTTGTGATTTGATATTTTGACTCATCACCATATTGGTCAGCTGGTCCAGGATGCTTACGGTTTGTATCCCTCTTAAGGTACCAGAAGAAATGTAATCTCAAAATAAAATTTAACTAGGGCCAGAGTCTGTCTTCTTTTATATTGTTTCCTACTGCTATCTATACATTTACACATTTATTCTACAGATGTTTGTTGTACTGGGCACTGCTACGTGTTAGGGCTATCTTTGGTGCTTGAGGAACTGCAGTGAGCAGAACAGAAATGTCTGCATTCAGAGAGTATACATTGTAGTGAATTGCACTAGTCACTAGGAGTATGGCAATGTAAAATGAAATACGCAGGCCCTCAGTCATAGAGCTCCCTCTGTAGCGCCCCCATTGCACGTGATCTTTTAGGGCGCCATGTTATTGTAGGCTGTCAGGCATTTAGTTACTCTCTTTATTGTGAGTTCTTCCTGCCTTTCCACTTTGCCCGTCTTGGCAAAGACGAAATGTCAATTTCTGGGAAAAGCACCTGTGTGTTGTTTATTATTTTTAATTGGTTTTTAAAAAATGGAGTGGAAATTAGAGACTTAAAAAATGATCAAAATACAGAAATAAGAAATTATTTTTCCTGAGGTTCAGACCGGTTAAAGGAAGCTTGAAAGTTTCCATTGTATGTGATAAAGGCATGCGAATTCTAATCAGGTCACAGGGCATCAAGAGGGGTCTTTACCTCTTTGGAAACATAAAGTATACTTTTTAAATAACAGCTTTTCCTGGAGTGACTTTGTCATGGGTAAATTTGGACCAAGGTTAACGGTTTTAGAGGTTGAATTACTTATGTTTGTTTTATGTAAAGTAATATATTGGGCCAAGAAATTTGAACGAACAAAATAAATAAAAGATATGGTCTCTATCTTCAAAGCTTGCATTTTAGTTTGAAAACAAAATGTGCATAATGAAAGTACATAAACCAGTGATCAAATCACATAATAAGTACAACTTCAAAATGATGATAGGTAAATAGAATTAAGAAAGAAGAACTGGAGACCCAGCATTGGAAACAGATAGGAATGAATTGGTTAAAAAAATAAATAAAAAATTGTGTTTGCAATAAGTTGAATGTAATTTAAGGAATCTGAAGCATTAAAAATCTGTGCTTAGGTGAAGCTGTAATTTATTTACCTTTTAAAATATCGTCTGAATTTTTTTCTTTCTGTTGTTTGAAAATTTACAAATTAGGAATTTGTCGTAGGAGATATAAATATATTTCTAACATGAGAATCTAATGTCTAGATAATGAAAGGGCATGGGAAGCAAGCCTTAAACGTGACATTATTCAGTCAGAATAGAATTACATTGATCTGGGGGAGTGAAAATCATTATGGAGTGGTGTTTTCACATAGGCCTCTTCCTTTACTTTATTCTGAGCTACATAAATACCAATTAAAGCTTTCTAGTCCAAGTTAGCAGATGGCGATTTATGTTGGACTTATAAACAAAGCCCCAGAACATTACTACACTTAATTGATGAATTCTCTCTCCATTCCCTGAACAAAGATTTTGGCCTCCAGTGTGGTTGTCTGAGAGAAAATTAATGAATTCTTTTCTGCGATCTCATGTAGAAAGGCTCCCGTTATAGAAATTATTTGACTTCCTCCCCCCACCCCCGAAAAAAGAAAACTTGAATACTTTTAAGTTGCCTAGTAGTTTAAGTTCCCAAAGGTGGACTGGAATAGTATTTGTATTACATTCACCCGGAAAATTATCTTTTTGACTTAACAGCAGAATGATGCCTCAAAACAAAAAATAGTAACCAAAATAAAACACATAGAAAAGTGGAATGTGTTTAATTAGATAACTTTAGGTAGATATCCAAATCGGAGCTCATATTTTATTGTTATTTTTAATTATTTTTTTTTTTTTGAGATGGAGTCTCCCTCTGTCACCCAGGCTGGAGTGTAGGGGCTAATCTTGGCCCACTGTAACCTCCACCTGCAGGGATCAAGCAATTCTCCCGCCTCCGCCCCTCGAATAGCTGGGATTACAGGTACCCGCCACTGCACTTGGCTAATTTTTGTACTTTTAGTAGAGATGGGGTTTCGCTGTGTTGGCCAGGCTGATTTGAAACTCCTGACCTCAGATGATCAGCTTGCCTTGGCCTCCCAAATTGCTGGGATTACAAGCATGAGCCACTGCGCCTGGCCAGAGCTCATATTTAAAGCTCTTTTTCTGTGAGTTCTTTTTCTTAGACTTGTTGTTCTTTAAGGTGAGATGACACTTTGTACCACTTCTTAAAATGAACCCTTCCCTCAATTTGAAATATGTGACAATAGCTGCTTTGTTTTATGGACCTGTAAACGGCATCTTCCGGTGTGGGGGCTGTTGCAGTGTCCACACCTCCACTGGAACATAGGTCTCTGCATCAGAAGAAGGTAGAGGAGCCAGGCGATCAATAGGCCTGTGACTGTGGGATGTATTCTTTGCCACTTGTTTGAAAATAGTTAATTTCATGTGTGAGAAAAACCTGCCTTGTCTTTTTCATCCTGTCTTCTTTGAAATGAGCAGTAGACTGATTAGAGGTAGATACTGACATGTATGGAAACATTAAGGTTGCTGTAGATGGAACAGTGGTGCTTTGGTTGAGGGCAATCTGTACTAAACCCTTTGACTTAATGATCGCTTTCTGTCCGCTGCCACCCAGATGTCTTTCTTGTGCCCATTGGTTCGAGGGGCATTCCTCAAGTGGGAAGGGCGATTCAGGTAAAAGTTTTCAACGTTCCGACCCAAGGCAGCCTGCTAAAGGAAGTTCTCTTGGTGATGACCATCACATGATTGCCATGGAAATGTGTTTACTAGACTGTCTGTTGATACAGGTAATAAAGAACACACAGGCCGGGTGCGGTGGCTCATGCCTATAATCCCAGCACTTTGGGAGGACAAGGTGGGCAGATCACCTGAGGTCAGGAGTTTGAGACCATCCTGGCCAACATGGTGAAACCCCATCTCTGCTAAAAATAAAATTAGCCGGGCCTGGTGGCGGGTACCTGTAATCCCAGCTACCCAAGAGGCTGAGGCAAGAGAATGATTGGAACCCGGGAGGGAGAGACTGCAGTGAACCAAGATGGCGCCACTGCACACCAGCCTGGAAGACACGCACGCACACACACACACACAGATGACTTTTCCCCACGTAATCCCTAAGGTAGATATTTTAATAACCTTTGCGATAATAATTTAACTCGCACCCTATAGAAACTGTGTGCTGTAGGGCCTTGGCAGAGATTGATATTTATATAAGGTCAGTGTTGGTTGACCCAGTTGATCTGGCCCTAGATTTATAAATGAATGAATGATCTCCCCAGAATTAGGAAGACATGGCATAAAAATATGAATTCATCATTACTTAAATACTGTAAAAGTCATGCTATTAAACTACAGCCTGTTGGAATTGAGACAAGGCTTCAGTATCTTCTGCCCTCCGCTAGTTGGGGAAAAAACATAAATGTGTCTTAAGTCTCAGGAGCCTGCGAGGTCCTCATGATTGTTGAATCCAGAATGGGTCTCTGCCAACACAGAATCCCATGAAGGCCAAAGATGGAGTTTGGGCCTCCCTGTGTTGGGAGCTGCAGTCCCAAGTGAACCTGCTGGTTTAATAGGAGACACCAGGAAGAACAAACTGGCAAGTGAATTGGACAGATACAAACACAAAAGACTTCAGATAATTGGAAATAAATTTTGTAGTCAGGGTATTTCTGCTACCAAAGCAGAGGTATCTTGGGATTTTTCTTGTGCTGGGCTGTTGTTGAGGTCTTACTTTAACCACTGCGGATGGAAGATAATTCCCGTATAGCCATAATATGGGAAATCACCAATATCCTTTAAGATGACAAAATTCAAATTCTAATAAAGACGGGATTTGGGACCTTTTTAAAAGAGAAGTGTTGGGTGTGGAGAGGGAGGAAGTCTGCTTTCTGATAAGGGCTCCTCCTCATTTTACAAGTCTCTGCTTGTCATGAGAGAAGTATTATTCCTGGAAATGAAAAGCATGGAGGCAGAAAATTCATTTCTTTAAAAACAGATAGTGGATTTTTGCACTGCTGGCCTTGCTGTTGATCTGTCAGTCTTGGTAACTGATATCCTGTCTGTGCGGCTGTGTAACGTCTCATGTGCTCAGTTTCAAATCTGAGATCACAAGCAGGGTCCTAAAACAAAAAGTTTGTTAAATGTCCAGTCAAGAAAACGGAGCTATGGAAAAACTCAAAACAAAAATAAGGTTTGTTTTATAAAATGTTCATTCTTAGACCTAGTTGCTAATGACATTCAGTTGACTGAATTAGGAAAAAGGGGTACTACCCAATTCATTAGTTGTCTTGTATCCAGTTGAGTGTGGTTTTGCTATTATTTTATCTTGGGAGTTCCCACCTTTGAAGTTGAAGGCATCCTCTGAATCTTAGATTTTTTTTTTTTTTTGGAGACAGAGTCTCGCTCTGTCACCCAGGCTGCAGTGCAGTGATATGAACCTAGCTTACTGAAACGTTGAACTCCTGGGCTCAAGTGATCCTCCTGCCTCAGCCTCCGGAATAGCTAGGAATGTAAATATGTGCTCCCATGCCTGGCTAATTAAAAAACTTTTTTTTTCTAGAGATGAAGGGTCTTACTAATGTTGCCCAGGCTGGTCTTGAACTCCTGGCCTCAGTCTGTCCTCCTGCCTCAGCCTCCCAGAGTGTTGGGATTACAGGTGTGAGCCAGTGTACCAGGGCTGAATCTTTGAATTTCTTACTCTAACCTTGAAGGGATGGATCCTGCCCTTCTAGTGTTGTTTCACTTTAGAATAAAGCTCAAAGGCTTAGAGCTCACCTGTAATCTGATGGTGGTAGACCGATGTGTCCATCATGGGTTCAAAGTTGATGTTTACTTAGTAAAAACCTGCCAGGCCTCAGAGGGGAGTTAGATTGTGAATCTCCTCTCTGTGTTTATTAAGGGCACCTCAGGTGTTTCCTGTAAAATGCTTGTAGAGTCGATTTCTCTGAATCCAACTGCTAGATTGTTTGAACTGTTCAACTCATTTTCCTTGTAGTAACTTACTTAGGAATTCATGTAAGTCAAGGACTTCAGCTGCTTGTTTCCCGTTGTTTGGAAATAGTTAATGCTCTCTTAAAATTTGACTAACTGACAGAGTGTCTTTCTAGTCTAAGATTTTAGTTTAACATTGATATATGGAGATTGAAAGTTGTGATGTATTAACTCTGTTTTCCGTAAGATTCATCTATTCTGTTGAGTTTTTTATCCCAGCCCTCTCTTCGGGCTTGATCATAGCTATTGATTGGCAGTAGTGGTTTACAGATGTAAGAACTGAGAGTTAATTACCTTTTGGATTCTCCCACTTAGCAACTGCAGGAATCTGCTTCTGTCCACTTCTCTAATCATCACCGTTTTCTCCGTTCATCAGGAACGTCACCCTGGTGTCTGTGTCATTTCTTTTGTCTCAGTAGCTCTCTTGATTTTTGTTCTTTGTTTTTCTTTACAGAGCACAAAACTTATTGACATGAGTCTGGAATTTTGAAGTAATGGCTAATTTGATTTTTTTTCCCCCCATATTTGTGCTTTGTATGTAAAGTGTTTTTAAAATTTTAATTTTTAATTATTATGGGTACATAATAGTCATACATAAAGTGACTCGATTTTTAGTTACACATTTTATAGGTTAAAACCTTAAGGTCTAATTCCATACATAAATTTCAAAATAGGGCATTGACTTGATATAAAAGTTTCCTTTTTCCTCGAATCTGTAATATGCTGAATAAACTTTTGAACGCGGAAAATAAAATTCTGAACAGTATTATAAATTAGATTGAATGGCTATGTGGGTAAGGTTTGTAATAGGTGACAGATTCTGTATTCATATCTATTTGTCACTAGTCATCATGTCTTCTGTCAGTTAGTCTTCACAGCAATTAGGTTAGTGCATTAAGCTTTTGGTTTTAAGAAATGTGCTCAAAGTGCAGGGTAGTTAATGCTTACCTAATTGGCCAAAAAGGGCTTTTATTTCTTTTAAGGAAAATAATTTCCTCTTGTTTTATATTATCCGGGCACAATGGTTGAGTAGAATTAATTGTTAACTTGAAACACACTTATTTTCTATGGATGTGACTATTCCCAGAGAACATTTGACACTCTGATAATACTTAATTGTGCATTAGGTTCACAATTCTGTGCGATATGTTGAGATGCAAGTCAGGGGAGCCTATTACGTTTACAAAAGTTCAACGAAAAGAAACTCATCATTAACTAAGATGGCAGGAAATAAGGAAGTAGTTTTGGCATTTGAATTCTTTTATGGGAATTATTTTCTTCAGTCTCGTAAGTTAATATGGAGATCTGGCTAATATATATTTTTGTAAACATTTTTTCCTGTCCCCAAATAATGTGAATAATACTCAGCTTTATTCCTGTTTCCCCCAGTCGTTTACTTTCTATGGATAAATAGTATTCCTTGTTATTTGCAAGGCTGATGTAACAACACAGCTGTTGGATGCTTGGCATTTCTGCTTCTGGTGAAATGCTATTTGTGCTGATTTATCTGATCCAGATGTGTGACCAGCAAGCTACATTTCTAATTATAAGGACAGCCAAATTCCATTATAAGCACATCATGGGATTATAGGGCCGGGAGGCATCCTGAGAGGACATCTAGTTCACTCTCCAGCCGTTCAGCAGGACCACACTTTGTAACCGACTCCAGCACTGAACAAAGCAGCAAAGAATGTTCCACCCATGTATAGGCTGAACGTGGAATCATTGGAATTGTAACTGGAAAAAGAAACAAGTCCCTCTGGTCTGGCCCTCTTGCTTTGTGGGTAAACAGATTCAGGCCCAGAGAAGTTTGACTTGATCTGGATTTTTATGACTTTTTGCTTAGAACTTACTCTTTTCTCTGAAGTGGCCTGTGCTGAGGGAGTGAGAGGCTAGAAGACTGGATTGGAAATGTCAGTTTCACATCCGGATGTAGCTCTCTAGCTACTCATTTAGAAGTAAGAGATAATGAATTAGTGACAGCTGGATTCCGTTAAAGTTTATTAACGATTTCTGAAACCCAGTATGGAATGTGGTATTTCATGTCTCTATATATGTTTGTGTGCTTCAGTGATAAAGTACAGAAGAAACTAGGCATGCTGATAGGGTTAGAATGTTTGCAAATGTGGTGTGTAAGCTTACCAAGAACAACATCTCAGAATAAATAAGTGATGATTAAACTTGATTTGACACTGTTGAGCCTGGGTTTTGATTTTACCCTACTTCAAGTGATAGCTAGCCTGCCTCTGTTTCGTGGACGCTGGCAGAAGACGGGTTCCTGCACCACAGAAAAAGGGCGGTATTACTCCTGACATACCAGATAGTGTAAACTCTATGCTTAGAACTTGCTGGCATGCCTGTATTGGTTGGTCCTTGCCCTCATGTCCCATAGGGGTGACATGGATGGAGCATGCAGATGGAGCTGCTTACACTGTGGGTTTGTGTTGCTGCTAAGGAACACCAGACTTGGGGAATCCACTGCTTTTATAGCATGCAGTAAATGAACTTGCTCTTTGTTCCACGGCGGAAAATCACACCTCATCTGTCTCTTAAGGTCGTTCACTGCAAACATAACTTTGAGAAATGGTAATGATACAAAATTGTCAGGACCTTGCATTTTTAGCGCACTTGGCAGGATATGTAGAAGCGTGAGACCTATAGAGGGGTGTCTCACAACAGTCATGTCCTATAATTGGGACAATCAAATAAAACACGAGCACTTCACAGAGAACACAAGACGTCAGGTAGTTGTTAGGAAGCAAATTCATAATGAAAACAGTAAGTGCTGGATAGTTAGGAGAATGAAGGTGGGAGGAAAAAAACGAAGAACTTGATTTCTTCCGTATATTGACATCTTATGACTTCAGGATGTCGTCAGATTATGATAAAAAACAGATACTAAAAGAAATCAGGAATTAAAAAGCTTGTTTCTACATGGTTAAATCTGTTTATCTTTTTGTGAAATGAAAGTATCGGACCCATGTGGACTCAGACATAGGTTTAGCTCCGTTTCTTAACTGCATTGTGGCCTTAGTTTATTTTTCTTTATAATTATGAAAGTTACTTAAATTCTTAGCAAAAAATTAATTTTTTCAGACAGTAGAGAGGTATAAAAAAGTAAAAGCCTCTCCTAGAGTTCATGTAGGTTGCCATAGTTCTGTGGCCTTTGGATCATTCAACATCAAAACCGAAGGGAAACGTTAATGCTTTTAGTGGCTACTTGTTACTTCTGAAGGATCAAAGTGCTTGAGACATTTAAAAAGTATTCTGGGCTGGGTGCGGTGGCTCACATCTGTAATCCCAGCAGTTTGGGAGGTCAGGGTGGGAAGATTGCTGGAGGCCAGGAGTTTGAGACCATGCTAGGCAACATTGCAAAACCCTGTCTCTACAAAAATAAAAATAAAAATAAAAAAAATAGCTGGGCATGATGGTGCACGCTTGTAGTCCCAGCTATTCAGGAGGCAGAGGTGGGAGTGTCACCTGAGCCTGGGAGGTCAACAAGGCTGCAGTGAGCTGCGATGGTGCTATTGCAGTCCAACCTGGGTGACAGAGTGAACCTTGTCTCAAAAAAAAAAAAAAAAAAAAAAAAAAAAAAAAAAAGCCAGGCGCTGTGACTCGCAGCACTTTGGGAGGCCAAGGTGGGTGGATCACCTGAGGTTGGGAGTTTGAGACCAGCCTGACCTACATGGAGGAACCCCATCTCTACTAAAAATATGAAATGAGCCGGGCATGGTGGTGCACGTCTGTAATCCCAGCCACTTGTGAGGCTGAGGCAGGAGAATTGCTTGAACCTGGGAGGTGGAGGTTGCATTGAGCCGAGATCACACCATTGCACTCCAGCCTGGGAAACAAGAGCAAAACTCTATCTCAAAAAAAAAAAAAAAAAAAAAAAAAAAATCTGAATCTCTGGAAAGATTTATGAGGCAGTATTTATGTATCTACCACTAAAACAGTATTATTATATTCCCTAAACTATTTAGCTCATGGTTGTGTTCAGTGTAAGTTGGGCTACATAGATTGGGCAACAATATCTTTATTTTATGGTTGAGGAAACTGAGGCATTCAAAGTTAATTTGTCCAGTGACATGGTTTGCTGGCCATATCCTGCTCCTTATCTCCTTAGAAAACATTGTGCCCCAAATAAAACCTTCATAAGGTAGGAGACTGTGTAGTCAGTGCTCCTGATTTCAGTTACTCTGTTCTGTTAGTATGTATCATTTTATCGCATGTACATAATTTACTTAGGTTTGTTGTTTCTTTCCCCTTACAAGAACGTAAACTTAATGAGAACAAGAATTTTTGTCTTTTTATTTTTACTTTTTTTGTCTTGTGAACTGGTGAAGTTTCAGTTTCTGGAACAGCATCTAATCCACAGTAAGTGCTCCAGCTTCATAGTAAATATGGTGATGAAACGAATCAACATGTGGTAGATACATGGTGAGATCATCTCCTTGATCTTAGATTATGTTTGCAGCTTTGGGGAAGTGGTGGGACATCTTTGGATGATACTGCTTGCCTAATTCGATTTAATCAATGAGGTCAAATTTGTAAAGTTGGGTTTCAGGATACAGCCTGCAGATTTTTTGTGTTTGGTTTTGTGCAGTGTTTAAAAAAATTTGCAAGCAACATTTAAGAAGTAAAGGATTTCACATAAAATAAGATTTCTAGCTTTTTTGGTTGTTTTTTTTTCTTTAGAAGCTGAAAGATAGGGCAGCATGGCCTGTATTCCTATGTGGTGGTGAAGGTCTTGAACTAGATGGCAGCTCACTGTTAAGAAGGGGCATTTGCTCTTTAGTTTATCACAGTCCCCCTGACTCTCTGTCGACTCTTGATACTGAAGTTGAGTTGTCAGTTGCTTTTTGCCATATTTTCCATTTTTAATTTTTTTTTTTTCTTTTCGAGACGAAGTCTTGCTCTGTCGCCCAGGCTGGAGTGTAGTGGTGCAATCTTGGCTCACTGCAACCTCTGCCTCCCGGGTTCGAGCAATTCTCCTGCCTCAGCCTCCTGAGTAGCTGTGACTACAGATGTGTACCACCATGCTCAGCTAATTTTCAAATTTTTAGGAGAGACGGGCTTTCACCGTGTTGGCCAGGATGGTCTTGATCTTGACCTCATGATCTGCCTGCCTTGGTCTCCCAAAGTGCTGGGATTACAGGCATGAGCCACCGGCACCCAGCTATATTCTTCAATTTTTAAATATGAAGAAATATTCTGCCATGTTTTTCAAAAGGAAATAAAAAAGGAGAGGCAGACCACTTCACTTACCGACGTTGCCTCCATGGACCTTGTTAGGCAATTGAACCTTGCAGCCCCCGATGTGATTATCTAAGACCTCTGCTTCTTCGAGGTCTAGACTTGTTATGATTATAGTTATGATTGCTGATGGTATGCAGAAGAGGAGAGATAGCAATTCGAAGGAATTAACCTCAGTGCTTTGACTGTGGAAGCCGTAGCATGGAATGTGAGTCTGGGGAAAAGTGCTTCCTTTGTTGAACTGTTAATGCTTAATGGATTCCGATGTTAAAAGTACATGGCCACATTGCTCGTTGCTCAGATACAGCATTAGAAGGGCCCTAAAGGCGTATATATCGCCTCTATTCTTTTATTTTTCTATTTGTAAAGATTTATTTTTCTATTTGTAAAGGTGGCAGAAATTGCAAAAGATTTAGAAAATATTTTATTATTTGTAAAAAGTGATATTTCATCTGGGAGAAATGAATGCTTGAAATTTGTTGTCTAAGACCTAAACAATTATGCTCTGGGCCAGGCGTGTTGGCTCACACCTGTATTCCCAGCACTTTGGGAGGCTGAGGCAGGAGGATCATTTGAGGCCAGAAGTTTGAGACTGGCCCGGGCAACATGACAAGATGACATCTCTGCAAAAAAATTAAAAATTAGTTGGGTATGGTGGCACACACCGGTAGTACCAGGTTGTTGGGAGGCTAAGGTAGGAGGATTGCTTGAGCTCAGGAGGTAGAGGCTGCAGTGAGCCATGATCCTGCCACTGCACTTCAGCCTGGATGACAGAGCAAGGCCTAGTCTTAAAAAAAAAAAAAAAAAAAAAAAAAAGAGCTCTGGATACCTTTTAATGTAAAGAACAAAGGGCATATGCTTCCAAGAGTACTTTAGAAAATTGGCAATTTCAAACCATGTTTAATGTGGTTTTGTGACTCATTTTGTTATTATATGGGTAAATTAGAGTGTACAATTAGTCCATTAGACTCAATAATTGGCTGTTTGATTACGTGACTCTTTATCTAAAAATTGGGCTAAGTTCTTCTTTAAAGGAACTATAAGTGAAATACTAATAACATTTTCATATAATCTTTATAAAATTGGGATTTCACATAATCTCATTGGGAGAGTTGAAAAGAATCAAGTTGTTAGATGAGGGCTATCCAAAAGGCATTCTCTAGTGAACATTAGATCTTAGAAAGTGTGTGTGTTCAAAAACGTTCCACCCTGGGAAGATTCTCAGGGTATATTGTTAAAAGTTCTTTGAACCCTAGTGTTAAAGAACTTCTAACTGTTCAACTCAGAGTTTCTCAAGCTTCCTTGAAAGAAGTTTTCCACTAAAGATGTATTAGCCTGTAGCAGAGTATTTTTCCTATGTCACATACTTTAGAAATTTTCACCTGGATAGATTTATTAAAAAACAGACACGACGTGTAGTGAGTTCCTGGCTTCATGTGGTTTCTTGCTTCTCCTCACCTTTACCAGAGTTTATAGTTCCATTTCTTCCAGCCACTCCCGAGGTAGAAGGAGTGCCATGCCCAAAGCAGTGTGGAATTCAAACAGAATGGAAAGGATAATTTTGAGTCATCTTTCTTTTGTTTAGAAAATAAATACACCTTTTTTTTTATTTAAAGAATTGATTTCCTATTTTACATAATGTTAAGGAGCTTGACTACATGCCTGTATAATAAACTATCATTTGATGGAAGCCATCTTTTTCTTCCTGCTGTTGGTCTTTTAGAGTCTTGCTGTTATTCTCGTAGATAATACTTGTTTTCTCTGTGAGCCATAGTACTTGCCAGATTTGCGACTTCTCACTTATAGGCTGATGTAATAGGGAAAGACAGTGGGATAATTGCCATTTTGGAATTTGATCAGTAAGAGTGAGTGCATATGTGTGTGGGTGTTAAAAGAGCTTATAACTTGGTTAGATTTCCTTTCTAAACTTAGGTGGAAAATATGCTTAGAAATTTGAAGTGATAAGCAAGAGACCTTATCCTGCCATTTATCAGTGGTGTGACTTCTGAAAAATAAGGGATGGGATAGATAGTCTCAAAGGTGCTGCTGATTAAAAAAAAATTTTTTTTTTCAAATTTCATTGCAAATTTTAAATCCCGAGGTTGCATTTAAAAAAATTGTATTGGTTGTAACATGCTGGAAATGAAATCAAACCCTCACTGGGGAAAAATTAATGCTGATGTAAAAATATGATTTGGAATCTTTGGTATTTGCCAGGGGCTATAAGAATTAAATGGTTCTCCACTTGTGATCTTTTTGTAGCACGTGAAGCCTGACAGAATTTGAGAGTCCTACCCCTGGCTCCGCAAATAATTGGAGATCTCTAAATAATTAGAAATCTGCAGGAGAATATGTCCACATTAGCAAGAAATGCGAGTGTAGTATATGCCACTTTGGTTCATGGATCTTGAAGCTTTTATCATTCATCACCTCAGCCATTCATTTTTTTCAGAGTAAGTAATAGCTTGGAACCAGGAAATTGCTTGCCACATCTTGTTCCTGGAAAAGCCGACAGCCTAAAAATGCTTATCGTTCAAGGTGTGACCTGAATGAGTGTTGCACAGCTGTTGTAATTTTTCTGTTAAGTTATGTGGTGGCTAACCAAGGTACCTTCTAGGGAACATTTCTTCTAAGTAGGCTTTTATTCATGACTTTAATCCCAAATTAGCAAAACTTATGTATTGGACTCACAGAATTTCATGTTAGAAGGGAATTTGCAGGTAGTCTAGTCCAACCTTGTGTTGCAGGTAAATGTAGACTGAGAAACCTAACTCATGCAGCTAGCATACGTAACAGAACTGAAACCCACATCTCCAGATGGCCACCACGGTCATCCTTCCTCAGTATCATGTGGATTTCAGTCAGTCTCTCTAGTGCTAGAATGAATCTCTTGTAGAGTGGGTTTTAAATTAAATGTAATATCCATACATCAGTTTACACAGGTCTATACCTTTGTAAGTATGTTTTAAAATGTGGTTGATCTGCTGAATATAAATGTTTGAAAATTTTAATTTTCTTAATGTGTGAAATGAAAAAGTTTTAATTGTTGTATTCCCGGAATACAACAATTTTTGAACATAGCTATTACATTTCTTTAAACTTTATTTTGTAGGATGTATATTTCATTGACAGTATGCATCCTACAAAAGAGAATGGTTTCATAAATTAATTGATTTAAAAGTAGGTAGCAGTGTACACTTTTTATTAATGAAGATAAATATTACATAGGGAAATCTAAAAAAAAAAGAATGCAATTGATCATTTAAAAACCACATTTTAAATCAATTCTACGAAAGGCAGCCATTATGATGGTATGATTATTTGTGTTGACAGTACTCTCCTTTGGAATGTGTGATACTTGAAATGATTAGCTTGTACAAAAGCTATAAAAATAGTAACATTTTTACTCATTCATCCAACTGTAAGACTTAAACATTTACACACAATGGCCAATTAATATCCAGAGTTCTGCTTTCAGTGATAAAGAAATTAGCTTTCTATGGGACAAAGAGGTACTGACAAGGGCACCGACTTGTCATGGTATTGAATTTCACAGAATTGGTTTTGGATAAATAGGATTTTCAATGTCCTGTGAACTCTCAAAATTCATAGTGAGCAACTAATACCCATAGAACTTTGCAAAGTAGAAATTCGTTCAGGACAAAGTATTATTATCCTTTTACTCATTCTGGTTTCTGAATTAAATATTTGAATCAAGAATGTAGGAAAACATCTTTTAAAATGTGTGTTACAGGAGTGTTAAGTTAGGAGCAAGATCTTTTATCATAGGATATTTCTTAAACCCTAGAAAAACAGTAAGAATTCATTAAGGATGAGGAAATTTCCTTAGTGAATGTTGGGGACAGGATGCAGTGTGGCACAGCTGTCTGCAGGGGTTTGGAGAATTTCCCTGGGAAGATCAGTATCAGTTGATTGAAGGTAGGAGACGGCGCAACGCATACCATGCATAAATCGAATGTAGGGTGTATTAAGCCTTCAGCAGTATGATGATTGCAAATTCCTGGGTGGGTACAAAAGTAATTGTGGTTTTTGCCATTAATATAATTTCAGTCATAGCACTATGTTAATGTCTCTGACAGAAGGCTCATAGAACGTGGAAAAAAATCCAGATTCTAGTAAGGCTCTCTTGTGAAGATCAAGGACAGGAAGGTTTGAAAATGGCTCAATTACAGAGTTAGCCGTAAGTGCAAAGCGGTATATCCAGGGTCTGCACAGTGCCAGCTGCGTAAGATACCCAGTAAATGTTTGAACAGCCGAGGGAATGAATTCCCAGGTTACCCATCTCAACTTTTTACAATGTTAATGACACATATGATTTCAACCCATGTAATTCATTTGTATCAGTGTTTTGAGTGTAATATCGGTCAGTTGTGATGGCTGTTAGATGAGTTGAACAGCTGTGTTTAATCCTAATATCTTGTTAGATATTGCTTTAAATTTTTAAAAAATTAGTCAATTCCAAATTCCCAGATATTAATATTATCTGTGAAACGTTGAATGGATTAGAAGTGGAAGCCAGAGACTTTGTCTCTACAACTTGTCCAACTTCAAATGTGCCCCATCTTTTCTGCTGTTGTTTCTGAGAAAACTTCAGCAGGAGGGTCCTTGGTGCTTTTTTCTCACGAGTGGATGGCAAATATGTGATGTCAATCTCCTAGCTCCTTAATCTCGTGACCTTGACAACTACCTCTAATTATCACTGAGCCGGGGGAGTGAATCTTCCTCAACTCTGCACTCTCTGAAGGCACCGAAGTCAACTGGAGTGGACATGTGAGAAGAAACTGACTTAAAAAAAAAAAAACAAAAAACAAAGGGGTAGGGAGCTGGAGAAGGACTCGTGCTTAGGAACACAGAAGTAGTTTTTGGTGGAGACAGATGAATCCAAGTTTCCTGCTTCTTCAGAGCAGTATTCTTGATCACTTTCCTTGCTTGTGGAGTGGGACCGTGAACTGAAATGGTAATCTTTCATTTTTTTTACTGTTACTTAGGATCCAGCTCACAAAACTAAATTATTCTTTACCTTGTTTGGTCTGGGTACCAAAGGTAATACAGATTGAGCATCAGCAATTTGAAAATCCAAAATGCTCCAAAATCTGAAACTTTTCGAGTGCCGATACGATGCCACAAGTGGAAAATTCCACACCCATCGTCATGTGACTGGCTGCAGCCAAAACTTTTGTTTCATGTACAATATTAAAAATATTGTGTAAATTTACCTTGAGGTAATGGGCGTAAGGGTATATATGAAACAAAAATTTCATGTTTAGATTTGAGTCCCATCCCCAAGATGTCTGTATGTGATACCTTGTATTATGTGTATGGAGATATTCCAAAATCTGAAAATTCAGATCTGAAATCTGAAACAGTTAGGGTCCCAAGCATTTCAGATGAGGAATACCGAACCTACATAAGTGATCTACTTTTCATCCCAGTAATTTCTTCATTGCCTATGAAGAGTTTGAAAAATAAGTAAAACAAAGCTGGGATTGGGGAAGTGGGGAGAAGGAGTAGAATATAATAAAATTTTTCTGAAGTACTTGGGAAAATTTTTTTAAGTAGTAGTTGTTAGGGATACAAGTATCTCTTATCTGTTAAGCACAGCAGGGAGGGCTTCCACTTGGCAATGCTGTTGAAAGTTTTAGCTGCGTTTAAATTTGTTGTTGCAAATGCTTCTTTTCATACATTTAGATGGGCCTTTTTTCTCCAATTAATTTGAATTACCGAAGTTTTACTCTGTGTAATTTTTGAATGTGAAAAGAGGCAGTACATACGGACGGAAAGGTAGATATTTTCCCTTAATTTGCAGATATGTGAAGAAATACTGTTAGAAATTACAGGAGTCAGAATTTTAAAAATAGATTTAGAGATGAGGATTGTAGGATCATCACTTTGTAGTTTCCTCGTGTTCTGAAAAATGTGTGTTTATAAACAGTGTGTGTGCATTTGTGTGTGTGTGTATGCATGTCTTTATGTATATTTGGAGCATTTTAATTTTAGCTTTATGAAGTTACTTTGTCACTACCGTTGCTAAATATATAAACATGCATGTTTATATCTATAAGAGATGCAAAAATGATCTTCAAAAGTTGGCTTTTATTTGTAGGAAATACCTCTTAACACAAGTTTTCATACGGAATTTGTATTTAGTTATCTTGACAAGAGTAGTCACTAAAGAGAAATGGTCAAAATTGTGGAGCTTCCAGTAATGTGATAGTGCCCTGACTTTTTACTTACGTGTGTGTGCGCGCGCGCGTGTTAGGGAGAACGAATGGCTTTAGATTGCCTCAAATAAGGTTGTAAATTTGGTCATAAGAGGCAGTTATCTGTGTTAATTTCATGACCATGCATGGCACCTCTAACCTTAACAAGTTTTCTCCCAAATGCTGACATAAAGCCATCATTACTAATAGAAAATACGATGTGCATTTCAAGTGTTTTTGATAGTGGCTGATAGTGTCATCTTGGAGCGGAAGAACAGCAGACCTCCTGTGTCAAACAGAGCAGCACAGAACGACAGGTCTCTCCATGCAAAAGCTCTGTGTGGACACCTCAGCAAACCTGGAGATCCAGGAAGAGATTCAAACTGAAGGATTGACTTCTTGAGTGTCAGCGAAGGAGTTCATCACATGCCTCAGCCCCTGTCAGATGCTGGACTCTGCCCTGTGTTAGGTATACACTTTCAGAGCTTAGCAAAAGGATTCTTCCTCAAGTTACTCAGCTTCCCCATACATTATTAAGCGGGGGAGACAATTGCTTAATACCCATTGTTATGTGGATGTGCAATGTGGACTGAATGGAAAAAGGCTCTTTGCCTGGAGTCGTTCTTAAGTCTCTCTCAGAGAGGCTCGTTATAGCAGGTCTGGAAGGAAGTCTGTCTAAGCGTTACCCAGTCCGTCACCCTCCTTTCACGCATGGGGACGGCAAGGCCCAGGGGGTTCTCTGTAGAGGTTTTTGTGAACGGTAGTAGTCTTGAGGTGGCTCTAGGTAGCAAGACCTGGACAGAACTGTGGGTGTTCTGGAAAAGAGGAGTCAAGAAAAGCAAGAGCAAAGCTCAGCAGTGGTCCCTGTGCTCCCCAGCATTGAGACGTTGGTCCTGTGGGAGGGTCGTGGAGGGCAGAGTAGCAAAGACAGTACATTTTTTGCTTGTTTGTTTTTAGTGTCTCACTTTGGTGCCCAGGCTGTAGTGCAGTGGTGTGTGATCATGGCTCACTGCAGCCTCTTCCTCCTGGGCTCAAGCGATTCTCCCATCCCAGCCTCCTGAGTAGCTGAGACTACAGGTGTATGCCACCACACCCGGTGACTTAATTTTTTTGTAGAGACACAAAATTTTTGTCCTTTTTTCTTGCTGTGTTGCCCAGGCTGGTCTTGAGATACCGGGCTCAAGTGATCCTCCCACCTTGGCCTCCCAAAGTGCTGGGATTCCAGGCATGAGCCACTGGGCCTGGCCAGAATCTTTTTTTTTAGAGACGACATTGTTGTTGCTCTGTTGCCCAGGGTGAAGTGCAGTGGCATGATCACAGCTTACCACATTCATGAACTCCTGGACTTAACGGATCCTCCCACCTCAGCCACCCCACCACACCCAGCTAGTTTTTCAACATTTTAGAGGGAGGGTCTCTTGCTATGTTGTCCAGGCTGGTCTCGAACTCCCGGCCTCAGACTGTCCTCCCTCTTCAGCCTCCCAAAGTGTTGGGATTACAGGCGTGAGCCACTGCACCTGGATGGAAATACACTGGTGTAAGGAGGGTGACTGTGAAGGATCCGTATGGCTGGAGAAAGTTTTAGAATATTCACAAAAGATCAAAGGCAGTGTTAACTTAAGTGTACTCAAGAATCTTCTGGAGAACTTAGTGAAGATGAATACCACCTACTCTTTTTGTCCAAAGGGAAGCTATCTAGGCCTCCCTTCAGAGATTCTGGTGCAGTAGATCTAAGGGAGAATTGAGGGATCTGCATTTTGTTTAACATAAAGCTTTATTGCGATATATTTCACATGTCATACAGTTCATGCATTTAAGGTGTACAATTTAATATTTTCATCATATTCACGACATTGTGCAACCATCATCACTAGCAAATTCTAGAACATTTTTGTCCCTTCTAAAGTAAACCTCATACCCATTGGCAGTCGCTTCCCACCTTCAAGCCCAGCCCCAAGCAACCACCAGTCGACTTTCTCTCTCGAAACATTTGCCTATTCTGGACATTTCATATAAAGGGAATCATACATTACGTGGCCTTCTCTAACTGGCCTTTTCTGCTTTGCATAATTTCAAAGTTCATATATGTTGTAGCATGTATCAGGATTTCATTCCTTTTTAAGGAATGTATTCTATGTATCCATAAAATGGATACGTCCTTGTGTGTCTTCTGTTGATAGATATTTGGATGGTTACTTCTTTTTGAGCTGTTTTGATTAATGCTGCTGTGAATATTTGTGAGGAATCTGCGTTTTTAAACAAGCACCCTGTCTGATTCTGTTGCTGATATCTGGAGAAACTCTAACCTGAACGCTTGGTGGTGTAGAACTATTTCCCTCATTGTGAACTCCTCCGTTCCCCATCTCTTATGGGTGCTTCTGCTTGAAGGATCACTGGTTTGTGAGCGAGCACGTAGTGGCTTAGTGGAAGTGAGGTTCCAGACCTAAATGACATGATCTGCACGCGCAGGGTAGAGTGGACTGGAGGGAGATGATAGGGACAGTAGGCAGGGTCAATGAGTCTTTTACTTTTTCAGAATGAAGACGTGATTTGGCTAATTCCTGAACTAGGGTGCTGCTGCGGGTGGTGGTAATGGAAAGGAAGGGTCAGAGGTAGCAGACTTTAAAGGAGTACTCTTTAGTAATGGTGATTTACAAATACTCAGTGGTTATTTTTGAGTGGTGAGATTAGATGAGTTAAACTTTCTTTTCCGTATTTTCAGATTTCTAGAGTGAACATGTATTATATGCTATAATGCATAGGAATGTGGGAATAAAAATATGGGACAGATATTTTTAAAAGGGATGGGATGAGAGCGGGTGGCTGGAAAGAACCCGTAAAGATAAGAGTGGGTAGTTACTTTTCCACAGTTAAAGAACGAGGCCTGCCAGCTCCCAGGGAAATCTCTAACCCCACCCTGTACTTTTCAAGCGAGAGCTTTTGAAGTCTTTTGTGCTAGTTAGGGACTAGCATAGTTAGTACAGCTAAGTAAGTATGTAACAGATTCTATTATTAGGTTTATCTTTGCTGACTCCCATTTGATCGACAGAGAGTTCTCCACCCAGAAAGTGTGATTTATTTTGGCAGTTGGAAGGGGATTTTATGGAGCACTTGTTATCTAAAAAAAGTAAGGTTGTGGAGCCTGCTTCCCCCACCCCTTGTTTTTTTAGCTGTTTGGGTTGGTCCTAGTGAGCATGCCTAATCTAGGGATTACTCAGTGAGCATGACCTTAGGGCTGGTTTTGTAAATGTTACCAAATCTATTAACCACAGATGTTCTTCCATTGTGGTGTCACACAGTCAGAGTTGAATGGTGACAAGTAGTTCTGTGAGACTTGGGTAAACCCTGTGTTCTTTAGGTCTTTTTGTATGTGGTGGTTTGAAAGTATTTCCTTACACACACACACACACACACACACACACACACAGAATTTCCTCACAAAAATGAAGCACTCACATAGGGCAAAGTACATTGAATTACATGGTTTTTAAAAAAGTTAACTTGTATCATTATAAAAATTATAGATGCTCATTGTAGGATTTTTTTTTTTAGCAAGTTCAAAGGAAAAAATATAACTTACTCATTATTCCATTATCTGTAGGTTAAGCATTAACATTTTGGTTCTATTTCATTTCAGTCTTTTAAAAATTGTGTATACATATATAATCTGACTGTGTAAATTGCACTAAGCATTGTATTTTGAACATTTCCTCATATTCTGGTTTACTTTTTCTGTGTTGTAAAAGCAACTTCCTGATACTGGTAAATGTTGATGATGGGCATGGCTACACATATTTTTATTTTATGGCAGCTGCCTTAAGTAGACTTCCAAGAAACCCTTGAGATGTACATATTAGTTGTGATATTCATTATTATGATACCCAAATTGATAGATTGGTAGAGCTGGCAGGGGCATTCGTCACGGAATTCCGTTCTTTGAGAAATGAGCCTTTGAGCTGGAGCTGCAAGACTTTTCTTTTTTCCCTTTTTTTGAGAAATGAGAAAAATAAGCCAGAAGAGTTGCCTATTGCCCAATGCTATTAAATTATTTAACGGCCTTACGAGGTCATTGTTGGAAACAGCTGCCACTTTTCTTGTACAGGTTGGGAAGTTGGGGTATTGAGAATTTAATCAACACATTTTTTTAAAAACCAGGTTGTGCCGGGTGTGGTGGCTCACGCCTGTAATCCCAGCACTCTGGGAGGCTGAGGTGGGCGGATCACCTGAGGTTGGGAGTTCGAGACCAGCCTGACCAACATAGAGAAACCCTGTCTCTACTAAAAATACAAAAACAAAAAATAGCTGAGTGTGGTGGCACACGCCTGTGATCCCAGCTACTTGGGAGGCTGAGGTAGGAGAATCACTTGAACCCAGGAGGTGGAGGTTGCAGTGAGCTGAGATTGTGCCGTCACGCTCCAGCCTAGGCAAAAAGAGTGAAACTCCGCTCAAAAAAAAAAAAAAGGTGTGGGGGGGTTGCATTTCCTTATATGCTCAAGTATTCAATACTAAACTACTAACCCCAGTTTAGTATTGAATTGCCAAAATCTATTTATTAATGTCATTTTTCATTCCCCAGTGGATTTGATGGCATGTGTAAGCAGTCACCATTGTCTTGCTTTCCGACACATACCTGTACAGAAGTCGTCATTAACATGATACTACTGACAATACATGCTTTTCTAGTTGAGTTAAAATAAAAACTTTTTGGCTTTGCAGTTAAACACTGTGGTCAGTGTTTAAGGAATTCGTATTTAAGGAAACAGTGGCGTTCTGAAGTAATATTTGAAGTTTTGAGTTTTAAAAATTTGCACGTTCAATATTAATACCTTTCAGTTGGCTTTGAAAAAGCAGTGCATTCTTGGGAGTACTTTCCAGAATATATGAGAAAAAAAATTGTGGCTTAGTGTTGTGTGTGTGTGTGAACAGCACTCGCCTTGTTGACCCTGAAGTGTAGGCATTTAGGGCCTGTGAACATGGCATTTATAGTGATCCACTGTCCTTGCTGCCTTGGAAAATTCTCTCTGGAATGGCAGAGGTGCTCTTTGCAAGGCGTGCTTCCTGTGTGAGTACCTATTGTGGAGTCCTCCGCTGAATGGGAGGTTTGTGAGAAGTGGTTTCCCACCAACGCACAATGCTGCCTCTTGGCAATGTAAATACACATTCCACTCAGGGTCAGGCTAACAGTGACTGGCTAGAGCAAACGCCTTTGCAAAGAATGATATTTTGGAGTTCCATTTATTTATAGCGGCCAGTGGAAAATTAATATGCTTGTTAAATCTATTTGTAACAATGAAAGGGAAGTCTCTCATCTAACAGTGTTTACTGAATGCAAATTAATTAGCTGTGGCATATTTTGATTTTGCTAATTCGTTGCTCTAGGAAATGAATTTCAATGTCCTACTGATTCCTTTGTCTCTATTTGAAACTTGAGGTTCTCATTTTAAAAGTTCTGTTTATGCCTGGGAAGACTTCTTTTGGGGTCTTTGATGAAAGACGTAAGTAAATGAATGACCCTAGAAAATACGAGATCAAATCATGGCGGGATTTGAAATGGATTCATTGAGCAGTAAATGAAGGTCTAGAGATCAGAGCAGATACGATTCTTCTTGAAAATGGTGACACAATCTTATTTGTCTTTACTTCCTTGGTGGTGATCATTTACCTTGCATCTAGGGCACGAGTCTGATTACAGGAGAGATTGAACGGGAATCCCCATCTAATGGGCCTGGATTTCCGGGTGTCAGCACCTCCCCTGTACTTTGCTGACAGACCCAGCAGGAAGTACCTGGGCCCCAGCATCCAGTTTTCTTTGCCCTCCAGCCTGCTTCTCTCCTCTCAGGATTTACCAAATGAATTTGCCTCACAAATGTTCTCTAATGAGTGTAGCCGAAAGTCCTGGAGAGAGACATCTGTGATAGAATTAGAATACCTCTTAATTTGGATTAATTTGTTCTTCCTTCGGACCTTGTCGGGTGAAATGCAGTTGTATAATGGAAAATATAAAGGAGGGACAGCAATCTGTTTTCTTAAATTAGTGCAGATGACCTGCTTCTGTGGAGCAGCAATTCTCAAAGTGTAGTCTGAGGGACCCTTGGGTCCTCCTAGGACCCTCTGGGGGCGGGGGTTCATGACATCAAAACCATTAATCCTAACATGTTACTTGCCTTTTTCATTCTCCTGCTCCTTTGAGTTTACCAGGGGCATTAACTGAAAAATATTTTGTGTTTGTCTTTTTTTGTTCATCCTCTAAGGAGAAATATTAAAATGGAATTGGAGAACATGTCTTTTCTGAAATTTAAAAGCATTTTTCTGGAAAAATTTAAAATGCTGAAATTTAAAAACATTTTTCTGGAAAAATTTTAAAGCCTGTTAATGAATTCCTTAAATTTAGAATTTGTATAACTTCAGCACAAGGGAGTGTCTTACCCAGAGGAGAAACTAAACAGAGATTTCTTAAATAAATAGTATTTCTTAAATAGGTATTTCTTAAATGAATGGATGTAGCTGCCAACGTTTTCTTAACAAATTGTGTTAGTGTAAATTAATGTCATTGTTCACAGGCAACATTTAGAATATAGCAAGCGCCATGCTTTCAAACTGAAATTCACCTATTTGCATATAAGCCATATATATACCAATTATTGTTCTTATCTATTAATGAAATCTCCTTAATCCTCTGGTGTGTGACAGTTTTCTGTCCTTGAAAGAAAATATTTTTCTATAGAATTTTGCATTTTTTGTGTTTTGAAAATGTTTATCTGAATTAGTAATGTGACCGTATACATATTTTATATTAAAATTTTATCGTAATGAACTAATCTGAAATAGTAAATAGATGTTTTCTTACATGATACGTCTGCACCTGCTAATTTGTTTCTTTGTTAACTGTTGTCATTTCAGGTGAAATTTCTGTTTCGGTCTCTTCTGAGCTCTAACACCTGGTATTTGCTTTATGTTCCATCACACTAAGTGAAAAATAAAACTGTTTATGAGAATGTCATTAAATGTAATATTTCTCAAGAAATAACTTGTTTTTAGAACAAAAAAACAGTTCTAAACTGATTTTCAGTGTATCACACAGTGTTCTTACCGATTTCCAACCCCCAACCATGCAGGAGTGAGAATCCGATAATTTTTTGAAAAAAGTATTTGAACCGATATCTACAATAGCTTATGTCAGAAATCTTTGAAATGCATATATTTAAGTATAATTAGGATGAACTGTCAGTGATGTTAATGGTACAGATTGTTTTCCTTATAATGAATGTTTTATAATGTCTATTCAATTAAACAAAACTGTGTAAACTAAATTTATTGAATTCTATACAAGCTGATTAAAGAAAAAGTTTTAGTATTCTCCTGGCTGATCAGAAATGAAGGTTAAGGCATGGGGCATGTTTTGAAGACAAATTCACCTTCTGTAACACCTGTCAGCTTTCAAAGTCTAGAAAAGAGGCCACAGCTGGGAAACCAAATTTAGACATTGGGGCTTATCTCAGATGAAAGGTTTCATAGAGCATGGAGGTCTGTTGACTTTGTGTGGTATTTCGTCAGAAGTGTCCAACCCGGATTTGTTTTTGGTTAATGGAGTATAACATTTTCACTGTGATGCTATTTAACCTTATGGCTTTCTTTCTAGAACCCTCGAATTCTAGTACAGTACCACCACAGCATGGGTACACAGGACATACCTGGTTAACACAATGGTTGCGTTTTTGCACGTTCTTTCCTTTCATGTTATTTTATAAGGTATCTTTCAGCTAAGTTCTTCTTTTGGAATATCAACGTTATTAAAGGGAGAAGCTTTCAATCTGCTTTATACTTACTTTACAAGAGTTACTTAAAAATAATCGAATCTTGGAACCCTTTGTACCAAAGAGATTATTCTAGCGGTTTCCTCATCAATAACTTGCTGCCCTTCTTTGGAAATAATTTTGCTTTTGTGTTTAATCATTGCACATTTCATTAAAATCACCGTGGAAGACATAACTTTAGTAATTCATCATTTGGTTTCTGGTAGTTTCTTCCCCCCTCTAATTTGAAACCGTCGATGCTAAATGGTAGTATAATGGATATGCTTAACCTTCCTTAAGCGACTTTAAAATGTGCTCTAAAAATTGTAAAGTCTGTATTTTGGTAAGGAAACACCAAAAACTCAATTGCAGCCTTTGTGAGAGGAACCAAGCACTCTGTAGGAGGGAGATGTACTCTCTTGGGGTGTCTTTGAAAGTTGTCTTTTCATACCTTTTCAGTTTTGTACCATGTACTTGTTTTATCTAGTATTTAAAACTCACTAATCTGTATATAATTTTTTTTTTTTTTTTTTTTTTGAGACAGAGTTTCGCTCTGATTACCCAGGCTGGAGTGCAATGGCATGATCTCGGCTTACTACAACCTCCGCCTCCTGGGTTCAAGCAATTCTCCTGCCTCAGCCTCCTGAGTAGCTGGGACTACAGGCATGCACCACCATGCCCAGCTAATTTTTGTATTTTTAGTAGAGACGGGGTTTCACCATGTTGACCAGGATAGTCTCGATCTCTTAACCTCATGATCCACCCGCCTCGGCCTCCCAAAGTGCTGGGATTATAGGTGTGAGCCACCGGGCCCAGCCATCTGTATATAATTTTTAACCAGCTCATCTACTTGGGTTTTGTTGTCAGATTCTTAGATGTTACAATTAGCTGGCTAAGAGCATGGACTTTTATTACCACTTTCTGAGTCTCTTTGGGCAAATGACTTCTTTAGCCTTAGTTGCTATATGTGTAAATGGACAGTACCAGCTGCTTCGTAGAATGTTTTGGTGTCAGGTAAGAGTTAGTGCGCAGGTGCTCCAGACAGTGCCTTTACCCCAGCAGACTGAAATGACAACTTCAATGCTCTCCCTCCACATCTTTTCAGAAAGCAATCAGTTGCTTGGTGCTTATAACACATTTTTTTTCCTTCTTTTCAAGGGTGTTACGCATGTGTCTTAGGTGCCCAAACTGATGCACAAATATGAATTCGATTCGTAATAGATCTCTACAAATAGAATAACAAGATACATCCTGGATCTTACTAAAGGGCTATCTGGAAGTCATATGCTTCAACACCCGTATCATTCATATTCTACATAAAGAAACTAAGACACAGAGAGCTTGTGTAGGAAAACCTTGAACCACAGTCCTGAAAAGCAGTGGGACCTGTCTTAAGTGCTCTGGGGTGCCAGGCAGGGGTGGTGCCCAAGGGCTGGGTAAAGTGTGAGCTCCTGGCATCGGGGAGCAGGAACGTGTGTTCTGACTTCTGTCTCTTTCCACCTGCCCATGCAACTTGGAATTAGACTTCCTCAAGGGGGTTTGGAAGTGATTTTTTTCACCGACTACAGTTCTATAGACTTTTCCCTCACTGTCCTATAGAAGCATACATATAATTTTGAATTTCACGAAAATACATATTTTCAGTTATTCCCATGTTTGGATAATGTGACAGGATTGGCTTGGGTATGTGTGAGAACAAGGGCTCATAGCTTTGGCATGTTTTCCTTGTAGATACCTGACTGTCATCCTTGGGATATCTGGGGTGTGAGATGTGTTGTGATATGAGCGTAGCTGGAAGTGAAGTGTTCTCGTAGAAATGGTTAATTCGTCTGCAAGCCTATGTAAATACCACTTAAAAACAACGAACAGGGCAAACGAACCTTTGGTTGGTAAACTTTTTTTGTAGATAAGCCCCCTTTCCGTTTTAGTTAATATTTGCAAATCTGACCTGTTATTTATGTGAGAATGTGGCTCTGAGGTCAAGAGATTGTGTATATATAGTGATGTAACTTTTTTCCATTGAGTTTTTATGTTTCTGTAAAGATACGGGGTATGCTGGGCTGCTGTGGAAGCAACCTCTATTATATATTAATAGGGGGTTTTACAGAAGCAGCCTCAAATTACATGTAATTTTTACTTATAATCCTTATGT
The DNA here is from genome assembly GCF_048565385.1 of Saimiri boliviensis. Classification (NCBI taxonomy): domain Eukaryota; kingdom Metazoa; phylum Chordata; class Mammalia; order Primates; family Cebidae; genus Saimiri; species Saimiri boliviensis. The sequence goes on along the minus strand of NC_133457.1, from coordinate 6,342,285 downwards.
ATATGGATTTTTCTCTCCCGGAAAATAGTGCTTTCCCATACGTTAGTTTTGAGTTTGGACATGACTCTGCTTTGCCAAATTTAAAATGATACCAAGCCAAAAGTTTTTAAAAAGCATCTGTGGATTCTTGAAGACAGGGCCTATTCATTAGGGGCGTCCATCCTCTTTCTGCGCTTTAAGAGCAAAGAGAATGCTTCCTTTTGGCTTGTGGCTCGAATCTAGTATTTCTTTTAATCTGGAGTGGTGGTGTTTTTAATCTAAAAGACTCAGTTTCACAAGAATTCTCTGTGGATTTAAATGTTCCCGACTAAATCTTTTATGCTTATAATTGGATGTAAAAAGCAAAAATGTTTTTAAGGTTAAGAACTTTTTCAGACAACTGTGATTTTGCTTCACTAATGAACACATATCAGACAAGAAGGCAAATTCCAGACTATTTGTGCCTCAACCAGCCAGCTGGGCACATACCTCCAGGTACTGCTCATGTCTCAAGAGATTTTTCTGCATGAACAATTATCACCACTCCTTCTTTCCTTCAAGTGGCAAGCCATGGCAAGAGTCTGTCTTGCACAGCTGTATAGAACTCAGCTGTAAAATTAGATTTTATTGGCATAAAAACACTAATTATCAGCACTTTGTGCTCAATACATTCTTTTCTCAACATTTTACTTAGATTCTTCCTTTTATGCAGAAGGCTCAAGCTGTACTCAAACAAATAAGGAAACAGGTTTTTAGAGGAGAGAGAGAGAGAGAGAGAGAGAGAGTGTGTGTGTGTGTGTGTGTGTGTTGAGACGGAGTCTTGCTCTGTTGTCAGGCTGGAGTGTAATGGGGTGATCTTGGCTCACTGCAACCCCCACCTCCCAAGTTCAAGTGATTTTTTTGTCTCAGTCTGCTGAGTAGCTGGGACTACAGGTGCGTACCACCATGCCCAGCTAATTTTTGTACTTTTAGTAGGGATGAGATTTCACCATGTTGGCCAGGATGTTCTTGAACTCCTGACCTCATGATCTGCCTGCCTCGGCCTCCCAAAGTGTTGGGATTACAGGCATGAGCCACTGTGCCCAGCCTTTCGTGTGTGGGAGTGTTTTTAAGTTTTAGTTTAATCAGTATTAGGTATGCATGGTAAGCGATTGGTGTTTAAGGAAAGAAACATACTCCTTTAAGATCAGAAAGGAACCTGAAGGGCTAATCTATAATCTTGTCATTTTATTTTTTATTTTTATTTTTTATTTTTTTGAGACGGAGTTTCGCTCTTGTTACCCAGGCTGGAGTGCAATGGCGCGATCTCGGCTCACCGCAACCTCCGCCTCCTGGGTTCAGGCAATTCTCCTGCCTCAGCCTCCTGAGTAGCTGGGATTACAGGCACGCGCCACCATGCCCAGCTAATTTTTTATATTTTTAATAGAGACGGGGTTTCACCATGTTGACCAGGATGGTCTCGATCTCTCGACCTCGTGACCCACCCGCCTCGGCCTCCCAAAGTGCTGGGATTACAGGCTTGAGCCACCGCGCCCGGCCTAATCTTGTCTTTTTATAAGCAAAAGAGAGGAAATGAATTGCTGAAGTTGAGAGCTAATGCTTTTATTGACAAATCCTATATTAGAACTCATATTTTCCGATACTCCGTGCTGGGGCCTGTCCACCATGGTTTGTTTTTTGGTTTTGTTTGCTTGTTTGTTTTTTGATTCCATAACATACAGTTTTTTTTTTTTTTTTTTGGAGCTATCTTTAGCAGAGGGAATGTAAGAAATTTTAATAACAATTCTTAGTCCCTCTCCGTATCCTTTTTCGTGCTATTTAATTTGATTTTTTAAAAAGCCAAGGAGGGGGTGTTTGCCTGCAGTGTACAGGAGAGATTAGCTCAAGGAAAAGCACCGAAACCACCTCTAGGTTTCTCCTGTCCAATGGCAGTGTCCCACGTTAGGTTCATAATGGCCGAATGCTAATCCACGTGGGCAGAGCCAGTGCCAGAGCCCTGGTGTAGTGTTACTGGGAAGGGAAAGAAAAGCCATATTCTCACAGTAGCAGGGAAGTGGGAAAAACAGTCAGGGCTGTGTTGATAGATGAGCAGATTTTCCCAGAATTTCAGAGGTAAAGAAGATCACGTTGTGTTTCTATTTTGTTTTAATGAGATTTTTTTTTTCCCTCCATTGATGCTGTTGGAGTTTCCATAGTTATTATCAGAAAGCAGTTTCTGGTTTTGCTGAAAGGGTGGAAATGACAAGTATTTGCAGAGTTTCTAGGTCTTGAAGCATCAGTCAGCGTTTTAAAGCCAGCACTGATCAGGAAGGAAAGAGGTTTTTCTAATGAGGAAAGTGAAATAGTAAGTGATAGTTGACGTTCCTTTAGTTGTAGGAATGTGTACAACTGAGTACCTTGCTTTGCTCTCTCTCTTAGCCTCTCTTGTCTAAGTTTTGCTAATAATAAAACTTAGGAAATACACATTTAGGAAGTTGTCTGTCCTTTTGACTGATGGCATTTGTACATAAAGGCTACCCATTGGGGGAGGTTCATGAATGCAGTTTTTCTTTTCTTTTTTCTGTGTTACATGATTCTGCATCAAAGTTTAACTTCTTTAGAAGTTTCTTTTTCTTTACTATAGTCAAGGCATAAACCAATGTAAATCAACTGTACAAACGTTTGTCATATAAATCTTTATTAGGATTAGGTTTTATATTGGAAGCCATTTAGAAACTAGTCTTACAATTACTCATAAAACATTAGCTATCTTATTGTTTTAGTAGAAAATATCGGGTACAGTAATTTCTTAGTAATCTTCCAAACTCCCCTTTCGCCAAAGAACAAAGCTGTGTTTTCTGTGATTCAATAAGTCACATTGCGTTTTGAGTATTCATGTGGTTTTCCCCACCCCCTGAATCAGGAATATTTTTTCCCCGTTATTACTGTTTTTTTTAAAATAGCGATGGAGTTTGACATGTTGCCCACACTGGTCTCCCAGCTTCTGAGCTCAGGCAGTCTGACCGCCTCGGCCTCCCAAAGTGCTGGGATTACAGGCATGAACCACCATGCCCAGCCAGTCCCTTCCCACTGTTGTACAAATGGCTGGGACATTTCTCTGCTGTATTTTTTGACAATTTTCTGAAACTTGGTCCACCATAGATTCTCACTATTAGAAGTCAGTGGGTATTCTTAGTAGAGAAGGAAATTTTCCTGAAGTACGAATTGCGCTGATTTTACTAATGTGCCTGTGACAATGTATTTTTCGGGTTACAGAATAGGCATGTGGCAAGCAAAACGTTTACATGTTGTTATGTTGTTTGAAGTGTGTGAAGGTGATTGGTTAATCTGTATTTTCCTGGAAAAGATACTAACTTTATTAAGTACATGGAATCCCAGTTAACTATAGTGATACGAACTCTGATGAGGATACTACGATATTATTTTCAAGGTGCTTTATAGGTCTTGTTTTTGATGGGTTTTGAACTGGAGTATGGAAGTGAAAAGTTAAAACTGAACACATGCGTTCTGCTTACTTGTTATATTACCCCATCAACTTTTTTTTTTTTTTTTTTTCCAAAGAGACAAGGTTTTGCTGTGTTGCCCAGGCTGGACTCAAACTCTCTGAGCTGAAGCCATCATCCTTCCTCAGCCTCCTGAGTAGCTGGGACTACAGGTGTGCATCACCATGCCCATTTTTCCATTGACTTTTAACACCCTGCTCCAGGATAGTCAAAGTTTGTGGGAGGCCTCATTAGGGTGCTGGTGAAGTGAGCCAGGAGCCTCAGCTGGGCTTGTGATTGAACTCAGGGAATCAACTCCTTTTATCCAGGCTGGCCTGGAGGGTTTGGTACTGTTATGTTTCTTTTTCTCTTGTCATTTGAAATTAATTTGCGTACCATACTGCTAACGCACATCTTGAATTGATGTAAGGAAATTTGGGTCACTGGCCCACAGAGTGAGGACCAGGACATTTTGTTACTAATTCAAAGGCCAGTTTCACAGTTTTAAAAACTCTCCCAGTAGTGATTAGGGCTTTGGCTTTTTTTTTTTTTTTTTTTTAAAGTTAGAAATTCTTCCTACTATATAATTGCTTTGTCTGGCCTTTGGAGATGGGCCTTCTGTTCTCTTGTGCGAATCGTGTTTTTCATGAATTTGGCCAGTATGTTTCTTAGTACGTATAGGCTGGAACCAAAGTACCATGGAAAACCTTTTTAGACTTGGAGAAGCAGCAGCAAAATAAAAAAAAGGAATAAGCTAGTTGCCTAGAGAAATGTAAAAACTGAAAATATTTTGTAATACTCTTTTTAAAGTAAAGTTTTCGTTAAAAGCTTTGGGGACACATTTGGGTAGAATTAAATGTCTTGCAAACAGGGAGGATCTGTTCATTCTGTTTCCAGCGTGTCCTGCCGCCAGCCTTGCCTTTGAGCTCAGGGGTTGTTGAAAATGCTGGGGCCTTGCTAGAGGGCAACCAGAGGCTTGCTCTCTCAGGGGAGAGGGAAGTTAATCACAGGTGCTCGTGTGGCAGCCTCTCCCTGTCAATCAGAAGCATAGAACTTAGCTAGGCGTGAAGTGCTGTGGTTTTAGTGTTATGTGTGGTTAGGGGGAGAGATTGTGACGGCCTGTGGTTGTTACCAAATTCTTTCAAATGGGAGTACCGGTAAGAGCAAAATAAAGAATAGGAGAGAAATCACGGCGCTCTGTGGTGAGGGAAAGGAAAGTCCATTAGGATTGGACAAATAAATGCATCGAAGTAGAGATGATCTATTTTCTGCTTTTCTCTTATGAGTTTTGCAGTGCATTTATTCTTCATTTGTAAAGGGTCATTGATGTCAACAATGGGTTCATTATCACATATCTGTGGCATGTTGGGGGCAGTGTGGATGTGGTACAGCCCTGACTAAAATGGCTGATGTCTGTGATAGATTGGGCCGGCTCAGATACACAGACCGAGAAGGGATGGAGGAAGGAACCCAGACCAAGAAAATGTGTGTTTAGTCAGGGTGGTTGCTCCCGAGATTTTTGACTAAGATGAAAATGAGCTACAGTTCAGTTATCCAGAGATCATACATCTGGCCTGCTCAGCGACCTTCACAGCTGATAATCAGCTGGTGGTGAAGACGGCACAAAGCACGTGAAATCGCACTCAGGGTCTCCTCCTCTCTGTGTGTACGTGAAGTGACAATTTGGCTGTCCAGCTCAAAGAAAGCTTAAGACAGCAAATTTAGGAAAATGCCCAGAGATTGGAGGGAGGGTGGGTGTTAGTAGCACTGCCTGACGAGGAAAGGAGAAAGAAAAAAAAACATGAAAATTCAGCATAAGAACTTAAGTAGGGTTGGGGTACATAGCTCTATATGTAAGATCAAAATGTCTCATTAACATCCTAATACATCACCTTATGACAGAACACAGTATTCTTACACACTGTCCTGAAATCCTAAGAAAAAGCTATGGCCAGCCTGCTCTTTAGTGAAGAGTATATGTCATTTCCATTCACGGTCATTACAAATAAGTAGAGTAAGCCTTGGTTCTTAAAGTCAACTGTGGATGAAAGCCTTCCACTTCCATTGCTTCATCTTGAATTCCATTGAAAAGCTTCGTCTGCTCTCATCAGGGAGATACTCCTGAGGTCTCCTCGCAGCAGAGTTGAGCCACCCTGTTGAGAGCTGAGTCCACGTGTAATTTTGTCAGTTACTGGTCAATACCGAGGTGGCTCACTTTCGGGTTGCTGTCAGTGTGTAGTGGTGGCTGCTCAGGACAGGCCTTCCCAGGCCTCCTGGCCTGACGTAACCTGCTTTAACTGTTGATGGCTTTGCTGTGTGGTTTCCTCAGTCACAACCTGCATCTGTGACTTTCCGTTAGGAACACTCACTATGTTTTCCCTTTTCGTGCCTGGGGAATAACCAAAAACATACTACTGTGAACCCCTACGTTTTATGTTTTTATTCTTTTATACTTTTCCTCCTTGCCTTTTTTTTTTTTTTTTTTTTTTTTTTTTGAGACAGAGTTTCGCTCTTGTTACCCAGGCTGGAGTGCAATGGTGCGATCTCGGCTCACCGCAACCTCCGCCTCCTGGGTTCAAGCAATTCTCCCGCCTCAGCCTCCTGAGTAGCTGGGATTACAGGCACGCGCCACCATGCCCAGCTAATTTTTTTTTTTTGTATTTTTAGCAGAGATGGGGTTTCACCATGTTGACCAGGATGGTCTCGATCTCTCGACCTCGTGATTCACCCGCCTCGGCCTCCCAAAGTGCTGGGATTACAGGCTTGAGCCACCGCGCCCGGCCCTCCTTGCCTTTTCTATAGTCTTTCTGTGGACCAGGGACTAAGTTGGTCCTATTCTATGATCATTTTAAGGGACAGCTTGGCAGGCAGTTGCCTTATAAGTAATTGGGCAGTGACTTGCCTAGAAATGATTCATTACTTCGTACGTACTTCTCTTGTATCGTAGGCAAATAAAAGTATTCTCTGCGTGTGCATGGAGCACAGAAATGGGGATTTAAACACTGTTGGCTGCATGCAGGCCCCATCTAGCTGGATCTGTTACCTTGCAGTCTTTTTCTCCCCACTGAGACGGAGTCTCGCTCTGTTGCCCAGGCTGGAGTGCATGCCATGATCTCGGCTCACTGCAACCTCCTCCTTCCAGGTTCAACCAATTCTCCTGCCTCAGCCTCCTGAATACCTAGGATTACAGGCATGCACCACCATTCCCAGCTGATTTTTTTGTATTTTTAGTAGAGATGGGGTTCACCATGTTGGCCTGGCTGGTCTTGAACTCCTGACTTCTTGATTCGCCCACCTTGGCCTCCCAAAATGCTGGGATTACAGGCATGAGCCACCGCGCCGGGCCTACCTTATATTCTTATCAGGATAAAGTCTGTTTTATCTCTGGTGAAACTGTTAGGGATTACAAAGAAGGCCTTGGGGTCTAGCAAGCTGGTGGCTGAGGGAAAAGATCAGCAACTTGGTTATGGATAAGTGAGACTGTGGCGGAGTTCACAGTGACCTTAATATATTCACTTCTTAATCTGTTTTCTCTGATTCACCGTGTGACTGTTGGGTGGTTGAGCTGAGGGTTCGGAGTGTATGATGTTCGTATGTTCCCACGGCATCTTTCTCAGGAGTGATTGTACCTACAGGTTTTCTGTCTGCCCTTCCCCCACTCCCCTCCCAGCCATTTCTGGTAACCACCGAACACTGAGGTGGGAAGTCCATCATGTCGTAGAGAAAAAGATTTGGGCATCTCACCCAAAGTTGCCTATGATGTTTGCAAAAGCAAATAATGATCTCCTTGTGCCAGTGGACTTCTGGTTTCTTTGGAGGTGAAATCCCTTATGAAAAGAGATGGCTTTGCAAATCAGTGCCAGTCCCCATACTCTTCTATCCGACTTCTGTAGGGCCTTTGTGGACCTGGGTCTGGGGGACCCATCACTTGATCCCACATTTACAGAACTGGGAGTTAATGCCCTGCTTAGGACTTGACACCTGTTCTTAAGAGTGCTGCTTAGTGGTGCTGGATTGCTCGGTCTCACCGACGGCAGTCCTGTTAGTTAACATGAGGCCTACCAGAAGGTGAGAATTGTTAGTGTCAGTTGTATTGTTGGTGTTGAGACATTGAATGCCTAAATTTCGTATCAGATCACAACTTTCTCACTCAGTCCAGCCTCCTTCCTCCCCCACAGGACTCACGCAAGAAACAGTGAGAAACAGGAACAAAATCACACCATTGATTGGATTTGAGCCCCAAATCCAAGTGTTAAAAACTTCGGTCAGATGGACTGGACCCCATGGGGTATAAACAGCTTCAGCCCAAAGGAGGTCCCGAGGAACCCCTGTCCCTCCCATTTGAACTCTCTAACCCTGGATCATTATCTACTGTACGTTGGTCTCATAGAAGGACCTATGGAGGCTACACGGACCTCCGGGGAGGGCCCTGAAGTTGGTTTACTCCTCTTGCCTTTTTGGATAAGAGAGAAGAGGTTCCATCCGTAGGCTCACCTGAGAGAGATCAGAACTCTGCCAAGTGGGAGAGGGCTTGGCTACGCGCTGATGTAGCAGGGGGATGCGGAGAAGACAGACAGCCGCCGTCGGCGCTGCAGCCCCGGTAGCCCAGGCGTTGCTCCTTGCGGAGAAGTGAAGAAAAGGTGAAAGTGTTTCTCCACCATGGAATGCTTGTACTCAGACCCCCCTGCTGTAAATTACTGCCCCATTAATCCAACCTGCAGTTTTGAAGAAACATTCCATAAGCCATGGCACTTAGCACTTTGGGAGGCCGAGGTAGGCGGATCACCTGAAGTCAGTTCAAGACCGGCCTGGCCAACATGGCAAAACCCCATCTCTACTAAAAATACAAAAATTAGCTGGGCGTGATGGCGCATGCCTGTAGTCCCAGCTACTTGGGAGGCTGAGGCAAGAGAATTGCTTGAACCTGGGAGGTGGAGATTGCAGTGAGCAGAGATTGCACCGCTGCACTCTAGCCTGGTGACAGAGCGAGACTGTGTCTCAAAAAAAAAAAAAAAGAGACAGAGGTTTGTGTAGTGTCATCAATTTGAGAAAATAGCTATTTTTCTCTCATGCATTGTTAGTAAGATAAAGTATATTAGGAATGAAATTGAAATAGACATTAGATTTCTTCTCCATCATTTGATGTATTCGTAGGTCAAAGAGTGAAGTCATATAGTGTCAGTAGGGATTATCTGAGTTTAATTGTAAAAGAATCTGTTTTCTTTCATGAGGATAAACTATCAGGCTTTGGGCTTGGTATTTTTATTTGCTTAGGAATGGAGTAATTGCCTCGTAAAACAACATGATGGTACTATTAACACTGAGTTATAAGACCTGTTGTTATAGAATGTGCTTTTCTAGTTGGGATAAGATTTTTTTTTTTTTTTTTTTAATTAAAATAATTAGTTTCTCCAAACGAATGTCTAATAAACAGGTAAAATTTTGTCTGTTTAAAATAAAAAAGTTTATAATCTCTTGGGTGGCTTTTATACATCTTTTGATACTTCCAAGGGAGGGCTTTTTTTTTGGGTGGGATGGATGGAGAAGAGGTATATTTAATGTTTAGAATGGAGGTGTTTAAGAATGAGAATATTTTATTTCTGTGTCATATCTTCTTTAGACGTACTTGAAGTAGTTATTAAAATATTTGCCCCATGATTTTGTCTGATTTGAATATTAAGTATTAAAGGGTTCATTGACCAAATGTCCTTGAATTTGAAATTTTGGGGACTCTATTATGAATTGTAAACCTAACTGTGAACTATATGGCAGTGTGTTTCTAAAATCATTTAAAATTGTGTGAGAGCGTGTGTGTGTATTTTTATTTGTTCGTTTATCTTTCTTTGTCCGTGCTGTTAAACTTTCTTTGCCATACATTTTAGGCATAATTGAAGAATATGTAAACACTTCCTAAGGAACGAGTTATATTTCTAAATAGGAATTTACTGTTATTTTCCTTCTATTGTATTGCAAAGTTAAATGATGGTGGCAAAAACTATTATGGGATTTTGTGTTATTTTGAATATGAGTATGAATTTCATTAGAATAAATGGAATAAACAGAATAGAAACAATGTAATCTACCTTGAAGCCTTACTGCACAAGTTGCCTTGGATGTATCTGAGATACAGGAAAGTTAGGTTCACATGGCCACTTAGAGACTCGGATCTTTTGTTTCCTAGTTCTGGCTATTTCTTTGCCTTTGTTCTACCTGTCTTTGGGGCCTGCCAAAAAAATACAATGCTCTTGGATTGGAATAACTTGGGTTTCATAATGAGCACTTGGATTGCTGACTTGACATGTTAACAGCTGATTTTTGTGGTCCTGAGTCCTTTTTAAAAAGTGGTGGTTCTCTTGCAGGAAGCCAGTTGAGGGAAGTTCTCCATGAATGTACGTCACAATGATGATGACCGACCAAATCCCTCTGGAACTGCCACCATTGCTGAACGGAGAGGTCGCCATGATGCCCCACTTGGTGAATGGAGATGCAGCTCAGCAGGTTGGTGCAGGAAGAGGGAAATTTAAGTCAAATTCTCTAGGTGGGAAAAAGTAACCCAGTGTCTGATTTGTTTTGGATTCAAAGGTTTGTGATTTCAAACCTTAGGATTGCTAGAGGTAAGTGTTTTTGTTGTAGAATTACTGTATCGTTTTTAAAAATACTGTGATTTTGGAGAACAGACTCTGCCCTCATTCAGTTTGTATTCTTGAAACATCGAAAAGTGGATGATTCTTGAAGTGAGTCATTTTGAGACTGTTTACAAGTCTTTGAAATAAAGTGACTGTTCCTTCATACCATGTTGTACTTGACTACTTTGCTTGATTGATCAGAGAAACCTGTTCAGAAGGTCAGGTTCTGGCTTCACACCGGAGTGATCGCGATAAGACGTGTAGGGCAGTGGGAATCCACCGTTGCTTCTGGAATAGTCCTTCCAAATGTATAGCTTGTAAAATTATGGTACTTATTTTCTCTAAATCTCCTTTGTCACTAGTTACTGAAGACTGTAGAATAGAGAATTTATTTGTGAACTCAGTCAAGTAGCACTTGGGGACAATTTAGACAGTAAGTGAAACTTTAATTATTAGAGATTGAACTATTATTTCTAATGTTAATTAAAAATTTTTTATTACAACAACTGGGCTTGCTCAGTCTTGTAACTAAATAAATATTTTGTCTTGGCCGGGCATGTGGGCTCAAGCCTGTAATCCCAGCACTTTGGGAGGCCGAGGCGGGTGGATCACAAGGTGAAGAGATCGAGACCATCCTGGTCAACATGGTGAAACCCCGTCTCTACTAAAAATACAAAACATTAGCTGGGCGTGGTGGCGCGTGCCTGTAATCCCAGCTACTCAGGAGGCTGAGACAGGAGAATTACCTGAACCCAGGAGGCGGAGGTTGCGGTGAGCCGAGATCGCGCCATTGCACTCCAGCCTGGGTAACAAGCGAAACTCCGCCTCAAAAACAAACAAACAAACAAAACAAAACAAAACAAAAAAACAACATAAACACCCGCACCTTTTCCCACCCAATAAAACAAAACCTCCTCACTTGATTCCATATCCCCCTCCAGTTGCCACCCCTGCTGTTCCTTTTTCCTCTTGGCAGTGTTTCTCTACTTCCTCTCGTTCCTTGCCTCCCGTTCCTCTCTGGACAGGCTTCACTCTGTGTTCTCATCTTCCTCCTCAGTCTGGGTAGCATGTCCCGTTGGCTTTATCTCAGGAGTGCGTGTTGAATCCATACTCTGACATATCCACTTCATTTCCACTACGGCTACTGGACCCCGTGCCATCATCTCACTAGGGTAGGGTGCGCCAGCCCTCGGCACTGGTCTGTCTGCTTTTACCTTTGCCCTACCAGGAAGCATTGTCCACATAGGTCCTCAGGGATCTTTTCAAAAGAAGAGCTTTATGATGTCAGTGGCCTGCTTGAAGCCATCCTGTTAGACACCTGGAGTAGGATATCATCGCCAGCCTTTCACGTTAGTGCTGGTCTCTCTGTCATTCTCTGCCTGCTCCTCTTCTGCTCACGGCGCTCCGGCAGTTCATGGGAAGGTTGCAGAGTGTTGTGGATGGTTTCATGATGCGGTGTCTGGTCTCCCAATTAAAAGAATGACTAATAAAAAGACATAAAAAAAGGCAAGGCATTGAGTCAAATGTGAGTAAACTTGGAAAATGATGTCGGTTGTCTCTCAGATGAGGTCACCTCATTCCCATTTGCATGTGTAGCTAGGAGACCCGAGGTCACCCATCCCTGTTGTTGTACAGCATGTTTAAGTTTTGATGATTTCCCCCATGTCTGTGATTTCACTTGCCCAGCAGGCTATGTGGCATTTCCCTACCCTGTGTATCTTCAATGTAAGCAGAAGCTGCTTAACAATTTTGGTTAACAAAACCATATTTTTAAAGCTGGGTGTGGTGGTGCATGCCTGTAATTCTAACTACCCAGGAGGATGAAGCAGGAGAATCCCTTGAGCCCAGGAGTTTGAGACAAGCCTGGCAACACAGTGAGATCCCATCTCTAAAAAGCCACCCCCTGCCAAAAACCCCCCACATTTCTATTAAATCTAGGAAGCTTTCTAAAGCTAATAAGAAAAGAAGAATCTGTTAATGTATCTGTTTTATAAATAGTCAGAATAATCAAGCTTTATCAAAAAGTGAGGGTAGACATAAAAAATCTCACGAGAGGGAACTGTTGTCTTTTTAATTGGTAAATATGTTTAGTTGTGTTAGAAGCGTTAACATCCTTGCGCCAAGCTCTTACTTGGCATTAACTCTAGTTTTTCCTTAATAGGTAAAATTGTTAAGGGGGCAAAGTGCATCAGACGTATCCCTCTTGTTGGAATGCGGTAGCTCACGCCTGCAATCCCAGCACTTTGAGAGGCCAAGGTGGGCGGATCACCTGAGGTCAGGAGTTCGAGACCAGCCTGGCCAACATGGTGGAACCCCATCTCTGCTAAAAATCCAAAAACTAACTGGATGTGGTGGCAGGTGGCTGTAATCCCAGGTACTCAGGAGGCTGAGGCAGGAGAATCCCTTGAACCCAGAAGGCAGAGGTTCCAGCGAGTTGAGATCGTGCCACTGCACCCCAGCGTGGGCGACAGAGTGAGATCTCAAAAGAGAGAAAAGAAATGTCCATTTCAGCAGGACCAGCCCAAGATGTGCTATGCTTTGACTTTACCTCCACGTCACTGGGGCTCAGCTTAGGCAGTGGCGTCTGCGCCTGACATTTTCCTTCCTCATTCTACTCCCAGAGTCTCCATCCCACGTCTCCCTCGTTCTTGCAAGCCTCTCTTCTTTCCTTGGGTTCTAACATTTAGCACTGGCCTAGGTAGGCACAGGGGCCTGTGTGAGGAACCCAGGTGAAGGCACAAGGGGGAGGCAGAGAAACACAAGAGGAAGAGGGGAAAGGAGAGCGATAGAGGGCCATTCAAAAGAACCGGAAACAAAGGCGAGTCTCCAAGACAGGCTCCCAGAGTGTGGGGCTGCATGAGTTTTGAGTGCTTGCTCTGGGCACCTGCTGGTATTTGCTACTTGCCCGCAAGAGCCTGCATAATGTGTAGGGCTCAGGTGGTTCCGTGTTAAAGGATCAAGCTCCAGGGGACATACCAGAGACAGGTATGAATGAATAACAAGAAACGAAGTGACCAGAAGCAGCTTACACGAAGCTCTCCTTATTTAACAGCTTTACTGAGGTATAATTCACAGGGCATACAATTCACCCACTTAAAGCGGAATCTGGTATGTCCACAGAATTGTACACCCTTGACGACAATTCGTTTCAGAATTAATCAATGTGAATGTTTTCTGCGGCTTTTACTGTGCTTTCTCACTGAAGCAACACCTCTTCATCTTCAGAGGAACCTTTCGGAGGCACGGGATTGACTCTGTGGGTGGACATTGCAGGCATTGTGCAGCAGACCCTCGGCAGTGGCCGCCTAATGTACGTGGCACCCCAGCCACCACTCAAATCCTACCCTTGTAAAGAGCCATGCCCTGGCCACAGGGCTCTGCCTCTGAATGTCTGTTAGGAGTATGCATGGCGAAGCATGTGTTTACACGGTTTTTAATACTTTGCAGCTGTGCAAAGGACATGCTCGACATTTCTCTGTATATGCAGAAGAACCACCTCAGTTATGAGAAAGCGCTTCAGTCCTCACAGCCCTCCTTCTCCTGATTTCTGCTCTGCTGGTTTCTGGATGTCATTAGGACTTGTTCTTGGCAGGATTCTCTGTTGCGTTCTGGCTCTCTAAATAAGACACACGGTCCATTTGCATTATTTGGAGTCGTGTGACGTTTCAAACCTTGGTTTGTCATTTTACGCAGGTAGCAGGGAAAGGGGAAGAGTGAAAAGGATGATTCTTAAAAAGAAAAGTCATCCTCTTTATGAACGAAGCTTTTAAAAGCGTTATCAACTAAAAATGAATAGCAACGAGAAACAGTGAGCACAGAAGCGACTCACACAGCAGCTTTTCCTATTTAACAGCTTCATTGAGGTATAATTGTATACTTAAAGTATACAGTCATTGGAATCTAGTATATTGACAGAATTGTACAACCTTCACTACAGTTAATTTCAGAACATTTTTATCACTCTTTTTTTTTTTTTTTTTTTGAGACGGAGTTTCGCTCTTGTTACCCAGGCTGGAGTGCAATGGCGCGATCTCGGCTCACCGCAACCTCCGCCTCCTGGGTTCAGGCAATTCTCCTGCCTCAGCCTCCTGAGTAGCTGGGATTATAGGCACGCACCACCATGCCCAGCTAATTTTTTGTATTTTTAGTAGAGACGGGGTTTCACCATGTTGACCAGGTTGGTCTCGATCTCTCGACCTCGTGATCCACCCGCCTCGGCCTCCCAAAGTGCTGGGATTACAGGCTTGAGCCACCGCGCCCGGCCTATCACTCTTAAAAAGAACCCTGAAGGAATCACTCACTCCCTGTTTCCCATTTTCTCTCTCCCTTCCTCCATTCTAGGTAACCGTGAATTTACCTACTTTCTGTCTCTGTAGGTAGATGTTGCCTATGCTGGAATTTCATCAAATTATGTGACATTTGGTCTGTTGTGTCCGGCATCTTTCACTCAACACAATTCTAAGGTTGATTTGTATGGTAGCATGTGTCAGGGCTGTATTCCTTTTTTATCACCAAATAATATTTTATTGCATGGATATATACCACATTTTATTAATCTATTCATGTTCTGTTAGACATTTTAGTTATTTTCACTTTTTGGCTGTTATGAATGATGCTGTTATGCACAGATTCTTGTGTGGACATGTTTTTATTTCTCTTGTATATATAACCAAAAGTGAAATTGAGTAGCTTTATTTTGAAGTATTATTTTCTAAGTAGAGTTATCTCTGGCTTTTTATCGCCAGTAATTTCTTCCATCTCTGAATAACGACAGCCTGGCTTAGCTAAATAAAGTTTACTTCCCTGAATATGCCTAATTGTATACTATTCTTGAGCTACAAACATCAGGTTTCAACCTGAGTTTTTAATGTGTGGCTGCGTAAATGATGATGAGTGCCCTTCAGTAATCAGAAAATTGATGCCTTTGTTGACATATTCAGAAGCCAATGGTATATTAACTTACTGTGTTTGTTATGGACTTCTGCATTTTCGTGATTTTAAAATGTAGCAGCCAGTGTTGAGCACAGAAGAATAAACATCAGCCGAAATTCTGACTTTTAAAAACTGGTTTAATATTTTAATAATTTCTGAAAAATTATAGCAGCTACCAGTTAAAGAAACCATTATGTTAAAAACGGAAGTGTCGACATAGGATTGCAGAGTTTATTGATTTGTTAATTTAACATGTGACGCTTACAAGGGTATCTGTGACCTGCATGAGAGTGGTGTGCCACTTTATATTATATGCATATAATATATATAACTGGCCGGGCGCGGTGGCTCAAGCCTGTAATCCTAGCACTTTGGGAGGCAGAGGCGGGTGGATCACGAGGTCAAGAGATCAAGACCATCCTGGTCAACATGGTGAAACCCAGTCTCTACTAAAAATACAAAAAATTAGCTGGGCATGGTGGCGCGTGCCTGTAATCCCAGCTACTCAGGAGGCTGAGGCAGGAGAATTGCCTGAACCCAGGAGGCGGAGGTTGCGGTGAGCCGAGATCGCGCCATTGCACTCCAGCCTGGGTAACGAGAGCGAAACTCTGTCTCAAAAAAAAAAAAAAAAAAAAAAATATATATATATATATATAAAGTATGTAAAAAATATATAAAATATGTAGTGTGTAATATATTACATATAACAATATGTAATATATATAATTTACATCGTATCATATATGGTATAAAGTGGCATATATTACATATTTCACATAATATATATTATATATAAAGTGGCATAATATATTCTTTATATTATATTCTTAATGACTTTCCTTAAATATAACGTAGTGTACCACTTTATATTATATGTACGTAATATACATAACAAAGTATATAAAAATATATTTATATATAAAATATATAATATGTAATATTACATATAACATATGTAATATATTTATATAATTTATGTTGTATCTTATATATAATATAAAGTAGCATATATTATATATTTCGTATAATATGTATTATATATAAAGTGACACAATATATTCTTTATATTATATTCTTAATGACTTTCCTTAAATATGTATTTACTGAGGGTCAGTACCTAGTAGAACTGGCGTGGATTAGATGCCTCTTTGACCTGACCAGCATTTAGCACGTGGAGGGCATCTAGTAAATGGTCTGTCGTACTATTCTTCTTCTCTCTCATCTCTTTTAAGCTTCTAGAATATTGCTGAGGGTTTTTAATGTCTCTTCTTCAGAAAGTAGATCTCCTTAAACATGGACAGAAAGCTTGCCTCTCCTGCTAGCTCAGGATAACGCATCATCTACTTGTCCTGGAAGGCAGGAGAGTAATTACAGTTGCCTCAGTCATGTCCAGTTCTCTTGACTTTGCCGATGCCTGTCGATCAGCACTTAACATGTAATTTCATGGAGAGAGTTTTTTTCTCCTCTTTTATTTCTTCTTTTGAAAGACTTTGTTTTTCTAGACAAAATACATTACCAGAGTTTTTTCCTGGAGGATTACTGTGAATACACATTTCCAGACAGCACATTCCACGTATCAAAGCTTTCCACCTTCAGCTGGTGCTCACGTCGTCATGTCTTTTATGTTGTATGTGCCCCTCCTCCTAATCCAGTGACCTTTCTGTTCTGGTTGGTATCTTCTGAATCACGTTCTCCTTGATGGCTTCCTTCTTGCATTCAGTAGTTCAAATCCTGCCACTACACAGGTTTCCTTGAAATATACTGATAGCCATGGTGTCGGGGAACCCATGATGAGTTTTGCTTACATAACAGAGCTTGTCTCCTCCTCAGAAATCCCAGCAGGAAGGAAGTTTTATAATCAGTATAGTGTAGAAAAATGAATAAACAACTCTTGGGAAGATTACCCAGGAGAGAGAAGGATATTCAAATGAGAATGGGAGTGACAGTTAAAAAAGAGACTGCAGCTATTACTGCTCAGTAACATTACTGAAGAGCTCCTTTTGTGGTAGAAACCTGTTACGGGTTGGGGCTGGAGCTAGGAAGTAGAAAGACGCTGGTCAGTGTTGGGCACAGAAACCAGGTATGGGGAAGCTCAGCCTTGGGTCGCATTCTCCAGCAGCAAGATGCATGAGAAATCGTGCAACTTGTGCAAATGCTTAAATAAAATTCTTATTGCTAACTGCCATTCATTTTTCCTCTACCACTCAAACTACAAAGCCCTCTGATGTCAAGATACTGTCAGCCTCTGTACTTTGAAATTTGGGGTAAAAGAGTGAGAGGGTAGGATTTATGACTAAATTTAGGAGTGATTGAATAATAGATTTGTTCATTTTAATAAGCATTTATCAAATGTCCTGTGTGCGGGCACTGTGTTAGGTGCTGGTGACATAAAGATAAATAAGGCACTGTTCTTGCCCTAAAGGAATGAGCAATCTAGTTGGCAAGCAAAATGGGGCCTGCCCAGGAAAAAAAAAAAAAAAAAAAAGGCTGTATTTACACATACATTGAGTCACGGGAGAGTGCTTGAATTGCAGAGTGTCACAGAGCCACTGTGCATAGGAGTTCAGAGGAAGAATTGAGGAGTGGGATAGAAGGGCAGGAAAACAGACCAGGCTGGGAAAAGTATCTGTGAGGAGGCTGAGCCTGGTCAGATCTAACATGAAGTGAAGCCTAGAACTAGCCAGACTTTGTACATCAGGTAATCTGTTTCTGTTTTATTACAGGAGAATGCTCTGTAGGGATTGCATACGCAATGGAGAGCTATTACGGGCACTACGAATAAACCTTATCTGTCTAGTTGGTGATCTCTTTGCTTGAACCTTTGCTGTTTAGTCTCTTTGTTAGTGAACGTATTTGTCTTCTGATTCTTCAGGCTGGCGGTCCACCCGTCCCCTTGATGCCCGTTGCTCAGAATTACTGACTCCACAGTGGGGCGGATCACGAGCACCCCTCAACCAGATTCACGGTCCAGCTGCAGAGGCAGCAACCCCTATTTTCAGGGCCTCCTTTGAACTGTAAAAAAAGGGTGTGAGTTTAGCCAGATCTGTGGTCTGACTTGTCAGACCTTTCTGAGTTAGTTTTGCCAATTTTGCTTCCTACAAAAGCTTCCAAAAAGGCAGAGCCTATGCAGAATCTCAGTCTTATAAAGGAAAATGTTGATACCATGTTATCAGAGGGTGTTGTTATATGTGGCACCTCCAATAATTAGAACATTGGACATATAATTAGGGCAGCCCTGAGCTGTCTGCGTTGAGAGACACTTCAGAATTTAATTAGCCAAAGGCAATAATAATAAGATCACAAGATGTAGTCAGTATCCTTCAAATGCTAGTAATGGAGCTGCCTTTAAAATAAGAAGGATTAAGGTAAAATACTGGCATGATAGGGTTGCGCTGCAGAATAATGGCAATTTTAAATCCTAAAGTGTTTTTAACATTACGTTTGTTTTCAAATTACTGCATCGTTTGACTGTCTGATTTCCCTGTTAACTCAGGGTGGGCAGCGACTGGGTCTCCCTTGTTCGTACTGTGCCTGGCATCTGAAGTAGCATTCAGTAAATCTTTTTGAATGGATGAAGGACGAAAGCAATGAGCAGATTTATTTCATCTATATCAGGGCTTGAAAACTAGCCACTTACTGCCTTTGTCATACAGACCTGGGGGTGTGTGTCTGTGTCTGTGTCTGTGTCTGTCTCTGTATTTGTTTTACCTTTAGTTTAAAAGGAAAGATTTCAGTACCAATATTAAAAATGGGAACATTTATTTAAAAAAACTCTGGATTTTTCTGTTTATTTGGAAAAACCAGAAGATGTGATCACACTGGGCTGGTCTTCCTACTATGGCGACAATTGAGTGGCACAAAAATTGCAAGCCGTTTGCTTCTGATGGGGAGTGTCCTGTCAAGTCCCTACCTGTCCACGTCACACAGTTTCCAAGCCTGCCAGAGCTCTGTGGTCATCCCGGTTTGGAATCTGGAAATTGTTAACTTTTTCAACTTTAAATTATATCTTGTGCTCATGCATATTGTATTTTAAAGACAGCAAGATGCTTAGGTTTTTTCCGGCACGTGCATTGCGTATCAAACTGATAACGTGTTTTAAATCTTAGAGTTGTCTACTTGCCCCAGGACCTATAAAATGAACTAGGCTGGGCTCCGGTTCACGTGGCTTTGTAGAAGGATTTCAGCTTTACCTGTTACAGGTTAAAACCCATGTGGGTTTTTTGGGTTTTGTTTTGTTTTGTTTTTTTTGGCCTTTAGTTTTCAGTGAACCGGATTTGAGGCCCCTCAAAAGTGCTGTATGGAATGTTCATTAACGCTTAGAAAGAGCAAAAGAGACAATCCGATTCCTTAGTTTTGCTGTTTACAGTTTAGTTAGGAGACATTAAACATAGATGCAAGGTAAAATTAGTCCAGGTGCAGAGATGGAAATACTTGTGTTTATAATCTTTTTTTGACAGTTTCCAAGAATTGAGTCTTTATTTATTGTAAGAGTTTTTTTTAAGGGTAAACTTGTCCTAGATGAGGCGTTTTTATTTGAAGTATTTATTTATTTGAGACAGGGTCTCCTTATGTTCCCAAGGCTGCTCTTGCATTCCTGGGCTCAAAGGATCCTCCTGCTTTGGCTTCTCAAAGCGCTGGGGTCTGGCCGTAAAGTATTTCTATATTAACTTTGTAAAAAATAAGATTAAATTTGATCGATTTCCAAACTTTGATTTCTGTTTTTCTTGTTTTGAAAATGTGTATTTGTCATGTCGAATATGACGTGATAGCTATTGATGTATCTCATAGTAAGTAAAAGTAGTATATAAACACAGGAAGAAAAGATGAGACATTTTTGCATCCAGAATGTGTTAAGATGAGACACTTCTGCATCCAGAATATGTTTGCACATAATCGTTCTCATGTAGGCAGACTCTTTTCTTTTTTAGTCCAAATGATTGATGTAAACATATGACTGTATAAAATATATTCCTTACACTCCAAACATGACAGTAGTGAGCAAACTGCATAAAATTCGTAACGTTACTCTCCAGGTTCCAAATGCAGACATCAACCTCATTCTTTCTTTCTCTCGCCTACATTTCCAAATGCAAAAAGAAACAGCCTGCCAAGGAGCCAGCTGCTAAAGTGCCATAGCATTTTATCTAGGTAACCTGGGGTTTAGCTGCCCTTAGATTATATTCGTTCCCTCATTGAAACTGGCATCCGTCAGAACTGGGTGCCTCTTAGTCATTTTCTGGTCAGCTTTAATGTTACGATAACTTTCAGCTGGACACGGTAGATCCCCAGAAGAAACAATGTGCATGTACTGCTGTAGTGTTCATGCCTTCATTGGTATTTCTTCCCTGCCCTGGGCTTTTTCCTTAACAGGTGACCATCAGACCGGGTCATCTGTTAGTGCGAACGAATGAGTTTTACCTGTGCAGCAGGTGTGTTCAGCACTTTGATTAACCAGAATGATTTGGCCCTCCCTTCCTGGATCCTCTCTTTCCTGCTCCTTCTTTGCTCCTTGCAGCATAAGCATTTGGATAAAATAGACAGTATGCATTTAGCAAATTACCCTTCCAAGGGTGTCTGCTTTGGAAGTAAGTAGAGTTAAGTGGAGACAGTGAAGATCCAGAGGTAAATGTGGTGTGGTTTTGGGTGCAGGCTGACTAGAAAGGATTTATATCAGTAAAGTTGTTACTAAGGTTCCATTTCTGTTGTTTAAAAAAATGGAAATCGGGCCAGGCACAGTGGCTCACGCCTGTAATCCCAGCACTTTGGGAGGCCAAGGCAGCCAGTCATGAGGTTAGCGGTTTGAGCCAGGCTGGCCAATATGGTGAAACCCCGTCCCTACTAAAAATATAAAAATTAGCCAGGAGCGGTGGTGTGCACTTGTAGTCCCAGCTACTCAGGAGGCTGAGGCAGAAGAATCGACTGAACCTGGGAGGCGGAGGTTGCAATGAGCCGAGATCACATCACTGTACCCCAGCCTGGGCAACAGAGAGAGACTCCGCCTCAAAACAAAACCAAAAATAAAAACCCCTAAAAATGGAAACCAATTCTTGGGAGCCACACCTTAGATTTGAAGGGAAATGGACTTGTTAGTTATTGACCAATTATATTACATGACTTTTAATTTTCAGGAAGGGTCATTAAAATGCTTTGTTTTTATTTTGTTTTTGAGACTCCCTCTATTCTCCAGGCTGTAGTACAGTGATGCAATCTCAGCTCACTGCAGCCTCAACTTTCTAGGCTCACACTGTCCTCCCACCTCAGCCTCCCGAGTAGCTGGGACTACAGGCATGCACCACCAGGCCTGGCTACTTATTTTTATTTTTTGTAGAGACAGTGTCCCTGTGTTGACCAAGCTGGTCTCAAACTCCTGGTTTCAAGCTATTGCCCTGCTTAGACCTCTGAAGTATGGGATTACACAGGTGTGAGCCACTGTGCCAGGCCTTAACCAAACCATTCTTTTGTTGGTGTTATATTCATGCAGTCAGAATTTGATAAATTTTTTTTTTTTTTTTTTTGGTTGGAGTCTTATTCTGTTACCCAGCGTGGAATACAGTAAAATGTTTTTTTGTGTTTTCTAGGCGGTAGTTAGAAAAATTAATCACTGAGCATGTTACTGTCTCAGAAGTTTCTTTGGTCTTTATATTGGAGTGTTGAGTTGTTGTTTAGTTCATGGGAGAAGCTATGACATACAGAAGGATGTCTTTAATTAGTAATGTTGTTTGGTAGTTAAATAGGCACAGTAATCCCAGCACTTTGGGAGGCCGAGGCGGGTGGATCACGAGGTCAAGAGATCAAGACCATCCTGGTCAACATGGTGAAACCCCATCTCTACTAAAAATACAAAAAATTAGCTGTACATGGTGGTGCGTGCCTGTAATCCCAGCTACTCAGGAGGCTGAGGCAGGAGAATTGCCTGAACCCAGGAGGCGGAGGTTGCGGTGAGCCGAGATTGCGCCATTGCACTCCAGCCTGGGTAACAAGAGCGAAACTCCGTCTCAAAAAAAAAAAAAAGAAGTCTCCATTAACAAGACAGAAAGATAGGTATCACACCAGGTGTAAATGCTGCCTTTGGAGGAGGGCAGTGACTCATTTTCTAACAGTTATTCTTAAACCCAGGGGGAAATGTAGGGCAAAAGCTGCTGTAAGGCTGACTCTTCCAGAGATGTCCACACCTTAGCAATCTAAAAACTATACTAAAGGTCAGAGTTAGGACTCTGAGAGACTGCCACGGCTTTGACTAAATTTTTGGCATTTACCTCCAACTTAAGTGTTACTTTGGAAGCCTGTGGATCACCAGAATGCTTTTAGTCTTAACCCAATCTCAACTTTTACCTGAGTGATTATCTGTGGACACGAAGTTAAAGTTGTTGGAAAGAGTGTCTTCTAACTGATACCTTTACCTCTTTCTTCCTGCTGAGGTGGAGGGAAGGGTTAGTGACTATTGGGTAGGGCTTCTGAGGTGCTGGGGCTGGTACTGAGCACTTACACACAACATTTCCTCCAGTAATTACACACCCTGGAAAACGGCAATCACCTTTTTTTTTTTTTTTTTAAGACAGAGTCTGGCTCTGTCACTCAGGCTGGAGTGTAGTGGTGTGGTCTCAGCTCGCTGCAACCTCTGCCTCCCAGGTCCAGCGATTCTCCTAGCTCAGCCTCCTGAGTAGCTGGGATTACAGGTGCCCGCCACCACGCCGGGCTAATTTTTGTATTTTTAGTAGAGATGGGTTTCACCATGTTGGCCAGGCTGGTCTTGAACTCCTAACCTCATAAGGCGGCAATCATCTTCAAAGACAAAACCAGAGGCAAGAAAGGTTACATATTTGCAGTCGGCAGATCACAGAGCAAGGATTTGAACCCACTTATCTCCTCTTGCGAAACTTAGATCCTACCTTCTGGGAAGAGTGGCCCTGCCTGGGTTGGACTTACCTCTTCTTAGTTCTGTTCAGGTAAACAGCTGGGGAGAGACATGGGACTAGGTTTTCACACAGTATTAAATTCTAAAGTTTATAGAGGCTGTTCCTCTTCATTATCTTACATGATCTCCAAATTAACTGAAGAAAGTGACAGTCCCCCTGGCTCCCCAGCTTCTGAAAATGGAGGACTAAGCATCAGTGGTGGCGTTTAGAAGGGCTGAGGCCAGGCTCCTGTTTGGAAAAGGAGCTGAGAGTGAAATCTGAAGCGTTTCCCTTTTTCCCTTAGGCAAGGGTTCTTTTCTTGAGATTGGCAATAGGAGCGCTGCTTTCTCCCGGGTCAGCAGGTGCTGAGAGACGGTGGTGGCCAGAGAAGGGTGGTAGAGGTTCCTCCGCTGTGGGAGTCTCATCCTGTTGGCAGAAAAGGGCCTTTTGCCTGCCTTTTCTTCCCATACCCCATCCTTCATGTCCGTTCAAAAACCGCATGAGCCTAGAGGCAGTGTTTGAGGCTTAAGAAATCTAAAAACTGGCCGGGCGCAATGGTTCACGCCTGTAATCCCAGCACTTTGGGAGGCCAAGGCAGGCGGATCACCTGAGGTCAGGAGTTTGAGACCAACCTGGCCAACATGGCGAAACCCTGTCTCTAGTAAAAAATACAAAAAGCAGCTGGGCATGGTGGTAGGCACCTGTAGTGCCAGCTACTCTGGAGGCTGAGGCAGGAGAATTGCTTGAACCCGGGAAAAGGACGTTGTACTGAGCCAAGACTGAGCCATTACAGTCCAGCGTGGGAGACAGAGCAAGACTGTCTCAAAAAAAAAAAAAAAAAGTGCTTTGTTCATTCTGAAAGAAACAACGTTTATCCTTCAAAAGGAAAGAAATGGCCACTTCGCTTCACAGATATTTTTAAAATACCTCCCTTCTCTACTTTTTCTGTTTTCCAAGGGGAATAAGGAATTAAGCGTAATGCAGATTTTTACTATGAACAGCAATACAGTCCCCGATTGCTCGTGAGTTCCTCGTTTTCTTTGTTTTAGATTCATGAAGGACCGCTTGGACTCTGACTCTCCTCAAGATGTTAATTGTATGTTTCAAAAGTCACGCGTTCTGCTAAAAATCACTTACGCATAGCCTTGGAAATAGAACTGGAGGCAGGGAGTTGCTTCAGGGTGCAGAATATTGTTTTGGAGGCCTTGGGAAATAAATCTTGAGTTAGTTCATTTACCACCAAGACATATTTAGTCACTGTATATAAACAAAAGAAGTCACAGTGTGCTTGGACATTATTTGCCCCAGATGGAGTTTAAACTTGGCTCATTATACTGCGCTGATGTCATGGTACATAAACTGGCTCTGAATTCAGCGTGCATAGAATCGGCTGTGTGCTTGTATGTGCTGAGGGCGTGCGGGAGGAGGGGCGGGGCTGGCTGGAAAATCTTTGTCACATTTTTCCTTTGCTCTCTGTGGAGACTAGTGTCAGCCTTGAGTTTGGACCCAGTGCAGAATGAGGGAAGAATTGGAATAATCTGTTCATTTGTATAAGTCAGTATGTGTATGTCCTCAAGGCCGCAGTTCTTCCAAGACCAAGAATCTAAGTCTGCCAGGCTTTTCAACAGTCGCTTAACAAAGTTCTAGTAACTCAAATCTAGAAAGGAAAATCTTAAAAGCATTACATTTTTAAAGAGCATTTTTAGTCTGTTTGCCTTGAAGTCTTAAATCTGGGCAATTTCTTTAAACTTTGTAATGGTCTTAAGTATCCAGCTGTAAAATTCTGTTTCCCTGGATTGTATGGTGGACAGCGTCTCAAATTGGTTGCTTAAAAGTCTATAAAAAGGTGGCCAAATTTAATTCTTCTGTGTGTTTTGAGAGGGCAGCTTGCGGGTCAGAAAACTGAGCCGCAGAGGGTCCTTTCCTGGACTTCTGAGCACGTAATAGGAAATTTCCACATGCTGTGGTGTTACTTTATTACGTTTTATTGCTGGCTTTTGTTATGATAGTCTTAATTAGAAGCATTTCCCAGTAATTCAAACCGTTTTGTAGATGTAAAGGGCTTAGATTTCAGAACTTCTGTGAATGGATTCCTGTAGGAGTCCCTCTTGTTGCCGGGGACGCGGGGAAGCTGAGCAGATGCTGGAATGTGAATGCGATGGGAGGTGAACCTTTAAGGAGCACTTAGATGTTCATGAAACAGAAAGTCTGCTCAGAGGTGAGAAATGGCTGGTTTTAGATTTTATTGAGAGCATGAAACATGGCAGATTTTGGTAAAAAATTTTTTTCTTAAGAGTGTAATTTTACTTAATGGAGAGACTTGTCACTGGTGGGAATTGGAAGAAAGAGAAGTTGAGGGTGGAAGGCTGTGTGTCAGGGAGGAGCACGTGTTTCCTAGAAGAGAACTTGTTTTGCCTTTGGGGATGTTCCTTTGACCCAGTTAGCAGCCTTCTCTTATTTTAGTGGTTTTTTGGAATTACCTTCATATTGCATTGACATGGTGAAACCCACACCTATTAGAGGAGAGGAGCGAGGGTGTAAACTAGATGAGCATGCATTTTGGTCAGACAGGGCTGGAATCCAGTCACTTTGTAGTTTTGTGACCTTGGACAAGTCGCTTGTCTTCGTCAAGCCTCAGTTTCCCCATTTGTAAAATCTAGTTATCTACCTGGCATGTGACAGAGATTCAGTAAGCAGTAGTTGTTTCTTAATCATTATAGAAAAAAACCTGGAAAAAGGAGTTGATAGCCTGCATTGTGTTGAATTAATTTCACAGGTATGATATTGAGGATATAGGTTTTGAACCTTTTGTGCTTTGAAGAAAACAGAATTAAAAACTTGTGGCCGGGTGTGGTGGCTCAAGCCTGTAATCCCAGCACTTTGGGAGGCTGAGGCGGGTGGATCACGAGGTCAGGAGATCGAGACCATCCTGGTCAACACGGTGAAACCCCGTCTCTACTAAAAATACAAAACATGAGCTGGGCATGGTGGCGCGTGCCTGTAATCCCAGCTACTCAGGAGGCTGAGGCAGGAGAATTGCCTGAACCCAGGAGGCAGAGGTTGCGGTGAGCCGAGATCGCGCCATTGCACTCCAGCCTGGGTAACAAGAGCGAAACTCCGTCTCAAAACAAAAACAAAAACAAAAACAAAAACAAAAACAAAAAAAAAAAAACTTGTGGAGTGGTGGAATATTCTTGCTCTCGTTTGAACAGTAAGAGTCCTAAAGCCCAGGAAAAACCTTAACATATTTGTCATTTATCCTATGGGTTGTGTTGAGCAAGGGGGAGCTTCACCTGCCATTTGTGCCCACGTCTCTTGGGTTCCCAGTGTTTGTTTAGGTCCCTTGGGGGCTTCCTGGTATTGTGTATTATTTTTTAGTCAGCTTGAGATTCATGCTTCAGGTAGGGCATGTGAACAAGATGAGGCAGTGGATACATTCACATCTTCTTCCAGGATATTTCTAGTTTACCTGCTTATGTGTTTTTTTTCTTTTTTTGAGACGGAGTCTCCCAGGCTGGAATGCAGTGGCATGATCTCAGTTCACTGCAACCTCCTTCTCCCTGGTTCTAGCGATTCTTTTTTCCACTCTGTCACCCAGGCTGGAGTGCAGTGGCGTGATCTCAGCTCACTGCAACCTCTACCTCCCAGGTTCAAGCGATTCTTCTGCCTCAGCTGCCCGAGTAGCTGAGATTACGGGGGCGTGCCGCCATGCCTAGCTAATTTTTGTATTTTTTAGTAAAGATGCAGTTTCACCATATTGGCCAGGCTGGTCTCGAACTCCTGACCACATGATCTGCCCGCCCCGGCCTCCAGAGTGCTGGGATTACAGGCATGAGTCGCAGTGCCTGGCCTCTTGCCTATGTTTTTAATCGGAAGACATTTTCCTTGCATGTATTATTACCACAAAGATAAATATCGGTCATTCACAGCCCATCACTTCCCTTTTCCTGATGGGGAGAAGGGGGGGACTCAAAAAACAAATATTAATCACTTTTCAGTTTTGCCTGAGGCCAGCCGTGGTCGGTGGCACACAGACTAGGGTCTCAAAGGTGTGTATGGATGGACAGTTTGGACCTGGGGTTTGGGAGGAGTTTGTAGATGGGGAATCTTGTGGGGAGCGTAGCTGGGGAGTGGGGAGTGGGCCGTGGGAGTGTATGTGACCAGAAAATAGTAGCATGAGAGATAGGCAGTAGTACTCTTCTCTCATGTAGTCAAGGGTCTCTTTTAAAGTTGTTAGATATTCCTGGATAGAATCCTGAGTTGCACGGAACTCTTCTGCAGCTTTTCGATTGCATCATTTTCCGCATGAAAGATACCTGTTGGATAAGCAGGCCAGGTACGGTGGCTCACGCCATAATCCCAGGACTTTGGGAGGGTGAGGTGGGCGGATCACGAGGTCAAGAGATTGAGACCATCCTGGCCAACATGGTGAAAGCTTGTGTCTACTAAAAATACAAAAATTAGCTGGGTGTGGTGGCACACGCCTGTAGTCCCAGTTACTCGGGAGGCTGAGGCGGGAGAATTGCTTGAACCTGGGAGGTGGAGGTTGCGGTGAGCCGAGATCGCTTCACCACACCCCAGCCTGGGCGACAGAGCAAGACTCCGTTTTAAAAAAAAAGAGATACCTTTTGGATAATCCTAAATGTTGGCTCCAAGGGAGAAATGTTCATTTATACATGCAAATAAGCTTCACAAAGTGTGGCGAGGAAAAAACTCTAGGAGTGAAATGGGATCTCCTCTCTGATACGGTTTATATCTTGATTGAGGATTGGATTTAATGCTTCAAAATGCTGCAAGTGTAATGTTTCGCCTTTGGTCAGTTGGTACTGTTCTCTCAGGAGAAGCTTTTTTGGGAAGACAGTCTTGCTCTATTGCCCAGGCTGTAGTGCAGTTGGCACCGGGCACCGTCACGGTTCACCATAGCCTCGACCCCCTGGGCTCAAGCGATCCTCCTGCCTCAGCCTCCTGAGTTGCTAGAACTACAGGAACCCACTACCACACCTGGCTAATTTTAAAAATTATTCTTGTAGATGTGGAGTCCTAATATGTGCCTGGGCTGGTCTGGAACTCCTGCTCTCAAGCGATTCTCCCCGTCTCAGTCTCCCAAAGCACTGGAATTACAGACATGAGCCGCTGTGCCTGGCCAGAGCTTTTTTGATGGACTGATACATTACCCTGATCGCTCAGTTGAATGACTGGTGATTTTTTTATTTGAGGCATAAATTAGACTTCACCTCCAGGAGTAGTCTTAGATACTATCGACACGTGGTTAAACAGCCACCCAAAATTTAAATTGCAAAAGTAGCCTTCCTTTTCCTCTTTTAGTGAGTAAAAAACAGAGTTAGCTTTAGATTTATACCTGCAAGGAAAGATATACCTTATTTCAGTTCCCCTGTTAGGTAAAGAATTCCCATGATGCTGTGTTTGCTCAGTTGTATTAATTGTAACTCTTGTTTTATTGTTTGCAAGTGGACTTTGCAACAGTGGCCACTTATTTTTCACTAAGCCTTGATAAACTGCCTTCTGTGTATATCCAGCTTTTTGGTTCATATAGCACTAAGGGTTTTGAAACAGATCTGATGAAGCAATAGAGGCTTAGAGGATGCTCCCATGGTTTGATTAGCATGGTTCTTCTTAACATCTCTGGAGAAAAAAAAGTATCAGTAGTTAAAATCCTTGTCTTTTTTTTCTCCTCTGAAGACTTTGTGCCACATGAATCAGTTTAACGCTGACTCTGGAAAAGAAGGAAATGCTTAGCGAGTAGACAAAAATGATGAGGTTTGGACAGTGATGTTCTGTTTCACGTTTATATTAAAGACGACTTGTAGGAGTTATTATGTTTCTGCTCTGTGGCCGGGGAGAGGGAGGGAAGGAGGGAGAGACGTTGCCTAAGGAGCTGGCCAGGTTGTGACTCATGATCCTCAGGGCTGCGTGATGCAAGACCTTCTGCCCCAGCCCATTCATGTCTGATGTCAGGACTGGTCTTTGGGCTGGTGTGTGTCAAATTTATTTTTATCTCTGCTTTATTGACAGTGGAAGGTGGTCAGCCTCCCTCGGTATAATAATGCTTTCTTTTAAAATAGCTCAGTGCCAAGATGAATACGGGTTGTTTAAATAATGACTTTTGCTCTGCTAAGAAAAATTATTATTGGGACACCGGAGATTTGTCTGGTTTCTGAGGTAACTTGGTAGATTATAATCTGGTTGCCATGGCTACTCAGCAGCAGTGAAAATTGCATGAACTAAACATTTGGAGGCAGGTATTTTCAGAGGATGCTTAAAAGCCGGTTACCTATCATCTTTCTCCCTGAATAAAAGGGATGGGGGTTGGGAATTGAACTCAGTAAGCAGAGCGGGAGGCGGTAAGTGGCCTTAGAGACTGGATGCCTCTGGGTCGTTCTTTGAAGTGTGGCCTGGTGCAGTGACCGCTGAGAAACTGTTACAGACACTTTTTTGTGCAATGTGATAAGCAGGTAATGTGACAATCTGGACACGTCCCAATTCAGAAATCCTTTTTCTTGCCTGGGACTTTCCGTAATACTAGTGAATTGTATTTTCAGAACTGGTATTTAGGACACATTGTCTGACAATTATGAGCGTGGTAGAAGGGAGTATATGACTTTGGGATGGTCAAAGAAAATCTAGGACATAGAGTCTTGGCATCCATTGGTTCCCCCCTCCCCCAACTAATTAATTCCATGGGCATATATTACAGTCCTATCCCTAGAGCTTTAAACACAAAGCAAATGGTTTCTGCTTTATTACAGTGATGCTAGAATTGGGCTAAGGACCTTTCAAAAGACATGGGTAATTGTCTATATTGAAGTGTTGTTTTCTTCCATTGTAGCTTTTATATTGTATATTTATGGAAAAATAAATGATTTTCATATTAAAGAAATGACTTTAAAAACTCCTTTTTAAGAAAACAGAACTATTTTAATCATTCTAGAGATCTTGAAGGAGTTTCCTTTTGAGTTTTTGAAACAGTACAGTGTGCTTACACTGGTGATAATTTAAATACCAAAAACTCAAAGATTATCGACAGTTATTATACAGGAAAAATAAACTGCCTTGAAATAATTGTTATAATTTGAGATAATGAGAAGCATCAGGGATAAAGCTTAGGCTCATTTTCCCGGAATGATCCTGTTTTTTCCAGTCAATGTATTTTCTGTTTAAAAATGTTTGGTATTCCAGCAGTATCATCAAGATGAATTATTAGAAGAGGCAAAATACATGGATATTAAAGATTGAGTTTTTAAAGATGAAATGGCTTTGATCTCAATAGTCTTACAAAACAGACAAATCATAGTGTATACAGTAAATAAAGTTGACTTTTAAATTGCATCTTATGAAATCTTAATTTCTAGGCTAATTATTTGCAATAGTTTTTTTTTTTTCTTTTAATGTTTCATGACTTTCATTCATTCAGTGAAAGTAGTTATTGAGTGTGTAACTTATTATATGCCAGCCATGAGGCTAGATAGTTGGATGTTATCCTTAATTGTGCTTAGATTAAGGCAGACAGTAAAATAATTGCTTAGTTAATTAATTGCAGTTGTAAATTCGAGGAAGAAGTACTAGAGCAGAGCAGCTAAGTTTTGTATTTTTAGTAGAGATGGGGTTTTGCCCTGTTGGCGAGGCTGGTCTTGAACTCCTGACTTCAAGTGATCCACCTGCCTTGGCCTCTCAAAGTGCTGGGATTACAGGCGTGAGCCATCGTGTCCGGCCTACCTAACTATGGTTTTTAAAGTTTGGATTATGTCCTTTAACTTGTGTTTAGATATCAATTAGTGATTTTTTTCCTTTGATTATCCTTTGATTAGAACTATTAATAAAACTACAAAGCTGTTGACAGAATGTACTTTGCTATTACCACTCACAGTCTAGTCTTGGAAGTTGTCTGCTAATATTTAATATTTATGTTCATATAAGTAAAACATTGACTTTAAACATGTGAGTGTTTGTTGGGGCCTATTTATAATATTTATTTGTTTAATACTGTTCAATATTGTTTTAAGATCCTATACCCAGAGACTTTTTTTTACAAAAATTTTTCTTGTAAATTTTTTTTGTTGTCACGCAGTAGAATCATATAATCCAGATCAGCAGTAGACATTTGGGAACAGTATGCAACATTGTTAGGTCAAAACCTCATTGCTAGATGCAGCTTTCCTATATAAGTATGCTTTCTGGTCTTCTTTCTTCTTTAAATGTAGTTTCCAAATTTCTGACAGAGAAAAGGGAATTGTGCTTTTCAAAGTTAAGTTTTCTTCCAATGGCGTTTTTAAGGTTATATAGCATCATAAGCAATACAGGAGAATTCACTTTGCTAAATTCAAATGCATGTACCCCTCCAACTCCCATGCCCCTAAATTAAACCAGGTTTAAGACTTACATCTAAGTTCTGTGTTTATAAAAGATTTGGTGCCATATACTTCCTGTCTTGTATATAGATTTAGGTAATAACACTTGAAGACACAGCCCAGATGTTCCAGTATTAAACTGAAATGAATGTCTTGTTTCGGCAGGTTATTCTCGTTCAGGTTAATCCAGGTGAGACTTTTACAATAAGAGCGGAGGATGGAACGCTTCAGTGCATTCAAGGTAAGGACATTTTTGGTACATATTCTAATCAAAGATTTTTTTCTTTATTTGAAGGAAGTAATGTTTTCCTACATATGTCTGTGCATAATTTTCTAGAAGTAAAGTATATCTTGGATACTCATTTTCTTTTTTTTTGGTCAAAAGGTCTAAAATATGTATTATGATGTTATTCAAAGGATATTTTTAGTGGTAAAATCTGTATTGGGTATCTGTTGGTTAGTTATCGCGAAGTAAAATTTGGTGGCTTATAACAACATTTATTATCTCACAGGGTACTATTGTAGGAAGTTTCCTACAGTTCCTTGTTAAGTGAGCCTCTCCATGGAGAAGCCTAGGGGGATTATGTTATGGCAGCTGGCTTCAGAGCCAGTAACTAGAGGGCAAGAGGTAGCTAGTAGGTCCAGCCCAGACTCAGGAGACGAAATTATGAAAGGGTGTGAATACCAAGAGGCAGGTCTTTGTGGGGCATCTCAGAGGCTGCCCAGCACAGTCTTCTACTCTTTGGGGCCCGAGGATTCATGTTCCCCCCAAATGCAAAATGCCCTCTCCCAAGATCTCCAAAGTCTTATCCCATTATTAGCTCAGAGTTGAGAATCTTGTCACCTAAAGTTCCAGGTGTTAGGTAAGGCTTCTTGGGTGTAGTTCTTTAGTAGAGTTCCTAGGACACTTGTAGTTTGTCTACTAATGCCTCTTCTCTCTAGTTCACTTGGAAAAAAATGACTTAGGTGCTTTGATCCATTGTGTGGGAAAATCAACCTAAACCTGATCTTATGATAGCTCTTTCTGGCAGTGATTGGGATTATGAAGTAAATGGTAAATTGGCATGCAATTGGTCAATATTAGGTTATTAATTGAACTAAAATCTGATGAGAGGCTTGATTATTAATACCTGAACTTGCTTACCAGTATATAAACAAACCAGGGAAAATGCCCTTTAGTTTGTTTCCCATGATGAGCTGCATAGAAACGTTTTTTTTTTTTTTTTTTGCTTTGCATAATAGCAGAGCATGTTGGTTTGTACTTTTTTTTGGTACCCGTAAGAACAAAAACTTAGAAGATCTTTCTTGAGAAATGAGTCTGTTTTTAAAGATTGAAGGCTAATGAGTTTTAATCTAAGTTAATATGAAATGGTTTAATCATTTCTATGAATGATTTCTACTCATTGGATTTATCTGTTGAGTCCTTGGAATTGTAACACATTTAAAATCGAAACCTAGTCTTAGTTGATGAACAATATGGGGAAGGAAGAGAAATATTTTAAAATCGTATGGAATGTAGAGTCTTTCACTTATTTGTAGTATTATAATAAATGGGTATTGTGAACAATTAAAACCTCAGAATCCTACAACCCTGTATGTTTAAAAAAAATAAAATCACTGTAGAAAAACTAGATGGAAGTCACCTATATGGAATGAAGCTGAGGTTGTCAGTTCAGTCAGAAAGCTATTAAGCCTCCGGTTATGGTAACATTGGAGCCCCATTAATTGGCTGGTAGACTGTGTCCCTCTACAACTGAGTATGTTTCATAGAAGCTATAAAAGCAAATCACTTAGTGGATGAACATACATAAAACCTACTTTTTCATTCCACCTGAGTTTACTTTTTGGTGTCTAAGGAGTGTGTGTGTGTGTGTGTGTGTGTGTGTGTGTGTATTTATAGATGTATGTAATTTCACTGAGCTGGCCTCTCCCCGACAGTTTTCTTTTTTTAATCCATGTTATAATTGGTGCACTTTGCAGGAAATGTTGCAAGTATATTGCTGTCTTCACAATGGGAGCCTTGTATTTATTCACGATAATACCTGGAGATAAGTGACACGAACACTCCTTCCAGTGATTTCAAAAATGCCTTTGACTAAAACAGAATTGTGGAGCCATTTATCTTTGGCTCCCTCCAGGCTTCCTTTTCTTTGTTCTCTTCTGAAGTCTCTACTACAGTTGTCTTCATTTTGGGGAGTGGTGGTACCCGGCCCAGTTAATTGAAATGGCACAGGACAGAATGAGGAGAAGGACCCAGTGCAGAAGCACTGGGGCAGTAGGATGGACTGCAGAAACGGGATGGAAAGTCAGCCCAGCAGGCTGAACCCCAAGTTCAGACTCATTGACTGCCACTAATGTATCAAAGGCAGTCAGTCACGCAGGCAAAAAAGAAGAAAGCCTTTATATGAGTTCCAGTGTGATGTAGCGAATGCTTTACTCCAGGCGGGTAGACAATAGCAGCATACAGTGTGGCAACGGGCAGCGTATTTGTAAATTCCAGGACAAGTTGCTGTGTCCTCCTCACACTCCCCGTGATTAATGTCATCTGCACCGTTGCTGACATTTATTCAGCTCAGGCTGTGCTATGCATTCTTTGCTTCGGTGAGTGTGTAGCTACGCGGAAGGAAGCTGAGGCCTGTAGAAAAGGCACATAGCGAGAAGTAGGCAGGGTCGAGTTGACTTCCTTAGCATGTCTGATGCCGGACCCTGAGTTCTGGTTCTGTGGCTTTAAGTCAGGGAGGACTCCATTCTCTCGACAAGAGCTAGGCTCAGTTCCTGTTCCTGGAGTAACAGGATTCTGAGCTGGATACCAGGATGAGTACTCAGATACTGAGAATGAGACAGATGGTTCGCAGAACGAAAGTGGATGGTGGAGACTGAGCTTGGGAATAAGATAGGGCTGAGCGGCTGGGTGCGGTGGTTTATGCCTGTAATCCCAGCACTTTGGGAGACTGAGGCAGGCAGATTGTGAGGTCAGGAGTTTGAGACCAGCCTGGCCAACATAGCGAAACCCCCCGTCTCTACTAAAAAATACAAAAAAATTATTCGGGTGTGGCGGCACGCACACCTGTAATCCCAGCTACTTGGGAGGCTGAGGCAGGAGAATCGCTTGATCCCGGGAGGCAGAGGTTGCAGTGAGCCGAGATTGCGCCACGGCATTCCAGCCTGGGCGACAGTGCGAGACTCCGTTTCAAAAGAAAAAGGAAAAAATGGCTAGGGACGGGCACTTGGTTAACAAAGTAAGATATACTTTTGAGGGTTGGCTAGCAGACAGTGTGATGCAAAGAGTATTGGTTTAGAACTCATTAAATTATTTCTGCCCCAAATCAGAGTTGGGGTGTCTCAGCTTCCAGGTGAGGCTTCCAGCTCCGAGTGTCCTTGGCTGGGGTAGGGGGTGGGGGCGTCAGCTCCAGGACAGTGGGAGAGGATTGATAAGTACAGTGAGAGACAGTTCTTTGCCATTTAAAAACCTATTAGGAAGGAATCTGAAAATGGTCACATTGTAATGGAAATTTCTGAAAGATATATTTGTATTTTGTTAGGGATTGAAGAGATCAAAACTCTACTTCAGTTCTTTCTCACTGGCCAACAGATGGGAGGTGTTTTTTTAAATTGAGGGTAAGATATGGGTGGTGGCGGCCTTCCTGGAAATTTTGAAGTCATACTCATTGCTTGTGCCATGGTTGAAACTGTCAGCCTAATAGCTTTGCTGTTTTAACACTAGCCAGCAGATTAGAGACTGCTTTGTGGGGGATTTCAGGTAGGGAGTGAGAGTTGGTTGCTGGGCCCTCCTGGAAACTTTGAAATCACATTGTATGAGGTCAGTCCTCTTTGCTTGTAATTGACTTTATCAGCCTAATAATTTTATCTATAGGACATTTGTGACACCACTAGAAAGACCTCAGAAGCTCATTGTGATGGCATTAAAAGGCAGCTTGGAAATCGAAAGCAAATTGATATAGAAGAATATGGGCTAGGTGTGGTAGCTCACACCTATAATCCCAGTACTGTGCTTTGGGAATAAAAGGCAGAAGGATTGCTTGAGGCCAGGAGTTAAAGACCAGCCTAGGCAATAGAGTGAGACCCATCTCTACCAAACAAACAAACAAACAAACAAACAACAACAACAACAACAAAAAATTAGTCAGATGTGGTGGTGCATGCCTGCAGTTCCGGCTACTCAGAAGGCTGAGGTGGGAGGATCGCTTGAGCCAAGGAGTCTGAGGCTGCAGTGAGCTGTGGTTACACCACTGCCCTCTATCCTAAGACTCTATTTAAAAAAGAAAGAATATGGTTACTCTTGGGAAAAAAACAAAATTTTGTTTTTATGAGAATGTCCTTGGTGATAATGAAGGAAGAAAACACAGGAAGCATACAATATGCTGTGAACGCAGATTCATTTCTAATGGAGTATTTCTCAATATTTTCCATGAAACATGAATCATAGGTCTTGAAGGGGCCACAAAAGGTCATAGTTTATTCTCACTTGGGGGCAGCCCATACCTATGGTGTCCTAGACAAAAGATTTATTTTCTCTCCACCAGCTCAAAGTTATAAAGAGCTAATTGTTAGGAAAAAAAAGAATCTTAGCAATCAATATGAATTTTGCCTTCGCTTCAATTCAGGAATTAATAGAGGGCACACTCGGGTCTCTCCCATTATTTTCATATCTGTGTCTGGGCTGAGGGGCTGGTAATGCAGCCTTCCTTCCTGTCCACACATGCCATCTTTTTATCTGCTCTCCATAAAATCCTCCGGCCAAAACAAACACCATGCTTCCTTTAAGACTTTAGGCCTGTCTCTTCTAAGAATCGTCCCAGACCAACTGTCTGACTTTTCCCTGAATTCTGGAGGAGCAGATAGAGGTGGCCGCTGTGGAGCAGGTATAACACTACACAGTCTGGTCAAATGCCCAAACCTTTCCTTAGCTCTTGAATTAGATACGGATTCTATAGTGACAGGAAGCAGTGCTATCTTCACACAGCTCCCCAGGCACACAGCTTGAGCATAGTTACGGACTGGATTCCTGACTGGCTCTGGTATTACATTCAAGCTTGAAGATTTTGCTTTTAAATTTTATGCTTTTGTTGGCAGTTTAAGATGTTTAGTTACGTGCTTTTAGCAGTCCCTAAATCTCGCTCGATAGAAGGACTTTCAAATATCAGATTGCATTGATAATTGAAATTAATACATTTCCTTTAGAGAAACATGTAAATTCCAAAGAACTTTTATAATGGCCCTACATCCATACTGTAATTTTTATTTAAGACTGTGATAGATAAATTGTGAGGCTAAAGAAAGTAGGTGAGTGTGATGGTGATTTATAAAAAAACTGATTAAAGTAAAATGCTTAGGAAGTACCATTATTTCAGTAAACAGTAATATTTAAAGATAACTTAACTGCTAATGGTTCTTGTCCAAAATAATTGATGAATCTTTTGCCACAGCAGTTAATCCGCTGACTTGGGTTAAGTGATTAGTGACCTTGAAATGACTAAATGCCAACAGAAGGCACGGCACGGTCACAGGAACTCTGAGAGGGCACTCATATGAGATGGCTGAAGCTTTGAAGCTATTCGAATGTGAAACTTTTTCCGCTCTTGCTTGTTCTCTGTAGCTTTCTTCAGCTCTGTGTCTAATTCTCCCCCGCCCCAGTGAGTGTGGGAACTGTATCATTGATGAACACCACACTCTGCCCGGTGGCTCTGTGAATGGCACCATTGAGAGTTGTTCGACATTTCTGAATTTTCTCATTTGTGTCCCATCCCCCACCCCTTCATGTATGATTCAGCATCCAGAATGTCACAGCGACCTTCATGTTACTTTTTTTCCCCTTATGTGATACTTTAAGTGCATTTACTAGACTTGTTTGGCACATTAAAACACTGACCTGTCATTCTTTCTAAGAATTTTATGACAGGTCCTAGGGCATTTGGGTTGTCTTTTGCCTCGTTTAGTGTGAAACGACAAGAATAGTGTCATACTTGGGCTTGCAAACAGAGGTAGACTAAAACTTCAAAAGCACAGCATCTATCTGGTCTTCCCCTTCAACACATACTTTGCATATAAATGAGAAATTCCTGTTTTACTAGCTTAAAACCCAGGCAGAGGACCTGTTGCAAATGAAGTCTGTTTTTAAAGATTGCCCTGTCTTGGCTTAAATGTGCAAACAGTTTTTTGATAAAAGATATTTGGGTGGTTTGAAAGTAAAATTATTGTAACATGAATGCATTAAATTCTAAATCTTTGCCAGCTTATATTATATTGGATGAATTGTTCTTTGACTATTTGTAGAATGTCTGTGTTATAAATGGAAATGTTTCTTCTTATTACAAGATTAGGATTTTGTGATCTTCTTTTCTACCTGAGAAACTGCCTTGAAACCGCCCCCCCTCCCTTTTTTCCCCCCTTTTTGAGACAGGGTCTTGCTCTGTCCGCCAGGCTGCAGTGCGGTGTCACTGTCAGATAGATCATAGCTCATTGCAGTCTTGACCTCCTGAGCTCAAGTGATCCTCCCACCTTGGGCTCCAAAATTGCTGGGATTACAGGCATGAGCCAGCGTGCTTGGCTGAAACCCATTTCTTTAGTATTCGGGGGATTTGTGAGGGATTGCTAACAGACTGAACTGTCGTTGTGAGCACTTGGGCCTCACTTGGAAAATCTTCTAGGATTGAAAATAGCATGTCATTTGTCAAGGCTAGCCCTAGTGTCCTGCCCATCTTTCTGACGGATCCAAAGCTGCGTATGGGAGAGTTAATCCTTCAGGGAGTCTCTAAGCCAAGAGAGTCTGAATTTCTAGGAAAATCTGAATTACTCTACCGACTTTCCAGTTCACCTTATGATCCTTAAATGTTAGCTTCAAGACAAACCAGTTTTTTTACCTGTGTGTGTCTATACTACAAATATATATTTACATGTGTATGTACATATATTTGCTTTATTGGAAGATTTTTCCATTTTCCATGATTGGATTTACATGACATTTGGAGAAAGACTGAAGAAAAATTACTTTGAGCTTTGTGGAGTCTCTTGATCTCCGAAGTATTTGGGGGCTTTATTTTATATGCAGCGATTTAGCAATTCCTCTCAACATGGACTAACGCACAAATAGACATTCCATATGCTGACCTGATAAACTCCTTTACAGACCGCAGCTTGCTGCTGAGTAACTGGAAGTTTACCAGCAGGTGGTTTCCACCAGGGTCGGAAAACACTGACGGGCCTAGAGCAGAAAGTCCGGGTTATGGAAGGAATGAGAGCAAAGGCTGTGATTGTACATGCAACTGTCATCTCGCTGGGATTGTGTAATGTCACGAGGAAATGTCACGAGGCTGGGTTACATCAATACCAAACTATGCGGCTTCCCTAGGAGGTTTTAAGTCCCTCTCTAGGGAGATACTCAGGGTTATCTGCTGCTTCCTGCCTTTCTCCTCCTTCCCAGCTATCTTGATTTTTATGTTTATCCTTATATTTACATAAGAGTGGAATTTCGAACCATGAGATAAAACGATCACCCAATGTTATATCATCAAACGGAAGAAGAATTGGTGTTCTCAGAGTACAGCTCTGTAGTGTGGATCCCTGGTCATTGGTAGCGAATGCTTAACCGGTTAGCCCCACATTCCTCTCTCAATGATACAACCTATCTGATAAGATTCTGAGGATAGTCCCTTGTATGTGTCATTATTATCATCATTGTTATCTAGTTGTATACACAGCCTTGCTGGTTTTTCTCCTGCTAAATAGATGGCATGATTAATTGTGGGCAATGACTTCATTTTCCTACTTGTCGAAATCAGTTGAAATTCTAGTCTACCTTCCATTGCTTATTTATGATAGACTTGCTTTCATAGGGTTGCCGGTGATGGCACCAGTTCAAACATTTTAGATGAAGCTTTATAAGAATGTGTATACTGTTCAGATACAGGGTTATGGCTAAAACAATGGGTCCAGTGTTGCATGAATTTAAAGTAAATTTTGTCGTAGTTTTAGTTGTTGGTTTTCTTTTGAATAACGGCAATTCACTCTCACACCATGCCTGAGCAGCTGTATGCAGAGAAAGCTGTATCCACTGATTTTATCCAATAAAGCAGTTTTTCTAGTGTGCCTCCCAGTCTTTAGGCTTTGCCTTTTACATTTTCATTAAATTTTATACTTCTGGCTGGGCCTCAGTGGCTCACTCCTGTAATCCCAACACTTTGGGAGGTCAACTGGGGTGGATTGCTGGAGGTCAGGAGTTCGACACCAGCCTGGCCAACGTGGCAAAACCCCATCTCTACTAAAAATACAAAAAATAGCCGGACGTGGTGGTATGTGCCTGTAATCCCAGCTACTTGGTAGGCTGAGGCAGGAGAATCACTTGAACCTGGGAGGCGGAAGTTGCAGTGAGCTGAGATTGCCCGCTGCACTGCAGCCTGGGTGACAGAGTGAGATTTTATTTAGTGTACCCTGTTTCTTAGTACCAAGGAGCAGCAAGGGCTATATATTGGGAAGATCATTATAGGTTTTGGAGTAAGATTGCCTGGCCTAGATATCCCCTGCACATTAGTTGTATATTATAAAATTAGTTCATTAACTTCTCTCTACCTCCGTTTCCTTATCTGTAGAGCTGGATTAGTAATCTTTGTCTTGAAGGATTGCTGTGATTAAATGATTTACTGTGTAGAGAGTATGAAGAGTAGTTTCTGAGTCATAATAAGGGCCCAATACATAGGGGTGATTACTAAGCTTTAGGTCTTTATTATGGGTGGGCATTGAACCCTCCTTCATTTTTTGTCACCTAATCATTTTAAAGCATTTCAGAAAACCTGTGTGAACTGGAGTTAAGAGGAAGTTTGAGATGTCTTCATGTTTAAATTCAAACACTTGAGAATAACACGTTTAAAAGCTAGGCAATTGCGGGTTAGTTTCTGAACCCTGCTGCCCTTTAGGCTTGCTAAACAATGATTAAAATGTCATCCCTGGAGGCACCACTGCTTAGAGTTCTTCACATGTCACAGATCTTTGCATTCAGAAGAGCGAGCAGTGTCGTATTACCTCAATGGTCAGCCACAGGTTATTTCACAGCTTGTAGTCTTTCAGTTCCTGCCTATTCTTTCTGTATTTTTGACTCTTGTTCTTACACTTCCAACCTGAAATAGAAAAGTTCTTGTTACAAGTGTCTTTAAGGAAGACTGGATTAAATTCTTCAAGGGCAAGGGTCAAAGCTTAGTCATCTTGTGTCTCAGAACGTAGGAGGCATTCAGAATGAAGGAAAGTCATTTCCCAAGACTTGTCTTAGTCTGTCTGGGCTGCTGTAACAAAATAACCGGAGACTGGGTGGCTTATTAACAATGGAAATGTATTTCCCACAGTTCTAGAGGCTGGGAAGTCCAAAATCAAGATACTGGCTTACTCGCTGTCTGAGGAAGGCCTGTTTTCTGGTTCATAGATGGCTGTTCCTCTCTGTGTCTTCACATGTTTGAAAGGCCTGGGGTCTTTTTGAGTCTCTTTTATAAGGTCTCTAATTCCATTCATGAGGGATTAGTGTCCCTCATGATCCAGTCACCCCTTCTAATACCACTCCTTCTAATACCATCACCTTTGAGGTTAGAATTTCAATGTATGAATTTGCGGTGGGGTGGGGGATGAAAACATTCAGGCAGTGATAGCACTGGTCAAGACACAAGATGGAAAAATTCTTTTAGTTAATTTAAAGAAGTTATTTATTTTTGTTATTCTCATTAGGAGTTAAATTTGGTGATTTTTCACTCTTGGTTCCTCAAGTTCAGATACAGGCATGAGTATGTTTCCAAAAACAGTAATTCTAAAGTCCAATATATGGATTAGCTTCTCTTACCTGTAAAACTTTCTTTTGGGGAAGAATAGGATGGGAATACGTTAGAAAATATTTTTAAGACAATTTAATCCTTAAAGACACACCAACTTTTTGCCAAACTTTGTATTTATTTTTGTATTATTAACAAATAATTGGCCAGGCATGGTGGCTCATGCCTGTAACCCCAGCACTTTGGGAGGCAGACGCGGGCGAATCACAAGGTCAGGAGTTTGAGACCATCCTGGCCAATATGGTGAAAACCCTGTCTCTACTAAAAATACAAAAATTAGCCAGGTGTGGTAGCAGGCGCCTGTAATCCCAGATACTCAGGAGGCGGAGGCAGGAGAATCGCCTGAACCCAGGAGGTGGAGGTTACAGTGAGCCAAGATCATGCCACTGCGCTCCAGCCCGGGTGGCAGAGTGAGACTCCGTCTCCAAAAAAATCCCAAAAAACATAAAACAATAATTTACGTTACTCATTAATTTTATTAATATTTTATATTTTCTTGCTGTTGGAAATTCTAGTGTTTATATGAAGTAATAAATTCTCTGTAAACTGTGTGTCAGACCTGGGGAAAAAAAAAACACACTTTAAATAGTAAATGAGGGCCAGGTGCAGTGGCTCACGTCTCTAATCCCAGCACTTTGGGAGGCCAAGGAGTGCGGATCACGAGGTCAAGAGATTGAGACCATCCTGGCCAACAAGGTGAAACCCTGTCTCAACTAAAAGTACAAAAATTAGCTGGGCGTGGTGGTGCGTGCCTGTATGTCCCAGCTACTCAGGAGGCTGAGGCAGGAGAATTGGGGGAGGCAGAGGTTGCAGTGAGCCGAGATCGTGCCCCACTGTATTCC
This sequence comes from Saimiri boliviensis, assembly GCF_048565385.1. Lineage (NCBI taxonomy): Eukaryota > Metazoa > Chordata > Mammalia > Primates > Cebidae > Saimiri > Saimiri boliviensis. The sequence goes on along the minus strand of NC_133457.1, from coordinate 6,300,336 downwards.
AGCCTGGTGACAGAGTGAGACTCCATCCATCCATCAGTCAATAAAGTAAATGAGTTTGATTTGTGCTTGTCAGCTTTTGCATTGCTATAAAGAAATACCTGAGACTGTGTCGTTTATAAAGAAAAGAGGTTTAATTTTCTCATGGTTCTGCAGGATATGGGTGTGGTGGCTCATGCCTGTAATCCCAGCACTTTGGGAGGCAGATGCGGGTGAATCACAAGGTCAGGAGTTTGAGACCACCCTGGCCAATATGATGAAACCCTGTCTCTACTAAAATTAACCAGGTGTGGTAGCGGGTGCCTGTAATTCTAGCTCTGAGGAGGCGGAGGCAGGAGAATCGCTTGAACCTGGGAGGCGGAAGTTACAGTGAGCCTAGAAGAAAGCATGGTGCTGGGATCTGCATCTGGTGAGGGGCTCAGAACTAACAATCACGATAGAAAGCGAAAGGGAGCCAGTGTGTCACATGGTGAGAACAGGAGTAAGAGAGAGAACGGGGCGATCCCAGACTCTTAAACAACCAGGTCTCCTGTGTACTGGGTGAGAACTCACTCATCACCATGGAGATGGTGCTCAGCCGTTCCTGAGGGATCCGTCCTCACAATCATGTCACCTCCCAGCAGGCCTCACCTCCAGCACTGGGAATGACATCTCAGTGTGAGATCTGGAGGGGACAGACATCCACATCGTGTCATGTACTGAGTTAAATGAAGGTGGCATAGTACTTTTTCTCTATGAGCAGTGTGATTGTAGGGGCAGGCAGGCAGGCATGGAGCCTGAAGGGAGGGCATTTGTGGTGGGTGTGAAGGAAAAACATATTACAGATATTTGGGAGACAGTCATGTCTTGTGACCAATGAGAACACACTGGAAGAATGCTTTCCTAAGATAGATGAACTGCAGTGTCTTAGAAAAATATTTGTCTTGTAAATAATTGAGAGCACTAAACATTTTTTACTCTCTATCTCTTAATTGGACAAGCGTTAAGAGTAACAAAAAAAGGGTTTAAAAGGCAAAGTTTTTTTTTTTTTTTTTTTTTAAAGTGGGTATTTTTTTCCTTTTCTTCAACTTGGGCATTTCCTCTCTGAAGAGAGTTTTCGGTGTTTTGGAAGGTGATTTGCACACTAGTTGTGAGGGGAAGGCTGCCGGGTAAATAGGGAATATGCCTTATTGCTTGTCTGTTGGGCCAATCTAAATATGGAGAAAACTGGCCCCAGGATTGCCCACAGAGTGGGGTTTCCTTTATGACCCTTGGTTTTGGGTTCTTTGAATTTGCTCCACATTTCTTGTGTGGTTGGATAGACCCTCCTCTCCTTGCCACCTTTTTTTTTTTTTTTCCCTATTTGGAGAGAAAAGATTATTTTCCCCCTAAGTATTCACGTCTTTTTGTGCCTGAATTAAAGTGGACACATTTCACAATTTAAATATAACACCTTTATAAATGCTTCCTATATGGCATCGTGGAGCCAGTTTTAAACACACGTTTTTGTGATCTTTCAGCTATAGGAGTGCCCACATCTTCAGTTTATTTAAAAAGTTCCCAGGTATGTATTAGCGGATTATTACTTACATTCCTAACTGATAAGAATAGGAGGCCCGGCATCAAGGGAAAAGTCTTTGGGACTAAAAAAAAAAAAAAGTGGAAACTGAAATAAAAATATAAGCCCTTTTCTCGCTCTGTCTTCTAGTGAAAATGCGGTTCTCTGTTAGAGAAATGACCAGGTGCATTTTGTTTCCCGTTTCGTTCTGCAGTTCTTATTAACGTGGGTAGACACATACGCTATCGCATGTGAATGTCAAACTGTTTGTTCTTGAAGTGTCGAGCCTTCCACAGTTCTCCTCGGTTGGATTTTTGAAGATCATTTCAGTATGTCTTAAGCTTAGATCCAGCAATGTCAGCTTTTGCCTGCGGCACTAATGGTACCTCGTGGGTAAAACACGTGTAGATGATCCAGATTTATGATGATTTAAGACTTTTCAACTTTATGATGGTTTCATTGGGATAAAGAGCATCTGTACTTAGGCATGCTAGAACTGAACTTGCCTTCTGTTGAGGAAGAGTAATCTTTGCAGGTAGTATAATTAAACATTGAAGTTGTCTTTGAGTGTAAGCTTGAAATAGTTTTCTGGTTTTTTTCTTTGAGATGAAGTTCTGCTCTTGTTACCCAGGCTGGAGTGCGATGGCGCGATCTCGGCTCACCGCAACCTCTGCCTCCTGGGTTCAGGTGATTCTCCTGCCTCAGCCTCCTGAGTAGCTGGGATTACAGGCATGCGCCACCCTGCCTGGCTAATTTTTGTATTTTTAGTAGAGACAGAGTTTCTCCATGTTGGTCAGGCTGGTCTTGAACTCCTGACCTCAGATGATCTACCTGTCTTGGCTTCCCAAAGTGCTGGGATTACAGGTGTGAGCCACCGTGCCTGGCCAAAATCATTCTTTTTGTTTTGTTTTGTTTTGTTTTGAGACGGAGTATCGCTTTTGTTACCCAGGCTGGAGTGCAATGGCACGATCTCGGCTCACCGCAACCTCCACCTCCTGGGTTCAAGCAATTCTCCTGCCTCATACTCCTGAGTAGCTGGGATTACAGGCACGCGCCACCATGCCCAGCTAATTTTTTGTATTTTTAGTAGAGACGGGGGTTTCACCATGTTGACCAGGATGGTCTCGATCTCTCGACCTTGTGATCCACCCACCTCGGCCTCCCAAAGTGCTGGGATTACAGGCTTGAGCCACCGCGCCCGGCCCAAAATCATTCTTTAAAAAGGTTAATAAAATACAGCAAAAGCATGGCAGCGTCATCCCATGAATTAGAAATCAAACTAGCATTAAATTGGTTACTTTAGTTAATAGTCAAGACAGTTCTTGCTCTGTGAGTCAGGCGCTCACCCGTTGGGTGGCGTAGTTCTTGTGTCATATACTCAAGGAAAGGAACATGTCTGACATCTCAGAAATTTACAACTGTGTATTAACAGGGGTTTGTGTCCCTTTGCACATCAGAATTACCTGGGAACTTACAAAGAAATGTTTAAAAGTTGGTGTCTCGGCTAGTTGTAGGGAATTGACATATTGTCTGAGCCCAGGGGAATGGTCAGATTATAGGGGATAGGGGACTGGGCAGCTCTAACTGTGTAGATCCCCAGAAATCATTTTGGTGTTTGGCTTGGGTGGTCCCTACAGTATATGAATTCAGTATCTGACACTGATGTCAGACTCTGAAGATTATCCAACAGGTAGAACTGCGGTTCTCAAAATGTAGTGTGAATCAGAATCACCTGGAGGCCGTTCTAACAGTTGCTGCTTCTGTCCCCAGGGCTTCCGATTCAGGTCTGGGGTGGGTGGGGCCGAAGACTTTGTATTTCTGAGAAGTTTTGGGTGTTATTGATGTTCTTGGTTCAGGAGTTCTGAGAATCATGAAGGTGGAGATTGTCGGGGTTGGTGACATTTATAAGAGAAGGGCATTTACAGAAGCTGTACCCTTAAATGACAAAGAAGACTCTCAGAATTAAGTTTGGTCACAGAATAGACAAAGGGGAAAAAAATTTCATCTAAACGCAGAAAAATAAGAAAAATTGGCTTAAACATTTATTATTCGTAAGCTCGAAGATACAGTATTTTCCTGTTTGAAAACTTTTCTCTCCCTGATTAGTTGTGATGAATCGAGGTTTGAACCAGGGATTCTAACTTTCAAAGGATTTGTTTGTAGTCTTTCAGTTTACATCTCCTAATTCAGTCGGCTAATTTTATTAGGTTCCTAATTTTACTAGGAACTTACTTTTCTTTGCTATGCCTCAGTTTCCCCATAATAAGAATAAATATGATTGCCAGAGATATCATCAGGATGTTTCAAAGTTCAGTGAATAATATTGTGTAGTATTTAGATATCACTGAACTGCGAAACTTAGCAAAAATATGAAAAATATTCCAAACTGATATCACACACTGTATTCAAGTGGTAAGTACGTCTCTTTTTCCCCAGTCAACTGGGCCACAGTAAAAGAAGCAGCCAATATGGAAGATAGTGGGCCAGTATGGAAGCTGGCTTCACTTTGTAAAGTATTATACAGAAATAGGAGAGTTCTAAAGCATAAAACTGATGAGAAAGGAAGTGACTCAGAATTCAAGGTAGATAGGACTCCACACCAGTAATGATCTGAAACTGAGGAACATTGTCTGCAGAAGAGAGAAGCCGTGAGAGACAGCTGAGGTGAGTGAATTGGCCCCATAGTAACATGTAAAATGAAATTATACATTTCTTTTTTTCTCACGTGGACAGAAACTATTCTAGACATTTAGAACAGGCCCTGTTTAAAAAAAATCTGTTTCAAGGGTCAAACTGTTGATTGCCAGACTGATTATTAGTAATTACCGTTACAGAGCTGAGGCGTTTTCTCAGCGTCTGAGTTCTGCTCCTGTTCAGTGGTTGAGTTCATTGATCGTTTTTCTCCTTCTCGTTGCACCTGTCATGCTGGTATCAGCAATTAACATTCCTCCGGAGTGAACAGAATGCCAGCCTCCATCTCAGATGTAACTCAAGAACAACAGGTGCATTCTACCTGTTTCTTGGCTGTGCCCAGAGTAGTTAGAAGGCAAGTAATTAACCATCGAACAGACTTTGAAGAAAATGAGATTCTTTAGAATTTGAGCCAAAGTGCTGAAAAGTAGCTCTGGATCATGTCGACATAATTCAGGAGACATAGGAAATGGCTCAACAGGAAGGGTGAAATAGCCTTCCCAGTCTGGCCTCTTTAAATTTGTTTTAAGTCTGTTTCCCTTCATTGATACAAATCTTACTAACTGCACCTTCCACAGAACCTTTGTTTTGTGCAGCTGTTTGTTGTTGTTATTGTTTGTTTGTTTTTATGAAGTTCACCTGAAAGGTCATTGGACTTGAATTTATACAGTAAAAATTCATTAGATTCTTAAATTTTCTCCTTCCTTTTAAAGGAAGACACCTAACGAAACCATCTGGCCCTGGGAGAAGGAAGAGAGTCCCCAGAAACAGGTTTAAATTTCTTACCATTTAGTCTGGTTCCATTGATCCAAAATAAGAGGATTATAACAGATAATTTCTAAAATTATTTTTACCACCCAATTTCTCTTTCTTTAATTCCTGTAGAGTTCTCTGTAGTTTATATGTCTCTAATTTTTATGAAAATACTTGCAGCTTTAAATAGGTTCAAGTATGGGCAGATTTTAAGAGCTTAATTATCTAGGATTTTCTATTTGAAAGTGAGATGTTAAATTATCACTGAGACCTTACTTAAGGTACGACATAAATTTCTCTAAAAGTTTGTTAGCATACGTTAATCTTGACTAGTAACAAAAGGAAAGGAAATTATCCAGTGTGATTGGTGTGTGTATGTGTGTGTGTATGATTGCCACTTTAAAAAAGCTTGCGTATTTCTTTTGTACATCAGGTGTTCTCTATCACTGGTTGTTCATCTTGGCTGCATGTTTGAGTTGCTAGAGATTTTTCAAAAACACCAATACTTGGGTCCCACCTTCAGGGATTTAGATGTAATTATTGAGTCCCAGAATATTTTTAAAGATAGTGATATTGTAAAAATTTATTTTACATTGCACTTCAAACATAATTTGATGGATTTAACTTTTATGTCTGATATTTAAGGTTTTGAATTATTTGTTAATGAAAACACTCAAATAGTGAAGTGGTACCCTTCATTCTGGGTGTTCTGACTCAGCTGAAGGACGTGTGTATGTCTTGACTACCCATCCCCCATTCGTATACCTTTTATCCACTGAGCCACATGGGGTGGCCTTTCTGCTTGTCTCTCATCTATGGGATATTACACATAGTTGTTCTTTTTGAGCCTTTTTTTTTTTTTAGGATTATTTGCCATCATTTTGTCAAATCTATGCCATTGATTTTTAAATGCATCGTTATTTTTTATGTCTCTACAAAAGAGAAAACACCACAGATTAAGTTGACTTCCTTTTTCAGTAGATGTGAAAATGTGGAAAAGGTACTTGGAATCAACGAAATATGCTTAAAATTTTGTATTATTTTTAAAGAGTGTGGGTACAAAGTAGGTAGGTATATTTCTGAAGTTCATGTGATGTTTTGATACAGGCATGCAGTGTGAAATAAGCACATCATGGAGAATGTGGTATCCATCCCCTCAGACATTTATTTTTCAAGTTACAAATAATCCATAAAATATACTCATCTTTATTTTTCTCATCTAGATATTACGTTTATTAAATATAACAAACATAGGTTTTTTTTTCTAATTTTGTGTTTGCATCATTTTGTATGAGAAAATTGAGATAGCTTTCTATTCAGTCTCCTCAGTTGTAGAAGTATGACTGATTTGTTTAAATAGGATTGCTTCTAAATATGCCCTGGAGGACTTAAATACAAGTCAGAGGCTTGTGATAGTCTTTGTTAGTTTTAACTTCTCACCGAACATCTTTGTCTCGTGGCGCTGAAAGCCTTCTTTGTGTGTGTGTGCATATTTGTGTGTACTCGTACACACAGACACACACACACTGGGTCAGTGTGTATGTTTGCCAGTGCCCCCACTTGTTTCTATTCTGCTTTGTCCAACCTTTCGGTAAAATCTACATTTTGGGTTTTAAATAATTTTAAGGTCTTCGTTGTTCATGTGTTGGCTGTTGTACCATTATCCTATTAAAAACAATATAACCCAGTTCAGCTATCTAAATGTGCTTCTAACTTTATATGGGAACTATTTAGCTTTCTTTACTTATCACTTCCCCCAATCCCTCCCACTTCTTTTTTTTTTTCCTACAGTATTAACCAAGAGAGATCTATTACCTTTGAATCTAGCCCGTGTGGCTCTGGATACTTCTCTTGCGTAATAACTAATTTAAATTTATTCCAGATGTATAAGAAATATTTGAGATTTGGGTCGTTTTAATTTTGGGAATGCTTTTAAAGTGTTATCCTAGATTAGTAGGGTATTTTTCTTCCGTGAAAATGTGTATTTATTTAAAATCTGTGGTAGCTAATCAAACTTGAAATACCGTAAGTCCTCATGTAACGTTGCCGATAGGTTCTTGGAAACTGTAAGCGAAGCTTTAAGTGAAACGTGTAACAGGTCCTTGAGTTGCATTGTTCCCTTCAACGTGGATTTGTTATTGCATCGATGAGGGGAAACACCGTTATGCGTTATTTCACTTAAAGTTGCAGCTTCTGAGAACCCATGGATGACATTCTGTGAGGACGTACTGTATTTGCCTGGTTTTCATTAAGTTAGAAGTTAGCAGAATCTGATATTTTCATTTTCCCCATTAGTAGAGGAGCTGGTGACACCCACTTGCGGATAAGTCCCTGTCTGATGACCAGGTTTGATGAACTGGCCACTCACTTTAGAGGGGCTGTCAGGCTTCTTCGTGTTCACAAATGGCTGGAAACAAAAAGGAATACCTTTTACATCACCAACCCTCTAAGTACCTATATAACATTTTGGTTTGTTTTGGCTGCCGATTCCTCTTCACAGAAATTGTTGGTTTTGCAGCCATGGTGGCCTCCTGGCTCGGTGTGGTTTTCTTCCTTTTTTGGTTCACTCTTCATGCCCATATTGCCGATGACTCCTCTTAGAGGCCTCAACCGCCATCCCCACTCCTTTTGCATTTGGGTGTCTGTATGTATGGGGTACTTAACTTCTTCTGAGTGTAGCTCAGTGCCTGGCAGAATTGTTAGGATCAGCCCGCCTCTGCTGCATTTCCACGGGTGTGTGGCGTTGCTTCCTGTCAATCTCCCTCCAGTGCCCATTCTCCGTATCCGTCTCCCTGTCCTGAACTACTCCCTGTCTTCACTTCCCCTCCCGTTTCCTGTTTTTTCTCCTGTTTCTGCTACTCACATTCTCCATGGAAAAGCATTTTTTATTTTTTTTTACCCAGTATTTTTGGAGAGAAGGTTTTGACATTGGCACCGTCTTTTAAGAAGCCCTTCCCCTGAGAGCAGAGTTGAACACAAACTTTGTAAGTTTGTGTTCAGCTTACAAAGTATCTGAGAAAAATCACACTTCTTCTTTTCACAGGACCTCTGTTTGAAATTTGCAACCAATTAAGAAACTCTTGGCCAGGTGGTGGCTCACGCCTGTAATCCCAGCACTTTGGGAGGCTGAGGCGCGCAGATCATGAGGTCAGGAGATTGAGACCATCTTGGCCATCATGGTGAAACCCCGTCTCTACTAAAAATACAAAAAAAATTAGCTGGGTGTGGCGGTGCATGCCTGTGGTCCCAGCTACTCAGGAGGCTGAGGCAGGAGAATTGCTGGAACCGAGGAGGCGGAGGTTGCGGTGAGCCGAGATGGTACCACTGCACTATAGCCTGGGTGACAGAGCGAGACTCTGTCTCAAAAAAAAAAAAAAAAACAAAATCAAACTCTTAGGTACCCCAGGTGCATAGGAGTCCTACTCGTTCAGTGCATTCACCTTAATCATGTTGGTTTACATGAGGAATAATTTTGGACTCAGCCAGCTACGTGAAATACGGTATTGTCATTCATTCAGGTTGTCTCTGCACAAAACGATTCATTTGCTGCTTGTCATGAATCCATCCGGTCAAGTATTGTGATGACATCTGGCGTGCCTTCTTTGTTTACTATGTTTACTGTACATGTTTAGAAGAAAAAAGGCCTGTAGTGACCACTTCTCTGTGTCGGCCCCTGGGTCAGGCTTTCCGTCCTGACTCATGGGTGTTGAGACCGCTGAGATCGGTTGATTGGGTGTGCAGCATTTCCTCTGTCGGACTTGGGAGCCAGAAAGCCACGAAGAAGTTTGATTTGGCTTGGGGCAGCCTTTTCCAAATATGAATTTGGATAGAGTACAGTAAGCCCTCTAAGAAAAGGAGAAGAAGAGAAAATAGCTCGAGAGCTGGGACTATCTGGGGAACACTGAAAAACGGGGAAAGTCTCCACGATCGTATTCTGTGTCTCCCCTGAGCCGGTGTCGCTGTGGTGCTCAGAGGCAGCCGTGTTGTCCAGGCCGAGTGCTCCCTGCGCTTGGGAGAAACCACAGAGGCGGCCTCTGTCCGCATGTGCTGCACGCTGCCTCGCTCCAGACGGTCTTGAATGTGACCTGGCAGCCAGTGCCGTTTCCTGCTGACGTGGCCTCCCACAACCGAGCAGAACAGAGCCACCTCAGTGTGCTGAGGAAGGAGCGGGCTGGGGCATGAATCACCAGCGGGATACGGAACAAATTAAGAGGGGAAAGCGCCTAACTGTTCGGGTTTCCTGGTAGAAAGACACCTTTCTCGTAGGAAGGAAGGAGGAGGAAGAAAAACAGGAGTGGAGAATGCCTCAAGAGTCAGACAGTGATTTGTTTGGCCTTAGGAAGGATTTGTTATCAGCAGGAGTTACCTTCTGGGGTAAGCCCCAGTCCGCCTCAGACATCTGGGAGGATGCTTTGAGGAGGCCAGACTGGCTGCAGCCTTCACAGCCACACTTTGCACAGGTTGGTGGGGTCCTGAGCTCCCAGCCCTATCCTGCAGACACAGATAGTCAAGAAACAGAAACTTTGGGAGGCCGAGACTGGCAGATCACGAGGTTAGGAGTTCAAGGCTAGCCTGGCTAACATGGTGACACCCTACCTCTTCTAAAAATATAAAAATCAGCAGGGCATGGTGGTGCACGCCTGTAATCCCAGCTGCATGGGAGACTGAGGCAGGAGAATCGCCTGAACTGGGACCCGGGAGGCAGAGGTTGCAGTGAGCAGAAATCGCACCGCTGCACTCCAGCGCGGAGGACAGAGCGAGACTCTGTCTCAAAAAAAAAAAAAAAAAAAAAAAAAACCAAAAAACAAAACACAGACACCCAAACCAAAAGACTGCTTTGTGTCTTGGCGGACAAAGTTCTTTCAACTTGCTAGGAACCGGAGAAAAGGACTCTGTGGGAAGCTGCTCAGGAGCAAATCCTGTGGTGCGCTTTTCCCTTCAGTGCCGTCAGCATCCATCTGCGTTTGTTTCAGCCGCCAGGGAATGTATTTGGAGTTTGCTTATTTGAAGAGGTCCAGGACAGCTTCCTGTTACTGTCTTCTACTTGGCCCCCAGAAGTCGTAGTATCATGACATTTTAGAGTGAGATGGGACTTTAATGTGATTGAGACCATTAGTGGTTTCTTCTGTTTTTAAGAAGTTATTGTAGGACCTTGTCTTCAACTACTCCCACCTGAAAGCCCACTATACAGAGCTCGCAGGTGGAGCTGACTGAGGGCGGAGCAGCCGAGCCCAGCTGCTTGCTCATCTTCTAGTGGGGGTCCTGGAAACTCTTGCTCTGACTGCTCCACACTCCTGCGTACTTAATGGAGAAACCAGTGATCGAATCTACTTCCTTAATTTTATAGGTGAGGAAATTTTACCTTTGGTAGGATCACATTGTTAGGTCATTACGGTAATGTTCAAGGTGCCTGAGAATAAAAGTTTCGTAATGTTATGTCTCCTGCTTTTGAACCTTCCTGATCTCTTGGGGAGCTGTTGTCATGGCTTCACACCCTGCATGGGAAAAAGTGGGGTGCTGGTGGGACAAGCGGGGGCTGATGATGTACTCTGTGTGTTTGTAGGTCAGAGAGCTGGAAACCATAGTGGACAGCTCAGGTGGTTTCATTAGTCTAGGTGTGAGGTCACTGGGGGGGTGGCAGTGAGATTGGAGATGGAGGGAAGCTTTGAAAGGAAGAGCCCTTAGCACTGGAAAGTATGGTAATGTTTTTATTTATTTATTATTTATTGATTTATTTTTAGTAGAGATGGGGTTTCACCGTGTTGGCCAAGCTGGTCTCGAACTCCTGACCTCGTGATCCACCCACCTTGGCCTCCCAGAGTGCTGGGATTACAGGCGTGAGCCACTGCGCCTAGCCAGTTAAGTTTTTAAGTTATAGAAGCTGGGTGTGGAAAGTTATCAAGAGAAGGTAGTCAAAGATGATCCTGAAATGCCCAGCCAAGACCATAGGGAGAGTGTGGAGACTGTCTGACTTAGACAGTGGAAAATTTTTCTGAGTTTTCTCTTGGTCCTTGAGGCTGCTTTAAGCTTCAGTAAGTCCCTCTCATAGAGGATTCTTCTTTGGAGATACCAAAGCAGTCGGATTCTCTGATTCTCTTTACTGCTGTGACATCCCTATCTGATTGCTGGATGACTTTTGAAATATAGTGTAACCCTTAGTTCCTGGTGTGTCGTTTATCTGTGTAATTCAAAAACCAAGGCAGATTCAGGCCTAGCATACAGACCTTATTCCTGGTTCAGCACCCACTTTCTGCATAGCCTCAAGTCTAGGAAGTGGGTAGACTTGGGTTTACAAACAGAATTTGGAAATCATTTACATTGGCCACATTTTCCGGAGTTTTCCCCTTTCCTGGAAGCCATTTTCTCCTGTTGCTCCCCACATTGTCCCTCCAACTCAGTAAACAGAAGCCACTAACCAGGGCAAACAATTTTGTAAGAAAAGCCAGCAAAACAGAAGTGAATGGAGAAGGTGGGATATTAAATGTGTAACAGGCTTATTTAGGTTTTCAGTGAAGGCCCTTGATTTCCTTTAAAGAAACTTTGATTTTCTTGAACCATGCACCATGCATTGGGGGAATTAGAAACTTACCCACATCATTTATGGTATTTGGTTGCTGCTGTTGTAGGCTGGATTTATACTTTGTCAGGGACTAGAAGGCGAGAAAAACCTTTATCTGTTAATCCTATTGCTGTGGCAGAGGGTGCTGCATATGTAATTATAGGCTTTTTTCCCCTCAACTCATTCTAGAAAAAGAAAAATACTTTGCCCAGAGACTCTAAGTGTTTTTGCTAAATCTATTCTTCAAATACAGCTGTGAGTAGGAAGAGTGTCAGTGGTGGTGGTGGTGGGGGGGGGGAGGTGACCATTCTTTTGTGTGATGGTAATGAGATAATTTCTGCATTAGAGATTTTCAGGAGACTCTTTGTTTAAATGAAACTTCAGAGCCCTCGCAAAGCCGCATGACCAAGTCTCTTTGCCTCATTATAAAAAAGTTTTTATTAATCTCAAATGTTTTGCCATCATCAGTTCCGTAAACAAATACAGTGGTTTTGAGTAATAGAACTAAGGCTGTCATTTGTCTGGCATCCTGTCTTCTCTCCTCTTCCTCAAATATAATTTGACAACATCTAGCTCTGAGTTGCATTCCCACCGTTAGCCTCTGCTCCAAGTGGCTTCCCTGCCATGGCCACGCGGCCATTCCTCCTGGTCTTGGGTGGAGGCAAGAGGAAGTGTTCAGATTGTCTGCAGGAGCTAGGCAGGCAGGTGGCTTGCTGCCTTAAGTTTGGTGGCTGCCTTCACACGGGCTGGCAGGGACCTGTAGCCAGCAAGGGACTGGCACAGGAATTTCCGTTACCTCGCAAGCAGGAACCAGGTAGGCCTGAGGGTGTCAGGTTGCTAGCCAAGATCTTGAACGTTTCTTTATATGTATCCTTTGCTAATTGAACCTGGAAAACCTAACCGTGAAAGGGATCTACAGAGAAGAGTGGCTAGTGCTGAGTTTTGAATTTTTTTTTTTTTTTGGGGTTCCCCAGTGCCTGCTTTCTAAAGCAACCAGTATTTATTTGGTTAAAAAGCAGCTAATTAATGTTTGATCTTGATGTGGAAATGAACCGTATCAAATTCCAAGTCAAATTACTTTTCCTTGTAGTGTGTTTTTTTTAACCTTTTGAGGTGTGCTTCATCAGATTATGGACTATCAGAAGTTTACTTGTCCTCAGTGTTCCGGTCTACATTGTGTCATGGCTATTGTTCTGATAATAATGCTCTTAAGTATAAACCTAATTGGGTCTGCGAAAAGAAAAGTCACATTTATCAGCGAATTGTAAAAAGCTGTAAGGGGACTGTGTAACTTAATTATACAAGCAATGTCATATATGGCACTATTCTTGAGAAATACCTTGCCATCTGGTCCCATTTATCTGAGATGAAGTCTGTTATTATTTTTCTTTTTCTCTTCTTAAGTTTCACTAAGCTGCCAGCTAATATTATTTTGCTTATTTTAAACAAGAAGAAACACAGGTCCAGAGTGGCGAACTAACTTATCCAAAGTAGTGGTAGAACCAGAATATGAATTCAAGATGGTACCAAAGCTCCTGGTATTTTTTTTTTAATTGTAATTTTGAAGTAGTTAGGATTTTTTTTTTTTTTTTTTTTTTTTTTTTTTTTTTTTTGAGATGGAGTCTCGCTCTGTTGCCAGGCTGGAGTGCAGTGGCCTGATCTGGGCTCACTGCAACCTCTGCCTCCCGAGTTCAAGTGATTCTCCTGCCTCAGCCTCCTGAGTAGCTGTGACTACAGGCACGTGCTACCACGCCTGGCTAATTTTTTGTATTTTTGGTTGAGATGGGGTTTCACCATGTTAGCCAGGATGTTCTTGATCTCCTAACCTTGTGATCTGCCTGCCTTGGCCTCCCAAAGTGCTGGGATTACAGGCGTGAGCCACCGTGCCCAGCTCTATAATTAGGAAATTTTAAGGAGTTGCAAACAAAAAAAAAGGGTTCAGGGAAGTTCCATGTATCTTTTACTTAGTTTTGCCTCATGATAACATCTTACATAACTGTATTTTAATATCAAAACTAGGAATTGACATTAGTACCATCCACAGAAGTCTTTCAGATTATAGTATCTCTACTATATTTAACATATGGACTGGCTCTCTTACCAAAAGCCTCCCTTGGGCTGGCCCATTATGGCTACTCTCCTTTCCTCTCACAGTCCCTGACTCCTAGTAACCACCAGTCTGTTCTCCATCTCTAATTTTATTTCAATAGTGTCGCGTAAATGAAATCTCACAGGGTATAAGTTTTTGAGAGTGGCTGTTTTCTCAGCCTCGTTTCTTTGAGATCCATTTGCTGTGCATATCAATATTTCTTACATTGCCAAGTAGGATTCCATCATATGTATGAATCAGTTTAACCCGTTGAAGGACATTTGATAGTTCTGGTTTTGCTTGAACATGACTTTTAGATTTTGGGGATGAATGCCTTCTGAATGTTTGTGTTTCCCCAGCATGCATAGGTTAGGACTTAACCTCCAACGTGATGGTATTAAGAGGTGGGGTGTTTGGGTGGTGATTCTATCGTGAGGATTCAGCCCTTGTTAATGGGGTTAGTGCCATTATAAAAGAGGCCTGAGGGACCTTGTTCACTCCTGTCATGTGTGGACACGTAGAAGGCACCATCTATGAGGAATGGGCTTTCACCGGACACTGAATCTGCTGGTGCCTTGATCTTGGATTTCCCAGTCTCCAGATCCACGAGCAATAAATTTCTATCATTTGTAAATTACCTAGTCTATGGTATTCTTATTATAGCAGCCTGAATGGACTAAGTACCCAGCAGCACACTTCGAGATCCTATTATTGTAATTGAATGTTTAGTTTTATAAGAAACTGACATTTTCCGGAGTGGCTGTACCATTTTATGTTCCTATCAGCCATGTACAAGTGATCCCGATTGTGTTCATCCTTGTCAGCATTTGGTCTGATATTTATTTTTAGTTGTCACTATGGCCTTGATGTACGTTTCTTCAGTGGCTAGTAACCTTGAACACTTTTCACTATGCTTATTTGCCTCTGTGTGTCCTCTTTGGTGAAATGTCTCTTTGTTTTTCGCCTGTTTTCTAATTGGATTGTTTGAAATTTTTTTTAAGTGCTGAGTTTTCAGAGTTCATTAGATGCAAGGCCTTTTTTGGATATGTTGTTTGCAAATACTTTCTTCTAGGCTGGAGCTTGTCTTTCCCTCCTCTTAACAGGTTCTTCTGCAGAGAAAAAGTTTTTCATTTTGATGAGATCCAGTTGACAATTTCTCCTCTTATGCTTTTGGTGTGAAGTCTAAAGACCTTTATCTACTCCCAGACTCCAAATATTTTTTTCCTTTTTGTTTTTCCTGCAAGTTTTATAGTTTTGCATGGAAGTCTGTGATCAATTTTGAGTAAATTTTTGTGTAATGTGTGAGGTTAAGGTTGAAAGGCTCTTCCACTTCTTTCTCCTTCTCCTTCCCTCTACCCCATCTTCCTCTCCCTCCTCCCTTGTCTTCCTCTTCCCCTTCCTCTTGCTCTATCAATAAATATCCAATTGCTCTAGCAATATTTAGTAAAGACTGTTTTCCTCCCTTGTATTGCTTTTCACCTCTGTTAAAAATCATTAGGGGCCGGGCGTGGTAGCTTATGTCTGTAATTCCAGCATTTGGCAGGCCAAGGTGGGTGGATCACAAGGTCAGGAGTTTGAGACCAGCCTGGTCAGCATGGTGAAACCCCGTCTCTACTAAAAATACAAAAATTAGCTGGGCATGTTGATGTGCGTCTGTAATCCCACCTGCTCAGGAGGCTGAGGCAAGAGAATCACTTCAATCCAGGAGGCGGAGGTTGCAGTGAGCCGAGATGACACCATTGTGCTCCAGCCTGGGTGACAGAGTGAGACTCTGTCTCAAAAAAAAAAAAAAAAATCATTTGGATATAGGACATATTGGTTTGGGTCTGTTTCCAGATCTTCTGTTTCTGGCTTGGTTGAACCGTGTGGTCCCTGTATCTCTCCTCCCAGACCACATTGTCTTGATTACTGCAGCTATGTGGTAAGTACATCTGAACATTGGGTCCTGGTATTCTCTAAAGTGAATCTTATCAGAGGTATTTAGGTAAATAAGGACCCGAGAGAGAGAGATGTGAGTTCTCCGCGAACTAGTGCCTGTAACTAAGCGTCATTTAGGAGCTTCGGCTCATCTCCAACTTGTTTTGAGAAAATCCGTAGGAAAATCACAAAGTAAGTATTCAGAAAAATGAAGATGAGTTAAATGATAATTTGGTTGATAAGGCTAAAGTTTGGTACAGCTGTCACTGAAGCCTGGATTGATTATGAAGTCTAGACTTTTGGGTTTGTTTGGCCTGAAGTCATAGCTATTGAGGATCAAAAAAAGGAGCCACATGAGCAAAGGGTTTTAAGGAAAAAGTTAGGTTCCAGATTCATTTAAAAAAATAGCCACTCATTTGTGTATTTTAAGAAATCCCACCTGCTGTATCGAAGCCTTATATATGTTCTTTTATCTTAAGGTAACGTGGACATTACACCATTTTAGACTTAGAGAGGCGATAGAGGTCTATTTGTTTAACCGTCACATTTTACAGGTAGGAAAATCAGGGCCCTTTTATAAATGGGCTGGCACATCTGCAGATTGTCCTGAGTAGCTGGGAAGGTGGGGGAGGCAGGCAGGGGTTGACCAGAGTCGGCTTTACCAGTGTAGACTCTGTCAGCCTTCTTGCCTGGCTGTAAGCCTGTTTTTACTCTTTTTCATCTGGCATGGTCCTGAAGCCAAGGGCAGCAGCGGGCATCACCGCTACACAATACTCCACACTATACAAAACTATGCCTCCTTCCAGCTCCCTTGAATAGGAACTTCTGTTCATAGACCTGTGCCTGGAATTAGACTGGAATAGGCTGTGCTCACTGGGCCTTGCCTATTGTGGATTTTGGCTTCCCACTAAGTGGGGCGGAGCTGCCTCTTGTACCTCCCAGGGACTGACTTTGCATTTCCCCTGACTCCCTCTCTGTGGCTTTGTTCCTCGTTTTCATCACCAGCCTGCTCCTAGGACTGGTCCCTGCTGTGGTTATGTTAACATCTTCTAGGGTTTACACCCCGGCCCTAAGAAGTCAGATTAAATCTTATAGAAGAGCTGCTAACAATCAAGGGCATGAATACTGCTTTCTGAATTTCTCGAATATTGGCCAGCTCCCTTTAGAGTTGCCCTGGAACAGAGAAATGAAAAGGCCAGCTGTGAATCAGAAACGTCGGTTTGGGCTAGGGGGCTACGATCCAATAGCGGAGCAAGATTAATAGAAAAATCTGTATGTCTTTTAAACTATACGAATCTATAAAGAATTCAGCTTTTACTGTTACAATGTTGGCTTTTGGTTATTTTTATCAGGCTTAAAAAGTAAAGATGCTGCATTTTAGTAAATTATTACTAAACATTCATATTGGCTGCAACTATTATAAATCCAGAGTAATGAAAGGAATTCTTATTTTTGCCTTTGGATTTTGTTTTTGTCCCAGGTTCACCATTGAAAGAATTTTTGTGAACTTTCCAATGTGCATACTATATATTGAGGTAAAATAAATTCAAAAGAAATAAAAGAAAAAAGAAACAATACAAGATTACCAAAAAAGGAGGGAACCAGGAGTAATTTTGGTTTTTACTTTTAGAAAAGTTTTCTTTTAAAGTCTTATTTTTGTCAGTGAGTATTCTTGGCGATACTTGTGTAATTTCTTAGTCGTGTTCATTGTTAACTGTTACATAGAACCGTCATCAGAAGCAGGATGAACCCCACTGGAAGTGTTCTAATTTCACGTCTGAATTTGAGCAGGCTGTTGGATATTGGTGGGAAGGAATGTGAACTGACTGATTGCTTTTCCAATCCTGTTATTTTCCAGTGTGGTTTGGAAAAAAGTCTCTACATATGAAGTCAGGACAGTACAATGAAGCCTTCTGGTTAATGAATTTAGTGAGTTTCAGATTTTCCTCTCATGGAGAGTCCTGGAAAATCACTTCAGAAAAGAGTGCTATGGATCACTTGTAGAGAAACTGCTATGCATGCATATATGATTCAGAGCGTTCTAAAGGCTAACATAGATTCTGGCCCAGCCTCTGATGGATAAAATCAAAACATATTGATTACTGGACCAAGAATTGTAAACAAAGCCGTTTTAGACAGCTTTTAGGTTTATAACTAGTCACTCAGAGCTCTCTCAGACTTAACTGCCGAATATCGTTCATTGGACACATGCATGTAGTTACTGAAGCTGGACAATGTCTGAGACTGTCGTGCATTGTCTTGGCAGTAGTCACCTGTAATGCAGTTTTATTTTGGTAACAGTTTTGTTGAGGTGTAATTCACATACCATACAATTCACCAATTTAAGCATACAGTTCAATGGTTTTGTATATTGTGCAATCATCACCACAGTCGCTTTTGGAGCATTTTCATCACCTACAAAACGCTATACCCTTGACCGGGCAACGTGGCTCACACCTGTAATCCCAGCACTTCGGGAGGCCGAGGCGGGTGGGTCACCTGGGCCGAGGTCGGGAGTTTGAGACCAGCCTAACCAACATGGAGAAACCTCATCTCTACTAAAAATATTAAATTAGCCAGGCATGGTGGCATGTGCCTGTAATCCCAGCTGCTCGGGAGGCTGAGGTAGGAGAATCATTTGAACCTGGGAGGCGAGGGTTGCAGAGAGCCGAGATCGGGTCATTGCACTCCAGCCTGGGCAACAACAGTGAAACTCCGCCCCCTCCTCCCAAACACACACACACACACACACACACACACACACACACACAAACTATACCCATTAGCAGTTAGCCCTGATACCCCCACATCCCTAGCGCTAGGCCACCAATAATAGACCTTCTATCTTTATAGAGTTGCTTATTCTGTCTGGACATTTCATATAAATGGAATCATATATGGTATTTTGTCCTCTTAGGATAATTTTTTTTTTTTTTTTTTTTTTTTGAGATGCAATCTCACTCCGTTGCCCGGGCTGGAGTGTAGTGGCACGATCTTGGCTCACTGCAACCTCTGCCTTCCCCGTTCAGGCAATTCTCCTGCCTCAGCCTCCCAAGTAGCTGGGATTACAGGCATATGCCACCATGCCTGTCTAATTTCTGTATTTTTAGTAGAGATGGGGTTTCACCATGTTGGCCAGGCTGATCTCAAACTCTTGGCCTCAAGTGATCTACCCACCTCGGCCTCCCAAACTGCTGGAATTACAGGCATGAGCCACCGTGCCTGGCCTCTTAGCATAATTTTTAAGGATCATCTATTTGTAGCACGTGTCAGTACTTCATTTTTTTTTATTGCCAGATAATATTCCAGCATATGGATATATCACCCTTTATTCATCCATTCATCAACTGATAAACATTTGGGTTGTTTCCCTGTTTTGTCTGTTAGTACTGTTGCTATGAGCATTTGTGTGCAAGTTTTTGTGTAGACATAGATTTTTATTATTCTTGGGTATATAACTAGGAGTGGAATTGCAGGGCCTTATAGCAACAATAGGTAACCATTTGAGGAATGGCCAGACTGTTTTCCAAAGCAGCCATACCATTTTACCTTCCCACCGGCAGTCTATGATTTCTTAACACAGGCAGTGTATGATTTCTTAACTTTCTCACCAACACTTGTTATTACCTGTTTTTTTTTTTCTTGGTCTGTAATACAGTTTTATGTGTTTTTTAATTCCTTTGCACTGTTGATATTTTTCCTGCAGGAGGTTGTTGTTCACATACTTAAGGAAGTAGGATATGTTTAGCTGTGGTATGGCTCTGAGCTGAAATGAAATTCTGTGCTAGGACCAGCTTGCCTATTTGTTTTTTACCTTGACTTTGGATCATAGCACTAACCAAACCACCCTGATACCACAAAAATAATTATGTTAGAAGCTAAAATCTAATCTTTTAAATCTTGAGACGTAGCGCACGTACCTAAGAATGCAATAAATATGTGTATAAAGAATGATTGTAGCTGGGCATGGTGGCTCATGCCTGTAATTCCAACACTTTGGGAAGCAGAGGCAGGAAGATTGCTTGAGGCCAGGAGTTTAAGACCAGCCTAGGCAACAACTGTCTCTACGAAATTTTTTTAAAAAAATTAACTGGGCATGATAGTCTTAGCTACTATAAAGCAAGATTTGTTTTAAGTTCCTATTAGTTTTTTAAGTTTTAGAATATTGAGTTTTTTTTTATTAAGTAAACTACTTCCTTATTAAGTAAACTACTTCCGGGATGCTGAGATAGGAGGATTACTTCAGCCAAGGAGTTTGAGGCTGCAGTGAGCTGTGGTCACGCCACTGCTCTCCAGTCTGGGCAATAGAGCAAGACTGTATCTCTTAAAAGATTAAAAAAAAAGAATTATGAAGCAAACACCCATGTAAGGCACCCATATCATAAAATAGAAATGAACAGTCCTAAGTAAGAGTTAATAATAAACATGACTGTAAATATATTAGTATTGTAGACATGAATAATCATTAACAAATCACTTTTTGATAAGCATTTTGCTTTTCTTTTGCTTTTCTTTTCATTTCACACCTGCACGCAGACACACATCCCACCCCGCTACCCCCAAAGCATGAGGTTGAATTTGCTTGTTTTTGAACTTCATATAAATGGGATCATACTATATGTATTCTTTAGTGACTTCTTTTGCTTAACATTAGTTTCAAGGACATGTGGGTAGCTGTTCGTTCAATTTTTTTTTTCTTTTGCTACTTTGTAGTTTTCTAGCTTCTGTATTCTCTTAATGAAACTTTGGGTTGGTTCTGACATTTGGGTATTATGAGCAGGGCTGCTATGAATATTCTTGCAGATATTTTCAGGTCTGTAAAGGTTTCTTCAAAATAGTTACCAAGGAGTAGAATGACTGCTTTCCTAGATAATGCCAAAGTCTTTTTTTCTTTTTTTTTTTGTGACGGAGTTTTCGCTCTTGTTACCCAGGCTGGAGTGCAATGGCGCGATCTCGGCTCACCGCAACCTCCGCCTCCTGGGTTCAGGCAATTCTCCTGCCTCAGCCTCCCAAGTAGCTGGGACTACAGGCACGCACCACTATGCCCAGCTAATTTTTTGTATTTTTAGTAGAGATGGGGTTTCACCGTGTTGACCAGGATGGCCTCGATCTCTTGACCTCGTGATCCACCTGCCTCAGCCTCCCAAAGTGCTGGGACTACAGGTGTGAGCCACCGCGCCCGGCAATGCCAAAGTCTTTTTAAAAAGCATTACCAGTCCTTGGTATGTTCAGACTTTTAGCAGTTTTGCCAATCTGGTGGTTGCCTCTGTAATGGTATCTCATTGGAATTTAAATTTAATCTCTCTTGAGTGTTATTACTACTTTTACATTTTCACCTAGTGCATTTGCAGTTATATGTTTTTTTATTTTCTCAAAGAAAGGTGGACATTGGGCTACCTGTAAATCATATCTGGGCTAGTGAAAATTCCTTGAGATAGTAGCATTCTTTAGGTTGTTATAACTGAGAACTTGATCTTAGTTCTTATATCTGAGAACTTAAGATGATGAGTACTGTCAGATTATTTTTGATCCTATGGTTTTAATCTGGCCTTACACAGTTTTGCAATAAAATTTAAAATTCATGGAACTGCTTATTTCGTTTACCAGCTTGATATGCTGCAAGCAGTAAGTCTGTAGTGTGCCAGCATTGGTTCTAAGCCTGTTTATATTAATTGTCATTTATTTATGGTGAATTAAATATTTATCCCTAAGAGGAATTTACAACATCTAGTTATTTCTAATTCTCGATATTAGAAAGTAATACCTTTATGTGTGTGCATGAGTGTGTGCGAGTGTACATGGGGGCCTAAGTGCTGAAAGATGTGGCATTTTATGCCGGAGGAAGGAGTTTACTTAATAAGGAAAACTCAATATTCTAAAACTTAAAAAACAAATAGGAACTTAAAACAAATCTTGCTTAATTTAACGAGAAAAAATAAGAATATGTAAGTGTGAGGAAATGGAGTGAAAGCAAGAGTTTTTTTTATTTGCATGAGATTAAGAATTGACCAAATACTTTTATGAGAACAAAGTATCATAATATGTAGTGTACTCTTAACTAGAGCTTTTGCTTTTTTTTTTTAACTTAAAGGAAATAACTGCAAGTAATATATCGTCCTGTCAGGTGATCTGTGTAGTGTTTTAGAAAGAAAAGGTAACAAATTACTGTATTTATTTCCAATTCCTGAATGTAGATGAATTTAAGGCTGTTAACTTGTGGGGAATATTTTCTGTCTCATCGCAAGTATTCTATCATGGTTTTTACTGAGCAACACGTGCTCACCCTACTCTTAAGTATTGTATAGTTTTCAAGGTATCTCAAGAGTATTTATAGTTTTGTTTGTTTGTTTGGACACAGAGTTTTTAGTCTGTGGCCCAGGCTGGACTGGGGTGCAGTGGCGCGATCATGGCTCAGTGCAGTTTCAGCCTCCTGGGCTCAAGTAATCCTCCTACTTCCGCCTCTGGAGTAACTGGAATTACAGGCACACACCACCACACATGGCTGATTTTTGCATTTTTTTTAGAGATGGGGTTTCACGGTGTTGCCCAGGCTGGTCTCAAACTCCTGGTCTCTCAAGCAGTCCTCCCAGGTCAGCCTCCCAAAGTGCTAGGATTGCAGGTGTGAGCCACCACCTCTGGCCAGGAATGTCTGTGTTCTAACTGCTGGAAAAAAAGCCTACCCAAAAATGAATTCTGTATGTCAGTATTTTTGTTGGTGGAGAGGGAGTAATTTCAAGGCAGAGTGAATTAAGCAGATTCCGTTGTTGAACTGGGAATCTAAATGGGACTGCTGAATAGTTGAACTTTTTTTTGGTTTTGATTTTGTAATGGAATATGTTTTTTACCAAATTATAGTTTATTGTCCCATGAATATATTTAATAATTGCAATATCTTACAAACTTACTCTACATTAAATTTTCATACTGAAGATTGAATTTTCATACTGTACTGTACAGAGCAGAAGTGAGTTTTTTTTTTTGACTATGTGAAATCTTAGTTCTAAGGTCAATAAATTTTTTTTTTTTTTTTTTTTTTGAGGCGGAGTTTCACTCTTGTTACCCAGGCTGGAGTGCAATGGTGCTATCTCGGCTCACCGCAACCTCTGCCTCCTGGGCTCAGGCAATTCTCCTGCCTCAGCCTCCTGAGTAGCTGGGATTACAGGCACGCGCCACCATGCCCAGCTAATTTTTTTTGTATTTTTTAGTAGAGACGGGGTTTCACCATGTTGACCAGGATGGTCTCGATCTCTTGACCTCGTGATCCACCCGCCTCGGCCTCCCAAAGTGCTGGGATTACAGGCGTGAGCCACCGCACTCGGCCCAGTTTTTTATTCTGTTTCCCACAAGTAAGATCCCATTATACAAATCATCTCAGAAGATGTCCACATTAGAGAATAATGTTTACAAGTAGTTACCAAAATGAGACACTGCCAGGCATTATTTATTTAAATGACACGAATGTTCACTCTCTTGAATTTTGTTATAATATTCATAATAATTATATTAGATTCAGAAATTCAGGAATATTTCAAAATACATACATACAAGAAAATATCTTAGTTGGTATGGCCTGCGGGGAAAAAAAAGAGAAAAAAAGAAAATACCTTAGTTATCAGAAGGGATTCATTTTGTTCTTTTAACAGGTGCTTGTTTTTATTATTTTGAGAATGTTTGTTTCCTAGGTGAATGGAAGCTCGAAACTACTGGTTCCTATAGAAGTGTAATCTTTTATGCATGAAGGACCTAAAGTACTCTGATTTATATTAAAAATACATTGGCAATTAGGAAGCATATAATCATTTAGACCTTTTTTACTAGAGAAGAAGGCTAGTCATCTGCAAATTTGCTTTATGTTGATGTGAGAAGTCACTTCAAAGCCACTGATTTCATCTGAATTAGGAAGGCCACCGTCTTATAGCTGAGCTTGTGAACCTTTGACTTTTCCTAGTATATACTGGACTAGTTTGATCACTGCTATATGCTTCTAGTTCCTCAATCAATATCTGCCACAGAGGAGGCCGTCTAAATTTTCTGTTGAATTACTTAATGAAATGAACGAGTGATTATTTGCCCTCCAGGATTGTGTGAGATCATATAAGGCCTGTAGAGCGGTTTGACCTCCCACCGTTGAAAGGCTCCTTACCATTACAGTCCAGCGTGATTCACTTGAGGAATGCGGGTGCTCCTGTCACGGTCTACTTCTTCCAGCCTTGCTGGAATCTAGAGCCACAAGAATCCTGTATTCATTTTCCCCTAAAGAATAATTACAGCCGTCTAAGGTAATAGGTAAAGAATTAAGGCCTGTAGGAATTCAGCCAGGCAGAGTGGCCTGTGTCTGCAGTCCCAGCTCCTCAGGAGGCTAAAGTCGGAGGATCGCTTGAGCCCCGGAGTTGAGGCTGCGGTGTGCTATGGTCATGTCTGTGAATAGCCACTGCACTCCAGCCTGGGTAACATAAGGAGACCTTGTCTCTGGAAAGACAAACAACTCTTGGTAGTCTCCCAATAAACCTGTTCAAATAGTTTGGAATCTGGTGGCGGGGGGGAGTTCATTTATCTCTCTTCTTCGTATCTTTGCCAGAGAAGATAATTTAAAAAACAGAAAAATACTGTCGGCATTTGCTTTTCTACAACAGAAGCACATTTAGATTGTGAAGGAAAGGAGAAAAATTGCATTATTTGTAACTTAGAATATACACTTCCGGGGGCTGGGGCAGTGGCTCACGCCTGTAATCCCAGTACTTTGGGAGGCTGAGGTGGGCAGATCATCTGAGGTCAGGAGTTCAAGACCAGCCTCGTCAACATGGTGAAACACTATCTCTACTAAAAATAAAAAAGTTAGCCTGGTGTGGTGGTGCACACCTGTAGTCCCAGCTACTCGGGAGGCTAAGGCACAAGAATCGCTTGAACCCAGAAGGCAGAGGTTGCAGTGAGCCAAGATGGTACCACTGGACTCCAGCCTGGGCGACTAAGCGAGACTCCATCTCAAAAAAAGTATACGCTGGAGGACGGCTGCCTTTGGGTCTGTCTGGTTCACCCTTATGTCTTCAGTGTGAAGTGTGAAGTGTGCTGCTCTGGCCCATGGATATACTACTTTGGTTTTACTTTTGCCCAAGATAACATGGCTAGTTAATTGAATCTACTGAGATTTGCGTGTAGTTTTCATCCCTTGCACAGCCTGTGAGCTCTTTTCACTGTAGTACTTTGAAGTTTCCCCCTGGGCCGTCGATGGTACCTGTCTGTGGCCTGTTAGGAACTGGGCCGCACAGCAGGAGACGAGTGGCCAGCAAGCGAGCATTAGCGCCTGAGCTCTGCCTCCTGTCAGATCAGCAGTGGCATGTGACTCTCCTAGGAGCACGAACCCTATTGTGAACTGCGCATGCGAGGGGTCTAGGTTGCACGCTCCTTATTAGAATCTAATGCCTGATAGTCTGAGTTGGAAGAATTTCATCCCAGAGCCCTGCCACCCCATCACGTCTGTGGGAAGAATTATCTTCCACGAAACCTGTCCCTGGTGTCGAAAAGGTTGGGGACCGCTGTTCTGAGATCATTTTGAGTTCCACCTCTCTGAAATAGTGGACATATTCCCGTGGCATTGACCTAGCGGCTGTTTTAACGCAGTGATGTAGGTCTTTGCACTGTACAGAACATGCTGATGCTGACGACTGTATTCTTTGGCAACTCATAGTGTGTGCATATAATAAATCTTATGTATGCACTTTTTACCCTCATTTTTCAAATTGCTATATTTTGTCAGTGAAAGCAACTAGAAAAAAGTAAAACGGATAGCAGCTGTTCCACATACTGCTGTATCCCAGCATGATTTGCTCCTGTGAGTCTGGTGGTCACATACAGCAGTCTGCCTTTCCTGCTCTCCTCCCAATCTTAGAAAAAAACTCTACCAGATTAGCTCTCTTTTCTTGTATTCTGATTCCTGCTATTTTTGAAGTCGTGGGATCCACAGAAGGAGTCCCTCTTTCTCTACCAGCTTTGCCCTAGTAGCATGGACTAGAAAGGAGCTGACCATGTCAGTGGTGTGCTGGTGATAGCCTCTACCACATGTGAGAACTGATGGTTAAATTTTCAGACATTCTGTGAGCGATTGTTAAACATATTCATTGTTAAACATTAAAATATATAAGCTTACAAGTTAAATTATATTTAATAACTGGTAATAAATACTCATCACTTCCTGTTAAGTGCTGCTATAGTATCTATGCTTTTGAAGTTTTCAACGTGTCTGTGTGATGGAAGTACTGTATCTTTTTATTTCTTTTGTTTGTTTTGTTGAGATAGAGTCTTGCTCTGTCACCCAAGCTGGAGTGTAGTGGCGTTAATATCGATTCACTGCAACCTCTGCCTCCTGGGTTTGAGCGATTCTCCTGCATCAACCTCCAGAGTAGCTGGGACTACAGGTACCTGCCACCATGCCTGGCTTATGTTTGTATTTTTAGTAGAGATGGGGTTTCATCATGTTGGTCAGGCTGATCCTGAACTCTTGACCTCAGATGATCCTCCTGCCTTAGCTTCTGAAAGTGCTACGATTATCAGCATGAGCCACCATGCCTGGCCTATCTTTTTATAATTCTGCATTCAGTGATGTTGTGTTGTTGGGTTGAAATTGGCCATGGTGGGAATTTTTATACCAAGGAAACTGATAAACATTACAATCCAGGTTTCTGCCCCCAACTCTTCGTTTTTCCCGGTAAAACTGGATGTTAACTATCTGCCACGACATGCCTAATGGGATACCTAGAAATGCGGACGCATTTGAATACTGCCGTCTTTTGTGTTATTTGTTGGGTTGTCTATGTTTAACTACAGTGAGAGGAAGAAACAGCTAGGAGACGCAGATGAAGGCTGTAGTGTAGCAGTAAATCGAACTCACGTAATGTTTATGGTGAAACTACTGGTTTATACGATAGTTGGTGTTTTTGGTTAGTTTTAGAAAGTTTTAATTAGTTACAGCTTTATAACTAGCGATTACCCAACACCTGCTTCTTCGCTAAAAGCCTTTCATAATAATCAGTTAGCCGTTTGTGTGTAAATGTTATTGCACATAAGCAGGTCTGGGATAACTGCAGAAAGTTTTAGAGTTAAGGGAGGCAGAGTTGCTTCTGAGATAAAAGTTTTGATCTTTCCCTCATTTTTAGTCACCTGGTGGTCGTCTGTGTGTGTCTGTATAATGAATAATGGAGCATTTCATAACTTAGTCCCACTCGTAGATACTTTTACATGAGCCTCACTGTTTTAAGATCTAAGCTAGATTGCTCAAGTGTTTTTGCCTCTCCTACCTTGATGTAAAAGTTTTGTCTGTGTCAGACGTTCATTTTCTTTCTTTTTTTTTTTTTTGAGAGACGGAGTTTTGCTCTTGTTACCCAGGCTGGAGTGCGATGGCGCGATCTCGGCTCACCGCAACCTCCGCCTGCCAGGTTCAGGCAATTCTCCTGCCTCAGCCTCCTGAGTAGCTGGGATTACAGGCACGCGCCACCATGCCCAGCTAATGTTTTGTATCTTTAGTAGAGACGGGGTTTCACCATGTTGACCAGGATGGTCTCGATCTCTCGACCTCGTGATCCACCTGCCTCGGCCTCCCAAAGTGCTGGGATTACAGGCTTGAGCCACCGTGTCCGGCCTCAGACGTTCATATTTTGAGCCATGCCTTGGAATACATCACTGATGTTTGAGGTTCTTCACCAGCAAGTCCATGTCAGCACCAGTCATTTCTGTCCAAAAGGTGCTTTGAACCCTTGGAGGACGTGGAATGCCACGTTGACCTTGGTGCCACCAGGGGCATAGTCAGAGCCCATCAGAGGAGCAAGTGAAGGGGTTGCCTGAGCAGGGCTCTGGAATGTCCTGCAGCCTTCTGCCGAGTGATCTTTGCTGAGCGAGGTCTGCCTCTAGGAGCTGACTGGTATGTTGGTGGTGGAGGCATTGGACAGCGTAGGTAGTAACAAGATACTAAGGTAAACGCAGGGGTCAAATGCTTCCTCGAGTGTTGTTTTTGAAGCTGGCCAGTTGTGTTTACTGCAGGAATTAGGTTAACTTTGTTGGAGTGCAACCTTGAAGAGCAGTGGAGATGAGTCTGATTTCCTGGCTACTTAGCCAGTATCAGATAAATTAAAAAGCACTCCATGGATGGGGCCATGCAGGCAGAAAAACCTTCTTACTGGGACTGACTTTATGATACCCACACTTTTCAAAGAGTGGGCTGCATTGGCTTCGTCTCATTGGGAAGCGTGCCACCTACCAGTGAGTGATGAAAGCTACGCAGGTGCCCCGCAGGTTGCTCTGGTCTGTTCACTTCCACTGGATGCGTTACTTTGTTCCTCATTCCGGACGCCGACTGTTCCTATTCACGTTTAAACAGCACTTTATAAAAAGTCTCTTGTATCTTTACATGTTATGCTTGCCACAAATCAATAAATCCATTGCTTAATTAAAGTTAAAATAGTTTTGTTAGTTTCTTTGTTTGTTTTTGAGATAGTCTCACTCTGTTGCCAGGCTGGAGTGCAGGGGCTCGATCTCAGCTCACTGCAACCTCCGCCTCCCGCGTTCAAGCAATTCTCCTGCCTCAGCCTCCCGAGTAGCTGGGTCTACAGGCACCCGCTACCACATCCAGTTAATTTTTGTATTTTTAGTAGAGACGGGGTTTCACCTTGTTGGCCAGGATGGTCTCGATCTCTTGACTTTGTGGTCCACCCGCTTGGCCTCCCAAAGTGTTGGGATTACAGGCGTGAGCCGCTGAGCCTGGCCCAAATAGGACTTTTTTAAACTAAGGGAGCCTGAAAGGCACTCTGACTCCATCATATCAATTTCAGCCACTGCAGCTGTGGTTTCTGCCCTGTCCTTCGCTGTTTTACACAGAACTGGCTTCATAGTGAGGTTTGCTGTTTACCCCTTTTCTAGTGGAACTCCTAACATTCCAATTTAATTTTTTTGTTTGTTTAAATTTTATTATCTGTGTGATTTAAGAGGTATATCAGAAATGTAAGCAAAGTTCTTTTCTTCCTCCCCCCTTTTATTGAAAATATAAATGTAAGCCCAGAAGGGAAAATTATTTCCTAATTTCCTGCACCATTTTTCTTCCAAGGAACTGCCAGTACCTCCTCTGTTACTCTCACTTGAGTATAGAATATTCGGGATTGTGGACAGATTCTGTTTGTTTCTCTCCCCGGCGTTCCCCTTGGCCCAAGTCAACAAACCATGGTTGCCAGGAGGCCTTCTTGGGCCAGAGAGGATACCAGGACTTCACCTTGCCGTGCTAGTGGTTGCAGACCAGGAAGACGAGCAAGGGTGCATTTGTAAGCAATTGAATTTGCAAGCAATGTATTGATTGCAAGTGGATTATTTCTTAGATCCCTGTAGTTATCGCCAGTTCCCATTCCTGTAGGATCCCTGGAGCTGACTGGGAGAGAAGAAAAAGAGGTACCTGATTGGCACCCCTCCTGCCTGTTCCGTAGCCAGGCGGGCTTGGCAGAGAATCCACAAGCGGATTGAGCCGTGAGGAATATTGTAAAGAAATAGGGTTGCATATGGTTTTCTGCTCCTTTTGCATGATTGCCTTCTCCACGCTGCCTAGGTAAGTCCGCAGAAGGGCTCAGACAAGACATGTTTTGTCAACGTCACTTTGAGGTAATGAAACCATACCTTCCCATTATTAAGCTCTGTTTTTAAATAGCTAGTTTTGAGTTGAAACCCAGACAATAGAATTTCGCTGTACAAACCTTTGAGTCCCTTTTATGGCATTACTGCCTGAGTACTGCTCTAACGTTAAATATCTTCTCTGTTGACTGTAAGATAAAACCTTTGTGTTCAGTCAGAAAAAAGAAGGACTCCTTGGGGGACTTTGCCGGGGGCTGCGTGCAGCGATGTGGCTGAGGCCTGTATACAAAGGCCTTCCGTGTAGGGTCTGTGTGGCCGGACAAAGGTGGTAAGCTGAGCTGAGAGGGGAAGCCAACAGAAATGGAAGGCAGAGGCTCCTGTGTCCATTATTTCCAAGTGAAGTTGCCCCTTTATTTAGAAAACAAAGCAACATGCCAGACAAGTACATAAACATCGCATGTAATTATGTAAGATAGGCTTGGGAAGTGCTGATGGAGACTTTCAAAACACCTGGTTCAGAAGCATGTATTTACCTTCTCTGAAACTAACTGGTGTTTTATGTCATTTCCAGTCTAGCACGCACACTTCTTATTTAGGAGAAAACTCCGCTTCATTTTTGTTTTTTCCTTGTTGCAGATGTGGCACATAGTACTCCTGGAAACTTCAGTGCCCAGTGGCCTTTTCTCTATTCTTTTCATTCAAGAGTCGGGCGTCTTTTTAAAGCGCTCTTTGCACACTGGGGTAAAGAGGGAGGGCAGTCTTGGTGGAGATGGGACTGGGGGAGGTTGAGGGGAGGAATGGCATTCTTTTGGCATTCCTGAGAGGAAAACAGCTGTATTAACTTTTGTTTTTTTTTTTTTTGGAAAGTGCAGAGGCATCTCTGCTGACACTCAATGCCAGTTCTTTAGAGCTGAGCACAAACAGCTTGGCATATTACTAATGCCTGGAGTCAGCAGGCATGAATGTTGCAGTTCTGATTATTAGCCAAGAGAAAACAGCTGTATACATTACTAACGAAAGGACTTTGAAATGAAAAAAATTCCAACGGTGGGGCTTTCGCCTGTAAACGCCAGATGTGTACAGGGTTTTACCCCGTGTCTGCCCTGAACTTCAGTACCACTGTCAAGGAGGTAAATGGAAGCCAGCGTGAGAGGCGGCAGTGCGGTGAAAGTACAAAATAGGTAGGTTGTGGCTGACTAGAGACATTTTAAGGTTTATTATTTTAAGAGAGCAGTTGTGCCTAGCCGTCATTCCATTCCTCCTCCTCCGCCTCTCATAAAAAGAAAACACTGTGTGCCTGCAAACATATGCTGTGCTATCAGCATTCAGACACCCAAACACCTAAGTCATTTAGCAGCTCTTACTGCTGTCAGGGAGCAGGTGATGGCGTAAGGGATTGAGAAACTGATACGTGTTTTCTGAAGCATCTCTCAAAATAGGCACTGTCTATTTGTTGTTTGTTGCCCATGGGAAATTTTCTGTCAAGTGTATTTAACCCATGACCAAAACTTACCTAGTTCTCAATTTCTACGTTAAAAAAGACAAACAATGGGACCAAGTAAGGAATAGCTAAGTAAAGAATCTCTAAGATTAAAAGTAGGAGTCTCCAGAATTACCTGGATTTTAATTTCTGTGGTTTTTTAGTGTGACAAAGAGTGTCCAAAATTACAAATCTGAGGAATAATTCAAGAGATCGGGTTTTTTGGGATGTTGTTCCTGGGGGGAGGAGCATAGCTGACCGGTCCTGGGGAAGCCATGAAGTAGAACAGGTATTGAAGAGATCTCTTTCTGTGGGAACTCAGCAAAAATCCTGGGTTCCAAGAACTTGCCTGGGGAATTCCCAGATTCTTGAAATCCTTACATGTGAAATAGCTTCATATAAATATACAGATCTAGACATACTGGTTTGACGTTTCAATGCTTATTTTTGTATGCATTTTCTTTTCTTTTTTTTTTTTTTCCCCGTTTGTCACCCAGGCTGGAGTGCAGTGGCGCGATTTTGGCTCACTGCAACCTCTGCCTCCCAGGTTCAAGCGATTTTCCTGCTTCAGCCTCCTGAGTAGCTGGGATTACAAGCATGTACCACCATGCCCGGCTAATGTATATATTTTTTTTAGTAAAGACTGGTTTTCACCGTATTGGTCAGGCTGGTCTTGAACTCCTGACCTCTTGCCATCTGCCCATCTCGGCCTCTGAAGGTGTTGGGATTATAGGCCTCAGCCACCATGCCCAGCCTTCTGTATTCATTTTCTATTGCCCAGGTCATCTGTTTTTCGCTTGTTCTATTAAGTCATGGTTTTGTAAATGGTCACAATTTAAATATAAAGGACCTGTTTCTCTCTCTTTTTTTTTTTTTTTTTTTTTTTCATATTCAAGATTTCCAATGAAAGAAGAATAAGGAAAGTTTAGGAGTGAGTTGCTTAGGGGGTATTCCACTCTTAGGATTTCAGTTTTATTGTTGCTGTATTTAATCTTACATTAATTGGGCACTTATATTAATTTAGTGCCTGCATAATGTTGGCACTGAAGTGGTTCTTTAGTTTGTTGTGAGAAAATTTCAATGAAGTCATTTTTAGAAAATTCCTTTTTTTTTTTTTTTTCCTCAGGGGAATTTCCCTTTCCCCTTTATAGAAGTCAGAGGAAAAAAACCCTGGAATTAGAATATAGAGTTAGAGATGAAGTGAAATGATGACAGAATACGATGAGACATTTGCTCAGGGGTTAGACAGGAAGTTGGTAGAATTCCCTTTTCTGCTTGTCATAAGGTTATCTGTTTCTTCTTTTGGACATCTCTTTAGAGATGGTCCCAAGCTTTGTATCACAGATTCTTTTATCATGGGAATCCTGAACTTTACTGTAACTATTTAAAAATAAAAACCAAGGGTTACCAAACACCTTAATGGAGACTTCGCTATTAAGTTACAAGAAGTAAACAACCGTTTGGAAGAATTTATGTGTTCTTTGAAGTCACTGCTTGTAAGAGAAGACTGAATGTGTAATTTTTGAGTTACTGTATGGCTCCTGTTGGAGATGTTTAAAGCCTTCTACAGGCATGGTGTCATGGCTTATGCCTATAATCCCAGCACTTTGGGAGGCTGAAGCAGGAGGATCACTTGCACTTAGGAGTTCGAGACCAGCCTGGGCAACATAATGAAACTTTGTCCCTACAAAAAAGTTAAAAATAAAAAAAATTAGCCGGGCATGGTGATGCATACCTGAGGTCCCAGCTACTCAGGAGGCTGAGGTGGGAGGATCTCTTGAGCCTAGGAGGTCAGGGCTGCTTGAGTTGTGATTGTGGCACTGTGCTCCCTCCTGGGCGACAGAGCAAGACCCTGTCTGGAGGGAGGGAAAAAAAAGCCTCCTGATGTCCTAGGAATAGAAAGCTTTTGCTGTTGCAGGAATACTGAAATGGAATAGTAGGAGCTGCCAATGAAACTCATTCAGTGTTGATATAGCATGTTTCAGGAATGTGTTATTTACGGGAAAACTCTTTGAGTTCGTCAGCGAACTGAGAATCCATTCATGGGTGCAGAAAAAGATGCCCATTGGGGGAAGCGTTTCTTTGCCCTGTGGCACCTTCTCAGGCAGAAGGAATGTGGTGGCGGCTGTGAAGACCGGGCCACTTTCACACCTCTGGATGCAGAATGACTCCCCTTCTCTTTGACCAAAGAGCGAATTCATTATTCAACCTGCTGGGACGCAAGGCATTCAAGCATATTTGGGGAAGACTACGCTGGTTCTCTAGTGAGGCAGGTCTAAATGATTACAAGTTTCTAAATACTGAGCTTATTCCAGAAATAATTTAGTGTCTGCATGCTTTGTTTTCTACAGCATGGTGAGACTGCCACTTAGTTGAGTCCTGTGAATTGAAGCCTGTTTACAAGAAGTCTGACATACACACTATTATTTTTAGCCTGAACAACATGAAAACCGTCTATTCAAAACTCCCAAATCTGAATGGCAGTCTCATCTTGCTTAAAATTCCTTCTAGTACTTTTTAAGCCAACGGAAAGGAAAATATAAACAATTTGTTAATTGCAACAGCTGGTCCCCGAGTATCTCTGTGTTAATGTTTGGAGTCTTTGGATGTGAAAGACTTTTAGAAAGAGCATCTGGATTAACGTAGTGCTATTCAGACTTCAGTCTTGAGAAGCGGAATCGGCCACTTCAAGACAAACAGACAGGGGCCTTATACAGACTGGGAGGGTGATTGCGAAGGCATGGTGAAATTTCTTTAAAATCTTAGTAAGGAAGGAAGACAAGTGGTCTCCGTTTGGTTGTGGGCGAATAGCCTCCTATTTAATTTAGTATGATG
The DNA here is from genome assembly GCF_048565385.1 of Saimiri boliviensis. Lineage (NCBI taxonomy): Eukaryota > Metazoa > Chordata > Mammalia > Primates > Cebidae > Saimiri > Saimiri boliviensis. The sequence continues at coordinate 6,266,876 of NC_133457.1, read as the reverse complement.
TTTATCTAGCTGCTGTGGTAAATGAGGTGAAGTCTTTTGTGTATACGGTGAATTCCCAATTATTCATACACGCTTTAGCCAAATTGCTGATTGTCTGTGGATTTCGGAGACCTTCTCCTGCTCACCCAGTTCCCCTCCTCGCCCGTTTGGCTGTCCATCGGGTCCGGTGGCCTGCTTCCCTCTCTGGCCATGCTTTCTCACGGGGGTTCCCGGTTGCTCTCCCCATTTCCAGCTTCGCTCCCTGACCAGGCCCCTGCTGCTTTTGCTTGCTTTGCTGCTTTCCCGGGATTTGCCCGACGGTCCAGGGTCCTTGTCGCTCAGTCATCTGGGGGTGGTAATAGAGAAGCTGGTTGATGGCCAGGGAGAAGCTGTAAGGAGAGAATGCCTGCGGCTCCTTGCTTCTCTGCCGGTCACCTTCGGGCCTTTGGTGAATGAACGAGTGGAGAGTAAGTAGAGAAAGGGGTTTCCTGAAACACACTTCCAGGCTGTTATTTTAAGTGCTTTTTTTTTCTCAGGATTTTATAGTCCTGTACATGGTAGGTAGGCCGGCGGGCGGATAGTAGGGGAGGTATTTCAGCAAAATGCTGACATATTCTTTTCATCTCGTATTTTCTTTTTTTGTTCTCAACTGGGCCCTCTTCTCCTCCCCTTTGCTGAAAGGCAAATGATTAGAAAGCGGCCATTTAGAGCACATGTAATCTCAAGAACCGCAAATAGTTCATCGTTTAGCAAATATTTAATTTCTGGAGTTCTTTTTATGTTTTGAATACTCTTAGAGATAGGAAAATGAATTTGATGTAGATTCTGCCATGAGAGGGGTTTCAGTAAAATCGAGAAGCGGAATTTAGGCAGACAACCACAGAGAAAACCCTCAATCTGAAGCCGATGTGTAAACACGATGATCATAATAAGTGAGAAACCTGTTCCGTGTTGGGGAAGTGTGGAGGGTCTCTCCAGAAGACGTTGTTTCTTTTGGGGAGGGGGCCAGAGTAATACAAATGTGAAAAATCTGCCCAAATATTTTTTTGTTTGCACTAGGGGGTTGGAAATGAAAACTCACCCGTAATTTATCTATAGATTTTTTTTTTTTTTTTTTTAAGACAGAGTCTTGCTCCGTCACCCAGGCTGTTGCACGCTCGGCTCACTGCAACTTCCGTCTTCTGGGTTCAAGTGATTCTCTTGCCTCAGCTTCCTGAGTAGCTGGGATTGTAGGCACCCGCCACCATGCTCAGCTAATTTTCTGTTTCACCATGTTGGCCAGGCTGGTCTTGAACTCCTGACCTTGTGATCTGTCTGCCTTGGCCTCCTGAAGCTTTGGGATTACAGGCATGAGCCATCGTACCCGGTCTGGAATTTTTTATAAACTTATGTTTGTTCTTTTTCTGACTATTAGATGTCTCCATGGAATATAAATCTCCCCCATCAGGTGAAAGCGTGGTATATGCAGGGGGGGTGTGCAGGCTCTACTTGGCTAAAATATTGGCTAGAGGAATAAAATCCTGTGTTCCATTCCCAAACCAGTTCCAAGCCAGTTAACTGGTTGAAAAGGCCTTTGATTAGCCAGTTGGATTTCATATAAACCAAACCTAAAGCACACATGCATTGAACTCATAGAAGAGCCCTTCATGGGCTGGGCACGGTGGCTCAAGCCTGTAATCCCAGCACTTTGGGAGGCCGAGGCCGGTGGATCACGAGGTCAAGAGATCGAGCCCATCCTGGTCAACATGGTGAAACCCCATCTCTACTAACAATACAAAAAATTAGCTGGGCATGGCAGCGCGTGCCTGTAATCCCAGCTACCCGGGAGGCTGAGGCAGGAGAATTGCCTGAACCCAGGAGGCGGAGGTTGCGGTGAGCCGAGATCGCGCCATTGCACTCCAGCCTGGGTAACAAGAGCGAAACTCCGTCTCAAAAAGAAAAAAAAAAAGAAAAACCCTTCATTCCCTCACTGGAGCTGGGTGTTGGTAAATCTTTTAGGCGTTCTACTAAAGCTTTTGGTTTCTGAGCCCAAACGAGATTAAAACCAGCACATTTTAAAGAAGATGAGCTAAGAGAGATGAGTAATGACAAATCTGAAGAACTGCAAGAGGACACAAGAATTCTGAGTGAGCCTGGTCATTTCTAGTGAGATTTCCATTTGAAGTTTTGATCGTTCACCTTCCATGGACTATCTCAGATCATTCTTTGGGTTCATAGAGTATTTTCGTTAGTTTCCTTGAAGTAGCCAAATAAAAATAATCTCCGAACTGAGTTCGGAAACTTAGTTTCTGCTACAACTGCAGATTTCTTGTGCAGAAAGAGAAAGGGGTGGGCAGTTCTAGAGGGTTAGGGAACATCCCTTTAGAGTTCTTCCTGGGATGACAGTGGTTGAATGAGATAATGTAAGTGCTTTGCAGTTGGAAAGTGCTATAGGAACTATGAGCTCATCTGGAACTGTAGCTTAGAGTTTAAATGATGTCTGTTACTACTTTTTAAAATAGTCTGGAGTGCTTGTTGTTAAAGAAAAAATTGTTCTATGATATTTCTTGAGTGAAGCACACTGAGGAAGACTTTATTCAGGGCCATCGTAATAGCTGTAGGGACCGCTGCAATAGAGTCTTGCAGTTAGGGAGAGAGAAATAGGCTCAATTCCGAATCCATCATCATGGGCAAGTGGGATTTATAGCCGAGGAGCAGTGTGGCGATCAGTGGATGGCAAATGACTAAGACAAAACCTCAGGAGTAAGGGGGATTCTGACTAAATTGTCCGAATAGGATTCTTGGTGAAGATAGGCCATGGTGATGAGACATTACCTGGAGAGATGGGGGAGGATGAGTTAACTTGATCAGATATTGGAGGTGATCAGAAATTGAGGATGGAGCGTTCTTAAACTGAGGATCTTTGCTACAAGATTCTACGAGGAAATGCACACATGAGCCTAGCAGAAGATACAGAACCCTAAATGAAGTTTGGCCAACCAAAGAATCTTTGTTACTGTTACATATTCAGATTCCTGGGCCTAATGTCGGGTCTACTGAATCAGGATCTCTGAAGACAAAGATGTCGGAATTTGCAATTAACAGACTCCTCTACACATTACATCAGGGCTACTCAGAAGTCGGAACTTTCTGTGGTTTGAGTTTGCAGTTGTAAGACTTTGCTTTTTGATAGAAGGCACGTATGAATGTGGTAGCTCAACCAGAGCTGGCTGCATTATAACGAAGTGAAAGGATTCTCAAACATCTATTCTCTCTTGGAAATAGGGATGGAAAGATTCATGTCTTGAAAGCTTGTACTGTGTTATGTATTTCCTTATATGATAAAATTTACCAAATAGCTCTGAGGAAGGTATCATTTTTACCACCACCTTCCCCTCTCCCCCCGTTCCATACTCACACAGGGCAAATGGAAGCTTAGACAGGAACTTTGTCTTTCCTTTGTAAAAATGTTCCTTTAAGTTCTGAGATACACGTGCAGAACGTGCAGGTTTATTGCATAGGTAAACGTGCGTCATGGTGGTTTGCCACACCTACCAACCCATCGCCTAGGTCTTAAGCCCCGCATGTATTAGCTATTTGTGCTGATGCTCTCCCTCCTCTTACCCCCATCCCTGACACGCCTCTCCCAGTGCCTGGGGTTCCTCTCTCTGTGTCCACGTGCTCTCATTGTTCAACTCACACTTAGAAGTGAGAACATACAGTGTTGAGTTTTCTGTTCCTCTGTTAGTTTGCTCAGGATGATGGCTTCCAGCTTCATCCATGTCCTTGCAAAGTACATGAGCTCATTCCGTTTTATGGCTGCATAGTATTCCATGGTCGACATGTACCACATTTAGAAAGGAATCTAGAACTGGTTGCGGACCACATAACCGGTTGTGGAGGGAGCAGAAATTGAACACTGGCCTGTTTGGCTCTGAAGCACAAGCTCTCAGTCTCCATCCACCCTGAATCGCTTGGTAGTGCTGATGGTCACAGTCATCAGGCAATAGAGGTTAAGGGAGGAGAGTTAAAGCGTCACTCAAACTGTGGGCTAAAGGATGCTAATCCGTGGATGTTGGCCCAAACGCCAGCAAACCCATCAGGCATGATACACTACTGTGTAAGTTTAAGGCTTGGGAGACATTTGTAGGAGGCTGGTTGCTCTGTCACTGAGAACTCATTTATTGACTTTGTCAAACAAGAGTGAGAAGAGAAGGTCACGTTTTACTTAAAATTGCCTGTACACTTTTCAGAAAAAGTTGATACTCATGCTTTTCCTTTACTTATTGTGAGACACACAGACCGGTAAGTGAAGGGACTTGAACGCGTGGCAGTGGTTCAGGGCTGCAGCTGAGGGAGGAGCAGGAAGAGATGGGAGGGAAAAAAGCAAACGAGCTGGACACGTGGACACTCAGCCAGGGCGTCCCTGGGACCCCACATTGTTGAGATTTTATTGTGTCTCGGGACCAAATATATGTGGAGGGAGTGATGGTAAAAGTGATAAAAGTGAAAGTTATAATAGAATTTCTTAGATAGGGAAAATTGGAAGAAGCATAATGTAGTTTATGAATAAAAAGCCTGTGCCACATTCTCAGAGCTTTAGGGTCTTTTTCTTCCACACTGCCTGCTTCAGCTCCTCCACATACCCAGAGAGTAAGCTCTAGTATTTTTGATTTTCCTATTTCTGCCTTGTGATTACATATGAATACCGTATTGACAGAAAATTGGTTTGTCTTGAATTTTGGTTTTGAAAAGGTTTACTCTCTTTTGCTATTTCATAGAGGTTAGTAGGCCTCTTTGTTTATTTAATTCATTCATTCATTCATTCATTCATTCATTCATTCACTTAGGGACAGAGTCTCGCTTTGTTGCCTAGGATGGAGTGCAGTGGCATGATCTTGGCTCACTGCAACCTCCACCTCCCAGGTTCAAGCTATTTTCCTACCTCAGCCTCCCAAATGGCTGGGATTATAGGCATGCGCCACCATGCCTGGCTAATTTTTGTATCTTTAGTAGAGAAGGGATTTCACTATGTTGGCCAGGCTGGTCTTGAACTCCTGACCTCAGGTGATCCAACTGTCTTGGTTTCGCAAAGTGCTGAGATTATAGGCATGGGCCACCTTGCCTGGCCCGGCCTCTTTATAACTATTGTGCTCAAGGTAAATAATAGAATGTAGAATTTTTTTTTAATTGCATTTTAGGTTTGGGGGTACATGTGAAGAACATGCAAGATTGTTGCACAGGTACACACATGGCAGTGTGGTTTGCTGCCTTCCTCCCCATCACCTATATCTGGCATTTCTCCCCCTGCTATCTCTTCCCAACTCCCCACCCCTTGCTGTCCCTGCCCCATTTCCCCCCAGTAGACCCCAGTGTGTGATGCTCCCCTCCCTGTGTCCATGTGTTCTCACTGTTCAACACCCGCCTATGAGTGAGAACATGCGGTGTTTGATTTTCTGCTCTTGTGTCAGTTTGCTGAGAATGATGGTTTCCAGGTTCATCGACGTCCCTACAAAGGACACGAACTCAACGTTTTTGATGGCTGCATAATATTCCATGGTGTATATGTGCCACATTTTCCCTGTCCAGTCTATCATCGATGGGCATTTGGGTTGGTTCCAGGTCTTTGCTTTTGTAAACAGTGCTGCAATGAACATTCGTGTGCATGTGTCCTTATAGTAGAACGATTTATAATCCTTTGGATATATACCCAGTAATGGGATTGCTGGGTCAAATGGAATTTCTATTTCTAGGTTAGAATGTAGAAATACTTTAAGGCAAATAAAACATTCATATTATAAGCAAAACATTACTTTTGTATGTTCAGGATCTATGGTATGAATTGGGACACCTGGGCTTTGAACCACACCTTCCCCATCTACAACACACACAAACTCCCTCCCTCCCCCACTGGACGCCCCCCCCACCTCCCACCCCCACCCTCTAACTGCAAGAGTTGAGGCTGGGCATGGTGGCTTACGCCTGTAATTCCAATACTTCCATAAGCCAAGGTGGGAGGATCACTTAAGCCGAGGAGTTTGATGTTAGCCTGGGCATGGCAAGACTCTGTCTCCACAAAAAAATCTGACAAGTTAGCTGGGCGTGGTGGCGAGTACCTGTAGACCCAGGTACTTGGGATGCTGAGGTAGGAGGATCACTTGAGCCCAGGAGGTGGAAGCTGTAATGAGCCCGGATGTTGTCACTGTACTCCAGCCTGGGCAACAGAGTGAGACCCTGCGTTAAAAAAAAAAAAGAGAGAGAGAGAGGTTAGACAGGTGATTTTACTGGGCCTTATTTTCTTCATCAGTCCGATGAAGGCTGTGGCTCAGTGACCTCTTTGGGGTTTTTACATTTCACAGTTGTCAACCATAGTTTTGTAGTGATCCTGACCAGCCCTCCTCTGACCTAATGACTCATACAAACATTTCTTCTCTTCATGTTTTCGTATTTTGATTGCACTTGTACCTTGGACTTGATGGGGTCACTGGCAAACCAAGTATGTTTTCTGAAATACACAGGAGAAGCGAGTATGCACAGTGTTCTCCTTTGGGTCCAGTCATGCTTCTTGCTGTCCTTTCAGCTGGAATCTGCCAGATGTGGACTGTGGATCTCCTGGGTGCTTCGTAAAAATCCAGAATTCTGTGCCCCTTGCAGACCTATTGAGTGGGGGTCTCTGGAAGTAAGGCTCTGGGATCTGCATTTCAATAAGCCCCTACACGATCCCTAGGCTCACGACTATGTGAGAACACGAATGATTCTCCTGTAAGTTTGCGCTGTGGTCTTTAGCTAGAACCCATGATTCCCTCAAGGCAGGGGTCATGCTATGTGTGTTTATAAATTCAACCACTCAGAATAAGTTGTGAGCATCTAGTTTATTCACTCACGTAACAAATAGTTGCATGCTTATCGTATACAGAGTCCTGTGTTAGTTGTGGGAATGGAGAGAAGGGAATAACCCAAAGAAGCAGAGCAGACAGGCTTTGGCAACTGATTGGATATGAGGGATATGGGAGAGTTCAAAGTTAGCTAACTGGTTTGGTCCTGAGTGTAGAATTCTAGTTGCACCATTACAGAACTCGGCAGACGGGCACTGGCACAGCTTGGGGAGCGAAGATGCCCACACAGGAAGGAGCTTATAGAGTGGTTAGGAAATATGCCTGGGTGTGTGGCGCCGGTTCTGAAGCTGGCATTACTTTCAGACTCTTAGCATCTTAGAGTTGGGTGTGATCTTATAGATTCCGTTTGGATCCGCTCAGAAGCAGGGAAAATTAATATCATTTGGAGGTTATTGTTTAGGTTGTGGCAAAAAATGTAATGGGGGAAGCCATTGTGTATGAAGATGATCTTTACTTCTTAGACTTAAGAGAAGCTGGCTTTCTTAATAATCTCTAACTGATTACTATTATTATTATTATTATTATTATTATTATTATTTTGAGACGGAGTCTCACTCTGTTGCCCAGGCTGGAGTGCAGTGGCGCAATCTTGGCTCCCTACAACCTCTGCCTCGCAGGTTCAAGTGATTCTTCTGCCTCCCGAGTAGCTGGGAATACAGGCACCATACCCAGCTAATTTTTTGTTGTTGTTGTATTTTTAGTAGAAATGGGGTTTCACTATGTTGGCCAGGCTTGTCTCAAACTCTTGACCTCGTGATCTGCCCGTCTTGGCCTCCTGAAGTGCTGATTTTGAACCTCTACCAGAATAAGCCCTGGAAATAATATTTGAAATGATATAGGCATTGTAAGCAGATATATTCATTTGCCATTTAAAACGTATTCCAGTCTGGTGTGGTGGCTCATGCCTGTAATCTTGACACTTTGGGTGGCCGAGGCAGGTGGATGGATCTCTTGAGCGCGGCAGTTCGAGATCAGCCTGAACAACATGGAGAAACCCTGACTCTACCAAAAATAGAAAAATTGGCTGGGCATGTTGGCACACACCTGTACTCAGGAAGCTGAGGTGAGAGATCGCTGGAAGCTGGGCTGGAAGTCAAGGCTGCAGTGAGCTATGATCATACCACTGTGCTCCAGAGCTGGGTGTTTTCTCAAAAAAAAAAAAAAAAAAATTATAATTTTTTATATAAAATTTATAAATTTATTTTATAATTTACTGTCTGTGGCCAAGTCGAATGTTGGCATATCTTCTTCAGAGAGAGCCTTTCTCCTCCTATTTCCTTTAGGCTAAGGAGGAAGGAAATATTAAGATTTTCCGTGGAAGCACAGACCGCTGCCCACTCAATGAGTGGACTTCATTAGGTAGTCCCAGCGTGTTTCCCAGACTGCTTCACAAATGATGGATGCACATTTTTGCTTTTTCCTTGCCTTGGCCTGAGAATGATGCAAAGCAGGCCTGTGGAGTCACAGAGCATCTTGGGGCGTTGCACTCAGTAACAGGCTTTCAGCTTGCGTTTCCTTCTCAACAGCAGTGACTACCATGCCCAGGACGTCAGCATTGAGTTGTTTTTGCACTTGGGGGGGTGACTTCCTCTTGTGCCACCAGAATCAGCAAGGTAAGTTGGGACAAGTCCTTTGTCAGCTGGACAGGAAGCAGCAAGTGAAGGCTGGGCTCCATGGAGTAGAACAATTCTAGGAGCTGGCGTGGTCACAGGAAGGATAGAGAACGCGGAGGTTGGGAAGAAGCGTGAGTCAGGCTGGTGGCCCTCCGGGGTCTTCTCACATTAGCTGCTGGAGAGCCAGGGCCGAAGGTTGAGTCGTAGGCTGGCCAGCACAGTGCATGCCAGACACCAACAGAACTTCCTGAAGCTGGGAGCTTCCTGGGGTCTTGATGATCAGGACCTTACGGGCTGTGCATCATTTCAGGTATCTGCTCTGACAGGGCAGTGGTGGTGTGGTAGATACGCTTTTGCTGGAGGCATTTGCTAGGTGAGTGGGCAGGATGTGATTTGTATTAGGCGTAGTACTCGACCCAGCAGTGCTTTTGTGCGTAGTCAGGTGCAGACCGCAAGACCTGTTAAGGGCAGGGGATTATTCCAACATAGAATCTTAAGAAGTTTCTTACTTTGAGCGTAGCCTCCGTGTGTTTCATGTCCACAGGAGTGAAAATACATTGACATACGGAGTCAGTTCTCAGCTTTCTTATCATAGGATTTGTTTCATTTTATACCAGGATGTAATGAACTTGAGGTGTGTGAATGAGAAATGGAGATGAAGTGTTTTATTAATTTAGAAAAGGGAGAAGAAGGAGCTCTGTGTGTAGCACAAAGCTTTCAGCTCTGAAACTTCACCTTTTGGCCACACTAGCAGCAGAGAAATTACAGAAAGCTAATTGTGTTGTCTATTGGGCAAGTCAAAGCAAGATACAGCAAGCTAAAAGATGAGTCTCCTAGATTGCTGTCACTTTCTGTAACATGAAAGTTCTAAAAATAAGAAATAAGGAGCCCCTGGGCAGTTGCTTTTTGGAATTTGTGTGGACAGATCCAGGCCATCCTTGTTCGTGGTGCCTTTTTCTTTTTTCTTTTCTTTTTTTCTCCCCCCTGAGATGGTATCTTGCTCTGTCCCCAAGGCTAGAGTGCAGTGGCGTGATCTCGGCTCACTGCAACCTTTGCCTCCCGGGTTCAAGCGATTCAGGAGAATCCTGCCTCAGCTTCCCAAGTAGCTGGGATTACAGGCACCCACCGCCACACCCAGCTGATTTTTGTATTCTTAGTAGAGATGGGGTTTCACTATCTTAGCCAGGCTGATCTCGAACTCCTGACCTCGTGATCCACCCAGCTTGGCCTCCCAAAGTGCTAGGATTACAGACATGAGCCACCATGCCAGACCCTTTGTGCTTTTTATGAAGTGAGACTGATTAGTGAGCCAGAATTTTCATCTGATAGCTTTTAAGTCTGATGATTTAAAAACACAATTGGTTATAAAAATTTTATATTTATAATTTCCTGTAAAGTAGGAAATGAAAATTGCCCTTTTTCTCCCAATTTCTCTTCCAGAGGTTTATATTTACCATGTACTGAAGCTTATTTCTTCTCTATATGTCTATGAAAACTCCAACTTTTGTGGTTCTTTTTCTGTGTGTCATTTAATGTGATTTGCTTTACTTAATTGTATGTCCAATGTGGCTCTTGAGAGAGAAGGAACTTTGTCAGAACGTGTGTCATTTCAACCCACTTCTGGTTGTTGTTGGAAACACAGTTAAGTTGCTTACTGGTCTCCCTGCTCCTTTGCTTTATAAAAAATTCAAGCCATTTTGTCTTTAGGTAACACGACATGTCTTTCAGTCTTCTGAGAGTTGATGTTTTCGCTTATCCACGTGTTGCTAATCTTACATAGCAGTGTCTATGCCTGGTATTATTATTCTTAACTAAGATAATCTGTTGCGGTATAATTGAATTCAACTCTGTTATAAAATGATTAAACTGTAGGTGGGATGTGCGTTCTTCCTTTCTCACATAGCCTCCCTTCCGCGCTGGAAATGGAAGGCTTGACGTCCCATCATTTGACAGGTCTGGTGATTTTCCAGTATTCCAACCAGTAATATTGAGACTAGAGCTTCTTGTTCCCTGCCTCCTGATGTTTTATAATGATTTGCATTAATCTGATTAGTCAACTTTTTAATTCATTTTTACTCTCTGCCAGGTACATGGCTAGATATGTCACCTCCTCATCCCCAGAATGACTTTAGGAGGTATAGGTACTGTTACTTAAAATACAAAGGAATGAAGGGAGGCATAAGTAAATAGAGATAATTTATAAAGTCAGTATCTATGAAGTAAATATGAGTAAAAAATGAATATTAAGCAGTTTGCCCACAGCTGCTAAGAGCTATTGAGTGATGGGGTGGAGATTTGTGCAGCGGCATCCGTTGACCTCAGAGCCCTGACTTTTCATCTCTGTGGTCTGCTGCTGCTCGTACCTTTTATTCTTGTTCTTTCACTCAGCTCATATCAATGAGCACTCGCCATCCCAGGCATGGTTCTGGGTGCTGAGAAGACAGAAGCAAACAGAAATGACAATGAAAAAAGAGTTAAAGAAATGAACATATACCAGAGGAGGTGATGGCTATCAAGAAAATACTAGGTTAAGAGAGAGGGAAGGAATGCTTTCTGGCAAAAACTTATAAAATACGAGAAACTTTTCTAGTCAGTGGTTCTATTTAAACAGCCTAGGACAGTATGAAGAAAAGGTGGGAGTTGAGTAGGAAAAATAAATCAGTCTTAAAGACAAAAAAAAAACCCCACTAAAATCCAGGACCTATAAACTTTCAAATCTTCATTGAAATGGTGCCAAAATGGTGTATCAATCTGAAAACCAGAAAGGCTAATTGTTTATCTACCCCACAGGGGAGTGTGTGACCATCCGGGAGGGAAATGTGAAGGAAGTTAAGATTTACATGTTGGAAGCACCAACATTCTAATGATTCCTGAGTTTCAACACCAGTCATTCAAGTAACAGTTGTAAGGAATTTTCTTTTGGAGTTTTCCTTTCCTTTAGGTTCTCGCCTTTCTTTCAGGATGCAGGGAGCAAGAATCCCTAGGAAGACTGTAAAAATGTTGCATCAAGAAGTACTAAGGAGCAGAGATCTCTTCTTGCATCTCTTTTGATAATTCCCACAAATGAACTTTTGAAGATTCAGAAGCAAAGAGAAAAGACTCAGAATTCACACATTAAGAATGAATATTGTGACCACTTTGGAAGTCACCATCTTAAGTGCTGAAAAATTATCTATTAAAAGTTTTTTTTTTTTTTTTGAGATGGAGTCTCTCTGTCGCCCAGGTTGGAATGCAAAGGAGCAGTCTTGGCTCACTGCAACCTCTGCCTCCGGGGTTCAAGTGATCCTCCTGCCTCAGCCTCCCAAGTAGCTGGGATTACAGGCACCCGCCACCATGCCGGGCTCATTTTTGTATTTTAAGTAGAGACGGGGTTTCACCATATTGGCCAGGCTGGTCTCGAACTCCTGACCTCGTGATCCGCCTGCCTCGGCCTCCCAAAGTGTTGGGATTACAGGCGTGAGCCATACCACATCCAGCCTAAAAGTATTTTTTAAAGACGGTAGATGAAAGCCATTGCTGTTTGCCATTTAGAAGTTGTGTTTTCATCAAAGACTCTTGTCATGAACATTGATCTATTAAAAACACTGAACCATCTCCATTCCATCATCCCTTTGGCTTGCTTCTGGCAAGTTGATAACTCCTTTCACATGACACACAGACTTCTCATTTGTAAAAGGTCGGAAAAAGGATTTCCCATTTCTTACAGCTAGGCAGACTTAAAAAGCATGCTAACCCCTTTCTGGCCCCCCTCTTCTTGCCACTATGCCCATTGATTGGCCCGATGGCCTGAAAATTGATTAGAGAGAAGCGATCTGTATAGATTCAGAAAACACTTAATCCTGTGCGTGGCCTCACCTCTGAAAAATTATATGTACTATAAACTAGAGCATTTCAGCTTTTTAAAACATGCGTTACTATGCCGGGGAAGCTGAAGACATTGAGTTCTTCTACAGAATGCATCTACCCTATTTTCAAGTTTTTAAGATTGAGATAGTTCTTTTGCAGAGGTCTGTATCCTTTTGAGGTTTGAAGGGAAATATTTTGATTTTAAACAAGTTACAAACAAAACTTAATTCCTTGCTGTTTGCAATATGTCATGATACCTTGTATCTTTATGTAGAATACGTTTATCATAGGAAGATTTTCTGTTGCCAGAAAACAGGCCGATGGCTTCTGTGAATTTTGTATTGGTGATTTAGTTAGTTACAAAGAAAAATACTTTGTCTGATGTATTCATTGTGCTTTTTAATTATGAGGAAATTATAGTGCACTAATTTCATGTAGACTTTTTACTTTGTTTGCCACTCTCAAATTCAGTCCAGGAAGTGTATTGAATTTTCACCAAATGGCTGGCTCTGGGAGCTGTCACTGATTTAGGGGACCACACTTTCTATTTTGCTTGTAAGCTAAGATGTAAGAAGACCAGGTAATAAAAAGGAAAGTGAATATACTTTGGCAAAAAGATGATTATGGCTCTCACAAGCATTTCAAGTGGGAGAGGTTAGAAGAGGAAGAGAGAAGTGAAAGCTTCAGTAAGGCTTTCAAAATTTGGGAAGCTTAAAGAATTTTTATCAATTAAGCATTCTTAGAAATCCTTGTATCACTCCCCTCCTCCATCAGTAGAACAAAAGCTTTTCTCTGTTATGATGGTTTGCCTACTACAGTTTTTTAGTGTATGGAAACTAGAAAAATAAATAATTGGGTTTATCACTGTCATCTGTTTCTTTTTGAGGTCTAAATAAAATTTGGGATTACATCTGCTTTGCTCCTCACCCTCAAAACATTTTGTAAACAAAGAACTCCCAGTTTGGGATTTGAGCATGTTCCTCTGAAAGCATCAGAAATACTTGCTTTATTAGTTCAGTTGCAAATTTAAGATTTACGGTAGGACACATTCATGGGTGACTTCATAGAAGACCACCCCAGGACTCAGCGAGTATCCCTGCAGTCTGGAAAAAGCCTGGCAAACAATGTGAACTTGAGCCGAGGGAGAAAACACGCATGCCATTGCCCCAAATTCCTGGTTTCTAGTGTGTCTGCACTATGGTGTTTTTACTCTTATTTTAAAAATACTATAACAGCATTTTTTAAAAATGAAGAAAATGGGAAGAAAAACATGGACGTTTTGAGTCCTCATTTAGTACCTCTCTATATTCATTTTTGTCTTTTAACAGATGGGGTGGTAAAGAGAGACTGAGGTTGAAGATTTTTTCATCTCAGCTTTTTTCCCCCCTCCCTTGCTCTCTCTCATAGGTTTCTTGAACTATGTCATAGATATTTCTTCATTACAAACACTTCACCGTGTGGCTTTTCAATGTCTAAAGCGGATTAAGTGGCCCACAGTCAGTTCTGTGACTTGAGTTTCAAAAGTGAAATTGCCATCAACAACATGATTCAACTTTATGTTCTATAGTAGCTAAAAGCAAGGAACTATATTGTTAGCAGTCTTGGCTTCACTATACTTTAAGGTAGGTGATGATGATGCTTATTAGTCCTTCTGATAGAGTCCTTCCAGGGTATTGTAAGCATTATTGCTGCTTATTACCTCGCCCTTGAGAAGTCCTTCGTGGACTGTATTTGCTCCAGATGTATGAGACAAGTTTATGGCAAAAAGTGGAAACACTAGATTGACTTCTTTTCCCCATGTCCGTGTTGAAAGGGACGGCTATATGAGTGTTAGATTGTCCAAAAGTGTTTGTAGAACCTCATTAAAAAAAAAAAATCAACTGTATTGTACTTTTTTTTTTTTAAAAAAAAGGATCTTCAAATCTTTATTAAAAATAATAAGTGGACAACTGGGCCTGGTGGCTCACGCCTGTCATCCCAGCACTTTGGGAGGCCGAGGTGGGTGGATCACCTGAGGTTGGGAGTTTGAGACCAGCCTGACCAACATGGAGAAACCCCGTCTCTACTAAAAATACAAAAACTTAGCCAGGCATGATGGCGCATGCCTATAATCCCAGCTACTTGGGAGGCTGGGGCAGGAGAATTGCTTGAACCTGGGGAGGCGGAGGTTGTGGTGAGCCGAGATCGCGCCACTGCACTCCAGCCTGGGGGACAAGAGTGAAACTCCGTCTCAAAAAATAAAAAATAAAGTGGAAATGTGTGAAGCCAAAACATCACTTGACTTGTTCTCATTCATTGGGTAATAATAATGTGTAAAATAATTGCTTTATTTACATCGTTATTGACCACAGCTGAACTTCATGCCAGTAGGGATGTCTTGAGTCCTGTTCATCTCTGTGCCACTTGGTGGGATGCCTGGCACTTGGCAATTGATTGAATATATGAATCGTGGATCAGTTCTCAGGAATGTGATAATAGAAACAATGATGATATTTTGTGAAAATTGAAGATATAAGTATCTCAGTTACTTCTACACCTTCTTTTTTTTTTTTTTTTGATACGGAGTTTCGCTCTTGTTGCCCAGGCTGGAGTACAATGGCCTGATGATCTCGGCCCACCGCAACCTCCGCCTTCCGGGTTCAAGCGATTCTCCTGTCTCAGCCTCCTCAGTAGCTGAGATTACAGGCATGCACCATCACGCCTAGCTAATTTTGCATTTTTAGTAGAGACGGAGTTTCTCCATGTTGGTCAGGTTGGTCTCGAACTCCCAACCTCAGGTGATTCGCCCACCTTGGTCTCCCAAAGTGTTGGGATTACAGGCGTGAACCACTGCACCCGGCCTTACTTCTACAACTTTTAAGCCAACTTCAATGAAGTGTAGCCTAGAAACATACTGCAGATGTATTTGGGTAACCTCTTTATTTGTATTGTCTTTTTTCACCCCCTTTTTGAGATGGGATTCTCACTTTGTCGCCCAGACTAGAGTGCAGTGGCACCATCTCAGCTTAGGTGTTTCTCCCACCTCATCCTCCTGAGTAGCTGGGACTACAGGTGTGTGCTACTACACTCAGCTAATTCTTAAAATTTTGTAGAGAGAGGATTTTGCCGTGTTGCCTAGTCTGGTCTCAAATGGCCGAACTCAAGCAGTGTGCCCTCCTTGGCCTCCCAAAGTTCTGAGATTATAGGTATGAGCCATGGCTCATTCTGTATTGTTACTGACATTCAACCCTAGGAATATACATTGATATATTTGGCAATTAAATTAAGTAAAAATTAATATAATTTAATATAAGAATTAATTAAAATTCGATTTCTATTTTTAAGCAAAGTTTTATAGACATTACTGTTACCAAACTTTCCCCTTGCCTTTTCATATTTAGAGCAGTGAGAATGAAGTTGTTTAATTGAAAAGTTTCAGGCCTGTGAACTATACACTGAGCACACACCCTGCACATTTCACCTTCCAGTCTTTGTTTTGGTTTCTGTACGTTCAGTGTCCTGCCCTCGCCTTAAAGTGTGAAACTCTCAATCGGATGTCTTCCTGCACGACTCCCTGGGTGTCTTACCTTCCTTGCAATATTTTAGACTGTGTGTACTATTTTGTACTCAATTAGGTAATTTTATTTTGTTCACTGTTGTTTTACCCTGACTTGGGTGTTTTCCTTACTATGGAAAGAACCCTAAGAATGGATCATCTCACTGGGAAGGGAAACATTTAAAATTTATTCAGTGTATTTTTATAACTGGGAAACTGTAAGTGTTTTTCTTAGCCTTAATGCTTGTGTCCAAGAAATGAACTTGCCTAAACTTAGTAAATTTTTGTCATAATAATAGGATATTGACAAGTGTTTTTAATTTATGAAAATAGAAGTTGCTTTCTACTAGGGTGCTATTTTAGGGAGGAAATTTGTAAAAATGTTCAAAGTATTGTCATGTTAGTTGTATTTTTCAAGGTGTGCTAAAAATGATTTCCCACTTAGAGCAAATTAGCGAGAGGCCACTTTATCCCACCTCCAGCCTCTTGCTGGCATCCTCTCTGTAATACCCTTCCTAGGTAATTACCTGCTTTCCATTCAAAATTTTCTATAATAAGGTACTCTTAGCTCCATAGGTGATCACCATGGCAACGAGGTAGTCTATTCTATTTTTGGAGTATGAAGGTAGCGCCTTCTTAATTCTAATATAAAATGAGAGTTCCAGAAAACCAGGGCTTTAAACAAATTTGATTTACGTGAATTGTTTTTTTTTTTTTTTTTTAAATCACACTTTGGGAGGCCGAGGCAGAAAGATCACTTGAGCCCAGGAGTTTGACACCAGCCTGCGCAACATGGTGTGAGACTCTGTCTATACAAAAAATATAAAAATTAGCCAGGCATGGTGGCGTACACCTCTGGTCTCAGCCACTCAAGAGGATTCCCTGAGCCTGGGAGGTCAAGGCTGCAGTGAGCTATGATTGAGCCACTGCACAACAGACTGGGCGACAGAGTGAGGCCTTATCTCAAAAAAAAAAAAAAAAAAAAGAAAAAAAAATGTCATTCAGGGTCAGTCATGTTTTTATTATATTTTTCAGACTGGGACATATCAGAGAGCTAGTTTAATTGTGTTCTTTTATTATTTTCAGAAACCAGCAAATGGCTTACTGTGTCTTGGCAGTATGCTGTTTTTACTCCTTTTGTGTAGCTGAGGAAAAAAGATAGTCAAGTCTTGATCAAGTTCACAGAGCTAGCAAGAGCGGAAATTCAATTCTTTTTTTTTTTTTTTTTTTTGTTGAGATAGAGTCTTGCTCTGTTGCCAGGCTGGAGCATGGTGGTGTGATCTCGGCTTACTGCAATCTCCACCTCCTGGGTTTAAGTGATTCCCCTGCCTCAGCCTTCCGAATAGCTGGGTCTACAGGCGCACAGCACCACGCCCAGCTAATTTTTTGTATTTTAACAGAGACCAGGTTTCACCATCTTGGCCAGGATGGTCTCGATCTCTTGACGTTGTGATCCCCCTACCTCAGCCTCGCAAAATGCTGCGATTACAGGCTTGAGCCACTGCGTCCGGCCTAGGAATTGGAATTATCCGGGCGGTGTGCTTTTGGATCCTCCGCTCTAATCCATGTCTCTGTCTTGCTGGAGCCTTGCTAGAATACTTCCTTTCTCGGGAATTCAGCAGACTAGGAGCACCTGACTCTTTATAGGTGCTTTATATGATGGTAGCCCTATGCAAATAGGACTGGTGGGGGCTGGGAATGGAATGAAGGGTGATGAGCATGATGCTTTGGGAATGGTAGCAAGTCAGAAGCACCTTGGAATTCAGATAGCAGCGTGTGCTGTCACCGATGTTTAAAATTCTACAGTTTGAAATATAATGTTCTTAATAAAGGTTGCAGATGGTTCAGCAGCTTTGGGAGTTGTCAGAAGGTGAGGTAGAAATGCTTTTAGTGTTCTTCCAAATGGTAAGAATCTGGCTGCAGCATCTATTTCACACAGCATTTGGGTCATGAGACTGTCTTCATTCTGCAGTCAATTTTCAAATTTTGCCCTTGTAAATATTAAAAGGCTTAAAAGCTAATTAAACCATAATGGTTAAGTTTATTTTATTGTGACACCTTGTAGGGAGGGGTTTATGATTAAGTATTCAAAAATTTGCCTTGGTTTGCTAGCCAATTGTGTCTTTTGTTCAATGATAAAATATTGAAAAAAGAACTTGAAATTATCTTCACATATAATCTTAGTTCACTTGTGCAGTCATATAATTTTATAAGTAGATATGATCGTAGATGATCGTAGAATGTAGCCAACCCTTCTTATGTTCCAGATAAAGAGATTAAGGCTCAGAGAAGCCACGTAATTTGCCCAGGGTTGCACAGCACACAGCTAATGATGAATAGAGCCTGGGTTTTTTTGCCCCTTCACACTGAGATTTAGTGCATGTGCTTATGATTTTTAATTTGTGTTAACAT
Source organism: Saimiri boliviensis (assembly GCF_048565385.1). Classification (NCBI taxonomy): domain Eukaryota; kingdom Metazoa; phylum Chordata; class Mammalia; order Primates; family Cebidae; genus Saimiri; species Saimiri boliviensis. Next base: position 6,248,616 of record NC_133457.1, on the reverse strand, counting down.
GTTGACATATATTGAAGGAAGTGGAAATGTCCTTGAAGAACGTAACACGTATTAAACATTTGCTTCGTGCTGGGCAAATTTTACTCTTTGAAGTTCCTTGAGAACTGATGGTCTTGTCCTTGTTATTATCGTTATTCTCCTCCTCCTCATCATTCCCCATTCTAGAGACAGGAGGGCCTGAATTGCTCAGAGGTTAAGCAGATTCTTGAGTGGAGGATCTAGGTTTCAGATTCATTGCTGTTGTTTTTAAGAGGGGAGATCTCACTCTGTCACCCCAGCTGGAGTGCAGTGATGTGGTGATAGCTCACTGCAGCCTCAACCTCCTGGGCTCAAGCAATCCTCCTGCTTTAGCCTCCTGAGTAGCTGGGACTACAGGTGCATGCCACCACGCCTGGCTAATTTTTAAGTTTTTTTGTAGAGATGGGTGTCTCACTGTGTTGCCTGGGATGGTCTTGAACTACTGGGCTCAAGTGATCCTCCTGCCTCGGCCAACCAAAGTGCTGAGATTACATGCTTTAGCCACCATACCTGGCCTGGAATCCTTGTGTCAGGTGCTGTGTATTTTGCAGCAGGGAAAATGAGGTTTCGACTCTCCTACCAACTCTCGCTCAATTGACCATAGCTGATTGGAGCACTGTGTAACGGATATAGAAGTAACCTCTGGGCTTAGTGGGATGGGTGCAGTGTCTGGTGGTGTATGCCATGGCCCTGAAATGTGGTCGGGGTGGTACATGTATGTGGCATATATGTTAGCAGGCCTATCATTTCTCTTAACGTAGCAATCTGACTCTCAGTTTCACAGGATAGGAAACTCAATTTTAAGTTTACATGGGAAGATGGAGGAAGGGTTGGTTGGATCAGGCTTTGGAAAGCCAACTCATGTTAACCAATATACAGAAGACGGTTTTATAAGTACTAATACAAATTCAGTAATTTACCCTTTTGTTGTGGTTCAATTACATATGTTTTTTCTGTATGTCTTATTTTATAATACATTGACTGTTAAGCTCTCTTAATTACAGGGCATGATTTTTTTTTTTTTTTAAACCTCATCTTGTTGATTCCTGGATGAAGAGTCTGTGTAGCCTCCAGTAGACTGACTTTGGTAAAAAGGCTTGAATTGCAGACGCTCTCAGTTGACTGTAACAAATTTAGTTTATTTTAGACTGGAAATAACAAAACCAACTCAGTTATATGAAATAATTTATTATCTGTAGAGTTTCAGTATGAAGAATGCAGTGAATTTGCAAATTAGTGATTGTCTTAAATGTCTGCTTGTGGCCGTTTCTTAATTGCATATTTTTGTCCTTTCATCCCATCTCTCCAAATCTGTCGTCTTGTGTGACTATGTTCAGTATTCCTTCCCTCCCCTCCTCTCCCCTCCCTCCCTTCCCCTCCCTCCCTCCCTCCTTCCTATCATTTTTTTCAAGATATTTGGGATGCTAGTCTCAAGTATAATAAGGGATATTGCAAAACATTCAGATGCATTAATTGGATAATATTACACAAATTTTAGTAGACCAGTTATTTTGAATGACTTTTTGTTTTGACACCTAGCTCCTAATCTGTGGTTGATTTGTAATCTCATGCTTGGGGTTAAGGGGCCTGCTCTGCGTGCCCTACAGCATTTTGATTGGCTGCCCGGCAGCACCCCTGCCATCCTCGCCACTGCTGGACTTTGTCTAGGACTTGGGAAGCCTGGGTCTGTCTGGATTTGCCTGGCCTGACGTCTTTCCTCCTCCTTGTGCTTGTACTCCATGTTGGAGAGGAAGATGTTTTTGATGTCTAGACATGTGCCCTTGTGAGGAAACTATGCCAAAGACTACACTAGTTCCACAAGAGGAAGACCCACAATGCTTTTCAAAAATAGCATCTTCGGCCGGGCGCGGTGGCTCAAGCCTGTAATCCCAGCACTTTGGGAGGCCGAGGCGGGTGGATCACGAGGTCAAGAGATCGAGACCAACCTGGTCAACATGGTGAAACCCCGTCTCTACTAAAAATACAAAACATGAGCTGGGCGTGGTGGCGCGTGCCTGTAATCCCAGCTACTCAGGAGGCTGAGGCAGGAGAATTGTCTGAACCCAGGAGGTGGAGGTTGCGGTGAGCCGAGATCGCGCCATTGCACTCCAGCCTGGGTAACAAGAGTGAAACTCTCTCAAAAAAACAAAACAAAACAAAAAGCATCCTCTTTTTAATAAAGTGTTCACATGGAAGGGTAAATGGAAAAAAGGAGTAAGTTTTCGGATGAATAAGAATTGTGGGTGAGCAGGCCAAACGTTAACAGTCGTCTTAATGGTTGTACTGTTGTAGGTAGTATTGGTTGATGCATTTGTTCAGTCAGTAGCCTTTACGGTGGTTCTGCTGTTTGGTACTCTAATAGATAACTTTGTGAGCTACAAACATGTAAATGTGTGATTCTTGTCTTTTATGACCTTACCTGTCAAGTGAAGTGACACAGAGAGAGGTGTGATAATATACAAGTCTGAGTGAGACTATCTGTCACTATTACAGATAATGGTGGCATGTAACAGTCCTGTGGTTCTTCTGGAATAGTCTTTCATTGGGTAGGATGAGACTGAGAAGCATCTACCGAAAGCATAGCATGTGTAGAAAACATCTGTTTTTATCGGTTATACTTAATTGTATCTATAATGGAACTGACCAGGGCCTTAAGTACTCCAAAATTGAAAAGCTCATGCAATCCTTGATTGCAATTTTAAATATTTTTTTTCCAGTAAACATGCAGTGTCTGCTGTAGATTTTGGAAAGTGGTATTCAGACAAATTCTGAACTTCTTTCTTTTTACATGTAGGACACTTATGAGCCATCTGTAATACGTTAGCAGATAGTTATATAAAAATTTGACTTCAAAAGCAAATTATCATTTTCTTTCTTAGATGTTTTTAATGAATTGGAAATCGTGTGTTTGTATGTTTTGGCTATCTGCCATTTAAATGGAATTTAAAATCTTTCATACACACTTCAGAGTTTTTGTTTTCTGTATCTGGGATTCTACCATACTGCTTCTATAGAGTTGCATTTTCTCATCGAAATTATATATGGTACTGCTAAATGGGTTGGTGGAAATACTCTCTTGAAAAGAATGTAACTATGACATAGATCATACGCCTAGCTTCACATTAAGAAAAGGGTATTTTGAGTATTTGAAGAACTTGACATTGTGTTTATAAATATCTACTCATCTAATCTAACACTGAAGAGTCATGTAAGTACTGAATTTCATAGGTGAATCACAAGTGGCATTAAAAATGTATTTTTCATGTTACCTGGGGCCCATAGATTCAATGAGTTTAAATTATTCCTTTGGCCTCAGCTCTGGTGGGTAACCTAATTCTAATACCATGGTGAATGGTTACTGTGACTACCCTGTTGCTAAGAAACCCGTTATGTTATCAAGTTGCCTTGGCGAAATAATGGCTTCTTAGGACTCCTTTGCTCTGCTGGGAGGTTGTTAATCAGAGTAATGGAGGACCTTACACGGTCAGTTTCCCAGGTTATAACTAATTTTTCTTTAGGAAGAGAAATAAACCCTAGTCTGTAAAAACGGAAACAAAACAAAGTCTAAATTATCTTAAATTAAACCAAGACCTTTAGTTACTAAGAAAAAATATTGTGATCCCGAGATGCAAACCTATTTTTACTAGTTACAAGGGTCTGTGTATTGAATGGTAGAACCCCCACCCCCTAACCCCTCTTAACTTAGCATTCCATTTTTGTTTGCTTAGAGCGATTCTTGGCCGGGCATTTACAATGTATAGAACAGTATTTGAACTGAGATCCCAAGGGAAAACACTGTGTGAAATTATTTTAGTCATTTGATATCGACTGCTCTTGCTATGAAATGATTCAACATTTTATTTTAAACAAATGGTACACTATGTAGCATTTTAAAAAATGCACCACGCTTGATACTGGGTCAAGAATTCTGTTCAAGGCAGGATCCTGGCTTTCACAAGCTTTGCGCCACGACAGAAGGTTTCAGATTCTTAAAGCTCCTCAATACACGTTAAGAATCTGAGAAGTTTTATTGAGAGGTGGAATGCAGAAGGGGTCATTCCCATTTGACACCATTCTCCTTTATAGCAGCTCAGGTTAAGTCACAAGCCAGCCTGAGGAATAGGATGAGCCATTCAGTTACACAGGAGTGGGCGCAGTTAAGAACCCGGGCTTTGGAATTCCAGTCCGGCTGACTGGACTCAATTTTGGGTCTGCTGCCTCAAACCTGGTGACCTTAAATCAGTTACGTAATGACTCTAATGCTCAATTTCCTCAACAGTAAATGAGAGAGAACACTTTTGATTTCTAAGAGTTGTATGGATTAAATTAGATTATATGAAATGCTTAGCGTAATTTCTGGCACTAAATGTGAGCCTTTGTAAATGTACAGTGTTAATTATTATTATTATAGAGGACATTTTTTGATGAGTTGTGAGAGTTGTTTCTTTAAATCTGACAGGTTTAGGTACTTGCCATTTGACAAAGCCACCCACGCTAATGCTTTTAGTTGCTGGGAAGATTTTTTTCAGATATTTACATTTTATTTTTAAATTTAGCTTTAAGTGTAAAAGGTTTTTTTTAGACACAGTGTCTTGCTCTGTTGCCCAGGATGGAATTCAATGGTGTAATCATTGTTCATTGCAGCCTCTAACTTATAGGTTGAAGAGGTGTTCCCACCTCAGCCTCCCAAGTACCTGAGACTACAGGTGTCTACCACCACGCTCAGCTAATTTTCTTTTTTGTAGGAATAGGGTCTTGCTCTGTTGCCCAGGCTGATCTCAGACCCTTGGCCTCAAGGATCGTCCTGTCCTGACCTACCCAAGTACTGGGATTAAGAGTCTTCTGGCCTTTAATTAATTTTTTAATTTATTTCCATATGTCTTTTTCCTTGTGTTTAGAGTTGGGCATTCTATAAGTTTTAGCCCTAACACTTGGTCTTTCTCGGACTTCAGTTTTCTCATCTGTAAAATGGAAGTGGGAATTGGCTGACATTTCAGGTCACATTCATGATCTGAGCCCTGGGAGAGCTTGGTGAAAGGTGTTTCCTTCAGATTCCATCCTGAACAGGAAAGCAAAGATGTAGAGTTTAAGGACAGCCCTCAAAGTCTTGTAATGGCAGGATGAGCCACACAAATGATAGCACCTCACGTTTCTCTTTTTCTCGTCCTAAGAAGGCAGCTGGAGCTCTCAGAATAAGTGAATTAATGAATGGACCGTCTGTGTGTGGGTTAAATAGATGCTTTTAGTTATTTTCTCGTTTTTAAAGAAAAATTCTTGGCTGGGTGCATTGGCTCATGCCTGTAATCCCAGCACTTTGGAAGGCTGAGGTGGGTAGATAATGAGGTCAGGAGTTTGAGACCAGCCTGGCCAACATAGTGAAACCCTATCTCCACTAAAAATAACAAAAATAGCTGGGCATGGTGGTGTGCGCCTGAAGTCCTAGCTGCTCGGGAGGCTGAGGCAGGAGAATCATGTGAACCCTGGAGGTGGAGTTTGCAGTGAGCCGAGATGGCACCACAGTACTCCAGCCTGGGTGGCAGAGCGAGACTCTGTCTCAAAATAAAATAAAATAAAGAAGGAATAGTTATTTAAAATGTTGGAAACAGCCTCAAAACTGCAGAATTGTTACAAATACAGTACAACATCCTCAACAGCACTTCTTAGCTAACCCCAACTTGTTTTAGAGAAATAACTGGAATAGTATGGAAAACAAACAGCTGGAGAGTAAATTGGTCTCTTGATACCCAGCAACCCTGGATATTTGTTGAATTTCCTTAGAAGCAAGATGTCCATCTGCATCACTACGGTACAGTCGTCGACATTAGGACACTCAGTGACGTCTCCATTTCTGCTGTTAAATCCTCAGACACCATTTAGGTTTCAGCGGTGAGCCCCATAAAATCCTTCACAGCAGAAGGATTCAGCTCAGAATCCTGTGTGAGCTTCGGTTGGTGTGTCTTTTTAATTTCTTCGTATGTGGGACAATCACGCGATGTTTTCCGGAATTCTGTGACCTTGATACTTATGACAATTACAGGCCAGCTGTTTTGTAGAATGGCCTTCTATTTGAATTAGTTGATATATCCTCATGATTAGATCCAGGTTTATTCATCTTTAGCAGGAACATCACAGAAGTGACACTGTGCTCTCACTGCATTCTTTCAGGTGGTCACAATTTTGAGTTGCCTCATTACTGGTGATGATCTCTTTGATCATTGAGTAGGATGGAACTGCCAGTCTTCTCCGTCGTAGAAGTCCTTATTTTCTCATTGTAATTTAGTAAATATTTTGTAAGGTGGTAGCTCAAAGTGATATAAATATTCCTTTCTCATCGAATTGTTGATTTATTCATCATTCGTCATAGTATGACACACGGTTTTGTTATCATTCAATGGGTTATAATCTATTACTATTATTATTTATTTCGGTGCTCCAATAAAGTTCCTTTAAACCATCTTATGTGTCCTTTGAACATGTTGTTTTCATTCTTTGAGTGCTTCTTTTCTGGTTCAAAGAGATGTTCCACATTCACCTTGGACTTCTGTTGTTCGTCGTGAATGAACCATTTCCCTAAGAAATCCTGGCTTCTTGGTAGAGAATGGGATTTAGAAGCCAAGATCTGGGCGGTGCATGTGCTTGTTAGTATTATAGTTGTGCCTCTCCAGAACTCTTAGTGGATAGAGCTGGAGAATACTTGAATGCATATATGTATATGTTGGGACACTCGCATAGGTGATACACATGCATAAAAACACATTTATTTCTACATCTTACTATGTAGGCTGATATCAAGGCGTTTACACTGATACCTCCAATTCTGATCCAACACTCAGGGGTTTGTTCTCATTCTTTCTGTATTTGTAAAAATTCTGTCATTTCTGTGACGGAAATCTGACACGTGTCTATGTAACCAGCCTCTCAGTGCTTCTCTCCCTCACAGCAAAGGCTCTGATACCTGATGTCAGACTGCCACTGTGGGTGATCCTGATGTCAGACTGCCACTGTGGGTGAACCTGATGTCAGACTGCCACTGTGGGTGACCCTGATGTCAGACTGCCACTGTGGGTGATCCTGATGTCAGACTGCCACTGTGGGTGAACCTGATGTCAGACTGCCACTGTGGGTGACCCTGATGTCAGACTGCCACGGTGGGTGATCCTGATGTCAGACTGCCACGGTGGGTGACCCTGATGTCAGACTGCCACTGTGGGTGAACCTGATGTCAGACTGCCACTGTGGGTGATCCTGATGTCAGACTGCCACTGTGGGTGAACCTGATGTCAGACTGCCACTGTGGGTGACCCTGATGTCAGACTGCCACTGTGGGTGATGTCTTCATCCCGTTTTCCACATTCCATGACAGGCCACCCTTTCATGTGGATACGCCATGCTGGGTTGCTCCCACATCTAGACATCTTCCTTGTCCCACTGCTGACTCCCCATGTCAAGCTGGCCCTCTGACTCTGGGAATCTACCTTGGAGGGAGGGAGTAGGAACAGGAAGAAGAAGAGCTCTTCTCTATTTCCTTGATAAGGTCTCATTCTGTCACCCAAGCTGGAGTGCAGTGGAGTGATCATGGCTGTCTGCAGCCTTGGACTCCTGGGCTCAACGTGATTCTCTTGCCTCAGCCTCCCGACAAGCTGGAACTGCAGGTGCGCACCACCGTGCCTGGGTGATACTTAAATTTTTTTGTAGATACAGGTTCTCATTTTGTTGCCCAGGCTGGTCTTAAATTCCTGGCCTCAACTGATCCTTCCACCTCAGCCTCCCAAAGTGCTGGGATTGTAGGTGTGAGCCACTGTGGCTTGGCCCATTGTCATTTTTAATATCCCAAGTGAAGCTGTTTGGAATATTTTATTTTTGAAAACACTATTGCACTTATTAAGGAAAATGTTACGTATACAGTTAAATACTTTCTTAATGTCATCAATAGGTTCTTGGAAACTGCTATTTTAAGCAAAATGATGCGTAATGAAACTAATTTTACCATAGGCTAATGGATATAAATAGGGTTAAGTTCCTGTGGCATATTTTCGGCCACAAAAACATCACCAAACTTCTAAACAAAGACCCAAAACACTTCTAATGGTAAGCATGGAAATGAATGTTAACTAGACATACCTTTAAGAAAGATTGATTAAAACAAGGAAGATAATTGTTTAACCAGTCAGTGAATGACAGCTGTCGTGGTGGTGGTGGGTTAAATTAAGGAATAAATGTTTGCGAAGGGAAAATTGTCAGGAGCACCCTCCACCACCACACAGTTCACAAACAAACAATAAATATGGCGGACACTCTGAGCGCTTTTGTGCTTCATGCATTTGTATGGTCACCATATACTTTACACATTTCTGTTTTACAATACTTTGTATTCATTCATTCATTCATTCATTCATTCATTCATTCTGTAACCCAGTGTTCCAGTTCAGTGTTGCAGGGGGCCAGAGCCTATCCTGGTACTATAAGGAACAAGGTGGAACCCCCCCTGGATAGGGTGTCATTTCATCACAGGGCACACTTGACACACATGCCCACACTCGCTCAGACTGGACATTTTAGACATAGCAATGCACCTAATGTGCACGTCTTTCAGATGTGGCAGGAAACTGGAGTACCTGAGGAAAACCCATACAGACATGGGGAGAAGAGAACGGGGAGATTCCGCACACTGGCCTTGGCCAGGAATCGATTTTTTTCCCCTCTTACCAATGTTATCGTGAAATGACATTGAATGAAACGTTATTCAAAGACCTGCCGTATACAGAAAGTCCCCAATGGTTCGAATTGTGATTTTTTGACCTTATAATCGTGCAAAAGTGATACGCATTTGGTAAAAACCATATGAGTAAACCATACAAACCATTCTGTTCTTCACTTTCAGTACAGTATTCAATAAATTACATGAGTTATTCAATACTTTATTATAAAACTGTGTGTGTTAGATGCTTTTTCACAACTGTAGTCTAATGTAAGTGTTCTGAGTGTGTTGACGCTAGGCTAGGCTAAGCTATGATGTTTGGTAGGTTAGGTGTATTAAATGCATTTTTGACAAGATATTTTCAACTTAGGATGGGTTTATCAGAATGTAACCCTCTCATACGTGGAGGCGCATCTGTAATGACTTTTGTTTCGTGAGCTGTAGTTTAAACTAATGAATGCAGTGGTATATGCCCTTGGTTAAGTGGCCTAGCTTGAAAAATAAAACGAAACCTGAAAACTAGGAAAAAATGGATCTTGTTGTTTGGGAAGGGAAGGAGAACTTGAAGTGGTTTTTCAAAAGGGTACCCAGCACTCAAGTACCTTTCTTTAATCTTTAACAAAAGGACTATTTTTGTGGCAATTGTTGTCAACATCTCTGCCATCCGCATATGTGGCCAGAAAGCTAGAGTTCAAATAGCACTCGTTATTGAAAACCAACTTCTTTATGGATTTATTGGCACAGTGGTTCCGAATTTTTAGACTTCCTATCTTCCTCCTGTTTGGCCAGCCATATTCTCAGAGCTCCCTGCTCCAGCCAGCCTCTCTAATGGCTCCTACGGTGAAGCTCTGTTAGCGCTTCCATTGGAAACCTACCAGGATGGCTGCATGCTGGCGGGGTGCCCCTCTCGAGAAAGCTGCAGCCCCAGTGGGGCATCTCAGGGTGGAGTTTTTCCACCCTGCTTCTGGCTGCTCTCCAGACCCTAGAGTGTCTGTGAGATTTTTGCTCCTTCTCCTTTAACAACAGACAAACAAACAATAACACTATTACGTGGACGTAGCAGGGACGTGGGATGTGTGTGCATGTGTGCAGCGGAGTGGGCTGTTCAGTTAGCTCCCCAGCAGTGTTCTTCTGCCACTGGGATTTTTTTGGTCAGTGTGACCTCATGAGAAGTGGTAGCAGTACTATAAGTTAGGTCTGTATCTCTAGAGGATTTCCCTATCAGGGACCTTTTTATTTCCCTGTGGTTGTCTAAGCAAGACAATGGGAATCTCCCACTGGGTATTATTAACTATCTTTCCTAGACCATTCTTTGCACAAAATGCTGACTTAATGAGAGTTTAAGTCACCCTTAGCAATTTCTCAAACTTCAGACTGTGGCATGTTACAGGATGGCAGCTGTTTAATAGATATCAGAACAGCCTTCATGTTTTCATGGTAGGGTTGCCAGATTGAGGAAATAAGTATACGGAATGCCCAATTAAAGTTGAATTTTAGATTTACAGCAATTTTTTTTAGTGTAAATATGTACTGTGCAGTACTTGGGATATGCTGTTATGAAAAATTATTTGCTGTGTTTTGGAAATTCAACTTTATCTGGGTGGGCTCTTTATCTGGCAGCTCTACTCCATGCATTTTTGCACGATGTAGTAATTTGGATATATGTTGTACTTAGAATATTATGTATATATGATTCGTTCCTAAAAAGCGACTGGCTTCAGAAATAAACCCTTGAGTGCATGAAATTTTGAGCTCCTTAAAAGGCAACTGCAGTTGAGCTGGCAAATCACATAGGCCAGATTTCCAGACCAAGTTGGCCATCGTAGGCAAGAACTTGAAGTTACATCATCTAGCATCTCCCGATACTCTTTTTTCATCCGTTATCTTTAGTTTGTAAGTTAAAAATTTGGGCTAAGCATTCCCTTCAAAAAACAAAGCATCTTTCCTTTATTCATTGAAAAAAAGATGGAAATCTGTAGTCTTAAACAATATAGACTGGTGTATATGAGGTTGTATTTGTGCATATAGAAAGAAAACAGAAGAGTTTTATAAAGCCTTCTGCCTTGCTTTGTCTTTTGTTTGGCCGGTATTTCCTTTGGTATATTCTGCAAGAAGACCAGAGAACCAAACGACAGTAGTCAAGATCTCCCCCCGCCCACTCCCTGTTAGATACTCTCTTTCCTATCCTCTGACACATTTGATTCAACTAACACCCTCCTGGAAGGACAAGTGGTTATTCCTAATTTTGTAAGTTAGAAATTCTGCCAACTGGGCTGGGTGTGGTGGCTCACGCCTGTAATCCCAGCACTTTGGGAGGCTGAGGCAGGTGGATTGTCTGAGGTCAGGAGTTCAAGGCCAGCCTGGCTAACATGGTGAAACCCCATCTCTACTAAACATAAAAAAAAAAAAATTGCCGGGCGTGGTGGCGGGTGCCTGTAGTCCCAGCTACTCCGGAGGCTCAGGCAGAAGAATCACTTGAAACCTGGAGGTAGAAGTTACAGTGAGCTGAGATTGTACCACTGCACTCTAGCCTGGGAGACAGAGGGAGACTCCATTTAAAAAAAAAAAAAAGAAAAGAATTTTTCCAAACTAAGCAGTTTATTGGTCACTTTCCCAAAGGATAAAAGATTTGTCTTCTTATAAAGTCTTAAAAATGGTCTCATTAACTGTGTGATTGAATGAGTGGCTTCCTTTGTAGGCCCTTCTGTTCTCAGGAATGCCATTCCACCTTCCCCTGTGTCTCTGGTCTATGACCCCTGGAAGAGATTACTTGAAAGCACACTCATAATTTTGTTTCACATTCATGATTTGGCTTGAAGAGAATTAGGAATTATTATTTGAGCCTTTTTAATAGTTTGCTGCAGGCTTTGGGAAACTTTTTCTGTAAAGGGCAACATGGTAACTAACATGCTTTGCAGACATACAGTCTCTGATGCATACTCTTTTACAACCCTTTAAAAATGTGGCAACCATTTTTAGCTTGTGAGGTATACCAAAGTCAGCTGTGGGCTGGCAGTAGTTTTCCTGAGTGTTTGTCCTTAGAAATATATTCCATGGAGAGTTTTGTGGGTTCTGCAATTTACCCATTATTTTTGATACATGTAGAAGTGGGAGCGAACACTTAGCAATAAAAATATGTGACAAGCTGTGGGCACTATAATATCCTGGAGGACGCTGTCTCTCCCCGTGCCCCTACTTCCCCTGTGGCAGTTACTCATATTTTTAAAAGGAGAATCTTGCTATTTCTTGTTAAATTTTTGGAGTTTTTGTGTTTGCTAAACAAAATGTCATTCTGATGAATTTCTTTTGACAGGTATGTAGGAGCAAGTGGTCGTATAGCAAATTCATGCCCGAAGGCATGAGAAAGCATGACACGACATCGGCTTGTCTTCTCTTTGCATTTATTTATTACGACATAGAGTATTTGGTGAAATTTTCATAGAACATCCTAGCCAGTTTATCTATGTTTCTGAACCGTCAATTCTTAAACTGCATAAGCATTTTATTTTGAAACCTTATGGGGAGGGATGTTACATTCACATAGGATTGTAACTCAATAGGAAGTTTGCCCGTTGCTCTGCTTAATCTTTTCATGGATTTTTTTTTGAAAGATGATGCCTGGTGTTCCTCCAGATCGCAGTGGTAACAACAGGCAGACCCCCAAAAGCACCTAAGGAGAGAGACGGCCCACTAGAGTCCATCGTACATTTCATACCTTTCCAGCTGCTGTTCTTAGTGATGGGGGTAAAGCCATTCAGGCACTCCTGGTCTTTTCTTATATGTGGAAATTGGGGTATTTCTCATCACTTTTTCCCTCTTAAACTTTTACAAATGATTTTTGGGCTCAAATGCAATTGTGAATAGACAGACATAGCTTCTAGGAAAGCCGTTGGGATCCACTGAATTGTGACTGTCAGACAAAGGCATTTTGTTTAGAAGGCTTGTCCCAAAGTGATGTTGGAGTCAGAAAGAAGGGCCGCCAGCGTCTCGTTCTTTCTGCTGTGAACTAATAGGAAAGCTGATGTTTGCTGAGTGGATGTCTGTACTCACTGTCCAAACAGATCTGTGTTTGCCAACTGTGAACATATTGCTGCCTCTGTGAGGCACTCTATCATGCCTTGAATGGATCCTCTTGTGTTCAGAATTTTCTGACTCAAAGAGAGGGAGAGAGAAATATTTCTTTCAGACTTCAGCATTCACTGTAGTATCCATAGTCTCATCAGACCTTTAGAAACCAAGCATGCACCGGAGATGCTTCTTAAAGAGAGTGAGAAAAGAGCAGAGAAAAAGGAATAAAGTAAGAGACAGCCCCATTGAAATGCCTTTATTCTGACCACTTGTGGCCAAGTTTTCATAAATAAACCAGGCTGTCTTGGCAAATAGAATTGTGAGAATATTCTTGATTTCTCCTGAGCAAAATAAAACTCTTGAGTTTCCAATTCACGGTCCATTTCTGTGCATTTATATACGTGTACAGACAAAAGCAAAAGCATATGATACATTCATAATGTGTTACTGAGTGGGTGATGGAGTTTGATTTCCCCTGGATCCCTTAAGAAAAGGCTAATTGATACTTAAGAAGAAGTTGTGATTACTTTATAAACTGTCTTTTAATTTTAGACTTACAAACTTACAATATATGAAAGGGTGAAAATGAAGTGGAATTTTTTTGTAGTTACTTTGTATAAGTTGACAATAATAGTACTTTCTGGCAAAGTCTAGTATTCGCTGTGCGAATTGAGGACGGAGCTCCTGGAAAAGATTTGGCATTCCTTGCAATTACCCATTGTTATGTGTCTTAAGTTTCAGAAACCTTGGTTGAGGGGGTGGAAAAACAACATTGCTGATATTGAAATATTGAAACTCAGTGAGCACATGGCATGCACAGGACACTTAACTATTTCGGCCTGAGTTGCTTATTGAGTACATGTTGAACACTTAAAAGCTTCGCTTGGTATTGTGGAGAAAATGGAGAGAGAGGGAAGGACAGAATGCTTTTATGAGTGGAAAGGTAGATTTCTTTTCTTTTTTTCTATTTTTTTTTTTTGAGATGGAGTTTCGCTCTTGTTACCCGGGCCGGAGTGCAATGACGCGATCTCGGCTCACCCCAACCTCCACCTCCTGGGTTCAAGCAATTCTCCTGCCTCAGCTTCCCCAGTAGCTGGGACTACAGGCGTGTGCTACCATGCCCAGCTAATTTTTGTATTTTTAGTAGAGACGGGGTTTCACCATGTTAACGAGGATGGTCTCGATCTCTTGACCTTGTGATCCACCTGCCTCGGCCTCCCAAAGTGCTGTGATCATAGGCGTGAGCCACCGCGCCCGGCCTGGAAAGGTAGATTGCTATGCATCAGTAAACTCTTGCCTGGCCTTAGTCAATGAGAATTCAATGTTGACTTGCTTACTTGCAGTAAAGGACTTTTTTTTTTTTTTTTGGCATAACCCATAAAAGCTTAAAACCAGCATTACCCTCCCCACCACCAGGCTACAGTATTTACCATTTGGTTGTCTGGATATTACTTCTTATCCAGGACTAACTACTCATAGAAAAATCTAGTTCTTTAAACTTACTGGTTAAAACTGAAATATAACAGGAATAGTAGGGACAGTTGCGATAGGAGATGGGATGGCAGCTATGGCTGCCATTGATGTAATTGTCATGAATTCAGCTAGCCCAGCTGGGAACCTAACCATGTGCCAAGTACTCTCCTAAGGATTTTATGTATGGCAGCCAGCTTCTTCCTCAGACAGTCCTGCGAAATTGTTGTTACTGCTTTCATCATTTTAGAGATGAGGGAACCAAGCCACAGAGAAAGGTTTATTAACGTGCCTAGGATTTTGCAACTAGTAACTTGTGGAGTGTGGAATTGAATTTGGAGGAGGATGGTCCCGGTATCTACGACAACTACTGCAGCACTATGGCTGGCCGGGGAAGAAACCTGCATTCTCCTTGTAGACTTTTCCATTTATCTTTCCTTTATATCTTGGAGTATGTGTGTCCTATCATACGGTTTTGGCAAAGTGTTTGAAGGCCATCAAAATCCAACTACTAGGAGACTAAGATCAGAAAGATAATGCTTTCTATAGGTAAAGGAATTTGCTCCTCTTTGTATTTATTACAGAAAGAAGTTCCACATTTAATCAATTCCTGCTTATTATTATAATAAATTGGTTGAATTACATTGTGGTCTAGTAGATAGGGCTGTGTAACACATTTTGTTCAGAACGTAATTGAGAGCTTGGTTTTAAACTTAAAGTCAACCATTATGAGGTATCTTAGTATAAAATCAGGATATTTATGTGTACTTAAATGCTAACATAAAAATATTCAATCATGTATTTCTTTACGATGATAGAATGAGAGGGGATATGCACATATGTAAAGCTTGGAAGCAACATTTTTACAACTGTAGGGTAATAATACTATTGCCTAGAGCAAGTAGCTTTTCTGTGGGGCTATAGGGCTGGGTGAAATTGACCAGTTTAAGATGATTTTTATAGGAGTTAAGTTTATCGCAGCTCATTAATGCTATGTTTAAAAGTTACTGGTTATCTGAAATATTGCCTTGAATGGAAAGAGGGTCATATGTTTCCATTACTAGAGAATTAGGAGCTAAAATAGGTCCTAATTTTTTAGGACCGATTTTTTTGCATTTATAATGTAAATCTGTAACTTATTTATTGGGAGCCTATCTTAAAAAAAAGTTCACTTGAAAGGCAGGGCACGGTGGCTCATGCCTGTAATCTCAGCACTTTGGGAGGCCAAGGCGGGTGGATCACTTGAGCCCAGGAGTTTAGACCAGCTTGGCCAACATGGCAAAACCCTATCTCTACTAAAAATACAAAAGTTAGCTGGGCATGGTTGCAGGTGCCTGTAATCCCAGCTACTCGGGAGGCTGAGGCAGGAGAATCACTTGAATCCAGGAGATGGAGGTTGCCAGGAGCTGAGATTGCACCCTTTCACTCCAGCCTGGGCAACAAGAGTGAAACTCCTTCTGTGGGGTGGGGGAGGGGGGAGGAAGGAAGGGAAAACAGAAAGTATACTCTGGAGACTATCTTTTGGAAAGTGAGTTATAAAAAAAGTAAAAATAGATTACATTTGATAGTGATGTTTTTTGTAGTTTGTATAAACAGTGGCTGAATTTTTAGTGTTTGCACATGCTATTGAACACATGAAACCTATTAAGATGGTTTAGTATATTGGGTTTGCTCAAAAACTAAAATTTATTCAAGTGTCTTCTTTTGAGAGAGAGGTTATGACCAAAGAATAGCTTGGTTTTTGCTCCAAGAGTCTTTGTTTTGGCCTTTTTTGCCTTTGCTTTGCTTAATTTTGTATGTCTTGGACCTGTTTTATTTTATTTTATTTTATTTTTTTGCTTATTTTGAACCTGTTTTTGAGGGGCTCCCATACTGCAAAAACTTTCAAAGAGCTCATCATAGACGAGGGAGCTTCACACCTGGAGTATTCCTAGTCCCAACTTTCTGAATGGCACCTAAGATGACTACCTTCATTTTTTAATCTGCTAGTCAGTAATTTTCAGCAGTCTTTTCTGCTGGGTTTAGGTTTAGTCTGTAAAAGGCAAGCAGGTATTAATTTGCATGAAAACCTGGAGAAATTAGAAAACGTTTGTTGGGTATTACTTTTACCTGATACCTACTGAAAAATCGAAATAGAAATACTTTATCATATTATTAGCACTTTCTCTGCAATCATTAAGAGTAAAAATACAATGGATATCAAATGAATAACAGTTTACAAGGGAAAAAAGTGACCAGAGCATCCCGTGGATCAGATTTGACTACGGGCTGCTTTTGTGAACTTGTGCCTCAGCGTTTTTGTTCGAGAAGTTTTGATAGGTTAGACTTCTCCAGATATACTGAAACATTAATAAATAATTTAGTAAATAGGCCAAGGTTTTATTGAGGTTTTTATGGGCTCAGGAGGGAGGACGTGTATGCTGATTGGTCCATGGGAGGCCATAGGCGGGGCTGGAAAAGGCACCATCCGGTTGGCCAAATGCATCAAGGAAGTTCTCACTCGCATTTGCAGTAGCTCAGTAACCCCAGCACTTTGGGAGGCCCAGATAGGTGGATCTCTTGAAGTGAGGAATTCGAGACCAGTCTGACCAACATGGTGAAACCCCATCTCCACTAAAAATACAAAATTAGCTGAGCATGGTGGCACACACCTGTAATGTCAGCCACTTGGGAGGCTGAGGCAGGAGAATCACTTGAATCTGGGAGAAGGAGGTTGCAGAGAGCCAAGATTGCGCCATTGCCCTTCAGCCTGGGCAACAAGAGCAAAACTCCGTCTGTAAAAATAAATACATAAAAATGAAACAATAATTTATTCAATAGATAATTGAGTAAACTTAAAGGGTTGAAATGTAGCTTAATAAAACCTTAGCCTTAACAATGCTTTCCCCAGTCTCTAGAGGGAAGATCGACTTCTAATTTCCTTGTAAATCTCACTTTATAAAGCCCACACCGGAGAGCACATTCAGCGACTAAGATCTGAACCTTCATTTTTCTCTTTGCTATGGCTGATATTAGTAAGAATATAATATATTGTGATATGAGACCCTGGGAAAGAAAAACCAAAAGTGTGTGGTAAAGCACAAATTAAAGGAATCCGACATTTCTCCCAACTTCTGGGGACCAATAGTAGTTTGAACTTTAATTTAATATGCAGTTAGAGCAATTTAATAGCTTAGGTGGACATGCTATCTACTGTCAGAAATGGATTTTTCAAAACGTGAAGAATAATACACATATTTATTTTAAGCCCTTCTCATATAGTCTTATCCCAGAGGGTGAGCAGGTTAGGGGGCATGAGTAGATAGATAACAAATGGAGAAGACAATGTATAGTTTTAGTGGACAATATTGTTTATTTTTTTATTTTTAAAGTTGGTATGTAATTGTTGGATGTATTGTTGGAATATATGTGATATTTTGATACCGGTATACTATATGTAGTGATCAAATCAAGTTACTGTTGAGTTAGCATCACAGGATCCTTTGGGTGTTGCTTTGCCAGCCAGAAACCTCTGTGATTGGTGACGCCTCTGCTTGAGTTTGCTCCTGCCTGCTGGGCTTCTTCTGCCCACTCTGTGGGGCAGGCTGTGCTCAGCTTGCATTACCGGCCTAGATCCTCGCCTGCCTGATTGAGCCAGGCGCAGAGCAGTGAGGGGTTTGTAAGTGAGTGAGCATGGGGTCTGGGCACTGTGCACAACCAGGCATTCTGGCTGTTGCGGTCGGGTGGGCTGCTCCGGCCTCTGTGCAAGGCTGCAGCTGGACCAGACATACCACAAGCGGCTTCTGCTGTGGGCACCAGTGTCTGGATGAGGGGAACACAGTGGTGCCTGAAAGGTCGGAGATGCCAGGAACCACAGAGTCCCAAACTGGGTGTTACAGCCTGTCACATCCCCAAGGTCTGGGCCCTCAGCAAGGCCACAGCTCTTGTCCTGTTATTATTGCCTGAAGTGTGATGTGCGGGGGTGTGGGTGGGGGTTGTGTTTCAGCCCGTTTGTGTTACAGTGCTCGCAGTCACGCTGGCCTGTGGCTCCTGGGCTGGCCCAGCTCCACCACTGCTTCCTGTTGCATGAGGCGGTCGCCTGGTGCTGGCAGAGGGTGGGAGAGCTATAGTGTTACAGCACCTTTAGCTCCCACCCACAGCGTGGCAAGCTGGCCAGTGAAGTGTTACAGCTCTTTTCTTTCCCACGCTTGGCAAGCCCGGAGTTCTTCCATGTCCAGGAGGAATGAAGTTGCATGGGCACGTGGAGGGTGAGCAAGGCAGAGAGGAGCTGTAAGGAGCAACAGAACAGCTCAGTGGAGAGGAGACCCTAAGTGGTTAGTTAGCTCCTGTCCACAGGCAGGTGGTGAGTCTCTGAGTCTGGCTGAGTCTGGGGTTTTTATAGGCGCAGGAGGGAGAACATGTGTGCCGATTGGTCCATGGGTGGCCATGGGCGGGCCTGGAAAAAGCACCATCCCACTGGCTGCAAGGTATCAAGGCGGTTCTCCCAGTAGCAGACTCCGCCCTGAGCAGGACTCCCCAACACCGAGGCTTCAGGCCCTCCCTGGCTTAAAGGTGGGGTTTCTCCAGGGACCTGCCCCTTCCTGTCTAGGAACCTATCTGCCCCCCCCCCCCCCCCCCGCCCACCATCAACATGCCATCCGTGATGCCCAGGCTGTTTGCCCTGAGGGGTGCCTGCAGGCCCTCGCCGACCCGCCCCCCCACCCCACCCCCACCCCTCGGCCTCGCTCCCATGCTCACTGGTTCCCAGCGTCTGGAGGGAGCTGCGGCAGCAGGGGGCTGGCATGTCAACGCTGCGCGGAGCACACACACATCCGGCTGGGTCGCGGCAATGCTCAGGCCCGGCCACAACTTTGTTCTACCCTGGAGCGGGTGCCAGGGGCAGGGAGAGGCCAGGGAGTGGGAGCAGGCACTTCTGAGCCTGCAGGAGCGCTGGGAGGCCTGTGTCCGGAGCTGCAGCCGCACCCGGGAGTGCAGACTCCCACCCTGCCGACTTGGTAGGGCACACGGCTCCCACTGGGATCACCTGTTCCCAGCCCCTGCCAGCTCCACGAAGCGGCCCCCCGACCCCCATGCAGCTGGCCCCTTGCAGCAGCGGTTCCACATGGGCGGCCACTGCTATCATTATGATACATTTTGATAAAACAAATCATTAGATTTTTCTTAAGATTTCTAGATTTTTTTTCCTGTTTCTGTTTTCCTTTTTCTTTTGAAACAAGGTCTATGTCAGCCAGCCTGGGGTGCAGTGGCACAGTCATGGTTCACTACAGCCCCAAACTCCTGGGCCCATGCAGTTCTTCCGCCTCCGCCTCCCAGGTGTGCTGGGACTATAAGTGTGTGACATCATGTCTGGCTAATTTTTTTATTTTTAAAACATTTTTAGAGCTGGGAATCTCACTTTCTTTGCCCAGGCTGTTGTCAAGACTCCTGGCATCAAGTGATCCTCCTTCCTCGGCCTCCCGAGTATCTGAGATGAGAGGTGTGAGTCCCCACGTGTGGGAAGGTCTGCATCTTTGTAGTATTTTGTTTTAAACTTTTCAGACAAGTGCAAAAAAAAGAAAAAATGAAAAGATTTGCACACGAATATGCAAACGGGTATGTCTCCTGAGAAGAATAAACTAAGGTTTTAAGGAAGAAAACATTCTTTTTTCTGGCTCATGTGAGAGAAATAGCTCAGCTTAGAAGTGACTTGCTTTTTGGATGTGCTACCCGGATGTGTCACCCCTAGATAGAATCATTAAATCATTATTTTTATACACATTCTTAGTGAGTTGAGATTTTGCTGCTGACACATTTGCGAAAGTTGGGATAGAAAAAGTGCTTTACTACTCTGCTGTTCTAGAAACTTTTAAGTTGAAGTAACAGATTAAAATATTTCATATGAAGAGAACTTTATGATTTCATACGGCAATATACACACTGAAAAACATATAACTGTTATAATATAATGAAATTACAAATAGTATAAAAATTACTTGTAACATAAATGTAAAAACGTAGGTTTTTAAGTATGAGTCCAGTGCTGATTGAATAGTAAGGATCCCAGTAACCTAGTATAATTCAGGATGAAGAAACAGAAATCGTGACCTTCTTCAGGTCTGAACTTGGCAGGACTGTGTTAGCAGACTCTGCCTGTCTCTGCAGTGGGTTGAGTTCCTCCCTGGCCCACTGACCCTGGTGTAGAGAAGAAGTTGGCTGGACTTATTTCTGAATTTGACTGTGAGTAGCCCGGAGCTGTAATTTCCCACACCTTTTCGAACCTAATTTTGCAAAGGGGCATAAATAAGGTAGATTGTTAGAAGGACCCAAGGGGAATGGTTGGAAGTCATGTCGTAGAAGGAGAAGGTAAAGAAAGCCCAGATAGTTTTGTCTCTGGAAGAGGAGGGCTGATGGGATTCAGCTGCCTAAGTCTGTATCTGAATCTTGTTTTATAGAATTGGGGTTACATTTAGTTTTGGCTCTTAGGAACAAGGTTCAGATTTCTGCCTATGAAAAAGGGAAACCCTTTACCAATGAATTGCTTAAAAAATGGAATTTGCTGCATTTTGAGATCATGAACTCTACATTGAAGTATTCTGCTGCTCGCTAGAAATTTTGTTCAAACATTCAAGCCTTAAATGGGGAATTTGTCTGGATGACTGTTAAGATCCCCAAGAGAATTCCAATTCTGTTATCTTGGCTGTCAACTAAATATGTTCATTAATATTTTATCAACTATTCTACCTACTTCCTGATTCTTAGATGCATACTATTTCATATTCAACTATCACCAAGGACCATTAATCATATAAATAAACAGCAGTAATTTCATAGACTGCTTCTTCATAGAGTGCTTATTATTCTATATTATATAAAACCCTGTGATCATTTTGTTGTTGCCATGGAAGTACAGCAGTTGTTGCTTTATTATGATTGAAGCTGGGGGACTATTTTTAGCCAATTTTAGACTATTTTTAGTCATCTTTGCCAGCTGAAGTATATTCAATTAAATACCCATTAACAGGATAAAGTTTATGGAACTCTGCTAATGACTCTTTTTCCCTCTTTACTTTCAAACATTGTGATGACATTAAAACTTAGCTAATTGGGCTCAAGGTAATTACAAATGAGATGTGCTTCAAGAATCTTGAATGAGCTTATTTTTTTCTACCTTCTATTTGTTTTTACTGCGTTCTAAGTCATTCTTTTGAACTGGTTCATAGCACATTTGTATCAAACCCAGTGATCGGGGTTGCCTGGGGAAGTTGGGCTGCTTGCAGTGAAAAGCAGACTGGAGCCCTGGAATTCTACATTTTCAAAAAGGCCTAGAAATTTTGATGTAATAGACATTTGAGGATGATAGCAGGAAGAATTTAGAAATTGTCAACTGACAGCTGTTTTCTAGAATCTGCAAGCATAGACCTACCTGACACCAGTATCACCCAGCGTGTTACTCGACAAGGAAGTACAAAAACTATCAGGTTTCTCCTCTTTTACTTTGCATTATGGGCAATTAAGTAACTTGCGCAGGGCCATGCAGCGTGAATCCTGTATCTCCACTGAGCCATTTGGTTTTGATGGGGATGGACTGAAGAGAAGAACTTGACAAAATACTGGAAAGCTGAAATGAACCAGTGACCAGCTCTGGATTCCTGTGATGACTTGTATCACTTACCGTTTTGAATATCATGTACATGCTATGGTCACAGTGTGTCACGAGGACAGTTGGAAAACAATTCAATTCAGATTAATTGGGGCCGTGTATTTTTCTGGGTGTGGCTTTTCTGCCTTGTTTGTAGTTTACACACAAATCATCAAATTATTTCCTTCCTTTGTATTTTTCTTCCATGTTAGATATCTGTCTGGTTCCTCCCTTCTTTTTCAAAGAGAGAGGATCAGCTTTCTGCCCCAGATCCTTCTTTCTCCTTATCTGTTCTCCACTTTATTTTAGTAACATTCCCGTGCAGACACCCTAACAGACCTGAGCTCAAATCTGTGGCCAGGAAATTGTTACTCAGGTACTTTGACAGTGTTTTACCCATCTAGAAATGAATGCGATCCCTAGACAAGCGTGAGGCTGAAGGTGCGTCTCACGGAACCTCGGGACATGTGAGCCTTTACACATGGGAACATGGGGATTCTTTTACAGGTAAAGTCTTAGGTAGGCAAGCCATAAACCACGGTGGTTTCGCAAAGGCAGTGATAGAGATAAAGTGATGAGGAAACTCCTGTTTTCTCAGTATTCAGTTTTGTCTGGAAAAGGGAGGAGTATAATCCTAAAGTTTTGCCTTGAAGGGATTTGTGAGTTGCTCCTACGTGTATGTCATGTATATCCTTTGTTTGTGCTCATACTCTTGCTTAACCGTGGATGGTGCTACAGGTCTTGATCGACTTACGACCTGTGCAACTGACGACCATTCGACTTGACGACCACAATCGCTAGCCACGACTGCTCCGCGTCTGGCAGCGCTAACGTTGCCCAGCTGGGCGTACGACAGTGCGGACCAGCTTCCGGCAGCACGGCCATCTCCACGTGCACCGTTTCAACTGTACATAGAGCCGACTCAACTTACCACCAAATCGTGTTGCGACCGGTCTGTCGGGACCAATCGTGGTCCTAAGTCGAGCACTCGCTGTACAGGCATAACTCCCGGTTTTGATGGCCTCTTGCTTTTAGTGATGACTCGGCAATTTTGCCTTCTCCTCATTCTTACCTAAGACAGCCTAGTGTTTTTGCCTTTCCAGATGAGCAAACCAAAGGCGTAGCAGTGGTTTTGAGGAGCTAACTTTCATGTATCTGTTCCGTTGAAAAGCTTGTTGCCTTTTCAGCTCAGGATAAACAGCAGTCAGTCATCCAGGAGAACTTTCTGGTAACCTGTTACCCCACATGTAGACCCTCCATTTCAGTTGGTCTCAGGCCCCCTTTGTAGATGAAGGGCTGATTTTTTGGGAACGTGACATTGTAGCTTGTTTTGTAAAATCGCTTGTTTCTGCGGAGGCGACATGCCAAAACTAGAAGCATCTATTGGTGCAGCCATAAAGCAGTCTGGTGCCTCTCAAACAATAACTTTGTCAGTTCATTTTTATGGCTGAGAAAACAGCAGTCTAGGTGACCTGACTTTCCCACAGTTGCTTGGGGGCGTTTACTGACTGCCCTTGATCAGACTCCGAACACTTCAGGGACGGGAGAGCCTGACCTGTTTGCAGTGGCTGTTTACCCTCAGTGCTCAGCCCACCGTTGGTTTTTCACCCAAAAACAAAAGAGTAAAAGCAGCAGGCCGGTGTGTAGGAACTCTCCTGTACTCTCCAGACCCTTTCTGTGTGGTTTAGGTAAGGCAGAGACTGGGACTACATACGTCGAACTCATGAGGTCCCAGCTGCTGGAGAGCTTAGAGGGCTTTTTATTAACAATGAAGACACTTTTGTAAAATTAAGTTAATTTTTGGAGATTGCTGGTCTTTTCCAGCGTGACACTGGAGTGACGATGAGTGAGCGAGCAGCCTTCTAGATTGGAGAGAAAGTGGCATCAGGTAGATAAAGCAGGACTCTGTGTTTTTATTTTTTGTTTGTTTGTTTGAGAGTCTTGCTGTGTCACCAGGCTGGAGTGCAGTGGCACAATCTTGGCTAACTGCAACCTCCGCCTCCTGGGTTCAAGCAATTCTTCCGCCTCAGCCTCCCGAGTAGCTGGGACCAATTGCCACCATGCCTGGCTAATTTTTTTTGTATTTTTAGTAGAGATGGGGTTTCACCATGTGGGCCAGGATGGTCTCAATCTCTTGACCTCATGATCCACCCACCTTGTCCTCCCAAAGTGCTGGGATTACAGGCATGACCCACCGCACCCGGCTGACTCTGTGTTTTATGGAATGTTTGGTTCATTTTTTTTTTTTTTTTTTTTTTCATTTCCACCATCACTCTAGATTTTCCTTAGTAGTTCTAGTCCATACATCCTGAACACCTCGCTCTATTGCCTTTGGACTTTAAGTGCACGACTTAAAAGAACTAAGCTAGTAAATCACTTTAGGATGTCAATAAAATGCTTTACAGTGTTGTCGAAGACTTTGCTTTATGGCAAGCACTCTTGCAGGGGCAATGGAAGGACCCACCCTGAGAGCCGTTAAAAGCGATCCTCTGTGGTTTGCTTTGTAAGCCTCACTAAAGCAACAAATAATCGAAATCTCTGAAATACATTGAGTAATGATACATTGGTAAAGCAATACGTGATGATTACTTGTAATACAGCTTTCAGGTTGGTGATGTTTCTCATGTTCTTTCATTTGTAACGGATGAATAATGTAAAACAGAACTTGTGAGGAATACAGTGACATTTTGTTGTCTGGTTAATAATTTCATCACTGTTTGCAAAATTGCCCTGCTAGAGCATGACCTTGGAATTGTAAAGCAGAATACAAAATAGGAAATGCATATTGGCCCATGAGTTCTTCATGGACTTGTTATAAAAACCCTTGTTGGCTGTCCTGTCTTTTGCTCACTCCTTGGCTTCCCTGGGAGAAGAGGGCCTTGTGACCAGGCAAATGGGATGGAAGTAGGGGTCTGTGGAGGAAGAGGAGGCAGGGTTTTATTCATTTCTGTTCCCTTCCATCACTCTTCTGAAGCACAGAGAAAACTGGTGAGAGAATGGCAGGCAATCCTGTTCAAAGACTCAAGGGCCGGGTGCGGTGGCTCACACCTGTAATCCCAGCACTTTGGGAAGCCAAGGTGGTGGATCACCTGAGGCTGAGTTTGACACCAGCCTGACCAACATGGTGAAACCTCTTCTCTACTAAAATACAAAAATTAGCCAGACGTGGTGGCAGACACCTGTAGTCCCAGCTACTCGGGAGGCTGAGGCAGGACAATTGCTTGAACCTGGGAGGCGGAGGTTGCAGTGAGCCAAATTGTGCCATTGTACTCCAGCCTGCGTGACGGAGCAAGACTCTGTCTCAAAAAAAAAAAAGACTCGGGGCCAGTGCAGTGAATAAGTTCTGCCCCATTCCTGCTGAGACCTCCCTCAGTTACTCTGCCTGAATCATCTTTTAATGAGCCGTCTTTCTTTCTGATTCTTTTCTCTACAAAATGAGTAAACTTTAATATTATTCTTTAACATCTTGGTCTGCATTTTACCTCAGGGCATTTAAATTTTCATTGTTCTACTAAGTGGACTATGGGGGGATTTTTGTACCTTCAACAAATTTGTTTAGAGAATACTACTAGGAGTGATGCTCATCTAGTCCTGTCTCCTGGGACCTCCTCTTGAGTTTGTTATTAGCCGAAATGCGAATAGGTCCGCTTTACTCTGAGAAAGTTTGGAGGCCTCTCTGATGCTCTTCGTGGGCCGAAGAAAAAATGCCGCGATGGTTTGCTTTTAAAGGTTTTGAAATGAAGCACTTGACGCTCTTTCGGATGCCTTTGTTTTACTTTTGCTGTTGATAGTTGCAGAGACTTTACTTGTTAAATATCAGAAGCCTTTTCTCCGTATTATTGAGTTGTGTTTGTTTAATTCTTTAGGGCTTTAATGTTTACAAGGTCCTGGCTTAAGTATAAATAAGCGCATATCCTTGGATTACCTGCCAATCCAAACCTGACATTAAAGATCAAAACAAAGAAAGATGGGATGTTAGTATTCATTTAAATAAGTTTAACTGGCTGGGCACAGTGGCTCCTGCCTGTAATCCCTGCCCTTTTGGGAGGCTGAGGTGGGAGGATCGCTTGAGCCCAGGAGTTCAAGGCCAGCCTGGGCAACATGGTGAGACCACATCTCTACAAAAAATACAAAAATTAGTGCATGTAGTGGCTTGCCTGGGGTCCCAGCTACTCAGGAGGCTGTGGCGGGAGGATCTCTTGACCCCAGGAGGTTGAGGTTGCGTTGAGCTGTGATCATGCCACTGCACTCCAGCCTGGGTGACAGTAAACAAGTAAGTTTAAATGATAAGGTGATCCTGAATGTTGTTTATTTGTTGACTAAGTAACTTATGTTTCAAATTGGGGCAAGGTGATAAAGTTTAACTTGGAAGAGCAGAGTCCCGAGACCCAGGGAGAGTCAGCTTCACCACCAGTCTGGATGTATGGAAACCGCTGTTCGTTGCTTTTGCAAATACTGATTTCTTGGACCCTGTCGCGTAGGTCTTCTACCTAACTTTTCAATTATTTCTGCTGCTAGAACCAGACTTTTCACGAAATGCTCATGCTGCTTGTGTTTGGGCTACATGCCTGACTCCATGCTGAGCTACACAGAAACCTCAGGCCAAAAGCTGGGTCTCGCCTTCCCCCACGTGGTTCTGTGCCTTACTCATTCTGCATGCCATTCTCTCCATAACTAAGAACAGAAATGCTTGTTCTCTTCGATGTCATTGTGACCTTGGCGTCCTGCACAAGGTCTGGCGGTTCCATTGGGTTCAACAGAGGTTCGTGGAACTGAACAAAGCAACAAGAGTTCTAAAAACTGGAGTCGAAGGTGATATTACAAGCCTGTCTCCTGGTACCTGATGTCTTTGGCAGTCTTAAAGCTTGCATTTCTGTCACCCGGAATTTAAATCAAGTTCTTTTTGAAACCATGTTAGGTCGTCATGCCTGCGGTGAATGGATTCACCAACTTTCTGTACCATTCATTGCTGGTCGCTGAATTTTGAGTATTCTTCCCCCACCCACTCGGAGGGTACTTGTTATCGTCCAGCTCCAGAGTTTCTTGCCTCTAATCAAACAATTGCTTCTGCTTTGTGCAGTAGTTTGTTGTGTGTTATAAAATCTTCTGTGTGACTTTTAATTCCTTACACCATCCTGCACAATCAATGTTGATTGAATTTAATAAAACATAAGCTAACAAAAGTATAGCATTATATATTTACACAGAAACTGTATAGGTTTTTCTTTCTTTCTTTCTTTCTTTCTTTCTTTCTTTCTTTCTTTCTTTCTTTCTTTCTTTCTTTCTTTCTTTTCTTTCTTTCTTTCTTTTTTGTTTTTTTGTTTTTTTTTTTTGAGACGGAGTTTGGCTCTTGTTACCCAGGCTGGAGTGCAATGGCGCGATCTCGGCTCACTGCAACCTCCGCCTCCTGGGTTCAGGCAATTCTCCTGCCTCAGCCTCCTGAGTAGCTGGGATTACAGGCACACACCACCATGCCCAGCTAATTTTTTGTATTTTTAGTAGAGACGGCGTTTCACCATGTTGACCAGGATGGTCTCGATCTCTTGACCTTGTGACCTCGTGATCCACCCGCCTACCCACCTCAGCCTCCCAAAGTGCTGGGATTACAGGCATGAGCCAGCGCGCCCGACAGATTTTTTTTTTCTTTAAAAAAAAAAAAAAAAAAAAAAATTTAAGCCTAAAAACAACTTGATAAAGTAGCCAATTGGGTAGATAACCTCGAATATTGACATTGAGGGAAACTGGGAGTTAAGAAGCTTGTCTTATGATGTGAGAATTAAACCCTGGTCTTCCTACTCCTGATACCCTTACAACACCTAAGTAACAAAACAAGTTCAAAGAGAAATGTTTGAAAGAAAAGACTTGAATTTCAAATTGGCAAGACAGAACTGTTAACTAATGCAGGCCTTGTGATTCGAAATGGCTAAGTGAGAAGAGGTGGCTGCCCTTACTTACGAATTCTATCGGCACCTCCGTTTTGGTTCTTGATAGTGATAGATGTTAAGATTTCAGCAGGAAGATTTAGTCATTGAGCAATTTGTTGTTTTTCTCACTTGCTTTTTTTTAAAGACAGTTACTGGACCAGACTAGAAATTCTTGAAAGAAAGCCAATGCCAGCGAAAATGGAGAAGATCGACTTTCAGGAAAAGAAAAAGGGGCGGGGCGGGGGGGGTGGTGCTGGTCCTTTGATTTAGAGCTATCTGAGGACATTCTGAAAGTTAGCACACCCAACTTTCCAGGGTTTCCTAGAAATTGGGGAAACAGAACAGGTCATTTGGGACACACGGAGGACTCGGGTTAGGAGGAGTAGATAGCTGTGACAAAGCAACACCCTTCCCTTGTTCTTTTTTTCTTATTTTTTAATAACCATAATTAGGTTATCATGAAGATACTACATTTTCAGGAGGAGCCTGTTCTTGCCAAGCTACAAGATGGCAACATCTTTTAGAAGAAAGAGTGAAGAGCAAAACAGCTCACTTGCTCACCTAAGGAAACTGTGTAACTCATTTGGCCTCTGTGGTGAATGATTCCGCTGTGGTAACCTCTTTGTTCACATGGTGTTTCTCTTCTACTGGGGCAGTGTTAAAGTTATTAAGATACTATTTGTTAAGGCAGGGTGCTAGGCACTTTATATGTGTTACATCTTCCAGTCCTTAAAACCACCCTTGAAATTAGCAGTGGTCTTCCCTTTTGGTAGGCCAGTAAAGTGTTGATCAGAGAGTTTTAAGAAATTTGCCCTAAGGTCATATAGAAAGTGATGGAGTCCAGGTGCAAGCCCAAGCCTCCCTAGGGCCTTCCTGGCTTGTTAACTCTCTGGCTGGGTACCTTTGGGAAGAAGTAGTTGTAGGTTAGAGAGACCGGTATGCCTTCCCCCATTTTACCTGAGCCAGAGGAATGTGCCATCAGTACCTAGCTTCTGTGCGAAAATAACACCTTGAAAGAAAGCAAGTTTGCCAGCAGCATTTTAAGGAACAAGAGATCTTACTTTCAAAGGAAAGTGAAATTAGAAAAACAAGAACTGAGTTCTCAACGCTGTCATTCCATCCCTTGCCTGTTCTTTCCTGGGCTGGTCAACTTGCTTCTGGGCCTCAGTTTGTTTATTTATAAACTGTGAGATTTCTACTATGTCCTAAGGACCTCTAACCCCCTTGGTTCTGCAATTACTAAGGTTTCCACAGGATAATAATCTTTGTAAGTCTTGTAAAATGTAGACAGTGCCTGAAATGCCTCCTTGCGTGCGTTTGTTTGTATGTCTGTTTCCCCATAGGTGCTTGTGGATAGACGATGCAACTCTTGGGTTTTGCATAGCACCGCATTTAGAAATAGTGTCCTTCCAAATATGAATGTATATGCAATGAAGATGTGCTCTCAGAGATTTAGACGCAGGTGCTCTTTGGTAGCTTGTTAGCAACCCCCGTTTGACTATCTTATCTTTCTTTTGGTTATTTGCATAATTTTTAAATTCTTTTTTTGTTAAGGTGAAATGCGTAAAACATGAAATTAACTCATTTAGCAAATACACCTATTCAGTGTTATGCGACCACTACTTCTGTTTCCAGAACGTTTTTTATCACCCCCAAAAGCGGGATCCATTGAGTGGTTGCTCCTCAGTCCTGCAAACCTTCCACCCACCCTCCTGTCTCAGCCTTTGGCAACCCCCAATCTGAGTTCTGTTTCTGTCGATTTATGTATTCTGAATATTTCACAGAAGTGGAATCACACAATATGGGTGATCTTTTGGGTCTTATCCTAATGCTTTCAAGCTTCATCAGCATTGTAGCGTGTATTGGTACTTCATTCCTTTTTATGGTTGAGTAGTATTCTACGGTTGGTACATACCACATTTTATCCATCCATCTCCTGATGGACGTTCCAGCTGTTGATGTCTGTTGAGTATTGTGAACATGAACACATGTACAGGCTGCCGTGAGCATGCCTGTAGATGTGTCTGTGTGAGTATGTGTTTTCACATCTCTTGGCTGTATTACTTTTAATGGCAAAAACCACAATTACTTTTGCACCAACCTAACACAACTACAAGTGGAATTGGTGGGTCATAAGGTGATTTTACGTTTAACTTTTTGAGGAAGTGCTAACTTTTCCACAGTTTCTGTTTTACTTTCCTACCAGCAGCTTACAAGTTTCCAATTTCTCTACAACCTTGCCAACACTTGTTATTGTCTGTGTGCGTGTCTTTGAATAGCCATCCTGGTGTGTGTGAAGTGGTATCTGATCGTGATTTGATTTGTATTTTCCTCATGACTAGTGATGATGAACATCTTACGTGTGTGCCTGTGTCTGTGTATTGGCTATTTACATGTTATCTTTGGAGAAATGTCTATTCAGTTCCTTTAGCCATTTTTAAGTAGGGTTGTTTGTCTTTTTGTTGAGTTGTGAGAGTTTTTTTTTTAATATATTCTGGATACAAGCCCCAGATATGATTCGTAAGTATTTTTCCCATTCTATAGGATGTGTTTTCACTTTCTTAGTAATGTCTTTTGATGCACAAAAGTTTCTAATTTTGATTTAGTTCATTTTATCTGTCTTTTGTTGCTTGTACTTTTGGTATCTGCAGATCTGTTGCCAAATGCAATGCCATGAAGATTTAGTCCTGTTTTCTTCTAAGAGTTTTTTTTTTTTTTTTTTTTTTTTTTTTTTAAAGCTTCTATAAGTAGATCTGTGATCCGTTTTGAGTTGATTTTTGTATATGATGTGAGATAGGGGTCCGGGTTCATTCTTTTTGCCTATTTGGGGTCCCTGGAATTTTGATAGGATTACATTGACTCTGGATCACTTTGAGTATTATTGCTAGCTTAATAATAAATCTTCCATGGCTGGGTGTGGTGACTTATGCCTATAATCCCAGTACTTTGGAGACTGAGATATATCACTTGAGCCCCGGGAGTTTGAGATCAGCCTGGGCACTATAGTGAGACTCTGACTCTGCTGAAAAACAGAAAACAACTAAATCTGTTTCATTCCATTATTTAGCAGTGTTCTGTAGTTTTAGTATACAGATCATTGACTGAATTTATTCCTAGATATTTTATTCTTTTTGATGCTGTTATGATTGAAATGGTTTTCTTTGTTCTCTGATTGTTCATTGCTGGTGTGTAGAAACACACTTGGCTTTGTGTGCAGATATTATACCTTGCAGCTTTACTGAATTAGTGTGTTAGCTTTAATTTTTTATGTGGGATCTTTGAGGTTTTCTGTATGTTGGGTTATGTCATATGTGAGGAGATATTGTTTTACTTCCTCCAATTTGGATGCTTTTCTTTTTCTTGCTTAATTGCTTTGGCTAGAACTTCCAGCACAATGTCGAATAGCAGTGCTCAAAGTGAGCATCCATGTCTAGTTCCTGATGTTAGGGGGAAAGTCTGGTTCTTACAGTCTTGTCTCACAAAGTCAGAGCTTGTCAAAGCATGGTCCCTAGACAGCAGCATCCACACCACCTGGGAACTTGTTAGAAATATTCATTCTTGGAGATCCCTCTAAACTTTCTGATCCTGACACTGTGTGAAGTGGGGCCTAGCAATTTGTATTTTAAGAAATGCCTTAGGTGATGTGGATGCACGTTGAGGTTGAAGAATCACTGGAGTAGAGTTCAAATTTCTTTGAAGTTAGTGTCTGTGCTTTATTTTCTTTGTATTCCTTTTAGTTCCCTTGTGGGATTAATCAGTGTTGAATAATTAAAAAAAAAAAAAAGAATATCAGGGCTAACCAAAGTGCCTATATTATCTCTTAGCTTGTGTAAGAGTCTTGAGTCACCATGAATGATGAAAGATTCATCATTAGGGCTGGGTGCGGTGGCTCATACCTGTAAACCCAGAAGTTTGGGAGGCTGAGGCAAGCGAATCATGTGAGGTCAGGAGTTCAAGACCAGCCTGGCCAACATGGTGAAACCCTGTCTCTACAAAAAATAGAAAAATTAGCCAGGCATGGTGGTGGGAGCCTGTAGTCCCATCTACTTGGGAGGCTGAGGCAGGAGAATCACTTGAACCCAGTGAACAGGGATCGTGCCACTGCACTCCAGCCTGGGCGACAGAGCGAGACTCTGTCTCCAAAAAAAAAAAAAAAAAAAAAAAAAAAGCGAGAGAGAGATTCATCATTAGACATTTATGAGATTCATCAAAAGACCTCACATTTTGTATGCAGTCTTAGACCCATTGTAAACAGCTTAAGTGTACTTGTATTTAGACCGTTTGTTCTGATCATTGCTTTCGCCGTTATTACCTGTTTACCTACTAGCTGTGGCCTTATGGCTACTTCTGCCCCAAGAATTTCTGTTTCTCGGCTATTTAGAAAGACCGAAGGGTCACTTTTATAGGACATACTGAATTTTATCACATCATTATTTCATCTTTGCTTTATTTTCTTGTTAGTTTTATCTTGCTATGTTGTGATGTCAACTCTTTTACATCATTTTTGAACAAGGTGATATTTAAATCATTGAGGAAAAAATGTGATCAATTGCAGCTAAGGGCTATTGTTGAAACATAGCCGGTTAGTTATAAAAGTACCAGCACCATGTATTCCATGACTACTCAGATTATAAAAATGCCATTTAAAAGTGCGTAAAGGTATAGTATAATTTATAGCTGATCTTTTTCTAAGACTTGTTTAAATGATGATTTATACTCTGGATTCCCAGTTTCCACCGTTTTGAGATTTCTAAATTTTTTTTTGTAATTCACCTAATCAGTCTAGTTCTGTGTGCCTTCAGAATGGGTGAATACTATGAAGATTAGCTTCTGAGATGGGTGAGCTCTAGGGCAGGGGTTCCCAACCTTTTTGGCACCAGGGACTGGTTTCGTGGAAGACAAGTTTTTCCACGGGTTGGGGATGAGGGGGACTGTTTTAGAATGGGACTGTTCTACTTCAGATCATCAGGCATTAGTTAGATTCTCATAAGGAGCACACAACCCAGATCCATCTTTGTGATGGGGTTCCTTTCCTTGCGAGAATGGAATGTGGCTTCTGCTCTGACAGGAGGCGGGCTCAGGCAGTAATCCTCACTTGCCCACAGCTCACGTCCTGCCATGCAGCCCGTTTCCTAATGGGCCACAAACCGGCAGTGGTCCATGGCCTGGGGATGGGGCACCCCTGCCCTTGAGGATCCCTGGTAGCAGGGAAGAAACAGAGGATGAGGCAGAATGATCTTACAGCCGTGGTGGAGGCTCAGGAGCTCTCCAAGAGCTTGTGTGGTCCTAAGAGGACAGTGTTGCTGGTCTTACCTTTTGTCTCTTTGATGTGTGAATACTGTCATAGAATCACCGCATTAATTGCTGTTGATGGAATAATAAAGCAGCTCTCCAACTGACTTTCTGGTTCAAGGTTTTCTATAAATAAATGAAAAATCAATTTAAATGTTCACAGACTTTTAGGAGGTTTAGGAAGATAAATTAGTGTTTTAATTAGGGAAAGATTACAGTCATATCGGACATTCTCAAACACAGTTGAGCAGAGGTAGTAAACTCACAGATTGGGAAATAAATGTTAGGAAGACAATAACTTTTTTTCATCGCACCATGGTGAATGAGATTTTATTTTGTTAGCTTTTAAGCTCTGAAATGCCTATAGGTGCAATGGTTTATTTCAGAAAGGAGCGGAACTTGGCGTTCTAAGGCAAGGTGGAGTTTTGGAAGCTATTACTGCATATTTTTAAGTGTCCTTTGAAATGGTTTTCATGACAGTGACAAAAGGAAGGGGAACAAGCGTGTTAAAGTCATTTGGCTACTCTTGAAATCAAGGCTGTGAAGAAAACCTTTTCGAGCTGTAAATCACATACTTGTCCTACATTCTTTAAAGCATTTTACACAAATGACTTTAACAGTTTTAGGGGTCATGCCTGGAGTTAAGAGACTATTTGCATGGTATACATTTCGGTGATTACAAAGCGATACTTTATTGAGGTGGTAGCACCTCTGTTCACAGTCTGTACTGTGAAACATTTTATTTTTACTTAATGAGGAAGGATTGTTCCCTAAGTCAATGTTGTATGAAGTATATACTTGTTGATTTTATGTTGGATGGGCAGGACTATTAAAAAGCTTTAGTACTGGCTGGGCGCGGTGGCTCGCGCCTGCAATCCCTGCACTTTGGGAGGCTGAGGTGGGTGGATCATGAGGTCAGGAGTTCGAGACCAGCCTGGCCAGTATGGTGAAACCCCATCTCTTTAAAAAAAAAAAAAAAAAAAAAAAAAAAAGCTTTAGTACTTAAAATGTAATAGGAACAAAAAAATTTTTAAAAGCAGCCAAAATTATCAATAAAATTATTAAAAGCATTATAAAAATAATGTAAAATTATTAAATGCATTATAAAAAATAATGATAACTGGCCTGGCATCGTGGCTCACACTTGAAATCTCAGCACTTTGGGAGGCTGAGGCGGGAGGATCACAAGGTCAGGAGATCAAGACCATCCTGGCTAACATGGTGAAACACCATCTCTACTAACAAAGAAATTAGCCTGGCGTGGTGGCACAGGCCTGTAGTCCTCGCTGCTTGGTAGGCTGAGGCAGGAGAATTGCTTGAATCCGGGAGGCAGAGGTTGCAGTGAGTTGAGATCGCACCACTGCACTCCAGCCTGGGCGACAGAACGAGACTCCGGCTCAAACAAACAAGCAAAAAAAAAAAAAAAAAGATAACTAGCACATGTTGAATTTAATCTTTAAACCTGACCATATGAAGTAAGAATTGTTATTCTCACTTATGGCTATTAAGAAGTAAGGCTGAGAAAGGCTAAGTGAGTTGTTCAAGGCCACAATCAGTGTGAATAGTGAGCTGGGCAATAAAACCTGGCAGACCACACTCTTAACATCTGCTCCATCGAGCCATGTCCATCAACCCTTGAATTTCACAGGGAGTGCTCTGGATGAGGCAGAGATCATTGTTTCTGATTTCAAGTGAGTCAATTCAAATACAAATACTTAGTAAATTCCCAACTCTCTTGAGGGCTATGTCAAAAATGCTGAAGCTGAGGAGAAAAATGGATTTGGAAACCAGTGCCTTCAGCGATTGGTGGGTGTATTTGTTTAAATTATACTTCAGAATTAAATTGGGTCATGCAACGATCCATTTTTATGCCATTCTCATCTTCTGCTTTAAATTATTGCAAGCGTGTTAGCATGAGAGAGACTGCTGTGTTTTTGTTTTTTGATAGAGATGATCAGATAGTTTAGTGATTTGGTGTGTTAGCCATGAATTTGGAGTGAACTCTTGGCATTTGGAACGTTAGATGAATGTTATCCATATTTTCTGCTGTGGTCCTATGTTTTTTTCCCCCTATTTCACAGACCTGTTTATATGCTCACCAGTGTCCCTGTCCCTCTTTCCCCTACTTTGCCTCCCCTGTGAAGTAATCATAACGTTGGTTTGTACTGTGAGGTGAAGGTACGTTGTATGTACATATAAATGTGGCACTGGATGGCAGGATCTGCCTTTTGCCAAATAAAGTGTTGTATTTCTCTCTCTTTTTTTTTTTTTTTTTTTTTGTTGTTGCTGTTGTTCCAGCTGAGCGGTTTTCATTTCTGGCAGCACAACTTCATTAGGATAAAGCAAATAAACAATGCAAGGCACTTGGAGCCAGGAAGTCGCATCTCAGACTAGAAACATACTGTTTTCTGTTGACATTTGGGAGGTGGGTTGCTAAATGGGCGAGCCAGCCACCAAACAGAAAACCAGTGGCCGTGAGGTTCTTGCACTTCTAGGGAAACCATTTATTTAATCATTAGATCTTTGAAAGGTGTTTGAAGCTGATTTTGATGTAACAACGGCCAGTTTCTTTGTAATTAAATATTAACTCAAAACTATGTCTTAGGTAACTGTTAACCTTGCCATTCCTTGTTTGCTTCAGACATGTAATTAACATTCATTGGATTTAATTTTTTTGTTGTTCACATCTTTTATTAACTCATACACAATTACTTGTCTTCGGGTTTTAAAAACTTTCTTGGGAAGACAGGGTCTCGCTCTGTGCCCAGGCTGGAGTGTGATGGCTTGATCATGGCTCACTGCTCCCTTGATCTCCTGGGCTCAAGCCATCCTCCCACCTGAGCCAGAGTAGCTGCGACCACAGGCACACACCACCATGCCTAGCAAATTTTTAATTTTTTTGTAGAGATAGTATCTCACTCTTGGGCTCAAGTGAGCCAGTACGCCCAGCCTTGTCTTCTGCTTTGTTGAAGCAGTGAGTCAGACAACATTTGCCACAATAATGTCTGTCAGATGTTTGTGGCTGCCATAAAAACTCCAGCACTACATTCATCTGAAGGACACTGCTAATGGCCACACATTTTGCTGTTGTCATCTACCTTATCGATCTCAGGACAGCCTGCTTAATCTTCTATTGTGTTTATTCTTTTTGGAGGTGGTTTGACTTCTTCTATGAAGTCCCAACACAAGACGAAGAGTAGACTCCTTTTGAATGTGTAGTTAGACAAAGTCTGCCAGTCTTTCAGTTGCTTGCCAGCAAAGATCAGTCTTTGCTGATCAGGAGAAATTCCTTCTTTATTCTGGATCTTTGCCTTCGGATTTCTGTTGTGTCCAGGGATTCAACCTTGAGAGTGGTGGTTTTCCTGTAAGGACTTTCACAAAAATCTGCATTTTGGTTGTGGTGAATTTTCTATTTTGTGCTGAATGTTCTATTTTGAAACAAATTTCTTGTTACTTTAATGCTTTACTTTGAAATAATCCAAGTAAATTTGGCGTGCATATGTTTAATGGTTCCTTATTTTAAAATGTGATCTATTTTTTCCTCTGCCTTTATAAGAGATAGACTAAATTCAGTTGGTTTGGAGTGATTTAAGGATTTCTTCTGTTTCTAATTATGGCATGTTACAGTTATTTATTGAAAATAATAATCTAACTGAAAATTATAATCCCAATGTCTATAGGAACTTTTGAAACCAGAATCGAAAATAATTTTATAATTGATTTGTTGAAACATTGATTAATTATACATTCTTTTAAAGGCCAAATAAAAAGAAAGGAACTTTTTGCCCTACTCTTTTTCACTACTATTAACTGAACAATCTTGGTTTGTGGAACTTGAGGCTTTGAGAATCACTAAATATTTATAAAGATGCTTATAGTTTTGGGTTGTTTGTTTTCTTTGAGTTGTATAGCTGGAGAATTCCTTTTCATTCATGGTTTCAGGTTTTCTTTAAGGCAGTATATACCAACTTTTGAAGAGAAAAATTAAGTGATTAACTATCTTCAGTTTGGATAGTACATTGAAAACATTGATTATTTTGAATAACGAATGTTTCTTCCGCTGTTAACATCTGACTCATCCTTTTTAGGACCTGCTGAAGTTCCCATGATGTCACCCAATGGATCCATTCCTCCCATTCATGTGCCTCCAGGTTATATCTCACAGGTAATCCATTTGGTGGACTTCTCTACTCACCATGGACATTGTCGTTGCTGCAACAGAATATATGTTGAGGCTTCAAAGCCATATTGCAGGAGTTAATTTAGGTGCCGTAGTGCTGGGTTTGCCATCATTTTGTGGCACCACATGGCACTTCTTGTGTCTTGCCACTTGATGTACCAGAGAGCCAGGGAAAAGGGAACACAGAATGACTGCTAGACTGTCCTCTGCCACGTTGGGTTTTTATATTTGATTGTTTGGTGGGGATTTCTTTATGGAGTCTCCTGTTTTAGAAATTTCCTTCCACCTGTACTACAGCTTTCTGGAAGAAAATTCATAGATTTACCCAGTTAACATATTAAAGGAGACATTGTTCACATCAGCAGGGCCTGCCTTCTGTGACGTGGAGTTCCATTTCTCCGTGACAGGGCACAACCCAGGCTTGGGGAATTACTGAGTATGATGTGAGAACTTGGCTACTTGCACTTAAATTTCTCTGAGCTTTGGTTTTCTAAGTAAAATGATGGGAATAGCAATCTCAGAGATCTATTGGAAGGGTAAAAAAGCTTTAAAGGATGAAGTTACGTTCCCGTGCCTGAATATGGTATAAAATGTTTTGGATGGCTAGAACACGTGGACATCTGTATATATTTTGGTTTTTGTCCTGGCCCCAACACAGTTACAAACCTCCTGTTTCTTTCTGCATAACCACCTTTCCAAATACCTAACAAACAAACTGTCTTTCTTTCTGTCTTTTTTGTTCTTCCTACTTAGCATAAAAGGAAAAATATTTACAATTTTATTTTCCAGAGATGATAATCACTATGCTAACATTTTTTGGATTATATCTTTCCAGATGGATTTTTCTTTTCTGTATTCTTTTTCTCTGTCTCTCAGCCTCTGCTTTTAAAGTGGTTTAAAAATACGCAATTTCAGTTTTTAATGATTTTGCTAGGGCGAAAAATTGGCAGCTACGTAGGAAAGTTGCTGAAGCGGAGGCAGGAATCAAAGATATATCCTTCTCTGATATAAAAAGTTATCCATTTCTTGATGTGTAAGGCATATTGCAGCCACTATAATTTCATTTTTTTCCACCCTTTTTTTATGTGAACCAGTTTGACTATATTTATTTA
This sequence comes from Saimiri boliviensis, assembly GCF_048565385.1. Taxonomy (NCBI): domain Eukaryota; kingdom Metazoa; phylum Chordata; class Mammalia; order Primates; family Cebidae; genus Saimiri; species Saimiri boliviensis. The sequence goes on along the minus strand of NC_133457.1, from coordinate 6,210,236 downwards.
TTTTTTATGTAGCCAGATTGCTGGCCAGTTTTCCTGCTGTGGCAAATAGATGACTTATTTTACACAGGTCTTTGTAAATAAGAATCACTGGAGGGAGGAAGGGGTGTCGAACAGGCCCTTCCAGCAGGGATACAAGATGATGGACCGCATTCACATCAGCAGTCAGTTAACAGAAAAGAACAAGGAATGTAGAATTCCATTATGTCTCCCGCTCATTTATTTTGAGGAAGTGTTTCATTCCATTGAACAGAGTACAGTTCTCACTATTGTGACAGCAAAAGCAATACCTCCTTTTAGGCTAAAGGTCCATTTAAGGAATACCAGTTAAAAATTGAACATTTTATTGGAGAGAAGCATCAATGTGCTTTTTCTTGCTAGTAGTATTGCTGTGATTCTATTAAATGCAAAATATTTATTTCATGTAGTCAAAAAAATGGAGAATTTTTGACTTGAATATATTTCCGATTCTGGAAAACCTCTGTGGAAAACCCAGACAGAAAGAGTAAAGGTAGAGCTGCAGACTCACTGTGTAAAACTGATGATAGAAGCTTGTTGACACTCTTTCCCAGCTGACAGTCACGGCAGAATATGCTAGACAATATTGGAAGAAGAGTTAAAATGGAATCCTTTGAATTGCAAAAGGGAAAGAAGCAGTCTGTAAGGCATGTGTATGACTAATGTCGTTTCATTTGGGCTCCTTGTCCAGAAGATAGGGCCAAAGTTAAATGACCTTCAGTGATAGTATTCTGTCTTTTATGATATGTTCACAGTAGAGCATCTGAAAAAGATTGTTGAGAGGAAGAAAATAGAATTGAGAAGCCAATAAGATATGTGCATAACATCTTCTTTAAGGCTGGCAGTACACACACGTCAATGAAATGAGGAAGGAAGAACCAAGTGTCAAATGTCTTAGTTGTCTTCTTGTCACCAAGAGATAGGAGCAAAATACATTATTTTCATGCAGTTGTGGAAAGAAAGGAACACACAGACACACAGACACACACACAGACACACAGACACACACACAGACACACACACACACAGACACACACAGACACACACACACAGACACACACACACACAGACACACACACAGACACACACAGACACACACACAGACACACAGACACACACACAGACACACACAGACACACACACACACAGACACACACAGACACACACAGACACACAGACACACACACAGACACACACACACAGACACACACACACACACAGACACACACAGACACACACACACAGACAGACACACACAGACACAGACACACACACAGACACACACAGACACACACAGACACAGACACAGACACAGACACACAGACACAGACACACACACAGACACACACACACACACACACACACACACACACACACACACACACACACACACACGGTCCCCTTTCCCCCTGCAGGCTGGACGTACGTGAGGAGTGCTCAGTGCTAGTCTGTTGCTATGCTAGTCAGTTCTGCACGATTATTCCCACAGTCCTCGTCCTAAAGTATACAGACTTGCTTGTTCAGGTCTAGAATTGATTGCGATCACATACAAATGTAGTCAAAGTTCTGGAGCCTGGTGTATGAGATCCACAATACTCAACCCTGCTAACCTCTCAAGAGGCACCTTTACCTGTCACTCCACAGTCTATACGTTAAACCTCTGTTCCCTAGATACCTTGGGCCTCTTAACAAATACACACGTCCGTGTCCATTATTTTCCCATCTGGAATCATCTGGAGCAAGTGTCCCCAAACTTTTTACACAGGGGGCCAGTTCACTGACCACCAATGAAAGAGGTGCCCCTTCCTGAAGTGCGGCGGGGGGCCGGATAAGTGGCCTCAGGGGGCCGCAGTCTGGGGACGCCTGATCTAGAGCCTTTCTTTGGTGATTCAGTTGTTCTTTCTGCTGCCCCTCCTCAGTGTAACCCTTTAGAACCTTCATCACAGAAATAGTTACTCTGTTCTTTCAGCATCTGTGGTTCTGTGGCTCCCCCCACCCCCCGCCCCATCATAGAATACAATGTGTATTTATAGTCCTCTCCAAGAACTCATATTGCCTCATGGGGATTGTATCTCAGCATCTAGAATACTGCCTGGCACAAAATAGGTAATTGCTAAATGTTTCTAAATGTAAATGATTGTCCAAGTGTAAGTAAGGATAGGAGAGATTCATAAATATTCTTCAAAGATTTGCATGTTTAAAGAGAGTAATATAATGCTCAGTAGATGGAAAATAACAATATGAGACTGATAGATACCTGCAAATTATGAAATGTTCTCAATGTGTATTTAAAAGAGAGAATGCCAAAACAGTTCACTGGAGAAAAGCATAATCTTTTCAATAAATAGTGCTGGGAAAACTGGATAGCCCCATGCACAGAGAATGAAGTTGAACTCCAGTCTCACATCATATGCAAAAATTAACTCAAAATGGCTTATAAACATAAGTCTAGGAACTAAAACGAGAAAACTTGAGGTATAAAATTTATGACCTTGGATTAGGTAATGGATTCTTATATGTGACACCAAAAGCATGAGCAACAAGAGAAAAATTTAGCTTTGTACAAATCAACAATTTGTAGTTAGCTTTGTACAAATTTAGCTTTGTACAAATCAACAATTTTCGTGCCTCAAAAGACACCATTAAAAAATGGAAAGAGGCCGGGCACCGTGGCTCACGCCTGTCATCCCAGTGCTTTGGGAGGCTGAGGCATGTGGATCATTTGAGGTCTGAAGTTCAAGACCAGCCTGACCAACATGACAAAACCCCGCCTCTACTTAAAATTCAAAAAAAGAAATTAGCCGGTTGTGGTGGCACACGCTTGTAGTCCCAGCTACTCAGGAGGCTGAGGCAGGGAAATTGCTTGAATCCAGGAGGCGGAGGTTGAAGTGAGCCAAGAACACACCACTGCACTCTAGCTTGGGTGACAGAGCGAAACTCTGTCTCAAAAAACAAACAAACAAAGTGGAAAGAAAATTCACAAAATGGGAGAAATACGTACAAGTAATATATTTTAGAAAGGACTTGAATTTAGAACATATAAAAAAAAAAAAAACCCGTATAACTTGGCTGGGTGCAGTGGCTCACGCCTGTAATCCCAGCACTTTGGGAGGCTGAGAAGGGTGGATCACTTGAGATCGGGAGTTTGAGACCAGCCTGGCAAACACAGAGAAAGCCCGTCTTTACTAAAAGTACTAAATTAGCTGGGCGTGATGGCGGGTGCCTGTAATCCCAGCTACTCGGGAGGCTGAAGCATGAGAATTGCTTGCACCCGAGAGGTGGGTGTGCTGTGAGCTGAGATAGTGCCGTTGCACTCCAGCCTGGGCAACAAGAGCGAAACTCCATCTCAAAAAACAAACAAACAAGAAATCTGCCAACTCAAGAATAAGAAACCCAGTTTAAAAATGGACAAAGGGGCCGGGCACGATGGCTCAAGCCTGTAATCCCAGCACTTTGGGAGGCTGAGGCAGGCGGATCACAAGGTCAGGAGTTTGAGACCAGCCTGGCCAGAATGGTGAAACCCTATCTCTACTAAAAATACAAAAATTAGCCAGGTGTGTGCCTATAGTCCCAGTGACTTGGGAGGCTGAGGCAGAAGAATCACTTGAACCTGGGAGGTGAAGGTTGTGGTATGCCGAGATTGCATCACTGCACTCCAGCTTGGGCAACAGAGCGAGACTCCGTCTCAAAAAAAAGGGGCAGGGTGCAAACATTTCTCCAAAGAAGATACGCGGATGGCCAATTAGAACATGAAAAGATGCTCAGTTATCATTAGCCGTCAGAGAAATGCAAATCAAAACCACACTGAGATACCTTACTGCTAGGATTTCTGTAGTCCAAAAGATAGTAACAAGTATTGGCAAGGCTGTAGGAAAAGTGGAATACGCTGTATGTGTTCATGTAAAATAGTGTATCTGCTTTGGAAAACAGTCTGGCAGTTCCTCAGATGGTTGACTAGAGAGTTACACGTGACCCAACAATTGCACTTCTAGGTATATACCTGAGAAATGAAAATATACGATCACACAGACACTTGTACAGGAATGTTCATAGGAGCATTATTCATAATAGCCCCAAAGTGGAGACCACGCAAATGGCCATCAACTTATCAATAGGTAATTATAACTCTTTCAAATAATGGACTATTTATTCAGCCATAATGAGAAATAAAAGACTGATATATGCTAAAATAGAGATAAACCTTGAAAACAATATGCTAAGTGAAAGAAGCCAGACGTAAAAGCCACATGTTGTGTCATTCCAGTTACATAAAACGCTGCAATAGGCGAATTCATAGAGACTGAAATCAATTAGTGGCTGCCAGGGGCTGGGGAAGGAGAATGGGGTGTGCTGTTTCTTTGGGGAGACGAAAATATATAGGAAGTAGATAGTGGTCATGGTTACTTAACTGTGACACTAAAACCTGCTAAATTGGACACTAACAGGATGGATTGTATGTTATGTAAACTAAATGTCAATAAAGGAAGTAGGAAATAAAGGGTGAGAGGAAGACAGTGACTGTCCCAGTACTGAATCGGGAGACAATAGGGCGGCTGGGAAAATGGCCCCTCTTTGGAGTTGTCGGGATGATGATGATGGTAAGTACTGTGAATGTTGTGCACTGTGCTAAATGCTTTATTGTTATGGCTAGTTTTCATGGTCCCGTCTTTATGTATGAGGCTGCTGAGGCCTGGGTTAGAACCAGGATTGTGGCTCACGCATTGCTGATCACACGGACCTCTTTCCCGCTATGATACAACTTCAGAGTCCCCGGGCGAGCTTTGCGCTGATGGTTGGATTGCCTCTGGGAGTGTGAGTGTGGGTGTTTGTTGTGCCTACCTAGACGTCTTCATTTCTAAAACACCAGCTATTTGTGCATGTATGGTCTTTATTTGTTTATTTATTTATTTTTTGAGATGGAGTCTCGCTCTGTCGCCAAGGCTGGAGTGCAGCGGTGTGATCTCGACTCACCGCAACCTCCGCCTCCTAGGTTTGAGCGATTCTCCTGCCTCAGCCTCCCGAGGAGCTGGGATTATAGGCACCTGCCATCACACTTGGCTAATGTTTGTATTTTCAGTAGAGAAGGAGTTTCATCATGTTGGCCAGGCTGGTCTTGAGCTCTTGACTTCAAGTGATCCACCTGCCTTGGCTTCCCAAAGTGCTGGGAGTATAGGTGTGAGCCACCATGCCTTTCTGGTATGGTCTTTAATTGTAAGAAAATTGAAGAGGGAGGCAAATAAAGATTTTACAGTAACAACTCTAATCTGAGTGAAAAGAGAATTCTCGATTATAGCAGATTTGTTGTATAATTAAATAGCTGAAAGTCCTTTAAAGATAAATTAATAAAATTGGTCAAATCTGACAAAATACAAACGTCAGTAATCAGATAATAAACTCCTGAAGTTTAACAGACAGCTGTGGAGGTGCAATCACGGCACCAGCTTTGTTTTCTTAGGTTGAGGAGGGCTGAATTGGTGGACCTCACAGCTGCTGTGGACTCGGGACAGAAACAGTGGAATCCTGTCATTTCAGCTCGGTGGTTTCTCTGATATCGTAGGCTGGGGGATGTGTGTGTGTTGTGTCTTATTTTTTAGTGGGATGAGAGGTGGAAGGGTCTTTTCAACTAGAGAGAAAATATAGACCTGTTTTTAAACTATGAGAAAGCGGATTTAGGTAAACAGGAATTTAATGTTATCACACTCATGATCATCACCATTATGTGAAAGCATTTGTGAGCGTGATTAGAGTTGAAACTGAAAGAGAACATGGACGTTACTTGGAGAGGCCTTCCTTCAAATTCCACCTTGGCTACTTTCTATGTAACGTTTGTAAGTGATTTCACCACCCATGTGAATGCCTGCCTGATGTGGTAGAGGGAAGAATCAGGAGAGAAGTTACGTGAGTTGTGGCATTCAGTAAGTGGTAGCTGTGGCAGTGAAGAAGACTGTTAGAACAATGCCAGTGGAAGTTTGGCAGAGCGTTCCTTCCTAAATCCATACTGAAATCACATGATGTGAAGCAAAATTTTCCTTTCATTGCATACCGGCTGTGGTTCTCTCTCTGTTTTCTAACCTCACCATTAACTTTCTGAATAATTTATGTGTAAAAATGTGTTAAGCAGATGCTTTGAGTTTTATTTTCCATGCTTCCGTAGTAATTGATGATACATTTTTCAAACGTTATAGGGAAAACTTCATATTGACCCAAAGATTTAAAAAGCATATGAAAAGAAAAACTGAAACATCCAAGTTAATGTTCTATCATTTGGGAAGCCACTCTTCTTTTTCCAGATTAACTGTTGTAACCCCAAAACTCAGTAGTCAAAATAAATATTTTTGTTGTGAGCGCAAAAACAACAAAAATACCTCATTGGATTGTTTTCGGGATTAATTAATGGGTCAGTACCTGTTGAAATTACGTATATTTCATTTCAGGGAAAGACATGAAATGTATTGAATAATATATTTAGATTTTGGTTTGGTTGGTTATTTGCCAATGATGACTGTTTGAAGAGTTGGCCAGAAATCAGAAGCCCCTCAAGAAATAGTGGGGCCTGTCAGGTGGAAGCCATACAATGCTTTTTCCCCCGTTTTACTCAGCCATGCCAATTGACCTATAAACCCTAGCCTCAACTGCTTGCCTTTGGTAACTTCAGCTGGGGGCTAACCACCATTTTGGGCTGCGCACGGTGGCTCACGCCTGTAATCCCAGCACTTTGGGAGGCTGAGGCAGGCGGATCTTGAGAGCAGGAATTCGAGACCAGTCTGGCCAACATTGTGAAACCCTGTCTTTACTAAAAATACAAAAAATTAGCTGGGCGTGGTGGTGTGCACCTATATTCCCAGGTACTTAAGAGACTGAGGTAGGTGAATCACCTGAACCCAGGAGGCGAAGGTTGCAGTGAGCTGAGATGACACCTTTGCACTCCAATCCGGGCGACAGTGGGAGACTCCATCCCCAAAAAACACAAAAAAACGCTACTTCGTTTCACCTTCAGTGTTGTGAAAATGATCAACAGAAAGGCACGCAGGGCATTGCCCTGTGACCTGATAAACTGAGATTCATACCCATTTGGTGGCCAGTAATGAGAACTGGATTCTCTTTCAACACTTCTGGTCCTTCAGAGGAACTGAGTTTTCTGGAGGAAGTGCAGGGATTGTTCCACATTGTGCAGAATGTGTGCATGGGGGTTTGTGTTGTGTTCTGTGGAAAAGAGCATGGTACTGACTTATTTCATATCCGTCATCAATGGATCTGAAACAATTTTACTTTTTATCGTGTGGCTTATTTTGTCCAAGAAGCAATTACAGGCAGGGTTGGCAAGGATAAGTTAAAGAAATGGACCAAGGACATCCCTTCCCCTCAGAGTACTGTGCAAATTTCCTCTTTCTGAGCCTTCTCCCTGTTCTGCATTTTCTCTTTGATTTCTTTCCTTTGTTTCTGTGATCCTGGCATTGTGACATAGTAGAATACGGGATTAGTGGGAGGAAATGAGGGCCCAAGCGAGGCTCTACATCCAACTCTCTGTGTGATTTTAGGAATATTAAGTGATTTATTTGGGTGTATCACTTGTTTACTTGATCATTGTCTGTCTTCCTTTTAGCATTTAAGTCCACAAAGGCAGGGACTTTGTGTGTCCTGTTCAGTCCTGTTCATCACTTGATCTCTAGTTCCTTGAAAGGTACTCAGCACATAATGGGCATTTATCAAGGTACCCAGCACATAATGGGCATTTATCAAAATTTGGCTCTCTGGCTGGAGTTGTTTTTATTTTGAAGAGGACGCAGGAAGAGGAAAGTGTTTGAGGATTTCTGGGGTTCTTTTTCTTTTTCTTTTCTTTCTTTCTTTCCTTTTTTTTTTTTTTTTTTTTTGACATGGAGTTTCCCTCTGTCGTACAGGCTGGCATTCAATGGCGCAATCTTGACTCACCTCAACCTTGGCCTCCTGGCTTCAGTCAATTCTCTTGCCTCAGTCTCCCGAGTAGCTGGGATTACAGGCATGTACCACCTTGCCTGGCTAATTCTGTATTTTTAGTAGAGAGGCGGTTTCTCCGTGTTGGTCAGGTTGGTCTTGAACTCCTGACCTCAGGCGATCTGCCCACCTCGGCCTCCCAAAGTGCTGGGATTACAGCCGGGCTCTGGGGTTCTTTTCTAATCTAAAATTGATGATTCTCCTCTACTGTTCATATTATTCCTTAACAGGGGATCAAATGAGACTATAAGTAAATTTCCAGAAGCAGTCATTACCAAAGCAGTGCGGAACATTCATTGATATTTAGCATTTTATTGACTAGAATGCTAGTTTCACCTCTATACAAAAATAATAGTTGATTTTCATAGTAGGATTGACACAGTGTCACATCCAGAAATGACTTCTGAATCGTTAGTGTTAAATTTGCCCTTTATATTACCTTTTATTTGATTGTACAATTATAATCTATCTAAATTAGCCATATTTGTCACATGTAATAACTTTTTAAAGAAAAACACCTTTTTCTGACACGTTGGGTAGCAAAACTTTACCAAGGTTAGGTGAATTTTATGTTTCTACACACTCTTTGAAACCCATTAGGTTCACAAAATTGGAATATATATGGTTATTTTAATCTGTGATAGGTGTTACCTAAGTATCTTCAGAATGGGTTCTTAATTCTTTATTGTACCAGAGAACCCACTGGCACCCTGGGGAAGCCTTTCTTAAAGTAAAATATAAAATTCATAGGTACAAAGGAGACCAATTTTTTCAAAACTGGTCAGATATATTTTTTTAAAAGGTGATACATAATTTTTGTGCTGTTCTATTAGCACATTAATAACATCCAGCATCAGATCTAATAACTATAATTTTGAAGTTGTGATGATTATAAAGATTAGTATTTCTAACATTGTAATGTGATATGGAAATGTCGCATTTTGTCTGTAAGAAGTCAGAGGTACTGCTAAATACTACTATGATTTGCTGCCAACATTTATAAATCAGGGAAATACAAAATTTCAGTTGGATGTTAGTGAATAAAAAAGATGTAATTTCTATCTGAAATCATGGTCCCCTGAATTCTGTTCATCATATTTCGGGGGGGATAAGGCTCTGTGTATCTGGTTAAGGCTCTGGCCCCTATTGGTGAGTAATAGCATGTTTGAAATGTAGACCCATAGCTCTGTTACTGGGTAAGGCCCACCTAAATTGATTTCCTGATACCTCATGTCTAATCTCATAATCTGAGTGGGATAGTACAGTAGTAGAAAGAGCATAGGTTTCAGAGTATTCCAAACGTGGGCTCCACCCTGAACAGCTACAGGTTGAGTAACCATGGAAAATATTCTACCTTCAGACTCTGCTTTTGTTTCTGGGAAGGTATAACTGTATCCTTCCCTGTGGAGATTGTCTGGGCTGTCTCACAGGTGTGAAAGTCTTGAACGGTAACATGTTCTGTTTCCATGTATGGAATTATTTTACGATGATGAATATGCCAGTTGCCTGTTGGGTTAGCTCTGGAAGACCCTGGTCTGTGTATTGGCATCCCTGGAATAATCTGCCTGTGTTTCCGTGGACCTGAGTGTGCCTGAGAAGCCAGACTGACAAGACGTGACTGGGCACCTTCTGTGATGGGTAGTGGACAGGCACCGCAGATGCCCACTGTTGATGGCTTCATTCACATCTCAGAAGCAGCCAACTGGGCGCAAATAAAGCCATCAAATGTCTATTCACTGTTCGTCACCTAACAGAAAGCCTGTCCCTTAAAATAGCATTTCTGTTTAATCTGAAATAATAATTTGATCCATTTTAGTATCGATTGAAACTCTGTGGATGGAAATTTTTTCACTTGTTGTGTTCTTATGTGCCACACATTTGTTTGGAGGATTAGATTTGCATTTTGACTTTTGAATATGGTTCTTTTTGGTATTTAGGTCAGTAGTACACAATAAAGTGTGAAAGAAGTGGAGTGGCATTTCCAGGGAGAGTACCTGGGTATGAATCTTGTCACCCATTTAGCTGACCTTAGGTTAATTTACTTAATCATAGCTGAAAATTCCTCAGCTTGAATATAGCACTGTGATGCTGCTTATGTTAGACCTTCTGAGTTTTATACAAGGTGAATTCTATGCCAAGTGTTTTATAAACTATTAAGGGATTTACGCACATTGCGGGAAGTGCTACTGTCACTTTGATTCTTACATCAAGTTAATCAATTTGCTGTTTTGCTTTCAGCATCAGTGGCCCGTGCTGTGGTTTTTGGACCCCTGCTTTGAGACGAGGCCTCTTGGTTCTCAGCAGTATCTGGAGAAGCTTAGCTCTCTAACCGGGGAGGGACCTCTTTACCCATGGGGTTCTCTATTTGGGGACAGCTCTGGGCTGTGGTAAAATGGAGCTGTAGCTAGCTAACTGAGGGCCCATCCTGAGGTCTCCAGTTCATAAGCTATGTCTCTTAACCTTGCTGAACTTCCTTCTTAATTTGGAAAGTCTTAATAAACAATTTAATTGGCCCTTCAACTATAGTATTACGTAATTCACTGACGTAGTTGGATCACAGAGGTACCAAGAAGGTTTGTGTTTGTTTGCATTGTCCGGTCCAACCCTCAGGGGTTACCGCCATTGGACAGCAGCACCTGGGAAGCGCCAGGTGTGTCTGGTAAAATACTCATCGTTGACCTTATTTATATACGCTTTAGCTGTGCTGCTTTGCCAGGTGAAAGACTCACAAATAAGTATGAGCAGAAGCTTGGCTTTTTTCCTGAGTGTATATAAGAGTGTTGGCATGTACAAAGCCAGTGGAAGGCTTGCCATTTTTGAGAGTGTCTCCTTATACTGATCACCTCTAAAATAAGCCCGTGACTAAGATTTATGCCCGGAAATGCTGAAGACAAGCGTCAGTACCTTCAGTATCTTCAGCTGTGATTCTCCTGAACAGCACCACTTAATTTGTTATCCGGAGCTAACCCTTCTCCCCTCAGTCTGTACCTTCGCTGTTACCTGCAGTTAGTGTGTGGGTTAAAAATTAGGCACCAACAGGGCAGGCGGTGTGTCCCTTAGTCCCAGCTACTCGGGAGGTTGCCACCAGCGGATCGCTTGAGCCCAGGAATACTGGGCTGTATTACAGTATGATGACAGAGTGGCCACAGTAAGTTCGACATTAATGTGGTGACCTCTGGAGAGCTGGGGACCACCAGGTTGCCTAAGGACAGGTGAATTGGCCCAGGTCAGAAATGGAGCATGTCCAAACTCCCATGCTGATGAGTAGTAGGAGCATACCTATGAATAGCCACCACACACCAGCCTGGCAACACAGCGAGACCCTGCCTCTTAAAAAAAAACACAAAAATTAAGTACCAATGGGATGGGAAATTTAAGATTTCTAGACATAAATGAGAGTGCTCATAAAAAGTCTGGGGACTGTTTGTTCATTCATGAATTAACTGATTAGCTAAAACCTACATTTTGATCACCTATAAAACAGATACAGTGAGGTGTTTAGACTTAATCACTGGCAAGAACTGTCTGAGACAGGCAACTGGAATTTTCAAGTAACTTTTTCCTCTTCCTGATTCAGAAGAGAATATGTGTTATCAAAGTGTAAGTACTCTGCAGGATAATCTTTTTTGCTGTTATTTTAAGGGCTTTTAGAAACTCAGAAACATCACCGATCATTTATTTCTCCTTTTGAATACAACAATAATCATGTTCTGTGGCAAAAGGAGCCGGTCCTGAACTTCGAGTGATAATGAACGTTTGGAAAGATCGAATATTATTTTATCACTGTTAGCCATTTACAGATGTAAAGAGAAATGAGCTTAGAAAATAGTTTGATGTTTTCAGCAACACTTTTAATCTTTAAATTTGAAAACAGAAAAGTAAGTCTGAAGATGAGGGTAATATATTCAATTCTTCCACTGTTTTTAATTTTTTTTTTTTTTTTTTTTTTTTTTTAATTTGAGACAGGGTCTTGCTCTGTCTCCCAGGCTAGAGTGTAGTGGCATGACCTCCCTTGCACAAGTGATCCTTTCACATCATCCTCCCAGGTAGCTGGGACAACAGGCACACGCCAGCACACCCAGCAAATTTTTATATTTTTTATAGAGATACGGTTCCACCACGTTGCCCAGGCTGGTCTTAAATGACTGGGTTCAAGCAATCACCCGCCTTGGCTGCCTGAAGTACGGAAAATAAGTCATGAACTGTCACAGGCCAGCCCTCTTTGACCATTTTTAGGTCAAGTAGATCTTGATCTATAAAATAAAATGTTTGACCAGTTGCTCCTGGAACCTTCCTTTATCTTAATTTTTCTTTCTTCTGATGGTGCTTGCATGATGGTGGTAAGAGTTGGCAGCATAAGGGAGATTGATGGAGGCAGGTAAGAGTCCTTAGGTTTCACATCTCTACCCTACTTGAAGAACAAGCTTGCCTTTCCTCTTTTATATTATCTACCATATTAGAAAATGCAGAGGAAGGAGGTAGTGCAGATTGGGAAAGTGGGTTCTGATGTTTTTGTACTCCTGGTTGCTGAGTAAAATAAAACTGCTCAGCCGCCTATGGATTTTAAGTACATAGTACTTATACTGGAGATGTAAGAGCTTTCTGTATAAATGCTTATAGTAAAACCACACTTACTTAAAATAAGAAGATCAGGAATGATAGATAGAAAATTAACTGGATTCAGATTTCGGAGATTTTAGAATAGGATATCAGCTATTTACCAGAGTTATGGAGAAAAGTTTTAATAATAACATGCCAGTATTCTTGGCAGGTACCAAATCTAGCAGATACACCTAATTCTTTTAGTTTGGCTTGCTTTCTTATTCATTTACTCATTTAACCAACATTTGCGGAAAGCCTTCTCTGTGCCCAGTTGCTTCTGAGGGTCTTGCCGTTGGGTGGGAGAGACAGATTGGTAGTCCAAGCTATAGGCTAGAGGTGCTGAGGGGAGAGGTGAGCACCAGCCTGGTTGGGAGAATCCTGACTCTGCCTACCCATCTGCTGAGTCCGTGCAGTTTGTTTTATACTGACCAACCTTTTTCTTCCCTTTGTTCATTGTTCGCATGCTCACTTTCATCTGAGACATCCTCTCTGCCTGGACTGGCCTGGGATCCCACTTCAAACGTGTTGGCAGCAGTGAGAAATTCAGCTTGAGCCTGACTTTTGCAAATTCATTTGATCCCAGTTTTCTGTGTCCAGGCCACTTAGCCAGTGTTTTTTGCCATCCCAGCAAACTGGCTGTCAGCAGCACATCACGCTACATACATTTGTGGGTTCATAAGTGTCCATGTGCAGAGTCTGCCTATTTCCTGGATCATCCTGCGCCATCTGGGGCAGCCTTTTAAATTTTTTTCTTCTGCCTCCTGCCTTTTAAGCTTCCCTTTTGATTCTTGTAGCTTGTAGCTCAGCAAGAGTAGAAGGAAAGAGTTTCAGGAACTGAGGAATTTATTAAAATTCCTTTGAGGCATTTCAGTTTGGTAAGAGGAGCTACCTTTTCTGTCAGCTAAGAACAAATTTAAAAAAAAACTCAAAAAAAATGTTTTTAGGAGCTCCATTTTCATTCTTATACACAAAATTGATTCTCCTTTGCCCAGTTCTGTGTCTTTGAGTCTATTCCTTCCATTTCCCTAAGCATCATTCTTCTTATTTAAAATGATCACTGTAACTGTATGCGCCTCATAGGATTGTTGGGAGGATTTAGTGAGGTGGTAACATTGATAGTAGTAATTGATGAGTAAGATTTTGCTATATTGGCTCTTTGTTGCGCTGCTGCGGCGGCAGCCATGAGTATACCCAGGCTTCAGAAGACGCTCGCCTCTAGTGTCCTCCTCTGTGGCAAGAAGAAGGTCTGGTTGGACCCGAATGAGACGCCAATGCTAAGTCGCATCAGCAGATCCGGAAGCTGATCAAAGATGGGCTGATCATCCGCAAGCCTGTGGCTGTCCATTCCCGGGCTCGCTGCCGGGGAAACACCTTGGCCCACTGGAAGGGCAGGCACGTGGCCATAGGTAAGCGCAAGGGTACAGCCAGTGCCCAAATGCCAGAAATCAGGTGGGTGAGGAGAATGAGGATTCTGTAGCCGGCTGCTCAGAAGGTACCAGGAATCTAAGAAAATTGATGGCCACATGTATCACAGCCTGTACCTGAAGGTGAAGGGGAATGTGTTCAAAAACAAGCAGATCCTCATGGAACACATCCACAAGCTGAATGCTGACCAGGCTGAGGCCCTCAGGTCTAAGACCAAGGAAGCTGGCAAGCGCCGTGAAGAGAGGAGGAGATCATCAAGACCGTCCAAGGAGGAAGAGACCAAGACATAAAAGCTCCCCCTTTGTCTATACATACTGGCGTCCGTGATTATGTAGATCAGCCATTAAAATAAAACGAGCCTTTATCTGCTTGCCTCAAAGAAAAAAAGATTTTGCTATATTATGTATCGGATACTGTTCTAGAAACTTTACCTGACTCCTTTCTGGTAGAGGGTATTAAAACGTAGCAGTATTCAATAAGTATTAATTGTGTCTTGAATTCTTTTCACCTCGCTTAATCACTCAGGTATCCTGTTTCTCAACAGTTGATTGTTTACATATTTACTTCTCAATGTATAGCTTCCATATAATTTTCTACATAATGAAAACTTTGATGTACACCCCAGTATGAAAAACCTTGGTTCTGCAGCATACCAGTCGCACAACTGAATCCTGCTGTGCCTTGGTTTTCTTCATGTCAAGCAGGGATGCTGATATCTAGTTCTCAAGTGTTAGCGAAGTTGAATGAGATGGCCCATGTCCAGAAGCTGACAGACCACAGGCACTGCCTGGTATCCTCTTCCATCTCCCATCCGGTGCTGCTCCTGTGAACTCTCCATCTTACTGTTATCCCCAGGCAATTGCATTTTGTTTCAGTGGTTCTCTTGGTCATATTTATAGAACACTAGTGCAAGACACGTGCTCTCTCCGTTGCACATTTTGTGCCTTACTCTCTAGCCACTTATGCTTGTTTCTAGGTCACAGGATAGCAAGAACACTAGGCAGGCACGTAGAAGATTTTCCATAAACATGTACTAAGCCAGATAAAACACACATGATAAAAGAATCACCCTGGCTTCTATTCGCCATCAGGCCAGATTTCTTCACTAGCCTGAGTAAGATGGCTTGGTGTTTGTTCACAGAGGCTAAATGCTTCACTTTTTAAAAAAGAGTTTTTGTTTGCTTGTTTTTAAATTAGACAAGGCTTGTAGAACTTAAGGTCCAAGAAAGTGCTGGATTGAGCTTTGTGTTCTGAAGGGTATATTAGTAGGGCTGCCATAACAGAGTACCACAGACTGGGTAGTTTACACAAGAGAGATTTATTTTCTTACAGTTCTAGAGGATGGAAATCCAAGATCAAGGTATCAGCAGGATTAGCTGGCTTCTTCTAAGGCTTCTCTCCTTGGCTTGTAGATGGACATTGAATTTGTCTGATTTCAAGCTGCTGATAAAGATGTTCACAAGACTGGGAAATTTACATAAGAAAGAGGTTTCATTAGACTTGCAGTGCCACATGGCTGGGGAAGCCTCACGATCCTGGCAGAAGGCAAGGAAGAGCAAGTCACATCTTACATGGATGACAGCAGGCAAAAAAAAAAAAAAAAAAAAAAAGGAACTTGTGCAAGGAGACTCCTGTTTTTCAAAACCATCAGATCATCAGATCCCATGAGACGTATTCACTATTACGAGAACAGCATGGGAAAGACCTCCTCCCATGATTTAGTTACTTCTCACTGTGTTCCTCCCACAACATGTGGGAATTCAAGATGAGATTTGGGTGGGGACACAGCCAAACCATATCATTATGTCCCTGGACCCTCCCAGACCTCCCTAATGTCCTCACATTACAAAACCAATCATGCCTTCCTGACAGTCCCCCAAAGTCTTAACTCATTTCAGCATTAACTCGGAAGTCCAGAGTCTCATCTGAGACAAGTCCCTTCCACCTGTCTGCCAATGAGCCTACAAAATTAAAAGCAAGTTAGTTACTTTCTAGATACAATAGGGGTACAGGCATTGGGTAACTATAGCCATTCAAAATAGGAGAAATTGTCCCAAACAAAGGGGCTGTTGGCCCCATGCAAGTCCAAAATCCAGTGGGGCAGTCAAATCTTAAAGCTCCAAAATGATCTCCTTCGACTCCATGTCTCACATCCAGGTCACACTGATGCAAGAAGTGGGTTCCCATAGTTTTGGGCAGCTCTGCCTCTGTGGCTTTGCAGGGTACAGTCTCCTTCCTGGTTGCTTTCATGGGCTGGTGTTGAGTGTTTGCAGCTTTTCCAGCCATGTGGTGCAAGCTGTTGGCGGATCTACCATTCTGCTGTCTGGAGGATGGCAGCCCTCTTCTCACAGCTCTATGAGGCAGTGCCCCAGTAGGGACTCTGTGTGGGGGCTCCTACTTCACATTTCCCTCCCATGCTGCTCTAGCAGAGGTTTTTAATGAGACCCCCATCCCTGCAGCAAACTTCTGCCTGGACATCCAGGTATTTCCATACAGGTATTTCTCTGAAATCTAGGTGGGGGTTCCTGAACTTCAATTGTTGACCTCTGTGTACTCACAGGCTCAACACCACATGGAGGCTACCATAGCTTGGGACTTGCACCCTCTGAAGCCACAGCCCGAGCTGTATCTTGGCCCCTTTCAGTCATGACTTAAGTGTCTGGGATGCAGGGTGCCAAGTCCCTAGACTGCACTCAGCACAGGAACCCTGGGCCTGGCCCAAGAAACCATTTTATCCTCTGAGGCCTCCAGGCCTGTGATGGGAGGGGCTGCCGTGAAAACCTCTGATATGCCCTGGAGACATTTTCCCCATTGTCTTGGGGATTAATATTCAGTTTCTTGTTATTTATGCAATTTTATGCAGGAGGCTTGAATTTCTCCAAAGAAAATGGGATTTTCTTTTCTATCACATTGCAAGGCTGCAAATTTTCCAAACTTTTATGCTTTGTTTCCCTTATAAAACTTAATCCTTTAACAACACGCAGGTCATCTCTTGAATGCTCTGCTGTTTAGAGATTTCTTCCACCAGATACCCTAAGTCATCTCTTTCAGGTGCAAAGTTCCACAGATCTCTAGGGCAGGGACAAAATGCCGCCAGTCCCTTTTATAAAACTTAACGGAAACCACCTTTGCTCCAGTTCCCAATAAGTTCCTCATCTCTGTCTAAGACCATCTCGGCCTGGGCCTTACTGTTCACAACAGTATCAGCATTTTGATCAAAGCCATTCAAGTCTCTAGGGAGTTCCAGACTTCCCCACATTTTCCTGCCTTCTTCTGAGCCCCGCAAATTGTTCCAACCTTTGCCTGTTACTGAGTTCTAAAGTTGCTTCTACGTTTTCAGGTATCTTTTCAGCAACGCCCCACTCTTCTGGTGCCAATTTACTGTATTAGTCTGTTTTCATGCTGCTAAAAATGACATACCCAAGACTGGGAAATTCACAAAGGAAAGGGGTTTTATTGGACTTACAGTTCCATGTGGCTGAGGAAGCCTCTCAATCATTGGGGAAGGCAAGGAGGAGCAAGTCAAGTGTTAACATGGATGGCAGCAGGCACAGAAACGAGACGTTGTACAGGGAGACTCCTGTTTTTAAAACTACAGATCTTGTGAGACTTACGCACTTTCATGAGAACAGCATGGGAAAGACGAACCCTCATGATTCAGTTACCTCCCGCCTGGTCCCTCTGACGTGTGGGAAGTCAAGGTGGGGTTTGCATGGGGACACAGTCAAACCATCTCAGCCATCTTCCTTTGGTTTCTTTACATGGTGCTCCATTTGCGCATGTCTGTGTCATAAATCCTCTCATATAGATACTCTTGGATTAGAGTCTACTTATATGACCTCATTTTACCATAATTACCTACTTAAAAGGCTGTCTCCAAATACAGTCAGATTCTGAAGTTGTGAGCATCAGAATGTCAACATAGGAATTGGGGACACCTAAGTCAGCCCATGATAGGAGGCAGTCTGAGAACCCAGCATAATGATCATTTCCAGGGTTCTGTGCTTCCCTGGAAAAGATCATACATGAGTCATAGAGCTGGAAAAAATTTAAATAAAGAATACTTACTCTGATTTCTGAAACACCCTACTTCTGCTTTCTGTAACAGCACTTACTAGGACTTAGTCTAACTTTTCTCTTTATATTCTTAGGCTGTGGGGATGTGTCTTACCGTTGGGCACTTAAATTTTTTCTTATCTTTGAATATCCAGTCCTTAGCACATAGTATGTGTCAGGAAATAATGGTTCAATTGAATACAGGTGATTTGTCTGCCCCTGGACATTGTCACAATTTCCTGTCCCCTAAAAGGAAATGAATTTGTCCTTTTCCATAGTCTACGAAGACTGAAGGCATATTTTTTTGCCTCAGGTGTTTTGGACTGAATTCTGTCTGATGTCTAAATTTGACTACAGTAATATATTTATTTATGAACCATCTTTATTAAAGAATGCTACTGCCACCATTTCCTTAGTTACCAGTTATTTTGGGCATTGTTACTGCTCCTCAGAGTTTCTTATTTTAGGGGGAGCTTAGGCATTATTGCTTTAGATGTAGATCAAAACCGAATTGGATAACTAAATATATTGTGATTTATGTCATAGAAAAATGGTGAAAATATTCAACACATATTTTTTATATTTCTACTATTTTAGAATTAATATTTCACTTTTTTTTTTTTTTTTTTTTTTGAGATGGTGACTTGCTCTGTCATCCAGGCTACAGTGCAGTGGCGCGATCTCGGCTCACTGCAGCCTCTGCCTCCCAGGCTCACGCAATTCCTCTGCCTCAGCCTCCCGAGTAGCTGAGATTCCAGGTGCACACCATCACACCCAGCTAATTTTGTTTATATTTTTAGTAGAGATGGGGTTTCACCATGTCGGCCAGACAGGTCTCAGGCAATCCACCCGCCTCAGCCTCCCAAAGTGCTGGGATTACAGGTGTGAGCCATGGTAGCTGGCCAATATTTCACTTTTGAAAAACAAATCTTTTTAAAGATAAGACAGGTTTGGGTTTCTTAAGAACAGGTTTCTAAAAGGGTTTCATTATACATGCACATGTAAATAAAAACCTTTTACAAATCCCACAGAATAATGAAACTGTCAAGCAATTTTTATATGTGCAGGCGATTTGTGGCTTCAAAAAGCTACTTCAAAAAAAAAACTTCAGAAAGTTAGTCATCTTTGATTAACTTTTTAAAAAAATCATTTTGTTAATAGGTCCAAAATTATATGATAAAAATAAATTCTTTTCATTATAAATATTTTTGTTTAAAAGTCCAAAAAGTTCCCCTTAAGTTCCTCTTAATAGTGAGATTCCCTTTCTTGTTCTAGGTGATCACTTGTCCAAGTTACTGGGTGACTATTGGAAGATTTACACTGAATTAAAGAATAAAGATTGTAAACCTCTAGAAAACAAGTACTTCTTTTTTTTTTTTTTTTTGGAGACAGAGTCTTGCTCTGTTGCCAGGCACCAGGCTGGAGTGCAGTGACGGGATCTCGGCTCACTGCAACCTCCGTCTCCTGGGTTCAAGCAGTTCTCCTGCCTCAGCCTCCCGAGTAGCTGGGACTGCAGGCGCGTGCCACACCCAGCTAATTTTTGTATTTTTAGTAGAGATGGGTTTCACCATGTTGGCCAGGATGGTCTCGATCTCTTGACCTCGTGATCTGCCCGACTTGGCCTCCCAAAGTGCTGGGATTACAGGCGTGAGCCACCGCACCTGGCCAAAAACAAATACTTCTAATGAAGGTTCCATGAAAGAGAAACATCCAGAATATGCCTTTCTTTTTTCTTAATAGCTAGTAGAGGATAATGCATGTTTGTGTCAGATGGTAGGAAAAATTCACGACATGTTTATACTAACATTGTACAACATGTGCCACCAAACAGCATACAGTTCTACATTTTAGACAAAATAGATGAAGCTTTGATTATAATTATCAATACATGCATGAAAATTTCCAATGTCATGGTTTAAGTACCTGCTTCACATACGCTTGTAAATTAGCTTCTGTGCATTCATAAATGGGGTTAGTGTGATTAGCTTGCCAAGGCCCAGAAGAGATTAGATCTATTAAAGATCACGTGAAAAGCTTTGTCCTAGGCATCTGAGTAGGAATCTTGATTTTAAATAGGTAATACTGTCTTATTAATGAACTGTTAACACAGTAGAAACATTTGTTCTGATTTATTAATGAATGTGAAGATTTTTGTGTGTCTTTTTGTTTGAGACAGAGTCTCACACTGTTACCCAGGCTGTAGTGCAGTGATGCAATCTCGGCTCACTGCCATCTCTGCTTCCTGGGTTCAGGCAATTCTCCTGCCTCAGCCTCCTGAGTAGCTGGGACTACTGGCGTGTGCCACCATGCCCAGCTAATTTGTTCATATTTTTAGTAGAGGTGGGGTTTCACCATGTTGGCCTGGATGGTCTTGATCTCCTGACCTCGTGATCCACCAGCCTCAGCCTCCCAAAATGCTGGAATTACAGACATGAGCCACTGCGCCTAGCCAAGATTTTTTTTTTTTTTAACGTAAGGATTAATGGCTGTTAATTCAAACAAAACCTGTTTTGTACACTAACGTATAACATAAACATTGGTAGACTTGCCAATCTGGCTTAAGCACTACTTCTAAAACATGAAGCTAAGTATAGTTTTTTTGTTGTTGTTAGGATGTTTTAAACATGATAAAGTCATTTTAGTTTGACCTATAATCAACCTTCTGAGGTATAATGAGAAATCCATTTCAGTATAGAAGGTCAGTTTTGTGGGGTACTTAGATTTAAAAACAAAAACAAAAACAAAAACAAAAAAAACAACTTCCTGTCAGAGTGTGTGCCTGATTGTCTCACGCATTTGATTAGATCAGCTGGCATGGCTCCTTGGTGGCCTGGCTCTGGCTGCCAAGTTCACTCTGTGTCGCCTTCCTTGCAGTGCACTGACCCAGAGACTCTCTCTCTGCCGTCCAAGCCCTGCCAGTTCTTTGAGGTCCCTGAACCCTTTCCTGATTCTCCCATCTCGTGTTCTCATTCTCTATAACCTACAGCTTTACCTTTTGATCATGGTATCTGTTGTGTTAGTTATTTCTTTCATTGTGTCTCACCAACATTGTTGGCTCTTAGGAGCTGGTAGCATGATGCTGGCCACAGAGGCAGTAAATATTGGCATTGTGCTGCCTTCGTTGCTTTTCTCGGATGAATTTTAAAACATTCAGAGAAGCTGGGCATGGCGGCGCATGCCTGTAGTCCCAGCTATGCTGGAGGCTGAGGCAGGAAGATGACTTGAGGCCAGTTCAAGGATGTAGCACCTGCTGGATCCCACCTGTGCATAGCCACTGCGCTTCCACCTGGGCAACACAACACAATCCCATCTCTAAAAGAAATAATAAAAGGAACAAATAACTGGAAAAAGAATGGGTAGAGTTTTGATTGGCTTGCTTTACTCATAACAGGTTGCTTTTCTAAGCATCTTCTTTCCCAGCATTCATCATCAGGACATCTGGGGAGCAAAGGTATCCATACTGATGTAGGGTTACTCAAGTTTTTCTTTCGTCAGAATCTCTCATTTCATCCATGTCCTCAGTCGCAAATTTAATAATCTTTTAGGGCACATTTACGGCTTCTTGACGTTAATGCCTCCTTTGTTTCCTGTGGCCCTGATGATGATGATGGAACTATGCATATGAAAGTGGGAATGGAGGCCGGGCGCGGTGGCTCAAGCCTGTAGTCCCAGCATTTTGGGAGGCCAAGGCAGGCAGATCACGAGGTCAAGAGATCGAGACCATCCTGGCCAACATGGTGAAGCCCCGTCTCTACTAAAAATACAAAAATTAGCTAGGCACGGTGGCGTGTGCCTGTAGTCCCAGCTACTTGGGAGGCTGAGGCAGGAGAATTGCTTGAACCCAGGAGGCGGAGGTTGTGGTGAGCCGAGATCGCGCCACTGCACTCCAGCCTGGCATTGGAGTGAGACTCCATCTTAAAAAAAAAATTAAAAAAAAAAAAAAAAAAAAAAAAAAAAAGGCCGGGCGCAGTGGCTCAAGCCTGTAATCCCAGCACTTTGGGAGGCCGAGGTGGGTGGATCACGAGATCAAGAGATCGAGACCATCCTGGTCAACATGGTGAAACCCCGTCTGTACTAAAAATACAAAAAATTAGCTGGGCATGGTGGCGCGTGCCTGTAATCCCAGCTACTCAGGAGGCTGAGGCAGGAGAATTGCCTGAACCCAGGAGGTGGAGGTTGCGGTGAGCCGAGATCGTGCCACTGCACTCCAGCCTGGGTAACAAGAGCGAAACTCCGTCTCAAAAAAAAAAAGTGGGAATGGGGCAGAACGTTGTCAGGTGTATCTAGAAGCCCAGCCCTGGAAAAGTACTCATGTGGCACAGAAAGCATCTTTCTGGAAAACCCCTGAACTGATAGTTAAGCTCAGAAGTCACTCCTAAAGTCAGTTTAAGCACACAGTAAATTCACTTGTGATGGATGAAGCCAGTGAAAATTTTAAGACAAAACCAAGATTTATTACCAAATACTGGTCTCTCCCAAAAGTTAACATGGAATCAGAATCAGGTGTGGATGAATACTTTGTTTTTGTAGGTTTTCATAGTCACATGGTATTCCTTCTAGAACTCATTTCACTAGTAGAACTAGAGAACCAGAATATAACGTGCATTTGTGTTTTTCTATGGTGGAAGAGAAAAGTAAAATTAAAGTGGAAGTTACTAATTCTCTCGATATTCATCGGCGGCTAATGTGTACTGCGTTCTTTTCCTTTTGTGTTTTTCCTTAGGTGATTGAAGACAGTACTGGAGTCCGCCGGGTGGTGGTCACACCCCAGTCTCCTGAGTGTTATCCCCCGAGCTACCCCTCAGCCATGTCTCCAACCCATCATCTCCCTCCCTATCTGACTCATCATCCACATTTCATTCATAACTCGCACGCGGCTTACTACCCACCTGTCACCGGACCTGGAGATATGCCGCCTCAATTTTTTCCCCAGCACCATCTTCCCCACACGATATACGGTGAGCAAGGTGAGTAGATCTGTGCCGGCGTCAGTAGCTGTTGAACCTGGTCACGGCATTTCAATAGTTCAAGGCGGCCCTTTGTTTCTTGTGAAATAAGTGCGGTAGAAAAGGATCTAGCTGGTTTGTAAAACGCACGGGGAATTCCTGGCTTCCTTTGTCCTGAATGGTACCTTGCAAAAATGACTCCGTGGGTTTAGTTCTTTTTCTTTGTTTTCCCAAATTCGGTCCCAACCCCCACCTCACAAAGATCAAGGACTTTCAGAAAAGTGGCAGTGTGACGTCGTTCCCATGTCCCGAAAGCACGTTTTTATGTGAGAGTGGCCTGGTGCACACCTGTGGCCCATCATTTCTTTGGCTCCCATATGGTCTACTAGTTAAAGGGAAATTTAAAAGTGTTTTGCGCCCCATTTCCAATGTTTGAAGATTGCGAAGTCTCAACAACCTTTGTGTTTCCTAAAAGGCTCTGTGTTGTGATGTTGGCAGAACTAAAAAATCCCCTGGCTGTTGATACGGCCTTCCTGTGCCTGCTTTTAGTTTAATACCAGCCATTAGCACAGTCACAGTGTCACTGGTTGTTAAGCAAATACTTACCTGGACATGAAAACAGCCTGAGAGCTACCAACATTATATCTTTTTAAAGTTTTGACCTTGGTGTTAGTTTAGTCTGAAGGCTTTCTCTATCAAAATGGATACTAAGAAACCAGATAAGTGAGGGTAAAATTAGACTTTAACCTCCAGGACTTTGCAAAGTGATTTTCTTCTGAGTCTGACAATGAATGGAAGCATTTTACTGCTTCAGACATTTATTATGTTGGTTTAGATGAATTGTAGAAGAAATGCCTGTTATACCATAGAATGTTTGAGCAAGTTATCACCTTTTAATAATTATGTGTGTGTGTGTATAATTTTTCCCTGTTCATCTCACATTATAATTATTTTTATTCACAGAAAAAACGTTTTTGACACGGTATATTAAGTGAAATATACTGTTGTAACTTACGGATAGAATTGGACTGTATGTGAGTTTTGTTTATTTGTTTTTTAGTAGTCAGAGAAATTTGGCATCATTCACATTAATCAGGTGCTTTTATAATGGAGTATAAGGGGATGATAGCAAAACATGAAATCAGTACTTTGATTTTATAGCAGCATCAGTAACTTCCTATTAATTGGACCTTTTTTCCATGTGATATAACACCAAGAAAGCATCAAGTAGTGGGCATATACTATGAGAACATTTGGATAAAAACTGAAAAAATTTAATTAGTGGCAATTTTTAAAAAAATGTATTCAGTGCTTTGACACAACATTCATTTATATGATTGAGTGTTTCTCAGAGTTTTCTGGCTGGATCTGAGCTCTGATGACATGAAAGGCTTGATGACTGACTCATTGATGGCTGGTATATGTCTAACCTGCCTTGTTTTAGCAGTCTTTAGTAGGATGCCACATAGTCACTGTTTTGTAAATGCTGTCCTTTAAATTTAAATCATTATTAGAGTTAAGCAAAATTGTAGTCTCATCATTTTACGGTGTATTTGGGTATAACTCCATTAAAATAACATAAAACAATAATGTATACAAATAAAAATGCCTTCTTTGATTTCAAATTAAAGAAAACAAAATCCCTTCCCTTTATAAATAAGCCATTTATATATTTTCTTACCTTAGTTCTTAGCATACGTACCTAAAAGCAATTTAAATATTAATTTTCTAAATTTCTAAACCACAAGAGTTTTAAAAGTTTTCAATATGTTTGAAAAGATTATTAATGCCCATGGTGAATATGTCATATCTCATGTGTATTGCATCGCGGTGTTGAGAACATTTACTATCTTTCTGGTATATTTTGACATCGATTATTTGGATATATACTCTGAATAGAATTGTATTTGTTTTGACACATTGTCTAGTACAAACTGGTTCTCTCATGAAGATTTGTTTTTTAACAAAACAACTCTTGTTAAAAAAACAAATCTTCCCTTAGCTATGTTAACGGTGAGAAACAGTGAAGCTTCATTCAATATTTGAAACAGCAGTTTTGTTAAATTATGTAGGGTAACCATACATTTCTGTGGTGCTTGGGACAGACCTAGTTCAGGTCTCTTGTCTTGAAGAAATTAATGATAGCCCTTTCTTTCACTCTCAGAAGTGTTCATATTTGGATGGTAATTTGTATGGTCACTCCATAGATGAGGTGACCCTTTTTTTTCTTATAGAGATGTAAGGACTCAGTCTTTATGTTATGCATTGTTATTTTTACTGATTCCTCAAAATAATTTTGAACTGATTTAAAAATTTAAATTTAACGAAGTTTTCTTCTCGAGATCATAAGATTGCATGCAAGCTTCTGTTTTCTTTTGAGCCACTTTAAAATGTGCATAGTAAAGTCAGGTGGTATTCTACTTTTGTCTTGCCTTCTATTACTCCAAAAGAGAAGTTTGAGATCACAGCTTATTATGTTTGGCACCAGATTTCAGAGATGGCTTTTCTTTATCCTTACACTTCCTTCTTGAACATTTCCCCTGATTCTGTGAGCTTTGATTATTTTAAATGGAAATGTGACATCTCATTATCTTAAATTTGTTCAAATGTTGGCTCTTTTGTATGCCACAAGTAACTTGTACTTTGATGGCAATATGTTTTCCAATAGAAATACTATTCTGTCCACAGGAATAAGTAGACTTTTAAAGTGCTCGATTTTGAGTACATGTTTAAAGGGGGTATTTTATTTGTCCTAACTTTTTCATGTATTGCAACTACTAAAAACATATCGAAAGGTAAAAATCAAACTTACTTATAAATTCAACTAGAAGATGAACTCTTTGGGGAATAACCTTATCTTTAGTATTCTCCACAATGGGGGAGAGCACACAATTTAGTTTTTAATAATCATTAAAAACTAAACTGGATTTTTGGATTATTCCTTGATTAGTTAGAAACAAATAGGAATGCTTTAAATGTATGTCACGCATAATGGCATTTTCTTTAAAAAAATACGTATTTTACTCTATTTAGTAACACTTTAGACTTACTTTATACTTCAGATTCCTTCAGGAGCCAGAGCATTGGACCGTTTAATAATTTGTTATTGAAAATGTAAACTGAGCTTGGGTTTGTCATCCTCATCCATTTTAGAAATTATCCCACTGTATGGAATGTCAAGCTACATTACCCGGGAAGACCAGTACAGCAAGCCTCCGCACAAAAAACTGAAAGACCGCCAGATCGATCGCCAGAACCGCCTCAACAGCCCTCCTTCGTCCATCTACAAAAGCAGCTGCACCACCGTGTACAATGGCTACGGGAAGGGCCACAGTGGCGGCAGCGGCGGGGGTGGCAGCGGCGGGGGTCCCGGAATTAAGAAAACAGAGCGGCGAGCGCGAAGCAGCCCGAAGTCGAATGATTCAGACTTGCAAGGTAAGGCGCAAGGTGTTTGCCGTAAAGAGTGAATTACCAAGACAGAGACATCTCAAAGGATGTTTCCACATCTTTTACATGAGAGTATTATTTCCTAGTGGTTGATTGTTTTTGCTAAGAATATTTGAGTAGACCTTCTTTGATCCATTTCTTAGTAAAGAAGGAAGATTGCCTTGTTTTTTATTAATAGTTCATGGCAGAAATACTACGTTTTTGGTCACATACGCCATGCAACTTTCTACTTAGTAGCAAGTATTTGAAAATGTTTTCACCTTAGCCTACTTCTGTTGTTCCACTCCGAATAGACAGATGTGGAAGAAATCCACAGATAATTTTTCCAAAAGTGTAGGCTACTTTAAATCTCAAAATAATTCTACCTTGATTGGGAGGAAAGTTTATGTGTTTAAATAAAGTTTTGGGGGTAGTTTAGAGAGAACCTATTTTGCTGCCACAGTAAGGAAAACCAGTGGCTTGTTATATAGGCATAGGGAAGAGTGACTTACATGAAGCAAAATAGGTAACGTTTTGATAAGGTAGGTGAGTTTACAGATACAAATGACTGGAAAATAAAGACAGGAACAACTTTCAGAGATAGGATAAATTATTCAAGTAGATTCCCTTGTTCATTCACAATCACATTCTCACAGGCAAACTCCCCATTTCTACCTGGTTGAGATACAGGAAGGAATCTGATTATAACACTCCTTGATTATAACACTCATTGAATTCATGGATTCCTTGGAATAGTAGAGTAAGATACAGTGCAATATTTGGGCAACATGAGAGGAATAGTAAGATGCAATGAAATGTGAATAGATCATGTGTTCTTTTAATTCTTTATTCTTTTCTCTATTTTCTAAACTCTACGCAATTATCACATTATTCTTCTAATTCTTAAACAAAACATAAGTATCATACAAAAGAGTCAAGAGGGTTTTACACTGCTCTTAAGGGAAGATGCTGGGTCTCCTATAATTTTTAGTCAAACGATACTATAATTTCTAAGTTTGAAATTAGTTGATTAGCAGTGTTACAATTTAACCATGACTGTACAAGAATTTATACCAAATAATTAGGAATACATTTTCCTAAGGAGAATTTTCATCCAAAGAAAAATGAGAGAGAATATGTACATTGTCCAGAGAGCTTATGAAGTTGGAAGTACTGTGATTACCTGACTCATTCTTTAATAGTTTTCACCTTGCCTTGCACCAGAACTGATTTAAGGCAAATGACATAGACTCATATAACATAAACAGATAAAATCAATGTAAGCATGAAGGAGCCGAAAGATGATAAGGGAAGGAAATTATTAACAAGATGAAGGCAGGGTTCCCATAGAGTTGCTTGATGTGGGCCATATACTTTGTTTCGAGCCTCTTGGTTGTCAAAGCGAAAAGGCAAACGTGAATCATGTAGAGTAGACAAAGAATAAAGCTCTTCTTGTTCAGGGGTTCCATAATGTTTCAGTTGTGTCTGCCTCAAAACGTGGTTGTTGGCGCAAAGGATCCCAGAAGGCTGTTCCTGCTTTCTCATCCTTCCAGTGTATCTCCTGCTGGAGTTGACTGCAGATGACATCTACATCTGTGCCCCAGAAACAGACTTCTTAACTGATTCTTAAATTTACAATGCCACCTAATTAATCTAAAACTATACTTAATGCTGGTATGATAAACCTGATAGGTTCACATGTGGTTTGCACAAGAATAGAATATATACGTAACTGTGACATGGGACTTGTGGGTTTATTATTATTATTATTATTATTATTATTATTATTACTGTTTAACTTAGGTTAAATTGTCCTCATGGCCAAAAGAGATAAATCTTTTTACTTTTTTTCTTTTTTTTTTTTTTTTTGAAATGGAATCTTGCCCTGTTGTGCATGCTGGAGCACAGTGGCACCATCTCGGCTCACTGCAACCTCCGCTGCCCAACTTCAAGCCATTCTCGTGCCTCAGCCTCCTGAGTAGCTGGGACTGCAGGCACACACCACCACGCCTGGCTACTTTTTGTACTTTTAATGGCGATTGGGTTTTGCCAGGCTGGACCTCCAGTCATCTTCCCACCTCGGCCTCCTTCGCTTTTTTTGAGACAGCGTCTTGCTCTGTTGCCCAGGTGGAGTGCAGTGGCACAATTTTGGCTCACTGCAACCTCCGCCTCCCGGGTTCAGGTGCTTCTCCTGCCTCAGCCTCCTGAGTAGCTGGGGTTACAGGTACGTGCCACCATGCCCAGCTAATTTTTATATTTTTAGTAGAGACGGGGTTTCACCTTGTTGGTCAGGCTGGTCTCGAACTCCTAGCCTGTGATCCGCGTGCCTTGGCCTCCCAAAGTGTTGGGATTGCAGGTGTGAGCCACTGCGCCTGGCCTCTTTCTTTTTACTTTATTTGCTTTTGAGGGAATCTTCTTGAATATTTTACCTTTTTACCACTTACAAAAAACAAATCTTTAAAAAAAAAGACAAACTTTACCTTTTTACCACTTGCAAAAAACAAATCTTTAAAAAAAGACAAACTGTACCTGGTCCTATGATAAAATTAAGCACATGTAAAAGAAACAAACAACTTATGTTAATATAAATAGATGTATTAGAAAGATGGAGATAAAATAATTCCTCTCTTGAGGCCTGGGTCTCTCGGTTAACTGTGCTTTGGAAACTTTAAAACAGTAGAGATTCATGGACCCTATTTTAGACCCACTACATCACAATCTTCACACCAATTTTGACTTCATGTTTGGTTTTTATTTTAAATCAAACCAAATCCTCCATTGTGGATAACGTATAATCAGCCAACACAGAAAATTATCATACTCTCATAATAGTGAGGATGGCTCATCAAGTTGTACACAGTATAGAATAGGGACTTTAAGCCGGGCACGGTGGCTCAAGCCTGTAATCCCAGCACTTTGGGAGGCTGAGGCGGGTGGATCACGAGGTCGAGAGATCGAGACCATCCCGGTCAACATGGTGAAACCCCGTCTCTACTAAAGATACAAAAAAATTAGCTGGGCATGGTGGCGCGTGCCTGTAATCCCAGCTACTCAGGAGGCTGAGGCAGGAGAATTGCCTGAGCCCAGGAGGCGGAGGTTGCGGTGAGCTGAGATCGCGCCATTGCACTCCAGCCTGGGTAACAAGAGCGAAACTCCGTCTCAAAAAAAAAAAAAAAAAAAGAATAGGGACTTTATCTGTTGTATTCATCATTCTCTCCCTCCTTCTAGTACTATACCTGACACATAGTAGGTACTCAGTAAATATTGCTAAATGAGTCCTGTTTTCTTAATTGCCTTGTTTTCCAGAGCAAGCCTTCTTTTTTGAACACACGAAGCTATTGTACCATTTCCTTTTCCTGGAACAGATTGTTGCATTGCTTAAGGAAACTGCTCGGTGGCCAACCTCCCCTTTCATTTCCTATTACCTTCAGGAAAACCAGCGTGACAGAGTCCCATAGTACTCTCTGGGAAATACGGGGCCTCTGTCTTCTTGCGGTCCCTTGGCTCTAGTGATGTGGTATGAGCTGAGAACAGTTGGGGCTTTGGTATTAGACATGAAGTAATTGGCTTAGAATGGGGCTTTGCTAATTACTGTTCCATTTTAGTTTTCCCTGAGTCTCCATGTTCACATTGGTAAAATGGGCATTTTAATTTCCATTGTTAAATATTAAAAATACCCTTGCTCAGTTCTTAACACTTCAACATAATGGTAACCCTTATGACTTGAGTATTCTTGTCTCTCTCATCTTCGGGACTCCTGTGATTATAAGGTCACCTCTCAGCTGAGTTAGCTGCCCCTCAAAATAGGCATCTCTCTCTACTCTCCACCTGGTGGCCTATTCCCTTCCTTCATGCTCCGTCCCCCTCACCCTAGCTCCCTGCATTTCTTCTCCTTTAAGCCAGAAGTGGCTTCCTTTGCTTAAACTCACCTTGCATTTTGAAAGCTAAACCCTGCATTCCTGGACCACTATCTCTGAAATTTGCTTCCAGGCATTTTTTTTTTTTTTTTTTTTTTTTTTTTTTAAAGACAAGAGTTTTGCTCTTATTGCCCAGGCTGGAGTATGATGGTGTGATCTCAGCTCATTGCAACCTCCGCTGGCCGGGTTCAAGCGATTCTTCTGCCTCGGCCTCCTGAGTAGCTGGGATTACAGGAATACCACCACACCCAGCTAATTTTTGTATTTTTAGTAGAGATGGGGTTTCACCATGTTAGCCAGGCTGGTCCCAAACTCCCAACCTCAGATGACCCACACTCCCGACCTCAGGTGATCCACCCGCCTCGGCCTCCCAAAGTGCTAGGAGTACAGGCATGAGCCACTGCGCCCAGCCACTTCCAGGCTCTTTTAAGAAAGGTTGCCACTGGCTAGAAATGCACCTGATACCTGGGGGTCCTCTCTGGTGGAATTGGTGCCAGATCTCAAACAGCTTCACCTCCTCCTAGGGCACTTACAGCTCTGGATGAGAGAACTCTGGTGCGTAGCCTCTTGGGGCTTGCTTTCTCATGATCCCTAGTTCCCCTCATGTGTTTTTTATGATTCTCTTCGCTCCCTCTGAACTTTAAGAGACCTCCCAGAAGGGCCCCCTTATGTTTTAGGATGTGTGATTATTCATTTTCCGCTCCAGCCCATCCTCTGTTGTGGCTGCAGTTAAATAGAATCACCTCCTTGAGAACCTCTGTGGTGCTTTAGAGAATAAAGCCCAAACTGCATGATATGACCCATTCTCACCTCTCGTGGCCCCTCTGATTTCCCCACCAGACACGCAGTGTTCTGCCCCTTTTTGTAAATACGCCTCATTCTCTTTTCTTGGCCTGTGCTTTCAGTTCCTCTGCCTAGCAAACTCCAAGTCAGTCTTTGAAGAGCTAGCTCAATGATCACCTCCTCTATGAAGCCTGCCTGTCTCTCCAACGTATAATGATGGCAGATAGGTTAGGGGAAAATATTTCAAGAGTTTTTGCCTTACTTTTCTCTTCCTCTCCAGCATTTGATTTTAGAACAGTGCTTTGGCATCAAGTCCGCAGATGTTCAAGGACAGGAATGGAAAAATTTGTTCTTGTGTACAGAATATTATGCAAGAGCTGGGCCTTGAGCCTGTTCTGTGGCCAAAACCCAGTTAAAATAGTCACATTGCCGTTCACTGCAGAAGCTAAAAAAGCTTCTGTTGCTCTTCATTGAGTAAGAGGGAAGCTTCATTTCTTCCATTTTATTCTTGATAGAAAACAAAGCATACAATATTTTAAGGAAGTTGTTGAGTGGGATCCAGTGAGTCAGGATCCAGTTTTCTAACTGAAATTTTTCAATTTTCAGCCAGTTACAGCCTCTTTGTCGTACATCCTCAGAAAGGAGTTAGTTTATCTGCTAGTATTGTTTTAGAAAGAATGATGTGAATTTAGAGTAAAAAACGAAAGCTTTGATGAGTCTCCACTGTCTAATATTAAAAGACCTAAGTAGTCTCAACAATGTGTGTATGTATTTGTGTAAGGACGGATGGTGGAGGGAGAGGACATCAAGAGTACAAAGTCAGAATTTCCAAACTTTTTTTTTTTTTTTTAAAGACAGAATCTGGTTCTGTTGCCCAGGCTGGAGTGCAGTGACGCAATTTCGACTCACTGCAACCTCCACCTCCCAGGTTAAAGTGATTCTCCTGGCTTACAGGCATTTGCCAACATGCCAGACTAATTTTTGTATTTTTAGTGGAGATGGGGTTTTGCCATGTTGGCCAGGCTGGTCTCGAACTCCTGACCTCAGGTGATCCACCCGCTTCAGCCTCCCAAAGTGCTGGGATTACAGGCTTGAGTCCCCGCGTCCCGCCTCCAGACACTTTTTTATGTATAAAAATGTTCTGTGTGCGGTTGACATTGCTGATCTTCACCGTGTTCCTAGGGTTTGCCCTGAGAGTGAGGATGTCTTTTTTATATATGACTTCTAACATTTTAAAACCGTAATGGAATTGTAAGATTCTAAATCATTGCTGTCTTGGACTGTGTGGCATAGAACATGTCATTTCACTAAGCCTTGGTTTCCCTTTCAGTAAGATGAACCGGTGAGTTAGGGTCAGTGATTTTCAAAATCTTATCAATGAGCAGATTGCCTCTTTTTTCAGACAATCTTGTGTGAATTACCTGTTTTCAATGCAGTATCCCTTCACCCCTACCACATCACACACATGCATATACACATACATGTACACACATGCACTCTGAAAGCAGAGCTAGAACTCCTGATTTGAATGGAGGATCTGGGTCCTTGTCACCCTCTACAAGGCTTTCCCGTGGATCCAGCGCTTGCCCGGGTCCTGGATACTCACAGGCTCAGGCCAGCAGTATCAGTACCATGTAGGAGCCAGTGAGACATGTGCCCTTATGACCTGCTCCAGACCTACCGAATACAGGCTGTGTAGGCGGGGCCCACCCGTCTGTGTTTCATCAGGCACTCCCGGGAATAATTAGGCACAGTATCGTTTGAGAACTGCTGGCCCTTTGAGTGCCAAGCAATTTTTAACCAAGATTTTAAATGGCAGGGGTGGGAAAGCGGCAGGTGGGAGGCATTCAGCTGGAACACTTGGTTTAAGTTGAAGCACGTTTCTTGTACTAGCTGTATAATGATAAATATATACTGGGACGGGGCGGGGGGAGAGTTCCTTTAGTGTGGCTAACATATAGGTAGCAGTTTATGCGAACTCTTCTAGAAGTTACAGAGCCCTATGGGAAAAATTGGAACAAAGTGGTAAGAATTCCAAATATAGAAGAAAACGAACATACAGCATACTTTTGGCATTTGACCTTTGGAATTGTTAGCAATCCAAAGACTCGGTTGCGTTTTAGATCACATTCCACCACATAGACTCCCAGTTTCTGGTTGTGACACTGGAAGCCAGTGATGAGAGTATTATTATCGTCCGTGTCTCTTTCAGAGTTCGCAGACTGCCTTCCGACTCCAGCCGCGTTCCTTATTACTGGTTCTTTGTATTCTAATTCTTTCTCAGGTGGTCCTTCCTGGCATTTTTTTCTCTTCCTCTTCCTATATTTTGTGATCGTTTCTCAGAAACCAGAATCAGACTACAGTTCTGCTTCCCCCAAAGTGGCATGGAAGTGTATTCACAGTAATAGTAATTTTTCGTAATGAGACGTCGTCGTGCACTAAGGGTTGGGACAGTGTGTTTTCCCTCTAGGGGTGTGAGATCGTGGCCGTTTTTGGGTCCTTGGAGTCTGTCCTCTTGCTGAATGGCTTGAGCTCTGAGAGACGGCATGGCAGCGTCCACCTGCGCAGGGCTGACAGTGGTTTTCTTTGTCTGGAGTGACGTGCTTAAGAAGGTCTGGAATGTGGGGAGTCAAGACAGATTTTCTTTTGGAATCTCTTTTGGTCTTGGCTCCCTGTGGCAGTAATGCTTGTGCTTTTCTGTTTTCTGATTAAAATAGGATATTGAGTGGGGCTTTTGCACTTCACAAGTGGCAGATTTCCTCTTTCTCTTGTAAGCTTTTTCTGTCTTGTGATCACATATCCTGGGCATGCTCAGATGAGGTGTTCTGGAAGCTTGGAGGTTGGTGGGGTTCTTTTCCCCCAGAGTATGTGCTTCCCTTGCTACGTTTGAACACTGTACTGTTTCCAGATAGAGTTTCAATATTGCTTTCTCTCTCAAGTCTATAGCTGACGATGACTCCTCTGTGTTCCCACCTGTCTGCAGCTGCGTATAAATTCTGAGCGTGGCAAAAATATCAAGAAAACATGGGAAAAGTTCAAAGCGAGCTCAGGTCAGTGGAATTCATCCATCTGGCTGCCAAGTACAGTCTGAAAAGTGAAAATAGTCCAAACAAGCCCAAATAACTTTTATTTTTTAAGAGGACAGTGGGGACCCCTGGGTCAGAATGCAAGAGACACGAGACATTCTTCTCGGCAGGAAACTGGGCAATTAACCATCGGTACTTGCATCGTGAGTGTCGGCTGCCAGATCCATCGCTTAGTCGCAGAGGCCTCTGAGTGACTTTAATGCCTTGCGACTGTCTATGTGGGGGATGGAGATAGTTTTCAGGACAGAAAGCTGTTTCATAAGGAGAATGCTGCTCCTTAACATGTGCTGTCTCACGTCGACATTATTATCCTGCAGGCCCACGGCTGGAGAAATCAAACTATGAATAACTCATTTTTCTATAAGACCCCTGTATGATGAAGTTTCCCTGCCTCACTGGGATGTTGATTTGACTAGTGCAAAGGCAAATTGAGCTCAACAAAGAGGAAACCTTGGTGGCCCATACTGTTAATTAGTGGAGTATACAGTTGTCTTTATTAAATTACATCACTTATCCTGTCTTTTGCCTTTCGCCCTTTCTCCCTTGTATTTTTGTTGCAATCTGGAATGTTTTAAAGACGTTAACTACGTGATTCTTTCAACAGGCAAGATGAGACATTTTTGTCGTCTCAAGAAGGCTTAACCCATTAAATCATACTGGAAGCTTCACATTTTTCACTTGCATATAAAAGACAAACAGCATGCAAAAATACTTATTGAGTTTTCTTTTGAAATGAATGTTCACCAGAAGTTTGAGGTCAGAATTTTGATTAGTTTTGACCATATGTGGTACTGAGCTCTGTAAACCCATGTTATTTTCTCTGCCTTTTTGATTTCTTGGGAACTGATCATAATGGCATTTAGATGACGTCAGAACCCACGTTGGTAAAATACAGGTCATCCCAAAGAACCCTTTAAACAGCAGGTATAAGTGATGATATGGTTTGTTTCTGGTATATTTGTAACCTTCAATTTTATTGAATTGAAACTGTTATATGTTATTTCTCTCATTTAGCTAAGTTGAATTCTGAATTTAACTGGATTGGAGGTCTTCATCACAAATGTGCTGTACTCAGAAGCAAAATATGTACTAGTTGGGACCTTGCAGATCTTGGTTTAGTCTCAGTTCAGCCACTTGGGAACCATGTGCCCTTGGGCATGATAGTTAATCTTTCAAGGTTTCATTTTCTCCTTGTATGTAGAAAATAGGGTAATTAATGATTATCTCTTTCACAGGACTATCATCAGCTCTTAGTACAATTTCAGACACTCAGTGCTTTAAAAATGTAGTGGCATTGGTAAAGAAAGATGATGACATTTTTTCCGTGTTGAGAACTGCTTTCTGTGGGTCATGTTAGCAGAACCTCAGCCTGCAACCATCCCCAGCAGAAAGCTGTTGGGCAAGGCATCCTGCAGTCTGGGTCAGTGTTAAGTAATAGTGAATGCCAAGGACTTGAGATAGGGGAGAGTTGAGAGGGGCTTCCACTCCCCCAAAAACGTTCTTGGACTATTGCCAACCCACAAACAACCTGCTGAATTCTGGGCAAGAATAAAATGCAATTCTCTCTGTGTGCCTTTTCTCCGTCTCTGTCCTGAGTTCTCTGTATGAGCCTACGGAGTGGGGTGCGACAGGCCAACTTGATTCTGTTTGAACCCCCTCAGCAAATTAACCACTGTAACTAACTTTGCTAAAAGAGGGGGGTTGCAGGGGCAGAAAGCATGAACTGGAGGCGATGGGCAGATAACAACTTCTCTCTATTTATTTTTCTCCTACCAGCATTCCTTCTATTAGGGCAATTATTTAAGCTGCATCTGGGATAACCCAGATGGATAAGCTAACTGGGTAACCCACTACATTTCCAAGGCTTTCACAATTTTTCCTTACACCTTGAAACTTGTGTACCATCTCTTCTGCATTCTGTGGGCTGCATAGACCTGCTCTGCTGTGTTGTGGAAGGGGTCAGCACTAGGTGTAAGTAGATCCTGGGGGGTGATGGGGCATCATGGAGGTCACTACCCAGGTGTGTCAAGGCAGAAACACTTTCTATTAATACCTTATCTGAAAGTCTCAGCACTTGGGATGGAATTTTGGCAAATTTCCTGCTGCTGTGTCAACAGCGTTTCTGTCGTTGCTTCTCCTATGGAATGGAGGTCTCGGATCTTTACATAAACCGCGATAGGAAGAAGCAGGGTGTTGAATTTCTGGTTTTGTGTGATCGGTATTGTCATGTGATAATGAGTGAATATGGCAAATATGCTCATTATAGTTCGTGCTTTCTGCCACGGTCCATTTTGTTTTTTATTTTAAACTTGATTTGTTCAACCAAACACCCAGTGAAGCTGACTCTATTACCCTAGTTCAGTTTTTGGTGCTGTAATGAGACATTGTTATTCTAAGAATTGAGTAGATAACACAAGTGTGATGTGGGACGGGTCCTTGGGAAACAACAGTGATACTATTAGGCTGGTACTCAAGTAATTGCGGTTTTTGCCATTACTTTTGCACCCACGTAATAGCTCAGTGCGTGCAATTTACAAAGTAATGAGTGAAATGCTCCCCATAGTTGACTATAACATTTCCTCATTTTCCTCTGGCGCTGAATTTGTTTTTTAAAAACCTCTTCTCCTTGCTGTTCCCTTCCCCATTCCAGATTGTAACTGCTTCTGTCCAGTTGCGTAGAAGAAGGGGGCTTTCCATGTAGGCGTTATGCTCAGTAAAGGGCAGAAAAGATCAGGTCATGGTGGGGATGATTTGCTCCCAGCCCAAAAGATGACTGTGATGGTTCAGGAAGACTGGAAAATAGCGAAGGGGGGAAGAAATGAGAAAGGCTTCAGAGGAGTGGCACATTGAAGTAAAAGGAAGTAGTAAGAACAGGAAAAACAAGTGGAATGAAAGGAGCATATACAGTGGGCAGGGACGATCAGACTGTGGAATAAAGATAATTCGGGGGGAAAACAGGCAGAACATAAGAGAGGTTTCATGGTTCCATGGTTGTAGATTCCATTCCTCCCACTAGATTAACTTTTCCCAGAGGGCAGGGAGGAGAGGGAGCAAGCCTTTTGGTCCTGTTGTGGTTCCTGCCCCTTTTGCTGGCAGATCCACTTGGAACAAATCTCCGTGTGAATACATCTCCTGCGCTTTTCCTATTGGGAATTTCCTGATGCCTTTGTCTTCCTCTTGTGGTGGGTTACAGCATCCATTGCCAGCATGCATTAACTTGATAAATTAAAAGGGAAGCCTTCAGTAGAACTTTGAAAAACCCAATAACTCAATATTGGGTTTTTTGAATATGACTTGAGGTTGTTAAAAGTGATGCTTTAGGGTTTTGATGTGCTTAAAAAATGGAAATTGAGATTCTTTTTTTGTTTTTGTGTTTTGAGACAGAGTCTCCCTCTGTCACTAGGCGCCAGGCTGGAGTGCAGTGGCGTGATATCAGCCTCCCAGGTTCAAGCAATTCTCCTGCCTCAGCCTCCCGAGTAGCTGGGACTACAGGTGCGCGCCACTATCCCCAGCTAATTTTTGTATTTTTAGTGGAGACGGGTTTTCACCGTGTTGGCCAGGATGGTCTTTATCTCTTGATCTCATGATCCTCCCTCCTCAGCCTCCCAAAGTGCTGGGATTACAGGCATGAGCCACCGCGCCTGGCCTGTTTTTTAAGTTAAAAATTAAGCACAAGAAGATAGGCGTGGTGGTTCACATCTGTAATCCTAACACTTTGGGAGGGCAAGACAGGAGGATTGCTTGAGCCTAGGAGTTCAAGACCAGCCTGGGCAACAAAGCAAGACCCCATGTCTAAAAAATAAAATAAAATAAAATTAGCCAAATGTGGTCGGCATGCCTGTAATCTCAGCTACTCGGGAGGCTGAGATGGAAGCATTGTTTGAAGCCAGGAGGTCAAGACTGCAGTGAGTGTTGATGATGCCACTGCTCTTTAGCCTAGATGACAGAGTGAGACTCTGACTCCAAAAAAAAAAAAGGGGGGGGGCACAAGAATGTGTGTTAGGGGAACTACTTTTCCTTGTTCCTGGGTTAGTGTGTCTTGGTCAAAAGCAGCTTGCTTTAATTGAAGATGTCATGATTATTTCAAGTTCTCTTACAAGTGGAGTTTACTCTCATATCCCCTTGCTCTGTAATAAAAAGCAAAATATATAGCATTTTTGTGAAATAATCAAGCCTCACTTTCTAGACTTACTAGAATTACCTCATGAAAACAACATGAGGAAGTGAGTGGGAAGAGCTAGGTCTACAACAATTAAATTTTTCTTTCATAAACGCATTTATTAGCACTACTCTTAGTTCACATGGTGAACTTACATTGACCTCTTTTTCCTTTTATTTGAAAAGACACAAATTATTATATGGAACAGTAAGATCTTTCAAACCAGGAGGGATGGAGAAACTGCCATATTTTAGGTTCACCGAGTTCCTCAAAACTATTTAAGTGTCTTGCCAAGCACATTTTAAAAAAATTCATATTTAGTCTTTCAGGAAGATTTATCTTTCATTGGAATGTTGCTTCAAGGAGCTCTATAAGATATCAGCATCTCTTGAAAGCTCTGTTAAAAATGATGTGTTACTTAAGTGAAAAATGGTTCTGGGTGCTTTAATTATTCAGCTATCAAGTGGTTTTTTGTTTTTTTTTTTTCTTAAACACTCTGACAGCATTCATATTATTTGCTACTTACACTGTCATCCGTGGGAAGATGGCTGCAATTTAATTGCAGACAGTTTTCCATTTGAAAACTGTCTCTTCATTTCATTGAAGAATTTCACGTCTGGGAAGTCTGTTTCCCATAGGGTTTAATCTGTGGATGTAGTGGTCGCAACATTACACACGAGGGCAGAACTATTTAGAGTTAAGTTAGGTAAGTTTCTATGGCATTTGCATTTCTCAGAAGAAAGATGATCTTTTCGGTGGTAAACATGCACACATGGTAGAATTAGTAGATTTCCTGATTTGCCTGACTCTGCAGTGGTTCTGTGCTTGTTTCCCGCATCACTTCATTGTTATTATTTTTGGAGACAGGGTCTTGCTGTGTTGCCCAGGCTGGAGTACAGTGTTACTGTCACAGGTCACCGCAGCCTGGAACTTCTTGGCTCAAACTATCCTGTCTCAGCCTTGCGTGTATCTGGAACTACAGATGTGTGCCACCACACCTGGCTCATTTAAATACTTTATTCTATTTTTGTAGAGACAGAGTCTCACTTTGTTGCCCAGGCTGGTCTTGAACTCCTTGGGTTCAAGTGATTCTCCCAGTCGGCCTCCCCAAGGGCTGAGATGACAGGTGTGAGCCCCCGTTCCCAGTCCTGCATTAGTTCTTTTAAATAATGTCAGGGCCATCAGGTTTTATGGCCCTGCTACTATGACCCATAGTTGGAATGAGAAATACAGTAATCGTCTACATCTTAGCCTTTAGAGTTAAGATTTCAGAACTTGGTTTTCTGAACTTAATCTGGGGTGTTTCTACCCAGACATTAGGATTCTCATTCATCTCTTTTTCTTCTATCTTAACATTTTTATTGCTTGCATTTTTAGATTCTATGAATTTTCTACCCCTCTCTCCTGCTCTGTATATCTGGCTTCTAAAAGTTGCCGTATTTATCATCACTAATACTTATTTATCAATATTTACGATGATAAATAATACTGATGCCATATTTATCATCACTAATATGGACTTTTAAAATTCAGTGCTTTGGCCGGGCGCGGTGGCTCAAGCTTGTAATCCCAGCACTTTGGGAGGCCGAGGCGGGTGGATCACGAGGTCAAGAGATCGAGACCATCCTGGTCAACGTGGTGAAACCCCATCTCTACTAAAAATACGAAAAATCAGCTGGGCCTGGTGGCACGTGCCTGTAATCTCAGCTACTCAGGAGGCTGAGGCAGGAGAATTGCCTGAACCCAGGAGGCGGAGGTTGCGGTGAGCCGAGATCGTGCCATTGCACTCCAGCCTGGGTAACAAGAGCGAAAACTCCATCTCAAAAAAAAAAAAAAAAGTAAAATTCAGTGCTTTTTATTCACCCATTTATTGCTGAGGTATTTTTATTTTATTTTGCATTTCGAACTGGGTAAGGAAATAGAAAATGATAAAGATGAATGAGAAGAATGTTCTTAATGCTAGATTATTGTCATAGCTGTCAACCTATTTACTTTTGAAGAAGAACGTTTCAATAATTGCTCTTGTTTTAAGACCATGTTCCAAGCTCATTGAGTGTGTCTAAGGAAAAGGAAGCACTTCAGATAAGCTAACTGCCCTTCTTCAGTAAGGGTGCGTGGTCCAGCTGCTATGCTGTCCTTGCTGTCTTATTTCAGTTTCCTTCCTGCTCACCCTTTTGTCCATTTTTATCCTTGAAAATCTCCTCAGTAGGCGATAAATAACCCTCGATCAGAGGATAAGGGTGAATGGATCCAAGGGCTGCTTGTCAGTAGATCTGATAAAGACTCCGTGTGTGTGGAAAACCTGAAACTTACAATGATTCTCAGAAATTCTCTCTAGGGTTCATTTGTAGTATTGGGTAGATTACTATTTCTATAGATGGGAGATGACTGTGTCTATAGATCAAAAATAGTTGAATATTAGAAATTGTACATGGTTCAATTTCATATTCCATACAGCAGAATGACTGCTAATTCATAGGTGTCTATACAAAGTACATATCTCTGCTTTGTTTCTCAGCTGGTGCTATACTGGAGTTTGTTTTGTTTTTTGTTTTTACTTTCAGTGGCCCAAAAGACTGAAAGGTTTAGGCAGAGAAAACAGTGAAGACAACACTAAAGAACACAGGCAATTTGTCCACTGCTAGGTTGTTTTTTGCAAATAGATATTAAAAGTGATCTTTTGGGGGTAGCAGTAGATCAATAATCTGTTTAAGGTATGGGATACTGGATTTTATAAAGATAGGAAGGAATAAAATGAAGTAAGATCACAGTGCCCAGGATGTTTACTTGAAATGGTGGCTAGAGTCCTAATGATTAATGCTGCTGAC
The DNA here is from genome assembly GCF_048565385.1 of Saimiri boliviensis. Lineage (NCBI taxonomy): Eukaryota > Metazoa > Chordata > Mammalia > Primates > Cebidae > Saimiri > Saimiri boliviensis. Next base: position 6,169,022 of record NC_133457.1, on the reverse strand, counting down.
TGAGACATCAACGTTGAAAATACACCATCCCCAGACAATTGGTAATTATAGGTGACAATTATGTTATTATACTTTATTTAGGTAGTAGTTTTGTTCCTAGAAAATTACTTTTATTCAAGTGAAAAATGTGAAGCATTTGAGAACTGAAATGTTTTGTGGCAACTCTTGTGTATAATTTTGCAGTTTTATTCAATTTCAGAAGTCTTCAGGGAATATTTTCAGGCCTAGATTTATGGACACTGTACATAGTGCCTGCTACCGAAAGAGCATTCTGCCATCAGGCTTATTGGAAAGCATATTTTCTGTTTTCCTGTTACCCTGTTGTGAGCAGATGTTCCCTCAGCATTTTTGAGTCATTTTAATGCACAAGATGGGAAGAATAATAAGTCAAAAGAAAAAGACAGCAATTAATTTTTTGACTTACTAACTGCACCTGAGTGGGGATAAATGTCAGTATCCTCAATCTTTTTTACCCCTCTCCTAAATTTGAGGTAATACCATGTAGCCACCTAGTCTGTCATCAGACCCTAAAAATTCAGTAGCAAGTCTCAGTTCTGTATTAATAGAATGGATTAAAAATAAGTTTGTAGGCCAGGCGCAGTGGCTCACGCCTGTAATCCCAGCACTTTGGGAGGCCAAGTCAGGCAGATCACCTGAGGTCAGGAGTTCAAGACCAGCCTGGTCAACATGGTGAAACCCCATCTCTACTAAATATATAAAAATTAGCTGGGTGTGGTGGTGGGCACCTGTAATCTCAGCTACTCAGGAAGCTGAGGCAGGAGGACTGCTTGAGCCTGGGAGGCAGAGGTTGCAGTGAGCCGAGATTGCACCATTGCTCTCCAGCCTGGGCAGCAAGAGCGAAACCTTGTCTCAAAACAACAACAACAAAAATTAAAAATAAGTTTGTAATAAACTCTAGCACAGTCCTATCACTTGAGCTCAGTTCCTTTAGTTTGGAATGAGCTCAATTTCTCTTCACTGTTGTCTTTCTTTTCATATTGTAATGACTGCCATCCACAGAGAAGGTTAGCACGGTGGAGGCACGCTTCTAATGGGCTCTGTGTTCGTTTCCTGTGACTTACAAATCACCACACACAAAGCTGGTACTTCTTTTTTTTTCTCCATAGAGATGGAGTCTCACTATGTTGCCCAGGCTGACCTCTAACTCCTGGGTTCACCACATTCTGCCGCCTCAGCCTCCTGAGCAGTTTGGACTACAGGCATACGTCACCACGCCTTGGCAAAGCCAGTGATTTAACCCAACAGAAATTTATTTTGTCACAGTTCTGGAGAGAATGTAGAGAATACGGTGTTAGAACTCAGTAGTCCGTAATCATTATTGCCTGGGTGAAACTGAGGTATTGGCAGGGCTCCCTGTAGAGGCTCTAGGAAAAAATCTGTTTCTCATCTCCCCCAGCCTCAGGTGGATGCTGGCACTCTTTAGCTTGTAACCACAACACTTCAGCTTCAAGATCAGCATCTTCAAATCTTTCTGCTCTTTTCTTCTCCTCTGTTTCTGTAAAGTCTTCCTCTGCCTTGTAAGAGTGCATGTGATCTCATTTAGCGCGCATCTGGATAACTGGGAATAATCTGCCCTCTCAAAACCCTTAACCTAATCACATCTCCAAAGACTTTTCCATGCAAGACAACATTCACAAGTTCCAGGAATTGGGATGTGGCTCTCCTTTCACGGGGTCATTTTTTCAGCCCGCCACAGGCTGCTTCTAGCATCCCTGTTCTAGAAACCTGGCCGAACCATCCCATTTCCCTGCATCCTGGTTAAGGTCTGATTGATACACCCTCACCTTCCTCAATATTTACTTTCCAGTGAGCTGCAGTTAATTTCATCCAGATGTGCAGTAGCAGCACCAAGTATCTGTCTCTACAAACACAGGCCAGGAATCACATACAGAGCTACCTCCTCTCTTTAGAGAAGCAGTTTATGTAGGGAAATCTATGTACGCACTTTATTATTATTATTTTTTTAAGCAGGGTCTCACTCTGTCACCCAGGCTGGAGTGCAGTGGTATGATCTTGGCTCTCTGCAGTCTCAACCTCCCTGGCTCAAGCAATCCTCCTACCTCAGCCTCCCGAGTAGCCAGCACATAGGGGCATTTGCCACCACGCCTGGCTAATTTTTGTATTTTTTGTAGAGACAGGGTTTTGCCATGTTCCCGAGGCTGGTCTTGAACTCCTGAGCTCAAAGGATCCTCCTGCCTCAGCTTCCCGAAGTGCTGAGATGACAGGTGTGAGCCACCATGCCCAGCCTATGCATGATAAATGAAGCTAGTTTCAGCAGGTCATAAAGCTGAATGCTGTAACAACTGTGCTGGAAATAGAACTGAGTTGTTCTGTGGATGTGTATCCACATGTAAAATGGCAGCCGTAGATTTTCAGGGCATATAAATAGTTAAATATCAGAATCTGTATAATTCCTTAGAGCTCATGGCACGTCCCAAGAAAAAGTGAAATGAACCTATTTGATTTGGAACATAGAGTCTCTTCAAAAAGTACATAAGATTGTTTTCACTGAGCATGAGATAAGATTTACAAAGGTTTAAAAATAATCTTTAATCAATCTTATGTCCCTTAAATATTAAATAGCCCTCAAGAAAATTCCATGAAGCTGGTACTTGTTGGATATTAGACTAAGTAGCTAATATTATAAAAGATTGATTACATGTGTCTTTTCTCTGATGGCTGTCATGTAGTTGGGGTTTAATAATTGATTTAATTTTGAAGATGAGTTCAGTGGACCCTGAGGTATCATATGCCAAATGGGTGATAAATGCTACAGCCCTGTTATCTGGCTTGTTATGTTTTAAATAATTATTGTCCATTGTAATAAACTTGTATGTTAGATTTCTTTTTTTACCTTTCAGTGGGTGTTTTGCCTAAGTTGAAAAGACATAACAGACGTCCCCAGACTTTTTACACAGGGGGCCAGTTCACTGTCCCTCAGACCGTTGGAGGGCCGCCACATACTGTGCTCCTCTCACTGACCACCAATGAAAGAGGTGCCCCTTCCTGAAGTGCGGCAGGGGGGCCGGATAAATGGCCTCAGGGGGCCGCAGTTTGGGGATGCCTGACATAGAAGGTATTAACTACATATGAAGTAGTATTTCAAGTCAGTGAAGATTTTTCCCTCCTCCAAAATGTTATAATTCTGTCATACTTGGTGAGAAATAATGTATATATCAAAGTCAGGCATATCTAATTGTATAGTCTAAACATCAGTGCCTCATTAATTGAATGAACAAATTAGTTACAACTCTGTATTTGCGGTGGGTTTCAAAAATTACCTGGTCAGTTAATTATAGAATTGTAAAGAGTTCTAAAACAAAAGTTGATGAGAATAATGAAGTTGAACTACAAAGCCCTGATTGTATACATAGGGCACGAAGAAAGAATACCAAGAATGGGGGAAAAAATGCCCACATTTTAGCCAGACATGAGAACTCAGCTGGATCATGTATCAGCCAAGATATTATGTGACAGAGAACGGCAGATACAAATACCATGGCACTCTGTATATGGGAATAGAGAAAGCAGGGAGAAAAAGTACAAGTCATATAGATCACAGCTCTCCCTGTAGCCAGGTTCAAGTTAAGGTAGTTTCGTTGCATAATCAACTTTTGTGGGATCGATGGGACCGTGATAAAGGAGGGGGAAGCTGATGGGAGATCACATCATGTGACGTCTCTGCAATCGTTTTTCCAGTCTTTCCACGCATTTAAAAATTAGATCTGTCCAATTCAAGCGATTTAGTTCTACCCGTGCTCATGAGCCTTTTGGTTTTAGCTACTTACGTGTTTTTTTCCATAAAAATATCGGTCACTTGTGGCATATACCATGCCCTGCCAGTTCCTTTTGGAATCAATTTAAATAAGAAAAATATAGGACGTTGGGAAAAACTATTTAAGTGCGCCTGTTAAATGATTTTACTATTTGAGAATAGTTTTGGAGTCTGAACTACATTTTCCATTTAATAGTATTTGGCGCTTTTTTTTTTTTTTTTTTTTTTTTAGCCATAACATTCGTGGAAATATGTTGAAATCGTAAGTGGGGAGAAGCTGACTTACTGCTTTCGGTATTACTTGCTGTCTTGATTGTTACAGTCTTCACCATAGCATGTCCCTGGTCAGCAGGATGAGAAACGAGGATAATTTCAGACGACAAAGAAATGGGCATGTTGGGATTCACAACTTGCTTCCTACTTTGGATTCTTCATTTTTTTTTTTTTCTTTCCTTTTCTTTTGCTTCCCTTTCCTAAGATCTCTCTTTGTCACCCGGGCTGGGATACGGTGGCATGATCATAGCTCACTGCAGCCTCAACGCTGAGTCTCAAGCAATCTCTGATCTCAGCCTCCCGAGTAGCTAGGACCATAGGCATGTGCCACCATGTCTGGCTAATTTAAAATTTTTTTTTTTTTTTTTTTTTTTTTTGTAGAGACAGTCCTGCTATGTTGCCCAGGCTGGTTTTGAACTCCTGGCCTCAGTGATCCTCCTTGCCTTGGGCTCCCAGTGTACTCGGGTTACACGTATGAGCTACGGGACCCAAATTGTAGAGCCAACTGTACTACAAACCTGTGCTTTTTTATAGGACATTTCATCAAATATATATTCTTAGTCACTTGAATGGCAACTCTTCCTAGACATTAATCCTGTATACAAAAAGTTAGGTCTGGAAAATGACATTGATTATTGTGAGGTTAAGTAACACATTTCTGTATATGCAAAACATATTTTATTAAATTGGACTCTTTTGCTAAATTTCCAGTGTTACTGCAGTGCTTGTTTGTAATAGTGCTTGTGTGTGCACGTGCGCACTTTCACAGAGTTTAAATGTGTAGAATAGAGTGTTACTCCCTTTGCTGGTCCCACCGCTTTAGCTGTTGTTCCCTTACTATTCATTCTCTGCACAACAGCTGGGTGAGGTTCTTATTCAAACGCCCATGTTTGCCAGGCGCGGTGGCTCACGCCTGTAATCCCAGCACTTCGGGACGCTGAGGTGGATAGATTGCCTGAGTTCAGGAGTTCGAGACCAGTCTGGGCAACACAGTGAATGAAACCCCATCTCTACTAAAATACAAAAAATTAGCAGGGTGTGGTGGCACTGCCTGTAGACCCAGCTACCTGGGAGGCTGAGGCAGGAGAATTGGCTTGAACCCAGGAGACGGAGGTTGCAGTGAGCCGAGATCGTGCCATTGCACTCCAGCCTGGGCAATAGAGTGAGACTCTGTCTCCAAAAAAGCAAACAAAAAAAAGCCATGTTTTTCTTTTGAACTTAGCATACAGTGCAAACTCTACCATTGCTGCCGCCTGATGCAGCAACCTCACCTTTTTCCAGCACTGCTCCCGTTCTCCATGCCCTTACCACACGGCTTACTTTCTCCATTTCTCTAATGTGTGGGGCCCTTCCTGCCCTAATGCCTTCACCGTCTCTTGGAAAGTTCTTCTGTACTTTGCATAGTAGAATCCTCCTCATCCTTTCTGGCATAGCCCAGATGCTTCAGGGTCAGAGAGATCTTCTTGGACTACGTCATCACATCACCCTTCTTTACGTATTCTTCATGACACCCACCATAAGCTGACTCTATTCTATTTGTGTGCGTTATCTGTATTCTCCTACCGGAGTTCACCCTTGACTGTATTGGAAACAGATGGGAGTTGGCAGAAGATAACATGTAGAGCTCACTACGGGACTTCCAGACATCTTTTATAGATAATATGAATTGTTAAATTTGCTTTTCATTAAAAAAAAATACATTTTATACGACTTGGGTTAAAACACAGAATTCCATTGCAGTTGGCGAGAGTTACCAGATAGTTTATTATGCACACTTGAATGCCAGCGTTGCACAGCGTGGAGCACGGTCGGTATGAAACACTTTTTTTGAGGAACTGAAACGCTGGGTAAGAATTCTATGCTAAGCCTATTTCAGCCCCACAAATGAAGGCCTTTCCTATAAATGTAGTCTTGCATTTCCTTCCGGCCAGATAAATGCAATAAACTGTCATCACTGCTCTTTCTGGTTTTGGTTAGTAAGAATGAGCCTCTTTAGGTGTTTGCAGAGTCATTTTGGCAGTCTAGTATTGAATTTCCACTATCATTACCTTTTACCCTTAGGTAGAATCTGGACTTTGTGTTTTCACCTATCCAAATTTCATTACATTTCATGTAATTCATAGAAATTAAAATTTCACTCAGATACTCTTGACTGCAACAAACATTTTGGAGTATTAGAACAAGGTTTTAATATGGAAACTGTTTTAAACAATTGATTTGTTTTAAACAATTGATTTCCTACATAGTTTGGGGATTTTTTTTTTTTTTTAAGATACCAGCTCTCTTCAGTTCTGATCATCTTAGGATTTTTATAAAAGCATCTTTAAAAAATAGTATAATAACTTTTATATTACTCAGCACCTTTTAAAATTTATTTTGTTCATAATGGTTTATGGTGCTGGAACACCTTTTCTACTCCTGAGTTAGGCTGCAAGGACCGTCCATTATGAAACCAAATCAGAAACTACCCTAAGATTAAATACCATAGGGAAAAAGTAACTAACCTTTGTGTCAGTGTGGAACAGTCACAGCTCTGAAACCCCGTCTCTGGTCAGTGACTAGAAATATCTGAGAGCTGATGGGCTGTAGTGGGCAAGGACTGGCTGCTACCGGAGATAAACCTTGTTTCAGATCCCAACTGGAAATGATCTTTTATTTAATATGTTGCTTTTTACATGTTTTTAGGGAATTTTTAGATTCACATATCAGTAGACTATTCAGTATTTGAGCCTTTGGGTTTTGCTGAAGAGCATAGAACCCTAACCCTATATGATCTTAGAACTTCCTTAATTTCTTTCTTTCCATTCTTAATTTCTTTTCTCATTTCCTTTCACTGCTCTGAAAATTAACACCTGCTAGGGAAATTAACTTTAGGCTACTTTCATTGGAAACCGGTGTCTAAAAATCAATCCTGGCAACTAATGTACAATGAAATTTGGAAGACGATTTGATTCTCATGGACTTGTGCAAGCTGAAGTTATTAAAGAGGATTAGGAACCACAGCTGGTGAGCAGATGGAATGCTTATAATTTCACAATCTTAGGTAGCTGTAAACTCAAATCTGCACAAAACTTCTTTGCTTTTTCTCTAGTTTATTTCACTTTATCTTGTTGGACTGTAACCCTGGGCAAATACGATCGTTTAATTGTTGGAGATGATGAGCCTTAATAGGTTCCTCATTTAGTAGATGGCATCATTTAAAATTTGGTCATACAATTTCATACTCAGAATTTCATTTTAATAACCAACTGTTTAATAGTGGACTTATTAAAAGCACAATAAGTAGGAAATGGTTTTACATTTTGTTCAAAATGTAGAAATATATTTTCAATTTGAACCACGAAGACTGGTTCACAGTAATTGCAACTAGACAATATAACTACTTGCTTCTTAAAGAAATACTTGACTCCATCAGCTTCTTCTGCGTTCATTTCTACTAGAAATTCCTGTGTCATGGAAACAAGTCCCGTAGAGCCACCTTCTTCAATGGCTCTGCCACCTAATCACAGGCTCCCCACTTCCTCTATATTCCCTGCACCTGTGGCTACTTCTCTGTTCGTTCTGCCTTAAAATAATATAGGGACCTTATACATGCACAGAGCAACTGTTCGCCTGCTCTGAAACATACACCTAGACCACATTTTCTAGGGCTGATAGATCAGGGTTTTCTCTACAAAGAAAAGTGTGAGGCTTTAGCCCAGTGGCTGCCAGGAAGGTCAAATTAGGAACTTTATTCTACAAAGATGTTGACTTAAACTTTACGTTAATAGCTGTTACTTGGTTTAAGAACAGAATTAGTGTCCACTATAGTTTAGCTCCTCCTTATCCTTACTGAAAGACTTTAGATAAATGGCAGCAAAGGTGGAGTTTCTACAAATACAGAAAAACAGCTGGAGCCGTAAATAAGTTGAACAGCCTGGATACATTCTGTACTAGCTGGTTGGGAAGAAAACAGCGTGCAGATATTTCAGGTGGTGCAGCCCAACAAACAGCTGTAGTTTATGGTCTGAGATACTCTCTGTTATTTGGAACTAGTGCGTACTTTTTCTCTAAAGCCACAGTCAGCTGCAAAAAATACTATTACATGTGTTTTGGAAGCAGATTTTACTGCATGATCCTCAGTGTTCTAACCTCAGAACATCCTGAGCGCTACATTTCTCTATATGGGGGAGAAGAGGGGGTATTACCGATGCTTTGGCAGGAAGTAATCTGGAGAATTATTATAGGATCTGCCCTTTCTTGACCAGCTTTTGAAATTACTTCGGTGGCTTCTCTTCGGATTTCCAAACTGACCTTCTGTAATTGGATGTGGCCTCTTACAGAAGCAGTAGTATAAACATGTTTTCACTTCGAGTGTAATTATTTTGTCCTGAACCAAGTAGTCTAACAGTTTCTTCCAGCAGATAGATTTGTTTATCTTAAGTTGATCTCCCTGCCTTACCCCTGTTACCTTTGGACACGGGAGATGACAGGAGAAGAGGTTTTGGATGGCCCCCAAGAAGAAAGACTTGGACCAGAAATCAGAGGACCTGAGGATTGATACTGGGTTCTTTTAGATTTTGCTGTGCAATCTTGACCAGATTCCTAAAATCTGATTTGCTGAATCTATATCTAGTAAATGGGTATAATAATATCTAATGTGGGCTGTCGTGGTGGCTCACAGGCTCGCAGTGCTTATAGTCTCAGCATTTTGGGAACCTGAGGTGGGTGGATCACAAGGTCAGGAGTTGGGGAGCAGCCTGGCCAATATCGTGAAACCCCATCTCTACTAAAAATAAAAAATTAGCTGGACGTGGTGGTGCACACCTGTAGTCCTGGCTGCTTGGGAGGCTGAGGCAGGAGACTTGCTTGAACCTGGGAGGCAGAGGTTGCAGTGAGCCCAGATCGTGCCACTGCACTCCAGTCTGGGCGATAGAGCAACACTCCATCTCATAATAATAATATCTAATATGT